>NW_026526810.1:56110398-57339403 GCF_024362965.1 Panthera pardus | reverse complement strand
GAACCTGTTGCCCAAACAGGCTGTAAATCCACATCCCTCTTGAATTTTTTCTCGCTCACAGCCCTCATGTTATGCGGCTATGAAATTCCCAGTGGTGCCCATAAGTGTTGGCTTGAACCTTCTGGGGTTCCCACATCAGGCTCTGTGTGACAGCGTGTAACCTACTTGGGATTCTCTCTCTCTCCCTCTCTCTTTGCCCCCGCCCCACTCTCTCCCTCTCTTTCTCTCAAAATAATTATATATTTGTTATCCTTGGTACAAACACAAAGAAACACAAATTCAATTCAAAATCCATTCTGCTTGGTTCCTCTCATACCTAGCAGTGACCCAGCAGTAGAGTTTGGTTTGGTTTTAATTTCAAGATATATACATCCTGTGTAATTAAGACTTCCAGATACCTTAGCCCAAATCCATTCTCAGGAATTCTTTAAATAAATGTGGGCCCCATAGTTATTTCTTGATTTTACTTGCATATCTTTTCGGTACTTTTTTTTTTAATTTTTTTTAACTTTTATTTATTTTTGAGACAGAGAGAGGCAGAGCATGAACTGGGGAGGAGCAGAGAGAGAGGGAGACACAGAATCTGAAACAGGTTCCAGGCTCCCAGCTGTCAGCACAGAGCCCGACGCGGGGCTCGAACTCACGGACCGTGAGAGCATGACCTGAGCCGAAGTCGGACGCGCAACCGACCAAGCCACCCAGGTGCCCCTGTATTTTTTTTTTAAGTTTATCTATTTATTTTGAGAGAGAGAGAGAGAGCGCACGCCAGCACGGAACCTGCCTCCGGGCTCCCGTGAGACCGTGACCTGAGCCAAAATCAAGAGTCCAACACTTAACTGACAAAGCCACCCAGGCACCCCTAAACCACCTGAAAATGTGACCCCATATATGTTACTTAACTTTAACAACCGGGTGGTATGAAGCGCTCTCCTTCTGACGCGACCTAGCTGGCGGGCGCCATCTTCCTGCTCTCCCTCTTCCCGCTCTAGAGCACCTGTTAACGCCTGAAAGGGAGCTTTTGCGCATGTCTGCTGCCTCATCTTTACTGCAGCTGCCCAGGAGACAACCCCTTGCTCACCTGGCTCTGGTGGCCAGAGACACTTATCCTTGCAGTCCTGTAAGGCTCTATATTTGCATACTGCAAAAGTTACTGCCTGAGGGTCTAACTTTCCAACAGTCTGAATCTAGGTGCAAACTGAGAACCTCCCCTTTGGGACCCTGATTGGTATTGGCATGCCCTCAACTATTGCGAGCCATTAAAACATAATAGGCTACTTGAACAATCACAAAGGTTTGAAAGAAAACCAAGTGCTAGGGCAGGATTGAATGATAAGGCTCATCTTGGGGCGCCTGGGTTGCTCAGTCAGTTAGGCGTCCGAATTCGGCTCAGGTAATGATCTAACAGCTCCTGGGTTCGAGCCTCCCACCCGCGCACCCCCGTCAGGCTCTGTGCTGACAGGTCAGAGCCTGAAGCCTGGTTCGGATTCTGTGTCTCCCTCTCTCTCTGCACCCCTGCCCCCTGCTCACGCTCCATCTCTCTCCCTCTCTCAAAAATAAACAAACATTTTTTTTTTAATTTTTTTAAAAAATGATAAGCCTCATCTCCTACACACACCTCTCCCCTCCCGAAAACTGGAAGAGGTGGCTGATTGACCTAATACATAGAAAGCAACACAGAAAGTCAAGCAAATGAAGAAACAGGGAAAGAGGGGAGGAAAGACTGTGCAATGGCAATATGGCAAAAGAAAAACTATGTGATAGAACAGATTAAGATCTACAGATCAAGATGGATAAACTTGGGGAGAATTCCACCATTCATTCATTAACTACTTATTAAACACAAACTTTATTCTAACATCTCATGCCAGGTCCTAGGAGTACAAAGATGAGAGGGCTGTCTAGGTAGTGCCTAGAGTGGAAGGAACCAAGGCTGTCATGTTGCAGAATTGCAAAGAGTACCCTCTAGATTTGTGCAGTGAGATGGCCATGGACATGCAAACCAGACTTGAACAATTACATGTAATAAGTGAAATATGTGGGAGCAAAGAGACAGAGCAACTAAGACTACCTGGATGAGGGGCACTTGTGTTCAGGTCATGATCTCGTGGTTTGTGGGCTGGAGCCCCAAATAGGGTTCTGAGCTGAGGGCACGGAGCCTGCTTGGGATTCTCTCTCTCTCCCTTTCTCTCTCTCTCTGCTTCTCCCCTGCTGGCGCTCTCTAAATAAATAAACTAAGTAACTAATCAGCTTAAAAAAAAAAAAAAAAGACTACCTGGATGAGTTAGGGATTGCCTTATAGAGTAGTTGATATCTGAGCTATCTTCAGAAAATGAGTAGAGGGTTTCCAGGCAGAGAAGGGGGAAGGGTCTGCCAGGCACCAGATAAAGTGACCCTGTGTCAGAAATATGAAACTTTTCAAAAACATAAAATCTGTTCTCCTTAGGATGCCTATTTTTAAAACAAGCAAACTAGTATGTAATTAAGTAATTTTATTAAAGTCATACAGTGAAACTACCCGGAAAATCAGTGAACATTCACTATTTTTTTTTAACTCACTTGAATCAAGACTTAAAAGTGTCTAGCTTTTTTGTTTCAATAATAAGGACAACTACCTTGGGATCCCTCTCTGAATTGCTTGTCCCTCTCACCATTTAGAAATGTTAAATGCTGTGTAGAAACCCTGGAAGTTTCCAGTAAAGTTCCTGCATTTTATCCAACTTTTCTTCCCTTCTGAACAGTACCAGGAAGTCAAAAGAAGTCACTAGGACAAGTCAGCAAGTTAGTGGAATTTGATGCAGGTTGTAGTGCCTCTGAGCTTTAGAATTGGAAAATCAAGAAGTGAGAAATGTTTAGGTAATAATTAGCCTCTGACTAGATGGTAGGGCATGAAAAGCATAGTGCTTATCCAGCAAAAAGGTCATCTGGTCTACAAGCAATGTCTACAGCCTTCCCTATCACAGGAACACCGACCAGGAAAAAAAAAAAAAAGGCAGCTTTCTTTACTAAATGCTCAGCACAAAGAGCAATTTGCCTTAAGAGTGAAATAACTTTAAAGACTCAAATTTAGAGCTAAAAGCAAAATAAACCAAATGTTCTAGACTCTGCTGTTTTAACATTTTTAAAGTAATTTGACCAATTGCAAAGAATGTTTCCAAGGTGTAATACTTCCTTAGCTGTCATGATTTATCATTTGGGTCAGATAGGCTACACATGCTCAAAATATTGGTTTTATCACTTAAACCTTTAAATATCTTTTTTAAAAGTGTATGAGATTTCCCATGAGAAAGTATAGCACTGCTGCTAAGCTCATGGTCTCTAAAATCAAACCTCCTTGGTTTAAATTCTAGTTTCAGCCCACTTCCCTAACTTTGGCAAATCACTAAATCTCTCTAAATATAGTCCTTCGAATGCAAACATGAGGTGAATAAAAGTGTTTTTTTAATGTTTATTTCTTTTTGAAAGAGAGATGGGGGGGGGGGGGGGTGACAAAAGATCCAAAGTAGGCTCCAGGCTCTGAACTGATAGTAGCGACCCCCTCGCGCCCCCCCCCCCCCCCCCCCCCCCCCCCCCCCCGCCCCGCAACTCACAAACTGTGAGATCATGACCTGATGGGAATCTTGACCTAAGTTGAAATCTGACACTCAACCGACTGAGCCACCCAAGCACCCCCAGGATAATAATAATAGTAACAATCTCACAGGTTTCTAGTGAGGATGAATTCAGATGATCTGTGCAGATAGCTACCACATCTTAACTACTCAACCATAAATCAGCTATTTTTCTCCTCATCTCACTCCTGATATTTTCACTCTAAATTGATGATAGAGAGATTTCTGAGAGTGCTGGGTTTTAATACACTTGCACTCTGAATTTATTTTGAGAGACTTACGTTAATAGTGATGAAACATCTCTTTCTTCTTTTACTCCTAGTGTTAGAAAGCTTTAAGCAATGAATTTCAGTAGACACTGCAAGGATAAAGTGTGACTGTATACTAGAATATTTGAGAGAAGGAATAAAAAAGAGAAGTAAAGATCAAAGGGATTTATAAAATAATTGAAAAGGGGGATGCCTGAATGGCTTAGTCGGTTAAGCATCCAACTCTTGATTTCTGTTCAGGTCATGATCTCATGGTCCTGAGATTGAGCCCCAGCTGGGTGCTGAGCATGGAGCCTACTTAAGATTCTGTCTGTCTGTCTGTCTCTCTCTGTCTTTCTCCCTCTCCCTCTCCCTCTTCCCTCCCCCATTTGCACTCTCACAAGGGCCACTCACAATCTCTCTGTCTCTCTCAAAAAATAAAAATAAATTAAATTTAAAAAAAATAATACTTGAAAGGGGCAATTGTATTTAGGACAATCTTCCAATTATCTGTGAGGATAATTAAATAAGGGAAAGAAGAATCAGCTGGCTAGCATGTCCCCAGATCACAGCCTCCTTACCTCTCCACAGGTTTAGAGTGCACTGGAGTCCCAAATTACTGTGTACTGAAGTCACCCCTACCTGGTCAGGGCCAGGTCCTGCATCTCACCATCAGTGAAACAGGCCCAGGTTTACTCGGGTCCATTAGCCTAACTCATCTGAACAGTCTAGATGAGTCTAGGTCAGGAAAAAATGCATTAATATATCTTTTAAGAGCCAGGGGGTGGTGGGGAGCATCGTATGGGAACAGAGGAGTAAATAAAAATGTAAACATCTATCCCCAAACCTCAGTCAATGGTAAACAGTTGGCTGTTGCTTACCGTATTGTATTTTAACTTTTCTTCTAGTAAGAAAAGTGTTCCCTGGTGTAGAAATGATGATGACATAAGATAGTGCTTGATTAATAACCAATCATTGTTTCCAGCTGTGAAGCAGACTCATCTTGAAAACCTTTGGGAGGTTCTACTTGAAGCTATGGATTCATTTCAGAGAAAATCAAAAAAGCAGGGTAGAAGAGTAGGCAGCCATATAGGAAAATCTCTCCCCTATGTCTTTTTAGAGTCTCCTAATAGGAGAGCACAAAAAGAAAAATATGCAAGTAAAATAGGTTCAAGTAGAGTAAGAATCAAAGTTGCTAAAGGATAGTGAAAGGTCAAGGACTTGACCTTTAGAAATCCATGTCTGTTGTTTACTTCAGCTGTGTCTCATTATGAAACATTGATGAGGGTGACAGAAACATTCAGCCCTCAGTTTCCCTGTCTTTAATACAAAGATGAAGGGTTTCCTGCTGAGAAAAGCTAGACTAGCAAAAAATAAAATAAAATAAAATAACCATTCACATTTGGATGCTAATTGGATGTCCTAGATTAAAGGAATTTATTAAAAATTATTGGAAAGAAAAATCTGTGGTGTGACTGATGGTAAAAAAAAAAAAAAGGAGATTTCTATAAGAAGAGACTGACAAAATCAGAGAGATTCAGTGACTCTCATTTACTCGGTAGAATTAAAATACTTCGCCTTCATCCTATAAGGGAAATCCTTGAGAAGTTTGGGGACTATCACTATCTGTTCAGCAAAATATGCATCAACATAATATTTTCCACATGTTGCATTTTTTTAAATTTTGAAACAGAAATTAATCTTTCCCTAGCCAAAATGTTTTCACTATAACCGTTGTCAAAGGAAATTAGGTAGAAACTATGTTTTGATCCCATTCCTCTCCCTACCCACTCCCTACCACCTCCTTACATTTTCTCTGGCAACGTATGCCTTAATACTGAGAAGAGACTAATAATCTGGCTCCTTTTCAAATCATAACAAGCCTATATTTTCTAGCATCTTGGCGTTCCTACTCTGGAGCCCATCGTTCATGTAGTTGCAAAGTCATATCTCTCCATTCCCCTCATCAGAACCCCATAGTTCCACTAACGAGTTGATCAATGCCAAGAGTACCATCATCAGGGCTCCCGGGTGGCTCCATCAGTTAAGTATCTGACTTTCAATTTCGGTGCAGGTCATGATCTCACAGTTCATGAGTTCCAGCTCTGCATTAGGCTCTGCACTCACAGTGTGGAGCCTGCTTGGGATCCTCTCTCTCTCCCTCTATTTCTTCCCTCCCCCTATTCTCTCTCTCTCCCTCTATTTCTGCCCTCCCCCTATTCTCTCTCTTTCTCTAAATAAATAAATAAACAAGCAAACAAACAAACTTTAAAAAAAAGGGTACCGTCATCACCTGCGTATCCACTCTCAATGGTGCCACGGCAGTCAGCCACCCCTTCCCCTCTGTGCTCCCAACACCAGTCTCCTGACCAATGTACTCAGCAACCAGGCCTGGAAGTCAGTACAATTGCCCAACTAGTACTTACCAGGCCCTAGCTCTGTGCCCAGCACCATGCAAGCTACAAAGGGACATGGATAAAAAGTCCTAAACATATTTCCTAACCACAAAGAGCTCACAAACTTGTTGGGAAGAAGGTAGAGCCATTAGAGGTTACAACGGTAAAAACATCCTACGTGACATGGTAAAAATAATGATCATAGCAATGATGGTGATGATGATGGTGACTGGGCAGGATCTCAAATTTAACTTCTTGATTTCATCTGTCTTCTCTTCCAAGTTTCTAGACATTAAATGGCCAGAGGAAAATTAACTTTTAATCCTATCTGGTTTAAATTTCAGTCTGATCCAATAATTTTGGTAATCCTCTAAGGTAATACTCTGCTGCATGCTGTCCATTTTCCAAAAAGGTAAAGTCTTAGAAAAGAGTTGTCCTCTCCATCCAGCTGGTTTTGTGTAGCTCTGAGCAAATTTTGGTCCATCTATGACCTTTGATAATATTATCATCTCTCCAAAAATTAGATTTATTTCTACCTAGCTGCAATTCCCATAAAGAAAGAAAACACCACGTAATGTGTTTATAGCAGATGTGTAGAGCAGGTAATATTATTTTTAAGCCAGTAAACTGAGACCAGAAGAGTTCAGCAATACTTTAGAATAATTGTTATGAGCTGAATCATGCCCCCTGCCAAATTCATATGTCAAAGTCCTAATTCTCAGTACCTCAGAATGTGACTATATTTCAAGATAGAGTCTTTAAAGAGGTAATTAAATTAAAATAAGGTCATTTAGGTGAGCCCTAATCCAATACCACTGTGTCCTTATAAAAAAAGAAAATTTAGATTCTGACAGGCATAGCAGGAAGACCATGTGAATACAGAGAGAGAAAATGGCCATCTACAAGCCAAGGAAAGAAACATTGGAAAAAACTGACCCTGGCAACACCTTGATCTCAGATGTCTGGTCTCCAAAACTGTGTTTAAGCTACTCAGTCTGTAGTCCTGCAGCCCTAGCAAATTAATACAGTAGGCAACCTCTAAAAACATCTCTGAATGGTACGTTCAAATGGTACAACAAAAACACAAGGGTTTTGTCTGTTTTTCTAACTAGTATTAGCTGTTTTGTATACTTCAGCAGTGTCTGGCACAATAGATGTTCAATAATATTTGTTGAATTCATGAATGAACATAATCTTTTTAGTTAATTTACACTATAACTTTAATGCATTTTACCAACCCAAATAGAAAATCAAACTGAAAAAGTAATTTCCTCATTAAAGGGTAAAAATTTATACCAAATAATCCAATTAAAAATAGGCAGAGGGAGGCACCTGGGTGGCTCAGTGGATTAAGCGTCTGACTTCAGCTCAGGTCATGATCTCCCAGGTGTATGGGTTTGAGCTCCACGTCAGGCTCTGTGCTGACAACTCAGACCCTGGAGCCTGCTTCGGATTCTGTGCCTCCCTCTCTCTCTGCCCCTCCCCCACCTACGCTCTGTCTCTCAAAAATAAATAAACATTAAAAATTTAAAAAAAAAGGCAGAGAAATTACATAGCCACTTTTCCGAAGAAGATACAGATGGCCAACAGACACTTGAAAAGATGCTCAATATCACTTATCATCAGGGAAATTCAAATCAATGAGATACCACCTCACACCTGTCGGAATTGTTAGAATCAAAAAGATAAGACATAACAAGGTGTTGGTGAGGATGTGGAGAAAAAGAGCCTTTGTGTACTGTTGGTAGGAATGTAAATGTGTACAACTACTATGGAAAACAGTATGGATGTCTCTCAAAAAATTACAAATAAAAATACCATATGATCCAATCATTCCACTACTGGGTATTTACCCAAAGAAAATAAAAATACTAATTCAAAAAGATATATACATCCCTATGTTTATTGCAGCATTATTTATAATAGCCAAGATATGGAAATGACCCAAGGGTCCTTTGATAGGTGGATGAATTAAGAACAGGTGGTGTATATATACACAATGGAATATTACTCAATCATAAAAAAGACTGAGATCTTCCCATCTGTGACAACATGGATGGACCTAGAGGGTATTATGCTCAGTGAAATAAGTCACACAGAAAAAGACAAAAACCATATGACTTCACTTGCATGTGGAAACTAGAAAACAACAAATGAATAAGCAAACAAACAAAAAGCAGAAACAGACCCATAAATACTGAGAACAAGCTGCTGGTTACCAGAAGAGATGGGCAAAATGGGTGAAGGGGAGTAGGGGAGGGGAGAGGGCTCCAATTACACAATAAATAAGTCACAGGAATAAAAAGTACAGCATAGAGAATATAGTCAATGATATTGTAATAGCATAGCATTTTGACAGGTAGTAGGTACACTTGAGGTGAGCACAGCATAACATATAAACTTGTTGAATCACTGTGTTATATACCTGAGACTAATGTAACGTTGTATGTCAACTATACTTCAATAAATAAATAATTCTACATTTACATGCTAGGTAATTTCTAATGATTGTTTAAAAAAAATTTTTTAAAGTCAAAATAACCATAAGCCACAAAAGTTGTCATTTCTACAAACGTTCCTAAGTTATACCCTTGCGATAAAAGACTCAAATTATGGAGAGGTGACAGTTTAAAATATATTATTTGAATTTTCATGTATGTTTCTGTAGCCAGAGTCCTCCTAAGATTCAATGTGTTATTTTTTTTTTTAATTTTTAAATGTTTATTTATTTTTGAGAAAGAGAGAGAGAGTGTACAAGTGGAGGAGGGGCAGACAGAGAGGGGAATAGAAGATCCGAAGCAGGCTCTACAGTGACAGCAATGAGCCCAAAGCGGGGCTCAAACTCACAAACCATGAGATCATGAACTGAGCCCAAGTAGACACTCAACCAACTGAGCTACCCAGGCGCCCCCCATGCCTTACTTTTTTATATCATCACCTCACTGATCTCTTCCAAATCTTGCTGAAATCGTTAGAAATACAATTAACTCCATTTTATAAATGGAGAATGTACTAGTAAGTCAAAGACTATTCTTCAGTATTTGAGAGCAAGCCCATAGGGAAGGCAGTTCAACCAGATGAAGTGTCAACCAGTCAAAAATGCACTTGGGAGAGACAGGGGGAAAGGAGGGGGAGGAAAGGAACAGAGGTGAAGCACAGTATTTGTGGGCCCCTCATGAATTTGATGATAATTGGAGTTCAGCAATTTAGAACCTTTTCACATTCTATCCAAAAGGGTTTGTTCCTGAAATATCTGCAGGATCTAATTAGAAGGCCTTGACTTCTATGTAAACAGCCCATTCATTCATTCATTCATTCATTCATTCTTTATTCAGTAACTACTTGTTGAGCATGTACTATGTGCAGGACACTCTTGCAGGCCCTAGCAATGCCATTGGGAACAAAAGAGACAAAAATTTCCTTGCCCTCACAGAGTTTATATGCCAGTGGTGGAGATAGAAAAATAAAAATAATAAATAAATAAAAATACAACATATTAGGTGGTATTAGGTGCTAAGGAGACAAAATAAAACAGGGATGAAAGATATAAAATGTGAGGAATGGGTTAAAATATTAAGTTAGTCAAAAAAGTTCTCAAGATGAGATAAGAGGCCAACTATATGAGAAAACAGTGAAACACATTCTTACCTTCTCAAACAGTATCCTGAGCTCTGGATTCCAACAGCCTGGCTTCCATTTACAGCTCTACTCTTTAGTTATTGTGTGAATTTGAACAGATTTCCCAAGTTTTCTGTGTCTTAAATTCTTTATAAAATGAGGATAATTACACTAAACTTGTAGTTGTAAGAAATTAATCAAAAAAAAAAAAAAGTCAGGTGCTTGAAACAGTGCCTGACCTAGATGACTTCAATAAACAATAGGTTTTGTAAATGCTTTATTATTATTTCTAGGATTTAATTTCAACATTGTAAAAATTAAGCTAAAGCCAGACCACCTCACTGGACTGTTGTGAATTTCAGATGAGATAAGACATATAAAGAGTTCTTGGAGACTGGATCACAGTAAGTGCTAAATATATGCTTCCTGCTCTTGTCACTGTACTAAGCAGGTAAAATTTTTTATTTTCTTAACTGCAACAGCATTCTTCCTGGATGATCAGTCTTTGGGAATAGAAAGTGAAATCCTAAGGGCATGGATATAGGTCTAAAATAATCTAAGGAAAAAAAAAAAGGAAAGGAAAGCAAGTTAAGCTGTTCTGCACTTGAAACAAGATGGTGGGAGATTTAAAGAAAAGGGGAAGCAGATGAGAAAAATGGCGGGAAGAAGGAGGAAGGACCCAAAGAGATATTGTGAGGCAAGGAGTTTTACAGAGTGAAAGAACTGGATGTGCTCCCTGAGGATGAGCTGGTAAAGAAACATTTTACAGAGAAGGATGCCTGAAATTCAATTAGAAATTATTTTGTTGTAACATGAACCTTCCTTCTGTTTGCCCATGCCACCAAAATCTTTAGTAAAGACAGTTACGCTAACAAGTGCTTTGTATGAATAAGTCTCTTGTGCAGACTGGGAAGGGTTTGGTGAGCCAGAAGTGAGCAGAAAATATAAACCCCATAGGAGTCTGGAGAAATCTGAGAGGATTTGGGGCTTCTGTAAGGAATAGATAGACCCTTTAGACAATCCTACCTAGATCTCTGACATCTGGACAACAATATTAATAATAATAATAACCACAGCGTTAGAAGGTAGGGGTGGGTTACGTGTTTTGGTGATGAGAATAGATATTATGGAGATCTTACACACTGGGGGAGGCTGGTTAAATAGTCTCTGTAAGTCTTTCGTCTGATGCTGGAGCTTGAAGACCACAGGGCAAGAAGAGAAGAGAAGACATAAAATACAGGTGAGTGAGTACAAACTGGAACCCACAAGGACAGGAACAAACGGGAAACTATATCAGTTATAACACCCTCTCACCTTGATAATGTGAGTATCTGGCCTTGAAGAAGCCAGGGCCCTTTATCACAGAACTAAACACACATGTGGCCCAAGAGTGAGAGAACTTAATTGAAGATCCCAGGCTGGTGGCTGCTGTCCCGTGCCAGGGAATTATCCCAACGGATAGCAACTATGTGTGCCAGTGCAAGCTCCAAAAGCTCCTGCCCCAACTTCCCAAACTGAAACACAAAATGGTTGCTGTTTCACTTTCAACCTCCAAACCCCTTGTGAATGGGTCCCTTGTGGCTTCCCCAACCAGATGCATTCACTGAAGGGATTTCTAGGAAAGGTAATTCAACCTAGCCAAGTTGACATATGACAAGGCCATCACACTAATAATTTTCATTACCATGTGAGCTAGATATTTCATCCCCAACTGCAATTGAAAAAAATGAGGTTTGGATGAGGGTAGGTAACTTGCCTGGAGTTACAGAGCTAGTAAATGAGAGAGCCAAAATTCCAAATACCTCTACTCTGCCTAATTAGACATATTAAGTAACAACAGTCCACGTGGGAATAGTGATTTAATAGATATCCCAAGAGGAAACCTCCAGTATTGTTAATTTTTTGTAATAACCACTTATAAACATAAAACACTTTGTAGTTTTCAATATTATTTCTTACAAACTTTTCTTTTGAATCCTAAGAACAACACTGTGGAAAAGGTAGGAGAATTTATTATCGGTATTATACAGATGAGGAAATTAATTCTTATTTATACTTTCCTAAAATCACACACCAGTAGCACAGCCAACTCTAGAAGCCAAGTCTCCTGACAGCCCACTATTCCAGAGCCCCATTCAAATCAAAGTAGCTGGCCAGAGTTAACAAATCAGCCAGAAAGGAAAGAAAAAGAAAGATAATAAAAGACCATAAATAATAAATCTGGTGGCAATTCTGTTAAAACTTTTTTTAAGTTTATTTATTTATTTTGAGAGAGAGAGAGAGAGAGAGAGAGAGCATGAATCAGGGAAGGGAAGGGAGAGGGGTAGAGAGAGAACCCCAAGCAGGCTCCACACTCTCAGCACGGAGACCAAGGTGGGCTCGAACTCACAAACCTTGAGATCATGACCTGACTGGAAATCAAATGTCAGACACTTAACCGACTGAGCCACCAGGTGCCCCAAGACCATAAATAACAAATCTGGTGGAAATTCTGTTTAAAAAAGTTTTAACTCGGTGCCACAGACCTGCTTCTAGCCTACCAAATAAATTTTCTTAGCTCATCCTTATTCTCATCCCTTTCCCAGTAATAGAACCAAAACAATTCCCCATTACTTGACACGGTGTACTAGGTTCTGGGTCTTTCTAGGTTCTGAGGATGGGTGGTAGGCACTGAGTCAATCCATTTTATGGAGAAACAATGGTGTTATCTGTGAAAGGAGTCAAGTCCCATCTTCATTTTACAGAAAAACTGGGGTTCTCTCTTGTCCAGAGAAATTGAAGTCTTTTGAATGTTGTAGCTAGATTTTACTCATTCCTTCAACAAATGTTTGTGGAATTTCTATCATGGGTAAGCAGAATGTAAGGCAGTCTATGCACACAACATGAATCAAACATAGATTCCACCCTCAAGGAACTTACAGGAATTAAATGGGTGAGGCTTGAACATGAATCTATATATCATGAGATGCTGTAAGAGAAATTATAGATTGAGTGCTGTGGGAGTTCAGTTAGAGATAATCACTTGTGGTTAGGGATAATAAAGGAAGGTTTGGCAGAGCTAGAACTTGAAGACAGTGTCTAAAAAAGCAGCTTTGAAAACATGGAGCCATTTAGATTGACTGCAGCATCCGGCATCTGAGGTGGAGAAGGGGGAAATACAGTTAGAAGGGTAGGTCAAGAGTAGTTGGAAATAAAGTTAGAAGGATAAATTGGAGCCAGATTTGGTGGGCCTTGAAAGTTTTGATAAGGTTTTTGATAAAGTTTTGATAAATTTTGAAATTTAAATTTCACGTGTGGACAAATGAAGTTCTCAAAGAATTTTGAGGCAACTTGAGACACCTGGGTTAACTACGGTTTGTAAAATTTGAAGAAAAGCAAGTGTCCACAAATGTACATTTAACCATTTCCCATCCTAAGTATCATGGAATAAATTAAGATTTATTAATTCTTATTAATCAGAGATAATTTATTAATTCTGGCAATTATACTTTCTGACTAGTCCCTCATCCTCAATGATGAATGCCTGTGTTTGGATAGAGAAAGACAAGAAAATGTTCCACTGGTAACTAGATCCAACGTTCAGCTAAATTTGCTCAAGCCACAGCATAACACTATTTTGTTGTCTTCAATTACTGTTTTCTATAAGCTGATGGCCCTTGATTGGAAGAGAAATCCCCAGCCCATCTGAAGTAGTAGTACAGGGAAAATAAAAACAGGCAAATGAGGACCTAATTTTCTGATGGAGAGAATCTATTACAAGGATGGTTGCCTCTGGAAGTATCTCAACAGGAGTCACATTCAAGTCTGTTCATTTCAATGACTAGGAAAATGAATAAACTTAGGCTAGACAGCTCATGAAATTATCCATCCCTGCATCATTCAGCATTCATATGATAATGTCCTAAGCAACAGTGACTGTATAATACTCATATGAAACTTTATCCTCATGAGAGAAAAGAAATCAAGTCATTATACCAGCATTGTTTCCTAATAAAGATTTCATAGCCTAAAATTATGAAAGAATAAAGGAATTTTTTAATTTTTCCTTTATGCATTTCTATGTGTATAAATACATAAGTATATAACGTATATTATTTTAATATTATATGATTTAATTTTACTATATTATTTTTAATTAAAATAACTCAACTTTCTTCACGAAAAGCAAAATTAACCCACTCCCAATATGTTCCAAAGACCAATAGGCAAATATCCAATTATCCCAATTATTCATTTTTCTAGAAAAAAATAGAGATTATAATAGAAACAACCCCCATATGACTAAATGGGACTAGACAGCTCATGAAATTTCTATCTCTGCATCATCCAGCAGTCTATGTTATGGTGACCATATAATACTCCCATGAAACTTTATAAACAGGTCATGATGATAGCCAGCATTTATTTAATTACACATTTTCACACATTTAGCTGTTAATTTTGACTAAAACTACTTTATAAATACCAATGCCTTCTCTAATGGGCTTGACAAGGCAGAACCAGAACTCCAAATACTGGTAGACTGGAGGATTCCCCAGGAGAGGAGGAAAGTTATAGAAATGGAGGTGAGAACTTTGGAGCAGCCAGACCTACAACCAGGGAGTGAGGGTTTCTGTTCTCCCTTCGCTGCACCACCGTTACTCCCCACAAACTAACCCACCCCCAATTCACCTTGTGCATTTTTATTTATTCATTAGTATGATTCTCCTAATATGGATACTATTCTCCATTGATGAATCCTTATCATGCAGGTAAAACATACAGGGGTTCAGAGAACAATCCAATGAAAACACAAGTCTTCCTCTAGCTGAAGTGTTGAGAATACATTCCTTCGAAGTTAAAATTAAACAGCCTCATCTGACTTTTTTTTTCATGGCTGCAAACACTAGGTCTGTCTCAAGCCTTCCCTGGCTGCCAGTCCACAGAGGCCTCCAAGGGACAAGTAACAAGCAGAATGAAAATGGAACAAATGATCCACAGCTCCAGTGCTTTGTTTCCAGGAGCAACTGATGTCCACTTCCAGAATCTCTGAGGCTGGAAATAATGGGAACTAGTAAAGGGAACTAAGTGGCCTGGGTTGGGGTGGGGTGGGGGTGGGAGGGTCGGGCGGGGAATCTGTGGACCTGAATGGCTTATCATTACATTTCCCTACTCGGTCAACATACTGCCTCTTCATAGTTCACCATATTTTGCCTAACCTCATCCACATTTAAGTCTATGGAAAAACAGGAGGGCCTTTCAGGGGGAAATTCATTCATGTTTGGATTCAGGCGGACTTAGGAATCTTTAATAGCACTGTCATTATCCTGCAGGGCACACCACAGAGCAGCCAGCAAGCTCTCCCTCAATGGGCACAAAATTTCCTCTGGAATTTACAGAGCAGAAATCTTAAACACACATCGCCCTAAGAACCAGATTACATAATGTCTCCATCACCCTCCTGACAGCTACAATTATGAGTCAATCCCTGGTTTAAATATGAAACCGGAAGCTCCGTGTTTCCCCTCTGACTATGTGGCAGGCTAAGTCGAGCTCTCTGGGCCTGTCAGTTTGGAGATCTGAGCTGCTCCCACAGTCACTAATTTAGCCTGAGACCAAATGACGGGGTAATTAAAAGCAGCACTGCAGAGACCTGCTCCAGGACCAGATGTTCTCCTTGTTCAACCATTGCCCACATAAGGAACAGAAATAGCACCCCCCCCCTTTAATTTTTCCTTTTCTTATCCTCCCCAGCTAATTTCCGGCTTCTGATTTTCCAATCCCACAAAATAAAATAAAAATAAAAGCCCCATTACTAAAAGATGACATGTTATTGAACACATGCCTTTAAGTTGTAATGCGCCCTTGCAGTCTCCTCTTTGTACTTGGTGAAGCCTTCCAACTCAGAAGACTTTAAGTTGCCCTAGCAACCTCACATGACTAACAGCTCTATAGAGCCCCACCTAGCTGCAAGGACTCAAATTTGAGTCAACAGGAGCCACCCCAGCACGTAGAAGCCCAGAGACTAAGTAAATAGCATTGCTTTTTGGTTTTTTAGGAGCCAAAGACTGGCTGAATGAGGCGTCCCCTCCCCTTTTATTGCCCAGAAGACTGGACAAATAAAAGTCTCCACCCGCACTTCTAGAGAGCCCTGGCTAAGAAGGCTATGGGTCATCTGGTAAATAAAGGAAAGGTCTCCTTTCATTTTCCTGGCTCCTGGACAAATCACAAGACAGGAAAAATGAGAAGTTGAACTAATAATTTAAATCTTCTCAAAATGAAAAAGCAGTATGTAATATAGCTAATCTGATCTTATTGACTTAGATGAACTAGCTTTCATATGCCCTTTGGGATCCAGGATCTGGTCACTATGTAAACTGCAGGATTCCCTAGCATTAAAACACCAGAGACCTTGAGGATTACCTTGGACATCAAGAGAATAGAGATGGCAATTGTAATTCCACAGTTTGTGACTACAGGCAAGCCACTTTTACATCTCTTTTGTAATTTCTAAACCTACAATAGGGAATGATGGTGTCTGCTATCTTTACTTCAGGTGCTTGTCTCTGCAAATTTCACCCTCACCAACAATTTGTAGGCATGTGCAATTCTATCTTTCTAAAATGAAAAGTATTACCAAATCCTGAGTATATCCAAATAAATAGGTATAGTCCTTTAAAAAATTAACAAATCTAAATGTTAAAAAATGTGATTGTTCACATGGGATTTTTTATTTTATCCGTATAATCACACACGAACCTTTCATTCCGGCCTTCAGTGATCCCTTTTGGATCATCAATTATTTGCTGGAGTCAAGTAGATTGATCCAAGCCACTGCCTATTAATGACCGATATGAAATGAGGATAAATCTGCTCTAAAAAAAAAATCTGATCAGAAGGAAACAGAAGGAAACTCAATAATTCAGAGAAAACTCAGCAGTTCTGCAAAGTGAAGAGCACTGCTACTGAGCTCTTGTACAACTTTTGTTCTATCCTAGATTCATTTCCCATGTAGGATTTGATGTGGGTTGTGTCCACCTGGCTTAGCACACAGGAATGCAACAATTTGAAAAGAGTCTCAATTGTCAGGGTTGAAATTCACATCAAGACAATACACCCAGAAGGATAGCCAACCAGAGCCACACGACAAGAAACAAAGTTGTGGGCAACTGTGTGCTGGGGATACTGTACCCTGACACAAACAAGAAATCACTGGGATCCCATCTTTATTTTTTTTTTGTAATGTTTATTTATTTTTGGCAGAGAGAGAGAGAGAGAGAGACAGAGCATGAGTGGGGGAGGGGCAGAGAGAGAGGGAGACACAGAAGCTGAAGCAGGCTCCAGGCTCTGAGCTGTCAGCCCAGAGCCCGACACGGGGCTCGAACTCCAGACTGCGAGATCGTGACCTGAGCTGAAGTCGGAGGCTCAACCGACTGAGCCACCCAGGCACCCCAGGGATCCCATCTTTAAATTGGACATTCCATTTGCTTATGTCAGTGTCACTTAAGTAGTATTTCCTGTAAACACCTGGAGGTATTTCTGAACATCTGAAGGATGTTCTCTACCCTCTCATATTTATGAGCTTTCCGATTGAGATGCAAAAGTGTACTGTTGTTGGGTTTTTTTCATGGGAAAAAAAAATCATGTATGCAAGGCCTCAGAGGCAAACACTCAAGTTAGAGGTCTAAATAAGATCTAAAATAACAAGAACCTTGGAGACATGTTTAGATCAACATATAAGAAACAACGATGCCCATAACGCATAGCCATTACTCTTACTGTTCCACTTCCATGGGATGTTTAAAGAATGAAGGATGGACTCCTTGCAAATATGAAACATGATTCACGTTTGCCAGTATTAAACATCCACTCCTTGGGAAAGAATGACTCCTTCACCTAAGTGCCCCATTCTGCCTTGGGTCATTTCAGGAAACGTTTGCAGCATGTTTGTGCTCTCAAAAAATGCTTTCCTGCTCTTCAAACTTCTACTTAACTTCTACCTAACCAAGTATCCCCAATACCCACCTAGCTCTCCCTATTTCCTGTTTAGATTTATACGTGACAGAAAACAGCCAGCAAGTTAGTATTCTTTACATTCCTGGATTTATTCACTCATTCAACATATTTGTTACTGACATGATGATTAGGGACCGCTGTGGGCTAGGGGAACACTGGAATAAAAAAGATAGGATCTTGCTCTCAAGGAGGCATAATCTAGTGGAGAAGGACAGACATCAGACTATTAGCCACGACAATAAGTGGTCCAAAGTCAACAAAACAGGAACCCAGAGGATCTTTTTATACAGATATTTACCTGAGTTCCAAGCCCATACATCTATCACATGTGGCGGTAGATAAGGTGCCCGCCTCCAATGAGAAGGAATTACACAAGCACCCTTAACTTTATGATATCGGCTCTCTGGCCTTTTTAATATTAATTTTAACAGATGAAAAATATTAAGTTCAGAGAGGCTATTGAGTTCTGTGGGGCCACACAATTGCCTCAATGGAAGAAGTAGGGAAATCTTGGAGAAGAATCTGAATATCGAAATAGCTGTCACATCCTAGTCCTTCAACATTTGCAGGCTACATCATTTTACAGATCAGACTGTGACTATTTCTGGACCTGCTACATGGCCCACTCCATCTCTGAGAAAATGGAAAATGGGGAGCAGTGACCTCAAAAACAAACGCAATTTCTTGCCTGCCTAAACCTTCACAGCAGGGCAGGTGGTGCGAGGCTTACCAAGGAGCCTTTCAAAGCAGGAACTCCGGCCTGCAGGTCAGCCTGGATCGCGTCCAAATTAGGTTCCACCCACGGTGAAAACCAATCTGTTTATGGGTATGCTTTTATGATGTTACAGAACGTCTGCGAAAGAGAGAGAGAGAGCTCGAGTTCCCGCCTGCTCCCTAAGTAACCCGCCCCACAAAGGTGCACACACATGCTCGGAGACAGAAAAAAGCTTGACGGTCCTTCCCTCCTCCCAGGCCTGCAATGAAATGCGCTTTAATTGCATCAAAGGGCTCTTCTCAATGGGGTTTCAGAGGCGCGAGAGCAGCGTTCCCGGCGAGGGTTCCTTTCCGGCTTGCCAGCATTCCTCTGCACTGCTAGGGGATGGGGATGGGGCTCCTTCGGGAGGGCCGGAGGCTCATTTCCATTCCTCTCGCATACAGCCTCCGTTGTGCGGGCCGGGCCCGCCGAGGGCAGCCGCGGCTGCCGGCGAACAAAGCCCCATTCATCCCCGGGGCGGCTTCCTCCCGGCTGCTCGCGGCCGCAGATGGGCTGGCCCCCGCACGCCATCCTGCAGACCCGGGCGCGCGGCCCGGACGGGAGCGCACAGGGCCCGATTCAGGAGGCCGGCTCTGGCCAGGGCGACCCGGGCGTCTTTTTCAGCGGGCTCCACAATGGGGATCGGCTGAAACCCGCTTTCATCGCTGGGCGGGGGATCTGCGGACACTGAATCTTTTCAGCAAGGAAATCCTCAGTTTGCTCACAGCTCCTTAAGAACGAAGATGTCAGTTTCCACGGCCCTCCCCGGCTCCCCCACCCCTGCCTCTCGGGATGGTACGATCCGGAGTTGCCCAAGCTGTGAGAGGACTTTGTTTCCCCTCCCGGGCCTCTGAAATCCCGACGAAAGGGTCACTTCCTGACTTTTGTGTCTCTTCAATCCAGTGCCTTGAAAGTTCTTACCCCCCTTGTTGTGACTAAGTACATCATTGCAAGCCTGTCCGTAACTTTTTTTCAGAACTTAAACATCCCTCTAGGTTTAAGTTTGGCACTGTGGCCTCGCAACAAAGACCACTGTTTTTCCTCCCCCACCGCACTCCTGGGAAAAAGAAAGAGAAGAAAACGCACTTGTTCACCACCCCTGTTCGCAGCCTGCAAGCTCATTTCCTCTGCCCCACGCGTTAGACCAACAGCAGATTAATGTTACTGGGAGCTCCAGCGTCAAATAAAAGGGTTGTAGCCCCACTTTTCCCTAACTCCCAAGCAGCTGGGGGGTGGGGGTGGGGAGCTGAGCTCCGTTCTTAGTTCACCATCTAAAGCAGAAACAGGCTTCAGATCCACTTTCCGCGAGTGTGGATTAAACTGGGATGGCAGAATCAAAGAACGCCATATATAAGAAGACTCATCAACCCTAATCCATTCGTTTTACAGATAAACAGCAGATAAGATCTGAGAGGGGAAATGACTCACCCACCCTTAGAAAAAAGCTGGTTCATCTTAGTAAAAATTGCCCTCAGACACACATTCCAAAATAACCTTAAAAATAAATTTTCAACAAGAAAATCTCCAAGAAAAAGTTACTGTTCAAAAAAACGTTTATTTATGTCTTCGTCGTTGTTGTTGTTGTTCTGTATCAGAAAAAGCCTCCCCTTGAGTTGGTTGGGGAAAGGTGAGAACCCAGGTTTGAAATGAGCATTAGAGGAGATTCTTCAAGTGTTTTCGCAAAGAATGCTCCCTGTGTTTCTTTTGCCTCCTTCGTTTTGAACATTGCTGACCTCTCTCCTCAAAGTAAAGTATTGCATCCTTGATGTGGTTAAAAAACACAACAAAATAAAAACTGGTTACTCACCACTTTAAGACTCCTTTCCTCTTGCTGGGAAAACTTTCAGAATTTTAAAATGAGATAGGGTTACTTTGGCAATGGTTATTTGAAAATGTACAAATGAATCAGTATACACACAGAGAAGGGGGGGCGGTGAGTGCTTACCACATACAAGGCACTATTCTAAGCATTTGACATGCATTACCTCATTTAATGCTGACATCAACCTATGAGGTTTACTATTATTTTTTCTTCATCAGGATAAGTGTACTCTTGAGGTTGGCCATGAATCTATTCCCATTTTACAGAAAAATCAAGGCAGAGAGACTGACTGCATCAAGGTCACGCCAATGTGAAGTGGCGAAGCCAAACAGTCTCATTCCTGGGCTTGATCTCTTTCACACTAGGCTTTACTGAAACTTTATGCACAAACACATGGGAAAGCATCCTAGACACAGAAGTCTGGAGTTGGGAGCCAGGGAGGCTCCAGCCAGAGGTAGGTTTTTGTGCTTCTGAAAGAGGCCACGCTGACCTGCCTGAAGGCTAGATAGAGGAAGGAGAATCTTCATCCTGCCTTGCCTGGAAAGCTAGAAAGCCCCCTGAGGACTCATTAATTTAACACTAAAACTCCCCTTTTAGAATGCAAAACAGTGTGCGTTAATAGTCCATACCCATTCTGAGCTGCCTTGTGATTTTATTTTTTAAGCCATGCTCTGTAAAGTATAATGGTGTCTCCATTTGCTTTATCAAAGAAAACTTGGGTTCAAGTTCAGACCTGCCACTTCCAATAGACGAGACTTTGGAAAATTTCTTCAGGCACTATGAATCTGTTTCCTCATCCATAAACTGGAAAAAATAAGAATGTGGCTACCTCATTGGGTTGTTGTGAGGATTAAATGGGATTTTCTTTGTAAATGTTCATTATAGTATTTATCTTACAGTAAGCATTTGTATCCATCCAAGTAGACTAGAGTATGCTGCTGTGGTCTAAAAAGAAAAAAATCTTAATTGTAACAATATAGATTTATTTCTCACTCCCTCCATATGTTCATGCCAAGATAGCAGGAAGTCTATGTCTCTTACCTGGTGCTGCATTTATCATCTCAAATCTTGCGTGGCGTCATGGCATAGGGGACAAGAGAGCATTGGAGGGTAATTATACTGGTAATGAAATGCTCAGCCTGGAAGTAACAGACATCACTTTCCCTTATAACTCATTAGCCAGAACTAATACACTCCTTCCCGTCTTGCAACCCAACTACAGTGAGGCAGGGAAGTGCAGTTCTACCTTGTGCCCAGAATGGCGGGGAGGGGTGAAAATGCATGGTAATCATCAATGGTTGCCACCACACTCAATAAACAACTGCTATCCTTCTTCCTTAGGATAGCGAATGACAGTTCTTTTTTGTGACTTCCAAATGTATGGTTAACCCATGAGACTTTAGAGCAGGTTGAATCCAGAAGTCTCTGTGATCTCAGGAGTCATGTTTTTTTTGTTGTTGTTGTTTTGTTTTAATGTTTATTTATTTTTGAAAGAGAGAGAGAGAGAGAGAGAGAGAGCGAGCCAAGGAGGGGAGGGGCAGAGAGGGAGGGAGACACAGAATCTGAAGCAGGCTCCAGGCTCTGAGCTGTCAGCACAGAGCCCGACGCGGGGCTCAAACTCACGGACCACGAGATCATGACCTGAGCCCAAGTCGGCCGCTTAACCGACTGAGCCACCCAGGCACCCCAGAAGTCATGTTTTGATAAGACTCCATAACGGTTGCTGGCTATACCAGACGGCAAAGGTGTTGTCAGTCTTCTTAGGAACTCGAACTTCCCGTTATGAGGCAAAAACCAGGGGCACCTGGGTGGCTCAGTCGGCTAAGCATCTGACTCTTGGTTTCAGCTCAGGTCATGATCCTATGGTTCATGAGTTCAAGCCCCACACCGGGTTCGCTGCTGTCTGCACAGAGCCTGCTTTGGATCCTCTGTCCCTACCCCCCTCTTCTTTCCCTTCCTTCCTTCCTCCCTCACGCGGTCTCTCAAAAATAAGTAAATATCACAGGAAAAAAAAAAAGTACCCAGTATGGGGAAAGAAACCATTTTTTTTTCCTTTAATCTTTCAGAATTTTAGAATATGTTTATATTGCTTTATAATAATCTAAAAAAAAAACAAAAAAAAACATTAACTAGAGCAAAGGGCACATCTGATGAGAATCCTTGTCAGAAAAGCTGTGTAGCAGCTGCTTGTTCATAAGTTCCTGGGCCATTGCTGCACTTGAAATAGCCCCAAGCTGCCTGGATGTGGAGACCACATTTGGGTACCTCAGGGCTTTCTTGTTGCTGCTTCCTCCCCCTCAGACAGGGACCCACCGGGGTGGCTAGGCAAACAATGCAACAGTGCATCACCAGCACCCCTGACTGGGAGGCCTCCTGAAGGCCCAAGACCTCCGAGAGAGGGGGCTGAACTTGCAGGGGGTGGTTCAGAGCAAGAAACCATTTAAAAGAAACAGGAAATGAGTCCCTCAAACCCAAACCATGTGGAAAGACAGGCCACATCATTTAAACAAACCAACAATAATACAAGTCTTTATAAATGCCCTGTTACTCCCAAATTCCTGAAAACCATTTGCAGGCCAATAAAAAAAAAAAAAAAACTATTTCTTTAACAAACATTTCTTGCCTACCTATGTGGCCCAGCCCCTGCTATCATTTTAAGGTCTCAAATTAAATATCATCCCGGGCCTGTCCACCACCACTCCTCCCCCACCCCCACTCCCACCCCCACATACATTCTACGAAAAGGGGTAGACCTGCAAAAAACTCACCAAATCTGGCAACGGGATAAATTTAATGAAAGAGGCAGCACATGTCTCTATGTTAATTAAGATAAGGGGCAACTGAAAGGGCCCACTAGATCTGGCAATTGCAGAAAAAATTCCCAAGCTAGGGGCAGGGGACAGTCACAAGAAGGCGAGGAAGTAAGACTGTAGATAGAGACTGTTGTAACAACTTCTCTCTCCAGGAGCTTAGCCGACAGGAAAAGAGAAAAGACAGGAGGATAACAGCTTAAGTTGGAATTCAGGATCAAGGGAGGATAGTTTCCGGGGTGGGAGAGCCCTGAATATGTTTATACTTTGAGAGGAAGAATTCAGCGTAGAGGAGGAAGTTGAAGATACAAGATAGATGGGGCAGGTGGGAGGGCCTGGCATTTCACGCATATGTAACTAGTGCTATCTCTTCCTCTTGAAATTTTTAGCGTATCAACAAATTGCCCAACACTCCTCCCTGTATCAAGAGCTCTATTTTCCAGCTTTTCCCCTTGCTTGGTTTTAGTAGAACATTAGATCTAATACCCTATCTTGAGTAAATCTGGTGCTTTTTACATAACCATTATCTTTTAGGATTTATAGATTTTGTCTTTGAAAGGCTATTTAATCAAATTAATTAACTTCATAGTTATCTGATACTTTCCTTTGCCTTTGCCTAAAAATCTCCTCAAGATCATTACCTCAACGTGAGCTCAAAGTTGCAGGTGCCAAGAAACAAAGAAGCACTGTAAATCACTGCATTCCGAGAAAACTGATTATCCATAAGTAAGAAGAAGAAAAGGAAAAGTTGTCCTAGGGAATGTTATGTCTTTCTCTTCTTGAAGTGTTTAGTTTGGGGGTCATATTTCCTTTTCATGCATTTTAAATTATTTATTCTTTCAAAATCCATTGGTTTATCATAGATACGCATCCAGTGACCAAACATGTGTAAAATTAAAAAGATGAATGTATTTCTTGATAGAAACAATGCTTTTTCTATTAATTAGTTACTTGATTTTCTTTCTTTAGTTAATGCTAAACCAATGCTAATTTCCTAAAAAAAAACAGATAATGGAGTGGAAAAGACAATAATGAAATGAAATAAACCTTGGCAAGGAGTTTTTCAGTCTTTTCAAATATAAAACTTTCTACCACGTTCTAGTGGTCAAAGGAAATTATAGGATACAAGGTCTAGTCAACTTGAATAATAAATCTTATTTTATCTATTCTCCATGTTTTAGAGATAATGTTACAGTCTAAAAACAAACACGTCCTGTTGCTATGTGCAGCAGACTACCCTTTAGTGCAAGATATTTATTATTTCACTTTTGCTCAAAACAAGCAACCAATAAGGGGCCATGGAGTCTTGTGTGAAAGCAGAGAAGCAGAAAACACCAATGCATTTTTTACTCATACCATAATTGTGTTTCTTAAAGAAAAATAGAAAATATTTTCCTTTTAATTGCATTATTGCTTTAAACCCATCTCTTGTTAGATTGATCTTCAGTGAACAGTCTCTAAAAAATTTTAGCCAGATTTTCCCTAACCAGCTTGCTCATCCCTCATTTAGCAAGAAATTGTCTATAACCAAATGTGTGGTACCAGTGAGGGATGAGAAAAGGACAGTATGTTACAGAAACCCTTCAAGGGGTTGTTTTGCAAAGCAAGAGAGCTCCCGTTAGGTGACTAACCATCCCATTATTTACTTATTTTGTAGATTTCCTTCTTCTATATTATGTTTTCTTAAAATAGAACATTCCTAGATAGAAGAAGCCTTTAACTCTGCCATGTCTGAAAACATTAAAACCAAAATGCAACTTATCAATACAGTATAAGGGATTTGGCCAAATTTAATCAAATTAGTCATAAGAAAAAAAATGGATATATTTCTAGATATTTCCCTGTTAAATTTCAGATGTTTATAAAAGTCTGTTTCTTTATTTTTTTAAAAAATAACTTAATACTCAAGTTTTGCAAGAGTTTGTTTACTTCTTGGGTTGTTAAGGCCTTTCAGTATATTTTCATAGCAAATATATTGTTATTATTTAGGGATTGAAAAGAGTTTTAGGAGACCAATATCTAAAGCAAACTTAAGAAAAGAAAAAAAGTTCCTCATATATCAGTTCTTGTCACCTTGTCTCAAATGCAGTGAGGGCATCTAGGCAGGTTATGACACAGGGATTCCATTGAGAGGTAAATACATAATGATGAGTATGCTGTTAAATATTGTTATGTGTCACTTCCAAAGAGATGTATATCTCATGAAACTGAAAGCATAATGCTTTCAGGAGGCTTCTAAGAAACATTTACTGAACATTTATTTTGTGCAAGGCAGTGCTAGATGCCATGCAGGATTCAAAGACAAAGACACATACTGTGTTTTCTAACTTCTCTTACACCAGAGCCTGGATGAAAAATAAAAATAAAATAGGCAAAAGAATGAAAAAATATATATAAATATAAAACACTTTCAGAAAAGGGAAAAAAAAAAGAGAGAGGAACTATAGGGACAAATCTAATTTGTCAAGGGCTTTGCAAACAACAAAAGCATTACTCTTAAATTTTCAAGAGATAAACACCAAAACTTGACAAGATTGAATGGTTGTTCTTACTGATCAATCCAGGAATACTATAACCCAGAAGAAGTAATGGTGAGTATAGCTGCCCAAAGTAGTGACATTTCTAGACCCTGACACTTCATAAACATAAGAATAGTAACTCAATCTCATCTAGTTCTGTTTAATCTCAAAATTCTACTCTAGGCTATTTTGAGAAACCAAAAGGTAGCTGTAACTCGGTAGTTTTGTAAACTCACACAAGGGAGAAACCATTCCTAAGGTCTGCTTTGCACCACTGGATTGATGGGAGCTCTCTAGAGTAGGGCTATACTGTTACCTGAATGTCAAGTTGCCATGATTTTGGGACTTGGATTCCTGAATTAAGCTGTAATAAACATGGAGCTTAGGAACCCCAATTATAGTAGTTTTTAGCGAAATACAGATAAGGTGCAGTATTTTTTTAAATTTTTTTGTGTGTTTATTTATTTTTCAGAGAGTGAGAGACACGGCAAGAGCAGGGGAGGGGCAGAGAGATAGGGAGACACAGAATCCGAAGCAGCCTCCAGGCTCCAAGCTGTCAGCACAGAGCCTGACATGGGGCTCGAACCCACAAATGGTGAGATCATGACTTGAGCCAAAGTCGGAAGCTTAACTGAGCCACCCAGGCACCCCAAGGTGCAGTTTTTAAACCTCTAATAAGTAAATTGTTAATGCACCTGTCCAAGACATTGAAGCCCTTTCTGATTAAAAAAAAAAGCCACCATATTTCAAAAAAGGTATTTAACTCTCTGAAAGTGCCCAGCTCACCTTTTCCATTAAGGACAAATGAACATTATAAAGTCAGCAGGATTGATGGTAAGGACTATTCATGTTGGATGAACAGAACAGAAAGGAGGTATCAGTTATTTTACCATCTAGAAGTAACATGTGATCTAGAACAGGGGTTGGCACACTACAGTCCACATATCAAATCTAGTCTCCCACTTTGTAAGTAAAGTTTTATTAGAACCCTGCCATTATTGGAATCCAGCCATGCTCATTCATTTACGTATTATCTATGGCTGCTTTAGCGCTGTGATGGCAGAATTGAGTGCTGCCACAGAGACCATATGGCTCACAAAGCCTGAATATTTACTACTGGGCCCTTTACAGAAAACATTGGCTGACCCTTGTCTGAAGGAGTGTGGAAAACCATATCTATTTGAAATACTACATAAGCAATTACATAATCTTTTAAACCTGTGGCTCAAAGGTTATCTGTAACTTTAGCCAAGAAAAAGAAGAGCAATGGAGGACTTAGTCAAATAAACTTTTCAATTGTCTGCTCATGTCAGCTATAATAAAAATTGGTAAATGTCTTTCTAATATTCTTCAAATATTCTTCCAAATCACTCCTTAAGAAGCATGGTTGGCCTTCCCATACCACTTTAGATTTGGACAAGTCTGATCTCCTACTATGTATACATATTTTGGTCAAAGTGGTTTCTTCCCCCAATTTAGTGTTCAGTTCTGTTTTCGACATTTATTCTTCTGGGTGAGGTTCTTCCCTCTGAACCTTAGATAATATCTCAGCCCACTTAGCTATGAATTCTATCCTTGGATTCCCTTCAGTGTATTTGGGTTGGGTTTTTTCCTAGTGTGTCTCTGGAAATGTGTTGTTCTATATTTATTCTGCACATGACTGGTTCAGTGTGCTTCATTTTACTTCCTTCCTTAATAAACTATTTTGTTAACAGTGTTTATTTTTTCCTCCCATCCTTTATCCTGTTGCAGTTATTTTTAAGGTGCTACTGATTCCTACACCCAAACTGCAAGGTAGGGCGTGTCAGATCTCCTTCTCACAAGGGTTGTCAAAAGGTCACATGAATCTCTTCTTCTTTTCTTTTTTTTTCACTTTTTAAAAAAAGTTTATTTATTTATTTAGAGAGGGAGAGGAGGAGGAGGGGTAGAGAAAGAGGAAGAGAGAGAATCCCAAGCAGGCGCTATGCTGTCAGTGCAGAGCCTGACACAGGGCTCGAACCCACAAAACTTGATATCGTGACCTAAGCTGAAATCAAGTGTTGAGTTACTTAACTGACAAAGCCACCCAGTGCCCCAATCTTTGCTGCTTTTAAGATATTTTCCCTGAAAATTTGCCTTCTCATAAAAGGTCCTTCCTAACTGGATTGAACTAGGATTTTACTGAACATCTAATTAGGTTACTTTTCTTACGTTTTTGGAAACATTTATAGGTATGTGTTGTCACACCAATAAAAATCCAAAGGATGAGAAAAAGCAGCAAACCCACTTTACATGAAATCACCTATGTTAAGCGTTATCATGTGCTATTATATGCAAAATCAAAATGAAGCATCTCTTCTTTAAGACGGAAAATAAGGGCTAGACTATACCCTTTTTAAAAAAAAATGCTTATTTTTGAGGGTGAGAAGGGCGGGGGGCGGGGGCTGGGCAGAGGATCTGAAGCAGGGTCTGCGCTGACAGCAGAGAGCATGATGAGAATGGGGCTCCAACCTACAATCTGTGAGATCATGATCTGAGCTACAGTTGGACGCTTAACCAACTAAGCCACACAGGCGCCCCTGGCTTATGCTCTTTAAAGTGCATTCACAAACAGTTAAAGGATTATGCCAAGAGAAGATTGACTGATTATTTGATGTCCACCTGTTCCAACCTAGTTCCCGCTAGTGGATGATCCCAAGGCTCCACGATCGAAGCTACCCTTTCCAACATTTTTATTCTGATTTAAATGAAAGCACTGCCAACTTGCTGGTTATAATGACTACAAGTCATAAGGGATACCTAACAGAGAAATAAACACCATCCTGAAATAAACAAGATGAAATTAACAATGATCAATGTAAAATTCTACCTTTAAGTTTTATAGAATCAGTTACTTAGTATCTTACTAGGAATTTACCATGGTGCAGTAGCTCATACCAACCAATGTTTCACAACAATGCAAATATAAAAGCCACAATTTTAAAATGGCTTAAAATCATAAAAGAATGAATCTTTGACTGTGTTTATAAGATTCTACTATTCCTCTTAAGATTAGTTTTATTGTGTGTTTGGGCAACTCACAAATCTTCCTCTCTCTGTCGCTGACTCTCCTTTTTCTTTCACTTTCCCTCTTTCTGGACACAAGGAAAAAGTATACTTTTCTGTTTTATTGAATTTAGTCCTGGTCATGTGATTTGTTTTGGCCAAAGAATTGTAAGCAGAAGTCAATTCTTATTTCAAGAGAACAAGCCTTCAGCAAAGATCTAGTATAAGTAGATTCACCATCTGGAAGTAGATAGAGCTGTGTGGTTTTTTGCTGTGTTCGTTCTTTTCTTTCTGCCACGGTGACCAGTAATGTATGCATAGTGGCTATCCTATCTGACTGGGTGTTAGAGCAAAGAGGATAATGACAACATGGAGCTACTGGCCAACCTCCACAGTGGCCATGTGGAATGAGCCACTGAGATTTCAGAGTTGTTGGTTTTAGAACCATAACCTAGCCTATTTTCTATTAGAACAGTTGAGACCACTTCTGGAATATCATGTTCCTGAGTTTTAAGTGCAGAGGCTGATGCCTGAAATGATAAAGGGAAAAGACTCCCATATGGAAGAAAAGTTGGCTCCTTAAAAAACACTCCAAAAGGCAGATATAAGTGAAGGTTTAAGTTTATTAGAATGAGTAGATTTACAACAACAGAGGATTTCCAACAATGGAATGGACTGGCTTGTCAATTGGTGAGTTCCTTTTCAACAGAAGTGCTTAAAGAGTAATTAAATGGCCAAAGATCTTTGGGAAAAACTAAAGCTTTAGAAACAAGGCTGAGTGAGATAATTTCTAATGTCCCTACAATTTTTGAGATTATAAGACTGAAGCATATCTAACAATACTCATGTTACATGTTAACATTTCCAAGGCTATAAAAATTCATTCCTTACAGCTTTGTGTATTGGATAGAAACAAATAAACATATGATTTTTTTTAATAATCATTGCCAAAAGCCAGTAACTCCCCAACGGCTTCCAGACACCTTTCCTTTCCCACATTAGGAACTCTCCATATAATAGTTTTCAAGTACTAGATGGCTTCTATTAATCTAATGTTCTCTACTGAGAGATAGGTTGGAAAGATTTCTATCATCCCCACAGCTTTGGGAATGATGGCTTTAGTTTTATCCCTGACAGATCCTGTAATTTGAAATTAAATACTGCATTTATTCACTAAGACTCTTAGGTAATGAAGTTTCTTATTCTGAAGATTAGCAATAGTCCTAGAAAAAAACTTGTGTGCCTCTCTGATAAGGAAGCCTAGGAAATGCCCCCACATAGACCCTGAAACAACTTCCTGGTTTTCAAAATGAAAATTCTTGTGCTGATAGAATATCAACCTACCTCCAATGCATCTCAGAAAGATGAACAATCTCAGCTTGTTTATTTCCTCTAAAATGCTGATAGCAAAAAAATGTTGCAAGATTGCATAGTCTTTTTAGATCACAATTTATGTTACTAATATTAGGCACATTGAAAGCATTAAGACAGAAATATTTACTATTTTGCTAACTTGTAGAACCTGTCATTTGTATTGCCCATAATTTTATTTACTTTACAATATTACATTTGCCTCTGGTATTTAAAAATACTCTATAATTACTAAACAGAATAAAAGAAAAAATAATGCAAAAATAATAGAACACTAAACTCTTTATACTTTATCAGACAATATTATGGAATAATTTGTAAGATAAATTGTCCAAACATGTCATCTCTGTTTGCTCTATCTACAAAAACATCTCAAGTATCAAAGATTGAAAAATTTTTGTTGTAGCAAGCTTCCCATAAGAAGGCAAGTGTGGAATAGATCTATTTAAGGATGCAGGAAGAGATAGACACTAGATGTGGCCAAACTGACAAAGGTCATCACTAAACAATATAAAGCAATGGTCAAGAACCATACTCTACAAGCTCTGTGCTGAACATGGAGCCTGCTTGGGATTCTCTCTCTCTCTCCCTGTGCCCCTCTCCCGAACTCACGCGTGTGTATGTGCGCTCTCTCCCTCTCTCTCTCTCTCTCTCTCTCTCTCTCTCTCTCTCTCTCTCTCTCAAAAAAAAAAAAAAAAAAGAAAGAAAAGAAAAAAAAAATAACCATACTCTACAATCAGGCAGAACTAGGTTTATATCTGTGTTCCCTCATTAGTAGCTATGTTGGCTTGGGCAAGTTATTTAACTTCTCTAAATGTCAGGTTCCTTATCTATAAGGTGGAGATAATAATAGTATATACCTCAGAGAATTATCCTGTAAGTAAAATGAGACATTAATTATCTCAGTACCTCCTAATAACCGTATCAATTACTTATTGCATAGCAAGTCAGTCTAAGACTTAGTGGCTTAAAGCTTTATTTGCTAATGATTTTGTGGATTGGCAATTTGGGCTGGGCTCACCTGGGTAGTTTATCCTCTCCACGTGGCAACAGCTGGACTCCTCCATGCCTTTATAGTCAGTTGACATGTTGGCTGGGACTGGCCAGTCCTGGATGTCCTCACTCATATGTCTGGAGACTCATGTGGGATAGTTAGAAAGGCCAGAATGGCTGGAATGGTCACTTTCCAAATGTTGCCTCTCTCCATGTGGTATTTCATCCTAAAGGAGGTTAGCCTGGGCTTATTCACCAGCAGCAGTATTCCCAAAGGGCAAGGCTCAATGCGTAGGTGCTTAATCAACCCTCTTCTTGCATCATGTTTGCTGATGTTCTGTTGGGTAAAGCAAGTCACGTGGTCAAGTCCAGAGTCATTGCAGGAGCACCCTATACAGTTGTAGCAACCAACTGATTCACAACTGATTGAGGGCCATTCCTTTTATATCGCTGCAATAATTTAGTAAACCACTTTAATTTAGTACATGCCAGCTATCTTTATCATCATCATCAACACTACCACCACCACAAGCATCAATCACCATCATCATCACCTATTCAAGACCCATTAATCTGAAATAAGTTATCGTTGAAGGAATAAGAGTTTCAGATTTTCAAGATCAGCAACTTGCAATAACACAATCCACAGGTATTTGTTGAACATCTAAGTATACCTGGTTCTTTCCTAGATGTGGGGATACACACTCAACAAGGCCTTCCCTCAAGAAACTTATGTTCTAGTGGACAAGAAAGAAGACTTGAGAAAGAATGGTAAACATATGGAATGTTCAGAAAAAGTGGACAATATTGGGGCTTTTACACTGAATTTTTGGACCTACTGAGAAATGTCTGTTATCAAATTCATCTTGTATAAAGTGCTAATCTTAATCAGCCAGGATTAAAGAAAATAGAAGATTAGAAAATAGCACAGTACATGACCAACTGTGTATTCAGTAAGACCCAACTACAACAGTGTGATTCCTTTTACTCCTTTAGGGAACCTAGTCCTGTTTACCCTGGCTGATGCCTTCAACTTTGGTATTAAGTAGAGCTCCATTCTTAGGCTAGATTGGGGTTCAGAAGGAATATCCATGCTCTAGTCTAGAGCTATATGAAGGTATTAACTCATAAAGCAATGTGGTCAGATTTAGTGTTTCCTGAAATTCCACCTGGGCAATTTCCTGCAAAAAAGGATTAGAAGTCCAGGGCCCTAAAATTCAGTATGTCTTAGGGCCATCACCTTGGAGTAAATCAGTAGATTATCTGATTTAGAAGTAGTCTGAGAATCCCTGGAAATCATAAGGATATACAAGGACCAACTTGGCATTTTAAGGAATTAAATCTACAGACCAAGGACAATAAAGAGGTATTAGGAGGAGACAACAGAGCAGCAGGAGCCCAGGATTAATTGATTACATATAACACTCTGATTAGAAAAGTGGAGAACTGGAGATGCTGGGGAGGCTCATGTGGTTAAGTATCTCACTTCAGGTCAGGTCATGATCCTGCCCTCTATAAGTTCAAACACCGCGTCAGGCTCTGTGCTGACAGCTCGGAGCCTGGAGCCTGCTTTGGATTCTGTGTCTCCTTCTCTCCCTGTCTCTCCCCCATTCATGCTCTCTGTCTTTCAAAAATGAATAAAGGTTAAAAAATTTTTTTAATAAAAAAATTTTAATGAAAGAAGTGGAGAACCAAAAATTCCAACAAATAACTTACTATTAGTGTCAAAATTGAGAAGTATGGAGTTAAATACAAAAAAGAAGACCTATTCTATACCTAAAGGAAAGAGATTGGAAGGTTATTGAAGCCATGAGTCATAGTCATTTCAGCTTAACATTGGTTGGGGATCTATTATGTGTCAAGCATATTATCCTGGTCCAGATTCTAGGAATATACAGATGAATAGAGTATGAATAGAGTACAATCTTCAGGTGGACTGACTAAGCAAAGGAAATGATTAGAAGTGAGGTTGGGTCAATCAAGAATCAGAATACAGGAACTGGTTGATGTTATACCACAAAATGTGTTGTTTTGACATGGAGTGGAGTCAGTTCCTCTGGTTGAAGCCTTCCTTGACCACATGCAATGAGTCATTGCTTCCTCCATTCCTCCAGTTCTCTGTTCTTACCTCTAATATAGAATTTATCTTGTTCTACCTCTCTATGTCTGGCTTTTGCTAGATTACCTCCTGGCCTTCTAGCACAAAGTCTGGCACATAGCAGGCATCTAATAAATGTGTTTTAATTACATGCTTGATTAAAGAAATAAAAGAGTGAAGAAATCTGCCTTGTGTGAAGACTTTCTTGAAGGTCACAGGCCTCACCCAGAAAAGGCTGTGCCCAGAAACAGGTCTGAGTTGGAGTGAAACACACCATTTCCTCATCTTACAACATTCTCTTTTCATCCCTTTAATACATAACTTGACAGAACATGGCAGAACTTCATAAAATGATCACTAGCCAATTTAATAATCTTAATTATCAAAAAAGGAAAACTATAGGAAAAAAAACCTTTTCATTATAATAATAGTTCATTTATATACCGGATGCTTTTTTTTTTAATTTTTTTTTAACGTTTATTTATTTTTGAGACAGAGAGAGACAAAGCATGAATGGGGGAGGGTCAGAGAGAGGGAGACACAGAATCTGAAACAGGCTCCAGGCTCTGAGCTGTCAGCACAGAGCCCGACGTGGGGCTCGAACTCACGGACCGCGAGATCATGACCTGGGCCGAAGTCGTCTGGTTAACCGACTGAGCCACCCAAGCGCCCCTATATACTAGATGCTTCTTAAGGGCAAAAGCAAAACAGCATAGTCAAGGGAAAATAAAAGTTAAGCATTTTAGGAAAACTGATACACAAGGAGCTTCATTTTTCTATATGATGGTCTTCATATCTTCACACATACACACCCATTTTGTGTTACTTTAGTCTCATTAACAGGTGCCTTTCAGTTATTTCCTTTTTTTAAAACGAGAAGTATTGAGTCAGCGATTTGGCCAGGGGAAAGCTCTAAACCATGACTATTAATAATGAGCACTTCCTAATGTTGGCAAAATCTGTTTCCCCTTTCAAAGATAGAGAAGGCAAGCTACTGGAAGATAGTGTACTTATATATAGTCAAAGAGATTTAGGAAAAACTGCTTCCAGAAGTCCTGGTTTAGTTAAAACTTGGACCACATATGTTGGGACATGTCCCCGAGTTCTTTATGTTGGCTAGTAACAGAGGCAGCTTCCACTTCAGGGTAAAAGCTAACAAAAAAGTAAAATGTATTAAATATTTCTCTGTTCTAAGTACTGTGATAGGGCTAGTATTCAACCCCAACAACAACCCTGAGCGTGAAGTGACAGGTGGAGATCTGGTCTTTCTGACTTGAAGGGCATGATTTTCAGTGTTGCCTTACACTGTGTTCAGCTAAGATCCCTAATTCAGGAAACATAGTTGAAACATGGATGGAGTCTCTGTTTGGAAGAACTGTGTTCCACAAATTTCTCACTTATCTTACTGCGAGAGGTAAGATGTCCCAGCAACAGGATTCAAGGTTTGGGACTGAACGTCAGATAACTTATTACATATTTCCTCATTCTGTTTACATTATAAGGTGTTGCTTCATCTCTGAAAGACAAAGGCATTTAAACTATTTTGCCGACAACCCATTCTGGCCCAAACCACCACGTTCACTTGAAACAAGAAGTGTGTGCAGTGGCTCAGGGTGACCCAGTTAAGAGCAGTCCCATTTAAAGCTATTAAGTGTGGTTTCTCTTTCAGTGAGGTCATCCTGTTTAATCCCTCTGGACTGAAACAGCCTATAAAGCAGCCTCTCCAACAGCTTATCTCAGTCCATTTCTTGGTGGACTACAGGGTTCAACTCTTTTAGAGTGCTCTCTTAAATAAAGACGGAAGAGGGTGGTAGCAAGGGGGAAGATAGGTAAGAAGAACTCAAGCAGTGAAATGCTAGTCATGTGGAGAAACTACTCAAGAGATTGCAAAAGAACACAGATAGAGGTTGGGAGCACATACAAGGGGGAAGTTTGAAGACTCTTCATCTACTTCCTCACCATTCAGTAAATCTGTCCTTGTTTAGAAACCAAGTGTAAAAAAGGGAAGATACAAGAAGGAGCCGGTTCAGAGCATATGTTCCTATGTTCCACCGTGGGAAAATGAATAGCTGACTGCCCAGTGCAGTTTCGTCTGGTTTATAAAGACTTCCTGGAAACATGTGTAAAATAAAAAGGTATATTCCTCATTAAGAATATCGCCATTAAAAAAAGAAAGAAGAATGTTCACCATTGAGTCAGTCAGTTAAAAGTCTAACTTTTGATCTAAGCTCAGGTCTTGACCTCAGGGTTGTGAGTTCAAGCCCTGTATTGGGCTCTGTGGTAGGAATAAAGCCTACTTAAAAAAATTTAAAAAAAAAAAAGGAAACATCACCATTTTGAAGTTTCTAAATCAGAAACTTTGGGTGGAGTGGGGAGGGTGTGACCAGCAGTCTTTGTTGTTGTTGTTTCATATTTGTTTAAGCAATCTCTGTACTCAATGAGAGGCTCAAGCCCACGACCCCAAGATCAAGAGTCTCAGGCTTTCCTGACTGAGCCAGCCAGGCACCCCAGCAATATTTATTTTAACAAGCCCTTCAGGTAAAGTTAGAGGACCAATGGCTTATATGCCTTTATCTCTCCCACACATCTCTGGCATGAAAAGATAATCAAAGCCACATGAGCTTTCTTCAACTCAGACTATGAGAGGTTAAAGGGATAAACTACATCTATATTTACTGATTGCTAAAATGAAAAATAGGTGTAGAATAATATGAAGGGCATGATATCACTTGTATAGGAAAAAGTACCATCTATCTACCTATCTGCTCCATTTGTCTAAACAGAAAATTTCTGAAGGAATTATAAACAATAGTTACATCTAGAGATCAAGATATTTGGGGGTAGGAGAGGGGAAAGGGACACTTACTTTCTACATTTATGGCATTTTATGCCTTTGTTTACCATTACCATTCCTTCTTTTCATACTTTTATATTTTTGAGATTTCACAGTTGATTCTGATGATCAGCTGGAATTAGGAACCACTGTAGAAAACTAGTTGTTACTTTCCATTAGTGTAGTAGCCATTAAGTGACTGTTTAACATTTGTTTATTGACCATGTGGGTTGTCTCAAGCTCATAGAAGTTTTTCTGAAGCTTCTTTGAAGTCCTGCTCCATAAAATATGTGCATTCAATATAGGACCATTCTTGGGGTAACACCAGTCTGCCAAGACCAATGATGGAGCTCTATATCACAGGACCTTCTTAAACCCATTGCACAGACAATTTCAAGGTTCCTGACACAAAGATTCAATAGCAATATGGCCAGATTCAGGAAGGAGATCCTGAGAAATACAATTTGGTTTACATGGGTGAATTCAGTTGGCAAATATCAAAACCACTTGTCTGAGAGGGTCCATCTTGCTACCTCTACAGAGATCAGAATGCCCTGTTAGTATCCAGGAAGGAAAATAATTTTCAAGAGCAGAACAAATCTGTATCAGCACTCAATAGGCTGTCCTTACCATTTTCACAGAAGTAGGAAGAACCTCAGGCAAAATTGTTAAGTATCCCTAAATTTATCTTCAAATCTTTCTACTCTCCTCTTTCTAAGCCTCTCCCATCCTCCTTCTGCTTAAAGGAATCCGAACCTTATGCCTGTAATCTCGAGTCCTCAAAACTGCTATCAGACAGTTCAGGACCCCCACACAAGCCTGCCTACCCACACAGCATCTTCAAAGCTATTCCTTCAAAATTGTCCCTCCCAGCATCAAAGTTTTACTTTCTCCCCTCTCTGTCCCCATCCAATTGTTTAGTCCCACAATATTTTAATCTTATTTAACTGTAACTGAAGAAAGCAATTCCAGAAAGTCACATCAAGAGTTATATCAGTAGTTCTCAATCTTATTGTACCCAACCCCCAACACACCTGGCAGATATGACACATGGAATAATAGGGGGAAAGAAAGGAAAGGGACTATATTTTAAGGGAGATGAAGCATGTGGTTTGAAAGAGCCCCTGGATCTGATACATAGCCCTTGAGTGACTTCTTTTGACAGTCACTGGGTTGGCTAGATATTAATTTCATAGTTAACATCCCAGGGCTATTTATGTGTTGTGTACAGCAATTCTTTAAACCAAAACTAAATCTCTAATTACAGAACTACAGGCATGTTGCTGGTGGGGAAGATATTTTGGGAAAAGGGAGCTTTCTTGGGTTTCTCCAAAAAACGTCACACCGACGGGTGCATATCTCCCCTAAACACGGGGCTTTCTCTCCTGCTCAAAATTGTGCTAAAGATTTGCCAAAAATCTTTCAGAACCTTCCCAGTAGGTCACTTGAAATTCCACTTATCAGGCCAGTCCTGCCAAAGGAAGGCAAGAGAGGAAAACTATGCATTCTATCACCTCTTCATTTTTAATGGTATTGACTCTTAAAACCCAGAGGAATGCTAGCTTCCATAAGCTTCTCTCCACAGACTGATATTTTAAGTCTGGAATGCTAAGAACTAACAACCTTCATTTCGCCCTTGTGGATAGGACATAGTTTACCTGACCTAGAATAGGCAGCTCTGTTTTTCTGATGGAAATCTTGGAAACCAGCATGGAAAATAGAACAACAGTAGCCTCATAAAACAAGGAAATACTCACCCACAAATATTTTTTTAGAGCCCACAATATCACAAATGCTTTGCTTTCATTTTGGTCACTTTACTTTCCCAACAACACCTCAAAAATACCCATTTCTTGGAGCCCCTGGGTGGCTCATTCGGTTGGGCATCTGACTCTTGATTTCAGTGATTTGAGCTCAGGTCATGATCTCATGGTTTGCAGGATCAAGCCCCACTTCTCCCTCTCTCTGCTTCTCTCCTGCTCATGCTCTCTCTCTCAACATAAATAAACATTAAAAAAATATCCATTTCTGGAACCCCTCTAATTTTGCTGTCAATATTCATCTGCCCATCATCGCCTAAACCAATCTCCCAACATCTTTACTATCACAAAAACTGGAAATGGCACCACTACTATGAAAGCAAATCCCATGCCCATAAGTGAACCTCAAAGACATTACTAAACAAATATGTTGGTTTAGTACAATTTAACTGGATCGTGTAGAATCAGAATAAGTGAATAATCTTTCTTAGAGTGAAAAGATAATAGTCCAAGACTCCAATCACATTGTTCAGGAGTTCTACCACAGTAAAGCTGAATGTTAATGATTCCAGCCATTAAAATTCCAGCGTGAGATCTAGAAGATGGATCTGATGCTGTTTCGACAAGAAAAGCTGTAGTCATTTATTAGAAGCCCCAATGTTGACCAAAGCCTCAGAGTGGAATTCAACTGAAATTCTGGCACTCAAAAATGGTAACCTTGAGCTGTCTAATAAGGATTTAACACATATCTTAAAGCAGTTTTTGTTTTACATAAATCTCATTGGTTATAAATAACAGAAGTCCACTTGAACCAACTTAATTAAAAGCTAGGGAGGGGTGTATTACAAAGCTCTCTCATGGATCTCCAGGGCAGAGAGAAAAGGCCTTATAAGGATTAGATCATACACCAGAAAATTCTCAGGAACTAAGGCAATGATATCCTCTCCCCTCTCTTTCTCTCCTTCCCTTCATCCCTCCTTTCTCTCTCTCCCCTTTCCCTCTCTCCTCCTCTTTCTCTTTCCCTTCTCTCTCTCTCCCTCCCCCTGCTCTCCCTCCATCCTCCCTTTTTCCTCCTCTGTCTCATTCCTTCTCTTCTCTTTTTCTCTCTTCCTCCTTCCCCATAGTTTCTCATCTCTGCCTTTCTCAGAGGCTTTGCCTCCATCTTACCTGTGAGCAAAAGCACTTTCTCTGCTTCTCCATGCACAAGCTACAAACAACCACCTTTCAATCATCAGAGTCTAACCAAAAGTTCAGTTGCAAACTCCTGGGAAACAGATTGGCCCCCAAAATAGGTAAATTCTCTCTTTTTTTTTTTTTTTTTTGATTGAGTCAATGAAGATACAGAGAGGCAAAGTCTTACAGTATAAACATGGCTTCTGGGGCTCCACTTCCTGAGGAAGCTGGGAAGATACTAGCTATCCCTCTCACTGAAAAATATTTAGAAATGTAAAGGTCACAAATTGACAAATGGAAAAACCATTAGGCTAAACCTTTGGGAATTCTTTCTCTTCCTAGTTGGTTTCTACTAACATGAGAACTTATAAAATATCCTTTAGTGTTGTCTCTTGGGAAAAGATACATATATATATATATATATATATATATATATATATATATATATACTAACAAGATAAATTTTTTTGATATAGAAGAGAACTTAGAGGACTGGGAAGATTCAGGATACTCAGGCTCCACTGCTAACCAGCAATGTGCAAACTTGCATGATTCACTGCTACTGAGTCTCCTCACTTATGCCAATCTCTAAGGCCCCTTCCAGCTCTAATTCTGAGATGTTGACATCTACTCTTATAATAACTACTTGAAGAAGGGAGCTATCTGACTTGTGGGGTGCCTTTGAGAGGAACAGTCATTCAGGGCAGAGATCAAATAGGTCTGCATCTTGTTTGGTTTTGCAGTTGGTATTTTGGAACTCTGGAGATTAGGATTCATGGGGTAATTTGCTTACATATTGGTGGCTTCATTCATTCTTTGAAGCTATTTGGGTGCCAATAATGGGAGTCTCTAAAGAAATTGGAGGACCAAAAGTGAATTAATTGGTACATATTGGTAGCTTCATTCATTCTTTGGAGCTACTTGGATGCCAATAATGGGAGTCTCTAAAGAAATTGGAGGACCAAAAGTGAGTTAATTTACCTTATATTCACCAACAAAATTAGTCTCCAGGGCATTCAAAGACACTCTTGCTAAATGGAGCATTTTAGTGTCACTTAAATTGCAATATGTATTCAAAATAATAACCCCAATGACAATGCACATTTACTAAGCTCTGCTCTGGGAATTCACGCAAGAGTGATAGTGAAAGAACATTAAACAGTGAGAGAAGTGTGCTTACTCATTTCCTCTGATGGAAATCAATAAGCTTTTGACCACCACCAACACTGTCAAAAAGCAGATAGATGCTCAGCAGACCAGTCACAACTTCAATTTCACATCCTTTCCCCTTAGAACTGCTAAGTGTGGCTTTTGAACTGGGCTGGATCAATCAGATAGAACAGAAGGTTTTTTCTTGTCTTCTCTCGCACAAATTTCCACTCTAAAAGGAAAATGGGTTCCTATTTTAAAAAGGTTGATAATAAATCAGGGAAGTGATACATCCACCATGCCAACCATGCTTGCTTTTCTTGCATATAATCTACTTTGCAATGAAGGATATTTAGGATAGTCCATTAGGTATTTTGCTATTGGAAATATTATTTTGCAAATGGTCTCTCACTCAAGGAAATTACCAAGAAAAAATATTTCAGTTGTATGTTCAATTGTGATGTATATAGCAAAGTGAGCACAAATGCTTGGCACGTAATAGGTGAGCAATAAATGTATGTTTCTCTTCTTTTCTTGAGCTGAATCAAATGTGCAAGAAAAGAGAGAGAAAGAAATCTGGAATCTTTAAGGAATTTATTCACAAGGATGTAATATTTCATTCAATTTAGTTATAAATCTTCCCCTATGATCTCAAAATATTTTCACATTTATTATTGATCTTTCATAATCACCATGTGATATAACCAGGGATAAAAATTATCAACTCCATTCCTTAGTGAAAAAATTTAAAAACAGAAAGGACAAGAGACTTATTCATATTTTTAATGACTCAATACTAGAATAGAACTCAGAGTGCCTGATGCTGGTAAATTAAACAAGTTACAGTACCCCATTAAGAATCCAATACCGGGGTGCCTGGGTGACTCAGTAGGTTAAGCCTCTGACTCGATTCTGGCTAGGTCATGACCTCATGGTTCCTGGATCCAAGCCCTGCATTAGGTTCCTTGCTGACAGTGGGGAACCTACTTGGGATTCTCTCTCTCTCCTCTCTCTGCCCCTCCCTCACTTGCTCTCTCTCTCTCTCTGTCTCTCTGTCTCAGAATAAATAAATAAAAAATAAAAGAATCCAATAATAACAAGCCCTTTGTAATAACTGGCTATAAAATGTTTTCCTTAAAGGACTAGATTATATTCTTTCAGAAGTATGTTACCAATATAATATAAATAAAAACTAATAGCTAATTTGACTCTCTGTCTCTCTCTCCCTCTCTCTTCTATAGGTATAGAATATATATTTGTGTGTATACATACCTACTATCTGAATCATCTCCCATAATTGCTTAAGGGAACTCCAGTTCTTAAAAATGTGAGATAAGTTTAAATATGAGAAATGAAAAAAAATTCTACCATAGATGCTCCATTCATATTGTGATCCCATCTCTGGATCAGAAACCTCACGAGACACTCTGATGAAGTTTTTCAGATTGAGCAGAAAGAATACAGAATTTTAAGAGTTTGAAAGGTAGTAAGTAAAGCAATATCACTAAGAGGAAAAACTGTCATATCTGCTAATTGAGTTCAGGGGTCTCTTTGAGAACTTAGCAAGTCTTGAATAATGAGCAGGAGGCTGATTTTTACTCTGGTTTGTAGCAGTTAGACTGTTGTCAGTATTGTTGTATACATTTTTGCCACACATCCATCACATGAAATCTGATTCATAGCAGCATTCAGCACTGCTATCACATTCCCTGGAGATTCCATTCACCCACAATCTTACCTACTGGCAAAGCCTGAATATTAAAATGAATAAGCCTTTCCGGGTGCCTGCGTGGCTCAGTCAGTTGAGCGTTGGACTTCAACTCAGGTCATGACCTCACAGCTCATGAGTTCGAGTCCCGCATCGGGCTCTGTGCTGACAGCTCAGGGCCTGGAGCCTGCTTTGGATTCTGTGTCTCCCTCTGTGTCTGCCCCTAACCCACTCACATTCTGTCTCTGCCTCTCTCAAAAATAAATAAACATTAAAAAAAATGAATAAGCCTTTCAGTAAGAACCTCCCCCTTCCATTCACAGTTACCTATTCCATCCTTCCTTACACTGCAGTTTGCCTCAGACACTGACCCAGCATTCTCAGTCTTTGATGAACTGGCACATACCTATGAATTTGAATTTGTCCAAACACAGTGGGAGGAGAGGAAATTTGTGCCTTGCCTTCAACCATCTACAAGAACATCCCTCTGCCATTGTTCCCATCTTATACATCTGAGTATATGATATGCATATGTATGATATGTATATGTATACCTCTTTGAAGATGCCATTCCTCTTCAGCTTTCTTGTTAAACTTTTTATTAAAAATTAAAAGTTAAAATTCTATTTTATCAAAAATATGTATATGTATATTAGGCTATATAAAAGGTCAAACAATAAGCCTTATAATAAAACACAGCAGTCATCTGCTCAATTCTGTCCCTCTAGAGGCAACCACCTTCCTGTTACCCAGAGGCCACTACTTTCTACTTTCAACCATTTCTTCTGCTTACTTCATATTCCTTAATAATTCTCTTGTAGTGCTATGCCTTAGTTTTTCTCCCTAATATCTGATCTATTTGCTTCCTATTGGAAAAATGAGAATTTAATTCCACATTTACATAAAGCACTTACAAAGTACACATACGTGTATTTTCCATCCTGCCGATACTGAGTTTTTTTACTAAATCAATCATTAGTATTTCTATAATTGTATAAATATCTTCCACACATAAGATATGTAATACACTTTGGTCAAATTTGCTTTCTTGTAAAAGTTCTGTTTTTCTTAGAGTTGATAATTGTCACTATTTTGGTATTTTCTCTGTTCTCATCACTAATCCATGCCTAACTGTCTGATAGTGATCAGATTCCTCTCCGTGTAATCAAACACATCAGAGAATCTATAAATTCCTCCCCCTGTCCCCAAGGATCTATCCCTTCTGAAGTCCCCTCCTCTCTCCCTCCAGCTCAGACCACTTGCTCTCTAGACCTGCTATACAGTTGTCATCCTGGGTTTTTTCACCATTATCATTCTGGAAATTCCCTTTATTTTTCTTCTGTGTTGGGTCCCATGACTTCTTCTTCATGATTTTATTCCCTCATTTTGATGGAACATGCCTTCTAGAAAGTTGCTCAGAAAGGCTGCATGAGAGGTAAATGACACAGGCACATCTAAATTGTCTTTGTTCTACCTTCTACACAGTTGGTAGTTTGATTGGGTAATGAAATCCAGTCTAGAAATAATTTTTATGGAGAAATTTAAAAGATTGCTCAGTTTTTTTCTAGCTTCCAATGTCATTGTTGCAAAGGCTGATGTTCTTCTAATTCCTATTTGTTTGTTGGGGGGAGGTGGTTGGGGGGAGTTTTGTGCCTTTATTAGAAAGTCTAGAATTTTCTTCTTTAACCCTGAAGTTCAGAAAGGTTGTAATGATATGGCTTGGCATGGGATGTCTGTGTGTGTGTGTCTGTGTGTGTGTGTGTGTTTTGTTTTGTTTTGTTTTAAAAGGGCTTCTTTAATAAGATAAACTTCTTTCACCTCCAGCTGTTCTAATGGTAACTTCCTGTCCATCTGGGAGTTATAATTATAATTATTATTATTATTAATCATTTTTTCTTTCTTTCTTTCTTTTTTTTATTTAAATCCAAGTTAGTGAAGAGGCTCCGGGTGGCTCAGTCAGTTGAACATCCAACTTCAGCGCGGGTCATGATCTCACAGTTCGCAACTTTGAGCCCTGTGTTGGGCTCTGCCCCACCAGCTCAAAGCCTGGAGCCTGCTTCAGATTCTGTGTCTCCCTCTCTCTCTCCCCCTCCCCTGCTTGTACTCTGTCTCTCTCTCAAAAATAAATAAACACTAAAAAATAAATAAATAAATAAATAAATAAATAAATAAATAAATAAATAAATCCAGGTTAGTTAACATATATTGTAATAATGGTTTCAGGAGTAGAATTTAGTGATTCATCACTTACATATAACACCCAGTGCTCATCCCAACAAGTGCCTTCTTTAATGCCCATCCCCCATTTAGCCCATACCCCCACCCAACACCCCCTCCAGCAACCTTCACTTTGTTCTCTGTATTTAAGAGTCTCATGTTTTCCCTCCTTCTCTGCTTTTATCTTATTTTTCCTTCCCTTCTCCGATGCTCATCTGTTTTTTATCTTAAATTCCACGTATGAGTGAATATTTTGTCTTTCTCTGACTGATATTTTGCTCAGCATAATATGTTCTAGTTCCATCCACGCTGTTGTAAATGGCAAGATTTCATTCTTTTTGATCACCGAGTAATATTCCATTGTAAATACATACCACATCTTCTTTATCCGTTCATCAGTTGATGGACATTGGGGCTCTTTCCATAACTTAGCTATTGTTGATAGTGCTGCTATAAACATTGGGGTGCATGTGCCCCTTCAAATCAGCACTTTTATGTCCTTTGGATAAATACCTAGTAGTGCAATTTCTGGGTCATAGGGTAGATCTATTTTTAATTTTTTGAGGAAAATCCGTACTATTTTCCAGAGTGGCTGCACCAGTTTGCATTCCCACCAGCAGTGCAAAAGCATTCCTTTTTTCTGCATCCTCGCCGACATCTGTTGCTTCCTGAGTTGTTAATTTTAGCCATTCTGACAGGTGTGAGGTGGTATCTCATTGTGGTTTTTATTTTCATTTCCCTGATGATGGGTGATGTTGAGCATCTTTTCATGTGTCTATAGTATAGTCAAGAATATTTATGCATATACCAAATATCAATGCCTGTAGGTCTTTTTTCCTGGGCCAGTGGATCCCCAGAGAATAATCCCTCTATCCCCTGCTTGGCTGCTAGCATTCTGCATGCCATGTGGTAAAGGAGGTGAGGGAGCACACTCCTCAGGATGCAGATTGGCATTAATAGCCCAATGTTTAGTACTGCTTCTCACACATATCTTCATATGTTCCTTGTGTTCTCTAATCCAAAGCCTTGCTCGTTGAACCTATTTTGCTTTATTTAAATTTTCTGCCAGAGAAGATGGCATAATCATAGCTGAACTGATTTGAGAGAGTCTGGGCATCTAATGCTTCTGTTATACATTCCAGTTTTTAGCTCCTCCTACTTCCAGAGAAACTTGCCTTCAATTCCTGAGTGTTTCTCAAATTCACCAGGATGAATCCACTTGCTTCCTTTTATCCCACCTCCTGCAGGATTATTTTGTCCTTCTCCCTTTAGGAAGTCATCATGTCTTCCAAACTTTGATGACATCTCTTTTGCACTTGATGTCACTTTTCCCTGTTGAAAGGATTTAAACTTTCATCGTTTCTTTAATGTCATTTCAATGGAGTTTGGGGAGATGACTCATGTTGTTTTATCACCATGTTGGCTACAGGTCCCTCACTCCTCTTCCACTATGCTTTATTCATTTATCTGGCCAATATTCTCTCAGCATGAGTATATACTGTAAATAGTAAGAGATACAAGGAAGTGTACCGTACGTTCTTAGCTCTAAGGAAGCTTACACGCAAGTTGATTGACAAAATATACATACATTAACACATTCTAAAACAAGTTAATACAAACTTCTACAAAATCTGGTGAAGTTCTAATTCAATACTATATCTTATTAAGTGAAAGGAGTGATATAGCTAACCACTGCAGCCATTAAGAACTGAGACAATCTTCTTGGCTTAGAATGAGAGGACAGGTTTCACTAAGAAAGTAGTAGTTAAATGTCATAGAATTTGGAAAGCCATTGAGAATGAGGAAATTCCAAGTGAGAGAAACAGAAACTCAGAGAAAACATGGAGAATGGTGAATGAATGTAGCAAAAACAGGAGGTTTGTACAAGGAAATTGTAACTAGGTTATCATGAATTTCACATTTAAAATAAAAAATACACAGGGCACCTAAGTGGCTCAGTAGGTTGAACGTCCGACTCTTGGTTTTGGCTCAGGTCATGATCTCCCAGTTCGTGAGTCCAAGCCCCACATGGGGCTCGCTGCCATCAGTGCAGAGCCAGCTTCAGATCGTCTGTCCCCCTCTCTTTCTGTCCCTCCCCTGCTCATGATCTGTCTTTCAAAAACAAATAAACATTAAAAAAATTAAACAAAGAAAAATAAATAAATAATATGCTGAGAAAATACGGATAATAATAAAAAGCATTGTACTGAGTAAGACTCCAGGTTATGGTCCAAGGTGTACCTTGGACTCAATGTATAGTTGGGGTGAGTCACTATACTACGTCACCTCCAACTTCTGATCCATAATCTGTGAAACCTACTTAAGACAACTTTACAGTGGAATTTCTGGGCACAACAATTAGCCTCTCCCAAAGGAAGAAGCAGATGAAGGAGCAGATTCTGCAACATCTGCTTTCTGAATACTTTATACAGAAGATTTTTAGATCTACTTGCCTAAAGGTTTAAAGGGGTGGGAGGTGTGGGTGGGTGGATTACAGCTATGAAGGAAGTGGTGGTGGACTTTTGGAAAGGGAAAAGTTGAATGTGGGATAAAAGATTTCCTGGGACAGCAAATATGCTGACGATGGTAGCTACCTAAGAATTCAGGGTCTAACTTAGCAAAAGGGTAATGCACATGATTCAAAAGAGGAGGGAAATACAGGAGCAAATATTCAAATTGGAGCCTTGTGCATTTATGAAAACCTGAAGTGCAATCAATTTACGTTTGCAGAAGTATTTATGGAGCACCTGGGTGCCTCAGTCAGTTAAGCGACCGACTCTTGATTTTGACTCAGGTCATGATCTCACAGTTTGTCGAATAGAGTCCCACGTCTGGCTCTGCACTGATGGCATGGAGCCTGCTCGGGATTCTCTCTCCCTCTTTCTCTGCCCCTCCCCTGCTTGTGCATGCGCGCTCTCTCTCTCTCTCTCTCTCAAGATAAAGAAACATTTTTTTAAAAAAGAAGTATTTATGGTTGTTTGGTGGCAGGAAAAAAATGTAAACAGGTGAACATTATAAATATATGGTATGCCAGTATCTTCTATAATCTGAACAATCAAGGTGAGCACTAACAAGTTGTGTTCCTTTTACTGTTTTTCTTTATTCTTCTCCCTCCTGCAACTGTGGTGCAGCACTTGTTCCCATATAAACCCTTCCAGAATCCTTCCATGTTCACAGCTTAGTCCTCATTCTTCCATTTTCTTCTTCTAGTTTTCTTGTTGGTTTTGTTTAGAAAGGTACCAAGAAATTCTCTGTATCAAAGTCTCTTGGCAAATGTCTAAATGGGTAAGATACCTACCTTTTCTCTGGAAATGCTGAGAGTTGCCAGATGTTTTCCTAGTGACCTTTCAAAGAAGTGGCCTTTTTCTAAGGGGAATAACAAGTAACCCTAATCTGGAGTTGACCTATCGCTCTGACCCTTGCCAAAGACGTGCTCTAGGAGCACAAGTCTTACACTCATACTAGCAGATACAGTTGCCCAAGGTCAGGCTTGACACCACAGAAGAGCTGGAGATAGGTCCAAAAAAGCCAAATTTGCGGTCACTTTCCTCACATCCTAAAAAAAAACTGTTTCCAAGGTACATCCTTATTGACTGAAAAGGCCAACCATCTATAATTGCTGTCAATGTGTTTTTCATATGTGTCATATGGATAGCTGGATAGCTTCTGTTTGTCCCTCCATATCTTCTCTCTGTTCTTACTCCATTCTGCTCTGTGCCTTGTTAGGCTGATCTACAAGGACCATATCAACAAGGCTCCCATGCTCTCTGGCTTCCCATTGGGTCTGGCCAGTGAGAGCCATGGCAAGATATCAGAGGGTAGGAGGAGAGTGTGTGTGTGTGTGTGTGTGTGTGTGTGTGTGTGAAAATACAGGGTGTGTATTTTCCTGGCTCCTTCCCGGGAGAGGCAGCACTGGGTTGGACATGTCCTTCCATCCAGGATCAATGTGCCTTTCCAGGAAACCTTCACTGCACAGCTTTTTTTTTTTTTTTCTGGCTCAGCAATGGCTCCTGCCCCTCATCCTCTCAGGTCCAGGTGTAGAATCACTTCATTCACTGCTCCTAGCCTCTGGTTGCTGCACTCCCTCTTTGGGTTGCCCTACTCTACCTTCCTCTCCCACATACACCTTTATAAACAATTCCTTTGCAAATGAACTCTCTTGGAAGCATCCTAAATTGGGTTTGCCATCTGTTTCCTGCTAAGAACTGACAGAGGTAATAACTCAAGAAATGAGTTGTTTTTAATAAAAGATTTTATCTAAGAAGTCTCTACTTGAAAAGAGATGAAACTCACATAGCAAGTGAAAATGTTTCAGCTTTGAAGTCAAAGAAAGGTTGTTTCAAGTTCCAGACCATCTACTTATAACTGTGTATCCTTGGATACGGTACTCAAGGTTTCAGAACCTCAGTTGTTTAATCTATAAAATAAACATAATAATAGTACCTACAGCATAGAATTGCTAGGAAGAATAGAGGACAATTTTAAATGAGATTAAAAACATCCACATAGGGCAAGCTCTCCATTTCTATTAGCCTATAAAAATAATCATCATCATCATATATATATTTATTAGTTAAGAACTAATAATAACTCTTCTGAAAGAGGCTTAATCTAGAGGATGGACTTGAATTAGATCTTAAAGATCAGGTAGCTGAAATTTATGTTGGTAGGCTAGAGTAGGACCTACCCAAGATGTATTTCTTCGCACGGGATATAAGAATGATTGCTTCTGATTTTCCATTAGTGCCCTGGTTCCAGACTTCTAAAAGGAAAGTTACCTTGAGATTTTGGCAGAGAATCAAGATAAGAAGTCACTTCATTTTTTGTCCAATGCAGTGACTATTTCGTCCAGAAATCCTCCCCAGCCTGGTCATACACAAGAACCATTGCATGTATCTGTAACTTCATTCGAAAGCAAAATGAGGGCCACCATTCCCCTATCAGTTGTGTGAATTAATCACTAGCTTTAATTAAGAACCACATTGCAGAGTCCTCTATAATTGGAGAGTTAATTTAATGAGCTATTGCAAATTAAAGTAATTTCCACTTGCTGAAACTTAACTGTGGTGAATGGAGTTTTTCAGGAAATCTTCATTACCTGTCCGATTATCCTAAGCCTTCCAGATCATCTAGTTTGGATCATGTTTATCTCCAATCCATGGAGCAAAATCCTGCATGGGTATGAAATCAGAAAGATGCTGCCATTGCATTCATGAAGCAGATGTACTTCTGTAGTACAAAGTTTACATATGTTAATAGATTTAAATTGGTCTATGAACAAAGTCAATTGCCATTTCTCGATTATGTATATAAATTAAAGAATGGCTTAATTTAATTTCTACCATGTGTGCCCCCTGGCAATAAAGGTTACTGAAGATGTGAGTCCTCTTTTCAAGGGACTGAGGGAGAAAGACTACCTACTCTCTGCCAATATTTAGCTGTACTTCATAAGAGGTAGTTTATTTTGTAATCTATAATGATCTAATCAAGAAAACCATGGATCTGATGTAACTTCCCCTACCGAGTTCCATCACCTCTCCTAGAAAAGACCATAAACAAACTGCAAACAAAAGAAATAAAACTGTATAGGATTTCACCACCAGGCACAGTCCCAAACCAAGACATGCAATTTTAAGGACCTTGACATCATGGCCAAAATAGACAAAGCATATGTGGTTGGCTTGGTTGACTATGGATTATTGGAAGAAAATGGCAGAATACATTAACCGCTGCACCCAGAATCAAGAAATGAGGTGCTTCTGAAGGCAAGAAAGAGAGGTTTGTGTTTCTTTACTAGTATTTATGTACGTATTTGAAAACATACCCATTGGGGCGCCTGAGTTGCTGAGTTGGTTAAGCATCCAACTTTGGCTCAGGTCATGATCTCACAGTTTGTGAGTTTGAACCTCGGATTGGGCTCTCTGCCGTCAGCACAGAGCCTGCTTTGGATCTTCGGTCTCCCTCTCTCTCTGCCCTTCTCCCCTCTCAAAAATAAATAAACATAAAAAAAAAAAAGAAAGAAAACATATTCACTGACTACTGTAATTAAGTAGCTCTTTTCTAGCACCCTTTTGATAGAGGATTCCCAGTATGAGAACGAATAGGAGACAAAGGAAATTTCATATATAGCCCTATCAAAGCTGGCTTTCTGCAATAAGTGTGCAGACTCTAAAGTTCTTTGCCTGGGTTTTTCCACTCAGGATAGACATATTCTAGCCCTCCTTACTCTTGGCCTCACTCTAAGAATAGGTAGAGAGAAAAGACCATGTCACAACATCAGAATTAATTCTAACCACATTTCTGACTCTAACTCACTTTGTAATTTGGGGCAAGTAACATGATCTCTGAGCCTCAAAGTTCAAATGACATTGTTCACTGTGATGAGATAGTACACATGCATGAATTTTTGAACTTCTGAAGTGCTCTATAAAAGAGGGTTGGAATAATGAAAAATTGAGTTCTCTGTTTTCATCTCTCAAAAGTGTCCAATTATTAACAGTTCAGGAAAGGAGTACAAATTTTCTCATTGATATTCTTACATGCAACTAAATAGGTCGATGCAATTATCTATGTTATATAATAAAATATTTTATGTTAATTTTTTTAACCCAGCTTATAAACATTTTTCTCCCTGAATCACCTTCATGGAAAAAAGTTTCTTACCAATGGCTTGGGTAAAATCAAGGGTGACAAATTCATGAGGAGTAACCATGAAAAACTGTGATATAAAGTTATATACTTTAAAAAAATAACATTCTGTGTCTGATTACAGGAATAGCACATGCTTGCCAGGTGTGATGGCGGTCGCCCATAATCCCAACTATTCTGGAGGCTGAAGAGGAGGACTGCTTGAACCCATGAGTTATGGGCTGCAGTGAGCTACGCAAATGAGGTAACTGCACTTTAAAAAAAAAAAGCACATGATTATTGCAAGACATTTGGTAATTATATTTTAAATTATTAATTTCTTACTATTATGGTCCCTTGTCTCCCCTAGTCAAAAGTACGTATGCACTACTCCTTACAAAAGTTTCTCTCCTTCACCAAAGTTTAGAGAGACCATATGGATTACCTTCCCCATGCCAACTGCTGGTGCAGCAGTTAAAGTGAGGGTACTAGACTCATGGGCCAGGTCTATTCTTCTATAGCAGTTTTCTTTATAGGCCCTATGTTTTCACAGAGCAGAGAAAGGAAGCTAAGAGCTGTGGTAGGCAGAAACCTAAGATAGCCCTCAAGATTCCCAGCCCTTGGTGTATATACATCTTCTCCCAGGTAGCCAATCAAAAACTAACCCAGGTGGTACTGTGAAGAAATTTGCAGGTGTAATTAAGGTCACAAATCAGTTGATCCTAATTATACTTAGCAGACCTGGTATAATCAGGTGAACCTGTTAAAAGGACAGGGTTCTTCCTGAAGAAAGACTGGGAATAGGAAAAGGAAGCCTCTAGAACTGAGAATATCCCCCCCCCCCCGCCCCCGCACAGTCGACAAGTAAACGGGGCTCAGTCCTTCAAAACGCTTCCACCAACAACCTGAATGAGCTCAGAAGCAAATTCTCCTCCAGGACCTTCAGAAAAACACACAGCCTGGCCAACCACCTTGATTTCAGCATTCTAAGACCCTGAGCAGAGAAGCCAGTCATGCGTGCTTGCACTTCTGACCTACAGAACTGTGAGTTAATGAATGGGTATTGTTTCAAGCTGCTATGTTTGTGGTATTTGTTGTGCAACTATGGAGAACAAGCACAAAAGTTTGATTTGTAAAAGTCTCCAATTTGCTTTCAGGAAAGCAGTTTATTCTTTCCTATCTAGGTAGTATTCCATTGCATGAATGTGTTACCATTTGTTTATCCATTTAGCTGTTGAAGAACATTTGGGTTGTTTCCGGTGTGGGGCTATTCTGAATAAAGTAGCTACGAACGTTTGTGTACAAGTCTTTCTGGGGACATCTGGTGCTACTTTCAAGTCCAGCACAGAAAACATATAAGGAACCATTAATTCAGGAATACTTGCTTCATCATCTCCTAACCTGTTAATTAGTCACCGTATGTTTGAGTTATGATCCTTGAGAATCAAGGGCCCTGGGTCTCATCTGGCAGCCACCAAGTAAGAACTCTAGCTGAGTCCCTTAGCCTACTTCCCCACCTAATTCCAGGCCATGCTCCATAATGCCTGTTTTGAATTTTTGGGCAATTCTATAAATACAAAAAGCCTGTAGATACCCAGGGAGCACAATAGCTTACATTCAAACTAGCAGATGAAAAGGAAGCAAATAAAGAGAACAGAAACCACCTGATCTCCACACAATGCTCTTCACCACGGATGCCAATTATAGGACATGTGAAAAAGCAACACCATGGAGACTTCCCACTGGTTTCCAGCTGTATTTGCCCACCCTTAAGTAAACATTTAGGAAAGTACTTCATAGTCACTAACACCATATTTCTCACTCAGTTATTGAAGAAAACAACAATTTTATGGCTTCTTTTTTATACAAAAGGTGGAGGTAAATAAGTTTGGCAACTTGCTAGGAATCGAGCGAGTCAAGGACAGAGTAATAATTCAGGTGTCTGGAATCCTCATCAGGTACACTCTGCATCAGCAAATAGCCCTTTTCAATTGAAGCAACCTTGAGCCAGAGACACTAGAAACAAATGCAATCACCAAGAATGCTGTTGCATAGTTTCTGCTGAAGCTTAATTTTTTGTGTTTTGACTCAGGAGGTGGGGTGGTCAGAATTTGTTTAAATCTAGTTGGTTGTTTAATTGAAAGTGATGAATTTTTGCCCATGTCAGGAGTTCCGGGGACAAAATGGGAAAGGGGAGAACAAGATATGGACTTAGGTAACTATCCAGGGATGCCTCATTCAAAATTCATATTGCTTTCAAACACCCTCTCTTTGTTGGTAAGAGCTTATCAAGTTTCAAATACAGTATATACAGGTTTCAGAAATGCTGACTTCAAGAATGGCTATACTTCTGAGAGCTAATGCCTTCAGGTATCCGAATTGGGAAAAGAGAAACTGTCACAATGAGATGTATGATTTATTTGAGAATAGAAAGAAATTTCTCCAGGCAGGTAACAGTGCCTTGTATAAGAGGACATACTAAATGAAGTATTGGAGGAGATAAAATTGTCTTTATTTAAAGTCTAGCTAATTATAGAATGAGTGCTTTTGACTGAAAACAATATCCATTTGACCACCTCCCTGATCCTTGAAACCCTGACTATGAAGTTCTTTCTTCTGAGGTCAACAGTTATGGTCACTACCTTTCAAAACTCCCACCTAATTCCAGCATTTGCACAAAGGGAAGTCAGTAACTGGTATCACCTGGTGTGTGTGTGTGTGTGTGTGTGTGTGTGTGTGTGTGTGTGTGTGTGTGTCTGTGCATGTCTGTGCTTCTCACAGGTAAAAGTTTCTCTCCCCCAGGGACAGATGGCTCAGTCTGTTAAGTGTCAATCTCTTGGTTTTGGCTCAGTCATGATTTCAAAGTTTGTGGATTCAAGCCCCACTTCAGGCTCTGCCCTGTTGGCGCCGACTGCTTGGGATTTCTCTCTCCCTCTCTCTCTTCCCCTCCCCGTCTTTCACTCTCTCTGTCTCTCAAAAAATAAATAAACTTAAAAAAAAAGTTTCTCCCCCAGAGTGAGACCTTGGGATCATTTCTCCTAATCTTCCTGCTCTGTTTGCCAGAGTTTGGTAGTGTTCTGAAGGAAAGACCCCATTGAGAGAGTGATATGTCATAATGGAAAGGACAAGTCTCATTTCTGATCTCCCTCTGTCACCAACTAACTTTGTGACCTTGAGCTAATAACTTCAATTAGTTACTTCATTCATAAAATGGGCAAGCTCCCCCTAGTCCATATGATTGCCAAAGGATTTATGACTCTATGATCTATCTACTGGCCAAATACGCCTAAATATATGACAACCTGAAGAAATGTCTCTTTTGGCCATGAAGACACACTTTTAGGGATAATTCAAATGTCTACTCAAAATGCTTAGTTATACCTACATATTTAAAATCACACTTAAAAAATAATATATTGATTTTTAATTAATGTATCCATCCACTGTCATTCCATAGAACAATGTTATTCCTCACCACTGCTGTTTTGTGATTAGTTCAACAGTTGTCCAGACACATCAGTGTCCCCTCCTTCTAAGTTGTGTGAGAGCTAACACTTTTTGGGACCATGTACAATGTTGTCACTAGAAATAACAGTCCAAGTCACCCATTGCATAGTACTTGGTCATTTTCTCATTCCTTGTAGGTGTATATTTATAATATCCAGAACGTGCCACTTGCTGAATTGCATTTTTATGTATTCTCTAAAAGGCCTATTGGAAAAAAAATCTAACACTTGCATTCCAGGGCTAATCACTTCAAGAGTAATGACTACATTAGTAATAAATTTCTTTTCCTCTTTGTTTTAACCAGTTCTGGCAGATGACCTCCATGAGCATCCAAAAACAGACATTAACTTAGATAATTTTACCCCAAAGCATCTTTCCCTAACAGTAGTTTGTTCTTTCAAATTCGGCTATTGAAAGAGCATCCAAAGATGATTTCATTAGGTTGTATACTGAAGGTGACTTACTTTTTCTGGGAAATCATTTTTGGAGACAAAAAATTCACCTTAAATTTGGGAAAATGAGGATATGCATAAAGCCATTAATTGAAATTAATTCCAGAAATTTAGAAATAGCCTAAATTTGTTTTGTTTTGTCCTTCATTTGGCTTTGGAACTCAAGGTCATAACACTCTAAGTAGAATCCCTATAAAATTATATTACTATTCTCCTTTTAAAAGAAAGGATAAGAATTTAATATGTCTGCTCAATGAATAAGCCTACCTCTGAAACATGAAAAAACTAAAAGGAAGCCCTTTACACAGTAACCACCCACACTGGTTTATCATGCACAGCCCAAAACTGACAAAGAAGATAGAAAAAGAAAAGTTCACATACAGCACTTCATGCTTTTTCAGTTTTTCTTCTGAAGTCAACTTTCCAACAATAACCTGGGCTGTGCCTTTTTCTTCTGATTTTGCTCTTTACACAGAAGGGGGGGGGGGGGCGGGGAATGTTGGTGCCTGTAATAGTAGCTGGTAGCTGCTGCCTTTAATTTGCTCTCTTGGTCATGCAAGAGAAAATGCTGCCACTTTCTAGAAGCCCTTCCCAAGATACTGGAGCACCCCTGCCAGGAGTCAACTATGAAAACTTTTTCCCATCAGGAGGCAGGAAATGAAAAGAAACCTGTCCTTCTATTTGGCTCAAAATAAGGATGAGTGTTTCTAGAAGAGTCCCAGGGGAAAAAAGGGAGGTGGGGTGGGGAATAAACTCAGCTTTCCACCTCCAACACCATCACCCTTTTTTGTCCCTGATGGAAACCTACAGGCAAGCTGTTCACAGTGGATGTTAAATATTCAAATTTCTAGGAGGGAAGTGTTATGTGTGATTAGAGCAAAAAAGTAGAAGCAAAGCTGTTGTGTTCTCTCTTCAACTCTGCAACAGGCAAAGTTATGTGACCCATTGTCCAAATGTCTCCTTCACCTAACTCAGCTAGGGAAATGGGAAGAAGAAAGAAGCTTTGACTCCAATGATAAAAGAGGTCAACTCTAAGGAGGCTGAGGGTCACCTTAACAACCCCTAACTCTTATTTCCATCTAAATGGAAAGCTCGGGGCATCCTCAGGCAGTCAGTCTTTGGAAAACATTGTTCTTAAGCCTTGGGAGTCCAACAAGAAATCCCACAGATGAACTCCTGCCACCACCCTAGACATTGGCTACCTCATTTCACCAGGCCTCTGTTCCCTCATTTGGGGGTGGGGGTAGTTTCCCAGTGTCCTTATTAGGAGAATTTTAAATAGAATTGTTTAAGGAGAGGGTTAATACTGACTTGGTGTTCAAGATGGCCAACTCCTCCCCCACACAAAAATCTGAAAATAATCCTGATAAAAAGAGCAACTCTGCTTGTGAGCAAACCAGATGGCTACACACCCCTTCATCAAGTCTGTTAGTTTTCACATCGTCGCCTTGGAAGTTTCTCCCCAGGAAAACACATGGACATGAGACTTTTTGACTGAGTTAGGAATCTGTTTTAAAACAAGGCCCATCCACACTAACTCCTAGGTCTGCCTGACATAATTGCCCGCTTCATATTCTTCAGGATATTTTCCCTGGCAGATTGACTACCCTTCTGGATAACTAAATATATCACTTATGGTCAACAAAGTGAAAACATTGAGGCTTCTTTGTGGAGAATTCAGACCAAAGCTTGGTGATTGCCCAAATTCTCTGGACCCACGTCTCATTATGTTGGGGCTGGGCATGGCCTGGGGGGTTGGAGCACTCCTATTTGGAAAACATCTCAGATTCTTCTTGAAGGTTTATTTGTAGGGATGCTCACTAAAGTTTAAGTAGAAATAATGTCAGAAGCCTCTTATTTAGGGAAGCTTCCTGTTTCATTGGGAAGTGGGGACTGAATAGTTTATGATCTCGCACATTCCCACTTCCTCTAAGTGACTGTCATATCCCAAAGAGCTGATGATTAAAGTCCAATCTTGGAACTGGCACATTTTGTCCCTTGCCCAACATACTGTATGAGTGCATTAAAATGAAATTTGCATCTTGGCAAATATGGAATTATTGACAATAGCTTGAATTGACCAAAATAAGCATTAGTGTGGACTGAGCTATTCTTTGCATAGGTGTGGAGTTCGCAGCATGGGTTAAAGAGTTTATGAATAGACTTCAGAGTGGTCCTCCTGAAAATTCTGTGGAAAAGAAGTTGACATCTGCATTTATGCCTTTGAGTGGAAGGGTCCATAGCTTCATTCACATTTGCAAAGGGCATCTGACAAAAACTGTTAAGCGGAAGTGTTAGACTAGATCATAAGCACTGAACATTAAGTAGCCTACTATACCTTCATGACTCAGTTTTACCAATTCAGTCTTTGAAATGAGTTCATTACCCTCTTCCCAAATCCTGACTCTGCCATATGCTAACAACCATGTGCTATCTAGTTCAAGCAATCTAGATCAAACCACAACTGTGTGTGAGATATTGATAAAGCAGATTTTTGTCTTCTAGTTAATGTTTCTCTCTCTCTTTTTAAGGTTTGACTTACTTTTGAGAGAGAGGTTGGGGGACAGAGGATTTTAAGTGGGCCCTGTGCTGACAGCAAAGAGCCTGATGCAGGGCTTGAACTCATGAACTGCGAGGTCATGACCTGAGCTGATGGATGCCCAACCAACTTAGCCACCCAGGTGCCCCAATAGTTCTCTTTAATAAAAAATCTTTCCTTAACAATCTGATTTAAATTAACCATTAATGAGAATAAGAAATATATTGTGAAACAACTTTGAAAAGAAATGAATGCCAATAATACAGTTTGATATCCTTCTCACTAATTCTAATTTAAATTTAAGTCATCATTATGAATTATCTGCCTCCTAAAAGGCCTAACCTTGTTTAGCATCAAAGCACTCTCAAATTGTGTATTATATGTGAAAACAGGTTTTCTCTAAAAGTGTTAGCTCTCCATTATGCTTGCTATGTATAATCTAAAAGATCCAATATATGGCAAAATATAAAGAAAACTCTAGATTTAAACAAAACTTCAACACTTTGTCAACTTTATCACTTGATCATTGCCTAATTCAATTTTCACCTATCTCAGTATACTGAGGTACCAACATTTTCACGGGAACCTCTCAAAAATTTTTAACTTATTTTTCAAGAACAGCTTTACTGAGATATAATTCACATACCATAAACTTCACACACCAAATGCATCACAACTCTCAAATTTTAAAACATTTTTGTCACCCCCAAAAGAAGTCTCGTGTCTGTTAGCAGTCGCTCCTCATTCCTCCAGCCCCTGGCAACCACTAATCTCCATTCTGTTTCTACTGGTGTGCCTATTCTGAACATTTCATGTAAGTGGAGTCATACAATATGTGGCCTTTTGGATCTGGCTTCTTTGACTTAGCATAGTGTTTTCTCAGTTCATCCATGTTGTAGTATCTATCAGTACTTCATTTTGAGAGGCTGGTCTTTCAAAATTTTAAATGCAATTTTATTTGGGCTATTACTAAGTGTTCAGAGTATGATCGTGATGTCTGTCAGATTCCTTTTTGTTGAACAGGTTCTGTGACACTGTGAAAAGCAAACTATAGCAGTAGGAGGCATGTTATGGTGCCAAGCTGATCCTGAAGAGAGCCCAGAAAGGGCACGGAGCCATCGGATCTCCCCACATAGTAGTAGAACTGAGGTTACTCAGGTGAGAAGATGGTAGTAGCTGTGTGGCTTTTTAGGGCATCCAGACATGGCTCTTAGTCCTTCCAAATGTTTTCTTTCTTTCAAGTGCAGTACCAAAAATTCTAGTGTTCACATTTGCGCAGGGCACACAAAAAGGTTGAGAGCCATCATTTCATTTACCCTGGTTTTCTCTGCTTGGCTGAATGGTAATTGCCATCAACATACACTGGATGCTTTTTTGGGTAAAAACAAAATCCTCTTGCATTGGCTCCATGTGAGGCTTGCTTATCTTTTAGCAGAAGGTCATGCTTTCTGGGTCATAACCACAGGTGGTTTAGTTATCGTAGCTTTTGCTTTCTTTCTCCACAGGCAGAGGAGGGCCAATCTATGCAGTGCTATGATACCACTGAGACCATAGAAGGGCTGCCTTCCTTTCTCCCTATCTCAAAAAGATCTTTCCCACTTAATTCTTTTTTTTTTTTATTTAAAAAAAAATTTTTTTTTAACGTTTATTTATTTTTGGGACAGAGAGAGACAGAGCATGAACAGGGGAGGGGCAGAGAGAGAGGGAGACACAGAATCTGAAACAGGCTCCAGGCTCTGAGCCATCAGCCCAGAGCCCGATGCGGGGCTTGAACTCACAGACTGAGAGATGGTGACCTGAGCTGAAGTCGGACGCTCAACCGACTGAGCCACCCAGGCGCCCCCCCACTTAATTCTTTTTAAGCACCATACCAACCCCTTCTATTCCTTATAATACATCCACTAGTCATAAGACTTTCAAATGATTTACTTGGAGCCAGGTGTGATTTTATTTGACTACAATTATAGGATCCTTGCCGATTTTAAGCACAGTCCTAGAGTAATGGTTCCCATATGATCATATACAGAGCTTGTTAAAATACAGATTTCCTCGGTTTGATTCTGATTAGGTAAACCTGGGGTAGAGCCCAGAAATTTGCATTTTAAGTTACCAAATTGTCCTATGTTGATGCAGAAACCTCATTAAAAGAGTCAGAAATACTGCCCTACTAGCTTCAGTTGATAAACTCCCTCATGCACTATTTCCAAAATGGCCTCCTTGAATGTTTATGTAATCCATAACACGATAAAGTTGGAGAGGAAGACACAAGTTTTAATTTTTTGTTATTGCATCTCACTTAGTAGGCTTTTCTGATGCCAATTTTTATCCATGCCGTTCTCTATATGCAGTGTGCAATAAAAGTTATGTTGTCACTGCTTGATGGGAAGATGGTGATTGTAGAGAAGATTCTAGAGAGATAAAGCTAGTTCAAGAGCAGGAAAAGAAGGAAAGGCAATTTAGCATTGCTCACACTTTGAGAAAATTGGTGCACAGAGGAAATGTTCTCTGGTACTTCTGTTTTGAAAAAAATAAAGGTTATTTGTAGCATCAACATAGGAAATGCTTTTAGAGTGAGGACTGTTTGTGCAGCAAGGATTATTTCCTTCTTTTAAACTTTTACAGAAAACATTTTCAGAATACAAACTCAAGCTATAAAAATGTGTGTCTGAAAGATTCTAAACCAGTATTCAGTTTCCTAAACTTGCTATCCCCTAATCTTTGGCCCTGGGGTCCTTCACATCTTCAAATCTGTTACGTAGCACATTGAAGAATTTTGAATATACCTGCTATGGAACTCAGAGCAGATTTTGGCGATGGGTTAAGGGCATCTGGTGATAGCAACCTGCCATCATCTTGCATATTCACACACCATTATTAATTTTGTTTAAAGCCGAAGGAACACACATAAGTGCCAATAAAATTGCCTACCTGAATCTAAAGCAGTCCTTTTTTTTTTTTTTTTTTTTTTATCAAAAGGCTATGTGTTCATGTGTAACAACAGTTAACAGTCAATGTTTTTTGAGAATACTTCTCTCCCAGAAGTTTTCTCTGGTTAACAGAGAGCAGTTAGATTTCTATTATTTTACTTTGGGCTCTATTCTTGAGTATCTAGCACTCAATTCTATCCACTGCCAAGACTCTAATTCCTATCTGAAATTGTGTAATACAAGAGTGCACAAAGCAAGAAGTATGGAGTGTGTGAACCAAGAGGCAGAAGTCCATCTAAAGCTACAGACATCACAAGACTTGGCAAGTCGAAAAGAAAACATAAATCAAAGGTCAGAGACAGCAAAGACACAGGAACCAAGCAAGGAAGCAGAAATAAGATCATGTAGATATATGGGAATATAAAAAGTTAACAAAGGCAAAAGTATAGGGAGGCTCACCACCAGGGTACAGTTCAGGTAAGTGATCAGTAACCAGGAGGCCTGCCTGCATGGAAGGCTAAGGCAGCCCCATCTTAAAACACATGGGGAGCATCAGATAAAAAAAAGAATCCGTTCTGGACAATCAATCAGATGTCCTGGTACTGTCCCCTGTCCCAGAAGCTGCCCAAGGCTTCTTGACCATATTCTATTGAGATCAATCCCAGCATCTAGCCTGGGAGGTAAATGGAAAGGAAGATACGTGACTGGGGAATGAGAACAAATCTTAACTTTTTTTTTTAAACTGAAATACAGTTGACATGCAATGTTACATTAGCTTCAGGTGTACATAATGAACAACTCGATTCATTATGCTATGCTCACCACAGGTGTATGTAGCCACCATCTGTCACCATACAGCGCTATTACAATACCATTTACTATATTCCCATGTTGTACCTTTCATCCCTGTGACTTATGCGTTCTACAACTGGGAGCTTGCACATCCTTCTATCCTTCAGATGGTACCCTTAAAGCTATAAATTCAAATGCGTGTGAGAGGGTGAAAAGTAACGTGGAAATGGGAAACAAAAATGAAAAGGATTTCAGTCACGCCTCATGTCCTAAGAGAAGCCATCCTGGAATTCTCTTCCGGGGTTAGGAGCCCTGTTCTGCTCTCACGGCATCCTTCTCTTTCACCTACTATGGCATCAAACACACCCCATGGTGATCCGCCATCTCCCCACCCAGGCTGCCCCACCTTGAAGTAAGTAGCAGGGCTTGTTTATCTTTATATGCCCTCTAGATAGCAGCTTTGCAATAAAGCCTTACCAAATGTCAATAATTGCCTTTGTCTTATCAAAGCACAAGTTCCTTACAGATAGGAAATGCAGCTTTGTGACACTTCATAGGCACAATATTTTAGTTGATTAAGGTGAACATTTCATCTAATGGCCTTTATTGTCTTACAACTCATTCAAGTGATGTGTCACGGACAAGTACTCTACAGTCACACCAAAGAGCTCCTCATACCGACTCAAGGAGAATATTCCTCAGACTGACTGTTTTATAGAAAGTGCTTGGCTGAGTTAGGGGCTTACTTTCAAGAGTTTGAGGCTTTTGAACACATTCTAAGTTGCTCTATTTTCTATAAGGGCCCTTGGTCAATTTTCAAAGAGGCAATATCACATAGCAACTGTGAACTCAAGACACTCAAGAGACAGGCTGCCAGATTCGTATTCCAGCTCCTCCACTTACTATCTGGTGACCTAAGGAGAGTTACAGAACCGCTCTGTGCCTCAATTTTACCATCTGTAAAATGGGGATGGAGGTAGTTGGGAGAATTAACTACAACTGGAAATTTTTTTAAGCACTTAAAACAGTGCCTGGCACATAGTATGACATATAAATTAAATAAAAATTAACTACTGTTATATTTTGCTGTCCCCTAAACCATTGATTAATCAAAATTACAACATCCACAACATATTTAGATCCTTCCTCAAAGCATTACTGTTCTCTTTATTTGATATTTTGTGCCAATTTTGGTAAAAGATATTCTATTATAAAAGTAAGCAAATACGGGTGACTTTGGACGTCCGTTCATGCTAGGTGCAGGGACTACTTAGTGCAGGGCCTTGCAGTTTTGATCTTTTCTTCTCCCGGAGCCGAGGCCTCTGCTGCAGTCATGTTACGCCAGATCTTCAGTCAGGCCAAGAAGCATCCGAGCTTGATCCCCCTCTTCATATTTATTGGAGCGGGAGGTACTGGAGCAGCACTATATGTCTTGCCCCTGGCGTTGTTCAATCCAGATGTCAATTGTGATAGGAAGAATAACCCAGAACGGTGGAACAAACTGGGTCCCAATGATCAATACAAGTTCTACTCAGTGAATGTAAATTATAGCAAACTGAAGAAAGAAGGTCCAGACTTCTAAATGAAATGTTTCACTACAAAGCTGCTTAGAATGAAGGTTCTCCAGAGGCCATCCGCGCAATTTTCCACTTATCCAGGAAATAGTTCCCCTCTGAATGCACGAAGTCATGTTGATGTATTGTGTTGGGGTTTACGCGAATAAATATCTGAAACTTGAAAAAAAAAAAAAAAGCAAATATGCTAAAAATTGAGAAGAAAATATGCACATATTATTACTTAATTTATCATAAAAATAGCTATAATAACTTCCTGAATTCATCCTATAAAATTTCATGCATTTAGCTGAAGACAGTAAGAGGTATTGAGGAAAGTGCTTATCTTCTGTCTTCATTGTTTCCTAAGAAGTTACTAAACCTGAGGTCATTATTTTTTATACAAAAGAGAATCTCTCATACTTCTGGAAAATTTCAAAACACTGCCAACATGTTTTCTGATCATCCCTACTTCCTGTGGTGGGGTTTAAAAACCACGCCAACTTTCGTAACTGCTGAGATTTACAGAGTGAAGCCTCATCTGATAATCTTGCAAAAATGGATAGGCAGTACTTCTCTTCCTTTTCTAAATGCCACATATGGCAGCTTTTACAAATGTTAAAAAAATTCCCAGTCAGCCCCACGCTGCTTCCAAGCAGGTGCAAGCGCTGTTTCTCAGCTCCATCTCCAGGGTAGCCTGGGAAATCCCTCTTCCCTGACGATCTCCCCTAGATCTACTTAATCAAGCCTGGAATCTGTTTTACTGGAGAACGAAAAAGTTTTACCCTCAGCCTCCCAGGTCCTGACTAGCCTCTCTGGTATCTAAATAATGAACAGTGGAAAAGAATGGGTGGATAAAAATAAAATTTTTCTTTACCTAAAATGATCAAGAGCTGGGATGTAATTAAAAGCTGGCCTTAACAAGTTTTCCAGAATTAGCAATTTTCAAAGGTTTTTGAAGAGAAGAAAATACTGTGATATTAAATTGACCCTGGAACATAGCTTGATTTTTTTCAAAAGCCCATGTCGTACTTGATGACTGTCCCAAGGAAGAGTGGTCATTGTCTAATAGAATCAAGAAGTATGGACAATAATACTATAACCGAGTCATTTATAGCATCCTTTTAAAGTTGCTTTTTAAATTAGTTTTGTCGTTGTTAATTTGCCATTTGCCTCAAGTTGAGGAGAGAAACAGATTCCACTTATTTGAAGACTCTATTTTTTCTGATTTCATGTTGTTCATCTTGCCCTTTAAAAATATCTTTTTAAATTTTATGTAGCTCAGTTTGCCCTTTTTGTATAGTACAATGTGCTGAACTCCAGTTTATGGATGTGTTAATAGGCATAGGCAAGCCAATAATAATTCCTTTGTAAAATTGCAAAAATAACTTCTGAAAGTCCAACCAGATCCCACTATTAGAAGCAGAGAGCACATTTGAGTCAAAGTCCTCTTGCTCAGAAACCCCGTTGTTGCCATGGGAAGACTGTGAAAATGCTCAAATGTGGGCATGCTGTAATTAGAAGCAAACCGTGGGCTTTATGGGGCCTGTCACGATGTTTCTAGGAAGCTCCTTCTGCGTTGGCTCAGTAAGACATCCTTTTCCTACCATCATGACTCACTTGTGACTTCCAAGGCTCCCCCCCTCCTCCTCCTAACTCACCCCCCACTTGTTCTGGGTGGAAGAATGCCCGGATGCTCCAGAGGCAGATAAGTAGGCGGGTGTCCAGTCCACTAATGAGTGCACACTTCTAGGCATTGTAGAAGTGAGGCAAAGGGTTTTTGCTGGGCATATTCAGAGCTAATGATGTGATGGGTCTATGTTAATCATGCACCAGGAGACTCACTTCTTTGGCTACTCTAGCCCACTCACTAATCCATCCAAGCCTGCTTATTCCTCCATCCTTTCTTCCTGTCAGGAAAGCATGTGCAAGTTCTCCACCAAACGATGAATCTCTGCTCCTGGGGGAATCTACGAGTCAGAAATGCTTTTGAAAGGAAAGAGGAGCCAAAGCCTTTGCATAAATAGGCCAGCTGCAGAGCTTCAAGGCAGGGAGTCAGGGAGAAAACTCCTTGTGGCCTTGGCCCCAAACCTCCCGGCTGCCACTTATTTCCATTGTCTGCCCACAACCCCAAACAAGCCAGCCCACACCTCTGTGACTGTACCCACTGTCATTTTCAGGAAAAGATTTTCTGAGTCCATCTTGGCTTTTCTGTGAAATCACAGAAATAATTCATTGAATCACAGAACCGAAAGAGGTGATCTAATCACTTTTATTTTTAAAACAAAAATGCCATCAGGAGAGGTTATCTGACCTGCCCATGCTCACGCAACTCTAGATACATACAGCCAGAACTAGAATCTGCATCTTTTCATTCCTCGTCCTTTACCCTTTTATCACACATGAGCTTGTGCAAGCAAACCCTATGGCAGAGATATTCTTTTCACCTCAGCTTTCCTGCTCTGGTTTCCTTTAGTGCTCTCTTTAGTGTCATGGCTCATTTGTGTCATGACTAACCAGCATCCAGTTGAGCTGAGTCTGATTGTGAAGACTTACCTGTAGCACTTGTTAAAAACAGAAGTTCCTAGGACTTTCCTTGGGAGGTTCTGGGATGGGTCTCAGGAATCATTTAATGAGTTTCCCAAGTGAGTCTGAGCCTGAGGTCAGTTCAGGGGAAAATGCTTATACAGGGCAATAGTTGGGGGAGGGGGCGGGGGAGGGTGGGGGAAGGATGTTTGATGGGCAAGGTGCCCCCATAAGAACAGAAGACAGAGATGGAAAAGACCAGGAATTTTGCCTCCTAGCTGCTTTTTTTTAGTGGGTTAACCACTAGACCACACTTCCTCTAGAGGAGAGGCAAGGAATTAAAATCAAAGGTTTACCATTGATTCATGCTGCCTGCTAATTCTGCTTATTGCGCCATGCTGTGACCCAACTCTCTAAGGCTTGGAAACAGATGTGGGGAGTGAGCAGCCTGAGGTACTGAGGGATGGGGGAGGCGGGGAGAAGGCAGACAGCCAGAAAAAGAACTTCCTCTGCTGCTAAATTTCAGCAGGAGTGGAAGTCAGTTGAAATTGTTACCATGCAGATCTGGAATCATTTTTGCAATCTTCTGGCTCCAATTCCAGGTTTGTGCATTCTGCAACAAGAACTGAAAACTTAGTAATGCTCCTGACCTGACTTTTGCCTCTGTCCTTATCTGAATGTGTATTATGAAGTTACACTTTTAGCTTGACAGTCATTTCGTTACACAAGGGACTTTGATTACTTTCTTTGCCCCACAACCTCCCTCCTCATGCACACTTCTTAAAAGGAAGTGCAGAAGAGTTAAACAATTTGACCAAGGTTACACTAATCTCCATATCATGGTTGTTGGATCAAAAGTGCAACCAAGCTCTTTCAACTAAGTATTCCAGACTCACTTTAATATATTCTTAGAATCAGGCAACTGAAAAAAACTGGATTTATTTTCTCCCATAGGACAAAGACCAAGATGTGCCCTTACCATGTAGCTATCCATGTCAATGTTTGTCACGAGCACGTAGCTTTTGAATATTTACCAGTTAATTCTAGAAATAGTTTTTGTGACTTCTTTACTAAACAGGAAGCTCTATGAGGGTGGGGCAGAAATGACAGCTTTGGTTTATACTAGACATTATGACTGTAGCCGTGCTAAACTTCCAGGAGGTATAGAAGCTGGGTTTTAGGTCCACGGGGATTAGGAGTCCCAGATGTAGCAAAGAAAACTACAGGACAGCCACTCACATGTGAATTTCAGATTTTTTAACATGTTAGTATAAGCATAGCTCATTCAATATTTGGGACATACTGATACTAAACAATCATTCATTATTTATCTGAAATTCACATTTAACTGGGCATCCTGTTGATAAATGTGGCAACTCTAGCAAGCGTTCTCCCCATTAGTACTGGTCTTCAGGATTCTCTCAAAGGTGATTAAAATGAGACCATTATCTCCAGGGGATTTACAGTGGAGAAAGCAGGGAGAAAGCAGTCATGCTACGTTGTGACCAATGATAAGCCAGAAAATGCAGAGAGGTCCAGACTCACAAGGCAAGGAGCACCAAATAAGACTGTCATGATTATGAAGGTCTTTCAGAGTTGGTAACATGTAAGCTGGGTCTTAAAGGATAAGTAGCTCATCAGACAGAGATACGGAGGCTTGACAGAGTATAAGCTCAGTGTGGTTGGAGCATTTGATCTGTGTGTAGCAGACTAGAGGTCAGGGTCGATGGACCTCAAGGGGCGAGGTTTGGAAGGTTGGCTGGGGTAACTTGGTGAAGTGCCTTTATGCCATGCTGCAGAATTTGAAACTTATTTTGATGGATAGGGAAGCCTGCAAGGATTTTTCAGCTGAGTGGCATAATCATTTCTGTTTTTGAAAGATAATTCTGGTGGCAGATTGGAGTGGGCAGAACTCGTAGGCAGGGAGACCAATTAGGAGGTTATTGAAATAGCCCAGGCAAGAAAAGATGAGCTTATTTCAACTAAGGCAGCAGTGGTGGAAATAGTCAGGGAAGCAGAAATTTCAGAGACACTTAGGTGGTAGCATCAATACAACTTGATGATGGAGGCCCAAGGGCAGTAAGACAGAAGATGGAGTTAACATGGTGGAAATGTCCAGACAAAAAAGAGGTATCGTTTTTACTCTGATGTCCTATCTGTAGAATGGACCAATAATGCTTGATCTATTTACTTCATACAGCTGTTCTGAAAATCAGTTAAGATCATTTATGAGAAGGTGGTTTGTCAAGTATAAAGAGCTAGAAAAATGCGCGGCTGTGAGATGAACACGCATCTATCTCAGTAGACCTTGAACTTTTTCAGGACAGATGACATATTATTCATCTTTGGCTCTCTCTAGCATAGTGCCTTGAATGTAGAGGTAACCTACACATGTTTGGAGCATTGGACAAATTTAAAAGTTGCCATGCCAACTTTGTTTTGTTTTTTACCATCTTGTTCGTAAGTGTCTGGAAGCATATAATGGACCTTGGTTGGCGAAAATACCAACAAAATCAGGGCCACAAATTCCAGGAGAAATACCCACTTAAATAATGGTGATGCTGAAGGAAATCCCATTCTCTTTGTTCACAGACAAACCAAAAACTGAGGGCTATCTTAGCTGCCCAAACAGATTTTTCCTCTTTACATTCCTCCCATTATAAAGTATAAAAGTATAATCCAAAGTATAAAGTAAAATCCAAAAGAAATTGACTGCTTACTCTGTTTTGGACATCACCACTAGACCCAGCTTAGTTTAGGTGGGGAATACTCTGTCCTTCTCTGTATCTCAGTATCTGGCACCATGCCCATGCTGTGGTTGGTGTTCAATAAGAGTGTTCTAACTGAAATAAGGTGATAATTTCCAAACTAAGTACTACTCAGACTTTGAATATGACTATTCTCACCAAGAAAAAACTTTAATTTTGAATTTTATTGCAAAATATGGGGAGCACATTTCAAATAATTTCATCAGATTTTTCTCCTCCTAAAATAAATCTCCCTCAGCCTTTTCCCTTTGCTCTCCCTCATCGATTCTACTGATTCTTAAGCTATTCTGATTTTAAGAATGATTTCTTTCTATTCTCCAATTAGATGAAAATACTATATAGAGACAAGCATAGCAGAAGTCTTCTGTTTCCATCAGGTAGAAATTATTGAATATTATTTTATTAACTACTTTCATTTTTATTGAGTACGTATCATGGGTCATTTATTACACTAGAAGCTCTAGATCTCATTTAAATCTTAATCCTATAAAATAGCTCATGCTGTCCCCTTTTTATGTATGAGGGAACTGAGGCTTTAAAAAGATTAAGTAAGTTATTCCAGGTCAAAGAGTTTGATGCAGGCAGGATTCAAACTGGGTCTTGCTGATTCCCCCATCATTTCCTACTTACTAAACCAATCATTCTCAAACCCTAGCAACTGTTACCAACAAAGCTTCTTAACCATAGATTGATGGGTCTCCCTTCCAGAGTAATTCGGAGTGATTCCATAAAGCTGGATAGGATAAGGAATTTATAGTTCTAACAAGTTCCCAAGTGGTACTGCTGTTGTTGATCCAAGGAGCACACTTTGACAACCATGGAGCTGAACAAAACTGCCCTAATATTGGCCTATTATTGTTCTCTACGTCTGTGACAGTCATTGACCTGAGCAGTGAGGATACAAAAATGAGTGAGGCACTTCTTGAACTTAGGAGTTTACAGTCTAGTTGAGGGGGCACATAAGTAAACGGAGCATCAATAGCACAAATATAAGTTCTGTGAAGTTAAATGCATGAAGTGCTAGGGAAACACTGAGTGGTTAGCTGCAACCAGGTGTGGGGGAGGAGTGGCTGAAGAAGGCATACTGGGAAAAGTAATTCTTTTTTTTTAAATATATATAATTTTTTTAATGTTTATTTTTGAGAGAGAGAGAGACACAGAGCATGAGCAAGAGAGGGTCAGAGTGAGAAGGAGACACAGAATCTGAAGCAGACTCCAGGCTCTGAGCTGTCAGCACAGAGCCTGATGTGGGGCTTGAACTCATAAACAGTGAGGTCAGACCTGAGCCGAAGTCAGACACTTAATCAACTGAGCCACCCAGGCACCCCGGAAAAGTAATTCTTAAGTCAAATTTTAAAGAATTACCAGGAGCAAGGGAAAGATGGAAACAGCATGTGCAAAATACAAAGATATTTCATGCTTGGTATACCAAGAAAATCATCAGTAGTTTGTTATAACTGGAGCGTAATCAATTGAAGAATGTTAGAGGGGTTCTTCTTACATGTGACCTTGAGTTTGGATTTTATCCTTCAGGAAAGATCATCCTTTTGTAGTGTGTGGACACTAGAGATGGGAACTAGAGTTACAGTAAAAAATAAATAAGTAAATAAATAAATAAATAAATAAATAAATAAATACAAGAAGACATTTCAGTATCATAATAATTACCTGTGAGAATATCAATAAAAATTGATGAACCTCTAACCAAATGAACAGGATAAAAATGGAGAAGACAAAAAATACTAATGTCAGGATTGAGAGAGGGGTATCATCATACATTGTACAGATACTAAAGGGAAATTAGGATTCTTAGAACAACTTTATGGCAATAAATTTGACTTCTTAGATAAAATGGACATATTTTTTAAAGCTATATACTACTAAACTCACTCAAAGTAGAAAACCTGGATAACTCAATATTTATTAAAGCACTTAAATTTGTTAAGAACCTTCCCACAAAGAAAACTCCAAGCCAAGATAACTTTGCTAAGAAATTCTACCAAATATTTAAGAAAAAAATATTCTGCATAAAATCTTTCTGAAATTTAAATATAGAAAACTTCTCAGCTCATTCTCTGAGGCTAGCATTATCCTTATACCAAAATGAGACAAAAGTTTAAAAGAAAAAAGAATACTACCAATATGGTGTATAAATATTGATGCAAAAATCTACATTTCACAAAATTACATAAAGCAATATGTTAAAAATAATACATCCCAGCAGTGTAAGGTTGGTTTAACATTTAAAAATCAGGGTCTCCTGGGTGGTTCGGTCAGTTAAGCATCTAACTTCAGATGAGGTCATGATCTCACAGTTTGTGAGTTTGAGCCCTGCATCAGGCTCTGTACTGATAGTGCAGAGCCTGCTTAGCATTCTCTCTCTCCCTCTCTCTCTCTTCCAATTCCCCACTTGTGCTCTCTCTCTCTTAAAAATAAATAAGTTTAAAAAAAATCAATGTGATTAACCATATTAAAAGAATTTTTTAAAAGATATCTCCAGGACATGCAAAAGCATTTGACAGACTCCAACATCCATACCTGATAAAAACTGTCAGAAAATTATGAATGGAAGAAAGTTTTTTACCCTAAAATGGCAGCTCTGAAAAATATGCACCTAACATTATTCTTAAATGGTAAAAGGCTGAGTGCTTTCCTTTCTAAGAATAGGAACAAGGCAAGAATGTACACTCCCATGACTTCTGTTAAATATTGTACTGAAGTTTCTAGTCAGTGCAGTGAGGAAAAATAACAAGTATCTGGAATGAAAAGAAAGAAATAAAATTATTAATGGACAATTGTCTATTAATAAAATATTACAAAAATCTACGAAACTGCAGCTAAAACTAACAAATAAATTTAACAAAATTATAGCATATAAACTCTATGGAAGTCTATTATATTTCTATATAATAACAATGAAAAATTAAAAATTTAAATTTAAAAAATATAATTGGCTGCAAACTGGTGTAGCCACTCCAGAAAATAGTATGGAGTTTCCTCAAAAAGTTAAAAATAGAAATACCCTGTGACCCAGCAATTGCACTACTAGGTATTTACCCAAAGGATACAAAAATACTGATTCAAAGGGGTACATGCACCCTGATATTTATAGCAGCATTATCAACAATAGCCAAATTATGGATACAGCCAAATGTCCGTTGACTGATGAATGGATAAAGACATGGTATGCAAATCAAAACCACACTGAGATACTACCTCACACCGGTCAGAGTGGCTAAAATGAACAAATCAGGAGACTATAGATGCTGACGAGGATGTGGAGAAATGGGAACCCTCTTGCACTGATGGTGGGAATGCAAACCCGTGCAGCTGCTCTGGAAAACAACGTGGAGGTTCCTCAAAAAATAAAAAAATAGACCTACCCTATGACCCAGCAATAGCACTGCTAGGAATTTACCCAAGGGATACAGGAGTGCTGATGCACGGGGGCACTTGTGCTCCAATGTTTATAACAGCACTTTGAACAATAGCCAAGTTATGGAAAGAGCCTAAATGTCCATCAACTGACGAATGGATAAAGAAGATGTGGTTTATATATACAGTGGAATACTACTTGGCAATGAGAAAGAATGAAATCTGGCCATTTGCAGCAATGTGGATGGAATCGGAGGGTATTATGCTAAGTGAAATAAGTCAGGCAGAAAAAGACCGATATCATATGTTTTCACTCATATGTAGATCTTGAGAAACTTAACAGAAGACCATGAGGGAGGGGAAGGGGGGGAAACAAGCTACAGAGAGGGAGGGAGGCAAACCATAAGAGACTCTTGAGGAATGAGAACAAACTGAGGGTTAGGGGAGAGGGGAAAGTGGGTGATGGGCATGGAGGAGGGCACTTGTTGGGATGAGCACTGGGTGTTGTGTGGAAACCAATTTGACAATAAATTATATTTTAAAAAAAGATGTGGTATGTATTATATATAGAGTGGAATATCACTCAACCATTAAAAAGAATGAAATCTTGCTATTTGCAATGATGCAGATGGAAAGAGAGCATGTTGTGCTAAGCGAAATAAGGCAGAGAAAGACAAATACCATATGATTTCACTCATGTGGAATTTAAGAAACAAAACAGATGAACATGGGGGAAGGGGCGGGGGAATGGGGAGGAAGGCAAACCATAAGAGACTTTTTTTTAACGTTTATTTATTTTTGAGACAGAGAGAGACAGAGCATGAATGGGGGAGGGGCAGAGAGAGGGAGACACAGAATCTGAAACAGACTCCAGTCTCTGAGCTGTCAGCACAGAGCCCAAAGCGGGGCTCAAACTCACGGACCGCGAGATCATGACCTGAGCCAAAGTCGGCCGCTCAACCGACTGAGCCACCCAGGCGCCCCTGGAGACTCTTAACTACAGAGAACTAACTGAGGGTTGCTAGAGGAGAGGTGGGTATTACAGTGATGAGCACTGGATGTTATATGTAAATGATGAATCACAAAATTCTACTCCTAAAACCAATATTACACTATATGTTAACTAACTAGAAGTTAAATAAAAACTAGAAAGAAAGAAAAGAAGGAAAATGTCAAAAAGCTGGAAACAAATAGAGTAGAATATAAAAGCTACAACACTTGAGCATAATGTAGAGCCAATAAAAATATCTTTATAAAAAAATTACAACGTCAGATACTTGATAAATCTAACAAAAGATATATGTGATGTGTACACTGAAAATTACAAAACATTTGGGGCGCCTGGGTGGCTCGGTCGGTTAAGCGTCCGACTTTGGCTCAGGTCATGATCTCACAGTCTGTGAGTTCAAGCCCTGCATCAGGCTCTGTGCTGACAGCTCAGAGCCTGGAGCCTGTTTCAGATTCTGTGTCTTCCTCTCTCTCTGCCCCTCCCCTGTTCATGCTCTGTCTCTCTCTGTCTCAAAAATAAATAAACGTTAAAAAAAATTAAAAAAAAAAGAAAATTACAAAACATTGCTGAAGAAAGGCACAAATAAATGGAGAGAAATACCATGTTCATGTATCAAGATTCATTTTTATTAATGTAAACTCTCCCCAAATTGATCTATAATTTCAGTACAATCTCAACCAAAATGCCAGCAGCCATTTTTGACATTATGAATTCTAAAACTCATATGGAAATGTAATGGACCTAGAATAACCAAAATAATTTTTAAAAAGAAGAACAAAGTTTAAGAATTTACATTATCTCTCAAGATTTATTGTAAAGCTATGGTAATCAGGACTGTGTGATATTGATGTAGAAATAAACATATACATCAATGCAACAGACGAAAGAATACAGAAATAGGTCCACACATGTACTGACAGCTTATTTTTGACAAAGGTATAAAGGCAATTCAGTAGAGAAAGAGCAGTGTTTTTGACAAATGGTATTTGAACAGTTGGATAGCCATATCCAGAAAATAAAAGAAAATAAACTTCAGTTTATACTTCCCACTATATATGAAAATTAATTACACCAATCAGAGACCTATTTGCAAAACCTAAAACTCTAAAACTTCCAAAAGAAAACATAGCAGAAAATCTTTGTGAATTTGGATTAGGTAAAGATTTCTCAGGTACAACAACAGAAGCACAATTCATAAAAGAAAAAAAAATAAGAACTTCTGCTTTTTTGATGAAAGTCAAGTACATATCTGACAAAGGCCATGTATCCTAAATATATAAAGAACCCTCAAAACTCAATAATATAAAAACAATCCAATTTTAAAATTGGGCAAAATGTTTGAACACTTGACCAAGAATATATATAGGTAGCAAATAGGCAGATAAAGTGAGCATTACTCAACATCATCAGTCATTAGAAAATGAAAACAAAACCACAATGATCTCTACATAGCAATTAGAATGGCAAAATTTTAAAATTATTTTTTTTAACGTTTATTTTTGAGACAGAGAGAGACAGAGCATGAACGGGGGAGGGACAGAGAGAGAGGGAGACACAGAATCGGAAGCAGGCTCCAGGCTCTGAGCCATCAGCCCAGAGCCCGACGCAGGGCTCGAACTCACGGACCACGAGATCGTGACCTGAGCTGAAGTCAGATGCTCAACCGACTGAGCCACCCAGGCGCCCCTAGAATGGCCAACATTTTAAAAAGACTAACCATACAAAACATATGGAGCAACTGGAATGCTTCTTCCTCATGGTGGGAATGAAAAGTAGGACAGCCACTTTGGAAAACAGTTTGGCAGTTTCTTAAAAAGTCAATTATACATTTACAGTATGACTCACCTGTTCTACTTCTAGGTATATACCCCAGAGAAACCCCCAAACAGGGATTTATACACAAATGTTCAGCACAGATTTGTTTGTGGTAATCCAAAACTGAAAATAACTCAAATGTCCACCAACAGATGAATGGATAAACAGCTTGTGGTAGAGCCTTGGTTATAGCCAAGGTTCTCAGCAATACAATTGAATGAAACTTGCCTACACACAACATCATAAATGAATCTCAGCTTTATTATGGTGAGAGAAAGCAGCCACAGAAGAAAAACAGAATATACTCCATGATTCCATTTATATAAATTTCTATCTTACACACTAATACGTAGTGATAGAAATAAGAAAGTTGTTTCCTTGAAATGGGGAAGATGCGAGGAAGATAGAGAGGTGACAAAAAAGAACCCCAAAAAACTTTAGTGTGTAATACATATGTTCATTGCCTTGATTTTCGCAATGATTTCATGGGTACACACTTAGATGAAAACTTATCAAATGTAAATTTTAATGCTTTTGCCAATTTTACTTTATGCTGGCTTATTTTATGTCAGTTATATCTCAATATGTCTTTTTTAAAAAAGAACTTATCCATGTTGTGTGCTTTTGGTGTCTAGAACAGGAGAGGGTAGAACTCTATTCTATAATTTGCTTCAAGCAATATACAATTTCTAGATATTATTTATAAAGAAAAATATAGATCTATGTCTACAAAACACAATATCATTGTCTCCTACCATAATAATGTCACAGGAGATCCACCATGAATCAAAAGTGTAGGATTCTAGTTCTGACAGACATTGCCTAACTCGATGACCTCAGAAATCTGCACAATACCTCTAAGCCTAGCTTTGTGCATTGCAACCCGGAAGGCACTGGACGGGTGAAGGGGCATTGGATTATCTATCTGTGCTCAGGGGGTATGTGGAACAAGGAGGATAGTTAAGAGCCAAGCTGGCAAATCTCCAGAACCCCTTCTCCTTGCTAAAGATTGAATATCTGTCCCTCACCCTAATTCATATGTTGAAGCCTCAATGAAGACTTTGTGAAGGTATTTGGAAGTGGGATCTTTGGGACATAATTACGTTTAGATGACGTCATAAGGATAGAGCACCCATGAGGCCATAAGAATCCTTCTAAGGAAAGAAAGAGACCAGAGTCCACTCTCTCTCCATTTCAGGACACAGCAAGAAGTCAGCCAACTACAAGTCAGGAAAAAAGTCCTCACAAGACCCTGACCAGGCTGCTCCCTAATCTTGGATTTCCCAGCCTCTGGAAATGTGAGAAATAAATTTCTATCATTTCAGCCATGCAGTCTATGGTATTTTATTATCGCCGCCCACACTAAGACACTCCTCCAACCAGGCAGGTTCTGTTTCCATCAGTTCTGTGTTAATGAGTTTGTCCATAAAGCTTATTCTGAAGACAAGTTTTCACAGATTTCAAAAGAAAATCTATAGTGGATAACCTCCAAAATGTCCTCAGTTGCCAAATCCTACAATCCTAATTAGTAAAATTAAATCTGCCAATCATTTATTGTGATTCTTCAAGAGCAGGCATTTGATTGCAAAGCTGCTTTAAGAATATTAAGGAATTGCCAGTAATCCTCCAGAAGTTTCTTACCCAAATCCTTTTGGTATTTTATTTTGATTCAGATGTAATTGATGCTCTTCCCTGTGTGTATCAGCGATGTGTTCCTGAGGGTCTGTGGCCATGCACACGTGAGGGTAATCTGTAGAACAGACAGCAGGCACTTCCTGTGCCTCCACATGCACAGTCCAGCTGCTGTCCCAGTGGCTCTTCCAGCCACATTTGTTCCTCTCCAGTCTCATGGTGATTCTCAAGGTCCCTAGAGTTATTCATCAGTGAGTCTAAGTAATTCAGAAAACCAGCCTCTTGGAAGCCTTTAGACAGCCATACACCCCAATCTGCTGATTTGTGTGGGCATCATGTTTTCTGAGACTCCACCTGCTTTGCAGCCTCACAACCCTTCCTACTATTTTTTTTTCAACTTTAAGGTATTTGTACATTGTGCTGTGTTCTTTTTTATTCCCCTAATTGTAGTGACTCAGTTTGTTTTTCTAGTGCCCACATCCTTTCCCCACAAACTTAGAGTATTGGAAACATGGTATAGTGGAAAGGAAACCTAGACTCTAATTCTGGCTTTGCCATTCAGCTTCCCATGTAATTCGGGGGGACTTGGGTCAATTTCTGGGCCTCAGTTTTCTCATCTTAAAAATAGGAGGGTTAGATTAATTTTTTCTAAAGTGTTTTGCTTACCATTGTTAATGTGGGAGATGATTTCATTTAGTTAGTTAATGTCATTTTATTTTATTTCATTTTGGGAGGGGGGTGATGATTTTAGATCGTCCATAACATATACTTTGGGGAACCTGGGTGGCTCAGTTGGTTGAGAGTCCAACTTCAGCTCAGGTCATGATCTTGTGTTCGTGGGTTCCAGCCCTGCATTGGAGTCTGTTCTGATAGCTCATAGCCTGGAGCCTAAATTGGATTCTGTGTCTCCCTCTCTCTCTGCCCCTCCCCTGCTCATGCTCTGTCTCTCAAACAATAAAACATTAAAAAAAATTTAAAAATACATATTGTTAATAAGTATGCATGTAGTTTTTAAAATTTTTTAAAAATGTTTATTCATTTTTGACAGAGAGAGAGAGAGAGAGAGAGACAGAGCATGAGAGGGGGGAGGGGCAGAGAGAGAGGGAGACAGAATAGGAAGCAGGCTCCAGGCTCTAAGCTGTCAGCAGAGAGCCCAACGAGGGGCTCAAACCCACAGACCGCAAGATCATGACCTGAGCCGAAGTCGGACGCTCAACCAACTGAGCCACCCAGGCACCCCATGTATGCATGTATTTTAATGCACATTAGAAAAATACATAATTGTTTTATCAAACAACTGAAATTATATTTTAATCAAATTAGTAGATGATTTAATGGTAATCAGACTTTTTTTAATGTTTATTTTTGAGACATGAGCAGGGGAGAGGCAGAGGGAAAGGGAGACACAGAATCTGAAGCACGCTCCAGGCTCTGAGCTGTCAGCACAGAGCCCGACGCAGGGCTTGAACCCATGAACCATGAGATCATGACCTGAGCCTAAGTCAGAGGCTCAACAAACTGAGCCACCCAGGCACCCCAATGGTAATTAGATTTTTTAAGTGAACTGATTTATTTATAAGTAATTTTGATTTTAAAGCTTGTTTGTTTATTTAAGTCATCCCTACACCCAGTGTGGGGCTTGAACTCACAACACTGAGATGAAGAGTCAAGTCTCATGTTCTTCTGACTGAGCTAGCCAGATGCCCCTAAGCAATTTATTTAGAATTCACTTAAACTAGTAAGCATATTCAAGTGGTAACTGAGTATGGCAAAAATTGGGAAGATGGGGATACATAATAGTGGTCTGGAAGCAGTTTTATGATTTGCCTCACTGGTTTACAGGAAAGCTGCCTTTCCCAGGTTTCCTTGATGTTGGGTTGGCATCATGTGCCTGAATTCTGGCCAATGAAATGTGAACACAAGTCATGTGTCACTTCTGGGAGAAGCCAGTGTGCCCCTCTCCATCTTTCTATTCTCTTGCCATAGTGGATTTGGAGGTTATGGCAGTATCGCAATAGGGAAAGAACTTAGAACTTTGAATGAGCAGATAAATGAAAGTGTCTAGCAAACCAAACTAAGAAATAAACTTTTGTTGTGTTAAGCCACAGAGATTTCTGTTCGTTATCTTAATATAGTTGATCTCATCCTGACTAACACAAAGCACGTTAACATAATCAAGTTCCATTTAGCTTTAAAATTCTACGTTCTCTTCTTTTGTCTGTTCCCTTCTTGTTCGGTTTTAACTTATACCTTTTTCTGGCCCTCTAACTTCAAAGAAGGCCCTTTTAAATTAATTTGCTTATGTTTTTGTCTTTCCAACCGTCTCTCTTTTTAGAAGTGGCATTCATTTTAATGATGGCCATAGTTCTGGGTAACTACATAGAACCTTTCTCACATCCAAAGAGAACATGGCAATTCATGTTATTGCCTATTTGTGGTGCCTTTCTGAATAGCGTTTGGTGACTGTCAGCTTTCAGAATATTCACATAAAGATGATACTTTCTGGGGCATCCGGATGGCTCAGTCAGTTAAGCATCTGACTTTTTATTCCGGTTCAGGTCATGATCTCACAGTTCATGAGTTCAAGCCCTGGCATCAGGCTCTGCTCTGACAGTGTAGATCCTGCTTGGAATTCTCTGTCTCTCTCTCTCTCTCTCTCTCTCTGTCTCCCTCTCTCCCTTCCTCCCTCTGTCCCTCCCTTGCCCCTTCCTTGCTCACACTCTCACTCACTCTCTCTCTCTCTCTCTCAAAAATAAACGTAAAAAAAAGAAAGATGATACTTTCTGCAGAAACTTGCTAACTATTGATGTCACCATTTCCAATGGTCATGAGCCTGTGTCCTTGGCTTCCTTAAGCCACTCCTCTTACTGTTCTGTGACCAGCCAACTTCTGCTGTTGGCTCCCAAAGTCCACCAGTAAGAGGCATTCTTAGAAATTGTGCTATAGGAAGCTCATCTATCAACCTCATTCATAGTATGAACCCTTTTAAAGCTCCAAGTAGCTAGAGAAGACCCCTTTCTTCAACCTTCAGCATAATCCAGAACAGCTACTTGATGAAAATCATCATTTTAGTCCTTGGAAGCTGATTACATTTTTTAACTTCATGACTTAATGTTGGTTTGTGTTGTCTGTTTTGTCACTTAGCGATCATAGATATTTGTAAAAAACAACAACAAAACTATTTTTTTCAAGAAGGTCTGATTTAAGGTCTGGGTCAAATCACAGCCTATTCTAATCACAGACACTGCTCTATATACCTTCTATTTGTAAGGTCTGCAACATTCTTATCTGCCTGTTCCCCAAAGGACATTACCTTTTGATTCAATTTGCTTTTCTAGTGCTTGATAAATCAATGTATTAAATGTGCAGCTCAGGCAGACCTAAGAGACAGTTTTTAACAATATTAGCTAATGAAAATTTTGAAATTATGTACAGTATTTTCTTTACTCAATATAACAGAAATCTAGTTATCTTGAGACTCAGTACATATACTAGTGGTGACCCTTCAAATGGTACAGGAAAGCAATGGCTTTTGCACTGTGAGTTCATAAATGATCATTGGTTTGCTATTTATATTCTAGAAACTTCCAAAAATACTTTGAAGATTATCTTAGAACTAATAAAAATCATTATTCATTCAAAATACAGTATGTGTGACTATATTGACATCTGTTGGTAATCACAAAACCATGAATAGAATTATAGAATATTATAACTTAATATGTAATATTAAATAAATATACTAAATATGTTAAATATTATATAATCTATAATAATATATAGTGTTATAGAACAGTGGAAATGGAAGACAACAATCAACCATATGTCTCAGCCACTTGTTTGACAGAGAAGAGAAAACTGGGGCACACACACAACATATTTTATTTCTTGTACAAATTTATTGAGATATAATATATAATTTGCCAGTTTTGAGATATAATGCATATACTATATAATTTGCCAGTTTTAAGTGCATAATTCAGTGGTTTTCAGTGTGTTCAAAAAGTGACACAATCATCATTAAAATCAATTTTGGAACACTTTCATCAACCAAAAAGAAACCACATACCCATTAACAGTCACTACCAATTTCCCCTCACTCTCCTAGCCCTAGGCAAATGCTGATCTACTTGCTGCCTATTGATTTGATACTTCATTTAAATGGAAACCTGTAGGGGCACGGGGGGGTGGGGGGGGGGGCCGGGGTGCTCAGGCAGTTGAGCATCCGACTTCAGCTCAGGTAATGATCTCATGGTTCATGGGTTCGAGCCCCACATCAGGCTCTCTGCTGATAGCTCAGAGCCTGGAGCCTGCTTCAGATTCTGTGTCTCCCTCTCTCTCTGCCCTTTCCCCACTTACACTCTTTCTCTCTCTCAAAAATAAATAAACATTAAAAAATTTTAAATGGAACCATGCAATATGCAGTCTTTGGTGATGCCTTCTTTCACTTGACAAATGTTTTTGAGTTTCATCCATGTTGTAGCAGGCACCACCATTCCCTTTTTTTTTTTTTTTTTTTTTTTTTTTTTTTTTTTTTAATTTTTTTTTCAACGTTTTTTATTTATTTTTGGGACAGAGAGAGACAGAGCATGAACGGGGGAGGGGCAGAGAGAGAGGGAGACACAGAATCGGAAACAGGCTCCAGGCTCCGAGCCATCAGCCCAGAGCCTGACGCGGGGCTCGAACTCATGGACCGCGAGATCGTGACCTGGCTGAAGTCGGACGCTTAACCGACTGCGCCACCCAGGCGCCCCTCCACCATTCCCTTTTAACTGCTGAATTATTTTCCATTGTATTGTTGTATCACATTTTGTTTGTCTATTCATCCATTGATGGCCATTTGGGTTGTCTCTATATTTTGGCTATTAAGAACAATGCTGCTATAAGAATTCATGTGTAAGTTTTTATCTGGGTGTTAAGTTTTCATTTCCCTTAGATATATACAGTAATACAATTACTAGATCCTGTGGTGATACTATGTTACCTTATAAGGAACTGCCAGTTTTTGAAACCCCCTACACCATTTTATATTTCTGCCAGCAGTGTAACAGCATTCTTACTCCATAACTTCACCAAAATTGTTACCTGCTTTTTTTTTTTATTATTATATTAGCCATCCTAGTCCATGTGAAGTGGTATCTTATTGTGGTTTTCATTTGCATTTCCCTGATGGCTAGTGATGTTGAGAATCTTCTCATGCAGTTATTAGCTATTTGTATATTTCTTATGACAACATACCTGTTCAGATTCTTTCCCCATTTTTAAATTGGTGTATTTGTCTTTTATTATTGAGGTGTAAAAGTTCTATATATATTAAATTTTTTTTTTTACTGTTTATTTAGTTTTAGAGAGAGAGTGAGTGGGGGAGGAGCAGAGAGAGAGGGAGACACAAAATCCAAAGTAGGCTCCAGGCTCTGAGCTGTAAGCACAGAGCCCGCTGCAGGACTCGAACTCACGAACCATGAGATCATGACCTGAGCCAAAGTTGGACATTCAACTGACTGAGCCACCCAGGCGCCCCAAGTTCTATATATATTTAAATACAAGTCCCTTATCATATATGTGATTTCAAATATTTTCTCCTAGTCTATTGGCTATCTTTTCATTTTCTTGATGGTGTCCTTTGAAGCATAAATATTTCTAATTTTTTGTTTTTTAGAGAGAGAGAACACAAGAGCAGTGAAGAGAGGCAGGGGGGGTGGGGGAAGGAGGGAGGGAATCCCAAGAAGGCTCCATGCTGAGTGTAGAGCCTAACATGGGGCTCAATCCAAAGACCCTGGGATCATGACCCGAGCCAATATTAAAAATCAGGAACTCAACCGACTGAGCCACCAGACTCCCCCCAAATTCTTAATTTTACTAAAGACCCATTTGTTGCGTGCACGCACGTGTGTGTGTGTGTGTGTGTGTGTGTGTGTGTGTGTGTGGTTTGTGCTTTTGATGTTATAGCCAAGACACCATTGCTTAATCCATGGTCACATTGATTATGCTTATATTTTCTTCCAAGAATTTTTCTAAAACTTTTATTTTCTTTTATATTTTTACAAAAGCTTTACTTTTCATATTTAGGTATTTTATTTCTTACATTTAGGTCTTTTGCCTATGTTGAGTTAACTTTGTATATTATATCAGATAGGGGTCCAACTTCATTCTTTTGCATGTGGATATCCAGTTGTCCCAGCACCATTTGTTTAAAAAAACAAAACAAAAAACCCAAACCTATTCCTCCCCCTAATGAATTATCTTAGCAACTCAGCCAAATATCAATTGATTGTAAATATGACAGTCATTTATGGATTTGAGTCAATTGATCTACATGTCTATCTTTCTGCCAGTACCACACTGTCTTGATTATTGTAGCTTTGCAATAAATTTTGAAATTAAAAAGTGTGAGACCTCCAACTATGTTATTTTTCAGGACTATTTTGACTGCTCTGGATAATCTATGTCTCTGAAAATTCTAGGATCAGCTTATCAATTTCTGTAAAAAAGGCAGCTGAAATTTTGTTACAGTTTTAAGTGAATCTGTAGATTGCTTTAAGTACTATTGCTATTTTAGCAATAGCTAAAAGTCTTTGAATCCATGAACAGGAGTTGTATTTCCATTTTTTTTAGTTCTTCTTTCTTCTTTATTATCTAGGTCTTTAATTTCTTTCAACAATGTTTTGTAGTTTTCAGTGGATATGTTTTGCACTGCTTTAAGTTTATTCCTAATTATTTTAGTCTCTTAAATGTTATCATAAATGGAATTATTTCTTTGATCTCATTTTTGGATTTTTCATTGCTGTGTATCATACAATTTTTTTTGTATATTGATCTTAGATACTAACATTTGTTGAGCTCATTTATTAGTTCTAACAGTTTGTTTAGAATTTTCTACATACAAGATCATGTCATCTAAAAATGGAGAAAATTCTACTTTCTCTTTTTCAATTTAGGTGGCATTACTTCCTTTTCTTTCCTAATGCCCTGGCCTAAGAATTTGGTACAATGTTGGATAGAAGTGCCATAGCAGATATCCTGTCTTTTTCCTGATCTTAAAGAGAAACATTCAGGTTTTCATCATTAAGTATGATATTAGCTGTGGGTTTTTCCTAGCTGCTGTTTGTCAGGTTGAAGAAGGTCCCTTCTATACCTAATTTACGGAGTGTTTTTATCATGAAGTGATGTGGACTTCTGTCTAATGCTTTTTCTGCATCTATCAGCATGATCATGTGGTTTTTCTACTTGATTCTATTTATATGGTGTATCACATCAACTGATTTTCAGATGTTACACCAACCTTGCATTCCTGGGATAAACTCCACTCAATCATAATGTATAATTCTTTTTATATGTTGTTCTATTTGCTTTGCTAACTTTTTTTTGAAGATTTTTGCATCTATATTCATAAAAGCTATGATCTATAGTTTTCTTTTCCTATAATGTTTTTCTCTAGTTTTGATATCAGGACTTGTAGATGGTTTATTATTTTTAAAGTATGGAAATCTCTGAAAAAAAATGCAGAGAATGGGAAAGATTAAAAGTTGGAAAGTGTAAATCCCTTGCCCTGTCCCAAGTTCACTGTGAATAGGATTAATATGTGTGTGTGTGTGTGTGTGTGTGTGTGTGTGTGTGTGTGTTTAGAAGTGTGTGGTTTATAAATGCAAAGTGGTTATCTGAGACAATCTGAGGTTCTGAGATCACATGATTCAAAAGTAACATAATCATCTTCAGATTCTTGGTTTCCTGACTCCTAACCCAGTGAAGATCACCAGCTTAGGAATCAATGCACTTTTAGAGGTTTTCCAATCCTTTGTGACACATTTAAACAAGATTCCACAAAATAGATTAAATCAAATTAGTCTATTAATGATGAATATTGATCATCAACTTTGCTCTTAGCTTGAATATCAATATACCATGTCAAACAATCCCACTCACCTTTTAAATTTAATGTATTACTCAACATACCCAAACTTATTTCATCGTATATATATTTTTAACCAATCCATTTTTTAATATTTAAATTTTTACATTATAGAACTAAACTGAAATTTATTCACATTCCACTCCTATATTTCTTATCTACAAACATATATAACATTCATGAGTCATAAAACCCAAAACAAAACTAAAAACAGGGAAAAGCTTACAAAACTAAATACGGATCTGAGTGTTAACAGCTGAACAGAGAATGTGATTTTTAATTTTTAGAGGATAATAAAGTTGTGTAGAAGCTGAATACTTAAAAATTATTTAAAACCTGGAATCACTGACCATAAATTACATATCATGGTAAAAGAGCAAAAAGGGATGTGTGTATTTGTGTATGTATATATGTATATATTTATATTTATTTATATATAAATAATTTGGTTGCAAACCAAATTTCTTACCATAAGTGATTATATTACATAGAGTGACATGGGTGGCTGTAATAACTGACCCCAAAATGTTAATAGCTTCAAAAATAAAAATTTATGCATTTGGCTCACCAAATGATCTAGTATGGGTAGGAGGCCTTCCTGATTAGACACAACATCTCTTCTAAATGGTGGATCAGGTACCCAGGCTTTTTCCATCTTCTAACTCTGCCATCATCAGCACATGGTTTCCAAGACACCTGCAACATACACCTTCCAAAGGTGATACCCCATCTGTATGGAGCTACAAAAGGGAAAAGAGTATAGAAGACCACGTATTGGAGGTTTATGTGGACCAGATATGGAAGTGATGCACATCATGTCTGCTTACATTCTATTGCCAGACATAGGACAGTGCTTCACTGCAAGGAAAGTTGAGAACTGCAGTCTCACTGTGAGCCCAGAAAAAATAAGAAACAGGTTTGGTGACTATCCATCCACTCTTGGCCACGAATATCTTCTCCTCTGAGAAATTTAGTTGAATTAAAAAAAATTTTTTTTAATGTTTGTTTATTTTTGAAATCAGAATTTTTTTTAATTTTTTAATGTTTGCTTATTTTTGAAAGAGAGAGACTGAGACAGAGCATGAGTGGAGGAGGGGCAGAGAGAGAGGGAGACACAGATTCTAAAGCAGGCTCCAGATTCTGAGCTGTCCGCAAAGAGCCCAACGTGGGGCTTGAATTCACGAATCACGAGATCATGACCTGAGCCGAAGTCAGACACTTACCAACTGAGCCACCCAGGTGTCCCTAGAGTCAGAAATTTTTATTCTAAAACTTTTCCCCTAAAGTGAATGCCTAAGGGTTCCTGGGTAGCTCAGTTGATTAAGCCTCCGACTCTTGATTTTGGCTCAGGTCATGATCTTATGGTTCATGAGATCAAGCCCTGCATTGGGGTCCAAATTGGCAGTTTCGGGCCTGTTTGGGATTCTCTCTCTCTCCCTCTCTCTCTACCCCTCGAGTGCTCTCTTTCTCAAAATAAATGAATAAGCATTTTCAAAAAATTTTAAGCGAATGCCTAATATTTTTTATTAAATCTCTCTCTTGTCCTAATTTTAGAAACTAGAATTTTAGATTCAAGATCCTTTTAGCCATCTTTAATGCAGTTTTGAAAAATGGATAACAACAAATTACTTTTATACCAAATTTTAATTATTTACCATGTATGTAGGCAAAGATTATGCATATCTGTAAAAGTTTCTGATGCATATGTGCATGTGTGTGCATGTGTGTTTGTCTTATCTAACTAGATCTGAATTCCATAAAGGAAGAAAAGAGCATGTCTTAATTTTGTACCCCAGCACTTAGCATGATATCTAGAACAACCTACACATTCATTTATTCAGCAAATGCTTATTAAGAGGCTACTATGTAAAGGTGCATGTGTTAGGCAGTAGAGTGTAAAGAAGGCAATAAAGACATTGCCCTATCCTTGCAAAGCTTACAGTCAAGAATTCCTTACCAAGCAACAAGGTAAACTAGAGAGGCTGAAACTCTTTCCCTGCATAACATCTGACAGTGCCCCATAAAATATTTAAGACATTATTGTGGTGGCTTTGTAATATGTCTGTCAACTTGGCTAGGCTGACCTATATTTTCCAGAGTTCCCTTTCCTGGGTGATTCCAATTAAGGGTGGACCACAAGAGAGATTCGGAGAGAGGAGATGAGGCAACAAATATACTGTGACTCATACATGTTGCTCTGCTGGCTTACCCTATTGTCTTGAGAAAATAGTCACACCAACGGCTCCCCCTTAGCTCCTCCTAGATCTTCCTTTAGCTCTCTGACTCCTAGGCCAGGTGTGTGTGTGTTTAGCTCTGTGAAAAAGACCCTGGCACCTGCAGCACACTCATACCACCGAAAGAGACCAAAAGAACTATCAGGGTCTTCAGTCCATCTCCATGGGTTCTCCAAATTGTTTTTTCTCTCCACCTCTTCACATCTAGCTTCCCTTGCCCTCATTATACTTGAGATGAGTTTGTGACTTTGAGCAATGTTTCACTGAAGGTTTAAAGAATAATGTAACTATGACACAATGGGGCTATTAAAACACCTAGCCATATCCAAAGAAGATACACAAAAGGCAGACAGATAGATGAAAAAGATGTTCAACATCATTAATCATCAGGGAAATGTGAGTCAAAGCTATAGTGAGATACTACCTCATACCTGTTAGGATGGCCATTATCCAAAAACAAAGAAAATATTGGCAAGGATCTGGAAAAATTGGAATCCTTGTACTCTATTGGTGAAAATGCCGAATAGTGCCACTATTAAAAACAGTATGAGGTTCCCCAAAAAAACTGAAAATAGAACTACCATATGACCCAGCAATCCCACTTCTACGTATTTATCCAAAGGAATTGAAATTAATATCTTAAAAAAATATTAGCACTCCCATGTCCATTATTGCACTATTCACAATAGCTAAGATGCATAAACAACCTAAATGTCCATTGAAGGATTAATGGATTTAAAATTGTGGTTTAGACATACAATAGAATATTATTCAGCCTTAAAAAAGGAGAAAGTTGGGGCGCCTGGGTGTCTCAGTTGGTTGAGCCTCTGACTCTTGATTTCAGCTCAGGGTCATGGGATTGAGCCCCATGTAGGGCTCTGGGCTGAGTGTGGAGCCTGCTTAAGATTCTCTCTCTCTCTCTCTCTCTCTCTCTCTCTCTCGGCCCCTCTCCCCCCACTTGCGACTCTCTCTCTAAAGTAAAAAAAAAATAATTAAAAAAATAAAAACTCAGGCCTCCATGTGGTTGGAGGTCAAACTCAACAACCACCAAGAAAACTCTTTGGGCCTTTCCACTCTACAAACCCAAGCCTAATTAAACCTCAGCTCTCCTAGATTCACTTTCTTTCTCATCCCTGAATGACTGATAGAACCATGGATTTCCTTGAGAAAGATTCTACTCCATACCCCCTAGTTATGTCTCATCCTCTGAGACCAGAGAAGTTAATCAATGATAATATTCTGAAGTCTTATATATTTCCTAATCTTTTTTTAAAAATTTTTTTAACGTTTATTTATTTTTGAGACAGGGAGAGACAGAGCATGAACGGGAGAGGGTCAGAGAGAGAGGGAGACACAGAATCCGAAACAGGCTCCAGGCTCCAAGCTGTCAGCACAGAGCCCGACGCGGGGCTCAAACTCACCGACCGCAAGATCATGACCTGAGCCGAAGTCGGACACTTAACCGACTGAGCCACCCAGGCACCCCTATATTTCCTAATCTTAATCCTAATTTAATAATTTCCTAATGTCTGAACTATTCTGTCTCAAAAAAAAATATCAGGGATTCAATATGTTGCCGCACCAATCAACTGCCTTTCCTTTTCACACTCTGTCCTCACGTATTAAAAAGAGAGATGAGCCTATATGTTTATGTAGGAGAAGCCCAGTTCCCCAGCTTGCTATGAGGAGGCACATAGACAAGAATACTGTATGTGTTAGGGTAATGTGAGCTGCTGTAACAAATAAGACAGATTTCAACAAAATAGTTTATTTTTCTTTTATTTAATGATGAAACATAGTGTTCCAAGTCTGCAGGTAGCGTTTCTCTTTGAGGCAATTCAGGGATGCAGGCTTCTTTCATCTTGGGGCCCTGCCCTTCTCTAGACTCTTTGTCAACTTCATCAATGAAGGGAAAGGAGAAAGAGGGGCTCAGGGAAGGCCTATTCACTTCTTAACATGCCTTGCCCTGGAAATGACACACTTCCACTTACATATTTTTGACAAGAACCAATCACATGGGCACAACTAATTGTAAGGAAGGCTAGGAAACAGTCTAGCTCTGTGCTCGGAAACAAAGAGGAAGCAGTTTATAAACAGAAAGCAGTTTTTCACAAACACACTCACCCACAAATAATCAAGGAACAATCCATTTCTGTCCCTAGGTTACCTCCATTCAAACTTCGTGGGGAAAATTATCAACTTCTGGACCACACTTGTGCTGGCACACTCAACTTACTTAACAAAATATTTCACAAATTGGTCCGAAGCAAGTACATTTATATTACTCCCTTGTACTCAGAGCTCCCTGAGCAGTAAGTAGAGAGGTTCATGATCTAAATTCACAAGACTAAAAGCAAAATAATCCCGTCCCAAGACAAAGAAAAATTTCCCCTAAAGACTAATTCTTGCCTCTCATATTATGAGCTGAAACCAAATTCAACTTCAAAATAGCAGTGCTCTATCTTCAAAAAACCAGATTTTGGCTCCCTGTTATAATTAAATTGTAAAGTCTCTGGGAATTCTTCAACTTCGTACATTACATGATGACTCACACAGTATATTTGATGAACTAGGTTGTCAATAAACATTTGTAGACTTGCACTTATTTGGTGTCAAGGATCTTCTTAGGTATTTTTGAAGTATGGAACAAACCTGGGATAGTGATTTACAAAGACCCTTTAATCCTTATTTGTATGCATGAAATACTCTATAATTTTTAAACAATAACAAATTACTACTTTACACAATATTAATGCGCTGAAGTCAGGAATTTCCTAAATGAGTTTCCTCTTGTGAATTAGCCAGGGCAGAAAACATCCACAACTTTCACAGCAAACTGATCGATAAATTTCTTCACTGAATTTCTACTGAAACTTTTTTTTGTTCAACATGAGGATGTGTCATCGATTGAAATAGTGTCTGTTAAATTTTGAAATAATAAAACAACTCTTTTGCCTACATGGTGAAATGGTCATGTTATGAATATCTCTGAAAAGACAACCCACAAATTATCTAGGTTTCAGGTCAAATCTCTTTGTCACTAATGCATCCCAAGGATTTGGGGAAGTTACATTTTCTCTTCGACGCTCAGTGTCATCTTCTATGTAATCAAAGTTTGGACTATGGAATCCTTACGAATACTAATGCTTGTAACTTAGCGACCTACAATTTGACTTATGAACAAAAAAAGTAAACTTAAGCTCAAGTACCCCAAGCCCAAGCAAAATGAAAAAAAAAGTTTTTTTGATATACTATAAGAGAAGAATAGAATAGCTACGAATTAAATGAACCAAATAGGTGATCAAATTGAAAATTTAAGCCTCACCATAATACAAAGCATAGTCTATTGATTTCCTGTTTTTGAAGGTCAACAGCTGGTTGAGGAACTTAAGGATTGAATTTAGAATATTTGCAAATACCCAACTTTCAAAAGCCCAGGCTGTTTTTGAAATCAGCCTGTGCTTGTAACAAACTAAACATAGTTTCGATTTAACTTCAAGATGTGTCCATAACAACTGATTACTCCAAATCTTTCTGTTTTTCTCCCAATGGCAAAATGCAAAAGTTTTAAATACCTCTATAATTACAGTCAACATAGACAGACACAGACAACAGTTTCTAAAATTGCAGCATACTATTTGGCATTCCTGACCTATGGGCTGTCTATAAAGAGCTAGATTAAGAGGCCATCTGGGAAGTGGAATCAAACACCAGATTCCAGGTGTTTGAGAGGCAATACAAAGGTGTTTTCTTTTTCTTCTCAGTATTAAATGAAAATGGCTTTCATATAAGCTACTCTCTAGTTTATATAAAGAAAGTCTGGAAATCTGTCTGAAATTATGTTGTAAATAATATTAAGGGAAGAAACATTCAGCTTGGAGCTAACAATTAGATATGAGAGTAAACCAAGTCTGATAATCCTGGTAGTTTAGATGGTTTCCACCCCCTTGCCACTCTCTCCCTCCCCCCAAGTGCCACAGGAAATCTAGAGTAATTCAAATCTCTGTAAAATAAGACCCATGACTAAAATAATATGCTCAGTGATCATTGTTCTTTATACATTTAGATTAATTCACCTTTTGGTTGTTTGTTTAGTGGTTTTTCCCCTCCCCTTTCCTGTATTCCATTGGAATATAAGGTTTTTCTATGTTGGTGTGGAAGCTGTAGGTTATATTTTTATTCTTCTAGTGGTTTCCCTAAACATACATACTTAGATATAGGTTTTTCTAACAAAGTCTACATTTTTCGGTGTCTCCTCCAACTGAACAAGACAATGACCCCAGAGCATGCAAACATTTCCCATACCCATAAAGTTATTACTATATAGCATTGGTTTCTTTTTTTTAATGCAAGACAGGAATATTATTTTTAATAATCAAATTGCTCTTCTTAAGTTTACCAACATCTTTCAACTTGTGTGCGCACTGTTGTTTATTACATCCCTCCTATCCCCTCTGAGTATTCTTGTCATTATGGTATAGTTGTTCTTTTAAAAAGGATATGTGGGTGGAACATATGCCTGAAAATGTCTTCGGTTTTCCCTTACTTTTGAATAATCATTAGGTTGGGAATAAAATTGTAAGTTGTCAGTTATTTTCCCTCAGGACTTTGAAGATGTTTACTTCACTGTCCTCTAAAATCTATGATTACAGATGAGAAGTCTACTGGAAATTTAATTTTCTTGGTAGGTAATCTTTCTTTGGGATTAGCTGATCTTCAGATTTTTCTTGTTACCCTGGATATTCTGCAGTTTAACTCTGAGGTGGATTTATTTTATTTAGTTATTTGAAATTTGAAATGTACTCTTCATCTAAGGATCCATATCTCTGTTCAGGAAAATTCTCAGCCTCTTTCCCTTCAAATAGTGCCTCTCTCGACTGTCTCTAATCTCATCTTCTACAGAAGCTAGATTCTCTAAATCAACATTTTCAGGATATATGACTTTGGGAAAGCTCCTTTAAAATTCTCAGGCTCAGGTAATATGAGAAAAATTCTAAGAAATGTCTCCAACTTGATAGTGCCTATAGATTATCTAAAAATGACCTTGCAAAGATCCATAGCAAGGTCCACTGGTGAAATTATGGAGCAATGGGAATAAATAAAAGTCCCTAAGATATTCCTTTCACAGTAGCACTGTAAACATAGGAACAACAAAAGTGTTTGACCTAAGGGAAACTTCATTTTATAGGAGATAAACTTGAGACACAGAGAGATTAAGGATGATCTCATTTCAAGCAACTGTCAGATTTAGGACTAACCCCCAAATTTTCTGAATTTCAGCAAAGTACTCTTAATGTCATTGCACATCACCTTTCCCAAACATTAAAAATATCTTAGCTGTTATATCAGAATCCATGTTCAGCTCACTGTCTAATCCCACAGTGGAGGGTCTTGAATATTGGGAGGCAGTGGGCATCTATCGAAAATACCATTAGAATAATGAGGGGTCAACTGAGTCAGCCAGCCACATGGGTAAATTAGCCCTCCAACATGGAGCCCTGCCCAAGTTGTCAAACAAGAGTGATTCACTCAAAGAGAAACTACCGGAAATATTGTGAATTAAAAGACTCATTCAATTGAGGTGCTGAATATTTGCACACTGATTTTTTTTGTGGGTGGCTGCAAAAATAAAGTTTCTACCAATTTCTTAAGAACTGTATTAGAAGAGCTAATTGGTAGAAACTGATTTAACTAAAAGAACCTGTTCATGGGCTAAAGAGTTCCTAATCACAAGTACCAGAGGAAACTGATAACTGATTAAAGAAAAAACAAAAAGGTAAATCAGGCATGGAGGTAATTAGCCAGACAAGATGAACCATGCCAGGAACATGGTTGTTCTTTGAAAGGAAGAGATAAGCAGAGCTGAACAAGAGTCACGCTCTACTTTAATCTATCAACTGATCAGTAATTTCAGTATTTAAGTTTGTGCTATACACCCAGCACTCTCTTAGAGGTTTCATGTAAAAAAGACCAGAGAATGACTAGCAGCAGCTGAGTTAATAAATATAATACACTGTATTTTCCTTCCCCCTGCAAAGTGGAAAAAAAATTGTAGAAGGGAAGAGACCTCTTTTGTCAATTCTGGGTGAGGTAAAGCAGGATGTAATTGGGTTTGCCCACAGGTATGTAAAGAAACAATTCTAGGGGCACCTGCATGGCTCAGTCCATGAAGCGTCTGACATCGGCTCAGGCCATGATCTTATGGTTCGTGGGTTCAAGTCCAGCATTGGGGTCTATGCTGACAGCTCAGAGCCCAGAACCTGCTTCAGATTCTGTGTGTGTGTGTGTGTCTCTCTCTTCTTCTTCTCCCCAACTTGTGCTCTCTCAGAAATGATAAATGAATAAACTTAAAAAAAACTCTAAGTCAAACAAGTACACATCTTCAACCTTGTTAAAGGAGCCCCCAGAGAACATTTCATAAGTAAGAGAAGAGAAAGGGCACTTCATAGCTGAACCTGGAAGGAAGAATCAAATGTAGATAAAGAAACATGGATATGTTAAAGTGGAGATGAAAAATAGCCCTAACCTTGCTGAAGAAAAATGACATTGTCAGTATCTCTACTGTGTCAATAAAGCAAGCTTGGAGGTTTCTAGAGAAAGAAATGTATTTGAAACAACTTTTAGAGGATGAGGGTAGGCAGGTAATAGAGGAAAAACAACAACAGAGTTGATGTACAATGACCAAGAAGGAAATACAGGTATTTCGTGGGCCATTTGGATTTAATCAAGAGCCTATCGAGCAACTCTCTGTGGTTAGGAGCAGTAGACAAAAGAGGTACCTCTGAGGGCAGGAAAATCTGATTAACAGGACCAGAAGAGTCAAACAGGCTGAAAGGCTCACCCTGAGGTTGTTGAACATTCAGTCCTTGGTGAGGAGGGAGTCTAACGTTGCCAGGGGAAATGAAACGTCAAGACTGACAATTACAGGGGCGCCTGGGTGGCTCAGTCGGTTGAGCGTCCGACTTCGGCTCAGGTCACGATCTCGCGGTCCGTGAGTTCGAGCCCCGCGTCGGGCTCTGGGCTGATGGCTCAGAGCCTGGAGCCTGCTTCCGATTCTGTGTCTCCCTCTCTCTCTGCCCCTCCCCCGTTCATGCTCTGTCTCTCTCTGTCTCAAAAATAAATAAAAAAAGTTAAAAAAAAAAAAAAAAGACTGACAATTACAACTTTCAGTGAATTGGCAAGGAAAGAGTAAGAGGCCAGAACTAATGGTCCTAGGGCAAGAGTGACTAAGCAAACAGAAGGGCTAACTCCAAAGGAAGGTGACCAGTGGTGCCAATTATATTATCCCAAGCGATTTAGAAAACTCGAGTCAGATCTGAGGTAGAGCCGATACCACGGACCTGTTTGAGGGTAGGCAACACAAGAGGAGTCAATAAGCTGCATGAAACAATAGCAAAATGGGAAACAGGGAACCACAGTACGCGTCCCTCTTGGCTAGATTCAATAGGAGCAGAGCTTGGGGCCAAAATCTCCAAGGAACTCTACTTTCCTCTCAATCCTAAATCCACAATTTACCAGCATCAAGCTGCTGAAAGGAAGATAATGGCTCTCCTGCCAAGCTCATCTCCAGCTATTCCTCCTGCTACATTTGTGATCCACATACACTGAAATGAATTTAATTCCCCAAACCCACTCCTATTTCTAAGCCTTAAGATACATTGTTCCCTCGGCCTAGAATGCCCTTTCCACCCACAACTCTCTTCATCTAGCTAAATTCTGCTCATCTTGTGGGTCGCTGAGTCCTCTCTTACACCTCTTTGCACTTCCACTATCAGTGCCTTTATCAAGCTCTATTGTAATGATGTGTTTTCTTGTTAACACCACAGGCTGTGAAGAAACATGAGGAGTCAGGTACATCTTGTTCAGTTTTGGTAACCCAGTATCATATCTATGGCCTCTCATACACAGCAGGTGCTTAATGGTTATTTATTAAATGCGTGAAGATAATTTCCACTTGTCTCTTTATTAATTTTTTTTTTTAACTTTGCTCAACCATCTTTAGATCTGTGTTCTCGTCGAGCATCTTTTCTGATCTTTTTGAACAACGAAAGTTTTCAGAATTGAGAATTTGCTCCTCTGGTATCTTAACGTCCAAAAAAGAATTTCTTTTTCGGAGTCCCTAGGAAGGAAACGAGTATTTTCAAAAATATAGGAGAATTTAACAAAAATAATAATTCAGGAGTCCATGCCTCCTGTGACAGCTGAAATAAATATACTGCCTTAGTCATCACTATTCTCTTAAAACGGTTTGAGGAAACATGTTTTGCTTTTTGTTTTAAACAGGAACAGATTGCTCAGGGTTTGGGGGAGCCAGACACAAATCAGAAAGCCCTTCCTCTTTCATTTTACAAGTCCTTGCTCTCTGCCCAGCCCTGAGATATTTACTGAGTTGCAGATGAAGCAACCTTCTTTCTCTTCTCCAGGTGGCCTTGTGTGGTGATGAAGAGTAAAAGAAATCACGAGCACTCCTTCAGCAGCCAGCCTTGAGACAGGTTAGCGCAGAAGGAGGAGGGCCATGAATTCTGTTCACCCTGGACCCAGGACACTCTGAACCCAAGTGGCCTGAGTCCAAACTTGGAGAGGGAATTGTGGGTGAAAATTAACTCCTCAGCTGCTTGACGAGCTCAGCAAACTGTGGAATGTTATTAATCACCAGATAAAAGAAGTAGCAAGCAGCTGCTCTCTGTGCTAGACGTCCTCTGGCATTTTCCCATTGGCTCTGGAGCAACCTGTTCTTTTCAACATTTTTGACAGTGTATGGAGGGGAATCAACATTTACTAAATTCTCTTTATGTGTCAGGCACTGTGCTAAGTGCTTCACTTGCATTATCTTATTTAATCATCCAACAACCAAGCAAGGTATTTTTATCCTTTTGTTACAAGGAAATTGATGCTCAAGGGAAGAACTAACTTAGCCCCTTAATAGATAGTATAGTCTAGGTTCAAGCCTAAATCTAATGAAGTCAAATCCCAGTATTTTCTTCCTTCTGCACCTGGGGATTTGTATCTGGAAATGATAGAAATGTGTCCAACCTTTTGGAGGTAACCCAAAATTTAAAGAGGTTCTACGCAGCTCATATCATCATAAAAGCCACTCTGTAGGTGATCAATAGTCGATCCTAGCCAGAATATTGTCTCCAACTGTACTGATACAGTAAGACTTTTCTGAAAGAGAATCTTGACAAAGGCTAGATGTTTATCCAAATAATCCAACTTCCCTTACCAATTGAGGATGATTCTGACACCCAGAAATTAAGTATTCCCATTTTAAACAACAACCCTTAGCACTTAGAATTTCCCTTACCATTGTATATCTATATCTTATAGCATCTCTCAAGGGATAATATAATGAGGTATCTTCCTCACTACAGTCTGAGCTCCTAAAGTGCAAAGATGGCAGAGAAAATAGCACTTTCGTGTTGGTTAACCCAAGTCCTGTCACTCATGGCCACTCATTAAATGTTTGTTGGATTAGGGGCGCCTGGGTGGCTCAGTTGGTTAAGCATCCGACTTCAGCTCAGGTCACGATCTCACAGTTTGTGAATTCAGGCCCCATGTCGGGCTCTGCGCTGACAGCTCAGAGCCTGGAGCCTGATTCAGATTCTGTGTCTCCTGCTCTCTCTACCCCTCCCCCACTCACACTCTGTCTCTCACACTCTATTTATTAATGTTAATAAATAAACATTAAAAACAAACAAACGGGGGCGCCTGGGTGGCTCAGTCGGTTGGGCGGCCGACTTCAGCTCAGGTCATGATCTCGCGGTCCGTGAGTTCGAACCCCGCGTCAGGCTCCGTGCTGACGGCTCAGAGCCTGGAGCCTGTTTCAGATTCTGTGTCTCCCTCTCTCTGACCCTCCCCCGTTCATGCTCTGTCTCTCTCTGTCTCAAAAATAAATAAACGTTAAAAAAAAACAAAAAAACAAAAAAACGTTTTGTTGGATTAGTCTAGCAAAGACCACAATTGTGAAAACAACCCCAGCTATAATGCAATTTGATAAACGCTGCGATTAAAATACATTCAAGATGATGTGCGAGCATGTAGAAACAATTTATTTTAAAGAGGAAGGGCTGTTTGGGAAAGTTGCGCAATGAAATGAGTTCACCAGGTAGAGAAGGAATAAGAAGAAGGGCATTTCAAAAATAGAGAAGCTTAAGCCAAGACAAGACGGCAGAAAAGAACGGCAAGAAGCTGGAAGAGGAACTCATGGATTTTCTTCTTGAACTTTTGAGAGAGGTAGAAGAAAAGGAACAAGCATTAAAAGAATTAAGAATATCCGTCAACAATATCAAAGCACACCTAATTATTTCTTTACATTTTGTGCTTAGTATATCATTTAAGATATAGTTGTTGTGCAGAGGCTATAAAACCTCTGGATGAAGAGGCCATCCTCGTAGACTTTATTCCTAATATCATTTGTAGGGCTGTAGGGGAAAGTGTGGTTGAACATCCTATTGGGCAAAGAACGTCAATACTGAGGAAAACTTTTTGGAAGATGGAGATACTCTCCGCCTACCAAGAGTGAGAAATGAAGGGCTGTCTGTAGTATTTGCACATCAACATCATCCCCGAACCAGTTCTTTCAGGGACCCAATGCCAAGCACAATGAGGGGAAGTGACACAAAAATAATCAGACCTCCTCTCCCACAATCTAAGGAGCCCCAGAACGGTGGTTCTAAGCCTTGTCTACATGTTGGGATCACTCAGGGCACTTTCAAATACCCTCATGTTCAAGCCACACCACTGACCCATTGATTCAGAATCTCTGGAGATGGAACTAGGCATCATTATGCTTTAAATCACCTTGGGTGATTCCAATGTGCAGCGAAGTTTAAGAATTGCTGCTCTGGGACACCTGGGTGGCTCAGTCGGTTGAGCATCAGACTCTTGATTTTGGCTCAGGATATGATCTCATGGTTAATGGGATGGAGCCCTGTGTAGGACCCTGAGCTGATAGTGCGGAGTCTGCTTGGGATTCTCTCTCTCCCTCTCTCTCTCTCTCTCTCTGCTCCTCCTCAATGTAGGCACACACACTCCCATGAGTGCTCACTCACTTTCCCTCTCTCTCTCTCAAAATAAATAGACATTAAAAAAAGAAAAGAATTGCTGCCTCAGAGAGTGGAGAAACTGGTGGGAAGCTGGGATGGTAAAGGATTCGGTAGATTTGTGTGAGGTGATTCTCAGGCAGGATGGCTGTGGCTCACACTAGGAAACACCTGGTGTAACAGATTGGCCTCTGTTAGCTACATAGCAAGGACCATGGAGACAAGGTCCATTTGGAGCATGGTTACCATGCATGAAAGACACCATCTAATAATGGATCATTGTTACATAACAGCAAATTCTGATCTATTCTTATTCCCAAGGACAATAATGCAAATTTCCTTCTGAGCAGAGTCATGGCACTGTGTAAGAACACAGAGTACGAAATGTGATATAGCACACGAGTGCAGTTTCACAGACTGCTTGTCCATTAAATCATATGATTTCTCCAACACCACCTACACTCCTGAAGGTTTTGCTGAACAACAGCACGTATTGGCCAAAATAATAAAAGGGGGGGGGGGGGACCTTAACTGATTTCAAAAGAAAACGTATCTTTAGGGCAAAAGGACAATGCTTTTAGATAAATAGGTGTGTGCATATATGCTTGTAACAGCCAAAGAGGAAACACAAAGAGTTTCTTTTTTCTTAATCAGAAAAGGGAAACCTTTTTGCAGGGTTAAATCAAATGTTTCTTTAACAGTGCTTATGTACTGTATTCGGCATGTATTGGGCACTTGGGTGGCTCACTTCGTTGAACATCCGACTTCAGCTCAGAACCAGTTTGTGGGTTCGAGTCCCACATCAGGCTCTGTGCTGACAGCTCAGAGCCTGTAGCCTGCTTCGGACTCTGTGTGTGTGTCTCTCTATCTGCTTCTCCTCTGTTCATGTTCATTCTCTCTCTCTCTCTCTCTCTCTCTCACTCATTTAAACTCCACATGTGAGTGAAGTAATACTGTTGTCTTTCTCTGACTTATTTCACTTAGCATTATATTCTCTAGATTCATCCATGTTGTTGCAGATGGCAAGATTTCGTTCTTTTTTATGTCTGAGTAATATTCCATTGTACAATACACCGCCTCTTTATCCATCCATGTATTGATGGACGTGAGCTGCTTCCATAATTTGGCTATTGTAAATAATGCTACAATAAATATAGAGGTACATATATCTTTTTGGATTAGTGTTTTTGGATTCTTTGGGTAAATACCTAGTAGTAGAATTACTAGATCTATGGTAGTTTTATTTATAATTTTTTGAGGAAGTTCTATACTGTTTTCCACGGTGGGTGCACCAGTTTACACTCCCACCAACAGGGCAGAAATGTTCCTTTTTCTCCACACCCTTGCAAACGTTTGTTATTGTGTTTCTGATTTTAGCCCTTCTAACAGGTGTGAGGTAATATCTCATTGTGGTTTTGATTTGCATTTCCCTGATGATGAGTGATGTTGAGTATCTTTGCATGTGTTTGTTGGCCATCTGTATATCTTCTTTAGAGAAATGTGTGTTCATGTCTTCTGAGATGAGTATTTTATGCCTTCAGTATTACCTGTTATAAAGCAAACTTCTCTTCTCCCATAATTCACTGGGCTGCAGCACACAGATACTCCTGAAGAGAGCAAACTGCCCTTTGTTTCCTGTCCCTGCAACACTTCCTGAATAGAGCCTATTAACCAGGAGACCCTTCTTCCTCCAAGAACCTTGATGGATTTGGGAATGAAAGTTAGAAGGTGTGGATGGTTCACTTCAGCCTAATTCATGGAACCAGGAGGCCCCAGCATCTGGTTTACTAAATTATTTTTATCACTGTGCTTTATAGGAATGTCATGACAAAAGTCGTGTGCAAATTAGGTAAAGTACTTGAAAACAGGTTTTTTTTCAATGTAACTGTTTTTGAGAAGTTCAAGTTCTACTCAGTCCATGCTAGTCACTCTGGGTTCCTATCACCACTAGAAGAGAGCTGCCTCTACCTATAGCTGCAAATACCCTTATTTGTTTATTCTCTCTACTTCTAACCCCAATCCAAAAGGTAAGTACATCCCTTAGTTCTCTCTGACCCTAGGAAAGCAAAGTCTTGTGCTGTATGTGCCTTTGATAAACTCATTTGTTTTAGGTCGTCTTCCTCGTCACCAGATCCTCATCTCAATAGGTTCTCTGAGCTCCAGCCACTAAGTCACCCTGCAGGTGGTTCATGGGCTGTGCCCTTTTAATCTCTGTCATCCAAGCCTCTCTGAATTCTAACAATTTTTCTCTTGGACTAATTTTATTAACTGTTCCTAACACCTTCTAAGTTGTTTCTCCAGAGTTGTATGCATTCTATTCTATATCTTATACAAAGCCTTTTTTTTTTTCTTTCCAGATTCAAGGAACAAAACCCATGCACACTTGACAGACATAACAGAGGCTTCATTGAGAAGATCTAGGATAATGGAATCTAATGGTTTCATCAGGGATGGGGGGACTCTGAAATGGAAAGGAGAGAAAATCTTTTCTCTCTGGGGCTCCTCAATACCTCCTCACCTCCTCTTTGCTTCCTTATACTTCTTTATTACCTGACTGCAAAGTGGCCAAGACAGTCACCTCACAGCTCCCAAGTGTGTATCAACTCACTTCAAATCCCAGAGTCTAGGACCTAAGAATCTAACTTTAAAACTGCCAAACTTCAGTGAGCTCTTCACTCTTGGTTCAATAAGCTGTGGCCTGAGTAGGTAGGAAATCATTATTTCTGGAGCAGCTAGTGGGTAAAAGAGAATCTATTTGCAAAGGAGTGGTTATATGGATATGTATAATACAGAGGATCTTCAACTACAATGGTTTGACTTAAAAATTTTCAATTTTATAGGGATGTGAAAGCCATATGCATTCAGTAGAAACTGCACTTCAGTTTTTGAATTTGGATCTTTTCCTGGGCTAGCAATTTGTGGTGCGATATTCTCTAGTAATGCTGGGCAGCGAGCCGCAGCTCCCAGTCAGCCATGCGGTCAGGAGGGTAAACACGGACGATACACTTAGAACCTTGCTGTACCCCTATTACCATTCTGTTCTTCAGTTCAGTACAGTTTTCAGTAAATTACATGAGATATTCAACATGTGAATATGAAATAAGCTTTGCATCAGATGATTTTGCCCAACTACAGGCTAACGCAGGTATTCTAAGCATGCTTAAGGTAGGCTAGGCTAAGCCATGATGCCGGGTGGTTTGGTGTATTAAATGCATTTTCAACTTAGGATATTTTCAGCTTATGATGGGTTTATCAGGGTGTAAAACCATCTTAGGTCAAGGAAGATTTGTATTATAAAAGCCACTAACCTTTCCCTAGAATTTCTTTGGCCCTGCCAGAATTAAGGATTTTAATCCAGATCTTTGTAACAGAGGCATCTTGTCCTAAGACGATGTTTTCCAAACGTTTTAAAAGCAAAGAAAGGTTTTTTTTTTTAATCAAAAGATTTCACTGTAGCCCAAGATGTAAAACAGACAAACAGCAGAGTTGTTCTGGTTGAACAGGGAAGGAAAGAAAGGAAAGCCCAACTCCTATATACATTTTGCTCTATGGTGCCTCCTGAAGCTTTGCTTCAGCCCCCTAGGAAAGCGATTGCTCTTGTGTTTATAACCAAAGATAGTCATTTCCACTACTATAAAGAATATGCTGCAATTCTGTTTCTTGACTTGTTAACTTCAGACAGTGTCTTTGACTAGCCACCCTAAAAGATGAAACACTTTAACTCAGTTCTACTTCCTCCCTCTCCCTTCCTGGTTTGGAGAGTTCATTTATTTTTAGTTCTTCTCTTCATTACTGTTAGAACTTTAAATATTATACATAAAGTGTATTTTTTTCCTTTGACTTAAGATTCTCATCTCTTCACCAACTAAAATAGCTCCCTCACACTGCCCTCTATTTCTCCCCCATTCCAATATGTATATATAAATATATCCCTTTTAACATCAGAACGCAAGGTAATTAATAAGCTTTCGATCTGTCATTTCCATTCCTTGGTCCACTCTGTTACACGGTATACTTATTCTCTCACTGGTCTATGAATGAAAAGTTCATTTTAGAACGTAAGCTCCAAAGAAGCAATGAGCGAGGTGGTTTATATTCTTTTAAATGGCACCACTCACAGGAGAAAAAGCAGACGGATAGGGCGTGGTGGTGGAGATGGTGGAATCCATCATCATTGATTCCAGAAGCTGAAAATCTAAATTTGAAACACTCTGGGGAGGGGAAGAAGAGGAACGATTTCCTGCACAACTGCGGCATCACTCAGATTTCACGGTCCACTTTCCTTCACAAATGCCTCTGTTTTTGTTATTCTACACGATACAACAGAATGCTGTGACATTCAAACACGGCTCGAACCATTTTTAATTAGTGGCAACCAATCTCCTAGTGGCTCTGTCAGGGAGATCCCATGCCATAAACACGGACAGATATTGCATTGTCTGTAAGATATTCACACTCTTCTCTTGTTGAGTAAAGCCGTCCCTGGGGCTCAACCTCATGCTCTGGTCTACTTTCCCGGCCCTTCTATGAGCCACGTGAAGACGCTTTTTCAATCAACCTTCTCTGCCGACATTACCTCCCTCTGTCAGTGCTTTCCTTACTAATTCACTGCCTCTCTGGGGCTCTCTTCAGTTTCCAGATAATTGGCCAGTAATTCGACACTCATGTTGGGGAAGGTGCTGAAAAACTGATGAGGGAAGAAAACTTTCATTAGTGCTAAGTTGTCAGTAGTTTTTATAAGTGGTGATAAAACAATAAGAATGGGCAGGCAGAACAGATTATCCTAGTAGTGTTAGGAATAGAAAGGGGCCACTGAGGATTCTGTGGAATATCCTTCTCTGGAGCTTTCTTCTTCTTCTTTAATTGTTCTTATTTGGCTTTGGGTTTAGGACGGCTCAGGCCATGGGCAAGAAGGGAAGATTTTATGAATTTTCAAAGTCCCATCTGGTCACAGTACATAATCACCAGGTAATTACTTGATTTTGACTACCTATTGGAATTAAAAAAATTTTTTTTAATGTTTATTTTTGAGAGAGAAAGAGAGAGAGAGTGAGAGAGCACAATCGGGGGAGAGGCAGAGAGGGAGACACAGAATCCGAAGCAGGCTCCAGGCTCCAAGCTATCAGCATGGAACCCGAGGTGGCACTCCAACTTAGGAACTAAGAGATCATGACCTGAGCTGAAGTCTGACGCTTAACTGAATGAGCCACCCAGGCGCCACCCCCCCCCATTGGAATTTAGAAACACTTTTTAAATGTACAATCTTATTTGATCTTTCCAATAATATTGTGAAGTAAAAAAGGCGGATATCATGTATTCATTTTATTTTGCAGATTAGGAAACCATGATTCATAGGAATTAGATGTGTTTCATAAGGTCATATAGCTATGATGTAGCAGAAGGCTCTTTGTACCAAACCATGTTGCCTTTTCCACTTACTATCCAGGACTGCACCAGCAGATGCCCTGGAAATTACAAAGTTCAACCAGTAGTTTAGCAAACAGGATTCATTTTCATCTTGCCTCACTCTCTCCCTTTAAATGGAGAATGTTCTTCCACTGACCTGAATGAAAACTCAAAAGTCCCTTGATTGTTCTAATCATTCTGGTAACAAAATTCCACCTATCCTTTCAAGTTGTAAACACCATCTCAAATTCATACTTGACAGTGTCTAATTACATGCAATAATCAAAATTTCAAATTGAATTTGGAATTAGAATTCTTCCCTCCTCTCCTCCCACAAGACTTTGATGGGCAGGGGATCAGGAAAGGAGGTAGATGAAGGGAGGGGGAATCCTTCTTTCTTATATCTCCCCTCTCCATTTTTCTAATCTGGTTGTGATCCTCTCTTCCAAGTCCAAAGGGTATTGAGAAAAGAAAGGAGAGGTTGGGGTACACAGGAAAACTCTTACCGAATTAGTACTATCATAAAATTGTCCTGTACCCTCTGGTAAATAACAGTGATTCTTATGAGCTATTTTGTGGATTCTTAGAAAGAGCCCCATCAGTGAGGACTTCTCGTCTGAGATTCCGTTGATATGAGTCATGCACACTCCTCCAGTTCATCCATCTAAAGCAAACCCGCCTGTTGGATGCCTTTTAGATTTCTCAAATAGGAGGCAATCTCTGGTCTTCTCTGTATCCTAATTTCACACCAAGTTCCGTAAGTGCTTCTAGTAAGTCTTTTGCACTGGACTTAAGATGAGATGAATGTACCTCATCTTGCCCCCTCAGGGAGAGCTAAAATCCCAGCCCAGCTCTCTCCAAGGAAATACTCTTTAAAATCATTCCTCAATCCTAGTCTTTTAGACCCTCAATGTAGGTATTAGTTGGAAGTCATGTTATTGGTTTTGAGACATCCTTTGAAATTTTACATTTTGATCTGGAACCTGTGCAGGAAATGTATCTATCAACTCTATGTGCCTTAGTTAAAGTTTTCAAATGTTATATCCTATTACATTAAGTAAGTATAAAACATGATCTCTGCTCTTTAAAAGTTCCATTTCTAAATGGGAAGGCAAACAACATATGAAACCACCTGAGGATAGAAAGCATTAAGCACAGTGCTGTGGGTGCCCAGTAAACAGAGAATCATCACAGGCTAGAATAACACATTCCATAAGCTTTATATTAAAACAAGTGAAAAGCTAGAACAAAGCCTGTTTTCCAGAGAGAAAAGTCACCATTAAAAAATAAAAGTATGTGATAAAAAATGATCATGATATTTTAACTAGCTCCCCAATTGTCTCTTCTCTCTTTTTCTGTCACTATAGCCTTAGTCCACCATGGCCACTTGGCTTGATTAAGGAAATAACCACTTGGGGGCTTCTGCCTAAGTGAGATATTCCTCCTTGCCACCTTCCCCAAGTCCATTCTCATCATCTGGATGAGACTTGCCTCGAGATTCGTCTTTTGTTGTTTCTCTTTCCCAGCCATCCCAGAAATTCCCACAAATCTCTGTATTATTTTGCCTCCTTTCCCACCTCCCCCTGACTCTCCTACACCCACTCATCTTCACCTGGTATGTTTGATAACTGATCTGCGTTCTGCATCTATTTCCTTCTCCCGCTACTGGAGTTCATTTATAGAGAAAATCCTAGAAAGCTAAAAATCACATTTCCCAGACCCCCTTACACTCCAGCTCTGGGTGTGAACAGGGCTTCATCAATCAGATCAGTCACTCAAAGATCAGCAGATAGGAGAAGCCCTATTCCAGCTGTGTTTGTTTCCTATGGGCAAGGAAAGTTGTGCAGATGTGAATATTTCTTCATTCTGGTACACAGTTTCCAGCTTCATGGGTGTTGGCAGAAGTAACTTCCTGATTCCAGCTTCTTGACTCCTGGGTCTCAATTACAGTATCATGTTTATTTAAATCAGTTATTCCCAGTGGACCTCTTGATTCCCACCTCCTGGATGTGACAAGAGAGCAGCTCCCAGAATAGGTGGCATTCTGTGAGTCATTACTGGAGGCTCCAGCTAAAGCACATTCTCCTAGCTCTTCCAATAATTTCCTAAGCACACATAGCCCTATATTTAATCCCTGTCTGCTGAAAATACATAGAGTGCCTCATTTTTTGTTATATAAAACCTTAATTTGGTTCATCCTCAAAGTCATTCTATAGACCCTAATTCAAATGCCCCTTCATCTAGGAAATCTGAGGCATTCACAAGATAAGCAACAACAACAACAACAACAACAACAAAAAGCAGGAGAATATTCCAGGTGCAAATTTATACTTTCTCCTATCTACATTCATGGCACCCTGTATCCTACTATCACTATATATCACAGAATGTAACATTTTTCTAGTATCTGCCTTTCCTTCTTCCTAAACTTTCCTACTTCTCAGCTAGAAGGAGAGACTTTCTCATATTCACTTTTGTATCCCCACTCCTAGTACAGTCCCAAATACATGGTAAACTCCTCAATCTATGTTAAATGAATTAATGATTGGATGGATGGTGAGAGTATAAATAGACCCTCAAGCAAATGATAATCTTTAGTGAATCACTTCCTTTTTGTTTATTCATAGCCTATAATTGTTTTGTTACATTTTGTTTTGTTTTTTGGCCTTCATCCTGAGCAGTTTTTTAGAAAATCCCCTACCAACTCATGGAAGTTAAATGGTAGGACTTTCTTAATTTTCCTCTCTGAAGCAGGAAGTATACAATTACATGAATATGTTCCCCAGATTTAGCTTCATAATGAGGGACCAGAAACTCAAAGGTACAGAGGTGCTTTCCTCCTATTTTAATATAAATGATAGGACCACATAATCAGGACTACACTGGAATAGTATTTAATTGAAATAAAAATAAGAAAAAATGTATCTAAAAAGACTGGTTGAGTATTAACTACGATAGTTAATAGCAGTAATTGTTACTATTTGAGAGAGAGAGAGAGAGAGAGAGAGTGTGTGTGTGTGTGTGTGTGTGTGTGTGTGTGTGTCCATTTCACAGTCAGGAAATTGAGTTTTAGCTACGAAGGACCAGAACTGGGATTCAAACCTGACTCTGATGGGACAAACCTTAAATATAAAGACACAGTAACGAAGGAAGGAAAAGGATGGAAATGATATACCGTGGTGCCAGCCTTCCCCAAAAGAAAACTGGTGACATCTAACAGTGTCAGATTAAGAAGACTCAAAGGCAAGAAGGATGACTAGTAATAGAAAAATATTTTATGTTGACAGAAATGTCAACTCAACAGAAGTCATAAATTCCTATGCTTTTAATAACATAGCTTCAAATATATAAAGCAAAATAGTAAATTCATAATAAAAACTGAAGATTTTAACACACCTCTTTCAGTCCCCGATAGAACAGGCAAATAAAAAATGAGCAAAGATATATGAGATTTTAACAATATGATTTAAAATTACACAATTAATACATACATAATTCTATAGCCAACAACTTTTAATACACATTCTCTACAAATGTGCATGGAACATTCACTAAAATAGATCCTTATTTTTTTTTGAGGTGGGGGGGCAGAGGGAGAGGGACTGAGAGAATCCACTCCCAGTGAGGAGTCCAAAGCAGGACTCAATCTTATGACTGAACTCATGACCCAAGCCAAAATCAAGAGTCAGACGCTTAACCAACTGAGCCACCTAGGCACCCCTAAAATAGATCTGATACTGGGCCATCAGGTCACAATAAATTTCAAAGAATACAATCACACAGAGTAAATTCTTGGACCACAGTAGAATCAATCTAAAATAAATAACAGATAATTAACTAAAATGTCCTAAGATATTTTTAAGTTAAGCAATATGTTTCTAAATAACTCATGGATCAAAGAAGAAGGCATAGTGAAAATTAGAAAATATTTTAAATTAAATGATAATGAAGACTTGACATATCAATACTTATGGTAGATAGCTAAAGCAATGCTAACAGGAAATATTATACTTTGGATGCATATATCAGAAAGAACGTTTAAATATTAAGGATATAAGCTTCCACCTCAAGAAACTAGGGTGAAAAAAATAGCAGATTAAGCCCAAAGAAAATAATAGCAGAAAGCAATAAAACAGAAAGCAAACATACCCTAGAGATAATTAACAAAGGTGAAAGATGGCTCTTTGATAACAAATTTTTTTTTTTAATTTTTTTTTCAACGTTTTTTATTTATTTTTGGGACAGAGAGAGAGAGTATGAACGGGGGAGGGGCAGAGAGAGAGGGAGACACAGAATCGGAAACAGGCTCCAGGCTCCGAGCCATCACCCCAGAGCCTGACGCAGGGCTCGAACTCACGGACCGCGAGATCGTGACCTGGCTGAAGTCGGACGCTTAACCGACTGCGCCACCCAGGCGCCCCAATAAAAAATTTTAAAATTAATAAACCCAAGAAAAATTAAGAAAAAAAAAGACAAAACTTGCTAATATCATATATTTTAAAAAGGGACTTCTCTACAATTTCCACAGACATTAAAATGATAATAAACGGATATATACATTTGAGTTTAGATGAAATGGACAAATTCTTTGAAAAATACATTTTACCAATAATAAACAGAAAATAAACAGAAAATAAAATAAACAGAATAAACAGAAAATCTTAGCAGTCCTGTATCTATGAAAGAAATTGAATTCATAAGTAAAACAATGAAAACCTCAGGCCCAGATGCCTCACCAGTAACTTCTTCCAAACATTAAAGGAATAAGAACAATCTGATGCAAACTCTTTCTGATAATCAAAAAAGAAGGACTTCCCAACTCATATGGTCAGCATAACCTTGACTTCAAGCTTGACATGAATATTATAAGGAAGGAAAATAGCAGGCCAGTATCTCTCATGGACATAATACAAAAATCCCAATCAAAATAGTAGCAAATTAAATTCATGGATAAATAAGAAGGATAATAACTACATTTCAATCACATAGGGCTTATTACAAGAATGCAAGATTTGAAAATCAATAATAATTAATAGAATAAAGGAGGAAATCCGTATGATTACTTCAATGGAAAAATAAACTTGAGTCAGTCTCACTTAAAATTCTAGGCTTTAAAAAAGTAATTGAACAGCATTGTATGAATAAGAAATGCATTCAGCTAAAAATAACAGAAAATAACAAAACTGAGTAAAAGTAGCTGAAAGTAAAGGGGGTTCATGAAGTCTAGAGGTAGGCAGTTAAAGCTGTTTCAATGTTTAATGATGCCATCTGGGATCCAGACTCTTTCTATCCTTCTGCTCTGCCATTTTCTGGAGCATCTATAACAGTGCCTGGCACTATAGTAGGCGCTGAGTAAATATTTGTTGAATGAAAGAATCAATGTGCTCATCTCTACCCTGAAGCTTATTATCTGATGGCCATGAAACTAACCTAATGGCCACATTCCAGACACGAAGAACAAAGCAGAAAGGAGCGTGGTGTCTATTTCCAAAAAGCCAGAAACCCTCAGCTTTCATCTCCTTGTGTACAACTGACTCATTTGGCTACCTGACTGCAAGAGAATTTGGAGAGTAAGTAGTATTTTTAGTTGGGCACATTATCACCGTGGGGGGGAGAAAAAAAGGAGTTCTGTTACTCAAGACAAAGAATAGGTATCGGATGCCTCTCTACGGAAGTCACGATGACAAGCACTGTTTAATCTGCAACGTGAGTGAGAAAAGACACCATCTCTACAGAGACTGAAGCTTAACAAGGAGATAAGAGAAGTAGAAAATAACCATAGGACAGGGAAGAGTAAGATAGTAACCATGCGGGAAGTTCAAATAATAGTTCTGAGAAATCAAAGGTAGAGAAGATAGCATCTCTTAGGGGGACTTGAATGGCTTAATAGAATAAAACTTTTGAGAAGTTTAAAAGATGGCTAAGAGTTCCACAAGTAGCAATAGGCAGTAGTTTATTCTAAATGTAAAAGTACCAGTGAAAGCAATTAGGCAGTATATATCGTATCTGAGGAATAGTACACGTATGCTGCAGTATGAGATACTCATAAGGGTTCAGCGCACCTGGGTGGCTCCGTTGGTTGACCGTCCAACTACAGCTCAGGTCATGATCTCATGGTTCATGAGTTCGAGTCACATTGGGCTCTCTGCTGTCAGCGCAGAGCCCATTTTGAATCCTCTGTCTCCCTCTCTCTCTCTCTGCCTCTCTCTCTCTCTCTCTCAAAAATAAACAACAACAAAAAGATATTCATAAGGGTCTACCTAGAAATAAATTTGGAGTATATCCTAGAAGCACTGAGTGCTGGGTAAAGAATTCAAACAATCCAACTGACAAAGAGACAAGGGTTTGGAGCAAGGAAACGACAAGATGTGGTATTTAATCCCTCCTGGTTTTACTGATCTATAATTGTATGATATTGTGATGGGTGATAAATATATCTTTGGTCTTTGTCCTTGTCTCTGGCACAGAGCTCCTAAACCCTTGGAATTTCCTCAGTGAGGAAAGCAGGGAGTGACTAAGGTGTCTTTTTTTATGCTAATGAGGCGACTCTTTAGCCTGAACCTTGGGACAGGAGTTGCCAAGAGAACCAACCAGGTGATTTAGAAGGAGAAGGAACTTTAAGTCCTACCCCTCAACCTCCTGGGAAGGGAGAGGACCTGGAGGTTGAATCAACCCCCAATAGCCAATGGTTTAATTAGTCCTGTGTAATGAAGCCTCCATAAAAACCTAAAGGATGGGGTTTGGAGAACTTCTGGGTTGGTGAACACTTGGAGATTTGAGGAGAATGGTATTCCTGAAGAGGGCATGGAAGATCTTCACCTTTACCCCAAACCCTGCCCTACACATTTCTTCCAACTGGCTGTTCCTGAGTTATATCCTATTATAGTAAACCAGTAATCTAATATGTAGAACGTTTCTCTGAGTTCTGTGAGTGACTCTAGCAAATTAATTGAACCCAAGGAAGGAGTCATTGGAACCTCTGGTCTATAGCTGATCATTCAGGGGACAACCTGGACTAGAGACAGGCATCTGAAGTGGGCTGGGGGCCAGGCTTGTAGGACTGAGCCTTAACCCATGCGATCTGACACTATCTCCAGCAGATAGAATCAGAATTCAGTTGAATGGTAGGACACCAAGCTAGTGTCAGAGAATTGCATGATGGCATGGAAACCCCTTCACCCCAGGTTGGAATTCATACAAGAACACTTAAATTTTCAGTTAACATATTATTTTAAGGTATACAGCAACGATCTGACCTAGGTATATATTGTGTCATGATTATAGATGTGGTACTTTTGAAAGTTTATTCTGATACAGAAGAAGTTTGGAACAGGGAAACAAGTTTCCAGGATATTGTGATTCTTTAGGGGGGGAGGTCCACATCCCAGGCACAAAGAACAAAGCAGAAAATTCTTCGTGTTATAATGGTATCGATCAAGTGATAGGATGAACAGGAAAAGGAAATGAGAGAGAGCCTCAAGAGGAAGAACCATTTGGTGATAGCAATTGGCTGGATGCTGAGAACAGAGAAAAAGCGGTGATGGTCTTAAGCTTTACTGAGAGAAGACTGTGATGTCATTAACAGGAGAAAGGGAAGTGCTAAAAGGACATCTAAGTGAATTTGTTCAACCAACCCAATATGCAGCTTTAGGATTCATCCACAAAGCTGCAAAGAATTTCTCTGAAGAGGGAAACCTGGGGAGAAGAAACACAGGGTGGACTCTCAGAGTTTGCTGAGTGGAAAATTTAAGAGGAGCCACCGAAAAAAAGAGAGAGGATGTGTCAGGAGGAAGAGTTAGAAACAGGAACAAGCAGCAGCAGGAAGGCACCATGGCCTTTCTGGCATTAAACACAGAAGCAACACATTTTTGTGAAGTACTCCATTGTTACTGCGTACCTTACCTGACCCTAAATTCCTTTAAAACAAGAGTTGTCTAATTCATTTGTGTTTCCAGTGCATAGCACAATGCTGGCGACTGAATCGACTGAATCATCCTAACAGAGGGAGAGCTGGAGGTTGGAAGGGGATAAAGGGAGTTAAGAGTGAGAGAAGGAAGAAGCTGAAAACAATAGAGGTTGGTGATTAGGAGAGTGTTTTCAATAGAACCAGAGAAGGAAGAGAAAGGTGTGGCTAACCCAGAATGAAGACAATGGGGCAAGAATGCTTTTTCAGAAAGATTAATGGTGAAGAGAATGGGAGTGAGGAGAGAAAAATCAGGGACTTTTTTGTTTGCTCGTTTTTATTTTGTTGACCGGGATGAGAATATTTGGGATATTATTCTATGAGTTTTTCCTTCTGATATTTAAAGTACTCACGTCTGTCTTTACTTAAAAGCCTTCTTGGCTTTTTGTTGTTGTTCTCCCAAATTCTTAAGCCCTTAGGAAAACTTAGGGAATTTGTGGTTAAGGAACCAAGTTCTTGAGGAAAAAGGGAGGGAGTCATATTTCCCCCAGATGAGGGTTTTCCATAGCCAGGGCAGCAGGAGGAAAGAGAGAAAAAGCTGTCCACAGATTCCCAGAGCAGAGAGGGTGGGCTCTGCCTCCCAGCAGCCCCACAGAAAGAGAGACAAGATCTGAGAGACAGAGCTCTGGGTGACCTGTCTAAGGATACAGGACCCAGGCAGGCTCAGCAAAGATGCCCATGCACCAAGGAGTGTGAAAACAGAGCATCATGACCCGGAGGACCAAGGACCAAAAGATCAATCACTGCCCTTCTTCATTCTCAAGCCTTTCTACTGCAGAAGATCCATGGGGTGGGGCCTGGGGCAGGGGAGGGTAAACCCTAAGAAGGAAAGATGTTAATGTTTGTTTAACCAACTCAGTAGAATGGGGCTCTGGGTCAGAAATCGGAGTATAGAAAGGACAGTAATTGGATTATAGAAAGGACAGACATTGTATTATGGAAAGTACAGAGAGGCAGGTTGTTAGCTGAGCCTGTGGACTGAGCTCTGCTGGAGCAGGTTTATAGACAGAGGGGCAGGGGCCTCGGAGACTGCTCAGTTCAGTTAGAAACACCACGCACGCACACCATGACAGGGGCAGTACCCCAGAGATGCCTGACTGGACTGCCCTGAAAGAGAGGTCTTGGTGCAAGAGAGAGAAGTTAAGGAAAATCTCCTCCGATGGCTTCTATTTTTGAGGTAAACTTTGTGGCCAAGTCACGAAAAGGTTTGGAACAGCAATCCAGACAAACCAATATGTATATAGGTGAGCAGCAAGGAGCACCCAATGGCCTTTGAGAGCACGCAGTGTGCAATAAAGGAAATCAGCATGTGCTCTGCGTTTATGCATTGATTTATGTGTGTACTTATATCCTGCCTTGTTCAACAAAGGATAGAGGTTGCTTGCAGGGCATACATTAGAAGAGTACAATAAAAAATAAATGAGATGCAGAGGAAGTATATAAATATAGAATAGAATTCACAAGCAGGATGCTCTGGGCAACACAATTCTGTGTGTTTCTCCAGCCAACACTCAGACGCCTGTACAAAGGATCAGAAAACTTCAATAGCAAGAGCAAAGAAGAAAGTATGAAGTAAAGCCATTAGCTGCTCTGAGCTTTGTCAGATAGGTGAAATCAAAATAGGCTGGTTAGAGTGAAAGAATTGGGAGACTAGACCACAGAATACAATTAAGACAAATAACAGGAAGAGATGGAAGAATGAACAGAGGCTTGCGATCAAAGACTGCATGGGATGCACCACATGCTTTGATGCCAGCTAAGGAAAGTCCACTTACAAGACCACTGCAGACTAGTTAGCAATGGCACACTCCACCCCTCAAATCCAATGCTTCCAAGCTAGCTAACGACAGACCATTCAAATCCATTCTGTGCTTTTAGCCATTGAGTCAATACATATTTATTGATCGTCAATTATGTAACAGGCTAAGAACTGAGGATAAAAATAAATATAACAGGGTCCTTGAGGGACTCAATGGGGAACTCAAAGTAAGCAAATTGTTGCAGGGCAAAGTGATTAGTGCTGTAGTGTGGACATGGGTACAGTGCTATGTGATTGCACCGCGGTGTCATGCTCAACTACCTCACCTGGGATGCCGGGGAAGAATTTGCTCTGTGTTTTAAAAGATGGATTCAGCTTCAGGGAGGAAAGGTGACAGAGTGAAATCATGTAAAGCCTTAGAGGCACGAGCAAGCATTGTGTGTTGTGTATATAAAAAGATATTCTGTCGGGCTTTGTCAGAGGACTTAGCGATGAGTAGTCAATGAGGCTGAAAAGGAAGGTTGGGACCAACTGGGAAGGGTCTCATGTGCTGCCGTATAACCTACTGGGACCAAGGAGGATCCGAGGTTTTGATCGAGGAAGTGTTGAGGCCAGGGGTGCCGAAAGGGCTCGGACAGCAGCACGGCGAGTATTTTAGTGGTAAGAAAGACTAGAGTCAGGAAGATCCCTCAGGAGCATTATGGGATAACTCATTTGAGAATCAAACTGAAGTGAAGTAAGCACCGATAGGGTATGCAGACAGATGCTGTAGATGATGGAATTTTCAAGGGAACAGTGAAATGGACTGCCTTGTTCACTTCCAGGAGACTACAAAAAGTGTGATCCTTCAGGAGGGCAGCTGCAATATGTACACAATAACCTTTAAAATGTCTGTACCCTTTGACCTCATAATTCCATTTCTGAGAAACTACCTTAAGAAAATCATCAGTGTTAACAAAAAAAGTTTTATGTTCAAGCATGCTCATCTAGTGTTATAAATTTTATTCTATGATTATTTTTTTAATGTTTAGCTTTGAAAGAGATGGAAAGACAAGAGAATGAACGGGAGGAGGAGCAGAGACAAACAGAGACACAGAATCCGAAGCAGGCTCCAGGCTCTGAGCTGTCACCAGAGCCCCACGCGGGGCTTGAACTCACAAACCTCAAGATCATGACCTGAGCAGAAGTCTGACACTCATCCAGCTGAGCCACCCAGGCGCCCCTAGTGTTATAAATTTCAAAACATCCTAAGTGCTCTATAATGGGAGAGTTGTTAACTAAATTATAGTATATGCATACAATATGCTACTATATAGTCATTTAAAATTGTGTTTTCAAAGACTATGTGATAAGCCTGCATGGCTCAGTTGGTTAAGCATCTGACTTCGGCTCAGGTCATGATCTCACAGTTAGTGAGTTCAATTCCCATATGAGGCTCTCTGCTGTCACCGTGGAACATGCTTCATATCCTGTCTCCCTCTCTCTCTGCCCCTCCCCCACAAAATAAACATTTAAGTAAAAAAAAGAAAAAAAAAGACTAAGGGATGGCATGGGAGAAGCTGACAATAAAATATTAAGTTAAAAAGGATATAAAATGATATACAGTTTGATATAAATTTTCTAAATAAATACATGTGTGAATTAAAATATTAAAATCCACCAAAATGTTAATTGTGTTATTCTCTAAGTAGTGAGATAATTTTTATTTTCTTCTCTCTACCTTTCCATATTGTCCAAGTTCTATTCAGTGAATATGTGTTGCTTATATAATCAGACAGTTATTTTTAAAAATAACTGAATAATGTAAAGCAGATTCGCAAGAATAAAGAGTTTGAGTTACTAGAAAACAAAACTAGCCAAGAGAGAAATAAGTCTGTCTTGCAGCAAAGGTGGAACAAGTCTAGATAATTCTACTCACTGACATGACATTGCTATTGCCACTGCCAAAGATTCGGTATCTAATTATGTTTTCTTGCTTCACTAGCCAAGAAAAAGGCAATTGAGAAGAGGGAAAAAAAAGTTATACCAATGCTATTATGGGTACGACAAAGACACAATAGGTGAATTTCTATGAAGATATTCTTATTACATTTAATGATGTCCCTTTTCATTTTTGTATCTTTTTAAAAAATTCTCGGTATAACGTATCCAGATTCCAAACTGCCAGAAAACTCAAAAAATCAGAATTTTCCTTGATATACAGTGATTCTTACTTGGCACCACTATGACACTGAAGTGCTATTAGATATTTAGACATTTATTGTTATTCCAAAATCTTTAGGTCATGTTCAGAGTAGTTCTTCCCCCATCTTCTAATTCTATATAAAAAAAAAAAAAACTAGTTCATATATGATATAGCAGACTTCATTATCTACAACATTCAATTAACCAGAGACCTCCCATTCTCTAACAGTGCTAAATGAAGTCGATTTGACACAAATTCATCATTTCTTAATGACTTTAGTCGCTGATTGTTAGACGCGAACAAATAACTATGTTATACTCATTTGCAGGAACATTTCTCTTAATTGCAATGCATGAAGTTGAATGGAGCTAGAAGGAAACATTTGTTCCTGCTGACGGGTCTCCCTTTATGTTCATGACATTCACCAGTATTAATTTCAAGCACACCGGTCATGCTGCCCAGCAGTCACCGTGCATTTCCCTAGTCCATTTACAGTCCTAGGACTATAATTCCGTATGTTGTCTTCTCTCCTCATACTTCCAACACCTCCTCCCCCCATCTTCATTCTCAGCTCATGACCTTGATTTCTATTTCACTGAGAAAATAGAAACAATCAGAAGAGAGCCTCCACAAGTTCCAACCAACACCTCCACCCGCCCACTAGCATCTGGGCCCTATATGCTGCCTTCTCTCCTGTTACCAGGGATGAACTTTCCATGTTCCTATCTAAGGCTGAACTCTCCACCTGATCGCTAGATCCCAATCCTTGTACAACGTGTTATTTCTCTCATCCAGGTTACCCTCCAGCTACAAGTTCATATTTCCATTCTAGTGTACAGCCATTCTTCTGAAGAATTATATATACTCATATCTCTAAACCTGATTCTGCCATTGTCTCTAGAACTCCTTTAATCAAGCTTTTGCCTCTTCCAAGCACCAAAACTGTTTACCATCAGTGGTGTCCACATTGCTAATCCAATGGTCAATTCCCTTATTTGACTCCTCAGTAATATTTAACACCATTGTTCACTTTCTCCTTCTGGAAATACTTCATTAATTTGTCTTCCAGGACATCATACTCTCATGGTTTTCCTCCTACACCCAAGCCTTCTTTGCTCATTTCTTCTGATTTCATCAACCTGTTAACATTGGGTGCCCTAGGATTCAGCCCTCTTCTCTTTTCATAGAGATTCACTCCCTTAGTAATTTTACTTGTCCTCATGGCTTAAAATTCTATCTATATATTGATGACTCCTAAATTTATATCTCCAGCTCAGACCTCTTCCCCACCTCTAGTACTGGATACCCAACTGCCTACTTACCATCTTCACTTGGATGTCTAATGGGCATCTCTAACTTAATGCTTGATCTCCTTCTTGCCCCTCATTCAGCCTTCCTTTTTTGGCTTAGTCTAAGGAGTCAAACTTGATTCCTCTTTGCGTCTTACCCCTTCATCCAAAAGCAACATCTGTCAGGTCTATCTTCGAAATGTATCCAGATCTGATGACTTTTCACCTTTTCTCCTACTTCCCTCCTGACTCAAGTCATCATTTTCTTTCTCCTGAATTATTTCACAAACCTCCTGAGTGGGCTGCCTTGCTCTCCTGTGGTCTATTCTCAGAGGAGCCAGAGACCCAAGTCTTTACATTGGCCCACAAGGTCATGCACAATCTACCTAGCTCCAAACCTTAACCTCTCTGACCTCATTTCCTATGACTCTTTTCACTCACTGTTCTAGTCACACTGGTTTTCCTGTGGTTGGTCCAACACACCAGGCACATTCCCTCCTAAAGATATTCTATTTGTTCCCTCTGCTCTTCCCCAGCTATGTCCATGACTCATTCAAATCTTTGTGCAGATGTCACCTGTTCTGGGAGGCATTTCCTGACCATCCCGTTTAAAATTGCAACCTGCCCTCTCCAGCAACACACCCAATCCCTTTTACCTGCTTTATATTTCTTCTCAGCATTTATTACCATCTGCCGTATCATAGATTTTGTTTAGCTGGCTGGTGATTAAGCTGTATTTACTGTTTGCTATAGCTGTAGGTGTCAGAGGTTGTTTTCCTCTGGTGGCCTTGCTTTTGTCTCTCTTGTTACCTTTGGGTTTCCCCAGGGACTTCTTAAATATCCTCTGAGATGTACAATTCAGTTGTTATTTTAAAGGAATCCCATTGAAGTGGAGGTGAGGTGTGGGGGAAGGAGAATTATTCTATAGTCCTGTTGTTAGGTGTATTGCCATGCCCCCAGGGCTGTGACCTTCAGAAGGGCTTCTCTTATTTTGTTTTGTTTTGTTTTGTTTTGTTTTGTTTTGTTTTTCCCCCTTCAGACATATAGGAAGGATAAAGGGTGTTAGAATTGGTTATTTCTTTTCCACTAGGTTAGCAAAACCCCAGCAAGTTAGGCTCTGGTAACACGGTTTCTCTTAGGGGCAGGCCTTGTCCGGAAGGACAGAATGCTCTCGGCATATTTCAATATGGCTACTTTTCCCCTCCCTGGCAGGAAACACAAGAGGATTTTTGTGATGTTCACTGAGAACCTGGAGGTAAAAGTCACAAACCAGTGGGGGCCTCACCTAAGACTGAGCCCCTCTGGAGTTTTTCTCTCTCAGGCTTGTCTACCCTGAGCCTCCAGCAATTTGTCAATGACAGATTAGGCTTTCCTACCCTGGCACTGGTTCCCAAGGAGTTTCCTGCTCCTGGGCTTCTGATTCTAGGTATCTGCCTGTTTGCCTCTCCAATTCTGGAAGCAAGTAGTTTGCCCTATGGCCTCAGTTCCCTGATTAATCTAAGAAGAGTTGTTTTTTTAGTTTGTTCAGGTTTTTCCTTGTGCAGAGGAGAGAGACAACTTCCAAGCTCTTTACATGCTGGACCAGAAACCAGAAGTCTTATATTATGTATTTTATTCATTTTTTTAAATTTATTATCCTTCTCACTTACTAGAATATAAGTTCTGTAAGGGCAGGGATTTATGCCCAATTTGTTCACTGATGTATCCCCAGTGCTTAGAACAGCACCTGACACACAGTAGGGGCTCAGATATATTTCTTTGAACAAATGAAAAAAATTCTCCCAGTAATTTCTAGCACAAAAATTTCTTAGTTGGGACTCCTGAACAAGGACCTTCACCTATGCATCCCTCTGCCTAGAAAGCTTTTTCCCATCCTCCACGTTCCTGTTAACCTGGCTAACTCCTACGCATTCATTCAAGTGTTGGCTTAAATGTCCTCAGGGAAACTTTTCCTGACCTTCAGGTTGAAGGTCATTAGCATTCATAACCCTACTATTCCCTCTTACACTTATGGTAATTAAATAATTATGCAATCATCTATCTATTTAATATTAGTATCCATCACAAGATTGTAAATTCTTTAATGGGAGGAACTATGTCTCTTCTGTTTACTTCAGTAGAACAGACTGCTTGACACAAATCAGATGCATAGTAAATATTTGTTGTAAGTATAAAGACAACAGTTACCTTGTTTTGGCAAGATAACTGCATTACTGCTGCTTAACAAACCACCCCAAATCTAAATGCCTTAAAAACAACAGTAATCATATATTATCCATCCCAGTTTCTAGGAGTCAGGAATTTGGGCGTGGCTTTGCTAAGTAGTGTGGGTGGGGGTTTCCCACCAGATTATGGTTTTGTGGTCGAGACATCAGCCAGGGCTACAGCTATCTGAAGGCTTGGGTGGGGCTGAAGAATGCACTTTCATGGGGTCACATGCCTGCCACATGGCTGGCAAGTTCATGCTGGCTGTTGACAGGAGGTCTTGGTCCTTCCCCCAGGGGGTCCTCTTTCAAGGCTATTTGGATATTCTTGAAACATAACAACTAGCCTCCCCCAGGGTGGACAATCCAAGAGAGATCAAATGGAAATGGTAATATTGTTTATGATCCAGCCTCAGAATTCCCAAATTACAACTTATGCCACATTGTTTTTTCCAAAGGAATCCCCTATATCTGGCCCTCAGTTAAGTGGCAGAGAATTAGACTCTTCACCTTCTCAAGGAATTGTGTCAAACAATCTGTGGACATACTTTAAAACCAGCACATAACCAATGAACAAATTAATGGATAAGAGGATGAGGAAATCTTTAATGTAGTGACTCAAAATAAGTTTTCCTAGCTTTAGAATAGAGAAGGAAAAAAAACTCTGCAACAGTTTGAGAGCAATAAAATAATCAAACTCAGTAGATTAATATCTGGAGAAATTACTTCTTTACTTTAATATCAACGTAGATACAGGGGTGTAATGTTTATAAAGGTTTCTCTACCTGAAAATACCTTAGGAAAAAAATTCCAAGTCCTTGAAGGTCAAAGGCCAACAGCCAACACAGCACTGAAGGAAAAAGTGTGTGTGTGTGTGTGTGTGTGTGTGTGTGTGTGTGATCACTGGATCACTGAATAAGGTAGCAGATGAAATAGTTGAAAAATAATAGCAACTTCCATTCTTCAGGGATTACAGTACCTCTATAAATATCTGAAAAAGAAAATCTTCAGTCAGTCCATGCATTGTTGGGGTTTTGGATGGAAGGCAGGGAGCACATAGAATTACTTTCTTTGCCAATTTATATCAGCCAAATATCTGATCCTAGGATTGGAGAATTAAGCAGATAATGTACAAGGTTAGAATCTGAAAAGGCATAAATTACATAATCTACTATAATAGTACTATTGTATATATTACCATGCAGAACTTTAGCACAACCCAAAATCTCTAAACTACCTACTATGGAAAAGAAGTTAGTCTCTGTGTTTTAGCTCTCTTCCAGTTTGGGTATATACTATCTATGAGCTAAAAATCCCTCTATAGTTTTAATTGACTGCATCTGTCTTCTTCCCTTCCTTTCCTGGGCCATTTTGAACACGGAAGAATGGTTTGCAGATCACATAAATAATATATAACCAAAACCACATAAGAAATATGTGCACATAAGAAATGGTTGTAATTCATAGTGGATGAAAAAAACAGTCTAAAAAATGCATGTGTGTGTGTGCATGTGTCTGTGTGTCCTCCTTTTTCATCTGAATTCCTACTAAATGAAGATTTCACAGAAGTGACCTTTCATATAACAAAAACTCCCTCAGGTACTCAAACATGGTTATTTTATTTTAATTTATTTCAGGGCAGGGGTTAATCTATTTACTTTTTTATTTGAGTATAGTTGACACCTAATGTTACTTTAGTTTCAGGTGTACAACATAGTGATTCAGTTTCTCTGTATGTTGTGCTAAACTCACCACAAGTGCACCTGCCACCTGTCACCATACAGCACTATTACAGTATCATTGACTATATTCCCTATGCTGTACCTTTTATTTCTATGACTTATTCATTCCATAACTGGAAGCCTATGTCTCCTCCTCCTCTTCATCCATTTTGCCCATGCCCCTAGTCCCCATCGCAACCATCAGTTTGTTCTTTGCATTTATAGGTCTGATTCTCCTTTTTGTTTATTTAGTTGTTTTGTGTTTTAATTTTTTTTTTAATTTTTTTAACGTTATTTTTATTTTTGAGACAGAGAGAGACAGAGCATGAACAGGGGAGGGGCAGAGAGAGAGGGAGACACAGAATCTGAAGCAGGCTCCAGGCTTTGAGCTGTCAGCACAGAGCCCGACACGGGGCTTGAACTCACGAACTGTGAGACCATGACCTGAGCTGAAGTCGGACGTTCAACCGACTGAGCCACCCAGGTGCCCCTGTTTTGTGTTTTAGATTCCACATATGGTATTTGTCTTTCTCTGTCTGACTTAGCACACTGTCTTTACTTAGCACACTACCCTCTAGGTCCATCCATGTTGTCACAAATGGCAAGATCTCCTTCTTTTTTATGGCTGAGTAATGTTCCATTATATGTATGTATGTGTATATATATGTATATACAGGTCTTTCAGATGCCCTGAAAGAGAGTTCTGTGTGCTGGGCTGAGGAAAAAGATGTAAAGGCAGGTTAAGAATATCTTTCTGGGGCGCCTGGGTAGCTCATTTTGTTAAGCGTCTGACTCTTGATTTGGGCTCAGACCATGATTTCATGGCTCGTGAGATTGAGCCCCATGCCCAGCATGGAGCCTGCTTAAGATTCTCTCCCTCTCCTGATCGCACTCTCCTTTCTTTCTCTCTTTCTCTCTTTCAAGAAGAAAAAAAAAAGGAAGAATATCTTTCCCCTTAGAAAATTTGAAGTCCATTCAGAAACACAGAACTAACATCCACAAAATAATAAAATGGATACAGTATAAGGTGTTAGCTGAGACAACAGAAGTTCAAAAGATGGGGTAAAGGGTTGGTCAGATCAAAAGAGACAAAAGGACCTAAGTGATCTTGGAAGAGAGAAAAGGAGTAAGCCCAGGCAAGGGAGTAGGAATAACCATGGGGAAGGAAAAAAAAAAAAAAAAAAAAAAAGAATAGACAAGAAACCTGTCTTCCTATCCCCAAGGTGGGAGTTTGAAGTAGGAAGAGATCAGCTCTGTCTCCAGATGAAGTTGGCCAACAACCAACAGACATCACATCTTGTTTTTTTTTTTTTTTAATTTTTAACGTTTATTTATTTTTGAGGCAGAGAGAGACACAGCATGAACGGGGGGGGGGGGGGGGGGGGTGGGGAGCAGAGAGAGAGGGAGACACAGAATCAGAAGCAAGCTCCAGGCTCTGAGCCATCAGCCCAGAGCCCGACGCGGGGCTTGAACTCACGGACCGCGAGATCGTGACCTGAGCTGAAGTCGGACGTTTAACCGACTGAGCCACCCAGGCGCCCCACATCTTGTTTTTCAAAGAGCCATTTTTCTTATGCATCTCTCCTCATAATGAAGAAGACTGACTCTGTTTGTTTGGTTTTTTTTCATTTTCCTCTATCATAGAAGTCACTAACCTTTGATTTCTAGATACTTTGATGTCAACTGCCAGGTCCTAGAATTTTTAGTTCCTCAAAGGTCCTCCAGGCTTACTGTCCTAGAGAGATAAAATAGTCTTTCAAATTGTAATGGTATATTTTGGTCACTCAAGTACAAGTTTCTCCAGATGAAACACCCAAAGAGAAACCAAATCACAGCTATACTATAGTATGTACTTATAGCAGGCATCATGGGAAGCATGTGCATACATTATCTCATTTAATTTCACAACATTTCATTAGGAAACAATCATCCCCATTTTTTTTAGATGAAAACTATAAGGGGCAGAGAAGGTAAGTAATTTGCCCAAGTCACATAATAAGTGGTAGAGCCCGGGCTTTGACCCAAGTCTGCTTTATTCCAATGTTTAACGTGTAGGTACTGTCTTTTGCAAATTTTATAACGGATAAGAAATTTAGATTCTTGATATTACTTTACTATACCTAAGATTGCATGATCTCTGTAGAGTGAACCACCTTTGGCCCTCTTTTAAACTATAGAAACTTGGGGCACCTGGGTGGCTCAGTCAGTTGAGTGTCCGACTCTTGATTTCGGCTCAGGTCATGATCTCACAGTTCGTGAGATTGAGCCTTGCATCAGGCTCTGTGCTGATAGTGCGGAACCTCCTTGCAATTCTCTTTCTCCCTCTTTCTCCCTCTCTCCCCCTCTTTCTCCCTTTCTCTCTCTCTCCCTTCGTTTCTCCCCCTCCCTCTCTCTCTCGCTGCCCCCCCCCCCCCACTGGAGCATGTGTGCAGGTGCTCTCTCTCTCTCTCTCAAAATAAATAGATTTAAAAAATAAATGAAAAAAAAATCCATCAAAGCTTGGATTCTACCTTAGAACTACCGAATGAGAACATGGCAGAGCCTGGAAATCCATAAAATATTCTAAGTCCCCACAGGTGATTATGATGTGTAGCCTGGATGGAGAGCATGGTCCTATTCAGTGACAAAAGCTGGGAAACATTTGTGTGACCTAAATGCTACTTCCTGTGCTTATATGCTGCTCTGCTTAAGGCTCCCCCCCTAGAAATAAGTGTAACATTTTTTCTATTTAAACTGCTGGAAACAACCACAATAAGGAAAGCAGTGATGATGATAATTAACAGAAGGGAGTTTGATAGGACACTCTCTCTACTTTGGAAGACCTCAACCAATCCCAGATTTGGAGAACTTACAAAACATCACCATTTCTAGGCAGCAGTGGTTTATGGCATTGTTGGATTCTCCCAAAAGTGTTAATAATTATTACACTAACCCTGCTGTTTGTGTTTTGCAAATGTGCTTCTGAAGCCTGTTTGAAATGAACCCAGTTGCTAGCTTCAGTTATTTTAGCATCTACTTTCTACATCCTTAAAATCATTTAAGTACTAATCAAGGTCAGATGCTCAATACCATGACAGAAGACATGGTTTGGGATAGATCTTGGCATCATCAAATAATGACAATCTTGCAAATCATGATCTCAACAGCTTTGAATGTTTTTACAACTAGCATGTGATTGTTGTAGGCAAAGGGGTTTGAGGGTAACCATGGACAGCTGGGCGAGCCTTTAGAGTACTTGTAAATAAAGTGAGATAGGTAATATCCCACAATATTGGGGGGTAACAATTAATATTCATATTATTCAGAGGATCATTCTGAAACTATACTTAAAACTAAATTTTCTTTCATTTTGGGCAAAATACCATTACTCAAGGACTATCTATGTGAAATGAAACCTATAAAGCAAACAGCATTATTTTTATCTTCCTTAAGGACTGAGCCACTAAGTAGAAGGCAAAATAAAATTAAGCTTCATAAGCTTGATAGAGCATCTATCAAGCTTTTCTTGATTGTGGCCTCTTTGAAGCTCCATGCTAATATATTGTTTCATAAGCAATTGAAAATCACCAAGAAATGTATTGGTGTTGAGTTTTCTGACACTTCCTAAGTATAAATGCAAGAGAATATAAATGATAAGTCAACTTGGGGAAATAGAAGTTTTACCTATCATTAGATCTTATGTAACAACTTATAACTGCCCAGGCTTTCAAAAATAGACAAGGACACAGCAATTAAAACACAGTTTGGGAACACATAAACTCAATCCAAGCAATAAAATTAAGGCCATAAATTTATTTGCTTACCAGCTTCTGCATATTCATTTGTTATTACAAATGGTTTAATATAGACATGGAGGGCAACCTACCTAACATCCCCATATTCTATGATTCCCTGGGAAGTGGCAATTATCAGTGGCAATTAACACAGAAAGTGGAAGAGAGCAATTAACATCATAATTTCTGTTGCTTTATCAAATCGGGATTGCAACAGATTTTTTGAGTGGTTAGTTTTATGCAATCAGAACCTACTGCCATTTGATGAGAACAAATGGTTAGAAACTTATTCTTAGAGCAATCTCAGCTCGTAGAAACATCTCCAAAGCATCAACTGAAAAATGGTCATGTACTTAGCAGAGGAAAACTTAGAATTACGAGGTATGGGAAATCACCTCAGTAGGTATTGCAGTTTTATATGAATTTCTTTGAGACCATAGGCTTATAGGAATCCATCAAATGTTGGTGGTCTGAAAGCACCACTGGTGGGTACAGGATCTGCTACATATTAAGTGCTTCAGAACATGACTGTGTCAAGAGCCCATCTTCTCAGTAATGATTCTTTGCTTTCAGTGAGTGGAACAGACTCACTTTGCAAAGATGAAGAAAGGCAAAAGGCTGAGTGATGTAACATTTTTTTTAAAAAGCGAATTCTTTATTTTACATCTTGGTTCTAGGTTTATGGGATCATAAAACAGTCCATCTGGTAGGGACCTTGAAGACCATCCAGCAACCCCTTCATTTTACAGGTAAGGAAACGCAGACCCAGAGGACTTAAGTGGCTAGCTCAAGGCTATATTCCTAGCTCACTGCTGAACTACTGGGTATATCATCAGTGCCCCAGCTTATTAGAGAGGGACAGAGACAGATTTCCCTTTCATATTCTACCAACTAGAAATTCTTTGTGGTTAACAACTAGTGCTTTTTTTTGGAAGGTGCTAAACTCATTGGTCATTCCCATATTAATGCCTTGAGTGCTTTAGACAGGCCAGCATCGAGATGTTGCTGTGAAAATGTGAAAGGGAGGTTTGTTTGAAACTATGTAGAGGGGAGCAGAGAGCTTCTGTCCCACAGGAATGTAGGAGGTTTGCTGAACTTGCCATCATATTTGACAACGTCTGCCCCTAGGTCCTAACTTACTACTTGTATGACTTTAAAAAAGTTACTTGATGTCTCTGAGACTCAATTTCCTCATCTATATAACCGGGATACTAACAACTACTTCCAAGATTGTTATAAAATTAGATTTCAGGCTGCTTTTTTTAAATGTTTATTTATTTTGAAAGAGAGCACGCATGCACACACATACGCGTGCAGGAGGGGCAGAGAGAGAGGGGAGAGAGAGAATTCCAAGCAGGCTCTGCTCTGTCAGTGCAGAGCCTGACACAAGGCTCAATCCCATGAATCATGAGATCATGACCTGCACAGAAATCAAAACTCTGACTGATCCACCCATGTGTCCCTAGATTTCAGGCTAAGCAAACTATGAAAATAACCAAACAAAATACCTGGCATTTGGTTGGTGCTCATTAGACTTTAGTTCCTTTTATTTTCCTTGTCATTCACCATTACCCTAGAAACAGAAAGTTCTGATAAAATCAAAGTGATTTTTATACCACTGGGCTTAAATTTCTCTACCATAAAATAGAAGATAACCGACTTCATAGGGTCATTGTAAAGAAATGTGATGTCTGTGAAAGTGCTTGGGAACATGCACACCGTTACATGCACGAGGGAGTAATGCTATTAGTGTTACTGTCCAAACCCCAGTACTCCAGACTCAACACTTTGTTTTCCAGTCTGCTTAAAATACTTTCATCTTTTCTTTCCAAGTACCTGACACTCTTCCTTCAATCCCTAATTTGTCTTCTCTGGTCACATGACCAGTTCCTGAGTATATGCCGTGTGCTGGGACGCTGTGGTGCTACTTACGAAGCCCAGTCTCTCTGCTCTACCCAGAATCTCCCTCCACCCAACTCCTTTACAGCATGTGCTTATTATTTCATTTGGCCATATATTGTTAGCCACCTTTTTGCACTTACATATGAGCATTCCTCTACTGGATTACAGGACTCTTCAAGAAGAAAAGAATATTTTGTTGTTGTTGTTCTTGTTGTTTTTTTTTTTTTTTGCAAACTCTACAAGTCTAGCAGAGCACATTGATCAGAGTGGGCTTGCCTTACCTACCTGTTTGTTGAGTCATTGACCACTTGCAGTACTGAATTTGGCCAATAGCTTTGTTTTAGTTACTCTGCTTCCGTTAAAGATTACCAGAAAACTTAGTGGACTAAAACAGCCATTATTCTGTAGGCCAGGAATTCAGACAAGGCACAGAGGGAATAGTTTGTGTCTCTTCCTGATGGCTGATGCTGAAATACTTGAAGGCAGAGGCTTGGAATCATGTGAAAGCTCATTTGCTCATAATTAATGGTAGCGGTCGTCTGGGAACTTAATAGGAGCTGTTGACTGGAACATATATACATGGCCTATTTATGTGGCTTGGGCTTCTTTGCAATATTGTGGCTGCAAAAAAGATAGCCGGATGTAAGCTCTATCCTTAATTTGACCTAGCCTTAGAGGTCACACAGCATCACTTTTGTCATATTCTACTAGTTAGAGAAGTCATGCGTCCATCTAGGTTCAAAGGCAGGGGAGTAGTGGTAAAAAACTGTAGCTCTTGGTGGCAAAATAGCCTAGTTCTGAAGGAGCATGTAGCTGTGGAAATACTGCTGTGGCCATTTTTGGAAAATATAAGCTGACATAAGCCTTATTGTTCTAACAAAATAACACCAAGTTTTTCTGTTTTAAATTTAGGGGTTATCTTTCTCTTAAGTTTCCAAATAGATGATCTGAAATCTAAAGGTCATTTGTTTTACATATTGAGAAAGAGAAGCATGGAAAAGACACAGGCATAGTGAGTATGGGTCCAAGCATCCCTCTCCAGTAAATGGACAACTGGATTTTCAGGGCAAAAGACCATCAATTATTATTTAGGTAATCAGTAAGTGCTCCCATGGTTGGCATTTGGTTGGAGCTTCTTTTGCTCCCCCAAAGGTGCCTTATCCTCATGGATGTCACAGAGTTGGCTCCCTGGTTGATTTCCCTGCCTGAGAGCTCACTCTTTCCTTAGCTCAAATAACAATCCATTCTGGATGCTCTCATGCTTGATAGCTTGCTGATGACTGCATAGCTAAGGGAGCATCGAAGACTTTTTCAAGTTTATGTGTTCTTTACTTTCCTGTGACAGGTTCAAGACTCCCTTTTATCAATACTTCCCTACCCTGAACCACCAAAAAACAAAGAGAAATAAACCAACAAAAATGGACAGATAAGGTGGCAAATAAAGGTATCACAGACCCTGAAGTATGAAAAATAATCTGCAGACATGTATTATTATAACAGCAAAACAAGCTTCTCAAAGAAGGCACACACTATTAGTTTTACATAGTCAGTTTAGTAAGAAATACTTGTTCTCTTCCAAGACCTGCAGCAGGAAAAACTGTGAACTAGTGAAGCCTGTATTCCACGCTTCCTCTCCACGCATCTACACACACACACACACACACACACACACACACACACCCCTCCTGTCAGTGCTCTTTCTTGCTCTTCTATACTTAATATAAAAAACTATGTGCTCAGGGAGCCTGGCTGGCTCAGTTGTTAAGCATCTGACTTCGGCTCAGGGCATGATCTCACAGTTCATGAATTTGAGTCCAACATCAGGTGAGTAGGAGCCCCAAGCCCAGCATCCCTCTCTCTCAGTCCCTTGTAGGATTCTCTCTCTCTCTCTCTCTCTCTCTCTCTCTCTCTGCCCCTCGCTCACTTGTGCCCTCTCTCTCTCTCTCTCAAAAAAGAAAAATCTCAAACTCCCCCTCCCCAAAAACTCAGTGCTCACCTAGCTTCTCAGAGTCCCAAAGCCAAGCTGCTCCGCTGGTCCTAGTTAAGTGCTTAATTAATTATGCCTCTCAGGTGTTTCTTCCAAGTATTCCCCCCCCCCCCCACTCCAATAACAAATAGTTATTAGGATCTTCTGGGGACCTAGCTCTTTGGACTTTCAAAAACCAGTAGCAAGAATCAGCAGTACTCAGCAACAGCCTTAAAAAAGTGAAAATCTTTTGACCCACCAGTTAGACTTCTGGGAATGTAGACCAGACAATAATTGAACCCAAAGATGTGTGTCATGTAGATGTTTATTTACCACCATGCCAGTTATCCTAATGAGTATTTGGAAACAATCTGGGGGGGTGCCTGGGTGGCTCAGTTGGTTAAGCGCCTGACTTCAGCTCAGGTCATGATCTCACATTCTGTGAGTTCGAGCCCCATATCGGGCTCTGTGATGACAGCTCAGAGCCTGGAGCCTGCTTCAGCTTCTGTGTTTCCCTCTCTCTCTGACCCTCTCCCATTCATGCTCTGACTCTCTCTGTCTCAAAAAAATAAATAAACGTTAAAAAAAAATTAAAAAAAAAAAGAAACAATCTGAAAATCTAAAGGTATGGGAATGATTAAATACAGAAAAGTATTTGTATTAGTTAAGTAATGGTTCAGAATCTACCTCCTAGGATAATAATATACAAATAGTTAAAATAATACATTAAGTATACATGTATTGGCCCCAAAATTCTTTGACAATATATTATATAAAATATTGCAAGTAGGTTTCATAGCATAATATAGAGAACCATCTGGTCTTTGTAAATATATTTTTTGTATGTATATACTTTTGTCATAAGCATATCCTTCTATGAAAACCCTGGAGGGATATACACCACAGTGTTGTGTTATAAAACCTCTGGCAAGTGTTTCGGGATTATTTTAGTTTTCTTTTTAGTAATCTCTACACCCATAATGGGGCTCAAACTCATGACCCCAAGATGAAGAGTTGCATGCTGTACTGACTTAGCCAGGAGGCATCCCGGGAGTATTTTAATTTTTATTATTCTTGTTCATTTGACTTCTCTATTTTTAGCCAATGAGGAGTATTACTTGTATTTCTTTTTTAGTTAAATAAGTTAAAATTTAGTAGTAACTCAGTAGAAAAATATATTCTAACCAGATAGAGTTTTCCATTTCTCCTCACATTTGATCCCATAATCAGCCATCCATTCTGTCTATGGGGAGTCTAAATACTAAGGCACAGTACGCAATTATTTTATTGAAGTATAACAAGTGCACAAATCTTACAACTCAGTATATGTATTCAGTAATTACTTTTAATGAAAATAGAGGTCAATATTGGGACCTAAAACACAGGATAAATAAAAAGTAGAAATTTAGGTGCCAAGTAAAATGTCTCTGTTCCCCAAGTTCAATCAGAGTCAGATTAAAGGACTGCCAGCTAGGCTACTTTATGGAAAGTCAACACAGTAGGGAACGGTCAACCTTTGCTGCTGATGTAATGAGTTGGAGAACATTGTAATTAACAGAAATTTTCTCAGGAAGCATAAAATACGGCTTAAAGAGACTTAGATAAGGGAAGTTTGGGGATGGGGTATGAGGCCTTCAAAGGAGCATGCTGAGGCCCCATTTCCTAAAGGGGTGGGGCAAGGTAACTTCAGCATTTCTGATTTGCTGCATGGTGTATGTGAATTTCGGGACAGCACTAAGATGCTTGGACCTAAAAAGAGTAGGCGGAGCTCTGCTTCCAGTGACCTTTCTTCTATGCTTTTCCCCTGCAGTGCTCAGCCTGTCCTCTACATAAATATTTAAATATTTAAAGGAAGTAGATATGTAGGCATGCCAAATTTTCAGCCTGCCCAGGACACTCACATGCTTCGTTCCAACTCTGAATCCAATACAGAAACTGTCACCAACAATACGAGGACTGGAACGTCTGCCTCCAAGTAGCATCTTCATAAGACTGTATTTGTAGCCATTAAACGGCCTACTACAAAAACTCCTTAAGAATTCCCATTAATAAGACTCAGATACCAGAGTGTAAGAGAATATGCTTCTCTCCCCTTGTACCGTATTCTCCTTTCTTGTTTCTTGTGAGTTGTCCAAATTATTTGCACTTTATATTTTGGTTCTATATAAATAAAATTTAGGTAATATGTTAGCATAACTAGAAAAGTTGTCTTTTGGAAATAGTGCGATATTCCACACATTAATTCGTTGAGTGTGGTCTAGATGAGCTTCAAGCAGTTGGACAAGTCAATTGATAACAGCCTATCTGATAAGTACGATGGCAGAGAGAGGCATAGTGTGTTGTGGGAACAGAGCATGATCACCTAGAACACTGGAAAGTGTGAATTTTGAAGAAGGGAGAAAATCACTAGACAAAAGAAGGGGGAAGATTGTTTCCTGCAGCAACAGCCACTGGTGCAGTTGCCCAAACTTTGTTCCACAGAGTACCAGCTCAAAGGGATGCTGATAGGTAATTCTCAGTGAAAGAGTCTGTGAAAAAAATGTTTGTAAAACACTGGGTAAATGTGAGACAAACCCAAAATGAAGAATGTTCTATTAAAAACAGAGGGAAGATCTTCTTCAAAAGTATCAATGCCATAAAAGACACAGAAATGGCAGTCAGAGCAATGCGCCTATCCTATCTGTTAAGAAAGAACCTGCCTCAAGGAATGCAGCTGGTCTATAGCCTCCAGCTGCCACATCTTTGAAAGGGCCGCTACTGCGTTAATGCTGAGACCACACTCCCCTCAGGCTGTTCCCAACCAGTGACGGAGCACGAAAAGACAACCACAGCTGGGCCTTTTCCGCCTGAAGTAGGACTCTGCTAAATGGAAAACTTTGCTCTGGGGCTCCCAGAGGACCTTGTGACAGACCTTGGATCTTAGATCGACTGTATCTTGACTTGTGGCTACACCATCATACATAAAACTGCTAGAACTAAACACACGTATTCAAGTAAGTGTACGTGAAACTGGAGAAATCCAAACAAGGTCTACAGATTGTATCAATGTCAGTTTCCTGGTCGTGCTATCGTCCTGTAGTTACGAAAGGTGAGGAAACTGGGTGAAGGGTATACAGGATCTCTCTGGGAATCTATAATGTGAATCTACAATGATAATGTGAATCTACATGATCTCAAAGTAAAAAGTTCACACACAAACACATGCACGTACACACACACACACACACACACACACACACACACACACTTGAATCCTTCCTAATGTATAACATTTTCCTTTCCCAAGGAATAGATACGTGTTTTAATGACACCTAATGGAGAATTGTCTTTATCCAGAAGAGCAGCTCCAATTGCTGGCTGCCTTTCAGTATCTAGGATAGACCCAGGGGAAAGATATTTTTGTGCGGGCGAGTCTTTGGTAATGTTCACATCTCACGACATCGGCAGCTGCCTACTCCACCTACTCCATCTCCCTTCAGTGGATTGAAACTAAAAGTTCGTTCTTATTCACGAAGAGCTGTGCTTAGCCTTGTCCAACTCGGTCACACGATTTATAAATCTTCCTGGGTTATAAAACGAAACCTAAGAAAACTGTTTTATTCTATTTTTCTTTTCGAAGGTGAAAAGAAAAGGTCTAGGCTCAAAATGCATGTCTAGGACCTCAAAGCATGAGAAATAAAAAAGCTGAATTCAAATGGGTGTGTGTGTAAAAGCTTCCTCCTTCCCTCTCCGCTCAGCTGCTATGGAGGAGTAAAAGCCTTTTTCTCCGTTGACAATCAATCAACAAATATTTACAACCTTTTCGACGAGCTTTTTCAACCATTAGTAGATCATTAGAGAAGACTGCGAACTCTCTGCCCTTTTAAAGGCTTTAGGGATTTAGCTGCAGAAAGATGAAACCACACACAGTTAATAGTGCTCCTACTCTGCTCCCATACTTTGACCACAGGTAGCTTTTAAGAATCAATTTGTGGTTCTGGACAAATGGGTTGGACTAGAATGGGAACCCAGAACAGAAACAAGAGAAAAAGGAGGTAAGCAATTAGAAAATTCAAGTTATTGTTAGAACACAACCCTTTTAAACTAAAAAAAAAAAAGTATGCTAAACTGTAAAAAAAAAAAAAAAAATCTTTACTGTTTACGCTTCTTACCTAAAGAATTGAAAATGCTCTGCAATTAATATAGTTAGTAGTTTGCCTTTATAAATAGCCAGTGGGTCAAGACGATAAGTGATCTATTCAGAATGCTGATTTTATTCATTTCTCTGCCTGTCTCTCAGTGGTTCAGCAGGTTAGAAATATTGTGCTTACTTGCAAGATTGCATTTATTCTTCCAGCAGTTCATGAGTTCCAAAACCAAGTGCTTAAAACCTCATAGAGTAGGAAGAGGGTGTGTATGGGAACTCTCTGTACTATCTGCCCAATTTTCTGGAACCTCAAAACTTTCTAAAAAACAGTCTATTAACTAAAAACAGCAAAAACCTCATAGGGAACCAGAGCTAAGTTTATACGAACATACCTGAATAATTTCCTTCTTTTGTGTGCTGATATCCTTTCAAGCAGGTATTACAAAAGCCACCTGTCCCATCCCCCACCCCCACCCCCGGAAAAACTCTCCTGTTCTATTTTGGAAGGAACCTACTAATAGCGGTGGGAAGAAATAGCTGGAAGGAGAGGTCTTGAGGCTGCCCTGAAGGGAAGAAAGGAAGGCAGACCAGCATCGTTCTAAGGGGCCTCACTCCTCAAGAGAACTACATGGTACTGGCTGACACAGGAATCAAGAAGAGAAATTCCCTGACAAAGATTCTTGTACATGGGGTCAGTCATCCTCCTTGCTTTCTGTCGTAGAGAAATTGGCCACATCTGCTGGAAATAAAGAAGACAAAAGAGGTCTGCATTGACAGGTGGGAAGCTGAGGCATCCAAGACGGGGCAGACAAGACAGCACGTGGCTCTGTGGTGGGGTCAGGAAACACTGGCATTGCCAGACCCAGAGATGAAGTGTGGAAAAAAGACTGCAGTTCCTAAGAGCCTCACCCCTCAGGGATTCTCCTCCCCTTTTAAGCAGAGGAAAAGCCTGGACAGAGTTCGAAGTTCCCACAGGGCATGGGCAAGAGGAGCAGAAAAATCAATTTGCTACAGTAGGACATCCCTGCTCTATCCCATGACTGGCATGGCCTGAGGGAAATCCCTGTTATGTCAGTAATTCCTGAAATGATTCACCAAATCATGCGGTGTTGTTAAAATGCTGCATCCCTTGTAATAAAAATTCCCACTAATTTTTTTTTTTAAAGGAAACTTACTTTCAGAGAGTCAGGTGATGCAACCCATTTCAGAGAGAGTGAAAAGGGGAAGGCTGTGCCATCCTGGAGCTCCCTCGCTTTCTAATCCTGAAAAGACTTTTCAGGGACATCGAATCAATAGGGCTGAAAATCCTGAGACTTCTTTCTGCCTCTACTGTATGCCAGTTACATGGCCTTGGGCAAGAAGCTTCCCTTCAAGGTCTCCTTTTTAACTCTCTCTAAAATGAGGATAATATCTTGGCTGAAGTAGCCACCATAACTATATACCACTGGTGACACTTTATTAGCTGTATAAATATACACACAATGTCAAATTGTATAGGAACTGTAAAAGCATTAGCGTTGTGAGGTGCCAACATGTAACCTGCAACCTGGAATTTTTAGAATGATTCACAGGAACTTCTCAGAAATGTCGGTTAATTCCATTTCCCCAATCCTGAAAAGCCTAAAAGGGCATCTAGCATAGTAATTGCCTATGATGGGTTGATGAGGAAGATGCAACAACCGGGGGGTTTCCACACCTCTTTTACAGTTCAAGGGTGTGGAGATAATACTGGGATTCCCAGCAGCAACCTCTGTAGCAGAGTTTCAGGATTATATAGGGTTCACGCATGGGATTGCCATAAACTTCTAATGTACAAGAAGCGATTTCCAGATCCAAAGTGGCTGATCGCTCGTCTCTATCCTACTTCCCCAGATACAATTAGAATCACAGATCATGTCAAAGTCATAGACCAATCTCCAAGTCCCATTCTTCTCGAGATACCCTGCTGTGGCCAACAGATGGATCATGGCTTCCGATCTGTCTTGTCCTGGTGCCTTTAAATGAGCCCAGCTCACCCACACAAACTCGTGCTGCAAGCACATGAAACACCCGCTGGCCATAGAAATTTGGAATTGTCTAGACCGTTTCCCTTAAACAGATTAAGAAATTTGCCCAAGGTCACACAGTCAGGAACTGGCAAAACTGGGATTCAAATCTACATTTGCAAATAGCAGAGACTATGTGATGGTGATTATATTGTTAACTCTAGGCTCTAAGTGCTCCTTTAAAGGGCAAACAATGCTGCCAATTCAGTTTGACAGGTGACTTGGTCTAAGCCAAGAGCACTAGTGTTCAAGAGGCTAATAATGAAATATGTAAAAAAAAAAAATCTCAGGTCCTGGTGGCTCTATATATTTCAAGAGTTGTCATTATTGTATCTGCCAGAATAGATCTCCTCTGCCCATGTGTCATATTGTGTAGGTCACCAATTACTAAGTAGTATTGAAATCAGTTAATGAGTGTTTGGCATTTGCTATTTTCACTGCAGTTTATGAGTGCTTTATGGGATTAAAAGAATAATAAAACACATTTCCTGTGTTTTAGCAACTCAGGTCTAAGAGGCTGTGGGCAGGAGTGCAGACATGGACAGTAAGGCAAAAACACATGTCTGTTATTCGGCCCAGGGTAAGGTAAATACTAAGAGAGAAATACTAAGTCCTGGGGACGCATAGGTATCACCAAAATGATTTTTTCTAAAGAACCTGTGGGGGCGTCTGGGTGCTCAGTGGGTTAAGCTTCCGACTGTGGCTCAAGTCATGATCTTGTGGTTCGTGGGTTCGAGCCCTGCAACCGGCTCTGTGCTGACAGCTCAGAGCCTGGAGCCTGCTTTGGATTCTGTATCTCCCTCTTCTCTCTGCCCACCCCCCACTCAGCTAACACTCATCTCTGTCCCTCTCTGTCTCTGTCTCTCTCAAAAATAAATAAACATTAAAAAAAGAAAAGAACCCATAGTTATTTGCCATGAAGTTAATCCGAAACTCACCTAAGAATAACTTGTTCACCAGTTTATTTCACATCAGTACAAGTTGCTTGAAAAAGTCTTAACTTGCTTTTGACGTAAGCCCCTCCTTCTTCTATTTTTGTAACAGAGAAGCAAAATTCTCCACGGTTGTTGTTTTTTTCCCCTGAGCATTCTTAACATGTTAGGACTTAGTTCAGATCCTTTTGAGAACAACGTAATTGTTAGGAATGTGATCAAGGGCCCTATTCAGTAGGAATGTACACACGATTTACATGGCCACGTTATGTTTGTTTCAGTGCTATACTCTCAAGTCACGTAGAAGTGGCTTGAAGATGAATGCACACCCCCCAAATTATTCAATCTTTGCTCAGATTGTTGCAGCAGTATAGTGAGGCCATTCTCTCTGCTGGGCTTGTGTCAGCACTTCTAAACTATAACCCTGTTTTTCCAAGTCTTTCAGACTTGGCTGTGAAACTGCCCTGTGGGTCTGAAATTCAGGAGACAGTATGGTAAAGCCGTTTTGATTAGATTTCTGCAAGCTTCTCTGTCTGAGCCGTCTGCTCAGTACATGATACCCAAAGAAGATTGCACAATTCTTCACCTGTTGTGTTTCTAAAATGAAATGGGATTATCTACCTGACAACCAGGACAGGGTGAGTATTGCCATTTAGGAATCAATTAAAGTCAATTGCTTTGATCCTTTGGAATTATATCTAAAACACCTTTGAGTTGTCTAAAAATTTCAGATATGCGATTTTGAATCTCCATTTTTATGAAATGTGAAGGTGGTATTCATTTTTTCCGATTCTCTCATTTATGTGAGTTTTTCACCCTTAAAATCTGGGACTAAAGAAAAAATGTTCACGTACTTATTCTCAAGTGATATGCTTCAGTCCAATGCTTGCTTATTCCGAGACAAGAGGTACCACGATTTCCAGACATTTACTCTAAGTTGGGTTGCAATCTAAACCACACACACAGATTGCTCACTTCTCTTAGCAGTGTCAAGAATTGGGGTGTGTTTTTACAGATGAAGCAAAAGGGGAAGAACACAGTTGGAAATGACTGCTGTAAATCATTTTGCCTTTGGTTTCTGCAGGTTTCAGAGAAAGGCAGGTTGGCACAGTGGGAAGTGCACAGGCTCTGAGTCTTCAGACCCAGTGTTACCACTATGTGACCCAGGGCATATTAATGAGCCTCAACTCAACGGAACCTCTTCAACTCAACCTATGACAATAACACTTCATTCACAGGTTAGGATTCACTCATTTATCTATTCAAGAAATATTGGTGGGGCCCATTTGCTATGTGCCAAGCACCTAAGCATTAGAGCTACATACAATCTCTGTCCTGATGAAGTCTACAGCCAGTAGACAAACCTGAATCCAATAAGAACCTAAATAAAAGCTAAAAGGTAGACTTACAAAATGGGAAGTGTGACAAAAGACAGGCACATGCTTCTTTGAGATCAGATCAGCCTTCAGGGAACCACGGAGGCTTCCCCTAAGTGAGTGACGTTGAGCTGAATTCAAGGTTGAGGAAGCATTAGCGAGGCAGGGTTGGGGGTACTGGGCAGGGGTTGTATTCAGGCAGGGAGATCAGCACATGCATCAGCCTTGCAGCAGGAAGAAGCACAGCACCCAAGCAGGGAGAATGGAGGGGAGTGTGGAGCAAGAAGAGATAAGGTAGGAGCCATAATGGGGTCTTATAGCTACGGTGATCCTATTTGCCTCACTCCCTTTAACTCTCAAAACGTACCCATGTGGATAACTGTATGATCCCACTACTCATAGGCACATAATCATTTTGAAAGCAGTAAAGAAATTTAAGCATGGGAATGATATAACAGGTTTAGAAAGCCAAGATGTAGACAACAAATCACCTTACCTGCAGCCTCTTCTCTGAGTGCATATTTCACATCAGCCTCGTGTGGAAACTTAGCCTGAAAAGAGCAGAACTACAAAAGTTATCAAGGCATAATACAAGTATCTTCCACAAATGGGTTTCAGGTTTAAGGTATGTTTAGTGCTGTATTAGGATTCTCCAGAAAGACAAAACCAATAGAGAGAGAGGGAGATTTTTAAGGAATTGGCTTATATGATTATAGAAGCTTGGCAAATCCAAAGACTGCAGGGAATGCTGGCAGACTGGAGACCCAGAGAAGAGTTGCTGTTTGAGTCCAAAGGCAGTCTGCTGGAAGAATTTTCCCTTCTTTGGGAAAGGTCCATCTTTTATCTATTGAGACCTTCAACTGATTAGACAAGGCCCACCCATGTTAGGGAGGGTGATCTGCTTTAGTCAACATCTACAGACTTTAATGTTGATCTCATTAAAAGAAAATACCTTCACAGAAACATCTAGAATGATGTTTGAGGGGTACCCGGGTGGCTCAGTCGGTTGAGCGTCCGACTTCGGCTCGGGTCATGATCTCACGGTTTGTGAGTTTGAGCCCTGCATCCTGCTCTGTGCTGACAGCCCGGAGCCTGGAGCCTGATTCAGATTCTGCGTCTCCCTCTCTCTCTGCCCCTCCCCTGTTCACGCTCCATCTCTCTCACTCTCTCAAAAATAAACAAACATTTAGAATGACGTTTGAGCAAATATCTGGGTACGATGGCCTAGTCAAGTTGACACATATAATTAACCATCACAAGTACCTACTTGTACAGGTAAATCAGTGAGGTTTTGACCCTTCTGGTTTTTGAAGAGCAAATTGCTTAATCCAAATATTCTTGGGATCTACTCCCAACTGGATTTGCTCCCACAGATTCTCATGGCATATATGCTGGGAAACCAGCTCAATCCAGTTTCTAAATAGACAAAACAAAGTTTCCAAAGAGGCACAATGGACTTTGAGTTCCCAAGGATTCTCACCTGCTAAAGGCCCCACTGGTCCCAGATTCCAGAGTGGAGTGGTGAGATGTCCCAGGAGGCGGTGTGGCTGACAGACCTCTCCTCTTAAAAGTTTCCCACCTTGGAAGAATAAGGCAAGAACTGTTTTGTTTGTCAAGGAAATTCCCTGAGGGATACAATAACTTTGAAACTTCACAATTTTAATAAGGAAGTTATAAAGGCCAACAACTAAGAGCTGAAACTCTTCTCCCACATTCTCGTTAAAAAAGAAAAGAAAAGAAAGGGGAAAAGGACATGTCATATAAGTAGCTTCTCTGTGATACTTTGTGTGTGTGTAAAGTAATAGTTTTGTATTACAGTTTAAACACGCCAGCTGTGTCGGTGATATTAAACCATGATTTCCCCATGGCATTAGCATTTGACTTGTTAATCCACAAATCCCCTCCCTTCTGCTCAAGAAGAAAAAAAATAACATTCTCTGATTCTGTGTCCATGTATCCCCTTGTTCAAGGAAGTAAGCAAGAGGTGAGCCTGGGTGGCTCAGTTGGTTAAGTGTCTGACTTCAGCTCAGGTCATGATCTCACAGCTTATGGGTTCAAGCCCTATGTTGGGCTCTGTGCTGACAGCTTGAAGCCTGCTTCGAATTGTGTCTCCCTCTCTCTCTGCCCCTCCCCTGTGCACTTGTGCATTTTCTCTCTCTCTCTCTCTTTCTTTCTCTCTCTCAAAAATAAATAGACATGTAAAATATTTCAAAAAAAAAAAAAGTAAGCAAGAGGTAAAAGAATTCAGAAAGTGTAAGGGGCTTTCTGAAGATGTTCAGACTGCACCCATATTTTGTTTTCTTTTTTTCCTTGTCTTTTTATAACTCCAAGAGGGGCATATTTAAAAAGGGAAGAGAACATTTTCAATGATAAGAGTTGTTATGCAGACTAGCTGATTTTTAACTTCACTGTAGATGGAACAAGAGACAATGGCTTAGACTTAGTGTCAGTGACTAAAGTTGTAGAGATCTACATGATCGAGAGCAGCATAAATTAAAAGAGGTGTCTGAGAGACACTGTGGACTCTGCTTTCTGAAAAGAATCAGAGTAATAACAGACCAGGATTTTCCACACCAGTAATATTAGGACACGCCGGTGTGTTAAACAACTTAAGTGTGTGTCTCAGGAAGGATTTTTGCCTCACATATCCCAGGACCCAGTTGCCCCAGACCTGTAACTGTCCAGGGATCTCAAACTTTTACTTTCTATTACCCTCTCAGTTCAAAACATACACCACGACTTTGGGGAAACAAATGGTTTGACCTGCCTGCTCTTGGGTGCATCCCCACCTCAATGGCCAGTGCAGCTAGGGTTAACTAGATTTCCTTTCTATAGTGTATATTGTAACAAACCAGAGCACAAAGACTCATCTGTGTTGACACACACCATGAAACCACACATGCTGACTTAAATATATTATATATATTACATATATGGCAAATCATTCTAAATAATGTTCTATAACTTTTTTCTCAATGTATAAAAACATACTGATTTTCTTTCTCCAAACAAAGTGATAAATTGCTCTTCTGGAAAGCTACGGTATTTCTAGTAGATTAGCCAGTTATTTGCAAGTTGAAACAACCTGATGTTTGAAGATTCTTCATCATCTGGGGCACCTGGGTGGCTCAGTTGGTTAAGCACCTGACTCCTGATCTCAGTTCAGGTCTTGATCTCTGGGTCATGAGTTCAAGCCCCATGCTGGGCTCCACATTGAGCGTGGAGCTTACTTTAAAAAAAACTCCTTCTTCTGAAGATTCTTCATCATCCAATGCCAGCTTTACTTTAGGAGCTAGCTAACTCCAACCTACTTCATGTGGATAGCAAGTCTACCTACTTCTTTAGAGGTAGAACCAAGCAGAAATAAAACAGCTGGCCAGGTTTAAGGGAATGGAATGGGAATAGAGTAGGGAAAGGGAGGTACACTGCTTATGTGACCACATTTTTCACTCTATGACTTATCATAAAAAAGAGTTTGTCAAAGGACAATACATTTCATCCACCGTATCTCTCCACCATCGTTTCCTTTTGTTCCTTATCCAATTAAGCACTTCCAATCTATCTTATCCATGACTATCAGTTTTTGGTCCACACCCTTCTCACATTGTAGAAGAAAACACTAGATTCTTCAGAAAGGTATAGATTCAACACAGAATGATTATATGGTACAGACCACATCTTACTAAGACAATATAATGCTGCTCTGCCTGAAGTTAGGGGAGGATGCTCTAACTATAAATATTCTGTCAAGGTCCTCATATGTCTATTGTTTAAACTGAGTTTGATTTAAGTGATATTTCCAAATCCCGGCATTGAACAAAATATTTACACTCATTTATAAAAATTCGGAGAGATTTATTTCCTTCCAGGTATGAGAGATAGGGAATATTTTTTCCTACCATAGAGAGTCTGAGTTTTGTTTTTGATGTGATGGGTCAGGAATTGATGCCAAGTCCAGGTTCTTGGGAAGAGAGACTGTAATGATCTGAACTATGTCCCTGCTGCCTCCCCAAATTCATATGTTGAAGCCCCCACCCCCACAATGTAACTATATTTGTAGATATGGCTTTTACAGAGGTAATAAAGTTTATGTAAGGTCTTAAGGGTGAGGCCCTAATCCTATAGAACTTGTGTCCTTATAAGAAGAAGAACAAGCAACAGAGCTAGTCCTCTCTCTCTCTCTCTCTCTTTCCCTGCATGCACATAAAGAGGTCATGTGAGTAAACACCAAGATGGGGGCCACCTACAAGCCAACAGAGAAGACCTCAGAATGAAACCTATCATGCCAGCACCTTGATCATAGACTTCCAAGAACTATGAAAAATAAGTTTCTGCTGCTTAAGTCACCCAGTCTCTTGTATTTTGTTATGGCGGTCCTAGCCGACTAAAACGGAGATCAAATGCCCGATTCGGAAGAGCGGGAGATGGGCCAGGACAGAGGCCCAGTGATAATTCTGAAGAGCTAGAATGTCCCCAAGGTTTAGAAAACACTGAGGAAGCACCAGTATATATAGAAACATGGCATGCAATTACACTGAGATCTGAGAACCAAGCCAAAGGATTGGCTAGTACATAACTTAGTGGTTTAGAACAGAATAGAATTTGAATCCTTGCTCTTCCCAGCTGTGTCATCTTTAGCAACTTTTCCTGAGCTTCAGTTTTCTCATTTGTGAAATGAAGATAAATGTAGTAACTATTTATTGTGAAGATTAAACAAGACAGGTAAAGAGTTCAGCACAGTACCTGCCTAATAGAAAACACTTAAGTCATCAAAAGCAAGAAAGAGAACAAAGAGGTCACAGTTGCCACTTAATCGCTAACATGGCTAGAGGATAGAAGTAGAGCATGGCACAAACTAACAATTCAAAATGGGGACCTGGGAACAACATCTCCAAAGGCAGAACAACTACCAGGAACCACAGCCCTGCAGAGCATGACTGTTGGATGCAGGGCAGGAGCTGGCTGCTTGCTCCCTATTCTAAGTAGCCTTGCTGATATGGATAGATGTACATGTCATTGTTCTAGAAGAAAACAGCCCACTCAATGAGTATGAAAGCCAGAAGAATTATGGTTCAGGAAGATTGACGAAGGATGGTGAAACACCCCGGGGCTAGCAAGAGAGGGACACCATCAGCAATCCTAAACCTAAATGGCACCCGGAAGAAATGGTTACTGAATCCCCAAGAGACCTGCATCGTTGGAAAGGGTCTCATCAGGAACTGTGACCTTTTGCAGAAAACACAACTGCTAATAACCTGAGGCCTGGCACGAAGGGCAGGGGGAAATAAGTAGATCCACCTCTCTCTCCTGTCACTCTCTGACTTCTTGGCAGTCTCTCCCATCGGCCAAACCCAAGCAGAAGTCAGAGGCAAGCGAGCCCAGATGATTTAGTCCATAGGCATCAGCCGCATGGGGCTCAAAGTGGAGAAAGGTGGAGGGTCAGTCTTTAAGGGCACACAGCATGTACAGGTAGCAAACAAAGGATGAAAGGAATGTACTATCCCTCCAAAAAAAGATGGAAGTCTGAAGGCATCGTTCTTAGAGTGGAGACTAGGTTTTCTTAGGAGCCCTCTGCAGTAGAACTACAAACTCATCAAGGCAGAAAGGAGCTAAGAAATTCCTCTGTCTCCTGAGGAACACAAAGACCCCCTCCCTGGCACCTTCATCCAACACACATCTCCTTCTCTGAATATATTCCCTCATGTGCATTTCAGAATCTTTAGCACCTGCTTCCTGCCTGGGTGGCTGCTCTTTTCTCCTTCAGCTTCCTGGAAGCTTACATTTCTTCTGAGAAATTCTGTTTCCAAGTGAGCTCTGATGACCCTATCCTACTGTACCTAGGGACAAGTTTGACTTGAAATGCTTTGGAGTCTGGCGCATATATATGAACACAATTCAGGGAGAGAAAGTTAAAGTCTTCTGCTTCATCTTTAACCTGTGTCCTGAATGCTCTACTTTGTTTTCTGCTAGTCATTGAAGAGTAATGGACTCTGATCATTTTCATCTTGGAATGTATTGCGAAGATGTTGACTTTGGGATCTAGTCCCCTTGCCTCCACCCCACCGGATATGCACTCATAAGTCTTGTTGACATTAATGAATAGTTGTGTGTGCACAGTGTGAGGACAAAAAAGACAACTGAGGGTCAGAGAGGCAATTTCTTTGCTAGAAGCAAGAGCAATAAACTTGATCCAACAAAGGAACTGGTGGAGTAGCGACGTAGGCTTTTTTTTTTTTTTTTTATTCTATAGGGAGACATTCTAAGCTCTCCTAATTAATAGAATCTTTTGTGCATTACGTTCAGAAGAGCGTTTCCCTTTCAGGAAGGAATCTAACAGCACAGCAAACATATGCATTTTTGGCTGCTTTTCAAGCCATATTTATTAACTAAGTGCTAGGGTGGAGGATGATTTTCTTGCCAACAGGATTCGGAGGACATCGCGCTTGAAAGCACATCAAGGAATGAACCGTTTCTATGACAAGCACAATCACTGCCTGTAACTCCAAGCTAGCTGGTGCTGTCAGCACTGACCACATAAACCACAGACTAGCTGAAGAACTTCAGACACCTAGGATTAAACACAGTCTCCCAGTATTATGAGGTGCCGGAACCAATCCCCAGGGCCACTTGAATTTAGAGAAAATAGCAGCTGGTCAGACAGAGACCATTTCCGACTTCTCCCCACCATTTTGGACACAAGGATCTTCCTGGTGCTGAACTCTCTCATATCCTGTTGCTGAGGAGGAGTATCCTATTCACCAGAGGGCCTACGCTACTCCACACACCCTTTGCAAAACAACTTTTCTGGGAGAAATCCAATGACCTATGAAACTAAAGCAGGGAAGCTGCCAGGTAATTAAGACACAGGCAAGTTTTCTTTGGTGCCTCCCCACCGCCCCCCTCCCCACACCCCTGCCCACCCCTCCCTCGGGTCTCTTCCAGCTTCCAAAGTCAGAAATTCTCCTTCCCTCAGAGGCAGCCTGTGAAGATGAGGTTGGAATAAAAGGTGGTTACAGGGTTCATGTAAGGTGACAAAGCTGGCACACGCTAAACACTTAGCATTATACAGCCGCCCCTTAAGCGTGCTCCAAATCCATCAATCATCACGGAAAAATTAGAAGCTTTACTGGATTCCTGCCTCTCCAAACAGATCTTCTGAACTTCTAAATGGACTCCATAATTCAGCATTTGAGAAGAGAGCTTCAGAACAGCAAGACTGTCTCTATAACACACTGTCAGGCAACTTGGAACAAGCAGAGAGGAACAAGTCAAAACAATCAGCCATTTCATTAAGGGCACAAGATTAATCTTGAATGATGCCCAAGTCTGACTCACGTTGTCAAATATTATATATGATCTCCACGAGCAGGCCATTTTCCCAATTCACTGAAACATGTGTGCATTTTAATGGGCTCAGCCTTACCCTGTCCAATGCCTTCTAGCTGTTTTTGTTGTGGATTATGTAATTTAGCGAATGATGCAACCAGAAGAATGCTTTCTACCTGTGCTTCGTACATAATGTTGTCTGATGGTTAGTGCAACAGGCTAGATGGCTCAGAACTTGGATTTCGACACCCTAAATTGCTCTGTGACCTTGGGCCTTTTACTTCCCCTCTCCTGGCATCCACCATAAAAATGGGGAGGAGCAAATATTTCCCCTCTTTCACCACTGGATGCAAAAATACAACAGCCGTGGAAATAAGTGCTAGTGCAAGGGACCGATGCCCAGAAAAGACAGGCTGAGAATCCTGGAAAGTGGGCAGTGGGCACAGTTTAACACAAAATTTTTGCCCGTTTTATTTGCCTTCGTGTTTAATTATGTGAGAAGCTCTGCATTTGAAGAGGGACTCTGAGGGTAACTTAGATTTTCATTCAGTGATATGAAGAAGAGAAAGAGGAGTTAGAGAAATCTAGGAAGTAAAAAGTTTGTTTTGTTAGATGCAAAAAAGCTCACACTTCACCCTAAAATGTATTCCACAAGGATCAGTAATTTAAATATTTTAAAAAAATGGCTTGAGGGGCGCCTGGGTGGCTCAGTCAGTTAAACGCGCGACTCTTGATTTTGGTTCAAGTCATGGTCTCATGATTCGTGAGTTTAAGCCCCACATCAGGCTCCATGAGGAAAATGCAGAACCTGCTTGGGATTCTTTCTCTCTCCCTCTCTCTCTGCCCCTCCCCCATTTGTGTTCTCTCTCTCTCTCTCTCTCTCAACATAAATAAATAAACTTTTTTAAAAAAAATGGCATGAAAACACTAGAAGCAAATGGGTGAATAATTTTAGAAACTTGGAGACTTTCTAAGGATGTCATAAAATCCAGATGCCACAAAGGAAAAACTGAAGGATTTACCTACATAAAATTGTAAAACTTCTTTACAGGCAAAAAATAAAAGATACACACAAAGTCAATATGTCAAAGAAGAACTAGAGGCAATGAATGTTTCATTTCACTTATCAGAAAAAGGCAAATGTCCTTAACATACAAGATGCTCTTTAAAAATCAATATGAAAATCATGAATGCAAAAATGAGCAAAGGAAATGAACAAGCAACTCAGAAAAAAGATTTAAAAGACCAAAAAATGTATGGGAAGATGTTCTGCCATGTTCATAATTGAAGAAATATAAACTGAAATCATGTTGATACACCAATTTTGTACCTATCTGATTGACAAGTATTTAAATGCTTCTTCAACACCATGAGTAGTGGAGGTGTTGAGAACTGGGCATTCTACATTCTAATGGCTGGAGTGTAAACGTAGAAAGTTGGCAATTGGCAACATATACTAACATTTCACTTGTGAATAGAAAGGGATTCTTTTTCTGGGAACTTATTCTGCAGATATGCTCTCAAAGTATACAAAGACTCTTCGCTCCAGCATTGTTTGTCATAACAGAAGTCTGGAAACAGCCATATATTGCAATACTCTAGTAGACCCATATGTGCTGACAATAGAGTTGTCTAAGATATATTCTTAATTTTTTTTAAGTTTATTTATTTATTTTGAAAGAGAAAGAGAGGGGGCCATGGAGGGGCAGACAGAGAATCCCAAGCAGGCTCCACATGCTCAGCACAGAGCCCGACATGGGGCTTAACTCACAAACCGTGAGATCATGACTTGAGCCAAAACTCAACCAAGTGAGCCACCCAGATGCCCCTAAAATATAATCTTAAGAAAAGTTCTGAAACAATAAACATAGTACACTCTCATTTGAGGTTATAAAAGGATCTCTAATACCTAGAAATGTGTGTGTGTGTTGCTTAAATGGATTTCCTATTGTATCGGAGTCTGGGCTGCGGTTTCCACATTAATAATAGTAAGTGACATGTTCCCCCATATTCTAAGTAGAGATACTATGTTATCCATTCAAAACTCACTTGGGGCGCCTGGGTGGCTCAGTCGGTTGGGCGTCCGACTTCGGCTCAGGTCACGATCTCACGGTCCGTGAGTTCGAGCCCCGCGTTGGGCTCTGGGCTGATGGCTCAGAGCCTGGAGCCTGCTTCCGATTCTGTGTCTCCCTCTCTCTCTGCCCCTCTCCCGTTCATGCTCTGTCTCTCTCTCTCTCTCAAAAATAAATAAACGTTAAAAAAAAAACTCACTAAAAGGTAAACAAAACCCTCTACCGTGACCTTTAGCTCATCACCTGCCCTTATCTCTATCTAAGAGGATGTTAGAGTGACAGAGAAAAGGAGAGGTTGGAGAAGTGTTGTTGGCCTAATAGCATTTAGTTCCACGGATTCTCTTTCTCATGAGGGAGGCTGAATGAAGTGCTATAAGAGGGGGAAGGAAAGAAGGAAAACCCCTAAGAGTGGAAAGGGCTCACCGGACAGAGGGGAAACAGCCTTTCACTCCCATCTCATTGCTTGCCAATCTGCAAGAGTCCCTCCATGCTTTGCTTTTGACAGAGTGTGGTGAGAGAGCCCTTGGGTGAGGTGAATCTATGTTCCCTAGAACTCAGGGGCACAGAATGAGGGGCCCAAGGTCAGAGGTTGTCTAGAACAGCATGTAAAGGCAGAGCAATGAGAGAGGGCTACAGTAGGAGTGGCTGTTCTGCTAGGGCTTGGTAGGCCAGTGATGCCAGGTTTGCCCGGGGGCTCAGTGATTGCCCTGGAAGGCGGCCAGGCTAATGCCATCTTGAAAAGATCTTGCCCCAGAGCTCTGCCTGCTGGGGCAAGATAACCTCAGCAGAAACGTTGTGGGGGAGGAGGGGAACCACAAGACAGCACTGGAGGGAGAATCAGGAGAAGCTAGGCTGCGAGAGCATCTCCACAACAGCAGTTCAGAGAACCGACAGCAGAGTCCCTTATTGGGTGGACAGATTGTCTGAAAAACCCACAGAACCACCCCATGCAAGAAGCAGCCAGCATTAGGTATCCCCCACCCAGAGGGCATAGCTGTCTGATTACATGGCACCCGTTGAGCAAGACCTTGTCCTTTTACCCCTCATCCGGCCTCCTCCTCCGCAGACCAGTGCTGGAGGGGCCAGGGGCATGAAAAAGCAAGGTGAAAGGAGTCAACATCCTACACTCCTTTTTCTCCCTGGAGGCTTCTGAGCCAGGATCAGGTCTAAACTCAGGGGAAGGAAAGAAGTTTTTAACTGGGTATAAGAAGCAACCTCTGACTTTGAGCAGATTGATCTTTTAAATCTTTTTAAAAACGACTTTTTTTGTGTGTTTATTTATTTTTTTGATAGAGAGTGCAAGCAGGGGAGGGGCAGAGAGAGAGGAAGACAGAGGATCTGAAGCTGGCTCTGAGCTGTCAGCACAGAGCCTGATGTGGGGCTCGAACCCACCAACCGTGAGATAGTGACATGAGCCGAAGACACTTAATTGACTGAGCCACCCAGGCGCCCCCCAAAATGAGAGACTGTTTGGAAAGGCTACAGGACCTGGCCAAGATACCTTCCAAAGGGATTTGCAGCATGAGTTTGAAGGGCTTGGGGGAGATGAAGAATAAAGCTACATTTCTGATTTTACTCCCATTTAGTTCAGCCCATTTGATAACACCAGTCCTACATGCATTTAACATTTTTGAAAAGATCAACAAGAAACTCTCAGGTGAGCTTACTTGGGTGTGGGAATAGGACTTCACACAGGTGGAGGGTTTCACTTTTATTTGTTCATATTTTTTGCATAACTTACAATAAACATAAATCACTCTCAAAATTTCAGATGTTTTAAATATGGACCTAACACACGTTTCCTAGCCAGATTAAGTTATGAAAACTCTTTGCCCTAGGGCATTTATAGTACCTTTCTCAGAATCCTCTCCTTCACCTTTTTTTAAAAAATTTAATGTTTATTTGTTTTGAGAGAGAGACAGAGACAGAGTGTGAGTAGAAGAGGGGCAGAGAGAGGGCAAGACACAGAATCTGAAGCAGGCTCCAGCCTGTGAGCTGTCAGCACAGAGCCCGACGCGGGGCTCAAACTCACGAGCTGGGAGATCATGACATGAGCTGAAGTCGGATGTTCAATCAACTGAGCCACCCAGGCGCCCCTCTCCTTCACCTTTAACACAGTTAACTACCACCTACTTGGTCCAATCAGCTAGGATTGAGTAGAGGTCCCTGGTCACCTAGTTGGCTCCCTAGGGCATCAGAACCTTCTGGCATCTATCCATTGAAGTATGCTAGAGAACAAATAGCCCTGAGAGGTAAGCTCCGGTCTCCCACGAAATGAGGTGCATCCCCAGGTGTATCTCTGAAGACTTTAAAGTTGCTGTCAGGGCTCCTGACATGTATACAAAGTATAATGAGAAGCTCCCAGTGTGGGGGTGCCCAGATGGCTCAGTCCAACTCTTGATTTCTGCTCAGGTCACGATCTTGCAGTTCGTTGACTTCAAGCCCTGCATTGGGCTCACAGCATGGAGCCTGCTTTAGAATCTCTCTCCCTCTCTCTCTGCCCCTCCCTCACACTCTCTCAAAATAAATAAATAAATAAATAAATAAATAAATAAATTTAAAAAAAAAAGTTCCCAGTGAGAACAAGCTCAGGTCTACAGAGTTCCACATTGTCAGTGAGATGCTCGTCTATCTACCCATCAATCCTGCATTCAACACATTTGGACACCTAGTATTATGATTGACTCCATTTAATGTCATTAGAAAAGAAAAGTGGGGCTCCTGGGTGGCACAGTCAGTAAGCATCTGATGCTTGATCTGGGTTCAGGTCATAATCTCAGTTTGTAAATTTGAGCCCCACATGGGGTTCTTCACGGGGCATGGAGCCTGCTTGGGATTCTCTCTCCCCCCTCTCTCCCTGCCCCTCCCCAACTTGTGCGCACGTGCACTCTCTCAAAATAAATAAACTTAAAAAAAATGAAAAGAAATGAGAAATTTTCCTTAATAGCCCTTTTCCTAAGAATTATTTTGTTTATATTGCAGTAGTCTTTCATGTCAGTGATGTATTTGGTCTCTGTCCTCATAAACACTCATGACTCTGGGAAGGTCATTTCTTGCCTTCAGATTAAATGGTCTGAGAGTGGGCTGCTCACCTGGACAGAAGGAACCCGGGAAAGACCAAGGTCCAAGGCCTAAGGCACAGCTGAGACCTTCATGCCTCTGAGAGACAGTGGCAAAAGAGACAGCCCGATTTAAAAAAAAAAAAAAAAAAAAAAAAGGCAGAGGCAAAGAAGAAACTCGAAGCAGAAGCAACTTCTATTTAAGACTGGAAGCGGTGGAGGGGGGTGGGAGGCACATGGGTGGCTTAGCTGGTTAAGTATCTGACTCTGATTTCGGCTCAGGACACGATCTCACAGTTCGTGGGTCTGAGCCCTATGTTGGGCTCCCAGCTGACAGCGTGGAGCCTGCTTGAGACTCTCTTTCCCTCTGTCTCTGCTCCTCCCCGCTCACTCTCTCTCTCTTTCAAAATAAGTAAACATTAAAAAAAAAAGGGACCAGAAGCCTGTTTCCTCTTTCAGTATGGTCTGGTCTCACTCTACTCAAGGAACGTGATCTGCTAGTTCATGCCACTGAGCGCCCCCCCGCCAGAGGTAGCTGTGTTAGGGAAATGGCTAATAAGCTAATTAACCTGGATTTTGGAATCGGAGTATAAAGATAATGGTAGATTCTAACTTCGCTCTCTCTCTGGCTAGTTAAGTGTCACCACAAGACTGCTGGGAAAGGAAGTTGCACACAACTGAATATAACAATTAATTAACAATGCAAAAGAACATATTCTGAAAGGTAAGGACAGGAAGCACTCCATAACCCCATAAATTATTCCTGTTTATTGAGTGCTAAAAGCACAAGTTCCAGACATATATAAATAATATATTCGTATAAATAATTGAAAACACAAGGAAAATTACATAAGCAGGAACCAAATCTAAATTTAGCAAGGCCCCTGGCTTTAAGAACCCTTATAAACTATGCTTCTCACTAAGCTCCATCACCTCACCCAGGAGCAAATCAAAATCAGAAATATTTTACTTTATTGTATGGAACTGGCTACAACATTTTCTTTTTCCAGAAATGCTAAAAAAAAAAAAAAAAAAAAAAAAGGGGGGGGGAAGGGAGTAGAGGTGTGAATAAATGAGTTCCAAAACCCTTTCCAGCTCTGACATCATATTATCCCCTCAAAAATACTAGAATACTCATTCATGAGGGTTCTGTTTATACTTCTATTGTTCAGGATAATAACTTGTTTTAGGCTTAATTTTCTATCTTTATTGTAAAGTCATCTATGTAAAAACACCTCTGAGCATCCCAAACATCTCTGGATTTCAATTTTATTATTTAGGGCTTGACCTGTCCTTAAGGAACACTTTCTCTAGTAACATTGGTAATCTTGGTTTGGTGTTATTTAAGCTAACAAATTACTATCTTCGGCTAAAAGAGTATACTGTAACTACAACCTTAGTTCATGAATTAGCTAATTGTTTCTCCCTCCTTGGGACATTAGCTTGTTGTCTGTTTCCTCCAGAGGAAGACTTTACACGGTGCCAAAACTCTGGTGTAAATTAAATTAATGGGCTTCGTTTTCTAAGTTGTGCAATATGCAGAAGGAACTTGCACTCCCTGGTCTTTCCTTTAGCAATGGTTGCATTTGATTCTAGAAACAAGTTATCAAGTAAGTCACGGGTAGCTCTGGTTAATGAGAAAAGGAAAAGTTAGGTGCTCTCTGAGTTTGGCATAGCTTTCTTCTTCAGTGACTCTGTTTAGACTCAGAGATAACAGTTAAATCACAACTACCGTTTATTGAGTAGCAACCACGTGGCAGACATGTCCATTATCTCTAATCTTATGACAATTTGGGCAAAGTAAATATTATTATCTGTCATATTAGATACTATTTCTATATCTATAGTACGAGTACTATAGTACTTCATATCTATAGATATTCAGAGATAACTACAGTACTATAAATACTATACATTAGATATTGGTATTCATCTATTAATCTTTGAGCCTCAAAGGTTAAATAACTTGTCTATGGCCACATAAGAGACAGAAATAAGATTTAACTTGGGTCTCATCTGACTTCAGTGTTCTCACACTACTTCTGAGATCCTTCTCAAGCAACGCACTGCAGTGGTTGAGATTACGAGCCCTATAAACAATACCTGCTTTCAAATCCTTGATCTAGAATTGACTAGCTCTGAGATCTTGCACAAGTTCCTTAGCTTCTTGGAACCATTGTTTTCTCATCTGTTGATAATTATAGTACTTACTGCATAGAGCTAAATGATGCAATATTGCAATAATACAATAATGTAAGTACATGCCCTTCGCACATTCCTTGACAAGTGATAAGCACTGAGTGCATGGTGGTGGTGGTGGTGGTGGTGGTCACTACGTTGTGCTCCCTGTAGAAGCAGAATTAATTCAAGCTCTGCAGTGGAACAAGGACCCTTGCCACAGAATCCACCAACAGTAGGTACCCAATAAATGTTTTGTTAACGATGGTTTGCCTAATAATGCATTTTTTGTCTGGGCAAGTGATATATGTGCTTTTATTTTTATTCATCTTTCCTAAATTAAAATGAGTCTCTTTTTTTCCCTTACACATATGTGTGCTCATGGGCACACGTGCATATGCATGTATGTTCAATCACTTATATGAATGATTTATATTATTCATTCATTTGTAGCGTTCATTCATATCAATGATGCCACAATATTATATAGTATGAAATAGCATTTCTGCATCTGAAATTGCTTATTAAATATTTAGTATCAATTCATCGCATGTACTTTGAAGATTACCAAGAATAGATTTTGTAACAAAACGTCACATAGAGAAAATATGTGGGGTGTGTATGTGTGTGTGTGTGTGTGTGTGTGTGTTCCATATCATTCATTTACTATGTAGTTATGATGCTGCAAGTTCAGTTAAATTTCTGGGGAGATAAGTATCCTCACAGTACATCCATCTTATAGTTAATAAATATAGATGGTGTGCAACAATTGTTCCTTCCAAAACTGTCCTAACAGAAAAAAAAAAAAAAATAATAACACCCCATAATTGAATTGCTTCTCTATGCCATACATGTTGAAGGCGGTAGGCAAGATCCATAAAATATGGCCAAGAGTGGTCACAGTCACTTTCTGAACCAAAAATCATGGATATTTAAGGCATTAGGGGTTATGAATCCTAGAATCCTACATAGAAAGCTGGGAAAAGGTGTATCTCTTCTCCAATCCCATAAAGTAGAATAAAATAACCTCCCTGTGAGTAGCATGCCATACTCCTTCAATTAAAAAAAATAAATAAACAGTAAGCCATGTGAAAATATGGACCGTAGGACCTTTGCACTGACTAGTCCCTCTTTCTAGAAATACCCTTCCTATGGATGGCTACATGTCTCTCACTTCCTTTAAGTCTTTGCTCATGTTGCCTTCTCAGTGAGACCCATCCTGATCACTCTATTTAAAATTGCAATATGGGGCACCTGGGTGGCTTAGTTGGTTAATCATCTGACTCTTGATTTCGGTCAGGTCATGATCTCACGGTTCATGAGTTCAAGCCCCAGGTCAGGCTCTGCACTGACAGCATAGAGCGTCCTTGGGATTCTCTCTCTCCCTCTCTGCCCCTCCCTTGCTCATGAGCGCTCTCTCTCTCTCTCTCTCTCTCTCTCTCTCTCTCAAAATAAATAAGTAAACAATTTTGAAAATAATTAAAAAATTAAATTGCAATACCCTCTCCTCAGCACTCCTGATAGTCTTTATTCTGCTATACTGTTTTACTTTTCCATACTATTTAATTTACTTATTTATTAGATTTAGTATTTGTTGTCAGTCATCCATACTGAAATGTAAATTCTAGGAAGAGAGGCATCTTTGTCTATTTTATTCATCATTGTATTCCAAAATCTTAGAGAAGTATCTAGAACATAATAGGTGCTCAATAAATATTGAATGGTGCTTCTGCAAATGATATTGATGACAATTACTTCCACAGAGACATTGCTCAATGCAGCCAGGTATGTTCCTAACAAAATGAAAAATTTTCATCTTCAAACAATGAACCATTACAAAAACAAAATTCCTTTGGGAGGGAAGAAGAATGAAAAATAAAATCTATGACATAGTGATTCGGTCATACAAGTCATCTTATTTTAAGTACCTGGTCAATTAAATCACATACAGTGATCACTCCAATTCTTCCCCCAAGTAATAAATACCTCTTCACTTTGGGGTGATGTGGTCTAATCTTTAAACGATTGCATCTGTCTCAAGTTTCATTACAATTCTTCCAGCTTTGTTCAATGGCTTTTTCAATTTGCCTCATACAGAACCCCAGCGTTCCACGGTAAGGGGCTGTAAAAGCCTTTCACACTAGCCACACACCAAGTGTAGTATGAAATAGTTGCTCCTGGACCTTTGATATTTTAAGTTTATGTGAAGATATTATTTCAGGATCTAGGACCTTTCTCTGTTCCTGTCTTCAGGTTACACTCATCCTTACCCTATAGTACAGTAGTTCCTACCCGACCACATAAAGATGATGCCTCTGGTACTACCAGAATATTTCCACATTGTTTGACCATGCAACTGATATTGTAAAGCTTTTATTTTTATTTTTTTAATGTTTATTTATTTTTGAGAGAGGGAGAGAGACAGAGTGTGAGCAGGGGAGGGGCAGAGAGAGAGGGAGACACAGGATCTGAAGCAGGCTCCAGGCTCTGAGCTGTCAGCACAGAGCCCAACGAGGCTCTCATGAGCAGTGAGATCATGACCTGAGCTGAAGTCGGATGCTCAACCGACAGAGCCACTGAGGCACCCCTACTAATGACACTGTAGAAGAGAAGAAACAAATTGTATTATAACCACAACTTCCCACCCTTATACATTTTCCCCTAATTCTTTACACCTTCCCCTTGAAGTTAATCAAGTTATAAATCTGTATCTTTATTATCACTTGCCATATACACTTAGAACTACAATAAGTAGATATGAAAGTTAAGTGCTTGATCATATTTAAACAAAATACACACATTGTGGACTTCAAAATATTTGAGAACTCCTGATTGAAGATTTCTCTTGGAAATTCATTCTATTATCACTAGAATGAACTGGATCTAGCCTGAGGTGGATGTTAAAATTAAAGTGACTTCAAAAAGTGGATCTAACTCAAGTGAGACTAGGCATGTATGCCCTTATCAAGCATGGATCTAACATCACTGGAAATGTTGAATGGTTGTTATAATATTTGGAGCTCCCCCTTAGCAAAGAATCACTTGAAAAGAGAAGTAATGGAACAAAAAGTTGTTTAAATCTCATGCAAAAGTAATTGGATTAAATATGTCTTTGATGAATGATATATCAAGAAAACACATCCCTAAAAAAACCCCTCCACTCATATAAAACCATCCAATCCCAGTTGGCCATCGTCACTGTGATTTCCTGATCTATGACTTCTTTGTCTCCAACTCCATGCTCTGATTGCAACTGTCACTGAGTCACACAGCCTGCTCTAGGCATGGAGCCAATTTGATTACAACAACTGCTTGTATGACAGAGAAAGGTGGTTTTCAGGGCCTTAGCCAATGGCTCACCCAAGCTTCTGACCCTGGGGCATAAATTTTTACTGTCATTCACAAGTTGGAAAATAAATATCCGCCTAACCTAGTAAACCAACCACCTGGAAAATACATATGGACACAGAGTTCCATAAGCAGGACACGGTAGGAATGATCAGATTGATCACACGCTAGCCTTGTAATGAGCATACCTGAATATGACCACCTTCCTCGAGTAACCATTTCCATGTACTCAGTACATTTGCAATCTCATTTTTATTTTCCAGGGTTACAACTGCGGCTTGCTCATTTCTCAATCCCGCTTTTATATGCTATATGCATAAATGTTTATTTAGTATTTTAAATATTATGAAATAGCAAGTCACTTAGAATGAAAATAACAGGTCACTTAGAGGCAGAAATTTACCTGCTAGGTTGCCTCATCTACCCAAAAAGCTGCTAATTCAAGGAGAAGAATGGAAGTATTCTTTCAATCTTTAAAACTGAATTGTTCTGTTTCAAGTTACTTGTTTTAGTTTCATGAAAACCAAGCCCTGTGTTTGTTTGCTTGTTTGTTTTTTAAATTATCAAATAATATGGTATTCTAATGTAATTAAGACAATCAAAAATTATTGATGTAAATAAGATGTCCTAACCACAATGACATCTGTGTAGGATATCCCTCTGTATTTATTTTCATGTTTTTATGTTCCCTTTTCTGGTCTAAAACATAACCTAGAACATCAAGATTCTTCAACCCCTTGAAAAGAAGTAAGCCTTTTGCTATATCTTTTGCCCTGACTGATGTATATCTTTGTTTCATTCATATAGTTCACCTGACAAACTCAAATTAAACTGAGTACATAGTTAGGCACTATGAAAGAGAGAAAAGGGACTATCAGGCTCCATTCCTCTGCTAGTGCTTTACATTTACTATCTCAATCAAACAAACCTCTATGGTTGTCACTATCCTTACACCCACTTTACAAATGAAGAAAGGGGCGCCTGGGTGATTCAGTCGGTTACCTCCTCCGCTCATGCTCTGTCTTTCTCAAAATAAATAAATAAACTTAAAAAAAACAAACAACAGGGGCACCTGGGTGGCTCAGTCGGTTAAGCCGCTGACTTCGGCTCAAGTCATTGTCTCACATCTCGAGTGTTGGAGCCTCGCATTGGGCTCTGGGTTGACAGCTCAGAGCCTGGAGCCTGCTTCGGATTCTGCATCTCCCTCTCTCTGTCCCTACCCCACTCACACTGTCTCTCTCTCTCTCTCTCTCTCTCAAAAATAAACATTAAAAAAAAAATAATAATAATAATAATAAATAAAAAAACAAACAACAAACAACAAACAAACAAGTGAAGAAAGTTAGAGGGCTAAGCAATTTGCTCAATTTCCCCAGTCTAATAAGTAGTGAGCTGAAGTTCAACCCAGGGCTCTTTGATCCCAAAGCCCTGTTCTTTCCTGTTCACACACAAGGATAGAACTAAGGAAAAGATGCATTTTCTTATTCTAACCAGCAATTTGGATGGCAAATGAGCCATGTGTGCCTGAAACAATTTAAATGATTCTGAGGGAGTACAGAAAGAAATGCAAGATGGCCTAGGCAAAGGGCCACCCTTCCAGTAAACTAAATCAACGGTCTAAGCAAAGTAGAACTTGGGAAAATTAATCTCATGCTGGAAAGAATCTGCAATTTTTGGTCATCCTCAACACTTCCTCCCTCTAGAATATTCATCTCCCAACTCAGCCAGCTTTTGTGTTTTTGTTTTGCAGCTGGGATGTCCCCCAGGGCACTCTGCTTTCCATAGATTTCTGGCCTCAGTTAAAATTTCTTCTTCTCTCTTAGTGGAGTCAAAGCTGGAGGTTTTCAAAAAGTATTCTACTGAGAAATCAAGGGGAAAATGAACAAGGAGAAGGAAGAAAAGGAGAGGGGGAGAAAGTTAAAAAAAAAAAACACAACGGAGCAGCAGTAGTACATTTGAAAGGAAGATTTATAAACGCCATCTTTTTTAGGTTTTTGTTTTTTGTTTTGATGCTTTGCTTTGTTTTGTTGTTGTTGTTGTTTCCAGTCCTAAGGAAAGTCTACTCAGAGACCTGTTTTTCAATTTGGTTAATTCAAAGATCTCAACTATCTTTGACTGGGGGTTGGGATCGATGACAGCTAAGGTTTCTCTGCGTCTGTTGTGCAAATATTATCTTATTTCATTATGAGGACACAGTGAAAGTGGCATTACTATCACCTTTTTACAGAATAGGAATTTGAGGTTCAGAAAAACGAAATACTTTTCCCAAGGGTCCTTAGCCAGTCAGAGGCAGAGATGAGCAGCATTTCTGACCCAGCTCCTCTCAGAGTCCCTCTTTGTCACCTGAAGAATGCTCTCCTTTGTTGTCTGGAGGCACTTCCTTCTACTCCTCAGTCCCTGGCTTTCTTTCCTCTACCTATAGCTTCCCCAGAAGTTTGAAACAAAAGTCAGCCCCAAAGTGGTATACCTAAGACTGGGGATTAGAGGTTACATGTGAAGACAGTCAGAGTGGTTGGGTTCAAATCCTTGTGGCTTATGTGTGCATAACTCTGTGACCTTGAGCAAATACCTTAACCTTCCTGGGGTGAGATTCCCTCATATATAAAATGGGGATGACTAATGGTGTTGCTGCCTTACAGGGAGAGATGTAAATCACAAATACCTAGGTGATCTGAGCAGTGCCTGGCACAAATAAGCATTGCATAATTGTAAGCTACCTTGATTACAGAAGCTGCTGTGTGGGAAGGAATAAGAAATTAGGACTGTAATGGTCTTCCGAAAATGTGAAAAGTCAGTACTCACTGAGTCACTCTGCTGCTGTTGGGTCGGCTTCCTGGTTTGGGACAATAATGATAAGCAGGCAAGGAATACCCAGCAAAAAAGGAATACCCTGGAATTTCCAATCATTATATTAGTCTTTGGAGCAATGGTTCAACTGAAAGGGGAAAAAAATCCAGTTGTTAAAAGGTAAACTGAAGCATATTAAGTTTTCAAGGGTTTAGTTGAGCAAAAGACAATTCATATCGGGCTGAGACAATCCTGAAGCGGTTAGGAGTAATTTACCAACAAGAGCTGGTGGAAAGGCTTTACAGAGAAGAGGCAGAAGGAAAGCAAGAGAATTATTTGATTGGCTATAGCTTACATGTTAGCTTTATTTGGAAAAGCCAGGGATGGCTGTTTGCAGTTGGTTGTCCTTAGGTTTTGATTTTTTTTAGCCTTGCTTTTCAGGTTAAAGTTTTAGTTTGCTTAAGCAGGCCACTATATAGGTATTAGAACCACTTCAGTTTAATGGTCTCCTTGTATAATTAATTTAACACTGTTCTGGCCATTTTCTTAGTGTGTATATTTCTTTGAGCAAAATAGGACTATAGATAAACAGTTACTTATCTTAGGGCTGGAACAATGTTAAGAGTTGATAGTTAAATGCTTTCATTATACTCAACCACAACCTTCTAGCTACCTTTCACTCTACTACAAATGTTATGAAAACACACACAGAGAAGGCAGATTGAAAGATAGCCCCCAAACGTGCAATATTACCACAAATGGATTATTCTCTTAGAAGGAAAATGTTGTTATTTTATTAAAGAGATAGCTATCTATTTACCTATAGAGAGGATTACATAATTTGGAGGGTTGGGGAATAAATACTTTATAGTGATGCCCATTTTTTTTTAAATTTTTTTTAACGTTTATTTATTTTTGAGACAGAGAGAGACAGAGCATGCACGGGGGAGGGTCAGAGAGAGGGAGACACAGAATCTGAAACAGGCTCCAGGCTCTGAGCTGTCAGCACAGAGCCCGATGAGGGGCTCGAACTCACGGACCGCGAGATCATGACCTGAGCCGAAGTCAGCCGCTTAACCGACTGAGCCACCCAGGCGCCCCTAGTGATGCCCATTTAAAGAAAAATTTGTTGAATGAGATATAGCTTCAAGTCAAGGCTATTTTCAATGACCTGAAGGATTTAAATGGCTCCTTATAAAAGAGATGGATTTTTGTGAGATAAACTGATTAAGGAAAAGTCATCAAGACTTTGATATAAGTAATAATCCTTTAAGCACAATTAATATCCCTAATATAATATGTATTATATAGCTATAGATATTGAGTTTATATAAAACCTAATTTCTCTCTTACCTATAGATCTTTCCAGTTATTCTTAGAATATTTTGGATGGGGCCTGGGAAATTTCATTTTTAACAAGGTCCTTGAGCAATTCTGATGTACATCCAAATTTGGAAACCACTGGCATACTTTTTAATGGCTGCCTAAAAGTATATTCTGGAGATATGATCCCATTTATTTAATCAATCTCCTTTTCTTGGGCATTTTAGGCTCAGTCTAATTTTCATGATTACAAACCATGCTGTAATGACTATTTTTATAATGGTATCTAATATTTATTGTATGTTTCCTATGTGTCAGCCACTATACTACACATTTATTTCCTTAGGACAAATTCTTAAGAAGTAGAATTATTGACATCAATTTTGTGTATTTTTAAGATTTTCGATGCCCATTGCCCATATGTCAACCCAGAAGTTTTTCTCTGTCACTACTTTTGAGTGGGAAAATGCTAATGGCTATGTTCATGAAGACTAGCATTCAGCTATCAGCTCAGTAGGCACCCACAAACAGTGGCTCATTCAGGAGACTTAGAAAAGATACAGCACAATGTTCTGACTCGTGCATCATATCTTAGCTGCTATTGTTGCTAAAAGTAGCGCTCCTGAGTGGTTGCTTCCAGGAATGCCTATCAAGGATCCAGCCACAGGAGTTCTATGCTGTTTCTGGGAACTGGCACATTTCACATGCTGTCCCTTCTAGGGCCCATCAAGGCATAGCTGTCTCTGGTAGTCAAGGGAACACAAGGCAGGGTGGGAATGCTGGATCCAAGATTATTCTTTATAGAATTCAATGTGAAAATGTTCTGATACCAGCAAAAAATAATATGTACTGACCAGGTTAAAAAAAAAAATTAAAGCAGACTTAAAAGAGTTAATCGGGTAGGCATTCTGGAGTCTTCCAGTGAGCAAAGATGAAATGCCTTTCCTTCCCATGGCTCTTCTCTTAGCTTTTTGTGGAATGAAATGTGTGAAGGACTCTGAATAATATAAATTACTTGTTTATATCAGATCTTAGCCTTCTAATATAGGAAGGGGCAGAAGAAATCATTTGGAAGGGTGGCATTTTTCATTATAAGACCAGTATGAGGTGTTCTTGACTACTTAAATAGTTGTAAATCACAGCTGCAACCCACTATAATTGTAGCTTTGGGAGACAAAGCCATCTTGTTTTCAAAGAAATCTTGTTGATTTAATGAACATAATTAGATCATTTAGGATCTGTGTACAAATGGTAAAGTGCAAGGGCTATTCACCTTTGCAAAGCACAGTGAAAAGACTTGCTTTCATGAAAATGTGGAATTTTGAAACTGGAATGGATTTAATATTTCATTGTCCTCTCCAATCTTTTTAAGAATATAGTGAGAGTACAAAGTGTAAATAATTTCCATAGATTGTTTAGTATCCACTCTTCTATATTAGGAAACTAAGGCACAGAGAAGTTAAGTGAACTCCTGAAAGTCACATAACTAGCAAACGGAAAGCGTGATGTTGGACTATAAACCAAGACTCAATTTAAGATCCATTCTTTAATTTTCTTCCCTTCTTGGCAGTTGAAAAACTTCTCAAAGAATTTGCAACTGTTACATATAAATGTTCCTCCTTTGAGGGAAAGGAGTAAACCAGGCATCCTAACTACTAAACAAAGGTGTTTATTTTTCTTCTTTACCTACAACATGTCTCCTATATGGTAAAAACATCCCTATCCTTTCAAAGACCTTGTGTTTGTTAAATGTGCCTCTCATGGCTGAGTGTCTATCAGAACAATCAATCTTCATATGGATTCTAGGAAAAAAACCTAATGTTGAAATCAACTGGCATGTGGGAAAGCAATGAAGAGGCAGAGAGAATGAGATATTTTCTGGAGTTTTCAATAAGGAAGATTCAGGGCAGTGATAAAGGAAGAAGCTGTTGACAAGAAGGAAGATCTGAAGATAATCTGATCCGGCTAACGAGTAGTATAGTGAGGACAAGGACTTTCGTGGCTGTTGTTTATTATTGTAACCAACCTGAGCACCTGAAACTAGGTCTGGCACCATTAAATTCTTAGGAAAGGTCTGTTGAGTAAGAGAACATGAGTCTGGCACTTAGAAGACCTCGGATCCAGTTCTGGCTTTCTCACTAGCCTTGGTCAACCCACCCTGTGAGCCTCATTTTCATCATCTATTACATGAAAGACCTGGGCTAAATTATTTCTGTGTGGATACACATTTTTTTTTTCTGCCAAGCTCCTGCTTAGTAGGGGACCTACCCCTCTGACTCCACCATCCATGTGGTTACAATGGGACCGTACTACTATACTACTAATCACCAAATTTATAAAATCTAACCCTGTCCATTGTTGACTGGTCCAGGCCTAGAAACTCCCAAGCTGGGGCCAATGTGAGGTTCCCCGCCACCCCCCCCCGCCAAGGAATTTCAGAACTGGAGCCAAAACACTAGTATCAGCCTTCTTCTGGTAGTTGAAGCTGAGAATATTCAAGTCTGCAACTGGTTGCTAGCCATATTCCCCAATTTGATCTGAGTGGTAGAAACAGGCAATAGATAGAAGCAGCGACACAGAAGTAGAGCAGAATGACAGATACAACCTTTAAATCCACGATCCATAGGCCCAATGCATTCCTGTCCTTTGCATAATTGGATGCCTTAGGATCCTCACATTATAGTCCCCATTTAAAAAAATTAAATTAGCCACTTAGCCATTAAATCATGTAGTAATTAAGATAAAAACAGTTAAATCCAATGTAAGTAATATCTCTTTCATTTCTAAAAGTGGAAGATTTTAAAGACTATGAAGCCTGCAAGGCGGCCAGATAGGAAGACTATATTTGGACAGGAAGCGGTTTCACTGGAGCAGACTTGAAAATAAGATGATCTGTTACAAGACCCCTGGGGCAGGGTCAAAGGAATACTCTCACTCAGGGCATCAGGGAGTTAAACAAAGTAAGTAGCTTCTTGCCTAAATGGGAAGTCAAGTCTTGGAGAAATAAGACAGAAAGGATGTTATTTCCACAATCCCAGGGAAGCTAAATGACAGACTCTTCTGTCATTAAAAATTTTGATATTTCAGGGCAACTGCGGTGGCTCATTCAGTTGAACAATCGACTTCAGCTCAGGTCATGATCTTACGGTTCATGAGTTTGAGCTCCACAACCGGGCTCTCTGCTGTCAGCAGGAACCTGCTTTGGATCCTCTGTCCCCGTCTCTCTCTGCTCCTCCCCTGTTCATGCGCGCGCTCTCTCTCTCTCTCAAAAAAAAAAAAAAAAAAAATTAATTTTTTTTTTTGATATTTTGTTCACCTCGCCTCAGTCCCAGCCCTAAGATAGAGCTCCATGAGCACAAAGAGGGGAAAGGTGGTATTGGTAAGAAGTAAAACAGGAGAAAATTCAAGAACCTTTAGAGACATCTTATATCAAATTAAATAAAGTAACTAAATGGATTGTTTAGAATTTGCCTTTCTGCATATAGTTCATGTCCCCAAGATTTCCTTACTCTAAAGTGGAGCAGTTCTCCATATTCACTGAGTGACCCTAGTATGTATTTTATTGAAAGATTACCATGATCAATCAATGATTACCATGACTACCATGCAAGAAGCTCTGGAAAAGAATTATCAACATAGTTCCTTCGGGCTCTGAGATAAAGGACTCTGGATCTTCATGATCCAATGCTGGGAAGCTTTTGATCTTGTGTGGTACATCTATCCGTCTTGTCCCATGATGGCTTTATCTTGGTGATGATAAAGGGGCAGAAGTCCCCCTCCTGCCACATTCTTCATGCACTTTTCTCATGGATAAAAGTTGTATTTTCCTGTCACTGTTGTGTTATTTGGTTTTAAGTGTGGAGCTGAACAGGGATTGGTACCTAATATTGAACTGACAAAAGCCGCTTCTCATGGAATCTCTGAAGAGGCACTGATAGGCCAGGTCTCCTACTTTGACACAGCAAAGAACTGACCCCATTACTCCATGGTCTCCAAAGGGGGTGGGAGAATCCCAGGAAGTATAAAAGATGATGATCCATGGAGATGTAGGAATAAACTATTAGAACTTTTATTTTTACTTGTTCTGTATCTCATTCATTTCAAAAATCTTATTTTGGAATGTTTTATAATGAACATGATATATTAAAATAGTTGTATGTGTATATAATTTATGTGTTGATTTTATTTGGGGCTATATTTAAAAAATCAACAAGAGGACTATATTCCAGTCTTTGAATGCTCTTTGGAACAGGGATGACGAGACAAGCAAAATCATATTGTGCAAATAATGCTAGACTTGGTCAGAGTAAGAGAACATGAATTCAAATCCTGGTTTGCTTCTTACTAGCTCATATAAGCTTGGGCCTTTACTTTCCACATCTGCTAAATGGTATGTGAGGTTGACATGAGATAATGTACATAGGATTGAGAAGAGTATCTGGTACATAAAATTTTTAAATAGCATATAATCTCAAATTTATTATTAAACACTGATTTTCTTAGACTCTTAAATATATGACATTATTAATTGACACATAAAAAGGCAATATTTAAAATCTGAGTGCAATTTCTTGCTAGAATTTTCTACCTCTGAACATGAAATATTTTGCAGACGGATTTTGTAGATGATGTTATTCAGGTATTTCTTTATAAAGCCACGGACTGAAATGAAACTGAGCATGTGTTTTGGGATAATAATAATAGAAGAAAAGAAAGGATATCCCTTATTCTAGTGAAACTGCCTAAGGAATAATTATTACTCACTAATTAGACTAGGATATTTGGATGAATATTCCTTATCTTAAGAAAACTTACTTTGGGGGCACCTGGGTGGTTCAGCCAGTTGAGAGTCCAACTCTTGATTTTGCTCGGGTAATGGTCCCAGAGTTGTGGGATTGAGCCCTGCAGTGGGCTCTGTGCTAAGTGCGGAGCCTGCTTGGGGTTCTCTCTCTCTCTCCCTTTGCCCCTCTCCTTTGTTTGCACGTGCATGCTCTCTCTCTAAAATAAATAAAAATGGGAAAAAAATTAAAAAGAAAAGAAAACTTCCTTTACAGAGTGCACTCACTCAAATATTTTGGATTGGACCTTAATACTACTTCCATGTTGTGCCATTTTGTTTTTCCATAAATGGCTTGGCCTTAGACCAGACAGGAAGGAGTTGTAAGGAAAACGCAGAGCTTGGCTAGAAGGAAAAGTTGCAGTTGTTCTTGTATTTTTATTAGGGAACAAATCCCCATGCTACTAAAGAGAAGCTGTAATTTGACCTGGGTAGCATTGCCTTTCAAAACAGGGGTTCTCATCTTTGGCGCTATTGACATTTTGAGCTGGGTAGTTCTTTGGTGTGAGAGGTTGTTCTTAGTAGCATCCCGGGCCTGTACCCCCTAGATGCCCTCCCTCACCCCACCCCCCCTACCCAGTTGTGACACTGTGAACTAAAATGTCTCCAGACATCACCAAATGTGCCCCAAGGGGCAAATTCACCCACAGCTGAGAACCACTGTCATGGAATATTCCCCATTACCTTTTTTATTGTGTTCAAGATGAAGGGAGTCTAAAGAATTAGGGAGAACTTGAAACCCAAATATAATTTTTACAATGTTTCTTGTAGAACTTTTTTAAATTTTTTTTTTCAACGTTTTTAATTTATTTTTGGGACAGAGAGAGACAGAGCATGAACGGGGGAGGGGCAGAGAGAGAGGGAGACACAGAATCAGAAACAGGCTCCAGGCTCCGAGCCATCAGCCCAGAGCCTGACGCGGGGCTCGAACTCACGGACCGCGAGATCGTGACCTGGCTGAAGTCGGACGCTTAACCGACTGCGCCACCCAGGCGCCCCTCTTGTAGAACTTTTTTAAGGTCACACTTTATAAACATATGATCACTGGCCCTATTATGCCTGAAAGCACAAATCAGACAATGAAAGTCCATCCCACTTTTTTTTTTTTTAATAAGAGCCCCCATATCTACAAGTTTTGTGAATCTTTGAAACACAGCAAGGGAAAACACCAGGATAAGTTTCTAAGTTGGAAGAAGTATGGATGTAGGAGTAAAAGGGTTGCTGGGTCCAGGGCTAGGGAACACAAGGAACACTGAACCCACAACACTGTGTATTTCATTGGTGCTACTGTGACCAAGCCCTTTGTTTGCCCTTGAATTGGTAGTGTGAGGATGGAGGGTAATTTTTCCAGTTTCTTTCTCCCTATCTCCCTCCTTTTCTTTTTCTTTAGCTTCCTTCCTTCCTTCCTTCCTTCCTTCCTTCCTTCCTTCCTCTTTCTTTTCTCTTTTCCATTCTTTTCCTATCCTTCACTTCTTTGTCCCCCCCCCCCCCCCCTTGTCCATGTTCTTTTTCTTATGTTTCCTTTCCCTTGTTATTATTCTAGTCAAATACTGGTCATGCAAGCCCAGCATTCTGGCTGAAAGTAGGGCTCTGATATCAGATGCCCTGAGTTTGAATGAGGGCTCTGCCATGTTCTTGCTGAGATACCTACTCAAGCAAATTATTTAACTTTATGTGCTTTCATTTCTTTGTCACTAAAACAGAGATGATACTAATAACGCCTATCTCAGGATGAGATTAGTATTAACATAGGTAAGCACATCGAACAGAAACTGGCATGTAGTAAGCACCCAATGTTACCCATTATGATTATCTTCATGTTCTTCACCAAGAAAGAAAAATGTGCCACAATTTTAAATAGAAGAGTCCAGTAACACTTGCCCATTTGTATTTATTGAGAGGAGTAATGTGTATCATTGGTCTGGGAAAGGAGAAAGTTAGGTATCTGTCTCATAACACTTTGAGGAATAATGCTAGTTTTGTGCTGGGGGAACACTGTGGACACATAAACACTGTATAGTAATAGAACATGTGTATTTCCATTGAATTTCTCCGTGAGGTATATGTGTTGCAATTGTTTGTTGCTATTGCTAGTCTGAATGCAATGTATACAGTGTTTCTGTGTGACTGGCAATAAGGCAAATTTTTGAAGTACATAAATAAAAATAGAATATCAGAGGGGCACCTGGGTGGCTTAGCGGGTTAAGCAGCCAACTTCAGCTCAGGTCATGATTACAAGATTTGTGAGTTCGAGCCCTGCGTCGGGCTCTGTGGCTGACAGTTTGGAGCCTGGAGCCTGCTTCAGATTCTGTGTCTCCCTCTCTTTCTGTTCCTCCCCCCACTCGCCCTCTGTCTCTCTCTCAAAAATAAATAAATATTTTTAAAAATTAAAAAAATAGAATATCAGATAAAGAAAAGAAAGTTTTGAAAAAGCTTTCTAAACAATACTTTTCTTTTTTATCAATTATTTTTGTTAGAAAAGAGAGTGGCACACTGATAACCATGTTTAAGAAATGAGTATATTCATAATGGTTACTTCACAACAATATTCAGCTAAGGGTACAGCTAAAGACAAAGAGAAATTAAGGAGCAAAAGATGGATTATAGAATTCACTGAAGAATAAACATGAGTGAAATGAAACCTAGTGGTTAGAGAAATGCAAAATAAAACAACAATAAGATACCATACTGGGTGGCATTACCTTGGCAAAAAAAATTTTTTTTGAGAGAGAGCAAGAGAGAGTATGAGCAGGGAAGGGCAAAGAGAGAGACTCTCAAGCAGGCTCAGCATGGGCCCCCAACGTGGGGCTCAATCTCGCAACCCTGGGATCATGACCTGAGCTGAAATCAAGAGTCAGATGCTTAACACACTGAGCCACCCATGCACCCCTACACTGGCAAAAATTAAAAGAGACTGTTAATATCCACTTTGAGTGAAGGTAGAGAGAAAAGGGTATTCTCATACACTATTGGTGAGAAAATAATTGATTAAAAAATGGAAGAGTGGTTTTGGAAGACAATGTGGCATCATTATTTTCCGTTATTTAAAATGTTCATTTTCTTTGACCTTACAATTTCACTTATATAAATGTTTCTAAGAGAAATCTTCGCCTTTAAGCCCAGAGATAAGTCCTTGAAGAATTTTTTCTACTAAAAACCCCCCAAATCTGGAAACAACCCATGATTGATGTCCATTCATAGAGAGAAATAGATAAATAAATTACACTATACTCACCTTTTAAAATACTGTATCACAATTCAAAAGAATGAATACTAATATTAAGAATGTACATGCATGTTAAAAAGGAAGTCAAAGGGTGCCTGGGTGGCTCAGTCGGTTAAGCATCCAACTCTTGATTTTGGCTCAGGTCAGGATCTCAGTTTGTGAGTTTGAGCCCTGAGTCACTGACAGTGTGGAGGCTGCCTGGGATTCTCTCCCTCTCTTTCTGTCCCTCCCCTGCTCGTGAGCTCTCTCTCTGTCTCTTTCTCTCTCAAAATAAATAAATAAACATTTAAAAATTTTAAAAGGAAGAATTTTTATTATGTATGTGTTTTAAAATATAAAAAATGATCTAAATATATTGTCTAAACTATTACTAGTAGTCACCTTTGAGACAAGTGAAATTGGAGTTCTCTTACTCTGTACAGTTTTTCTATAGAGCTCTAAGTTTTTACAAGAAGAACGTGTTTTAATTTAAAAATCAACAAAAAAGGCAGTTTGGTATTTTTGCCTTTGCACTTGGGAATTACTGAGATGATATATACATACATAAAGTTAACTGTGGTAAACTTCAACTCCAATATATCTGGCTTGAGGCAACTGGTTAAGTTTTGGGATTTCTTCACCTTGATATTAATTATTTTGTGCCTTTTAAAATTACAGTTTTTAATTGCATATGATGACCCAGATTCACCTGAGCTTCCTTCATATTTTTGGAAGGCAACAGGCAACTTCTATCTGTCAACATTGTGGAGGGGACAATACTAGACCTTTTGGGAAGATAAAAGAAATCTTAGAAAGCAAAGCTCCCCTGTTTTCTCAATTTGATATTCAGAACATATACTAGGAACCTGAGAAATCCTCATGGAATAAAAGAAACACACCAAAAATGTCCAAGTATAGAATTCTTACATGCATTCAGAAGAGACAAGAGAAATGGAAAGCCCAGTGGGAATGACATTGAGAAGGATGAGGTAAGAATCAGGACAGGTGGCCCTGGGCATTTAGCATACAAAAAGCAACCACAGACAGTTCTTGAGCTGGGAATCAAAACAAAGTGCATTATGTAAAAGATTATTTCCTCACAGCATTTAGGTACTAATAGTAGAGGGTTGAAATAAACCAACAGGGCCTGTGCAATAAATAACTGCCAGGGGCGCCTGGGTGGCTCAGTTGGTTGAGCATCTGACTTTTGATTTGGGCTCAGGTCATGATCCCAGAGTCGTGGGATGGGGCCCTGTGTCAGGCTCAGTGCTGAGCATGGAGCCTGCTAAAGCTTCTCTCTCTCTCTGCCCCTCTCCCCCACTTGCACTCTCTGTCTCAAATTTAAAAAAAGAAAATAAATTTTACAACTTCCAGAAAACATAATTGAAAATAAATAAGCCAGCCACAGAAACATCCATCAGATCACTGTGTAGTATCAGACATTTTCCCCAGGCAAATGATGATAGGTATTGGTGAAAGGTGTAACAGATTTAAACAGTCTGAGGCTTGGGGAGTAGCTGTGATCACTTCATCCTCAAGGGGCTTCATCTTCAGCGTCCTGGCCTTGTTGTTAGATAAAAGTGTGCAAAAAAGAACCAAACATTGATCAAATCTCTCTTAGCTGTGATTGTCTCTTTGGAGGTTGAAGTTATACAAATAGTCATCAGCATTTTGTTTTTCCTATTCACACTCTCCTTGAACACATGGGTGAAGCCACTTTCAAGGATGGTTTTTCATTCCATTGTTCTTGTTTATGTTTCACAATAATGTTTTATGGTAACTCACTGTAAAAAAAAAAAATAGAAAATACTTATATTGGTCTCTGCCCCCAGTTCCGGGCAGAGAACTTTTAATACCCTTGTAATTTCCTAAGTGATAACAATACTAGGAGCGCCTCTTGTTCTAATATTTGTCTTTGACCCTGTCCCTGACACAGACCTCCTAACACTCTTATAAATTCCTAAGTGATAAGAGCACGAGGAGCATCTTTTGTTCTCATCAGGTGACTCAGGGTGGGTTCCTAGATGGCTCCTGGAAGGGACCTGGTCGTCAGAGAGACCGAACCATTGTTATTAGAAGCTTGGAATTTTTCAGCCCCACCTCATATTCTCCACAGAGAGGAGAGAGGCTAGAAACTAAGTTAATAATTGATCATGTCTACGTGAGGAAATCTCCATAAAAATCCCAATGTTAGGGGGCTCAGAAAGTGTCCAGGTTGGTGAACACACGTAGGTGCTGGAAGAATGGTGTGCCTGGGGAGGGCATGGTAGCTCCACACCCATTCCCACATACCTTGCCCTACTCATCTCTTCCATCTGGATGTTCATCTGTACCCTTTATCATATCCTTTTAAAAAGAAATTGGTCAATGTAAGTAAAGGTTTCCCTGAGTTCTGGGAGCCCCTCTAGCAAGTTAATCAAACCTGAGGAGAGGGCTGTGGGAACCTCTGATCTATAGCCTGTTGGTTAGAAGCCCTGAGCTTGTGACTGGCTTCTGAAGTTGGCGCTGAAGCGAGGGCAGAGATGAGGGTGGGGTGAGGGGCAGTTTTATAGGACTGAGGCTTTAACCTGTGGAATCTAATGCCATCTCCGCATAGATGGTCTAGGAAGTGAGTTAAATTACAGGATGCCCAGCTAGCTGGTGTTGCAGGGAAATACTTGACGTCGGGGAAAAACCTCCACCCATTTGGTACCCAGAAGTGAAGTGTGCTGTGTAAAAGTAGACACACAGGGGAGAAACACAGTAGAAAAGAACTGGGTTTTTCCCTACACAAAAGGGGGAAAACTGAGTTTCTTCCTAAATGCGCTCCTACTGTTAATCCTCCATTTTATGTGAGGCAAATGAATTGTTCCTTTAGCACTTCATTTCTAAGACTTCTGGCACCTACCATGGGAACAGCGACTGCCCCTTTACGCCTTCACTAGACGTAAGTTCCTTGAAGTCAAGTATGGCTTTCATGTCCTTTCTAGTACTGAGCTTGGCATACTGAATTAACTAATTAGTTAATGAATTCTTCTGGTAGACTTATCTTCTGCGATTTCATCAAAAATGAATCCCTTGAGAGGTGCACGTAAGGACCCCTCCCTAATAAATTCTAATGATAGTTTTCTGAGAGTTCTCTCTATCCTTTACTAAGTCCCTTTGGTTTTGTAAAAGAGGATCAATATCAATCAGAAATGATTCATGTTAGAGTTAAATGAGTTACGTGCAAGTGATTTCCAAGGAAATCTGACATTGTAGATATGTGAAAAGTAAAAAAAAAAACCCAAACTGGGATCATACATAAATAGAATTTATGCATTTGAATGAAAATTTGGCCAAATCTCTAACATCACTTATATATTTGAATGAATAGGAGTTTTAGAGATATAAATTCAAAATATAAATTAAAAGTTGCCCTTTTGTTGTAATAAATTACAAGTACCATATAAAATAACACTTAAAAAGCACCTACCAGACATCTCACTTTATAAGTTATTATACAAAAATAACTTGACACATATGAATATTGGGGTTTTATAAAAACTTGGAAACAATATAGACTAAATATAGAGAATAAACAAATACATTGTTAAGAATAGTATCATGGGGGGGGCGGTGCCTGGGTGGCTCAGTTGGTTAAGCATCCAACTTCCGCTCAGGTAATGATCTCACAGCTCGGATCATGGGTTTGAGCTCAGCATCTGGGCTCTGTGCTGACAGCTTAGACTCGAGCCTGCTTCTGTGTTTCCCTCTCTCTCTGCCCCTCCCCCACTCTCACTCTGTCTCTCCTTCAAAAAAATATATAAAAAAATTTTTTTTTGAATGAATAGTGTCATGGATGTTTTAAGAATAACCACATTTCTAAGATGTAGACTAGACCAAATAATGTTGGGTGTAGAAAGCAATTTTATTTTCCCAAATCAATTTTAAAAAGCTCTATGGAAATATCAGGAGACATACTTAAAATAAGCAAGGACAATAAGGCTGGTAAAGAGAGACTGTTCTAAGTCCTTGGCATCGTTTGGCAGGGGACCCAGAAGGAAGACTGGGGATGATCCAACAAAGGAAGGAAACTTGAAATAAACAGAGATTGGCTAAGACCCAGAAGACAATAAGGGTGTGAAGTGTTTTAGCTTCCTGATAAAGAGCTTTAGAGCTGGGGGTGGCATTCTCTAGTATGAAGGACAATCAGTGTCTCCTTAGGATTTAAAATCTTCCGAGAAAGAAAACACATCTGTCTGGTAGGGTAAGGACTGTCCAGATGTCAGTGGAATTGAAGTTTTCAGCATCTAATCATTTTTAAACACAGAATTGTTCAATTTGGTGTATATTTAGATTTTATTATGCAAACCTATTAAAGATACTATCATAGAATTCCAAAATGGACATATTTGGGGATGCTAAGAAGATTAGTGTGATTAGAGGAAAACAACAGCAGTTATTTTTATTACTTGTCATGGCATTTATTCATTTAACATCTTGTATTTTCCAAATGTTTCCTTTTGGTTTTCCATGTCTCCCTAGCTAGACTGCACATTTCTGAAAAAGCAGGCTTCCTCCCAGCACCTAACGTAGTCCTGAATATTTCTTACCTACGTGTATTTTATCCATCCTCCTCTCTCTAGCCCCTGACCAGTGTTCTAATTTTTTCTAATGTAGACCATTGCAACAATCTTTTTACTGGTCTCTGAAATTTTACAATATATCTAGGAGACATGGAAAGCCAAAAGGAAACATTTAGATAACACAAGATGGTATACAAAGGTATACAAAACAGATAGTAAAAATAACTGCTATCTTTTCCCTCTAATTCTGACATTTCCTTTATAGCTCTCCTACCTCATCACCTAAACTTCTATATTCTTGGAATTATAACTGCTAAATTATATTTATTCATAGTTGTAACAACACAGGTAGAGGGCTGGAAGAGCCAATGCTGTTTGTTTTTAGAGTATAGCAAATAGAAGTTATAGCAAAAACGTAGTGTTGTAAGACTCCTTGAGTGGCTGTGTAGAAAGAACTACCAGGCTTTACATATGCCTAATAAACTGCGATGAAGTCCAAATGGAAGTGTGATATTGCAGAGTAGAAACAGGAGGAGACTTTCAGAAAAGTCAGAAAAAGAGAGTGGGGGAAAAAAAGAAGGAATGTGTCTTAGGAAACTAGGGAGAATTGAGAGAAAAGAGGGAAATGGGGAGGTGGGAGGAAAGGGGCAGCTCTCACTGGCATGGTTCCGTGGCGGAGAGTCTGGGACGCCATGGAGAGGAGTGTAGTAGACTTGATCTAGGGAGGAGCAGAGGCCAGGTGCTGAGTGGTCTACGTCCTAGACCAGAAAGATGAGGCTAAAATAAATAGGAATAAAAATCCTCTTTTGTAGGGGCAGGAAAGGATGGTGGGAATATCTTACTTTTGTATACTTGGAGGCTAGGCAAGCCTGGAGAGATACACCTACTCAAGGTTAGGAAAGGCCACTACTAGACACAAAGAGATTATTTACAGCAGGGCTTCTTAAACTTTAATGTGCAGATGAATCACCTAGGGATCTTGTTAAAATGCAGGTTATAATTCAGTAGGACTAGGGTGGAGCCCAAGAGTTTGCATTTCTAGCAACTTCCTAGGAAAACTCTGTTGCTTTGAGTAGCAAGGATTTACAGTATTAAACATGAGCATTCAAAGCATTTTTATTAAATAAATTCATTCATTCATTCATTCATTAATGCTTCTCAATGTAGATGTCTTCTGTCGGTTTATCAAAGGCTCTAATGATGAAATTATCCTCTTTTTTTACCCTTAGTTAATGGCAACGGAGACATAGCTAAGATTAAAAGAGGGAATGCAACGTTCAGTTCAAACCAGTCACAACATATTTGAAAGCATAATGATTGTTAGGTGTCCATATTAACAACAAGATACTCCCTGTGTTGTTTACAGCAACGCACCTGCACATGAATGTACCCACAAGACACTTCTGTGATGGTGGAAGTGTTCTACATCTGAACTGTCCAGTATGGTAGCCACTAACTGTCCATGGCAGTTGAGCACTTGAAATGGAGCTGGTAGGACTAAGTTTGTAATCTTACTGAGTTTAATTAACTTAAATTTAAACAGCCACACATGGCTAGTGGCTACCAGGATCATCAAGATCTGCTAGCATTACCAAAAGACAATCAGATGTTTTTGCCTCTGGAACTGGTGATACAAGAGAATTTACGTACCTGAGGCCCACACAAGACAGCTGATAACAGCCAAGAGATTTAATCTTCCCTTGTTCTAAAGGACAATTCTCCAGCCAAGTCATCATCCACAGTAATGACTTGAATGAAATAGAATATCCCACCAAGGATCTCCTCTCTGGGAAGTTAGATATAATATCACAACACACACACACAAACACACACGCACGCGCACGTGCACACGCACATACACACACACACATACACAGGCTCACGTGCGTTTTTAAAGGAATTCTAGCCACACTCTTACTAATGTGTGACCTCTGGCTAGAGGTCACCTAACCTCTGTGATCTTCAGTTCCTAATACTTTCTATAAATTGGAATTGATGATAATACCTAGTGGGCAAGGGTGTTAGGAAGGTAAGTTCCTCAAGGGCATTCCAAGTTTTACAGTCCTATACAATGGCTAAGTATTATTCACTAAAAGGGAAGTCAAGTGACATATTTAAAACAAAATCCAAGGAATCATTTAGACTCTTTTGTGGTATTGAATTTGTTGCATGCACATAGCCTTGGAAATTTTATGTAACAGATATTTCAATCCTTCATACTTATTGTAATGGGATATAACCTTCAAGGAACAAGCATGCCAAGTACATTTGGGAGAATGATGATAAGGGAGAAGTGCTTTATTTAGTAGTGTGGGGCCTGGTAAGCATCCTCCCTGCTAAGATTATGCTGAAAATAAAGGAAATCACAGACTGCTCATTTCCCTTGTACTGGTTGTAATCTTGTGGAAACTTCCTGTAAAAGGCAGTTATAGCATTAAAAGTAAACTGATTTCACACTCACCGGATACTACCAGACCAACAATTGCAGTCCTTTGGGAGAAAAATAAAATAGCATACTTATCCTTTATACTTTGTATTAGTTTGGAAGAACATGGAAACCCTAGTGATGGAGAAACAGACTCATGCCAGAGGCAAGGAAACTATTTAGAAACATGGTTACCATTTAGTAATTCCACTGAAAGACAGAGCTCATTAGCCAAGAGACTGGTTACACTAAAAAAGAAAGAGAAAGAAGGAAAGAAAGAAAGAAAGAAAGAAAGAAAGAAAGAAAGAAAAGGAAAAGAAGAAAAAGAAAATAAGAGATTATTCATTAAAGTACAGCATGAAAACAGAATCAGTCCCCTTTGCCCTAGGTATATTCTTTTTTTTTTTTTTGCTCTAGGTATATTCTAACTACAGTTTTAAAATACAGAATTAAAAAAAATTTTTTTACTGTTTATTTATTTTTGAGAGAGAGAGAGAGAGAGAGAGAGGGAGTTGGGAAGGGGCAGAGAGAGGAGACACAGAATCTGAAGCAAGCTTCAGGCTCTGAGCTGTCAGCACAGACCCCGACGTGGGGCTTGAACCCACAAAACGTGAGATCGTGATCTGAGCCAAAGTCATATGCTGAACCAAATGAGCCACCCAAGTGCCCCTAAAATACAAAATTTAAAATACATCTGCTAAGGGGTAATGTTTAGAAATGGAAATATGAATATGTACTTTATGCACTGTTAGAACCTCCAATGTTGCATGATTATTTTCTCTTTTGGCTTTTCAAGTACACAAATATCTGCTGAAAGCTTATTAGTGCAAGGGACAGCATGTATGAAATGCTGAACTGCTATAGTGTTATAGTGGCAATAAGAAGCCAAGGGGACTCTGAATTTCCATCACTGTGCCAGTCAATACAGCCTCAATTTAAAAATGTTTAAACATGTTTATTTATTTATTTTGAGAGAGAGAGAGAGAGAAAGAGCGCTGCAGAAAGAGGGAGAGAGACCTCCAAGCAGGCTCCATACTCAGTGTGGAGCCCGATGGAGGGCTTGATTGCATGAGATCATGCAATCATGAGATCATGACCTGAGCTGAAGTCACTGCCTTCAAGCTACTTAATATTTAACTGGGAAAACAAACATAAACTCATAAAAAGTTGGTTAGAGAGGAGAGAATTATCAATACAAGTGTAAAACAGTAAAGGCAAAAATAAAAGAATTTGAGAAGACGAATACTGAGTTTTTAAGATGATCACTGTGGACTGAGTGGTCTGGAATGAGGGAGAATGCCTTGAACTAGAGTACGACATGCCATCTGCCAGGGCCTCCATGAGGACAGGCCACTTTTGTTGACCTTGTGAACCTTGCTCTGATACCTACTTAGAACCCAGAATCCATTTGTATCTTCTTAAGTGTGATGACGTCCTTTACTGGCAGTTACTTGGCACTTGTGCTGTTGGCACATACCTGCTTTTAATAATTAATCATGTATAACAAGTTTTTAAGTGGTTGTGGCTAATTCTCTAAAACTGAGGACAATAGTAATGAGAGCCACCTGTGATCAGCAGCGATTGCGACCAGCCTCTTTCCCACAGACCCACCTGAGAAAACACAACCAAGTAAATACAAGCTCCCTTGCCCTGTTAACCTCTGACATGGCTATGGAATCTTTGCCCAGCGCTCATTGGTAGCTATACCAAATGAATGGACTAGGAATTCAAGGTAACACTGTGATCTATATTTACCTTCTCCCACAGCGTTTTGAATCTCATTGGATCCACCTTCCCCAGCTGAAACAGCTGTTTGGCCTTGACCAGTATCTGCCTTAGCCTATGAAATACGTTGGGCCACCCTTTTCTGTGTGCTACTGGAATAGAGGTTCTTAGGTAATGAATGTGTTCAGAGATGGGAGGACACAAGTAGATGAGAGAGAGAGAAGACTGTGAAGGGCTAAGAAAAACCAAGTAGCTGGCATACTTCTGAAAAAGCACATTTGTCGGTCCCATTACAGATCTGCTGATCACAATCTTGGGAATGGGGCCAAGGAATCTGCATTAAAGCAGTTCTTGCAGTGTACTAAAAAAGAAAAAAGGTTTTATTATAGAAAATTTCAAATGTGTGAAATAATAAAGAGAATGTGCTCATCATCATCCCATAACCAATCTTGTTTCATCTCTATCCCCTTACTTCTTCCCACTCCTCACCCCACTGAATTATTTTGAAGCAAATCTCAGAATATCATTTCATCCATAGATAGTTCAATATGTATTTCCAAAAGATGAAGACTTTAAAAAACCCTGCAACACTAATACTTTTTAAAAATCCCTTAATATCATCAATCTCCAGTTAGTGTTTGTTTCCCCAATTATCTCAAATTTAAAAATATTTGTTTATTTATAAACCAGGACTCAAGGTCTTAAACATTTCATTTGGTTGTTACGTCTCTTGCACCAGGTAAGGTACAGACATGGGGATAGACCAGTGAGGCCTTTTGACCTTAGGGTAGCTGTGACAGAAAATCAGACTGGGAAGACCCCTGAACTTCAACATAGGACCATTTCTGATTGTTTCAGGGTAGAATTCTCAGAGCTCTGCAGCTCAAGACAATTGTCTAATAAGGTGGTAAGATCTTCAACAACTGGGTGAGAGGAGAGGGCTAGAAATGCACCCTCAAAAACAAGGGCACAAAAGTGTCCTGAGAGTGGCATGGTGAACATCAAAGGCAAGGAACAGTCTGGTGACTGTCTTGGTCATAGGATTGGGAACCATATAAAAAGCATTAATTTGGGCTGTTGATCATATCTTGCTCCTCTAGGTAAGTAACGTGTGTGATAGTGGCCGGCACAGTTCCCTGCACATGCAAAAGCCAAGATGCTTTTCATGTCTTCTCCCCAAAGCCTTTCATGTTTTCCCTGATGCAGTTGAACCTCAAAAGATGCAAATTTCCTCAAAAGAAAAGGAGGCCTTTGCAAGTGACCCAACATTCCTTGTACTTACTTAATCACAATGACTCTCAGAGCAATCATTTATTGATGGCTTGCAAAAGGCCAAGCCATGTGTCTAGCAAGAGTGGTACACAGAAGAAAAGCAATAGTTGTTTGTTGAGTGAACAAACAAGGCTACATTTAACCTTCAAAGCCATTGCTGCCACCACCTTGTCATAGTTTATTATAATCTCCATTTTACAAAATCAGAGTAAGAGCTAGGGCTTATTGAGCTCTTAATCTGTGCTAAGTGCTTTGTATATTATTACCTCATTAATCAGTACAGCAGCTCTATGAATTAGGTACTCTTATCCACATTTTACCCAGGCACAGAGTTTAGGTAACTTGTCTGGAACAAATTCTAACTGATGGAACTTGATTCAAATCTGAGAAGCCAAGGTGGGTAGTGGTAGCAGGGAGTTATCAATACTTCCGGTAACAGGGTCTTCCCAGGAACAAGATAAAAAACACATGTTCAGGGGTAACAGAGGTAACTTCTCTCACAGAGCCTCTCACCTCTTCCAGTCACCAACATTGTCCCTTCCTCCCTCTGAGTAAGGACAATGTTGCTGCCCAGGCAAGAAGCAAGAGTTCCATAGCGAAACCTCAGAAATCAACAAGCTGGTGTTTTGGGCCGCCTGAGTGAGTTGGCCCCTTTATTCCACATTTATTAAGCACCTACTATGTGCAAAATACTCGTAACAGGCTAGTGTACCGTACTTTAGAGAGCAACAATCCTGAAACCTCCTGGAGACAGAGGACTGATGAGGAATGCTGGCTTGTTTGGGAGGTTTTCCCACTTTCCTCCTCATCAGGAATCGTTCTACCCCTCAAGGTGGAAGGAGCAACAATCTTTTTACTCTCAGGTCGCACAAACCTGAGAATGAAGAGAAAAGCATTGCACCCAAAGCTAGACTGAAAGCTCGGGAGATGCGTCAGAAACTTAGGATTCAGTCCCCAGGCTGGATCGTGTATAGGCTGGCTTTCTAGGTGGAGAAGGGATAATAGAATTTGCAGAGCCAGGAGCTGTGTGTGAGTCCTCTAGTCCCACAGACCCTAGACTCCCGGCTGAAACCCCAGCAGGTTTCTGTGCAAAAACCTTTTGAGATGAATGCATACATTGTCCTCTAACAATGCAAAAGTGACAGCTGCCTATTCAATAATCGTTCCGCCTCCGTTTAGAGCAGTTCGTGCCACAGAGGCATCTTCTGCGCTATAGTTATGCAACCTCACTCGCAGCGGGAGTTATTTCCTGTGCTTCTGGCTGCGCCAGATTCATGTAACACGCCTACTCTGGGCTTCAATGGAAGTCGTTCTCCATTAACAACCACTCTAGCTTTCGGAGATGAATGCCCTGCACAGCATACCCCTTGCGCAGTAAGAATCCAAGGTATTAAAACTAACTCTCTCTCTAACACACACACACACACACACACACACACACACACACACACACACACACACACACTCCCGCTGTGCATGCAGCTAGGGGATTGCAGCAATGCAACCAGAGGGACAGCAGGCGGAGCTCTCTTTGTACGGTCCCTCCCCCTAACCCCCACCAACTAAAAATGAACTCATGCCAGTTCCATTCTTTGCTCTGCAAGGAACACACACACACGCACACACACACACACGCGCGCGCGCCCGCGTGCGCGGGGCAAAACAGAGCAGCCGCTAATTTCCTCCTTGAGCACACTGTCATTCTAGCCTTCCCGTTCTAACAACCCGGATATTCCAAAGCGAGTAACGGGGAGTAACAGGGAGTAACGCGGCGCAACAATGCAACCTCCCAAGCTGCTCCCCGTGCAGCTCACACCCCCGCCCCCTTTCGCAGCGTGCCAAGAGTTTGGAGCGCGCGCACGCACACCGAGCGCGGTGCCTGGCGTATCCCTCCGCCTCCCTCCTCCTTTCCCCGCTCTGTGGCTCGACAACGATTTGGGAAATGAAGGGAGGAGGGAACTACTTTCCTGAAACTTGCTATGCTGCACACGACTTCGACTTGCAGTGATTCGCCCGGAGGCCGCAGCTTTTAGCCCTACCCACACGCCCTCACAGCCCGGGTACTGCGCTCTGCAACCCCACCCCGTGCCCGCTCTGGCCCCCGGGGGAGGCAGGCGGCCGGGAGAAGTCGCCAGGGACTACTTCGCCTCCTTCTCCCGTGGGCGCCCCCGGTTCGGGCAGCGGCGGCGGCGGCGGAAGGAGCGGGCGGCGTGAGCGCTTCCGCCGCCCCCCTCACGGCTCCCCTCTGGCGGGTGTGAGGAGCTGGCCCGCCGAGCTGCTGGTGGGCACCGGCTGGTGGGGGGATCTGCGGCCGTCCTCCTCGCTCTCCCGCTGTTTCCCGGCACCCTGTCTCCTGGGCGCGCCCGCTCTACTCCGGCCCGGGTGGGGGCGATCGGCTCTCCTGTCCTGGCCTCACACGCTCCCCGCCGCCCCCTCCTCCCCCTGCTGGAGTTGTCCCGGCTGGAGCGTGTCTGGAGGAATCTGCCGCCGCGAGGCCCCTCGCTCGGTCCTGCTCGTCCCTGAGGACCGCCCCGGTCGCCGCCGGGCGCTGAGCGGGCAGCCGGCGGCGAGGTGGGAGATGGTGGGGTGGGCTCCGGCAGGACCGCGCCGCCGCCGCCCGGAGCCTGGGCTCGGCACCCTCCCGCCGGCCCCCACCGAACGGAGCTCAGCTTCCTCCTCGCCGCATCCCTGAGGGAAGCGCCGCCTCTGCTCCCGGGTTCTCCGCCCGCCCGCTCCTTCCTGGCCGGACCCCGCCGCGCTCCACCCTGGTGGCGGGAGGAGCAGCTCTCCAGTCAGCCTTCGCAGCCCCTCTCCTCTTTTTCCTTTCCACCCACCCTCCCTGGCCTCCTCGGATCCCTTGGCTGGGCGCTGAGGCGGAGGAAGAGGCTGGGGTCGCCACGGCGGAGGTTGTTGCCGCCACCCCCCTGCGGGGGTGGCCGGGGTTCCCGGCTGGGGGGGCACCGTTCCGGGTGAGGCGTCCACCATGGTGAGGCCCCTGAGCCGCTGCCCCCGCGCCCCCCCGGCCGCCGCTGCCTCCTGCCCCTCGGTGCTGCTGCTGCTGCTGCTCCTCCGCCTGCTCTTGCTCCTCCATCTCCAGATCGGATCGCGGTGAGGGAAAGATGAGCGAGGAGACGGCGACTTCTGACAACGAGTAAGCGCCTCATTGATCTTGATTAGTACCCCCCCCCCCCCCTTCCTTTCGACGACCCCTCCGAGACTTGGGTGCCGGAAAGCTTGCAAACCTGGAGAGTTCGGTGCATCTTATTCTGGAGATAACGTTTGATTTTTTAGCCATTTTATTTAATGGCAGCACCCCCCACCCCCCATGCATTTAGTTGCTCACTTTTGGGGAGGGTATTGAATGTTGGGGTGGGATGGCAGTTGTACGTCCATGAGATGGAGTAATGTGGATGGATGGTGGCGGGGTAGAAATTACCTCTTTGCCTGGAAGCCCCTGGCTTGTCCTTTTTCATTTAACATACCTATCAACATAACCTGAATATCCATCCTGTTTCCTTTATAGCTATTTCACTTGGAAACTAGTGTGTGGGAGCACCTCCTGCAGCAAACTGCTCTTGAATCTTAATTCGATGAGTCAGTGACTCTTAAATACCGATTAAGCCTCCCCCCCCCCTTAAACTTATGACCTGTAAGCTTCATGTAAAAAAATGGAACTAGGGAAACATTTTTAGAATTTAATGACATTAAGGACACCTGGAGTGTAGGAGATGTTGAACTGTTATATTTTACCTTTGCGAATGCTGGACATGTCTTTACCAGGAGCATAGAAGAATATTGAATGTTAATTTTTATCCTTCAGCCGTGTTGAGAAACACAATTTACGTTGGTTTAACAGTATTTACATTGCTGTATATGTTGATTACTTCATTAACTTCTGGACTGTCATGGTTTTAAGTTTTTATTTGGGCTGTTTGTTTTCCAAACGTAATACGTTGCCTTTTAAATATTTTTTGCTTTAAAGTAACGGCTGCCGGAAGGAATAATGGTTGCGGGAACAGTTTTTATTGAGACCGGATTTAATATTCATGCAGAATGTTTGCATCGTTTCCTTGTAATTAAGTTCAAGTTTTGTTTATCTCTGGAGGATTGGAAAGAGTTAAGAGAGGACTAGTCCTAGGATGCATTCCTTTAAATAAAGTGCATTCCTCGAGTCAGACCTTTTTGAGTGGACTTTTAAATCCGAAAGCCTAGGCCTGTTTAACGTAAAATAGCTTGAGAAACGCCAAGCGGCGTTTCTTCTCAACCCCCCCACCCCCAACACACTCTTATGATGAGCGGGTGTGGGAGAAGGTAGATTGCTGCAGTGTCAGTGCAGTCTAGAAGCAGAAGTGGCCGCCATGTTCTCTCTCTTTTTGTGAATCGCCCTCATTTGCATAGCACACTCTTCATTCATAAAAAAATAATTAAACATCCATCACCTTGGACATCTTGAAAGGATTTCCCAAGATAAAAATTCGAAGCTTGACGGTCTGTCTTCGTGTAGGTTTTTGAGTTCAGGGAGTAAGGAGAATTCGAAGTTACAGGTTAAATTCAAAAACATACGCACACACAAACAACTACCCCTGTTCTCAGAATGTTGACACAGTTATGTGGGAAATATCAGTTCGGGGAGGTGCTGGGATCACGTGATCGCCTCCATTCATAAAATACCTGGCTGTCCATTCACAGTGCAGTACACTGTCTCATTGCCTTCCACAGATTAGACCTACTTTGAGAGAGATCAAGAAGTATCTCAGATAACGCTTAGTTAGGGGAAAAACTGCTAAAAATCCTGAACGGAATGACGATCATTTTTACTGTTATCTTTTAAGAAAGTAGCCTGGATCAAAATGTCAAGTTCTATTTGAGAGATGGAAAAAGGCGAATTACCATATTTAAACTAAAATACTAATATTTCCTTTTTGGATGCATCTATTAGAAAAACAAATGAGGGAATGTGAATTGACACGTGTAAAATAAATTGTTTCTAAATGGGCTCTTTCTAGAATACTTGGCCATGGACATATTAAGAATCCAAGTTTTTCAAAAAGGTAGTGAAATCAGGTGGATGATACTGCTGTTAACACTGAAATGAGTAAAAGTTCCCAGTAGTTTAATCCTAAATATGTTGATATTTGAAACACCAAATGACAAGTTTTACTGAGAGGATTGCTTTTTTAAAAAATTTTAAATTTAATTAATATAAGAACTTGGCAATTGGCTCACTCACTCAGACTTTTAGATTTCTGCTTTCATGAATTTCTCCTGCTTTATTAATATGTTATTTCCTAGGGGCTTTGTTATGTTAGTTTTGATAGAACAGAAAAATATGCTTTAGCGTATATATTATTTCTCTAGGAGACGTTAATTCTCCCTGGGGACAAACTCTTGGGGGTTTTATTTAAAATTTTTTTTTTATTATAGGAAGTGATGTGTTCATCTGGTAATCAGTTTTATTAGAGCCAACATTGTACATTAGCCAAATCACAAAGTGTGAACTTCTTTGGAATGTAGCTTTTATTCCAACAATTTATCTTATTTTTAATATATACAGTAATGTTTTGAAGTGGCAATTTATTGTTTATAATCATATATAGTTTGAAGAAACAAAAAATATGTATGTTATTGTAGACGCCCTTAAAGCCTCAGCATAGTAAAACTGCCCTGTAATACAGATTTTATTTGGGCCTTACATATATTTTTTTCCCCACTTTTCTCCTTTTTTAAAAGCCATAATCAGTAGGAATTTAATTACATTAGAGACTGTTCTTAACACTTAAATGTTTTTTCCACCTGATTTTGGCCTTTAAAGAAAGTGAAAATCACCAATATCTTGGGAAACTTAACTTTTTCTAGACAAATATTGTGGTAAAATCCAGTAAGGCCTTTAGAGGCCTCATTTTGAAATCCTCTAGTACATGCTCTGTTATTTGAAATTAAAGTTCTGTGTAGAAAGACAGATAGCTCTCAAAAGTTGATTGTGTATATGTATGTAATCAGTAACTAATGAAGGATTTGTTATATGTAAGACTTGATCTTACGCGATGTCAAATTTAGGGAACGATTGGTAAAAGTCTGCTTTTCTTTTCCAAACTTCAGTAATAACTGGAACTGCATTAAAAGTGTTATTTAAAAAATAATTTCCTCCTTGAAAGAGTAGTAATTTCAGATAATGTACAAAATAGTCTTTAAAGGGAATAGGTAATAATTTGTGTATTTATTATTCAGATAACAAGTCTAAACATTTGATATACTATAATTAAACCTTTCCTATGATGTTGATGATGAATCCTATTCATTCATTGTATTTTTACTATGTTCCATGCACTGTAATGAATTCCTTCTTTATGATTTTATGGATATATCCGTATCCTCTGTAGAGTGGAGTTGCGTAGTAGAAACTATCCTACCCTATTATGTTGTGACTTTTCTGTATCATTAAATATTTCGTAGAACAGTTTTTGATGGCTGTATTATGTGCAGTATATAATATACGTTAGTTTGAACCAGTTAACTATTTTATTCCTGAACAGTGCTGCATTTGATCCTGAGTTCTGTCTTCATTTAAATCTTTTACTCTTTCCTTGAGATAGTCTAGGAGTGGACTTAAAGGAGATGCAAATTTTAAGTTTTTTTCTGCTAAATTGCCCTCTAGAAAAGAAAAACTTAGTATATGAGAGTGCTTATGTCTTGAAATGTCTGTCCAGTTCTTTTTGAAAAAATTTTTGCCAATTTTGAAGGTGGAAATGAGATCTTGTTCCTATTTTTAAAGTGCTGGGTGGTAAAATAAAATTGATTAAAAATACCCAAAAAACTAGTTAGGTTGTTTTGGGCAACCAGACTGTTTTTAAATACCATATTACACATAGAATTAGGGGCGCCTGGGTGGCTCAGTTAGTGTCCAACTGAGTGTCCAATTCTTGTCATAATGTCATGGTTGGTGAGATCAACTGCCCCTGGGCCCTGTGCTGATACTGTGGAGCCTGCTTGGGATTCTCTATCTCTCTCTGCCCCTCCCTCACAACTTCCTCTCTCTATCTCTCTTTTTCAAAAAAAAAAAAATAAAGAAAGAAACTTTAAACAAATAGAATAAAGTCATCATATAGAAGGTTTTTGCAGATAATTTACCTCTTACCAACTTTCATGCAGTATGGTTTAATGTAAAGAGCATTGGACTTGGAATTGGGAGATGCCTTTTTGTCATTGTCACTAATTATTCTGTGATTCTGGACAAGTACAGCCTTTGTGGGCTTCTGTTTGCTTGTTTCATTTGAGCAGCTTGAACTAAGCATCATTATAAGCCCTTCCTGTACTAAATTACTGTAAAGTAATACAGTGATAGGCACATTACAAGTCGCCAGACTACTTGTAACATGTGCATTGGTTAATTGATTAATTTTATTATATTGTTTTTGACATGTTTAAGCAAATAAAAGACTTCCAGTAGAAATCTGGTAGGAAGCTGAAGTAAGAGCATGAATTTTGAAGAACCAAGATACAAAATTTGAAAACACTTGGTACCTTGATAATCTGTTAAGACTTTATTATTTTGGGTTTAATAGCCATTTGTTTTTGATAATATATATACACCTCATAGATGTGAGAACTTTGTACTGCTTTTCTTTTTCTTTTAAAGAAATATGGCCTCTGGATGAATAAGTGAGCAAAAGGCTATTGGGCTTAAACACCAATTTGAATAGTTCTAAAAGGAATGTCCTAAGAAGAGACTAGCTCTCATGCTTTACTTACTGGCTAAAAAGTGTCAAAAGTAAGTCTTTTCATTAGGTTTTTCATACTAATCATATTAACCTAAGACTAAGGGATAATTTTACAACTTCATTAGTTTAAGAAGTTAATGCAGGTAATGATTTTTTTCATTCTTTAACAGTTAGATTTAATTCACTATTTATGAAAAGTTTTGTGTCATAGCTGCATCTTAGAGTCCAGAGCCAAAGTCATTACAAATCCCTGAGATGTTTTTGTGGCACTCAGAATGGCTTGAAATGAAAAAGATCTAGTGATGTATTTTTGTTTAAGCATTGTTCATTATTTTTGTTAAAACAGTTCATTAGCATTGGGTCTTAGACTGAGGTGTTAAATTGCTTAGACATAGGGTTCTTAGAATTGAGAGTGTTTTTTACTAATCTCTAATTGAACCTTGCTTACATTTATAATTGAAGGAAATTCCAACAAACCATAGCAGCATCAGAGGTACTTGTGACAGGGGTTAGTTTCCTAGGGCTGCCCTAATATTAACAAAGCACCACAATACTGGATGGCTTAAAACAACAGAAATTTATTGTCTCAATTCTGGAGGTTGAAAGAAAGTCCAGGAATGGCAGGGCCATGCTCCTAGTAAGCCATTAGGGGAATCCTTCCTTGTCTCTTCCTGGCCTCTGGTGGCTGATGGCAATCTTTGGCATTTCTTGGCTTGAAACTGCCTAATTCCATTTTCTGCCTTCATCATCACATGATGTTCTCCCTGTGTGTCTTCACGTGGCCACGTGACATCAGTCATTGGATTAGGAGCCTCCTCTAGTATGACCTCTTTTTTTTTTTTTATATAATTTAACTTTATTTTTTATTTTTTAAAATTTACATCCAAATTAGTTAGTATATATGAAGCAATGATTTCAGGAGTAGATTCCTTAATGCCCCTTACCCATTTAGCCCATCCCCCCTCCCACAACCCCTCCAGCAACCCTCAGTTTATTCTCTATATTTTTATGAGTCTCTTTTGTTTTGTCCCCCTCCCTGTTTTTATATTATTTTTGTTTCTCTACTCTTATGTTCATCTGTTTTGTCTCTTAAAGTCCTCATATGAGTGAAGTTATATGATTTTTGCTTTTCTCTGACTAATTTCACTTAGCATAATACCCTCCAGTTACATCCACGTAGTTGCAAATGGCAAGATTTCATTCTTTTTGATTGCCGAGTAATACTCCATTGTGTATATATACCACATTTTCTTTACCCATTCATCCATTGATGGACGTTTGGGCTCTTTCCATCCTTTCCATACTTTGGCTATCAATGGTGCTGCTATAAACATGGGGTACATGTGTCCCTTTGTAGGGTAGTTCTATTTTTAGTTTTTTGAGGAATCTCCATACTGTTTTCCATAGTGGCTGTACCAGCTTGCATTCCCAACAACAATGCAAAAGAGATCCTCTTTCTCCGCATCTTTGCCAACATGTTTTGTTGCCGGAGTTGTTAATATTAGCCATTCTGACAGGTGTAAGGTGGTATCTTGTTGTAGTTTTGATTTGTATTTTCCTTGAGCATTTTTTCATGTGTTGGTTGGCCATCTGGGTGTCTTCTTTGGAGAAGTGTAGCATGACCTCCTCTTAAATTAATTACGCTTGCAGTAACCCTATTTCCAAATGAGGTTGTATTGAGGTAGAGGGTTAGAACTCAACACATTTTTTTAGAGGGATATTAATTCAACCTATAATACCAATATAAATCAGATTTTTTTTTCTTACAGTACAATTGCTATTCATTTGTTACAGATACCTTGAAATAGCACTTGTAGTCATCACTACTTTGAAGTTACAGTAGGGGCACCTTGTGGGTTCAGTCTTTAGAATGTCCAACTCTTGTTATCAGGGTCATGAGTTCAAGCCACCACCCCATTGGGTGTAAGGCTTACTTAGAAAGAAATGAATGAAGTTAGTTATTAAACCATTGGTAGAGCTTATAAATATTTTAGTGTTAATAAAATATATATTACTATATCAAAATTAGAAAATATTTTGATAATTATTTCAGTATAATTTTTTTAAGTTTATTTATTTTGAGAGAGACAGAGACAGTGCAGGTGGAGGAGGGACAGAGAGAGAGGGAGACAGAGAATCCCAAGCAGGCTCAGCACTGTCAGCATGGAGCCCCATGTGGGGTTCCATCCCATGAACCATGAGATTATGACCTGAACTGAAACCAAGAGTCAGATGCTTAACCGATTGAACCACCCAGGTGCCTCTAATTTATTTCTTTTGTGTTCCTGTGTATTTTAAGTCTTTAATGTTCTGAGAAGGGGGCCATAGCCTTCACCAGATGGCCAAAGAGATCTACTGGCACAAAAGGTTCAAATCTCCTGCTATAGACTGAAGCCCAGAAGGTTGAACCCCATAGATAGAGTTATAAAATAGGAAGATTAAGAAACATGAAGGGTAGGGGTGTCTGGGTGGCTCAGCTGATTAAGCCTCTGACTCTTGACATCACCTCGGGTCATGAGTCAGGTCATGATCTCATAGATTGTGGGTTTGAGCCCAGGGTCCGGCTTTCTGCTGAGAGCGTAGAGCCTGCTTGGGACTCTCTCTCCCTTTCTTTTCTCTTCCACTCCCCTGCTGGCGTGCACACTCATTCATTCTCTCTCTCTCTCTCTCTCTCTCTCTCTCTCAAAAAAAAAAAAAAAAAAAAGGAACATGAAGGGTAAAATGAACAAGTCCAACATACAGCTAACAGTTCCAAAATAAGAGATTAGGGAGGAGAGGAAATATTCAGAGATAATGGTTGAGAATTTTCAAGAAGTAGCAAATCAAATTCAATTCAGTGAACTAAAAACAAAGCCTCATAGTCAAACAGGGTTTATCTTGAGATTGCAAGAGTGGATCAACATGAGAAAACTGATGTAGTTTATCATATTTGAAGATTAAGGAAGAGAAATAATACAGTCTTTTAAAATATTTTTAATATTTATTTATTTTTGAGAGAGAGACACACACACACAGAGTGTGAGCGGGAGAGGAGCAGAGAGAGAGAGGGAGACACAGACTCCCAAGCAGGCTCCAGGCTCCAAGCTGTCAGCATGGAGCCTGATGAGGGGCTCGAACCCACAAACCGTGAGATCATGACCTGAGCTGAAGTTGGGTGCTTAACTGACTGAGCCACCCAGGTGCTCCACAAATAATACATTCTTAAATGCCAGAAGTGAAGCATTGTCATTCAGTCTCTGCCCATAATATGGAAGTAAATGTTAGTAATTTAAGTAAATTTTAATAATTTACATATTTGTAGTATGCGTTCATGAATATAGATTTATATTTCTACTTCCTAGAATTTTAGACTTAATATTTCTCATTTAAAATAAAGATGTTGGATTTGGTCAATTTTAGGATATCTTTTAGTATAAAGGTTCTAGAATTCTAATAAAACACTAATATCAGAGTGTTTTATTTAGCATAAGGTCACCAAGCTTTTTTATCCAGTTTTATTGTGAATTACATTGATATTTTGAGTTTGCAATTAGCGGTCAGTTTTGGGTTTGCTTTCATGATAATATGTAAAAACATTACAGAATTTTAGTTGCTTGAATTAGATATATGGCTTTCTTAGTTTTTCAGGACAGATACTATTAGTAACTTTGTTTGAGAATTTCAGTGCAGGGGCATTTGGGTGGCTCAGTCAGTTAACCCCATCTGACTCTTCATTTTGACTCAGGTCTTTGATCTTGCAGTTCCTGAGTTCCAGCCTCATGTTAGGCTCTGCACTGACAATGTGGAGCCGACCTGGGATTCTCTCTCTCCCTCTCTCTCTGCCTCTCCCCTTCTCTCTCTCTCTCTCTCTCTCAAAAATAAATAAACTTAAAAAAAAAAATTTCGGTGCAGTGACATTTGAGTGCCTGCTAGGTACTTGACTTTTCCTTAGCCCTGGAGGGGCAAAGATAAGTAAACCCTGATAACTGCTTTCACTATCCAAAAAGGGAACTAGATCCGTGTGAAACGTGATGTGTGTTCTGTGTCTGCAAATTCTTCAAGGCTCAAGGAGAAAGTGATTCTACCTGGCAGCGGATGGCAGTGTGGGAGTTGCATGAAGGACGGCTTCAGAAAAGAGGTCGGATTTTACGAGTCAGCCAGAGATAAGGATGTTTGAAAGGGGAAAGGCATTTCAAGAAGGGAGGGGAAAAACAAAACAAGAACAAGTATGGAAGGGGAAATAGAAAGTTTAGAGAAAAGCAATAACTTTTGGGAGACACTTATTTGCAGGAGTGGTAGGGGGATATGAAGCATGTTGGAGGCAATTGTGAGAAGTCTAGATTTGCGTTTAAGTTTGTGTCAGCAACCTTGGGGCAAAAGGTGGTGGCTAGGCCTGGTGCATGACACCCAGAAGATGAACGTGAAAGAAGTTCCTGAAAATCTGTTTTTCTCAACAAGTTGAGGAAAATTTATTTTAATTGGTCAGTGAAAACAATTTTGAACAGAATTCCCATTAATTTCAGATAATACACTAAGAGTTCACAGAAAATTTGTTCTTTGAGCTACCCTCTCTCACTCCCACTCCCCACTGCAAGTCAGTCAGGATACTTCATGAAAAGCACCAGTTTATCTTTATCGTGGAGTCAGTGGGGAACTATTAATTTAAGCGAGGGAGTGATATCAAATTTGTGTAGAAGGCTGAATACCAGGACTCATTTGCACAGTTGATTGGAGGGAGAAGGAAATGAACTACAACTGATGAGGAAGATGTAATAATCAAGACAAAACAGCTGGAAGAAGTGCATTTGGAACTGTTGGGGATGAATTTGTGAGGCAGTTCAGATGTCCAGATAATCACTTGACTGGATGTGAAGGAAGGAGTAGGAAGAATGTGGGATGACTTCAGCATTTTAAATTTAGGCCTCTGTGATGTTTTTAAATGAAGTGGGAAGAGACAAAAGTTTTTAATGGGAGAACAACTCAAATTTGGCCTTCTAAAATTTGCCTACCTAAGTATCAAGTTAGAAAATGCCTCATAGAGTATTTTAAATACAGGTTTGGTGCCCACGGAAGGTTGAGAAGGTAGAATTTAGAGGTGATGTCTTCAGTATTTGTAATAGTTGAACCAGGGAGAAATTGCCCAAGGAGAATATTAAGCAGTAATGGGAAGATGAACAGCGAGAAACAGCAGTGTTTTTTAAGAGACAGCAAATGACCGAATAGTCTTGAGAGGTAGGAGAGTTCGGAGGGAAAGTATTAAAAGACAAAATGGGAAGTAATGATGTGGAGACAGCAAAGAGTAAGGTTATACACATTCAGTGGGGGAGGTGGGAGTTGAGATTATTGTAGGATGGGGTGATGTTAGTAGTGGAGAGGAAGAGAAAAAAGCATTTAAGGAAAGGTTGAGTAAAAGGCAGAACAAGGTCCAGGAAAGAGAAGTCTACCAAACTCTTTTACTGCTTGTCAGAAGCTGGGCTAGATTTAATCCTGCTAATGACCATGTGAGCTAAGTATTATCCATAGTTTATAGAGGAGAAAACTGAGACTTAGGAACAGTTTAGTAATTTTCCCACAGCCACACAAGGGAGTAAGTGGTAGACCCGAGATTCAAATTGCATTGTATTTGTACCACATTGTACCTCATACAATTAATGGCCAGATTTTATTTTATTTTATTTTATTTTATTTTATTTTATTTTATTTTATTATTTTATTTTATTTATTTTATTTTATTTTTAATATTTATTTATTTATGAGAGAGAGAGAGAGAGAGAGAGAGAGAGAAGGCATGAACAGGGGAGGAGCAGAGAGAGGGCAGAGAGGATCCCAAGGAGGCTCCACACTGTCAGCACAGAGCCCCACGTGGAGCTCCATCTCACGAACCATGAGATCATGAGATTATGACCAGAATCAAAATCGAGTTGGATGTTTAACCGACTGAGCCACTGAGGCGCCCCACCAGATTCGATTTTAACGAAAAAGATGAGGTCGAAGTGATCGGTAGACACATAGAAGTGATAGCTGTTTTGAGGGACTAGAAGTTTTGGTAAGGTTAAAGAGCATGCAGAGTCGAAGTGGAAAAAATTGAAAGGTAGATTTTGGTCAGAGAAGCCAGACTCCAGAGTAATGACAGGTTAAAGAATATTAAGGTAGAAACAGGTTGTTGGGGTAGAGGAGCCAGGATCTGCTAGAATATATATTAAAAGGGTCAACAATATGGCTGTTCTAAGTTGCTGGGTTGGATGGTATTAGGAGTTGAGGTGGAGAAGAATCTTGAGCCAGCACCAATGTATTTAACGTATGTGTGGTATGAGTGACTTAGAGTGGGAGTATGAATGCTGACATCTGCCTTTACCATGTGAAGAGAGGGGAATAAGGATTTTGGAATTGGAAGTTGAAGAAGGAGGGTGCCATCGGGAGAAAGAGAAGAGAGCAAAGGGCTTAGCTGGGAAGAGTTGAGAATATTGGAAATGATAGGATCTCAGGTAACAGTGATTCTATCAGGAATGAGGGATGTTGGGAGTTAGAGAAGGGAAGATAGACATCTGAATAAATTATGCAGATTTGGATTTTATTGAGAACTTTAAGGTTTTTTAAGAGGCTAATCAAGATGTTGACAGAAACCGTAGGGTTTTATCTAAATACATTATACTGTCTTTGGCAGAAGGTTTTATATTGGTGGGGGGGGGGGGTACTCTAGCCTTAGTGTGGGTAGAAAGTCCTTTTCAAAACAAAATTCACTAAATTTCTATAATTAACTTGGTGTTCACAATTAACATGCTCCTGCAATTACTGCTGGCTTTTGTGTTAAGACTTTGGTAAATCTTTGTGCTTGATTCTCCATCTGTAAAACCAGGATAATACGTCCCTACTTTGGAGGGATGTTAAGGCAAAGTAACCTCCCCCCGCCTGCCCCACACACATTTTTTGACTAGAGATAAGAGAATATTAAAAAGGACTTTCAGTTCTTGAGAAGAAAGGTACTATGTTCATGAAATAATCAGTGCTCATTTTCATTTAGCCTAAGGTAGTGTTATATTTTAAAAAGGATTATTGACCTGCTGGAAATAATTGTATTTCAGATTAAATGTTAAAAAAAAGCAGCTTTGTGGAAAAACTTAAAATTTAAAACTTCCAACAAGCAAAAAATATAAGAGTCTATGTTGTGAACATTTTTTTTTATGTTCTGAGCAAAGAATGAAAGAAGAGGATTAATAACTACTATTGGGTAAGACACTAGGGCAAAGACCTGGCTCTAGCCAGTTTTTTGTTCGGTACTTAATACAACTAATGATACAAGGAGTGTATTTCTAGAATTATTAAAGCAATTTTAAAACCGGTGCACATTTTGTAAGTCTGAGTAGATTTGACATCTCTGTCATTTTCAATGGAAAAAGTCATCTTAGTTGATTGCAGGAGTTTTGAAATATCATTGTATGGAAGGCATAAAATCTACTTTTGTGGGAGAGAAGGGAGAGGAAGTTTTTTTTTCAGCTTATTAAAGATTTAGACACTTAATTTTTTGCAATCGTACTCAAATTAAGATTTCTACTTAATAGGTGAGATAGGCTAAATCTGCTAATTAGCAGTTCATTACTTTGGATTTAGTATCTTAACTTGAATTTGGACAGCTAAAGTCTGTAAGCTTATGTTCATTTTAGTCACCAACAACTAAAGCAAAAATCTGTTTATATTCTCATGTATACTGATTAGCTTATAATTCTGAAACTGTAACTTGTTAATTAAAAATAGTTTTAGATACGTAATTACTTAAACTTGGTTTAGGAATGAATTTGACATTCATGAGTCAAGACCTTGAATGAACGTAAATCTGGAACTTAAAAATATGTTGATGAAAATTGCATATACTTTTTTTCTTGAGAATTATTTAATCCAAAAAACCCAAGCTTAATTAGCTTAGTAAAAGTTAAGAAAATATAACAAATAAGTTTAATAAATGTATCAAATTAAGATATTTTTCAACTCCATATTATCACTAAAAAGGAAGGGGAGAGGCAGAGATGAATGAGAGAAGTTGGCCTCTAAACACTTTAGTTTTCCTGTTTTTCATCATTTTGATACTTCTGGAGAGAGCAAATTTAGCTTCTGAGTGAGCCAAAAAGAAAAAAATTTATCTGATGTTGTATAGACCCTATTGCTGTTGAGTCTGAACCTATGTAATGTCTGCAAGGCCTCCACATACGTCACAGAAAAATAGTTTGACTTACATTTACTGGCTAACTTTGAGCCCCATTTTTGCATTTACCCTGTCTCAAATAGTGATCTAGGTAGTAGGAAGAAAACAGTGAAACTGAGCTGAATCCTTTTAATTGACTGCTGTAGTCTGAATGTTTGTGTCCCCCTGCAAATTCATATGTCAAAATCCTAACCCTCAAAGATGATGATGTTAGGAGGTGGGGCCTTTGACAGGTGCTTAAATCTTGAGGGTGGAGCCCTTCCTGAATGCAGTTTGTGCCTTTAAAAAAAAGAGGCTCCAGAGAGATCCTAGCCCCTTCTACCATGTGAGGGCACAGTGAAGAAAAGTCCACAGCTACTGGAAGAAGGTCCTCAGCTGACCATACTGGCACCTTGTGCTAGGACTTCCCAGCCTCTAGAACTATTAAGAAATAAATTTTTGTCGTTGATAAGCTACCCAGTCTGTGCAGTTTTGTTATAGAAGCCTGAATGGACTAAGACACTGACTTTTCTTTGTTTTGAGGAGGACAAGGAGCAATAATTACTTTAAAGAAAGAAAGAAATAAAAAAACTCAGCACAATTTTCAGTTGCTTTTGTTCCATACATACAGTTTTTACTTGTTTCGTTAGTGTACATACAAATATTTATTATTCATTTTCACCTGATAACACTAAAAGAATTTCTATGCTTATGCATAGTTTTTTTTTTTAGTAATTATTATAATTTTAATGCTTCTATTTCATCAAGTTGTACTGTAAGTTTACACAGCTCTTATTAGTGAAACTTGGTTTCTAGCTCTTTGCCTTTATACATAACATGGTAGGAGCGCCTGGGTGGCTCAGTCGGTTAAGCACCTGACTTCGGCTCAGGTTATGATCTCGTGGTCCGTGAGTTCGAGCCCCGCGTCGGGCTCTGTGCTGACAGCTCAGAGCCTGGAGCCTGTTTCAGATTCTGTGTCTCCCTCTCTCTGACCCTCCCCTGTTCATGCTCTGTCTCTCCCTGTCTCAAAAATAAATAAAACGTTAAAAAAAATGTATAAATAACATGGTAACGAGCATCTCTTTTGCATATAATTGTTTTCTTCTGTTAATTTCTTAAGATGGATTTATAGAAGGGAAATAACAATGTTAAAGAGTGTAAGTGTTTTAAAAAAATTTTATAAGTGTTTTATTTTTTGAGAGAGAGTGTGAGCAGGGGAGGGGCAGAGAGGAAACACAGAATCCAAAGCAGGCTCTAATCTCTGAGCTGTCAGCACAGAGCCTGATGTGGGGCTTGAACCCATGAATGCAAGATCATGACCTGAGCTGAAGTCGGACACTTAACCTACTGAGCCACCCAGGCTCCCCGAAGAGTGTAACTGGTTTTTGTTTTTTTTTAAATTATTGATATAAATTGCTGTTTCCAAAAGTTCATTTTTTTTTCTATTGTGGATTATTTATAAATGAAATTCATTCTCAGATTCCTTAGATTTAATTTTTTACCTTGCAGTTTTTTATATAGCTCTCAGCATGGGATTAACTGACAGCTTATACTGGAGTGATTACCAGCATTGTCTTAAAATTATTTTTTGGATTTAGTCTTCATAACAACCATTTAAAAATTTTTTTTAATGTTTGTTTATTTTTGAGACAGAGAGAGACAGAGCATGAATGGGGGAGGGTCAGAGAGAGAGGGAGACACAGAATCCGAAACAGGCTCCAGGCTCTGAGCTGTCAGCACAGAGCCTGATGCGGGGCTCGAACTCACGGACCGTGAGATCATGGCCTGAGCCGAAGTCGGACGCTTAACCGACTGAGCCACCCAGGCACCCCAGTAACAACCATTTTAAATGTTACTACCATTACTGTACTTTCATTTACAAAGATGAGGAAACTGAGGGTTAGCAAAAAAGTTAAGGAATTTGGCAAAGATTACGTACCTGCAAAAGACTCCAGAGCATGTGCCCTAAAACAGGCTTTTAACCTTTTGACTGTGATAGCAAAAAGTACATTATACCTTTTGACATACTGTAAATACATACATGCATTCATATACATACACCATTTCGTAGAGCAGATTAGACATACTGTGATGACAGAAGATGATTTTGTATTCTGTTTTTTTCAACGTTTCTTCATTTTTGAGAGAGACAGAGCATGAGTGGGGGAGGGGCAGAGAATGAGGGAGACACAGGATCTGAAGCAGGCTCCAGACTCTGAGCTGTCAGCACAGAGTGCGTAGCAGGGCTTGAACCCATGTGCGATCATGACCTGAGCTGAAGTCAGGTGCTTGACCGACTGAGCCACCCAGGCATCCCTGTATTCTATTTAAAAAAAAATTTTTTTTAACGTGTGTTTATTATTGAGAGACAGGGAGACAGAGCATGAGCAGAGGAGGGGCAGAGACACAGAATCTGAAACAGGCTCCAGGCTCTGAGCTGTCAGCACAGAGCCCGATGCGGGGCTCGAACTCACAAACTGCAAGATCATGACCTGAGCTGAAGTCAGGTGCTTAACCGACTGAGCCACCCAGGCGCCCCGTGTATTCTATTTTTTTAAATTGAGGTATAGTTGACAGGCATTGTTAGTACTTTAATTTCAGGTGTACAACAGGATGATTCGACAACTCTGTATTGTTGTGCTCTGCCCACCACAGTAAGTGCAGCTAGCATCTGTCACCATACAATGCTATTATAATACCACTGACCGTATTCTCGATGCTTTACTTTTCATCCCCATGACTTACTCATTTCATAACTGGAAACCTATATCTCCCACTCCCCTCTACTACCCCTTTGTTTCCACCCTCTGACCCCCTATTCTATATAAAAAACAATGCTGGTCAAGACCTTAAGAATCTCCTCTTCTGAACTACAGTGTATGTGGGGTGTCCTCTGAGGATGTGTCTCTTTAGTGGTACAAAAAGATTGATGTTTATGTTCAGCTTATTATTTCATGAAAATAAGGGATAATACTGAAAGGCATAGGATCCTCAAGGGAGTGTATTTCAAGGTCAAGTTGTGAGGGATTTCAGGGGAATTCAGATTTGAATTGCTGTAGCTAGATTATAGATAATAAGTGTTACATCCTTCTTAGATTTCTTCATGAAATATCCTGAATGATAAGAGAATGCATCCCAAAGCAGTCTTAAAAAAGTATGTAATTGTTTTAAAATCTAGTAGACTATCTCAAAGATTCATGTGAATCTTGCATTTTAATACTATAGTTGCATTTCCAGTATTAAATGTTTTTAATTATATTAGAGAAAAATGGAAAGTTTTTAACCATCCATTCTTTGCATGTTTATATTCTATGGCATTAAGGTGTCTCTAACTTGTGTGTCACATTCCTGGGAGGAATTGTACTCTGGTGAGAGGTAGCATTTGAGGTACATCAGGGTGTTGCTCCTGAGTCAAGGGCATGATTGTATACTACAATGATAGTGGCTGCCATTTTCATACAAGTAGGAACGTTTGGATCCAGCAAAAATTAATATAAACTTTTTGAAGTACAAAAACAATACAAGCAGGAACATATGGGTGCCTCAGTTGGCTGAGTGTCTGACTCTTGATTTTGGCTCAGGTCATGATCCCAGGGTCTTAGGGCTGTGGGGGTTGAGCCCCACATTGGGCTCTTTACTGAGCTTGGAGCCTGCTTGAGATTCTCTGTCCCTCTTCCCTCCCCCAAAACAAAAAACAAAACAAAACAAAACAAAGATATAATTACATTGTAGGAAACTGGGAAGACAACAGGCAATTATCCAAAGAAAAATTTTCATTTGTGCACTTACTTATAGTAAAAGTATTATAAAGGCAAAAGTATATTGAAGTGATCTTAAATTTTAAATTTATTTTTATAAAAACTTCAAGTAGATTATAACAATTTATATAGACTATGAACTACCTATTTTGAAAGAATAGAATTATGCTAATTGACATTCTGGAAAATATGCAAAGCTGCCTAGAAAAGAAAACTGATTTTAGTCTCGGTTTTACCATTTACTTACGTGACTTAGAACAAATCTTCTAGTGTCTGTGCTAATGAAGACACATTTCTCATCGTTTCTCATCCATAAAAACTCTTGCCTAAAAATTGTAAGTAAATAGATTTATTTATAGATGAATTTTGATGTACTTATAGGGAAAAAAGGAGGGTTTTCTAGAGGATTGGAATAAAAAAGGGAGATAAAGTGGAAGTCACACAAAAAGAAAAGGTTTTTAGCAAACTTTAGGGAGAGGAAGAAAGCTTAAGGAAAATGAGCCTGGGCCTGTTTTGGGTGCTACATGAGATGTTTAAAATGTGTGTTAGCTGAGTGAAAGGTTATATAACATATATATTGCTAAGTTTTGCAAAATATCTGCGTAGTTAAAATCAGACCATTAACATTTAAGTGATGTATCAAATGGATTAGAAAAGTGACCTTTTAGAATACTGTTTGCAACAAAGTGATAAATTCACAAGGATGTTGAGATCATGTAGGGGAAGGAGGTCGATCCTAAGCATTTTTAAGTGATCAGGGGATGGTAAATGAGAATTCATTATACAAGACTCATTAGTTTAAAAAGATAGGTATTATTGATATTCTGTCTGCTTTCTGAGCATGCTTTCCTTATTGCTTCATTAATGAGGATAGTGTAATTTTAAGAATTTTCATAAACTCATGTTAAAACAATGTTTGGTACACAGTAAGCACTGTTTGCCAATATGCATTCAGATATAGCCTCAGTCTCAACCTTATTTTCTGATTTTTTTTTTTTTCAACATTTATTTATTTTTGGGACAGAGAGAGACAGAGCATGAATGGGGGAGGGGCAGAGAGAGAGGGAGACACAGAATCGGAAACAGGCTCCAGGCTCCGAGCCATCAGCCCAGAGCCTGACGCGGGGCTCGAACTCACGGACCGCGAGATCGTGACCTGGCTGAAGTTGGACGCCCAACCGACTGCGCCACCCAGGCGCCCCTTATTTTCTGTTTCTAAGTTCATTCCTCGTTTGCAGTAACAACTTTATTGTAGTTGCAGAGGAATTCCTGCCTGCTTTAGTATATTTCCAGCCTTTGAAATCATCCGACTATAAAGGAATTGTGGAGAAAAAACACATTTTTACTACTAGTTTTTAATTAATTGTCTCTCATAGTTCTTTCCAATTGGTTTTATTACTTTACTGAAAGATACTTTTTTCTCCCTTAAAATTTTCCTTATTTCCAATTGCTACCATTTGGTCCTTAATGGAATCCTTTGAGAATCTAAAGCATAGTTTCCAATAAAATTTTCTGTAATGGTAGAAAGATTCTTTTTGTGCTATCCAATATGGTAGCCACTATGTGGCTCTTTGGCTGAGTACTTAAAATGTGGCTTGTGGGACAGAGGAACTAAATTTTTAATTTTATTTAATTTAAATAGCCGCATGGGGCTAGTAATTCTTGTATTAGCATTTCTAAACTTTCAATCCAGCAAATTTTTGAAAACAATGACACACTCTTGATTCAGTCTTCTCCAGTTTATTGAAGAAATTTCTAGTTGTTTTTAAATAGGGAGGTAGCTGAAGTAGTGTATAAGCTTTTTCCAAAGTGTGGTATGTAAGATAATTTTAGTTGTTTCACAAACATGGTGTTAAATTAAATTGACAAGTTATTCTTTTTTCAATACTTTTTGCATCTTAATTAAGTTAAAGTATGTGTGTATGTGTTTAATAAGGAATAACATTAACCTCAATCTCTGGTAGACAGCCAATATTGTTTGGCTTGTACTGTATTCAATTTCATAGTTACCATCTATTTATGGATTTAATATTTTAAATTGGCTGTAGTGATTAAAACCTTTCAGGAACATTTTTTGTCTAATTCATGTGGTATCACATATAAGGCAAAAAGTTGATGATGGTTGTGAATGTCAAAACAAAAACAAATTTGTGACATACTGATTTAGTGGAAGGACGATTCGATTGGTAGAGAATCAGCAGCCTTGCTGTGCCACTAGTTTGCTGAGGCAAGTCTGGGTCTTTTTTAGGTATGGCTTCTGCTTTGACAAAATGGGAAAGAGGTTGGTTTAGAAATGAGAAAAGATGTAAAATGTTTAAATTTTAATTCCTGTGTAGTTAACATATACAGTATTGTATTATTTCAGAGATTGACATTTTTAAATGTATTTTATGCAGTAATAACTGATAAAGCATACCATTTTTGGCAGTAGCTAATGTGTATTAAGCATTTTGCCGTATGTCAAACATGAATTACTCTCAGTTAATCCTTGACTCCAAAGTAGTTGACATACAGCCGTCAATCCTTTTTTAAAAAACTTTGGTGGACAGAATTGGACTGTATATTATCTTGGTTCATAGTGTCGTCATTGGTTTATGTATGGACCTCTGTAGCCTATTAGTTTAATTTTTCATTTACTTGATAAATACAGTCCAATCCAAGAATCAGGCATTAGTGATAACTAACATTTACCTAATGTGCATCTATCATATTTTCTTGACTTCTTTCTTCTCAGAGGTTACTGTATCCTGAGTTATGTGTTTACCATTCTTTTCCTATTTAAAAAAGAAAAAGTTGGGTCGCCAGGGTGGCTCAGTCAGCTGTGTGTGCAACTTTGCTCAGGTCATGATCTCATGGTTCACGATTTGGAGCCCCACGTCGAGCTCTGTGCTGACAGCTCAGAGCCTGGAACCTGCCTCATATTCTGTGTGTCTCTCTCTTTGTGCCCCTCCCCTGCTCATACTCTGTCTTTCTGTCTCTCTCTCTTTCTCTTAAAAATAAATAAAACATTAAAAAAATTTAAAAAAATAAAATGAAAAAGAAAGGTTTTTTTTAATGTTTATTTTGGGGGAGGCATGCATGGGGGAGGGGCAGAGAGAGTGGGAGACACAGAATCTGAAGCAGGCTCTAGGCCCCAAGCCTGATGTGGGGCTCGAACTAATGAACCGTGAGATCATGACCTGAACTGAAGTCAGATGCTTAACCAGTTGAGCCACCCAGGCACCCCAAAAAAGAAAAAAGTTTTATATACATGTATCCTTAAACAAAACGAATATGTTTTACTTATATGTCAACTCCTGGAAGTTCATTTTTTAAACTGTTGATTTTATTTATACTCAATGGTATTAAGATGTATCCAATTTTTTGGTATACATTTTTATTCATTTGTATTGCTATATAACATTCCACCGTGTGAAGTGACCACAATTTAGACACTCTTGTTTAAGGGTATTTGAGTTGTTTCCAGATATTTGCTATCATGAATATTACTTACTGTGAAAATTTTTATAAAATGCTTCTGATACATACGTGCTAAAGGTTCTCTTGATTATATACTTAGGAATAAAATAGTTTGATTGTAAGATATGTTGTGAATTTTAAATTTACAAGGTAATGCCAAATTATGTCCCAAAGTAGTTCTGCTTTGTACTCTTACTAACAATATAAAAGACCATGTATAAAATTGTACTTGATTGTGGTCTAATGATTTTTGCTAAAACGTTTTTCAGTGCTTACTATATACCAGATACTGTTCTAAATACATGAATTAATAAATTGTTTTAATCCCACAACAGCCCTGTTGGGTAGGTATTGTTATGTCCAATGAGGAAACTGAGGCATGATGAGGTTAAGCTAATAAATAAAAAAGAGTTGGGATTCAGATTGGTGAGGTCAGGCTAGAGTCCACCCTCTTAACTGATGTGATGTACTTCTCCAAAATACTGATATTTGTGCATTTATATTCTCTATCCCTTTTCCCCTGCCCCTTGGCCTATATGTGCTTGTGAGGGTGAGTGTTGGTAATTCTACCCTTATGTTATTGTGTTAGCATTGTCTGTTGTGTGGTCTTCCTTTAATAAAGCAGTTTCTTCGGGTGCCTGGGTGGCTCGGTTCAGAGGCCGACCCTAGTGAGTTGAAGCCCCACATCGGATTTGCTGCCATCAGTGTGTGCCTGCTTCAGATCTTCTGTCTCTCTCTCTCTGCCCTTCACCTGCTCATGCTCTCTCTCGCTCTCTCTCTCAAAAATAAACAAACATTAAAAAAAAAAGCTGTTTCTTAAAAAGATGTTTTCCTTGTTGCTAGAATGAGTAAGATGGTTCAGATGATTTGTAGCATTTTGGGCTCTAATATTTTATAATTTGACTTCCTCTTCCTCTTTTTACGCAGTTCATTTTAATTTTAGAATAATCTTATATCTGTTTTTCTCTTTTTAGTATAAAATGTGAAACAACTTAGTATGCTGCTTTATTTCATTGTACAATTCTGTATTAACTATTTTTTCACAGAATATTTTAAATGTATTAAGCAGCTAAAAGAATTCTGGAGTGGACTTGAATGTATACTAATCTCCACATAAGCTTTTGGTACCTAACATCTCTCCTTTTTTTTTTTTTTTTAAATTTTTTTTTTTTTTTAACATTTATTTATTTTTGAGACAGAGACAGAGCATGAGCAGGGGAGGGGCAGAGAGAGAGGGAGACACAGAATCCGAAACAGGCTCCAGGCTCCGAGCTGTCAGCCCAGAGCCCGATGCGGGGCTCGAACTCACAGACCGTGAGATTGTGACCTGAGCCGAAGTTGGACGCCCAACCGACTGCGCCACCCAGGCGCCCCCATAACATCTCTTAAACAGATTGATTTTTTTTTCTTTTAACATTTCTAGGTAATGTCCTTGGGATAATTCTTAAGGCAATCCTTTTTGTTTATTATCTGTTAGATGCTAAATAGATGAGTTTTTTTATTTGTTTTACCTTTAAGGTACTGAGTTTTTTTTTCTTTTTTTGAGATAAATATTATTCTCAAATTTAATTCTAGTGATAGGTAAAGAACTTATTGGCTTAATAATTACTGAATCACAAAGTGCCAAGCCCAATAATAAACACCTAATTACCCATGTATCTTGCCAAAGTACGGTATTACTTATGTTCAGATGTTAAAGTGTTTAGGTTCTGTAAAAACAGTGTTTAAGGGGGCGCCTGGGTGGCTCAGTCGGTTAAGCGTCGACTTCGGCTCAGGTCATGATCTCACGGTCTGTGAGTTCGAGCCCCGCGTCAAGCTCTGTGCTGACAGCTCAGAGCCTGGAGACTGTTTCAGATTCTGTGTCTCCCTCTCTCTCTGCCCCTCCCCTGTTCACGCTCTGTCTCCCTCTGTCTCAAAAATAAATAAACGTTAAAAAAAAAAATAAAAAAAAACAAAACAGTGTTTAGGCCTTTTTTTTAACTGAAAAGGGGAAAAATCTTTTAATTCAAATCCATTGTGTGTATGCTGCATATTTTCGTGGTAGTTAAATGTTTTAGTGCAACAGGCCCAAAAGGATCAATCACACATGCTTTGGAATGGTTGGGTGATGGAAGCACCAAACAGGGAGACCATTATGCTGCAGCATTTCTTATTAATCAGACTTAGTCCCTCTACTGGATTTTACATTGCTCTTAGGTTTGGCACAGCCATTAATGTTGATATTGAATGAAATAGTCATGACAAACATTTATCAAGTATTTATTATGCTACAGAAAGGATTAGAACTAACATTTTTGAGGTTTCCTGTGTGTCAGGTGTTAATATGGTACGTAGGGAAATAGATAAATAAAATCTGGATTTTGGCCCTCATTGAATTACCAATCTAACATTAGAAATACGTGGTTTTTTGATAGTGAAGAACTTGGAAATACTGATTTTTCTATTAGGAGAAAATAATATTTCCTAGAAGAGTGAGAAAGCTATTCAAAGTAATAATGACTTCATTTTGAAGAGGAATTTTTATGTGTTATGCCTATTAACTTTTTAGCTCAGTGGTCTTGTGATGTGACAAAGTGGCTGCAGTCTTAACTCATTACCTCTGAAATTTGTGTGTAAGATAGATTATGTAAGAAAGATAAAAGATTTAGTGTCTGTTAATTTAAAGCTAAGGATCAGGTGAATATTGTAAACTTGGTGTTTCTGTAAATTTAGCCTTCATATATTGTAAATAAAGTTTTACATATGAATGATACTTTATTATTTATAGAATTTGTAGGACTTTAATCTTTTTTTTAAAAATCATTTCTTTCTGTAGGAAGAGCTTCGAAATGAGTAATTTGTAACTATTCAGCCCACTTGGGGTCAGGCTTTAATGCAAGAGCCTGAGATGTGTCATTTTAAGTCCGATAAATTTCTGATTAGAAGACTCAGGGGCATTTTAGGTGAAGCACACGGTTGGGGTTCCAAACTCCTCAAATAACTTGTTATTAACCAACTGAACTATAATTTTTCTTCCTTTCTTCTGTTATTTGTGCTAAAAATTGGAGATTTTATGGGTGAGAGGTCAAGGTAGGACCAGTGATAGGATTGTATAAACGTGTTGGTGTGTCGTTGCCTCTTACCATCCTATATATCTTGAGAAGGGCTGTCATTCAAAGATGTTGCAGCTACTAGTAGGTTAAGCTAGTCCTCATATTACGATGTTGCTTCACAAAATTCTAATGGGGGTGTGTGTGTGTGTATGTCACTTTGAAATCATTTTAGACCTACAAGTAGGAAAAAATGTATAAAAGTATATTCTTCAGCTAGGTTCCCAAAATGTTAACCTCTTACACAGCCAGATCGGGAGACTAACACTGATAAAATATTACTCAAGTTTCCTCAGTGCCACAGATGTCCTTTTTCTAGTTCAGGATACAATCTAGCATCACATATTGTATTAAGTATTTATGTCTCCTTTAATGTGGAACAGCTCTTCAGTCTTTTCTTTCATTAACTTTGAAATTTTTGAAGAGTACCGACCAGGTATTTTGTAGAGTGTTTCTCTGGGTTTGTCTGATGCTCACTGGTGATGAAATTGAAGTTAAGCATTTTTGGCCACATTGCTGTAGAGTGATGATGTCCTTATGCTTCAGATCAGAAGGTCTGTGATAATGATATATCCCATACTGATGATAATGAACTTTGGTCATTTGGTTAAGGTGCTGTCTGCCAGGTTTCTCAGCTGGTAAATTCTCTTTATAATAAGCATCTTCTGGGAAGAGATACTTTGAGACTATGTAAATATTCTGTTATCACACGCTTGCCCACTGTTTTTAACATCTGTTGATTTTTGCCTGCAACAATTATTATGACATTTGCTAAATGGTGATTTTCTGTTTCCATCATTCCTTCTGCTGTTACTAATTGGAATTCTATAGAGAAGCTTTCTCTTGTTCCTACATTTATTTAAGTATTTCTATCAGTATGGAGTATAATCCATTGCTATCATTATTTTGATGCTCTTTTGATCCAGATTTGGCCATTGGGAGCCTCATCAAATTTCACATTTTCTATGTTCCAGCTAGGTGTTCTCATTGCATTAGGCTGAGGTTGGTGGTATCCATTTTACAGATGAAGAAAACTAAGCTGAAATTTAAAAATTTTGTTCACAACACTCAGATAAATGTGATAGAGAGTCGGGACATAAATTCAGGACTTCACAGTTCAGAGTTTAGATTCTTCTTACTCTCCTAAATTACTATAAATTTCCTTTTTTATACTGGTCTTTTTCATTAATTTTGTTATTTGTCTTTCTTAGCAAGGACAGGGCACAATCTAATTCTAATATTCAAGAAAATTATTTGCTAATAATAGGTATAACTTTCAAAGCAGAAAATAGTCATTACAATTTTAAAAATATATATTACATGCCTGATATGGGTAAGGCAGTGTGCTAGACATTGGAAGTCTTTGACTACGTGCATACGTGTTTTATGGGGACATTGTGCTGAGAATTTTTTTTGTTTACTGTGACTTTTCCCCCCTCAGTATGTAGTTAAGGGGTAGAGAGAAACAGGTATGGCTATTGTAAATTAATTTATTATCCATATGGCTTAGGGATTTGTATATTATATACAAATATATATAACATAATTATATAGTATTTAAATTTATGTTTACTTATATGTGCCTCCTTTCAGTACACTGTCATTTCATAATTTTACTGATACGCAACCATTAAATGACACGTTTGCCTAATCACACTTAAGCGTTTTATGTTGTTGCTTTTAATTCTTACAGTAATGTCTTAAGTTGATATTATTTTTCTCACATTCTGGATGAGCAAAGAGACTTAAATGGAGTGACTTGCTTAAGATTATAAAGCTTAATAAAAATACGGTGGATTTAGGGGCATTTGGGTAGCTCAGTTGGTCAGTCATCCGACTTCGGCTTAGGTCATGATCTTGGGGTTCAGGACTTCGAGTCCTACATCTGGGTCTTTGCTGTCAGCATGCATTTTCACTTGGAATCCTGTGTCTCTCTCTCTCTTTGCCCCTCCCCCTGCTCTCTCAAAAATAAACAAACATTAAGAAAAATAAGGTGGGGGTGCCTGGGTGATTCAGTCGGTTGAGTGTGGGACTTTGGCTCAGGTCATGATCTCGCAGTTCATGAGTTGGAGCCCCTCGCTGGGCTCTGTGCTGACAGCTCAGAGCCTGCAGCCTGCTTCAGATGCTCTGTCTCCCTCTCTCTGTCCCTCCCCATCTTGTGCTCTGGGTGGTGCTCCAGGGTGGCTCAATTGGTTAAGCTTCTGACTTCAGCTCAGGTCGAGATCTTGGAATCCCTGTGTGAGGCTGTGCTGACAGCTCAGGGCCTGGAGCCTGCTTCAGATTCTTTGTCTCCCTCTCTCTCTACCCCTCCCCTGCTTGGCTCTCTCACTCTCTGAAAAGAAAAAAAAAAAAAAAAAAAAAAAGAGTGGATTTAAACCCAGTGTTTACACTTTTTACTATGTGAAGTACTGTTTCTGTCACATATTTTGTTTAGGCTTTCAGAGTGTCCCTTGGTTCTGATGTTGAGGTGAACAAGCCCATCCTGTATGCCTCTTTAGGGGCTTTTGAGTTCATTTAGCCAACTTTGAAGGCCTAGCTCTGTCACCAGTTTTGGTATCTTAGACTTCTGTAAACCACTTCTGTAAAATGAGGATAATAACTCTGTTTTGAAAGGTTATTGTGAGGATTAAATGTACTCCATGTAAAGTATGGTACTGTGTCTGCACATAGCAAGTACTGAAGTGTTAGCTGCCTATTAGTAGCAATAGAAGTAGTAATTAAAGAAACATTAAAAGTTCATATTATAAAATAAACACTAATACATGACAAACATTTACAGTGTGCTACCTGGGAAATTGTACAAGCCTTGAGTATTTCATAGAATCAAAGAAATTTAGAATGAGAAAAGATTTTGATTAAATAGGATCTATTTTCTCTGGTTTTTTTTTTTTTTTTTAGATGAGGGTACTAAGGACTGGAATGATAAAATAAATAACTCACCCCAAATATTGCAGTTGCACTGTGTCAGTCTAAGTGGAAACTGGCTTTGTGACTGTTCAGTTCTTTCCCCTGTTGATTTTTTTTCCCCATGTCCATGGAAACCCCAATCTCTATTAAGGAATATAATTTGTTGAGGATGTAATCTTTTTTCTTTATTTATAGGAATCATCGATACTAGTACTCAACACTGATTTCTAAAATACAGCCAATGTAAGTTGGAAGAGAAATAATATAATTTGCCTTTTTATGGTTAAGAGCCTATGATAGCATAATAATGCTTTTGGTCAGAATCCCTTTGAGCAACTGGTCAATGGAAAAGTTTCTCTAAAAGCACTGTTCAGATTTTCATGATGGTCAAATAGAAGGTCTCCAGCAATAGTTTATTTAGCTTTTGGGGGAATGCTTATTTGTTATTGTTTTAGAAATTTAAAAGACAGAAAAATGCAAAGAAGATGAAGGTCATGTGTATCCTTATCCACAATCACTGTTACCATCTTTGTTTTTCTTTTTACTCCATTATTTTTGTGGTGGTAATTGTAATTGAGTTGTGCTATTAGGTCTATTCTATCTAAAGATAGATGACAGATGAAAAAAGTTGTATTTTAACCTTGGTTATTTAGGATATTTGGTTGAGCACCATACTCACGAAGTTAATGACTCTCTTTGTGGAGCAGCAAACTACATTTTCTTTCATAAGCAAAAACAGTTGTTTGCAAAACTAAATCACTTAAAACAAATGAGTGCAAATTATTTAGCACCTTTTAAACTAAAAGAACTACTTAAATTGTGATCTTTTGGGGCAGCTGGGTGGCTCAGTCGGTTGAGCTTCCGACCTCGGGTCAGGTCATGATCTCACAGTTTGTGAGTTCGAGCCCCACATCAGGCTCTGTGGTGACAGCTTGGGGCCTGAAGCCAGCTTCACATTCTGTGTCTCCCCATCTCTCTTAGCCCCTCCCCTGCTCGTGCTCTGTCTCTGTCTCTCAATAATAAATAAATGTTAAAAAAAATTAAAAAAAAATAAATTGTGATCTTTTTACCATCATTCAGGAATATAATTATAGAATGGATGACACATTAAAAGGGGACACATTGAATGCTTTGGCTAGTGAGTGAGCTTAGCCCATCACCTAACATCCATATCTAAAAGTTTTACTATACACGCACATAACCATTGTGATAAATTCATAATCTACCACTATGATGAGGCATTTAGAAACTAGGTTAGATGAGGAAAAGTTGTAGGTACTTGTCAGATTGAGCTTGGAGAAGAGTTGATTGGTGAAAAATACTAGCTGTCTCCAAATAATTGGTAAACCTCATAAAATATTAGGAGTATACTTAGATTATATAGAATATACTTGAAGGACAAGATACTCTTGTCCTTCGGAGTAAAACTGGAAACAGTGAATTAAAGTTAAAGGGTTATGTAAATTTTTGTTTTACACAAAAATGATGCCATTTGGTTAATAATGAAATGGATTATATGATGAAGTCTGTAGTTTCTTGTTATTTTCAAACTGAAACATGAAGGATTGGTCATCTGTGTGGATTTTTTCAAAAGGAATGCTTTGTTGTGTGTCAGGTTAGTCTAGATCTGTCAGATTCCCTATAACTTCCTAGGGTCCATGCTTTTATTTTTATACACTAAATAACACCACCTTGTTTCTGAAGTTTCTGTCTTCTGAAAAATGCATATTTTTTGTATAAACACAAAATGCATAGCTTTCAAAAATACCTTATACTTTGAGATTTATGGATGAAGGAAAATTTGTCAGTTCCCATTAATCTCAAATATTTTGTGACTTCTAAATTTATGCATCTCTATGAAACCTACATCATATCTATCTATCTATCTATCTATCTATCTATCTATCTATGGGAATGAAAAAGCTTTCACTTCTTGTTTTAAGTAATTGACTCTTAATACTTTCTGAATTGTCATATTCCATTGGACACTAACATTACTGAGATCATCCATGGTCTGTAATATTGCATACATGGTCCATAAATAGATCCTTTTGAGAAAGGATGTGGGTTTACTGTATAGGCATTCAGCTTTCCTTATTCTGCCCAAGAAGCCATAGATAGTATCTTTGATTCATTCCAGCTGTGTCTGGTGTAAAAACTGCTAAATGAGTAAGTGGTGTTCTAGCTTTTGGTTTTTGAATCTTGGAAAGTCTTGAAAAGTCTTATCTATACCTAGTTCCTAATGTCAATGGGAAATGTATTCTCTACATCTTTACTGTAATCTTTCACTCATTACAACTTTTGAAATGAAAATTTATAGATTATAACTTGTCTGATGATGATTAAAATTTGTTTGATGTTGGTTTTTATTTCCCCATTGCTTGTTTTTCCATGTAGGGGACCATGTTTTGTAGGTTTATAAGGGCCTTACTGGCTTGCTTGTTTTCTTAAAACTACCACGTATGAGCACCACGCTGCCAGTTTATTTATTTATTAAAACTTTTTAAAAATTTTTATTTACTTTTGAGAGAGAGAGACAGAGTGTGAGTGGGGAAGGGCAGAGAGAGAGAGGGAGACAGAATCTGAAGCAGGCTCTAGGGTCTAAACCGTCAGCACAAAGCCTGATGGCAGGGCTTGAACACACGAACCATGAGATCATAATCTGAGCTGAAGTCAGATGCTTAACTGACTGAGCCACCCAGGTGCCCCAAATCACAATTTCAGTTTAAATCCAGGATTGCTCACAGTTAAAAAGTACCTTCTAAGTTTTAGTGTATTTCTGTAAAGTAAACTGGGTTACTGAGCATTTTTGGGTTAGTGGATGAAGAGGTAATGAGCGTTATATAAAGGATGTGTTAAGGTGGACATGTTTACTTTGTCAAATAGAATTACAGGTTTCAAGATTTGCTTCTCTATAGGAGAGGGAGTCATGATTGGGGAATCCTGTTTTTTAAGTATGTGCTATTAGCTTACATTTAGACTTATGGAATCCTAGAAAAATGAGAAAGGTAACTGGTAGAGAATATTTACTCCAAATATTTCTTACTTTTACATAAATGAAACTGGGGGTAAAGAGTGACCTTTTTTTCCTGTATAGTCACAGCTATTTAAGTTGGGGAACAGGATCAGAATGGCATGGGTTTTAAATCCTTGCTATCACTTTCAAATGATGCAAATCACTTAAAAATTTTGAAACTTGAGTTTTCTCATTTGTAATGTGGAATAAACACCATTTTGCAAGGTTATTTTCAGAATTAAGGAAAATATCTTTAAACAAATGCCCAAAATAGGCTAAGCAGATCATAAAAGCTAGATATTTACTATTAAATGTTTATCATTAGACCTAGGATTGCTTTGTTTCGTTTAGGTACTTTGATTATTTTGTGATTATAAAAGAGGAAATAAAGGTAACCTCTAACTTTGCTACTTGTAAATTTTTCCAGATTGTTTTTCTTTTTAAGGGATATTGTACACATTTAATCTTTTTTATTTGTCCAAAACTGGCTCTTTAGGGTTTGGCCTGTTACCGTGAATGAAGTATGTACCTTCTGCAGGGTTTTGAGCAAGAATCCTATGACCTGACTTAGGTGTTAAAGATCACTCAAATGTTCTTGGCCTCTAGGTATACTTAAGACTTCTCGTTTGTTTTGTTGAGCTACCTTCTTCTTTCCTAAAAAAGTCCGTTGATATTTTAAACTGAATTTCCAATAAATAGAATTTAGATAGAATGATCATCTTTATAATAATGAGTTTTGCTTTTAGAAAACAAAAAGTCTTCATTCATTCAAGTCCTTTATTCCCTTCTTTAAAGTTTTACAGATTTCTTCATATTAACCCTGGTTTACTAGATCATTTTTATTCTAGTAATTTTATATTTTTTATTATTGTGAATTGTCTCTTTTTATGTTATAATTTCTTAACTCATTGGTAAATAGGAAAGTCAGTTTTTTATTATTTCTTATATTCATCTACTACACTGCCACCTATTTTTTAAATAGACTTTATTTTTTAGAGCAGTTTTAGGTTCAAAGCAAATTTGAGAGAAGGTAGAGATTTCTCATATGCCCTCTACTCTTAACACAGGCCTAGCCTCTACCATTGTCAATAACCCTTACCAGAGTGGTACATTTGGTAGGATGGATGAATCTGCGTTGATACATCATTACCACCCAGAGTCCTTTATTTACATTAAGGTTTACTTTTCGGGCTGTACATTCTTTGGGTTTGGACAAATGCACAATGCTATGTATTCATCATTATAGTGCTGATGTAGAGTAGTTTCACTGCCCTAAAAATCCTCTGTACTCTGCCTGCTCATCTCCCTACTCCTCCAGCCCCTAGCACCTACTGATCTTTTTTTACTGTCTCCATAGTTTTGCTTTTTCAGAATGTCAGATAGTTGGAATAATACAGTATTTTAGACTGGCTTCTTTCACTTAGCAATATGTTTTTATTTATTTATTTATTTATTTATTTTTATTTTTGGGACAGAGAGAGACAGAGCATGAACGGGGGAGGGACAGAGAAAGAGGGAGACACAGAATCGGAAACAGGCTCCAGGCTCTGAGCCATCAGCCCAGAGCCCGACGCGGGGCTCGAACTCACGGACCGCGAGATCGTGACCTGGCTGAAGTCGGCCGCTCAACCGACTGCGCCACCCAGGCGCCCCAGCAATATGTTTTTAAAGTTCCTCCATGCCTTTCCATGGCTTGATAACACATTTCTGTTTCAGACTGAATAGTATTCCATTGTCTGAATGTACCACGGTTTATTCATTCGTTTCCTGAAGGACATCTTGGTTGCTTCTAAGTTTTTGGCAATTATGAGTAAACCTGTTATTAACATCCACGTGCAGGTTTTTATTGTGGACATGTTTTCAAATCCTTTGGGTAAATACCAAGGAGTGCAGTTGGCCGATTATGTGGTAAGAGTATGTTTAGTTTTGTAAGAAATTGCCCAACTGTCTTCCAAAGTGGCTGTACCATTTTGTGTTCTCACAAACAGTTAAATAATTCTTTTTGCTCATGAGCATTTGGTGTTGTCAGAGTTCTTCGTTTTTGCCATTCTAATAGGTGTGTAGTGTAATCTTGTTCTTTTGATAAGATGACATAAGATGAGGAGAATCTTGTCATATGCTTATTTGCATTTGGGTATCTTTGGTGTGGTGTGAAGGACTTTGATCCAGTATTTATTTATTTGGGGTTTTTTGTTTGTTTTTTATTTTAGTTTTGAGAGAGAGAGAGAGAGAGAGAGGGAGTGAGTTCAGGGGAGAGGGATAGAGGGAGAGAGAGAATCCCATGCTGTCTCTATGTTTAGCGCAGAGCCTGATGCGGAGCTTGATCCCATGACCCTGGGATCATGACCTGAGCCAACATTGAGAAACCTACGCTGAACTGACTGAGCCGCCCAGGCACCCCTGGTCCAATATTTAATCACATTGTTTGTATTATTAAATTTTAAGAATTCTGTGTGTATTTAGAACAAGAGTCCTTTTATAAACTGTATCTTTTGCAAGTTATATTTCCTAGACTGTGGTGTGTCTTTTCATTCTTTCAACAGTGCCTTTTTTTTAGCAGAAAATTTTAATTAAGCACAACTAATCAATTCTTTTTCTTTTTTTAAATGGATTATGCCTTTGGTATTGTATCTAAATAGTTCTTGCCAAACCCAAGGTCATACAGGTTTTTCTCCTATATTATTTTCTAGGAGTTTAATAGTTTTGTTTTTTACACTTGTGTCTGCGATCCATTTTGAGTTCATTTTCGTGAAGGATGTGAGGAATGTGTCTAGATTCCCTTTTTTTCTTTTTTGGCATGTGGATGTCCAGTTGCTCCAGCACTATTTGTTGCACTTTGCTCCATTGTATTGCTTTTGTACCTCTGTCAAAGGATAATCAGTTGAATATATTAATATGAGTCTGTTTGGAGGCTGGCTGTTCTGTTCCATTGATCTGTTTGTCCTTTCACTGATGACTTGATGACTATAACTTTATAGTAAGTCTTTAAATTGAGTAGTGTCAGTCCTCGAACATTGTTCTCCTTCAGTATTGTGTTGGCTATTCTGGGTCTTTGCTTCCCCATATAAACTTTAGAATTGGTTGATATCCGGGCACCTGGGTGGTTCAGTCGGTTAAGCATCTGACTTCTCAGGTCATGACTTCATGGTTTGTGAGTTTGAGCCCTGCATCGGGCCCTATGCTGTCAGTTCAGAGCCTGTAGCTTGCTTTGGATTCTGTGTCTCCCTTTCTCTTTGTCCCTCCCCCACTCACACTCTGTTTTTCTCTCTCAAAAAATGAATAAATGTTAAAAAAAATTAAGAATTAGTTGATACCCACAAGAAAACTTGCTGGATTTTTATTGGGATTGCATTGAATTATAGATCCAGTTGAGAAGAACTGGTATCTTGACAATATTGAGTCTTCTATCCAGGAACATGGAGGATGTCTCCATTTGTAGTTCTTTGATTTCTTTTGTTAGAGGTTTGTAATTTTCCTCATATAGATCTTGTATATATTTTGTTAGATTTGCACCTAAGTATTTCATTTGTTGGGGTGCTAATGTAAATAGTATTGTGTTTTTAATTTTCCAATTATTTGTTACTATTATATAGAAAAGTGCTATAATTGCTTATTAGTCCAGAAGTTTTTAAAAGATTTTAGATGATGATTCTCTCAGATTTTCTACAGAGATAATCACATCATCTGTGAACAGACATAGTTTTATTTCTTCCTTCTCAGTTTATATGCCTTTTATTTCCTTTTCTTGTCTTCTTGAGTTAGCTAGAATTCTAGTACAGTGTTGGGAAATCTATACACATTTAATTTTATTTTCTTGTCCTACTGCATTGGCTACAACCTCAAAATGTTGAAAAAGAGTGGTGAGAGGAGACTTCCTTGCCTTGTTCCTGATCTCAGAGGGAAAGCTTCTAGTTGCTCATCATTAAGTATAATGTTAGCTGTACGTATTTTATAGATATTCTTTAAGATATTCCCTATCTACTTGTAGATTACTTACTTTTTTAAAAAAAAATTTAACTTTTATTTATTTTCAACAGACAGAGACAGAGCATGAGTGGGGGAGGGGCAGAGAGAGAGGGAGACCCAGAATCTGAAGCAGGCTCCAGGCTCTGATCTGTCACCTCAGAGCCCAACACGGGGCTTGAACCCACTGACTGTGAGATCATGACCTGAGCTGAAATCGGATGCTTGACCGACTGAGCTACCCAGGTGCCCCTAGATTACTGAGTTTTTATTATGAATGCCCTGTTGGATTTTGTCAAGTGCTTTGCATCTGTTCATAACATTACATGATTTCTCTTCTTTAGCCTTTGATATGATGCATTAAATTAGTTGATTTTATAAATTGTATTTATGTATTCGGCTCCATGCTGGCTAATGCATGGGCTTGAACTCATGATTCTGAGATCAAGACCTGAACTGAGATCGAGTCAGCTGCTTAACTGACTGAGCCACCCAAGCACCCCTAATTGATTTATTTTAAGTGGTGAACTAAGGTGCGCCTGGGTGGCTCAGTTGATGGAGGGTCCAACTGTTGATTTCGGCTCAGGACATGATTTCAGTGTTGTGGGATTGAGCCCTGAATCAGGCTCTGTGTTCTGTGTGGAGCTTGCTTAAGATTTTCTCTCCCTCTCCCCCTTCCCCTGCTTGCTTGCTCGCTCACTCTCCCTCTCAAATAAAAATCAAAAAATAAATAAATGGTGAACCAGCTTTGCATACTTGGGATAAATCCCTTGGTGGTGGTATATAATACTTTTTCGCACATTGTTGTAAATTATTTTTACCTATTTTTAATATATTGCATATATGTTCATGAGAGATACTGGTTTCTAGTTTTCTTATGATTTTATTTGGTTTGATGTTAGGGTAAAATTGGCCTCATAGAGTGATTTAGGAAGTATTCCCTTTTTCTGTTTTCTGAAAGAGATTGTAGAAAATTGATATACTTAATATTTTTTTTATGTTAGGGAGAATTCATCAGTGAACTCAAGCCTTTTGCTTTCTGTTTTGGAAAGTTACTGATTATTGACTTCATTTTTAAAATAGATACAGGCCTTTTCAGACTTTTTCGTGTATGAAATTTGGCAAATTGTGTCTATTTCATGTAGGTTATTAAATTTGTGGGCATAGAGTTGTTCATAGTATTTCTTTGTTGTCCTTTTAATGTCTGGAGTTTGTAGTAATGTCTTCTTTCCTTTCTGTTATTTGTCATTTGTGTCTTCTCTTTTTTTCTCAGTTAGCCCAGCTAGAGACTTACCAATTGTTTTGAACTTTTCAAAGAACCAGCTTTTGGTATTACTGGTTTTCTCTATTACTTTTCTGTATCCAGTTTCTTTGATTTCTGTTCTGGTTTTTATTATTTCTTCTCTTCTGATTTCTCTGGATTTAATTTGGTCTTCTACTTTAAGTTGTTAGCTGATTTATTTAATTTAATTTAATTTAATTTTATTTTATTTTATTTTATTTTATTTTTGAAGATTTTATCTTATCTAAAAAATTTTTACATCCAAGTTAGTTAGCATGCAGTACAACAGTGATTTCAGGAGTAGATTCCTTAATGCCCCTTACCCATTTAGCCCATCCACCCTCCACAACCCCTCCAGTAACCCTCTGTTTGTTCTCCATATTTAAGAGTCTCTTATGTTTTGTTTCCCTCCCTGCTTTTATATTATTTTTGCTTCTCTTCCCTTATGTTCATCTGTTTTGTATCTTAAGGTCCTCATATGAGTGAAGTCATATGATATTTGCCTCTCTCTCACTGATTAGTTTCGCTTAGCATAATACCCTCTAGTTCCATCCATGTAGTTGCAAATGGCAAGATTTCATTCTTTTTGATTGCCGAGTAATACTCCATTGTATATATACGCCACATCTTTATCCATTCATCTTTCGATGGACATTTGGGCTCTTTCCATACTTTGGCTATTGTTGATAGTGTTGCTATAAACATTGGAGTGCATGTGCCCCTTCTAAACAGCATACCTGCATCCCTTGGATAAATACCTAGTAGTGCAATTGCTGGGTCATAGGGTAGTTCTATTTTTAATTTTTTGAGGAACCTCCATACTGTTTTCCAGAGTGGCTGCACCAGTTTGCATTCCCACCAACAGTGCAAAAGAGATCCTCTTTCTCTGCATCCTTGCCAACATCTGTTGTTGCCTGAGTTGTTAATGTTAGCCATTCTGACTGGTGTGAGGTGGTATCTCCTTGTGGTTTTGATTTGTTTTTCCCTGATGATGAGTGATGTTGAGCATTTTTTTCATGTGTTGGTTGACCATCTGGATGTCTTCTTTGGAGAAGTGTCTATTCATGTCTTTTGCCCATTTCTTCACTGGATTATTTGTTTTTTGGGTGTTGAGTTTGTTAAATTCTTTACAGATTTTGGATATAACCCTTTATCTGATATATCATTTGCAAATATCTTCTCCTATTTCGTCGATTGCCTTTTAGTTTTGCTGATTGTTTCCTTCACTGTGCAGAAGAAGCTTTTTATTTTGATGAGGTCTCAATAGTTCATTTTTGCTTTTGTTTCCCTTGTCTCCAGAGACGTGTTGAGTAAGAAGTTGCTGTGGCCAAGGTCAGAGAGGTTTTGCCTGCTTTCTGCTTGAGGATTTTGATGGTTTCCTGTCTTACGTTTAGGTATTTCATCCATTTTGAGTTTACTTTTGTGTATGGTGTAAGAAAGTGGTCCAAATTGATTTTTCTGCATGTCGCTGTCCAGTTTTCCCAGCACCACTTGCTGAAGACATTGTCTTTATTCCATTGGATATTCTCTCCTGCTTTGTCAAAGATTAGTTGGCCATATGTTTGTGGGTCCATTTCTAGGTTCTCTATTCAGATCCATTGATCTGAGTGTCTGTTTTTGTGCCAGTACCATACTGTCTTGATAATTATAGGTTTGTAATACAGCTTGAAGTCTGGGATTGTGATGCCTCCTACTTTGGTTTTCTTTTTCAAGATTGCTTTGGCTATTTTGGAGTCTTTTCTGGTTCCATACAAATTTTAGGATTGTTTGTTCTAGCTCTCTAAAGAATGCTGGTGTTAGTTTGATAGGGATTGCATTGAATATGTAGAGAAAAAAATGTAGGGAAAATATGTAGGGAAAAAGAAAAAAAAGAAAGAAGAAGGAAAACATTTGAAAATCTGAAAAAAATGAATACAGTGAAATAGAATAAAATGAAATGATGGAAGTAAAATAGAATTTGAAAAATTTACAAAAAGTAAAAAATATAGTAGAAAAAATTAAATGTATTTTTAATAAAAATTGAAAGGAAAGATAAATGTTTTCTCTTTCTGTATTCAAGAAAAAGAAACGGGAAAAAAAATAAAAAGAAAATTGAATAGGTGAATAGATAGACTAGTGAACAGACTGAAATACAATTGAAATTACATTGTTTTCCCCTAGAAGTCAAACTATGAAGCACTTTATAGTCGGTAAAGTAAGTAGTCAGAGAGATTTGTGTTCATGAAAGAGCAAGGTTGGCCCAGTTGGGCAGAGCTTAGCGTAACAGCTCTGTTGTCCACTAGATGTCGCTGCTTAGCTTACTGGGGTGGATTGTTGTGGTGCTTGTAGGTGTTTATGCACATGCGTGGGAGGGGTGAAAAATGGCATCACTCAGCTACTCAGTCTGTAGTATCAGACTTTATTCTCCCTGATCAGCAGTCACGCACCTGTCCTTTGTCTCCGGCTTTGGTCCACTCTCTGCTTTTACACTGTCCTTGACCAAGCTGTCAGGTTGCCAGGTGGCATCTCCCTCCTGAGTTTTGTCTCAGATGTAGCTGTGTTTCCTGACCCCTCACTTCTGAGGGACTATGGTTTTGACCCGCTTTGACCCTCTGCAGGAGGATCTCACCAAGCAGTGGCCAGGTGCCGGCAGCACCCAGGAACATTTGTGGGAGCGTGCTGCTTCCGATGCCCAGAGACTGCAGCTGGGTGCCACCTACCCCAGAAAAAGCTCATGTGATCGTGTAGCAGCAGTGCTTCAGGGATTGTGGAAAATCACAACACACATCTGGCACCAGGCTTTACCCTTAACGACCTTGTTCTAGCACCAGCTAATGTGGTTGTTCCCTGGGGTCTTCTAGGACCTCTGGAGTCTGCTGGGGTGGCCGCACGGCCTCTACCAAATGTCCTCCCAGCAGGGGAACCGCCTCTCCCCTTGTGGCCCAAGGACCTCTGGACCTCACTCTGCTCCTGGGGATTTGTCCTTCCCACCAAAGCACTGCCCGGCATTGAGCTGTGGAGTTTCAGACTCTGTGCTCCCCCTGTTTATAGAGTCTTAACGAAATTTAAACCCTCTCCTTTCTCCTTTCTCCCTTTTTTGTTCAGTCCCTGTGTCTGTTTCTACTTTTCCGGTTTCCAGCTGCTTTTCTGGGGGGTTGGGGGGGGGGATGGGGAGTGCTTCTCCCTCCCCCCCTCCCATCTTGGTCCTCTCCGCAAGCACAGACAGCTCCCTGCCCTCCACAGCTTCTCTCTCCCTCAGTTCACCTCTCCACCCTGCGTACCTGCTGAGTTCTGTGGTTCACATTGTTCAGATTGTTGTGTTAGTCCTCAAATCAGTTTTCTAGATGTGCATGATGGTTTAGTGTTGATCTGGCTGTATTTCATGGATGCAAGATGCAAAAATATCTTCCATGCTGTTCTACCATCTTGGCTCCTCCCCCACTAATTAATTTTAGATATTTCTTTTCTTATATGCTTCCAGTGCTGTAAGTTTTCCTCTAAGCACTGCTTTCACTGCATCCCACAAGTTTTGACCAGTTTTTCATTTAATTCAAAATATGTCTTGAGACTTCTTTGACCCATGTTGTTTTGTGTTTCATATGTATTCACACACTTATATACATGTCCACATACGCATAAACGTACATAATTGAATATGTTGTTATTTTTACTTCTGTTAGGTCAGTTAATAATAAAAATTATTTTACTATCATTTATTCTATCTTCCATTCTCTACCTTTATGTAGAACTAAGTTTTTCTGACCTAGATTAGTTTTCTTCTCTCTGGAGAACTTTTAAATTTCTTGTAACCGGGTCTTCTGACAAAAAATCCTCTCAATTTTTGTTTGCCTAAGAAAGTCTTTATATCTCCTTCGCTTTGGAAAGGTAGTTGCGCAGGGTACAGAATTTTAGGCCAGTGGTTTCTTTTCTCTCAGCAGTTGAAATATTTCCATTCAGTCTCTTCTTGCTTGCATGGTTTCTTAGAAATCAGATATAGTTCTTATTTTTGTTTTTTTAGAGGTAAGTTTTTTTCCTCTGACTTATTTTGAGCTTAATTTTCTTTATTTTTTTATTTTCTGTAGTTTGAAAATTATGTGCCTAGGTATAGGTTTTTTTTTCACGTTTATCATGCTTGGTGTTCTCTGTGCTCCTTGCACCTGTGGTTTGATGTTTGATATTTTGGGTAAAGTGTAAAGTATTTTTTTTTAATGTTTGTTTATTTTGAGAGAGAGAGAGAGAGAGAGAGAGAGAGAGACTGAGAGAGCACATGAGCAGTACAGAGCACATGGGACAGAGAAAGAGGGAGAGAGAGAGAATCCCAAGCAGGTTCCATGCTGACAGCACAGATCCCGATGTGGAGCTCAATCCCGTGAACTGGGAGATCATGACTCAAACTGAAATCAAGAGTTGGCCACTTCCCTGACTGAGCTACCCAGGCGCCCCATAATTTTTTCTTGATGGCCAGGCATGCTGTACTTGTTAAAATGAACTGTTGTAAATAGGCTTTCAGTAATGTGGTGGTAAAGTGTTTGTGTAGGAGAAGTGTTTTATAGTCCAGCAATTAGGGCTCAGTCTTTTTTCCTCTAGCTTTATTGAGGTATAATTGAAAAAAATTATTTATACTTACAGTATGCAATTTAATGTTTTGGTATACATATACATTGTGAGATAATTACCCAATCAATGTAATTAACATATCTATCACAGCATATAGGTGCCTCCCCCACCCCTGCCTTTTTTTTTTTTTTTTTTTTGGTGGGTAAGAACACTTAAAATGTACCCTGTTAGTAAATTTCAAGTATATAATACATTATGGTTATCATATACATATACATATACATATACATTTGCCCTCAGAACTTATTTACGTCTTTGTCTTTTTTGTGATCCTGTGTCTCTGAACTGTGAACTTTTCTCAAGTGATTTTTACCCCTCACCCCTATTAGGTAAGGACAGGATGACTGAAGGGAGCTGTAGCTGGGTATTTCCCCTTCCCTACATCACTTTAGTTCTGATAATTCTTAAGGAGGTTAGGCTTTGCTTAAACAATTTCTCCTTAGAACAAACTTTGTTAAGAAGAACAAAGTGCTCTGGTGTATTTCATATTGCTTCCTTTTTCCCTTTTCTTTTAAAAGAACCAGGGGATTTTTCTCTGACCATGAAGACTTGGTAGAGCTCCAAAAGGGAATACTCAAAAAAACCATGGGGGACTTCAACAACTGGTTCCCTTTGGATTTTTTAGTCTCAACAATTGTCCACACTGAGCCTCCAGCAATTTGTCAGTCATACTTCAGCTTGGGTTTCCCACACCACCGTTTCCTGCAGTGGTCTTTCTCTCTCTGCTTTGGCTTTCTGCTTCAGTCAGTTTTGATTCTCTGTATTCACCTGCCTGTTTTCAGTTTGGGGGGCAGTGGTTTGTTCTGTGACTTCGCTTCTTTTACGGCTCTAAGAGGAGTTGTTGACTTTTCAGTTTACACAGACCAGTGGATTTCAAGCTTCTTACACAGTTTGGAGTAGAAACCAAAAGTGCTTTTTACTTTTCTAATAAACATTTGGCTGTGTTTTTTAGGTGATCATATAATCTGCAAATATGGGCAATTTTTTAAAAAAGTTTTTTTAAAATATTTAGTTTTGAGAGAGAGAGAGAGGACCATGTGAGCAGAGGAAGAGGGGCAGAGAGAGGGAGACACAGAATCTGAAGCAGGCTCCAGGCTCTGTACTATCAGTGCAGAGCCTGACCCGGGGCTTGAACTCATAAACCATGGGATCATGACCTGAGCTGAATTGAAGTCAGAAGTTTAACCGACCGAGCCACCCCAGGCACCCTTGGGTGATTTTTAATCACCACTTATTTTTTTCTTCCCCTCCTCTTCAATCATATTATTGTAATTTTAATTTTTTTTTACCTGCTCCTGGTAATGTCCTGTATCTGGCTATAATAGAAATGCCTCAGGTGTTTCACTTTGTGGTATGATAATAGCTATTCAGTGTTTAATAGACTTTCCCAGGTTAAGCAAACACCTTTCTTTCTTTTTTTTAAATTTAATTAAAGAAGTACTTTTCTAACACTTCTTTACCACTTGTATTTTCAAGAATTGATGTCGAATTTTTCAAAAAAGTTTTTAAGCATTGTTGAAGGTAGTTAAGTTTTTTTGAAACTCTCTTGATCCAGTTTCGTTCCATTTTTCAACATTTGAATCTTGGGCTACAAAATAATATGAAAATATCTATGTAAAAGTAATATTGTTGTACTTGATTAAATTTACCAAATTTGTATTTAAGCTTCTGCTCCTCCTCTGTTTCTGTGTATTTTCATTCATAGACACATTCTCATGTTGCTACTTGTACAGTCTGTAATGCTATTTAATAATACTATTTAGATGGTGAACTCCTTGAAGAAAGGGATGGGTGAACTTCTTCAGGAAAGAAGTGTCACTTGCATTGAAGTAGTCTTCTTTCGGGAAAACTATTCTTTCCCTCCCGTTACCCCCCCTCCCCCCCCTTTTATTTACCTCTATTCATCCTTCAACTCTCTTAGGATACAGAGTATATACCTGGTTCCTGGAAAGACTGGTCACTCTGATATCTCAGGTAGTCTTCTTTGAATGACACATAACTGGGAAAAATTTTATATTTTGGGGGATTTGCTTGGATTTTAAAAATGTACTTGCTTGTACCTCTCTCTGTCACTAGAGATGCTTCTGGAGTCTTACATGTTTTTTACCGAAGTCAAAATTACTTGACCACAAGGATGCAGGGGAATGACTATTTCTGGAGGAAGGGAACTCAGAGAAGAAAGGTAGAGGAAGCTGGGGAACTGAAATTTTTCCATTTTAATCTTGCTTAGGACTAAAATTTTATAAGACCCTTTTGTTTTCATAGAGACTTCATTGATAATGGCACATTAGTAAATTGAAAGTAAGATTGGGATTTTGTATACTTTATTCTTTATTTACTCAACAGTAAAATACATATTGAGCACTTATTATACCTCAGATAACATTCTATTTGATACAATAGTGAGCAAGGAGAACAAATCCCTTCTTATGTGGAACATAAATTCTGTTAATAGGAGGCAAACAACAAATACCTAAGAAATAAGTAAATAAATAATTTCAGATAGTCCTAAACATTATGATGAAAATAAAACCAGGAAAAGAAATAGAGTGTAATAAAATAGGAAGGAGGGAAGCTGGATGTAGGGACTACTTTAAGATTGGGTGACTCTTCTTTGAGGAGATTCATGTTGGTTTATACTTAAGAAGGAAGGCTTAATGTCTCAATGTCTCAGGAGAGTATCCAAGTAAAGGAAACAATAAATGCAGAGGCTCTGGGGTGCAGGGAAGCTGTTTAAGAGTGGAAAGGACGCTGTTGTGGTTGGAGATAGTAGCTAGGAAAGGAGTCAGAGAGATACAGTCTTAGGAGTTATGGTATGAAACTACTAAAAGATTTTAGATTGCAAGCTGTCTTAAATGAATGATTTTGCTTTGACTGTTCTTGTGTTAATGCTTTTCTTTGGAATTTAATTTTTAAGGTTATCTATAGTCTAAGACTAGAGTAATTGTCTATATTGTCTGAAGTGATAGAAAAGAAAAACTTGTGGATAAAAATTTATGTTGGCACATTTTCAGTTAATTTATTCAAAGTTAAGGTTAGTTTTTTTATAGTTTAAATAAGTAGTTATTCCCAAATACAGCTACATATCAGAACTACTTCAGAAGTTTGAAATACAGGTTTCCTAAGCTTCTTCCCTTAGGAATCAGGGAGTGGACCTTGGGAATCTGTTTCTAAAAGTTCTCCAGATAATACTTAGATGTGAGTTTCTCATAGCAGTCTTTGAACCAATGGAATTTTTATCTATAACAAGTTTGTCCATGATTCCTGGTCACCTGTGTGGTTATTATTAAATGAATTTGTTAGGATTGTATAGATTTTACATTTCATATTTAAGAGCAAAGTGTATTCAGCACTTAAAAATGAATGATATATTAAAGTGACATTTTAGGAATTAAGAATAAAGTACTGGGGCGCCTGGGTGGCTCAGTCGGTTAAGCGTCCGACTTCAGCTCAGGTCACGATCTCACCTTCCGTGGGTTCGAGCCCCGCATCGGGCTCTGGGCTGATGGCTCAGAGCCTGGAGCCTGCTTCCGATTCTGTGTCTCCCTCTCTCTCTGCCCTTCCCCCGTTCATGCTCTGTCTCTCTCTGTCTCAAAAATAAACATTAAAAAAAACAAAATTAAAAAAAAAAAAAAGAATAAAGTACTGATGGGTTAATTGCTGTTTCTTGCTGCATATATTGTTGAGGAGATCCCAAAACATGCTATGTTTTTTTTGTATAGTTTTCTGGTTAAAAAAAAGAAGTGCAGTGGTAAAAATGGGTAAAAATAATTTATATTTCTGTTGAACTAAGGAATTGTTGAAGACAGAAGATGAAAACTGTAGGTGAAACTAGTTCACACTTAAGTAAACTAGTATTTAAGAATTCACTTTTCATATAGGCAAGATTTTCAGCTTCTCTAAAAAAGATCAAAACATTCTCATAATACTGAGCCTGCATTTCTATAAGGCAGCTGCTGGAGTGCAGTGTGGAGTGGTAAGTATTCCCTTTAGATGGCCTTAGTCCCCACCACTACATGTATTATAAGCACTTGAAAGCAATAATCTTTGCTCTTTAGATTTGTTTTTGACTTCTGCTTAAGAGCTATGTTACAGTTACCAGTTACAGGCTGAATTTGTGTCTTACTGGTGAAAGGAGAAGAGAGAAAATTAAAACATTTATTTATAGCTATTCCTTTATAAAAGGTAGACTGTCTTAACATGATTTGGCTTAACAAAAAGGTATTAACAGAATCAATTATTACTTTAATTCTGTTACTGGAGAAATGAGTGTTCCATAATTATTGTGTTAATCCATTAGCAATTCGGCATTCAGATCATACTTTCAATAAACTAGGCTTCTCTTCTGCATTTTAAGACAAAAACCATTCTCTTGGCCTTTATTACACTTCATTCCTCAAAATGTCCTGCCTACCTTAATTAAATACTATGGCTGCAGTCACAGGCTCCTCCATCTCCCTCTCTTTTTTTCATTTTAAGCTTTTAAAAAATTTATTTATTTTAGAGAGTGAGAGAGACAGTGCACAAGCAAGGGGGGGAGGGGGGGGCAGAGAGAGGGAAACACAGAATCCGAAGCAGGCTCCAGGCTCTGAACCTTCGGCACAGAGCCCTGTGCAGGGCTTGATCTCACGAAATGTGAAATCACAACCTGAGCTGAAGTCAGACGCCTAACAGACTGAGCCACCCACGTGCTCCTTTCTCTCTCTTTTTAAGTTTACTTCTAAGAGATCTCTACACTCACTGTGGGGCTTGAACTCATGACCCTGAGATTAAGAGTCGAATGCTCTTCCAAGAGCCAGCCAGGCCCCCTGACTCCTCTCTTCCTTAAAAGGAGTATTTCTCCTAAAGCTCAGTCTCAGTAGTGTATTCTACTTATCTTTTACACAGGTTTCTGATTCACTTTTGAAACTTTCGCTAACCAGAATTAAACACTTGTTCTCTGAACTCTAGTGACAATTAAAAAAAAATCATTTCCCTTATTATTTATTGTGAATTCTTCGAGAACAAAGACTGTGTTTTATTCATGTTTGGGTACTTTTTGTTCAATATATTATTTGGCTTGTGAAAAACATCCAATCCATCCAGCCATATATGTGATTTTTTTATCTATTTATGTGCTAGGGACTGTTGAATTATGCTCTTCATGGCTTTTTAGTTATTTCCCTTGAATGCTCTTAATACACGTGACAACGGAACTCTTATATTCTAGATTGATGACTTAATTGCTACATCTGTTACACTGCATGCAGCACCACTACATTGAATCTTTATAAGTTTACAATTCTGGAGATTATCTTTGGTTCCTGTATTTTCTGTATTCCCTGTTTCCTACTTTCATATTTGTTCTATGAATTTTATTTAAAAGAATAGATCTAGGAACTCTGTCTTGTACTTCTATCTGTAAAGACATTGCTGTATTCCCAGGGTTCATTACTGAAATAGCATTTAAATTCAGATAGCATCTTCCTAGCTGCCTTTCTGTTTTTGCTTCCTGACTCTTCCAAGCTTTCCTGATCCTATTTTTTCATGTAATTATTCCTATCTACCAATTTAATGATATGCCCCTGGCACAGAAGCCTAGAATAGTTCTCTTTTGAATATGCAAAGTCTTCACCAGTAGGATTCCTTTTTAGTCTAATTTTTGTCATCTTCAGTAATCTTCCAAGAATTAATTCCAAGAAGTAATCTTCCAAGAATAACATGCATGTTGCATACTCTTATGTCTTCTTTCATCATGTTCCATGTACTTTAAATGACTTTTTTTACCTTGAGTCCACTCCTGTGTTTCCTCCTTCAACATTGTAATGGCTATCTATTGTTTTTGTATGCCAACCATAACTTGATTCTTCTGTTAAAAGAAGAGCTTCTATTCTATGGGGAGAATCCTTCCTTCTTCATTTTCAGGTCTTTTGGTTTGATTTGCACGACCCTCCATGGGTGTGCTTTGTTTAGGAATTATCCAGTTAACCAAAGCTAGACAAATCAATTCCAGGGCTTTTGAACTCTGAGAAGAGGCATTTTCTGCCGCTGCTCTGAGGATTTTGTGTATTTAGAGCTAATGGAGTAGGGGAGATAAATGAAGAACCTGTTAAGGCTCTGGTTTCAGAGCCAACTTTAAAATGAAGTCACCTTTATTTAAATTTAAAACCCTTTTGGTTAGAAGCGTTGTCAGTAAACTTCAAACAGCGTAGTAGCAGGAATCCTCCTAAATTTCCCATATTGGCAGTTGTATATCGTGTCCACATGCAGGCAGAGGTGTGTGTGCACATGTGGTGCAAGTTTATAGGAATCCTACAGCTTCCTGAAACCTTGAAGAATGAGATAAAAATTTATTTTTGGGTAGATGTATAACTATAATGCGAGTACTATTTTTTACCAGTGAGTTATGTCAGCCGTGCATTGGCTTGGTTGTAAATGATGATAAAAAAGCAGAGGCTCTATCCAGACCTTCGTTTGAATCCTTGCTCTATCACTGTCTGTGTAATTGGGTATGGAAAAAATGAAGGTTAAGGAAATCTCACTGTAAGAAAAATTGGCTCTGCAACTGAATCTTGGTTATTTTAGTCTTAACTGGAGAAATGTTATCAAGTGGCTTTGTTTTGATCCCCAAAGGGATCCCTGTTCTTTTGGTTCATTGTCAGCCGCCAGACTTTCTCCACAGAATGCTTGATTCAGAGGAGCTTATGTCCTGCCTTTCCACTTTTAAAATCTGCTTAGTACCAGTACCAATTGGCTGTTAGGTCTTGTAAACTCCCTCACCTGATGTCTGTCCCTGTAATTCGAGGTGTATATGTGATGTTATTTCCAAATGTTCTGTCACAGTCCATTTTTTAAATAAGATGCTAGTAGAATTATTTTCTCCCTTCATCAGTGACATTTTAAAAGGCAAAAGATTTATACAATTTGAAGAGAAATCAGAGTATTATCAGTGACACTTTAGATGATATGTTGTTGGAGTATGTCTTATTTGTTAAAAGCAGCAATGCTTTTCAGATTTACAACTCAGGTTGATAAAAAATATCTGTGGAGATGCCTGGGTGGCTCAGTCAGTTAAGCATCTGACTCTGGATTTCGTCTCAGGTCTCGATCTTCACGGTTCCTGGGATCAAGCCCCGCGTCTGGCTTTGCACTGACAATGCGAAGCCCGCTTGGGATTCTCCCTCTTCCTCTCTCTTCCCCTCCCTTGCTCACTCACTTTCTCTCTCTCTCTCAAAATAAATAAACATTAAAAAAAAAGTGTAAGAAATACTAAAGTCATTTCTTACTGATTTTTATTTTTGTACGGTTAGAGTATTATTATAAGAATAAGTTACATACAATGAGGCAATATCCATATTTCGATAGCTGATATTAATGAAATGAATTACAATGACCAAGCATCTGTTAAGATATGTACGTAAATGTGTCCGTATCTAATTGGCAGTTACTCTGTTTTAGATGATAATAAAAACGTAACCAAATCCATTCTTTTTTTTTTTTTTTTTTAAGTTTTACTTATTTAAGTAATCTTACACCCAATGTGAGGCTTGAACTCATGCCTGAGATCAAGAGGCATGCTCTTCCAACTGAGCCAGTCAGGTGCCCTTCCTTTCTCCCTTATGGAAAATGATTTTGGGTTAATTTTTTAAGCTCTGGTTCTCTGGAATCCTGATGAAAGTGGAATATGAGTTGTGTTATTAGGCAACATTGCTGATTGGTAAACAGCATCTGGCCTGGAAAAATTGTGAATGAGCTATATACAGGGTGGAAAGCCAGAGCTTTACTCTGCCTCGAGTGTGGTGTATTTTTTTTTGCCCTGGTATATTCCTTTCTAGAACTTCAAGAAGCTATGTCCACAGTACTGTTGTCACATACTTTAGTTCCTGTATGGAGCTTTTTAAGCTAAGAATCATTCTATACAATCATGGTTTCATATCCATAGAGTTTTATTCCCTCACAATTGAACTGTCACTTTAGGGAGCTAAAGAAGAGCCTCTGAATTGATTGCTGTGACATCTCCTGATGAAGACAAGTCTTAAAGTTGCTTTCCTGTGTTTCCTGTCTTGTGTTTTTTTGAGTTAAGGATGCTAGGTAGCTAATTCATATTGTGTGGCCATTGATGAGAGAGTAGGTGTTGCAAATGTCCTTTTGATTTTATCATTATCTGCAGATTAAATAGTGTTCATTAGTTGTAGTAGAAGAGAATTGAGATGGAACAGGAAGATGTTGAATATCCTATCACATTCTTAGTCTCTGCAAGGCACTATGAGTGGCACAGGGAAATTGAAGATGTGGTAAGTGGGTGAAGTTTAAAGCTAAATAATACAAGGCAGTGTTAGAGGAATCATAACTAGTAACTGCATAATGAAAGAGATTATAAATACATCGAATTCACCAGAAGGAGAAGCCTTTATATTTATAGCCTCTGGAAGCCAAGACAAGTGTTAAGTATGGGTCTTTTAACATTGTTTTAAAGAGCATTCCAGAAGATAAAATGAAAGGGAGGAATATGCATATATTTATTTCTTTGGGCCTACTTCAGTTTTATAACAAAGAAAAGGCATCAGGGATTAGCTGCAAGTGTTGGATGAGACAAAGTGAGCATTCCAGGTTTTAAGAATTTCTTCTATCTATATGTGCTTACCTGTCAAGTTATTTTTGTAATCTTTTTGTTAGATTGCCTGTCCAACGTGGTAGCTTTTAGCTATATATGACTATAGAGTACTAGTCAGGATTGACATGTGCTGTGTGTAAAATGTGCACCAAGTTTCAAAATCTTAGTATGAAAAAAATGGAAAATTCTCATTATTTTATATTATCTATTTAAATGATATGGATATATTGGATTAATTAAAATATACTATTATTAATTTTACCTCCTTTTCCTTTTTTTTTTTTTTTAGTTTGAGGAAAAATTCATGTAACATTTAACCATTTTATTTATTTTTGAGAGAGAGAGTGAGAGAGAGAACGTGAGTAGGAGAGGGGCAGAAAAAGGGGGAGACACAGAATCTGTAGCAGGCTCCAGGCTTTGAGCTGTCAGCACAGAATCTGATGTGGGACTCAAACCCATCCATCAATGGTGAGATCATGACCTGAGCTGAAGTTGGATGCTTGACTGACTGAGCCACCCAGGCGCCCCTTATATTTAACCATTTAAAAATGTACAAGGAGCACTCGGGTGACTCAGTCGGTTAAGCGTCTCTCTCTCTTTTTTTAATCAAGTGTCTGACTCTTGATTTTGACTCAGGTCATGATCTCACAGTTTTGTGAGTTGAAGCCCCATGTCAAGCTCTGTGCTGATGGTGTGGAGCCTGCTTGGGATTCTCTCTCTTCTCCCTCTCTTGCTCTGCTTCTTCCCACTTGTGCTGTCTCTGTCTCTCTTTAAATAAGTAAACTTAAAAAAAAATTTAAAAGTGTGGTATTCAAGTATTCAATTATTATTGCAGATCTACTTCTTCATTTTGTCAGTGTTTACTTTGTATAGTTTGGGGCTCTGCTGTTTGGTGCATATATATTTATAGTTGTTACATCTTGATGAATTGCCCTTTTATCATATATAATGACCTTTTTCTCTTTTAACAATTTTGTTTTACTTTAAGGCCATTTTCTCTGATATTACTACATCCACTCCAGCTGTCTTTTGGTTATTGTTACATGGAATATTTTTTCCCGTCTGTTCATTTTCATCCTATTGGTAGTTTTGGTTGTAAAGTGAGTCTTTTGTAGACAGCAGATAGTGAGTCTCTTGTAGACAATGTATGGTTGGATGATATTTTTTAAAAATCCCGTCTGCCAGTTGAATGGCAGAGTTTAATCCATTTACATGTAATTACTGATAATGAGGCACTCCTGCCTTTTTGCCATTTGTTTTCTGTATATTTTACACCTTTTCTGTTTCTCATTTCCTTCACTTTTTCCCTTTTTGTGCATTTGATTTTTTTAGTAGTGTATTTCTAATTCTTTTCTAATTTCATATATATATATATATATATATATATATATATATATACACACACATATAATATTTTCTTAGTGGTTACTATGGAGATTACAGGCAGCATCTTAAATTTATAACAGCTTAGTTTAGTTTAAATTGATGCTAGCTTAGCTTTAATAGTGCATAAAAGCTATACACCTATATCAGTCCATTTCCATTTATGTTGCTATTGTCACAGTTTATATTTTCATACGTTAATGTGCTCATTAATACGGATTTATATTATTGGAAATGAGAAAAATCTACACACCAAAAATGTAATAATAATGGCTTTATATTTACCTATGTAGTAATCCTTACTAGAGTTCTTTATTTCTTCATATGGCTTTGAATTACTGCCTAGTGTCCTTTTTATTTCATCCTGAAGGATTCTTGTTAGCACTTCTCATATAGCTGATCCGCTAGGGGCAACTCCCTCAGATTTTTAGTTGTCTTAATTTCTTCTTCACTTTGGAAGGATAGTTTGTATGTAGAGTTCTTGGTTGACATTTTCTCCCCCAGCACTTTATGTCTTTGCACTGCCTCTGGCCGCCATTGTTTTCTATGGGAAATTGGCTGTTAGTCCTATTGAGAATCCCTTGTATATGATGAGTAGTTTTTCTCTTGCTGCTTTCAAGACTTTTGTCTTTTAACAACTTGATTATAATGGGTCTCATTTAAAAAAAAATTTTTTTTTTTAACGTTTTATTTATTTTTGAGACAGGGAGAGACAGAGCATGAACAGGGGAGGGTCAGAGAGAGGAAGACACAGAATCTGAAACAGGCTCCAGGCTCTGAGCTGTCAGCACAGAGCCCGACGCGGGGCTCGAACTCACAGACCACGAGATCATGACCTGAGCTGAAGTCGGCCACTTAACCTACTGAGCCACCCAGGCGCCCCATGGGTCTCATTTTTAAAACTATCTCTTTGTGGGGCGACTGGGTGGCTCAGTCGGTTGAGCGTCTGACTTTGGCTCAGGTCATGATCTCACAGCTCGTGAGTTCGAGCCCCGCGTCGGGCTCTGTGCTGACAGCTCAGAGCCTGAAGCCTGCTTCTGCTTCTGTGTCTCCCTCTCTCTCTGCCCCTAACCCACTCACATTCTGTCTCTGTCTCTCTCAAAAATAAATAAACATTAAAAAAAAATTAAAAAAAAATAAAACTATCTCTTTGTTTATCTTTTTTTGGAGTTGGTTTAACTTCTTGGATGTGTAGATTTATGTCTTTTATCAGATTTGGAAAGGACTTTTTTTTCCTTCTATTTCTTCAAATATTCCTTCTGCCCCTTTCCTTTCCTCTGAGATTCACTATTACATGTATGTTGGTACATTTGAGAGTGCCTCACAGTTCCTTAGGTTCTGTTCATTTTTCTTTATTTCTCTAACACAGATCAAATCATTTCAGTTGGTCTGCCTTGATGCTCACTGATTCTTCTGCCTGCTCAAACCTGCTGTTGAAACCACCTTCTAGTGACTTTTTTATTTCAGTGACTTTATTTACCAGTTTTAGATTTTCTGTTTGGTTCCTTTTGATAATTTGTTTCTTTATTGATATTTCCTGTTTGCTCATACATCATTTTCATCATTTTTTGATTTCCTTTACTTCTTTAAGTATATTTAAGACAGTTGATTTGAAATGTTTTTCTAGTGAGTCCAATGCCTGCTTCCTCAGGGGTTGTTTTTGTTAATTTTCTCTGTGAATGGGCCAGACGTTCCTGTTTCTTTTCATACTTTGTAAAGTTTTGTTGAAAACTGAACAGTTTGAATATTATAATGTGATAACTCTGGAAATCAGATTCTTCCCACTCTTCAGGGTTTGTTTTGGCAAACAACCCTGATTGTTTGATTTTCTAAACTGTAAAGTCTTTATTTTTTGCTATGTGTGACTTCTGAAGTCTCTGTTCCTTTAACCTGGGGTCGTCTTATGTTTTGACACAGATTTCCTTGAATTCGAAGAGGAAAGGAAGAAAGAAAGAAAGAAAGAAAGAAAGAAAGAAAGAAAGAAAGAAAGAAAGAAAGAAAGAAAGGAGGAAAACTCTCTTAGGTTTAACAGATTATCTCTGTATTGTGGCACTCCTTCCATGCTTAGCCAAGCCATTTATAGCTGCCTTGCCCTTTACTTCCCACTTGTGCTGAGCTTAGAGGTCAGCCCAAGATAAGAACTTAGTCTTTCAGAACTTCTCTGTCCTGGGTGTGCATGTGGCTTTCTAAATTCCCCCGTCTATGACATCAGTTTTGATTGCTCTGATTCCCTAGAGGAACAGTCTCTCCAGCTTCTCCTCCCAGGCTTTTGGTACATCTATTACTGGCCATCTGTAATATTTTGCCCTTGGCAGCAGCTGGATGTTTGTTTGCTGTATGATGTGTTTGAGGAATGCAAACACCTTATGTCAGTCCTTCACATAGCTGCAGACACAGTTCTTTGGGACTAAAGTCCGGCTCTGCTTTCTTTAGTACCAGGGACTGGGATCCCATGCTTAGAACACAGGCTGCCAAGGTTAAGACCACCTCTGAGAGTGGGGTTGGGGAATGGGGTTAGACCAAGGGCAAGTGCCACAAAGCTTTCCTAAGTTGCCGTTAGTAGGCTTCATGCTTAGCATGGAGCCCAACGTGGAACTTGAACTCAGCAGCGTGATATCAAGAGTCAGACACTTAACTGACTGAGCCACCCAGGTGCCACAGTTGCCCTTAGGTTTAACATTTGCTTGATCACTATAAACCTTTGACTATTTTCTAGAGTTCTGACAAAGTTGATTCTAATCAATTTTGCTCTGCTTTTTAGTATTTCTGTTGAGGGATAGGCCCTTGGAGCTAACCTTCTCTATTTTCACTGTCAGCCTGTTCTTTTTCTTTCTTTCTTTTTTCTTTTTTAATGTTTATTTATTTATTTTGAGAGAGACAGAGGGAGTGGGAGTGGGAGTGGGAGGGGGACCGGGAGAATGAGAGAGAGAATCTCAGCAGGCTCCTTGCCCAGTGCAGAGCCTGACTTGGGACTCGATCTCACAGCCGTGAGATCATGACCTGAGCTGAAATCAAGAGCTGGATGCTTAACTGACTGAGCCATCCAGGTGCCCCTGTACTTTTTATTCTCAGATTAGTATGGCATTTTTACAGGAACTCTAAGCTTCCTTCTATAGGATGAAGTATTATTAACTTCCCTGTAATTATGATTACAGTGTAAGTAATTATGTACCTACATCATGAAGCCTCCTAAATTTTGACTAGATTCTCATTTGATTAAATGTTTAAATCACCTTGGGCTGTCTGCTTTTTTCCACAAGCACTCTTGATAGGTATTTATAAGAATCGTTAAGCATTCTTTATGCTTCTTTATCCGATTTTCCTTTTTATTTCTGGATTCAGTTATAAAAGCGTTTATTAAATACCTATTTTATGTAGGTACTGCTAGGACTTTCAAGCATTGGCCATAGTAGGGCTGTCAGATATTGATGTTGGTAGTTTTTTAAGACTCTATGTAGAGATACTTCCTGTTTCTCACATTATTCTTCTGATTAATTTTGGTCGCTGTCACTGACTCCATATCTTTTTAGCATCCTTAGCTTGTTTGCCTGATCAGTGAAGAGTTGGCATCCTAGATATGCAGGGTTGTCGGCTTACTCTGGTTATTCCTCTGTTCCTTGTCCTGAAATGCCAAGGCACTCTTTACATTCTCAGCATGGGTTAAAGCTTCACTCTCGATACTTGCCTCCAGGTGCATTTGAAAAAGTGAATGCTCATCACCTCTACTAAATAAGGTTACATGTACATATAGAAGGAGTTGGCAACATATTTTAAAAGTTGGGGGTACTAAATGTAAGGGATTCTGCTGGATTCCTTAGTGAAAACCATCTTACTTAGGTTGACATTGAAAGTATTACCTCCTCAGGAGTGTAATATGAATTTCCCTGCGTCTGTTCCCTGACCAGAGAGGGGGGGCAGTCTCTCACCGAATGTTCTTGCTATTGACCTGATGCATGCACTCAGATGAGTATTACTTCATCTAGTCATAAACCCACATATTTTTCATTAATATTTCTGGCAACACAGATAAGATCAGGCATGTAATTTTACTGAAGACACTGAGAAACAGGAGAAATAGATTGGAACTTCTCACATAACTACATAGTGGTATACACGAGGATATCATGTACCTTCCCTAAATGAGGAAAAAATGGAACAGTGTTTCCTTTTTGCTTTAAATAGAATTATTAACCACACCTAACCATTAAGTATGAATTATTTTGAGTCTTCTACTCACAGTTCACATGATGGAAGCATTTACAAAAGATACCTAACCTAATGATAGGCATCAGGGAAGACTTTTTGGAAAGTAAGAAACATAACTAGATAATGTATTGTAATTTAGAGCTTGACCATGTTCACCTTGGTGTCTATGAAAATGCCTCTCTGCTAAACCTAGGTCCATTTTTAATCATTTTTCTCCTACCACACAGGAATCCTTCTCCAGCCTTTACTTCTGAAATACTTCTTAGGAAGACTAAGGAATTCCTTCTCCTGCCTGTCCATTTTCTGTGTTTGTGTCTTCTCTCTTAGGCTATGCCTATTGTCTGTACCTCCAACATGAGAAAACCTGAGTGAGAGTGTAAGTGGGGGATGAACAGAGAAAGAGGGAGAATCTCAAGCAGGCTCTGTGCTGTCAGCACAGAGCCCATGCCAGGCTTGAACTCATGAAACCGTGAGATCATGATCTGAGCCGAAATCAAGACTCAGACACTTAACCGACTGAGCCACCCAGGCATCCCGAGAGTATCCAACTTTCTTCAGGCAGGAGCTCAACGAGCCCAGTATATTTAGAAGAAATACACACATACGATGTTATTTGTGGTATGTTGTGTAGAAATATGTGGAGAGTAGGCTGTATTTGAACAAGTCTCTGTTACTAGGGAGAACTATACATTGTAAATAGGTTGGAACAGCAGTCTTGGTTCTTTCAGGTTCTTGGGAGGGATAGAGTGTGCAGGGTGGGACGGGTTTTGACATCAGGGAGGGCAACAAGGCTGGTAAAATCAGTTCCTTGTTATAGTATAAATGGCAAGTGTACAAAAACTGCTAGCTCTTACTATAGAGACAAGTACCATTTTGAGATCATAGCCCTTAAGGGAGAGAGAGTGTGTGTATGTATGTGTGTGTTTAAGAGTTTGGTAAATACCTTTTTGAATGGGTAAAACATACAAACGATACCCAATTCAAAAAAAAAAAAAAAACACATAAAAGAGCATTTAATGAAAGGAAAATTACTCTTGTACCCCTGTCTCTTTTCCCATTGCTAAAGAAACAGTTATCAGTTTTATTTTGTGAAGATTTTATTCATATGCAAGCATGCGTGTGTTTTCTCCAAAAATGATAGCATACTATATCCACTTAAGTATCTTAAACAAGCAAACCTGATAGAACTTAGAGATCAGCTCACTTGACACTGTCAAGAGCTTCTTCATTGTTATCATGGCTACATAGCATTGCATTGAAAGGCGGTATTTAAAAAAAATTTTTTTTTAATGTTTATTTTTGAGAGAGAGAGCGAGTGTGTGAGCAGGGGAGGGGCAGAGAGAGAGGTAGACACAGAATCTGAAGCAGGCTCCAGGCTCTGAGCTGTCAGCATAGAGCCCAGCACGGGGCTTGAACTCATGAAACATGAGATCATGACCCGAGATGAAGTCAGACACTTAACCAACTGAGCCACCCAGATGCCCCGAAAGGCAGTATTTTTTTTTTTTTTAATGGAGAACTTTTCTTGAGGTGGGGACTGCAGTCAGGAAGAGATGTGACTCCAGCAGGCATGCAAGAGAGAAGTGATGTTCCTGGCTTTGATAATGGAAGGAAGCCACAAGCCAAGGAACATGACTTTTAGGAATTGGAAAAGACAAGGAAATGGATTCTCTTCTGTACCCTGCTGAAAGGAGTGCAGTGCTGTCGGCACCTTAATTTTAGCCCAATGATGCCCTCTGGACTTCCAGGGTGCAGAACTGTGTACATTGTGGTGTTGTTAGCCACTGATTTCAGTACTTTGTGATAATAAATACATGGTATACATTTTTTTCTGTCAATTTGTTGCTTTTTTTACTATATTTATGGCATTTTTGCTGTGCAGGAATGTGTTCAGTATAGTTGAATTTATCCCTTTAGCTTTTAATGGCTTCTGGATCTTAGGCCTTTCCTACTGTAAGATTATTTTAAAACCATTTCATTCTCATGCTTTTTTTTTTTTATTTTTTTTTTAAACGTTTATTTGTTTTTGAGACAGAGAGACAGAGCATGCACAGGGGAGGGTCAGAGAGAGGGAGACACAAAATCTGAAACAGGCTCCAGGCTCTGAGCTGTCAGCACAGAGCCCGACGCGGGGCTCGAACTCACGGACCGCTAGATCATGACCTGAGCCGAAGTCGGCCGCTTAACTGACAGAGCCACCCAGGCACCCCTCTCATGCTTTTATCTCATCATGAACTCTAGTATAAATGTTGGTTTCTTGTCTTCTACGTTCTGATCTCTTATTGACAATGAATATTTTTATACTTGAGCTCTTCTAACATAGACCTAGAGTACTTCAGAAGATGAAATCATGTCATCATTGCTGGTAATTAAGGAATCGGGGAATTAACAGTAGTGGTTTCAGAAGGCAGGAGACAAAGGTAGAGTTTTAAACTACTTTGGTAGGTTGATAATACTATCTAGTGGAACCTAGAGTAGTTGATTCTAAAGGGATAGTTTGTGAGTACCTCTTCCCTTATCCTTTTTTGATTTTAGTTTTATTTTTCATTCTCCTGGAAGACTTCCCAGATGCCTATGACTTACTTAGAAGTGCTCCCATCATGCAGTATGAGGAAGATTATGATACTTAGCTGTGGCTAACAATTCTTACTAAAAGTAAAAAGCCACCTCCTGGGTTTATTATGCAAACCCCTCATAAATACAAAATGAGACAAATTTAGACAGTTTCAGATATCATAATGTCATAGAGTTGATTTAATATATTAAGGCCTTATAATAGTAACATTTATTGGGCACTTAACTATTCTCCAGATATGTGCTAAACACTTTACTTGCATTTCCTCATTTACTTTCCAAGTACTATCATAGATGGTTATAACCCCCATTTACAGACCAGGAAAATGGGCATACAGGGAGCTTAAGTAATTTAATTTGCTCAAGCTTATAATTTTGAGGTGATGCAACTGCCTTTGGAATCCAGGAAGTCTGACTTGCTATTAAACACAATGCTGTTAATTGCCATGTGCTGCTTTGGATTGATGATTACTATGTGGAAAATAATATTTGCTCCGAGTTTGAAGTTACCAATACAAAACAAGTAATTCAAGACCATTATCTTTATAATCAAACTCAACCTTTTATTTCATTATCTGTAAAATGCTGAAATAACCTATCTCATTAGGATTGGTGTAGTCCAGTTCTGTTACTGCTTTTGCTCTTTGAGAGATTTTTAAAAACACAAACCAGAGCATTCTACTCCCTTGGCATTGTCACCCTGTGGTCTCTTTATTGTGATAAAATAGAGTACTAATTTTGAGCATGGTATGGAAGACCTGATACAGTAAGGTCCAGTGAGTTAACCTATTATTTGTCCTTAAACATGACGTACTTGTGTCATGCTCCCTCCATGGAGTGTCCTTAGTTTTTTTTCCACCTGATACACTGATATTCCAACCCCCATCAAATATGAATATTAGTCATCTCCTATACTTTGCATTTTGTGGTTATATATCCCATTATTTATATTTCCCACTAAATTATGAGCTTCTAGGGCGAGACCATAACTTTAAAATTTTATTTATGTATGAAGCATAGAAATAAATGCTCACTAGGTAAATGAATAGATGTAGTAATGAATAGAGTAGTAATGAATAGAGTAGTAATGTGGTTATCTTCTGAATATCATCTGCATTTTTTTATAGTTGAGAAAATAAGTACTTATAGTGTGAAGTGCTGTATCATTCTAAATTATTTCTATTAAGTGCTTCCTTTTTCTCTTATATCCAGTCTCTAATAATGTTTAATATTTGGATGGTAATAGTTACTTAAAATATACTCTTTAGGACAGAATGTTTTTTCACTGTAAATATCACTCTATGGAAAAATATAAATTCTTATTGTACTGAACAAATCTTAAGGGATTCTAAGGTTTGTGGGGGGTTTTGTGTGTGTGTGTGTGTGTGTGTGTGTGTGTGAGAGAGAGAGAGAGAGAGAGAGAGAGAGAGTATTTTTGGCCATTTTGTTTGGTACTGTTGTAGTTAGAAATGGAAAATAGTTCTCTTTGTCTCCTGCATATAGATTGCTTTCATATCCTCAGGAAAGTCACCCTCATCTTTTGTATTAGTTCTGGTTGCTACAGTGACAAATTACTACAAACTTAGTGGCTTTAAATAACACAATTTTATTATATTGTAGTGTGAAGGTTAGAAGTCCAAATAGATCTCACTGGGATAAAATCAAGGTATTGGTAGAGCTGCATTCCTACTGGAGAATCTAGGGAATGCGTTTCCTTGCCTTTCCAGCTTCTAGAAGCCTGCATTCACTGTCTACTGACCCCTTCTTCCATTTTTAAAGCCAAGCAGTATAACATCTTCAAATCTTTGATTCTGACCTCTTCTGCCTCCCTTTCCCACTTTAATTGATCATCTACTAGTTTCATTTTTATTTTCTGGAATTAGTATATTTCATGTTCTTGGAAGTGTAGTAATCTTATGATTTGCTTAAGAGAGGATGATGTAACTCCACCTAACCAGCATTCAGTTGACTCATTTGTAAGGAAATACCACCTTCACAAATCTCTAAGTTATGGCCTAAAAATGTATTGCGGAGCAACTTTGCCCTTTAAATGGAATATTCTTTTTTGAAAAAAATTTTTTTAAGTTTATTTATTTTGAGAGAGAGAGCAAGCAGAGGAGGGGCAGAGGGAGAGAGAATCCCAAGCAGGCTCCGCGCCGTCAGCACAGAGGCCACTGTGGGGGTCAAACCCATGAACCGTGAGATCATGACTTGAGCCAAAACCAAGAGTTGGATACCTAACCACCTGAGCCACCCAGGCACCCCTAGATCAAATATTCTTAATCTCAGCCTTGTGAACCTTTTCTTGGAAGGGACTGTGAATCTGCAAAATTGTATTCAAATGTGATTTTTTAGCCATATATATATTCTTCAGGGGAGTTGGTTTGTAGTTTTGATCACAATTTCAGTAGTATCAGTAATCACCCTGACCCCTCAATTTGAGAACCATTACTATATAAAACAAACTGAATGACTTGTACAGTTCTGGCCTTTTCTCAGATCTGTTTCCTAAATGTAGACATTTCTAACTGCATATTGGTCATTCATAATGGTGTAGCTGACTGTTTTTAAGCTTACCATTTCATTTTTTTTTATTGTTTATTTTTTAGAGACAGAGCATGAGCGGGGGAGGGGCAGAGAGAGAGAGGGAGAGGGAGACAGAATCCCAAGCAGGCTCCAGGCTCTGACCTGTTAGCACAGAGCTCCACGCAGAGTTTGAACTCACAAACTGCAAGATCATGACCTGAGCTGAAGTCGGACACTTAACTGAGCCACTCAGGCTCCTCAAACTTACCATTTCTTTCTATCTTTCTTGCTTTCTTTCTTTCTTCTTTTTTTTTTTTTTAATGCTTATTTATTTTTGAGAGAGAGACACAGTGTGAGCAGGGAAGGGGCAAAGAGAGAGAGAGATAGAGAATCAGAAGCAGGCTCCAGGCTCCAAGCTGTCAGCACAGAGCCCGACACAGAGCTTGAACCCCTGAACTGTGAGATCATGACCTGAGCAGAAGTTGGACGCTTAACTGAGCTACCCAGGCGCCCCCTAAACTTACCATTTCTAAAATACTTTCCTTTCTTTGTCTGCCTTTTCTTCCTCTCTGTTTCTCTCTCCTTTCTTCTCTACTGTCCCATCCTACCACACCTCTGTACTTCATTCGGAGAGCAGTTTGGTTCCATGGTCTTAAGTCTTTATTTGTAATTGTTTCTTTTATCTTTCTGCCAGAGACTACATATTTTTTCTGTTTTTCTTTAGTAATAGTGTACCCTGTTTTTAGATGGGCACATGGTTTCCTGGAAATATAGACTGCATTTCCTAGCTTATATGACAGGTATGCATGGTATTGTGACAAAGCAATAATCAGAATTGTTTATATAAATATGTTTATTAAGATACTTTAGTATGTAAAATTTGTTGTAATTTGTCAAAATTGTCTAAGTAAACCCTAGCCACAGTCTCCCCTTGTCATATATCTTTTTCTGTACTTTCAAGCTGTGTAAATGTATATTAAACATCCTCTTTAAGTAGGAGACTTCTTAGGTAAGGAATAAATGATGTATATTGGCAATATCCTTGTAATAATTTGGCAGTTTTTTTGGTGAAAATATAATTGAGCCCTGTTTTGAAATAATGTTAAATATATAGGTGAAGTTAAAAAAAAGAATAAAGCTACACCTGGAAGTGTTAAAGCATGTAAAGGTAGGAAGGTTTAGAGGTTGGGTTAAGTTTAGGAAGGGGATGGGTAAATTTTCTGGTACAAATCCATTTTTCTGGTACAAATGCTAGACCAGAGTGGATCCTAGATACAAAAAGAAATTATAAAAGTAGGTCTCAATTCACCAGCACTATGTACAGCAGCTTTGAAGACCTGGTCGCCATGCTCAGTGGAAACAAAACCATAAATAGCTGAGAAACAAAGACCAAATTGCATTTAATTTCTGGCCAATGGTAGAAGACTAGTGTGGGCTATAATTCAGCAGATACATGAATATTTGCTCTGCCAGACATGTTGATTTTAAGCAGTTTTTTACTTTAGCAGAAAATAGAGAATTCTGTACACTTAAATGACTTTAAAAAGAAAAAGTTTTATCTCTTCAAAGGATGTAAGAGGTTTAAAACAGGTATGTATGATATCTTATAGAAAGTCACCAGCGCAATTATAAAGGAAAAGAAATACATTTGACCATGGTAAAATAAAAGCTTTGTTGTTTGAAAGACATTAAAAAAATAAGCCACAGATCAGAAGATAGTTATAATTCACATTAACTGACAAAGGATTAGCATCTGTAATATAAAGAATTTATGTAAGTCAATAGAAGAAAGACAACTCAGTTGAAAATTAGAGATGGTATAGAAAGAATGAAGAGAACAAGAAGACAGTTGGGTGCATGTATAATAGGCTTGGTAATAACAAAACAAGAGTATTCTACAAGGGAGAAAAAAAAACTAAAAAAGAAGGACATTTTTAAGCCAAGGACATTTTGCTTATTAGACAGTTAAAACTATTAGGGCTTGTAGAATTTTCTGTAACTGTACCCCTAATTTGGTATGAAATATTTTTGCCAGTGTGCACATGTGAAAATGCAACCATAATAGGCATTTACCACAAAATTCAATCAAGTATGACTTTAAAGTTATTCTGATTGTGTATAATACAGTACTGCTATTTTAGAAGAAACTATATGGATCAATATAAGAGAGGCAAAATTTATCTTCATGTTTGGTCTTCTTCTTTTGCCTTTAACTTTACTAAAATACCAGTTGAAAATTCTAGAAAATAAAGGTCATGGTGACTAAGAATTTTAGATAATTTAGAGCACTTACCTAACCACATCAATAAATCCTCCTGGCTTTCTCCAAAATAGACCCAAATCAGTCTATTCTTCTTGTGTTCATTATTATCACCCAAGGCCAATCCAACATTACTTCTCACCTGGACTTGTACATTAGTTTAATTCACTGACTATGGCCGAAAGGATATATTTGATACAGTTGTTCAGATGAGATCAGAGATTAGCAATTGAGATACAATTTAGATATTGAATAAAATAAAGGAAACCCAGCAATGTTTTACAATAAGAGCCTCTTCACTTCATTAGAGTGAAAGCTAGGCTGAAAGGTGGTTATTACGTAGTCCGCTACCAAAGGGAAGAATAGAGCTTTAGTTTGAAGTATTTTAAAAAATTAAAGAACTAATTATTGTCAGATTTGACTTTTTTAGATCAGTCACAAGGGCCTTTCAACTAAGTATTAAAGAAGCTCAAGAGTGAAATTCCTGCATTCTTACCAGTAAGAATAAATTGTCATTGTAAATGGCTGTTGTCTCAAACTGATAGACTAACAGATTCAAATACGGTACACACAGAGAGTAACCAACAAGTTCTTACATTTTAACTCCATGATGGCAAATACTATTTTTCTTTATTTTCCACATTTACTAGAATGGGCTTCTATTGTTTACATAATCAGGGGAAAATGTTTATTACTGTTTCAAATGGAATAATACAATTTGGTTCCTTGCTCTAAGGCCATTTTTATCTAAGGAGGAGGTGACAAGTACAAATTTTATTGTGCTACACAGCAGATATGATAGTTTGTAAGAGCTGCCATTAGTCTTTAGGTGTAGATGCATATTTTAGACAAAAGAGTTGCTACTTTTATTTAGGTAATGAAGACATTTGAAGGCAAAGAGACTATGAGAATTAAAAGCACATGTGAAAAGATTAACCTTGGCAGGAAGGTCTAAAAAAAGAAAAACACCCTTCCCCCACCCCCCCAAAAAAACCCCACACATAACCACCCCACACATTTATTGAACAACTTGAAAAATTGTATGGTAAGTATTCTAGTCTTAGGTCTTGAAGTTGGAAGCTGAATTGTTAAATTATAAACTGATGAAGACTGTGGTATGGGGAGTACAGATTTATTGATATAAGTTTCTGGAATACTTTAAAGCTTGAAAGATCAGCTTGAATAGATAAGGGAAACAGTGACGTATTTGGTATAGTTGAAAACATGAAATTTAAAAAAGTGTATATAAGTTTCTGGTTAGCTTTAAAACTTACTGTATTAAGATGAACAATGAATCAGGCAACCTTATTCTTCGACTGAAGAGATCTTTATTTTATCTGATTTTCCTAGGAAGGACAACACATCCCTTCTAGGTGGGACTTTATAAAGTAGGAAAAAAAAGGTAATTGGGGTGCCAAAGGAAATTATGTTAGGGCTATTTATTTATTTATTTATTTATTTACATTTTAGAGAAAAAGAGGGGGAAGAGTGAGGGTGGGGAGAGAGAAAATCTTAAGCAGCCTCCCTGTTGAGTGCCCCGTGACCCTGAGATCATGGATCTGAACTGAAATCAAGAGTTGGATGCTTATTTGACTGACCCACCCAGGCGCCCTGGGATACTTATTTTTTAAAAAAAATGTATTCATATATCATTAAAGAGAACATTCTAAAATTTTACAGCATCTTCAGTAATGCCAAGATATACTTAAAATGTAAGTTCTATATTATGTTACTTTTAATTTATAAATAGTAATTATAAAATAATTTTTGAAGAAACAGAAATGAAGGAAAAATACCTAACTTCACCATCCTAAAATAACTACTTGGGGGTTTTTATATTTTCTAATAATCTTTTTTACACACATTTTTATATTTTTAACGTATAAAATCTGTCTGAGAAGCATTATACATATATCTGAGAAGCATTATAGAAATTGTAAATGTAAGATTCAAAGATGAAAAAGTAAGGGGCGCCTGGGTGGCTCAGTCGGTTGGGTGTCCGACTTCGGCTCAGGTCACGATCTCGCGGTCCGTGAGTTTGAGCCCCGCGTCGGGCTCTGTGCTGACAGCTCGGAGCCTGGAGCCTGTTTTGGATTCTATGTCTCCCTCTTCCTAATACCCTCCCCTGTTCATGCTCTCTCTCTGTCTGTCTCAAAAATAAATAAATGTTAAAAAAAAAAAAACAACAAAGATGAAAAAGTAAGAGTTTATGCCCTAAAGAGGATAACTACTTGCATACTCTAAAGTCAAAATATACCCTGAGCTTCAGAAGGGGTTGTTTCACAACTTGGGTTTTCTAAGTCTTGTGGAACCTAGGGTAAAATTCTTTTAACTTCTCAGTTTGCTACATAATTACATAAGAAGGAAGAGTCAGGATCCTGTAGTAAAATAAATACTTAAATGCTTCTTGGGAATTTGAATTTTTGTTTTGACCCAAGTTCTACCTTTATGACTTCACTGAACTTCAAACATGTTAACCTTTAAATGATGAGTTCTGTTCAGAGACATTTAATCTGAACCTAATATGTCTAAATTATGTGCTGTGCTTCTGAGATATCCTTAGGAAAAATTCTTGACAGACCAGATGACCTTTGTCTAGTATTGATTCTAGCCCTCCAAGCTGGTTCTCCGTGTAACAAGCTTCCCTGGCTTCTTGGTATCCATGTCATGATTATTTATAGTAGAGGCACTTGTTCTAGCCCATCCAAAGAGGAGAATTTCAATTTGCTACCCTCTGTTAGACCAAACTTTATGTCCTCATACGTCCTTTGACTAGTTCTTTGAGTTGAAGATTGGGAAGCATGGGACCCAGACAAGAACAGAGCCTCTCAATAACTGAATAATAAAAAGCTTAGAACAGTTGCTTATAAAAGGTAAAGACTTGTAGCGCTTCCCTTAAAGAATTAGTTTGACTCCAATAGTAGAGAATTATGGTTGACTCTGTAAATTTTATTTTTTCTCAGGTCCTTCCTGGCTCTGAAGTACCAGGATGACTGCTACAATTTTAAATTCTTTGTTTTAGTAATAATAATTAGTACTTATATATCGTTCCTTATGTATTAGGCACTACTTACATTTATTAAAGACAGATATAGTAACTGTCTTAACGACACACAGCTAGTAAGTTGCTGAGCCAGGATCCAGCTTGTGACAGTTTGACTTTAGACTCCTCACTCAACCACAACACAGTGAAGCTTTAAAAGTTAGAGTTTTCTGACACAAGACTTGTGTCAAGAACGTATAGAAACTTCTAAAAATCAATAATAAAAAACACCATAATAAAAAATAACCAAGGATGTAAAAAGTGGGTGACGTATAAATGGCCAATAGCCATATGAAAATTTGTTCAATACAGCGAATCATCAGGGAAATTGATATTAAAACCACAGTGGGTTACCACTGTAAACTCACTACAATGAGTATAATTTAAAAGCGTGAAAACACCAAATGTTAGCAGGGATGTGGAGCAACTGAAATCATAGTACGTTACTCATGGGACTGTATAATGGTAACACCACCTTGGAAAAGTTTGTTAGCTTCTTCTTTAGTTAAACGTACTGTCCTGTGATCCATCGGTTCCATTCCATAATAGAAATGAAAGCCTATATCTACAAAAAGACTTGTACAAGAATAGTTGTGTAACAGCTTTATTCATAATAGCCAACAACTAGGAACAATCCAAGTGTCCATCAATACAAGAAAGTATGAATGAATTGTGATCTGTTCGTTCAGTGAGAGGCCTATGTAGCAGTAAAAATGAACTGCTAATACAATAACATGAGTCAAATGAAGTCAGACAAAAAGGGTACAAATGGGGATTCTGTTTGATTACATGCATTTGAAGGCCGATAACAGGCAAAAGTAATGTATTTTTTAGAACTAGAACAGTGGTTCTGCTTATTTGGTGGGTAGGAGACTTCAGGGAATTTTCTGGAGTTATGACAGTGTTCTATATCTTGGTTATTGTGTTGGTTAGATGTAGATGTGTACATTTGTCAGAAATTGTTGAATTTTATATTTAAGATCTGTATGTTATAGTATACCTCAACAAAATAAATCTGCAAAGTTAAACAAAAGCTAGGGGGAGATTTCAGCCAATCACTAGGACAGCAGAAATGACACCTGGCAATGTAACACTTAGAACATGCAAAGACATGAAGTAGCACAGAACTGTCACATAGAGCCTCAACTGAGATGCATAATAACCAACACACATTTAAGTTCTATTAATAAAAAATTTTTTAAGTTTATTTATTTTGAGAGAGTATGAGAGGGAGAGAGAGAATGTCAAGCAGGTTCCACGCTTATTGCAGAGCCTAATGAAGAGCTCAGTCTCACAACTGTGAGGTCATGACCTGAGCCAGAATTGAGAATCAGTTGCTTAACCAGCTGAACCACCCAGGCACCCTTAATAGTTTTCCGGGAAGTCATCAGGGTGTACTACTTTTAGAAAGGGTTTCACTACTAATTATTATATTAAAAGTTTGGAACTAAAATGCTTAGATGTCAGTAGACTAGAATATTAGTATATGAAACATTTCTTAGGTTTTATGTAAAGAACAGTTGTGGTTAATATTGGGAAATGATTCTGGCTAGAACTAGAGTGTGGTCTCTTTAGAGTAGAGTCTGCTAAAAAGAGGGCATGAAAAGTTTTTGGGCATGACTTTGCTTGATTAGTTGCTGAAACAGAACATTTGTCTTTATATGATTTGTCTGATGTAGATTCCTAGTTAGAAGAACTAATGATCTAGAAATGTTAGAGATGTCACATTTTATGTACTAAAATATAGCAGTAATTTGTTCTGGTTGTTTTTTGCAGCAGGTGGAAAATAGACAAGTTTGATGGTGGCCTGTGTAGTTTGACAATATTTGTGTTTGGGGTCCTTTATAACTTGTTCCGTGACCATCAGATAGATGTGCTCGAGGTACTCAAATGACGAATTGAAATAAGAGATCTGTAGTCTTTTATTGTAATGATGAGCTTCAAAATAAAGGTTAACCTTTTAAATTAGTTTGTGGGTTTTTTACCTCTTTCAAATAGATTACCTTGTGGACTATCATGGAAGTAGGAAACATATTAGTTGCCGCACATTAACTAATGTGGTCTTTGTTTCTCAAATAAGACTGACAGCTTGGCTTTTTCTTGTTTATGGAAAACCTAATTTCAAATCTTTGCATCTGTTTTAGTAATAGTTATGCACGAGTGCGAGCTGTGGTGATGACCCGGGATGACTCAAGTGGTGGATGGTTACCACTTGGAGGGAGTGGACTAAGCTGCGTCACTGTCTTCAAAGTCCCTCACCAGGAAGAGAATGGCTGCGCTGACTTTTTTATCCGTGGAGAGCGACTCAGGGACAAAATGGTAATGAATAATGTATCTGTTGATATAATTTTAAGGTTCTATAGATTGAATTATCTACTTAAAGTTTTGCTGAGTGTAACGTTATTTATGAGAATTATTTTTGTCCTGGATCAGTGATTATGTATCTAAGTTCTTTAAATGTTAAAGACAGTGAAATATGCCAACTGGGACTCATTAATATACATATGTTAGAAGGGAGCTGCAATTTTTAATTAGATTTAATGCAAAAGTATTCATGAATAGTCCACACAGTTATTAAACTAGGTACACACTGCCTTTCCTTCTTTCCCACTCTTTCTTCCATAGACTGGTGGTTGACAAACTAAAGTGCACAGGGAATATCCAGGCCTGCTATGTATTTGTATGGCCCATGAGTTCAGAATGGTTTTAACATTTTTTTAAAGTTTATTTTTGTTTATTTTGAGTGAGAGATAGAGAGCAAGCAGGGGAGGGGCAGAGAAAGGGGGCGAGAGAGAATCCCAAGCAGGCTCCACACTGTCAGTGCAGAGCCTGATACGGGGCCCATACTCAAAAAAACCATGAGTCAAAGTCAAGAGTTGAATGCTTAACTGACTGAGCCACCCGGGTGCCCCTGGTTTTTACATTTTTAATGACTGAAAAAATATTGAAGAAGAGTAATCATTTTGTGACACATGATAATTATATAAAATTCAGGTTTAAGTATCCGAAAGTGAAGTTTTATTGGAACATAGCCTAGCTCATTCGTTTACATTTGTCTATGACTGCTTTCATATTACAATGACAAAATTGAACAGTTGCAGCAGAGAGCGTAAGTATCTCGACCCTTACAGAATATTTTACTGGCTCCTACCCTGGACTCTTTTCTCAGGTTCTTTCTCTTCATTCTCTATTAATCTAGTTGTCCTAGGCACATAGACTACCTGGTTGCCAGCCTTGATTTTAATACTACATCTTCCGCGCAGATGAATGTTTTCTTACATCTGTGTATTTTAAAATTTGAATCTCAACGTTGATAATGTTAGATATTTACTCTCTTTTAATTGGTGTGGAAAGCTCTTTCTCCTTTGTTCGTTTGTGACAACTGCAGTTGTATCTGAGAAGCTGAATAATGTTAATGTCATTTCTGTATCAAGCAAAAGGAAAGCATATACTTAGAAGCAAAATGAGAATAAAATGCCAAAAATTTCCAAGACTCTTGAAAATAACTTGAGTTCCCTTTAAATATGTAATTGTGGACTGTTTTGTGAGCCCATTTAGCATCAATAATGTTATCTCTCTTGAGAATGTGTTTTAAGTTCCAAATAATTCTTTCATACATGAACGTTTTGAATAAATCTACTTTTAATTTTGGTTTCTGGATATTTTTTACTACTAAAATATTTTAGTAATTTAGAGAGTTGCCTAACTTGTCTGTGCCCCAGTTTCTGCCTCAGTTAAATGGTGAGTTACCCTAAATCTTCTTGAAAGCCTTCCAACTCTAGTTTTTTGAGTTTATGATTCACATTCCTGACTGTGTATCTCAATTAACCGGAATGTGGTTTAAGGATTGTAGGAAACCCCAGTTGAAGTCATAAGTGTATATAGTAAATTTAACATGTCATCTCTAAAAGTTTAAATATTTAAAAGTGGTTTGTTTTTACTTTGGATAAGATGGTGGATGGCATGTACTAATGCGTATTTAAAATACGCCTTGTAAACTTCTGTGAAAGAGGCTTTGGTGACCTGTCCTGGAGTTTATGCTTCTTGTCTGAGCTAATGATAACTGAGGGATGTTGTCGGAAGAGAAGTTGTAGATTTTAGGAACTGAGCGAGGTAGTGAAGATTTAAGACATGTTTTAATAGTAAAGATAGAAAAAGAGAAGACAAGTCAAAGGTGGAGAAAGAATTGGAGAAAAAAGTTTGCTAGAAAAAGCATGAAACAAGGAAAAGATGACCTAGATGTAAAATAGAGAAAAGATATCTCAGAGTGAAACAGAATATTAGTTACATTAATGAAGATGAACAGTTTACGATAATTAAATACGAGACCAGATCTACGTAACTAGGAGTGAAGCTGGTCAGAGATCGCTCAGATTAATGGATTAGGTGGTTGCTGAGAGTGTTGCTTTGACAGAAAGCTAGTGAGAATAAAACTGGGATTCAGAAAGAACACAAACTTATTTCCTTATGTTAGGACTTAATTTGAGCGCCTGAGTCCTAGGGTATAGAATCTTAATGGACTAACAAGAAAATAGGTTTTTCTGATAGCAGCACTAACCTAGGATTCAGAACATCTGTTGTTTTACCTAATCATTTCACCTAGAGGAAACTTGTTATTTGTGAGACAGGGATGATAAATATACCTCTATGTAGACACGAAAGAAAAATTACTTTTCAGTTGGAGGGTTGCCATTTTTCCTTTGGGATTAGCTATAGTGAAGAGTTAGGTTATGGGGACTTGTATGATCAAAAACAGAGGCAATAATGCATCGTTATACGTTGAAAATAGCAAAGTCTTTTGGAATCTCAAGACAAATGGGACAGAGAATTGAAGTAAGTAGATTATTTGGTCCCCTCTCCTGGGTAGTACACATCTGACCAAGATCCTTCTGAAGCTATGTATTTTTTCATTATCACTGCATTTGGGGATCATTAATGTTCATATCTGTAGATACTTTTATTGATTGGTTTCATTTTAATGCATTTTTCTGGGTTCTGGTTTCATGCTCTAAAGAAGTAGTACCTTATGACTGTTGAGTCTGTAAGTTTGCAAAATTCTTCCCAAGTTAATAGTAGTTCTTTTTTAAATCCTTCTTGGTAAGTAAACTACATGTTACTGTTGTCTTTATGCAACAGTTAATCATATAAAAGATATTTGGTAAAAACTGTTCTGTACCCATTTGTTATATGGTTCACATCTTAGCATCTTCTACTTTGGATGAATTTTAGTAGGTCAGAATACTGGTAACAATAGTGAAGAAGATAGCTTGTCTCAAGCGTAAAAAGTACTCCGGTAGGAGATTTTTTCCAGGCTTTGATTTACAATGACTTGTACTAAAAATGTCTTCTTGTACTTCTCAAAGAGTTATATTTCACTTTTTTTTTTCCTACACAAGAAAGGGAGCACAAATAAAGAGTAGGCTGATTGGGATTTTTTCAGGAAGGAAATATTTTGTGTGATTAGGTCAGTACCACTTCATTGGTTCATTCATTTCATTCAGAGAGATCAGAAATTATTTCCTATTTTTTGTAAGTTTACAGTATAGTGTAATACTGGTTTCAGGAGTAGAATTTTGTGATTCGTCACTTACATATATTACCCAGTGCTCAACAGAAGTGCCTTCCTTAATACCCATCACCAATTTAGCCTATCCTCTGCCCACCTCCCTCCATCATCCCTCAGCTTGTTCTCTATAATTAAGAGTCTCTTATGGTTTGCTTCCTTCTCTTTTTGTTTTTCCCTTCCCCTGTGTTCATCTGTTTTGTTTAAGTTCCACATATGAGTGAAATCATATGGTATTTGTTTTACTCTGACTTAAGAAATTATTTCCTATAATGCTTACCTATAACTTGCCTGTGTTTATAATGCTTACAAAGGTAGAATTTCTCAGGCTACCCTTTGATATCCTGAATTAAGCTTCTCCACCTGTGTGCTGTGCATGACTAGGTAAAAGTGGCAGGAGCTTCCAGGCTGCTTGCTTCTTCACCACCAGCAGCTCCTCATCTTCCCTTGTTGCCTTACAAATGTTATTTTTCAGGGCGCCTGGGTGTCTCTGTCGGTTAAGCCGCTGACTTTGGCTCAGGTCCTGATCTTGCGGTTTGTGAATTCAGGCCCCGCGTCGGGCTCCATGCTGACAGCTCAGAGCCTGGAGCCTGCTTCGGATTCTGTGTCTCCCTTTCTCTGCTCCTGCTCATACCCTGTATCTATCTATCTATCTATCTATCTATCTATCTATCTCTCTCTCTCTCTCTCTCTCTCTCTCTCTTCAAAAATAAAGATTAAAAAACAACAACAAAAAAACCCAAATGTTACTTTTCTAAGTATGTCTAAGGAAAAAGTTGGAAAGTTCTGTTCTACGTTGACTTTCATACTTTTTTGGTGATTGAGAATACATTCAAAAGAAGCTCTAGGCTTCGGTGCTGTAGTCTAAGATAATGAAGGTATTATTTCTCCCAGACACTTGGGGATGGATGGAATAGTATTTGGCAGTGATGGATTCTCAGAACTGCTTTTTCCATTTATGTGAATTGTATCTTCCATTTCCTCCTAAATTTTGATTTCTTCAAGACAGGTTAGTGGTATGTTGGATCACGTTTTTTAAAATACTGACTAAAATTCAAGTGTTAATTTGTATAGATAATCCTCACTATGGAGCTTCACATTTCCCGTGATAGAAGCTTTCTGTTTGCATTCAGTTTTCAATAGATATAGTGACCCTTCTCTGTTAGTATCACGCTTCTGTTTCATAGGTAAACATTTTTACAGAGTATTTACCGTATGTATAGATGATATTATTTGATCGTTTTTAGCTGAATTGCATGTGATATTTAAATTGGAATACTGAATTCTAATATACCTTTAGAATCTTTATAAGTACCTGAATAAACTGTCAGTAATAATATTTAATATTTGCTAAAATATTTATTGCTAAACACGGTTTTTAATTGCCATGGGATTTTTAATTAGCTATTCTTAAGTTTATGTGGTAAATAATAAAAATACTATAAAGTTACTAGTTTAAAGCTGTTACACTGTTGAAAGCATGTGATGTACAAAGATATAACAAGAAATAGGATAGGCTGTATAGAAAGGTAAAGTAGGACATCTGGATTACCTAAAACATTCTGTAGAAACAAGAAAAAGGCACTGTTATCAAAGTGCTGTATCAAAGCAAAGTTAGAAGATAGATACATTATAAACAGTGACAAAGGTAATCTTAAAAAGAGGAAAGGAGAAATAGAAACATTTCAGGTTTTAAGAATTCATCAGAGACTTAAGGAATTATTTTTTGAATTAATAAGTTATTAGGTTTTGGATAAAAATGGTTGTAAAAATGAAAATGCCTATAAGATAATGATTCTGTTGTTTAAAAAGACATTGATAAATTGGGGTTTCTTTACTAGAGCCTAAAACAAGATTTTAGAGTATTTGTTTTCTAGGGAGAAAATAAAGTAGTTATAACACAGCAGGGGCTTTTTTAAAAATGAGACTTACCCACTCTGCACCATTGGAAACCTTAGAAGATCAGGTCTCATCTTTCTACCTTGGATTGAACTTTATAAAAGTACAGAGCAATTTTCTGCTTAGCTTTCCCCACTGTGCACCTCTGTGAATTATTCCATTATGAAACCTCCGTCCTTGTACAGAACTTCCCCTCCACTGAAAACCCATTGCATTAACAAGCTTTCCCCTGAGGATTCAGCAGCTCAGTCTCTTGAAAGATACTGGTTCTATTCACCATAATATCACAGAGTTAAAAAGTGCCAGTGGGAGTAGAGATGGTTCAGCATTTTTACTGTTCTGTATTCCCCTTACAGAATATTCTGTCAGCCATGTATTTAAGTGCTGCTGATGACACAGTACGACTCAGCTCACTGCCCTCTAGCTCATTGTCCTCTGTCCAGTGTAGCAGTTCCTTCCCTTAGCCAACCTTTCCATATCTGAGCCTCGTCATCATTCTTGGCTGCTTTCCTTTGCATAGTCTTGACCTTCTGGTCTTCATTTCAGCAGCCTACTTTCTGGGTCTGGTTCTTACTCAAAACCATTCTATTTGAGGAATTTTACAATTAACTGTCATTTCTGTTGGATTCCCCTTTTCTTGCTCTTACAGTGTCATGCTTATTCTATCACTTTATACCTCTGATTTTTCTCCCATTTTCACTAGACTCCTTTGGGCTTTAGTATCTTTCTTACTATTTTCCTTTGTAATCCCATCTAAATTTTTCTTGTCAGTCATTCAAACCACTCTCATTCATATTTCAGTAGCCAATATATGCTGAGTTTTGCCTTAATCAATCCTACATTATTAAAAGGGAATATTCCCTTTTTAAAAGTGAGTCTTTTGTATAATATATTTATTGAGTGGTACTCAGTGTGCTGGACACTGTTCTAGGCACTGGGGATATGTAAATGAACAAAGAAGTCCTAGTTTTTAAGGCAGTATACCTTCTGGTGAGGGATGAAGAAATAGTATAATAAATAAGTGAAATATATAATATGCAAGAGAGTTCTAAGTGCTAAGGGGAAAAATAAAACAGGGAAAAAGATAGGGAGTATTTTGTAGGAAGGTAGGTTAAAATTTTAGATTGAATAACCAAGGAAGATGTTAGTGAGAAAAGGTAGGTAACATTTGAGTAAAGATTTCTATTTGAATAAGGCCTTATATTTAAAATTAAAACAATTTCTTTTTTAATGTTTGTTTATTTTTGAGAGAGAGACAGAGAGGAGTAGGGGAAGGGCAGAGAGAGAGGAAGACAGAATCTGAAGCAGGCTCCAGGCTCTGAGCTGTCAGCACAGAGCCCAATGTGGGGCTCAAACCCATAAACAGATCATGATCTGAGCTGAAGTCGATCGCTCAACTGACTGAGCCACCCAGGTACCCCAAAAATTTTTATATCGTAGAGAGAGCGAATGTGAGTCTGGGAGAGGGGCAGAGAGAGAGAGAAAGAATATATATATTATTTATTTTGAGAGAGCAAGAGCAAGCAGGGGAGGGGCAGAGAGAGTCCCAAGCAGAGAATCTGTGCTGTCAGCACAGAGCCCAACACGGGGGTTTCAGCTCATGAACCATGACATCATGACCTCAGCTGAAGCCAGATGCTTAACTGGCTGAGCCATCCAGGCACCCCAAGGCCTTATATTTTAGTTTATATGTTTGGACTTTCAAATCTTGAGTGTCATTAAGGTAGAATGAATCTGTATTTTTGGCTAAGTTTTTATGCTACGCTATGTAAGATTTTGGACTTTTTGTGGATTTGGAGAATGGTATCATTGTGCAGCAATAGCAGTCATAAACCTAGGAGTTAGTGATTCTTCCATTTATTCAAACAAGTGTTCTTCTGTTTTGATTCTGTTTCATCCTTTTCATCTCTACTTACCTTTTATCTGTCCTGTATTACTGCAGATAAAGACCTAATATTTTTTCATGGCCCAGTTTTACCTAACTTCTCTAGCTTCTGTATTGCTTATCATACTGAACTTTCTAAAACCTGGGTCTAATATTTATTTAGTAGTTTCCAGAAATTTCCTAGATACAATTCTGTCTCTTTAATTCAACACAAAAGAACTTATAATCTGGTCACTGCTTCTTTTTTGGTCTTGAATTCATCTGCCTGTTTCCCAAAGCAATCATTTCCATGATGTTGCCTTGCTGAGTTTTTTATTTGTGATTCACCAAAAGCATGCATTGAATTTATGGAAATGCCTTCCCCTCTTTTACATTAATTAAATAATTATAAAGATAGCATGTTAAGAGTTTATGTGGAATAGAGAATGTAGGCCGACAGCTTGCTAGTCTTGAGGAAATGATAATGGCAGGAACATTTCCTTTTTATTGTCACAGGTAAGTCACAAATGGAAAAATAGGAAAATTGAGTTAGAGGAAGCAACTTGGGCAATAGTTTTCTTGGAACTGAAAGAAATGCTAATAATGCTAATAATGATAACATTCATGTAGTCCAAAATTACCAATTCATTTTGTCAATCCATTGAAAAGGTAATAAATTGTACTGTTAATGGCTTTTCTGTACATCCATGAATTCTGTGACTTTGTCCCAGCAGTTGTATTGCAACAGTTAATTCTTTAATATTGCCAATATTCCTTGAAAAGGAAGAAACCTGCCTGTTATCATTTCTATTCTCTTTCTTCTGGAGCCATGTGATAGCTGTTTCTTGAAAATTAAGATTTGGAGTATGTCCCATATCACCATTCTGGTTGCTTTTATTTTGTCTTTTCAGAAAACTTCAGCTTAACACTTGCTTTAGCATTTCTTTACTGACTATACTGTACTTTCTTGTTGTTATTCAGTTATTAGTTTCATTTTTTTTTAAGTGTATTAGTTTGAGATAGAGTACAAGTGGTGAAGGGGCAGTGAGAGAGGGGAACAGAGACAGAATCTTAGGTAGCCTCCACATCACCAGTGCAGAGCCTGATGGAGGGCTCGAACTCCTGAACCACGAGATCATGACCTGAGCTAAAGTTGGACACTTAACCGACTCAGCCACCCAGGCACCCTATTATTCAATTATTAGCTTTAAAGTAGTACTTCATTCTTTAGTGATTGATTTATAGTGGTTAATCTTGTCTCTCAGGCTCATCAGGATTATCTTGGCTTCATGTTTCTATTTTATATCTGATTGTGATATACTTCACATCCTTTCTCTTATTTTCCAACTGCGATTAAACTGTTACAATAGCAAATAGCCTCTCTAATAGCTAAATTAAAACCCAAACTTTTTGATCCCAACTTACTGACTTCATTAGTTTTATAAATATTTCCTCACTGTATGTATGTAGCATACAGTGTATGAATGTAGCATGCTTTTAATTGATTAGCTGATTGATATTTTTTAATTAATCAGCAGATATTTGGGTGCCTTCTATGTGTTGTTAGACTTTTTAAGTTTAAGATGTGAAGTATGATGGTTTGGTTTAGATTTTATCCATAACAAAATGCCATAAATGGGTTGCCTTGAACAGTGGAAATTTATTTTCTCACAGTTCTGGAGGCCGCAAAGTCCAAGATCTAGATGCCAGCTGATTTTGTTTTTTTTTTCCCTTTTTTTTTTTAATGTTTGTTTATTTTTGACAGAGAGAGAGAGAGAGAGAGAGAGAGAACGAGCACGAGCATGAGCGGGGGAGGGGCAGAGAGAGAGGGAGACACAGAATCCTAAGCAGGCTCCAGGCTCTGAGCTGTCAGCACAGACCCCTACGCAGGGCTCGAACTCACAGACCCTGAGATCATGACCTGAGCCAAAGTTGGATGCTCAACCGACTGAGCCACGCAGGTTGCCCCGGCTGATTCAGTTTCTAATGAGACCTTTCTTCCTAGATTTCAGAAGGATGGAATTCAATCTATACTAGTTCCTATTCAATTCCACTGGTCCGTTGATGGTTAAGTGAATATTTCACTTTTTAAATTATTTTAGTGTTGTGTAGAGTTTAATATCTGCTAATACTTGTTTTTCCCTTATTGGTTGTTTTTACCCTTTTTTATTGGTATATTTTTGCTCATTCAGAACACTAAACAATTTATCTTTTTGTTTGTTTGTTTGGTATAGGTACACTCATTTAAGTTCTTTCCTAGGCATGTCAAAAAAATTTGTGACTCTTGTAAATGATTGTTCTTCCGCGCCCCCCCCCCCCCCCCATTTCTGGTATCCTGTAAAGCTCATTCATGCAACTTGCCTTCCTTTTGTAAGCATTCACTAGAACTTGAGGATAATGTTAAATGTTGGTGCTAATGTTGGCTTCTTTGTGAATTTAGTGGAATTTCTAGTGTTGCACAGATAAAAGTATGATGTTAGCTGTTGCTTTGAGATGTCCTTTATTATGTCAAGGAAGTATCTTTAATGTCTCTTATGTTCTGCCACCAGAAGTTGATATTCATTTTTCTGAAATCTAGTTTTGCAGATGTTCTATAGACTGTTTTAATTGATATTTTTATTTAGACACTCATAGATTATTAATTGCTGTTGTAAGGAATAATATGAAGAGATACTGTTATGTTACCTTTTACCCGGTTTTCTCATTGGTAACATTTTGCAAAACTATATGTAATCACAATTAGAATATATATTCACATTGATACAAACCATCATATTCAGATTTTCCTACTTTTGCTTGTACTCACTTTGGTATTTAAGACTATACAGTTTTACCATCCACAGAAGATACAAAACAATTTAGTAACCACAGGAATCCTCTCTCCTGTTACTCTTTTATAACCACATCCACCTCCTCCCTGGCCTGGCAACCACTCATCTGTTCTCCATTTCTATAGTTTTGTAATTTCAAAAGATGTTATATAATTGGAATCACAAGTATTTGCTGTTTTTTTTCCTTTCTTTCATTTACTGTTGTTCCCTGAGGGTTCATCCAAGTTGCTGAGTGTATCAATAGTTTGTTCCTTTTTATTGTTGGCTAGTATTCTGTGATGTCTTTGTACCAAATTTGTTTAACCATTGACTCACTGAAGGACATCTATGCTGTTTGCAATTTTGGGCTTTTACAAGTAAAGCTGTTCCAAACATTCACATGCAGGTTTTTTTGTCAATCTAAGTTTTATTTCTCTGGAATAAATGACAAAGAGTGCAATTGTTGAGTGAATGATAGTTTTTTGTAAGAAGCTGCCAAACTTTTTTCCCAGAGTGGCAATACAGTGTTAAATTTCCACTAGCAATGTATGCAGTGTGTGAACAATCCCAGACTTCTCTTGGCATTCTTGCCAGCATCTTGTGTAGTTACATTTTTTATTTTAGTCATTCTGGTAGGTATATAGTGAGAGCTCTCATTGAATGGCTAATAATATTGAATATCTTTTCATGTGCTTAATTTGTACCTTGTTTTGTGAAAAATCTGTTCATGTCCTTTGCCTGTTTTTCTTATTGATTTTTTTTTTTTTTTTTTTGATGTTGAGTTTTGAGAGTTCTTTATATATTCTAGGTACTTGTCTTTTGTTGGGTTATGTGGTTTGGAGACATTTTCTCCCAGTTCATAGCTTTTCTTCTTATCTTCTTCATTGGATCTTTTGCAGAGCAAACTTTCATATTTTTATGATGTTCAATTTATTAATTTTTCCTTTCATGGATCATGATTTTGGTGTCAATTCCAAGAACTCCCTGTCTTGCCCTAAGTCTCAAAGATTTATCCTGTTTTTTTCCTAAAAAGTTTTATAGTTTTACATTTTATATTTAAGTCTTTGGTCAAATTGAGTTAATTTTTATATAAGATATGATACTTGGATCAAGGTGATTTTTTTTTTTTTTTTTTTTTTTGGCCTATGAATGTGCAGTTTTTCCAGCACCATTTACTCTATTTGTCTATCCCTCCATAAGTATAACACATTGTATTACTATAACAATATTGTAAGCCCCCCCCCCCAGCCCCTGCCGTGTATTGGATGGTGGTTTTATTTTATTTATTTTTATTTTATTTATTTTTTATTTTTTAATATATGAAATTTACTGTCAAATTGGTTTCCATACAACACCCAGTGCTCATCCCAAAAGGTGCCCTCCTCAATACCCATCACCCACCCTGCCCTCCCTCCCACCCGGTGGTTTTATTATTTCTTGAGATTATTTAGCTATTCAAAGGTCAGTGCCTTTCCATATAAATATTTTTTTCAGAAGTTCTTTTTTTCTTTAACATTTATTTTTGAGAGAGAAAGAGCATGAGCAGGGGAGGGGCAGAGAAAGAGGGGGATAGAGGATCTGAAGCAGGCTCTGTGCTGACAGCTGCTAGCCTGATGAGGGGCTTGAACCCAAGAACCATGAGATCATGACCTGAGCTGAAGTTGGACGCTCAGCTGAGCCACCCACGTGCCCCTTTCCGTATAAATTTTAGAATAATCTTAACCTATATGTACAAATTCTGTATTAGGATTTTGATAGGAATTATATTAAACCTGTGGGTCAATTTGGGGAGAATTGACATCTTTACTATGTTGAATATTCTAAGCCATGAATGTGATTTGTCTCTAGTAAGGTCTTTGCATTCTTTCATTAGCATTTTGTGAGTTTTAGAATAAAGATCCTATATTTGTTTTGTTAAGTGTATTATTTTTCTTGGAACAATTGTAAACGTATTGTGTTCATAATTTTGATTAGTGCATACTCATTGTATAGAGAGATGTTTAATTTTTGTATCCTGTTACTTTGCTGACCTGTGAGGTTTTAGATTCTCTGGGATTGATTGATTATTTATTTATTTATTTATTTATTTATTTATTTAGAGAGCATGTGTACATGTGGGGGAGTGGGGAGCTAGGGGAAGGGGTAGAGGGAGAAGGAGAGAGAGAGAGAGAGAGAGAGAGAGAGAGAGAGAGAGAGGGAGAGAGAGAGAGAATTTTAAGCAGGTTCCACGCCCAGGGCGGAGGCCCACAGGGGCCCAATCTTTCAAGCCTGAGATTGTGACCTAAGCTGAAATTAAGAGTTGGTTGCTTTAACCGACTCAACTACCCAAGTGCCCCTAGGAGTTTTAAATGTAGATAATCATGTCATTTACAGATTTTAACAGCTTTATTCCTTCCTTTTCAATCTCTATGCCTTTTATTTCTTTTTCTTTCATTATTGCAGTGACAAGAACTTACAGTTCTGTGTTCGAGAAGAATGATATTAGTGTACATCCTTGCCTTGTTCTTATCTTAGTGGAAACACATTCAGCCTTTTACCCTTGAGTATGATGTTAGCTATAGGTTTTTTTTATAGTTCTCTTTAATGAATTGAGATAATTCTCCTTTGTTTCTAACTTGCTGATAAACAGACATTAAAAAATTTTTTTTTAAAGGGGCGCCTGGGTGGCTCAGTCACTTAAGCATCTGACTTTGGCTCAGGTCATGATCTCACGGTTCGTGAGTTCGAGCCCCACATCGGGCTCTGTGCTGACAGCTAGGAACCTGGAGTCTCCATCAGATTCTTTGTCTCCCTCTTTCTCTGTCCCTCCCTGGCTCATACTCTGTCTCTGTCTCTCTCAAAAATAAACAGACGGTAAAACAAATTTTTATTTCTCACTTGCTGATATATTTTATTGTAAATGCATGTAAGAATTTGTCAAATGCTTTTTGTGTGGCAGTTTATATGATCATATCTTTAGCTTGTTGATATGATAGATTATGTTGATTGATTTTGAATGTTGACCCAGCCTTGTTGCCTAGAATAAATCCCACTTGGTCATGGTGTGTTATTGGGTTTGATTTGCCACTATTTTTTACAGTTTATTTTTTTTTAGTGATCTCTAGACTCAGTTTAGGACTCAAACGCATGACCCCGAGATCAAGAGTCACATGCTCTTCTGAATGAGCCAGCTCTTCTGAATGAGGGCACCTGGCCCTCCCCCCCCACCCCCCAATTTGCTACTATTTTATTAATGAATTTTGTATAAGTTATGAGAGGTATTCGTGTATACTTTTCTTTTTTGGTATGATCTTTGGTGTTGGTATCAAGGTAATACTGGCCTCATAAAATGAATTGGGAAGTGATTTTTCTGTTTTCTGGAAGAGATTGTTAAAAATTGGTGTTAGTTCTTTAAGTAGTTCGAAGAATTCTCCAGTTAAATCATCTCAGTATAGAGAGATCTCTTTAAGAGCTTTTAATTGCAAATTGAATTTCTTTAATGGTTATAGGACAGTTCAGGTTATTCTTTATCTTGACTGAGTTTTGATAATATCTGGTTTTCAAAGAATCGTTTTATTTCTTCTAAATTTTCTAATTTATGAATGTAAAGTTCTTAATCTATCAATTTTACTTTTAAAGGCTGCAAGCTCTTTAGTGGTGATGTCACTTGCTTCATTCTTGAAATTGGGTACTTGTATGTTCATTTTTAATTTGTCAGTCTTGCTAGAGATTTATCAATTTTATTGTGTTTTTTTAAACCAGCATTTTGTTTCTTTTTTTTTTTTAATTTTTTTTTTAACATTTATTTATTTTTGAGACAGAGAGAGACAGAGCATGAATGGGGGAGGGTCAGAGAGAGAGGGAGACACAGAATCGAAAGCAGGCTCCAGGCTCTGAGCTGTCAGCCCAGAGCCCGATGCGGGGCTCGAACTCACGGACCGCGAGATTGTGACCTGAGTTGAAGTCGGATGCTTAACCGACTGAGCCACCCAGGCGCCCCTTGTTTCCTTTTTTTTTGTTCTGTTTTCATTGATTGATTCTTACTTGTTTATTACTATTTTCTTCCTTCTGCTTACTCTGTTTTTCTAGTTCTTTGGGAGGAATTTCAGTTATTGATTTGACACCTTGCTTTATTCTAATATCCATAGCCTTTTGAAAGGCTTCAATTCACTGTAGTATAAATGTTTGGATTTATAAAGTTTAGCGTTATTTATTAAATTACTCAAATATTATATATCCTTCTCTCTCTCTCTCTCTCTCTCTCTCTCTCTTTCTCTCTCTCTTTGGTTTACTTCAACTCAAAGGCTGAAGCTCTCCAAATATCATTAAGGTTTGGAATATTCTTGTGTTTCTAAATGGTTTTGTGTAATATAGGTATTGCTGTATGAGTTGATTAATAAAGATTTATGGCTGTTAAATTCTCAGATCATTGAGGTAGACTCCTTCAGAGTTGTATGGGTCCCTTTCCAAATTCGGTAGACCCAGTTGAGGGAGTAGAGAATTGTTTAAGCTTGTTTAGTTTTAGTCTGGCCAATTGAGAGACCTAACAGCCTATGAGTGCTTGGGAAAGGAGCCATGGAAGGAAGTAGGAGGTATTGCCGGAGCCCAAGAATTCCATGTTGTTCTTTGTGTGGCCACCAGGAGTTAGAGCAGTGTCTTAATTAGAAGTCAGTAGCAGCAGTTTGTTCCCGTTTCTGCTCACAGTAATCCCTTCTAAATTCTCTTACAAGGGATGATAGCCTTCTTGATTGTGGTCTCTAGTGCTTGACCTGTTTCTTAGAGGTGCGGAGAGAACCACAGTGTATCTCATTTTCCATTCCCTTATTGCTCTCACTTCCTGCTGATTCAGTTTCTCTAATGGTTACAGGTTTCTAATGGTTTTGTTTTCTTGTCAGTAAGTTTTGATAAGTTATAGTTTTTCTTGGAAATCGGCTATTTCACTTAGTTTTTCAAATTTAGGGTTATAAAATCTTACATTGTATTCTTTATTACTTTCTAAATTTTTGCTGTCCCTTCAATTTTGTCCCCTTTTCCTCTTATTATCTATACTGCCATGTCTTTTTTGTTTGTCCATTTCATTTATTTGCAAAGAATCAATTTTTAGCAAGAATAGTATAAGATCTCTTGTATACCTTGTACTCAAATATAGTTTCCCCCCCCCAATACACTAATTTTTCTTACCATTTTGCCATGTTGGTTTGTTATTCTTTCTCCTTCCCCAGCACACACACACACACTTATTTGTTTTTGAACTATTTGAGGTAAATTGCATATATTCTGACCTCTTAATACTTCAGTGTATTTTTCCTAAGAACAAGGATATTTTCTTAGATAATCACAGTTTAATTATCCTATTTAGGAAATTTAACATAAATGTGGTACTTTAATCTGTAGTCCATATTCGAGTTTTGTAAACTGTCTTAATAATGTTCTTATAACATTTCTGCTCCTTCAATACAAGATCACATAGCATTTAGCTGTCACGTGTCTTTATTCTCCTTTAATCTGGAGCAGTTCCTCAGTCTCTCCTTTATGACATACATGTATTGGAAGAGTACTGGCTCCCTCCCGTCTGTTGTAGCTGAACTGCTGTTATGTGAAAAACAGCGCATTGTTCCTTCCATTCCCTTTTAAGAATGTCTAAAATTGACTCAGCTCAGACCATAGCATTAAACACAAATTTGTATTAATGGATAATTAGCAAAATTTTGTATTTGATAATACAGTTTCATATTTCTTGGTGTCTTTCATAAAGGATACTAGCTTTTATATCATCCAGAAAACTCAACATCATAATATGAAGCAACTATTTGAGATACCAATTATTGATTTTCAGTTATGAAGTAATTGAATTTGAATTTGGCATTTTTATTCCAAAAAATGAAATGATTTTTCCTTGGAGTCCAAGATATTTCAGAAAGTTACTAGTGAAAAAATTTATATCTAGTTACAACTAGACTACTTCCTAGATAACACAGTCTGTAAACATGTAATTATCTATTTGTAAGGTAACAACTATAATAAAGTACATAGTAGTTTGAAAGTACGTATTTAATTTTACTCTGTTCTCCCAAATTATTAGTTGTTATTAATGAAACAAAAATGCACTTGTACCCATTTTTGACTCGGTTTATTTTAAGTACTTCTGGCAAACAGTTCAGTAATATTACAATGGGAGTTTTGCTCTATATTTCCCCAAATAACTTGGAATATATCTTCAGATGTTTTAATTATTTAGTGACTGTGGCATTTCCCTTTTCTCCCGTCTATAAAATACCCTAGAATTTCTTTCAGAAGAAGGAAAAACATTGGAGATCGAAATTTTTCACTGCCTTTGGAATCTGTTAACTTTAGCTTTACAGACTTTATTCATAAGCTCTTTTGAGGTCCTGAGAGTACCTTTATTTATCATCAAAAATCTCCTCCTCCTGTATTCAAAAAAGGTCTCTTCTCACAATTAACGATCTCCTAGTTTCTCATAACAACTGTTGTTTTATGAATTAGTGGGTCACCTGATGACCAACATCACCATTACTAATACTATTGAGGGTTTGCCGTGTGTCAGGCACTATTTTGAGTACTCTGTATGTATGTATCAGGCACTATTTGAGTACTCTGCATGTATAAGTGAAATAAGTAAAAATCTCAAAACCAGATGCATAATGAGTGGTGGAGACTGGATGAGACCCAGCTAGTCTTAGCTACATAGCCCACAAGATTAATTAGTTAATTACTGTACCAAATTCTTCCTACACAGTACTAACATTTTCCTTCCTGGGAAGTGTATGTATCCTCTTCTGGCTCCTATTCATACCTTAGTCATTTTGTTTGTTTATTCATGAATGAGAGAGAGAAAATCTTTTTTTAAATAATTTTTTAAATGTTTTATTTATTTTTGAGAGAAAGAGAAAAAACGAACAAATGGGGGAGGGACAGAGAGGACGAGACAGAGGATCCAAGCCAGGCTCCCCACTGCCAGCGCCAGAGCCTGAAGCCACACTCCCTCAAATTCACAAACTGTGAGATGATGACCTGAGCTGGTTGGAAGCCCAAGCAACTGAGCCACCCAGGTGGCCCGAGAAAGTCTTAAGCAGGCTCCACGCTCAGCATGGAGTTCGATCTTAACACCGCAAGATCATGACTTGAGCAGAAATCAAGAGTCTGGCCCTTAACTGACCGAGCTACCGAGGTGTCCCCTGTAACTTAATCACTTTATTTTGGATACTCTTGTATATATGCATTCTCATTAACCATTTTTCTTTCCTTTCTCTTTGAACTCATAACCTGGCAGTATAGGGAAATCACTTCTCTTGTCTCTCTTCATCTGTATTGGATTTTAATATATTTATGCTAACAGTAGTTTACTTTTCTTAAATTCAGAGTTCACCTGTTCATCTCTATTTTTTTTCATAATTAACATATATATAAATGGAATAAATAAAAGCCTTAATAAGAAGAAAGAGAAAGAATATTTGTTCTTTTTTGTTCCCACTAGATTGGAAGACTTAAAAATCCTATTAAATATTTATGGTTCCAAAAGTATTTATTTAGCTAGAAAAGAAGTTAGACTTGTATGTCTCAACCCACTTAGATCTGTTTAGATCTGTATTGGAATGCAAAGCTTTTCTACCAGAGACGCCTACATTGTTGTATATTTTCTCCTTTGTTATTATAGTCACCTTCCTGAAGCTGGCTTCAGCCAGTCTATTTGCAGCAATTATATTCTTTTCATACTTGGTCAGGTCTGTTGGTATATGTAAGTCTGAAAGTTCTTTCTTTCTTTTTTTGAAGGAGTCATTACAAACATTTATGTGGTTTTGAATTTGTTCCTCTTTCTAGTTAAAAAAAATTTAATTACACATTTGTTTTTTAGTTTATAAGAAAGCTTCATTTCTAGTCCCAATATACTTGAAGGTGATCAAAAGTTCAAAAAGTTCTAGTGCTAGTGCTGATTCTAAAACAAAACTCCAATTTATTCTTCTTTGTTAACTAGCCAAATCCTTAATGGATCGGTTAAAGGTTATTGATGTCAAATTACTTTGCAACATAATCTTTTATAGTTACTCTTGTTGAATCGATCTTACATTTAATAGTCACTTGACGATTGCTGTTAACACTCTTGATATCTTTTCTGTTTATTAATATAGTCTACTTGGGAGGGGTAGATAAGAGGGCAGGGCCACTAATCTACTTTTAAACGTATCTTTACTTTCTAATTTGGTGTCCTTTGTGGTTACAGTGGAGGTCTGATGAAATTCACATCCTTCCAGAACTCTAACACCAGAAAGAAGACTAAACTATTAATTAGAATTAATTAGAGATGATTTCAAGTTTAACAACTATATGTAGAATATTTTTAAGATTATATTCTTATTGACTTCTTGGAACTGCTTTTAGTATAGTCTTAACAGAATTTAGAATTATTCACTTCATTTTATATCAGATCTTCTCTTACAAAGAAGCTCTAAGAGTGAGTGTGGGTCATGTATTTTGGGAGAATTCTGTTTTAGGCCTACAGAGTGAGTACCTTTTAATTTGCTATATTGGTAATTAATAGATTCAACTCTCTTTTGGTCAGAAATAATCCCATTATCTTATTTTTCCTACAAAGTAAATAATTCACCTGATAATGTTGGATTGATTAATTGTAATCTATTGGCAAAAATAAAATTGCTGTTTTCCTCACTTTATTTGCTAATTATGTTAGTTATGAAATGGTGACCATTGAATTTGCTTCCTATATGCCTATTACTATTAGTATTACTGTTATCTTAAGATATAGAATTAATATATGCAGTGGGCTGAAGTCAGAACACATTGTTCTGATACAGTTGAGGAGGGGCAGCAGAAGGGGAGAGTCAGCAGAATTCACTACATTTTAAGAATCCTTTCAGACCTTAAAATTATTTTTGTTTTTCAGGAATGCTGATTTGGTATTGTTCACATGATGGGTAAAATTCTCTTGAGGCATCGTTTGACCTACCTTTCTTTTTTTAATGGCTCTTAATTCCAGTGATTTTTTTTTTTTCCAAAATATTTATTTGGAGAGAGAGAGAGAGAGAGAGAGCACGAACAGGGAGTGGCAGGGAGAGAGCGAGAGAGAGAATGCCAAGCAGGCTCCTCACTATCAGTGCAGAAGCCTGCTTGGGGCTCTGTCTCACAAATCGTGAGATCATGATCTTGAGCCGAAATCAAGAGTCAGATGCTTAACCGACTGAGCCACCCAGATGCCCTGATGTTTTTTGTTGTTGTTGTTGTTGTTGTTGTTGTTGTTGTTGTTTTTAATTTCAGGTGGACAGTTGTTGTCCCTGTTGGTTAATTAGAGTGTGCTTTATGTTGGCCTTAATATGATGAAAGTACATTTATTTTTTAATGCTACTTAAAGTCAAAAGCAAAATAACTTTCTGATATTGTGTGACTTAGATGAGAAATTGTTCTATTTTGCACACAGAGGCTTTAGAATTAATGTAAATGTTGAATGATACAGAATGTTTTAAGAGCATATTTTTTAAACTACCTACAAAAACAGTGGGTAGTTGTGCCCATAGAGTAACTGACTTTTTCTGTCTCAGGCGTGTCCCTAAATTAAGAATAGCTATTAACATAGTAGCCTTTTCCTAAAGGGTAGTTACGTTGATGCTACATTAAATATATAATACAAACAATAAAATATTTTTTCCTAATATTTTACAGATAAAAGTTAATAACATGCATCATGATTAGTTTATATTAGTAGCCATGTTGTTTTTGTACCAGTTGGTATGATGTGTAGGCTCAATATTTACATGACTTTTAGGTGGAACACATTCTTGTATACGTACTTGTGTAAGTTAAAAGAGCTAGTTTATTATCCTTCCTTTTTCATAGTGTATTTTAAAACATTTTAAACTAATTTTTCTGTGTGTTTTGGGAGCCTCTAAAAAATAGATGCCATTTGTAAACAAGTGGTAAAGATGAGTGTAGATTTTATTTATCCGAGATAAAATAGTTGGAAAAAAATCTTTGGAAAATTTAAGAGAGGAGTTAATCAGCAATATTCATTATTAAATTAATGAATTAATTCATTACTAAATTATTCAATATTCATTACTAAGATTTAATTTAGTAATATTTTCATGTTATAACTATAGTACCAGACTTGTTTTTTTCCATATAGGCAAACAGTAAATCTCTGTAAAATGCCATAGCAAAGTGCTAACACATGAACACTCAAAAAAATGTTAATCCTTTTTGAATACATGTAGAATGATCAAATTATAGGAAACAGAACCCTTGAGACAATTTCATTACTTTGCCTCTAACCAGACAGTACAGAATTTAGCCACCTTCTTAGTCACTTATTCCAGATTTAACAAGACTTACTATCAAAAATCATTATATTCAGTGCTGTGCTGATAAAGGTTTAACAGCTCTCCATCAGGGGTTGGAGGGAGGGCAGTGATACATAGTATTTTCATAACTCCCACAGTGGCTGATTTCAATCAATATGAAATCGCTGCATATGGAGTTGGGAAGAAGTATGCAGTGGTACACCATTTGTTCTTTTGTTACTTCTGCATTTGGTGTCATATCCAAGAAATCATTGCCAAATCTAATGTCATGAGGTTTTTGTCCTATGTTTTCTTTTAAGAGCTTTATTGTTTTAGGTCATATTTAGGTCCTTGATCCATTTTGAGTTAATTTCATGTTAGGTAGAGGTCCAACTTCATTCCTGTGCATGTGGATATCTAGTGTTCCCAATATATCCAGTCATTTGTTGAAAAGACTCCTTTCCCCCAGCGAATGTTGTTGGCACTATTGTCAAATATGTTGAGGTAGTTTCCTTCTAGTCCTGATACATTGAGTGTTTTTTATCATGAAAAGATAACTGAATTTTGTCAGAAACCTTTTTTGCATCAGTTGAGGTGATCATGTGTTTTTTTTTCCCCCTTTCATTCTGTTCATGTGGTATACTGATCAATTTTCATATGTTGAACTGTCCTTGCATTCCAGAAATAAATCCCATTTGGTCATAGTATATATATTCCACTTAATGGTGAATTTGGTTTGCCAATATTGATTGAGGATTTTTGAATCCTTGTTCATAATGGATGTTGGTCTATAATTTTCTTGTAGTGACTGTCTGGCTTTGATATTGGGGTAATGCTGTCTTCATACGATGAGCTAGAATTTTTTTGAAAAGTTTGAGAAGTATTGGTATTTGTTCTTTAAAATTTTTTGTATAATTCACCAGAGAAGCCATCAGGTCTAGGGTTTTTCTTTGTTGAGAGATTTTTGATTACTGATTCAGTCTTTTTACTACTTACTGGTCTGTTGAGATTTTCTACTATTTGTTTCTGACTTATTCCTGATCTATTTTATGTTTCTAGTAATTTATCCATTTAATCTAGGTTTTCCACTTTGTTGGTGTACAATTGTTCATACTCACTGATAATCCTTTTTATTACTATAGCACTAGTAGTAATGTCTCTACTTTCATTTCTGATATTTGTAACTTGCATCTTTTCTCTTTTTTTTCTTACCGTACCTAAAAATTTGTTACATTTTTAAATCTTTTTGGAAAACCAACTTTTGGTTTCATTGATTTTTCTGGGTTTTTTTTCTTCATTTTTCTATTTTGTTTATATCTGTTCTGATCTTTATTATTTTTTTTCCTTCTGCTAGGTTTGGGTTTAGTTTGTTATTCTTTTCTAGTTTGTTAAGTTGTACAGTTATGTTGTTGATTTGAAGTCTTTCTTCTGTTTCAGTATGTTTATAGCTATGCATTTCCTCCTTAGCCCTGCTTTTACTGCATCCCATAAGTTTTATGTTTTTTAAATTAAAATGCCTTTTATTTATTTTTATTTTTTTAAGTGTATTTATTTTTTTGAAAGACAAAGAGAGAAACGTAGAGAGAGGGAGATAGAGAATCCCGAGCATGCTCCACGTGGTCAGCCTGGAGCCCAAAATAGGGCTCAAACTCACAAACCATGAGATCTTGACCTGAGCTGAAATCAAGAGTTAGATGCTTAACTGACTGAAGTACCCAGGCACCCCCCCCCCAACCATAAGTTTTGATATGCTGTGCTGTTTTTCTTTTCATTCTGTAAGTATTTTGAAATTTCCTTTGATTTCTTCTTTGATCAATTGGTTGCTTAAAAGTGAGTTTTTAATTTCCAGAGTTTTGTGGATTTTTTTTCTAGTTTTCCTTTTGTTACTGATTTCTAACTTCATTTCTTTGTGGCCAGGGAAGATACTTTGTATGATATCTATATTTAAAAAAAATTTTTTAATGTTTATTTAATTTTGATAGAGCATGAGCGGGGGAGGGGCAGAGAGAGAGGGAGACACAGAATCTGAAGCAGGTTCCAGGTTCTGAGCTGTCAGCACAGAGCCCGACATGGGGCTCAAACTCAGACTGTGAGATCATGACCTGAGCTGAAGTCGGACGCTCAACCGACTGAGCCACCCAGGCGCCGCTGATATCTATATTTTTTAATATATTGATATTTAATTTGTGGCCTAGCATATGGTCTGCCCTGAAAAATGTCCCATGTGTATGTCAGAAGACTGTATATTCTATTGTTGGGTAGAGTTTCATATATGTCTTTTAGGTCTAGTTGGTTTATTATGTTAAGTCTTCTATTTCCTTATTTTCTGTCTAGTTGTTCTATTTATTAAGAGTAAATTGTTGAAATCTCCTAACTTGTTGTGGAGTTGTCTGTTTCTTCCTTCAGTTCTGTCCATTTTTGCTTCATATATTTTATTGTCTGTCATAATGTGCATAAATGTTTACTGTTACATCTTCTTGCTCTCTAGAACCTTTTATTAATATATAATGTCCTCTTTCGTCTCTTATAACCTTTTTGATTTAAAGTCTTTTGTCTGATATTGGTATAGCTACCCCTGCTCTCTTTTGCTTATTATTTTCATGGGATGTCTTTTTCCATCCTTTGACTTTGAATCAATTTGTATCTTTGAAGTTTTAAAAAAAAATTTGATTTTATAGTTTATCTATTTTTGAGAAAGAGAGAGGGGGAGCACGTGCGGGGAAGGGGCAAAGAAAAAGGGAGAGGGAGGGAGAGAGAGAATCCCAACCAGGCTCCGCACTGCCATCACAGAGCCTGATGTGAGGTTCGAACCGACAAATCATGAGATCATGACCTGAACAGAAATCTAGGGCCAGACACTTAACCAGGTGAGCCACTCAGGCACCCTAACCTATTTGTATCTTTGGATTTAAGGTAAGTGTCTTAGAGAAATCACCTAGTTGAGGGCGCCTTGGCTGGGTCAGTCAGTAGAGCATGCGTGTAACTCTTTATCTTGGTTGGCATCGTGAGTTTAAGGCCCACGTTGGGCCTAGAAATTATTTAAAAAAACAAAAAAAAAAAAGCACATAGTTAGATTATGTGCTTTTTTTCCTACTCTGCCAATCTCTGTCATTGTAATTGGAGAGTTAAATATATTTACATTTAAAGTGATTGATTAGGGGAACCCCAGTGGCTCAGCTCAGTTGGTTGAGAGTTAGGCTTTGACTCAGGTCATGATCTCACAGTTTGTTAATTCAGGCTCCTCATAGGACTTGGCTGCTGCTCACACAAGCCTGCTTCCAATCCTCTGTCCCTCTCTGCCCTTCCCCTGCTTTCACTCTCTCTCTCTTTCTCTCTCAAAAATAAATAAACCAATAATAATAATAATAATAATAATAATAATAATAAAATGATTGGTCATAAGGAGGGACTTCTGTCACTGTGCTGTTTTTATGTGTCTTACAGCATTTTATCTCTCATTTCTTGCATTTCTGTCTTTGTTTATGTTTGCATTGATTGTTGTGAAATGTTTAAATTACTTTCATGTATATTCTATAGCTATTACTTTGTGGTTACCATGGAGATTACATTTCGTATCTTCAAGTTTTAACACTCTAACCTGAATTTATACCAGCTTAAATTTAATAACATACAAAAATACTCTGCTCCTTTACAGCTTTGTCCTCACCCCTTTCGGTTGTTGATGTCACAGAATTATATCTATATAAATTGAATGCCCAGAAGTATAAACTCATGCTTTTATTCATGATAAAATACTTTTATTTTTTTCTACCATATTAATGTATTACATTTTATATTGTTCCACTACCCCTGTGTTTCTTTTAATTATTATTTTTTTATTTTTTTATTTTTTTAGTTACATTCAAGTTAGCATATAGTGCAACAATGGTTTTGGGAGTAGATTCCTTAATGCCCCTTACCCCTTTAGCCCATCCCTCCTCCCACAACCCCTCCAGCAACCCTCTGTTTGTTCTCTATATTTATGAGTCTCTTATGTTTTGTCCCCCTCCCTGTTTTTGTTTTATTTTTGCTTCCCTTATGTTCATCTGTTTTGTATCTTAAATTTCTCATATGAGTGAAGTCATAAGATAGTTGTCTTTCTCTGACTAATTTCGTTTAGCATAATACCCTCTAGTTCCATCCATGTAGTTGCAAATGGCAAGATTTCGTTCTGATTGCTGAGTAATACTCCGTTGTATATATATACCGCATCTTCTTTATCCATTCCTCCATCTGTGGACATTTGGGTTCTTTCCATACTTTGGCTATTGTCGATAGTGCTGCTATAAATATTGGGGTGCATGTGCCCCTTTGAAACAGCATACCTGTATCCCTTGGATAAATACCTAGTAGTGCAATTGCTGGGTCATAGGGTAGTTCTATTTTTAATTTTTTGAGGAACCTCCGTACCGTTTTCCAGAGTGGCTGCACCAGCTTGCATTCCCACCAGCAATGCAAAAGAGATCCTCTTTCTCCACATCCTCACCAACATCTTTTGTTGCCTGAGCTGTTAATGTTAGCAATTCTGACAGGTGTGAGGTGGTATCTCATTGTGGTTTTGGTTTATGTTTCCCTGATGATGAATGATGTTGAGCATCTTTTCATGTGTCTGTTTGCCATCTGGATGTCTTCTTTGGAGACGTGTTTAGTCCTGTCTTTTGCCCATTTCTTCACTGGATTATTTGTTTTTTGGGTGTTGAGTTTGATAGGTTCTTTACAGATTTTGGCACCCAAACAGACACTCATATCAGTGGAACAGAATAGAGAACCCAGAAATGGACCCACAAATGTATGGCCACCTAATCTTTGACAAAGCAGGAAAGAATATCCCATGGAATAGAGACGGTCTCTTCAGCAAGTGGTGCTGGGAGAACTGGACAGCGACATGCAGAAGAATGAACCTGGACCACTTTCTTAGCCCATACACAAAAATAAACTCAAAATGGATGAAAGACCTCAATGTAAGACAGGAAGCCATCAGAATCCTAGAGGAGAAAGCAGGCAAAAACCTCTTTGATCCCAGCCACAGCAATTTCTTACTCAACACATCTCCGGAGGCAAGGGAAACAAAAGCAAAAATGAACTATTGGTACCTCATCAAAATAAAACGCTTTTTTTCTTTTAAGAGATAGAGTGTGAGCAAGGGAGTGTGAGAGGGAGAGAGAGAGAATAGAATTTTAAGCAGGCTCCACTCCAGCATGGAGCCCGACCTGGGACTTAATCCCATGACCCTGGGATCATGATCTGAGCCAAAATCAAGAGTTGGACGTTCACCTATGACTGAGCCACCTAGATGTTTCTAATGCCTCTTGTAAATGCATTAGTCTCTTATATTTTGTAGAAAACAATATTTGGGGTTACAAACCAAGGTTACAATAATACCTAGCTTTTTCCTAATTGCTTTTTTCTTTAAATGTGTTAGTCTCTTAAATCTTACAGAAAAGAAAAACTGCAGTTAAAAACCAGTGTTATAATTTTACTGCTTTTATAAATGCTCCTGCACTTAACTCACTGAGATCTTTATTTCTCCATACAGCTTCAAGTTACTGTCTAGTGTTATTTCATTTCACTATGTAGGACGTCCTTGAACTTTTTTTGCAGGGCAAATCCAGTAGTAACCCATTCTCTCAGCTTTTGTTTATTTGTGAATGTCTTAATTTTTATCTTTCGAAGGACAGTTTTGCCAGATAAAGTATTCTTTTTTGACCCTCTTTTCTTACAGTACTTTGATCATATCTGCCCACTATCTTCTGACCCTCAAAGTTTCTGAAGAGAAATCTGCTGCTGTTTTTATTTAGGATCATTTGAAAGTGACTGTCCGCATCTCTCTTGCTACTTTCAAGATTCTCTCTGTGTCTCTGTGTGGCTCTGTTTTGAATTCATCTTATTTGGAGTTTGTTGAACTTGTCAGATGCTTATATTGATGTCTTTCATTGTACCTATGAAGTTTTAAAACTGTTGTTTCTTCAGATATTCTCTCTGCCCCTTTCCCTTTCTTGTTTCTACAGGTCCTATGATGTGTAGGTCGGTCCTCTTGATGGTGTCCTCTGGGTCCCTTAAGCTGTTTGCATTTCTTTAATGTTTTTTCTTTCTGTTCTTCAGATTCAGTAATTTCTCTTGTCCGGTTTTCAAGTTCGCAGATACTTTTTCCACCTGCTCAAATCTGCTTTTAAATCTCTGTAGTGAATTTTTTATTTCAGCCCCAGAATTTCTTCTTAGTTTCTTTTTAGGTTTCTCTCTCTTTATTGATACTTTCATTTTTGTTTGTACACTGTTTTCTTAACTTTCTCCATATCTTCATTTAGTTCTTCAATCATCCTTAAGAGAGGTTTGTTTTTTTTTTTTTAAGTTTTTGTCTAATAGATCTGCCATCAGGCCTTTTTTAGGGACAGTGTCTGTTGATTTTCTTTTTTCCTTTCATTGAGAAAAGGAAAAAAAATTAATTTACTATTTTCTTGTGAGCCTTGAGTTTTTTTGTTAAACACTGAGTATTTGAATCTATTAATGTGGTAACTCTGGAAATTAGATTGTCCCCATTCCCCAAGAATTGCTGCTCCTGCCGCTGCTGCTGCTGCTGCTGCTGCTGCTGTTGTTGTATTGTTGTGGGTTGTCTCTATGCTGGGAATCTGCCTAAAGTGTAAACTTAGGTCTTTGTGTATCTTTTCTGAGTATTTCTCTGGGTATGCATAGTCACTTTCTAATTTTCCCCATGAATACAATTGTTCTTGAATGTCCTAGTCTTTAGTATCTGGTACCCCAAATGGGAAAAAGTAAAAAATGATGAATAAAAAAGGATGCTGATCCTTTCAATAACCTGGACATGACTTTATTCTGTTGAGGAAGAACTTGGAACAGTAAGAGAAGGTATAACAACTATGGGTGTTTTCCTCTTTGTCTACACCTCTCTAATCAGCCAGCCATCGGTAATCAGAGCATGGATTTCTGGTATTTGGGGGACAGGATTCTTTTTATGCAACCTGGCTCCTGAAATTTGTATGCAAGCCGCTCCAGGAACATGTGCACAATTCCTGCCACGGGGTATGGGTAGCGGCTACTGTACTCATAGCAGAGATTGATCAGAATTGAGCACAGTTTACTGGCCATGGCTTCCCTTGGGAGTTACAAGCCTTCACCTTCAACAGACTTCAGAGTTCAACATAGTTATATCAGACAGATTTCTGCCAGTGTAATTATTGTCTAGGTAGGAAGAAAGATTCCTTCTTACTTTGCCATCTTCCCAGAATCCCCTTTAATTCCATTTCTTTTCTGTATCGAGTGATTCTATGAAGTAGATTAAGTAGCAAGACCTCTATTTTAATAAAGGGGAGAAATGAATTTACTAAAATACAGCAAAGGCTTGCAGGTTTCATTTTATTTACTTTTTTTTATTTCTTATTCTTACCTTGTTTTTTAATTAAGAGCTACATGAGAGGATTTGATAAATGTGTAGTAATCTTTGGCATTTACCTTTTGGCAGGTGGTTTTGGAATGTATGCTTAAAAAAGACCTCATTTACAATAAGGTCACCCCAACATTTCACCACTGGAAGATTGATGATAAGAAATTTGGCCTTACCTTTCAAAGTCCTGCTGATGCTAGGGCTTTTGATAGAGGCATTCGAAGAGCTATAGAGGATATTTCTCAAGGTAGGTTTTCTCGACTATTTCCTTATTTTGTTTATCACATATAATAGAGTGACTTGAAGCAAGTCCGCTTTTGTGATAGGTGATTGATTAACTTTGAAAGCTCACTGTAGGCGAAGATAGAATAATGGGTTTTTAAATGTTTTATATTTGTCACATTGTAATATATATACCAATTACATGCATTGTCTTGAAGCCATCAATAGCAGCCATCATATAATTCAGATGTTTTTAAGTAAGAGCATAAAGAAGAGGAGAACAGAACATTTAGAATCCTTGTGTGTTGTTACATCAGTCATATCCTTGTTTGGGTTATAAAAAAGCAAAAATTTCTAATAATCAGTTATGGTTAACCTTTGAACAACATGGTTTCAATGGTGGTGGCCCACTATATGTGGATTTTTTTACAATACAGTACCATAAATGTATTTCCTCTTCCTTATGATTTGCTTGGTAACATTTTCTGTCCTCTATTTTATTTTATTCTAAGAATACAGTGTATAATACATATAACATACAGAGTATGTGTGATCAACTATTTGTGTTATTGGTAATGCCTCCGGTCAACAATAGACTATTAGTAGTTAAATGTTGGGGGAGTCAAAAGTTACATGTAGATTTTCAACTACATTGTGGGGGGTGAACTGGGGTTGGTGTCCCTCACCCCTGCAGTGTTCAAGGACAGTGTTCGATTGTATTTGGTTATTAGAAATTTTCTCTTTTTTATATGTAGACTCTATTTTTTTCTGTGGCAAAAACCCCTTCTTAAAACTGTTCTTTATCTGGTTTCATAATTGAGAATTGGTAGAGACCACAGCTCCATCTATCCCTTTGCATATTTTGCCAGTTTGTTAAGATGATTAACTCTAAGGCTTGCAGGTTTTATTTTTTTTTTTAAGTTTACTTATTTCTTTTGAGAGGCAGACAGAGAGAGAGAGAGAGAGAGAGAGAGCATGAGTGGGAGAGGGGAAGAGAGAGAAAATCTCAGGCAGGCTCCACGCTGTCAGTGCAGAGCCCAGCATGTGGCTTGACCTCATAAACCATGAGATTGTGACCTGAGCCGAAATCAAAGAGTTGGTTGCTTAACCACCTGAGCCACCCAGACACCCCTAAAGCTTGCAGGTTTTAAAGGGAAGAAGAATGTATTTACATGTAAGACTGGCCTCTGCTTAATTAAGCAAAAATAAATCACTTTAAAGCCCATTTCTTCCCTTTAACGAAATTATAATTAAGATAATTATATGATTATAATTATAATATAAATTATAATTATAATTGATTTGTTTTTCTAATTAAGAAGGAAAATTGTCTCTACAAATAGAAATTACTTTCTATATAATATAACTGAATCAAAATATATTAGCATTGTGATTTGTATATTTTGAAGATGTCATTTTGGTAGAAAAATTCAGAAGAAATGAATGAATTATGAGACTGACCATAGGCAAGAGCATGGAAATGCTTAGTACAAGTCTGTACTGATAGCATATGAAGTTGTAAATAAATCATTCATTCAGCTATTTTAAAAGATGAGAGATTGGTCCAGTCAGTGATTTCCAGTTCAGAAAAACTTCCACAGAATAGTAGCAGTCATTTTATCTTTATTACAAGAATCTAAAATTCATTCTAGATCAGTATTTTGGGGTCCTTGGATGGCTCAGTCAGTTAAGCGTCCGACTCTGGCTCAGGTCATGATGTCGTGGTTCACAAGTTCAAGCCCCACGTCGGGTTTTGTGCTGACAGCTCAGAACCTGGAGTCTGCTTCGCGGATTCTGTGTCTTCCTTCTCTCTCTGCCCATCTCCCACTGGTTCTCTCTCTCTCTCTCTCTCTCTCTCTCTCTCTCTCTCTCTCTCAAATAATTAAAACATTAAAAAAATTAGATCAGTATTCTCAGTATTGGCTGCACATTTGAATCATCTGGGACACTTTGAAAAATAGAATAACTGGTCCCCACTCGAGACCACTTGAATCATTCTGTCTAGAGAGGGGAGGCGAGGCATTTTTTTAAAGTTCCTATCCATTTCAAATGTGATGAGGAATTGTGAAATTATTATATTATGAATTGAGAGGGGGGAAAAAGATTCCAAGATTCTCTAGCAGTGGTTGTGGTTCTGAAACACTGCAAGAAACTTCGAAATAAAAATACTTGATACCCTATGCCTCATCCCCCAGATTCTGACATTATTGGTTTGGAAATATATTGTACCACCAGTATATTTTGTAAATTTTTTCCAGTCGATTCTGATATTTAGTGTTCAAGAACCAGTACGTTAAAAAGATAACCGATTATCCATGGCTGCTGGAATTTATGATTTACTTTTTTATAACTAAGCTTTTTGTTTTAATTCCAGTATAGTTAACATACAACGTTATATTATTTTCAGGTGTACAATATAGTGACTCAACAATTCTGTACTTTACTCAGTGCTCATCATAAGTGTACTCTTTAATCCCCATCACCTATTTGGCTCATTCCCCCATCCAACTCCCCTGTGTTAGCCATCAGTTTGTTCTTTATAGTTAAGGGTCTGATTCTTGGTTTCTCTCCCTCTTTTTCTTTTTCTTTTAATTTTTTTTAATGTTTATTTTCGAGAGAGAGAGAGAGAGAGCGAGCGAGCATGAGTCGGGGAGGGGCAGAGAGAGAGGGAGACACAGAATCTGAAGCAGGCTCCAGGCTCCAAGCATCAGCATAGAGTCTGATGCAGGGCTCAACTCCATGAACCGTGAGATCATGACCTGAGCAGGAGTCAGATGCTTAACAGACTAAGCCACCCAAGCGCTCCTGTCTCTCTCTTTTCTTTCCTTTGCTCATTTGTTTTGTTTCTTAAATTTGACATATGAGTGAAATCATACGGTATTTGTCATTCTCTGACTGACTGATTTTGCTTAGCATTATATACTCTCTGGCTCCATCCATGTTGTTGCAAATGGCAAGATTTCGTTCTTTGTGGCTGAATAATATTCCATTGTGTATATGTACCACCTCTTCTTTATCCATTCATCTATTGGCGGACAGACATGTGGGATGCTTACATAATTTGGCCATTGTAAATAATGCTGCAGTAAACACAGGGCTGCATGTGTCCTTTCGAAATACTGTTTTTGTACATTTTGTATAAATACCTCGTAGTGTGATTATTAGATCATAAAGTAGTTCTATTTTTAATGTTTTTGAGAACTTCCATACTGTTTTCCACAGTGACTGTACCAGTTTGCATTCCCTAAATTATTGTTACTTTTGGGCCTGTACTCATGTCTCCATAAAAGCATATTTCTTTCCCTAGGATCAAATAAATTGGGTTTCATGTTTTAAAAGACAGTTTAAAAATGTGGAGGAGCTTACAAACTTCTAGCCAAGTGGAATAGACTACAGTACTCAGTCTGTCTCATTATTTTTGAACATTTTTAAAGGTATACTGAGGGTTAGCATTATTGCCAGCCACTGTATAGACTTTCAGCAATCTCATTAAATTTTTCTTACTTAGCCTTCCATGACAATAGGAATAAACTATGCAATCCTTTCCAAAGGACAGATTTCTCCTCATCTCCATGCTAACTGTGTCTCACAAGGTAGCATAAACTCGGAATACTTTGTTAAGATGTCATTCTTTATTAATTTATTAAAACTAAAGGCACTCTTTGAACACCGTGAAAATTTACACAGAGACACTGGTTTACAAAGATCAATAGCAACAATTGGCCATTGGCTGTCTATAGTGGTTTATGGCTTATTTGTTTTCTTTCTTAATGAAAGCAGCTAAAATCCTCATTTTGGATACTAATTACTGTTTTCTGGTTAAGAGTATTTAGAAAATTGAATCAAACATATGTGGGTATCATCTAAACACTAGAGGAGTGTATTCCATATATACTGCCTATCATTTTGACCACTTAAGAAAAATCAGGCGTAGGACTTGCTACAGATAGTACGCTTTCACAGAAAATAGCACTTTAGTAAATAATTGGAAATAATACCTGTAGAAGAGGTAAACAATCCCTCATTCTCTGTTCTACTAACAAAGGGGCCGGTATCAGTGGCCAACATCTGACTTGTTGCCAGGCAGCCCAGAGTCATCTCTGATCAGTTCTACACTATTATAATGATTTAATTAATTAGTCAATAATACTAAATCCTAAGACAAAAACTCTTTGCTTAATTAACTTCTCCCTGTTTTCTTAGGATGCCCAACATTTAAAAATGAAGCTGAAGGAGTAGAAGATGACTTACAAGTAAGTAGTTTGCCTTGAGAAGAATTTTTTTTTTTTCAACGTTTTTTTTTTTTATTTATTTTTGGGACAGAGAGAGACAGAGCATGAACGGGGGAGGGGCAGAGAGAGAGGGAGACACAGAATCAGAAACAGGCTCCAGGCTCCGAGCCATCAGCCCAGAGCCTGACGCGGGGCTCGAACTCAGGGACCGCGAGATCGTGACCTGGCCGAAGTCGGACGCTTAACCGACTGCGCCACCCAGGCGCCCCGAGAAGAATTTTTTTTAATGTTTTTCTTTATTTATTTTGAGAGAGAGTGAGAGCATCTGCACACTGAGTGGGGGAGGGGCCGAGAGAGAGACAGAAGAGAGAATCCCAAGAAAGCTCTACACTGTCCGTGTGGAGCACAGCGTGGGGCTTGAACCCACGAACCGTGAGATTATGACCTGGGACAAAATCGTAAGTTGGACACTCAACTGACTGAGCCACCTAGGCGCCCCAAAAGGAATTTCTGAACATAAAGGATATGGAGGAAGTCACTAACTTTAATAAATGGACAACTTATATTAATTTCTAAGAACATTTCTAAGACACTCTTTTGTCACCAAGTACAGAGAAACAGAAACAATATGATGTCTGGGAGTGTGTGTGTGTGTATGTATGCATGTATTATAGAGAGAAAGTTTGTTTTTATTCACTTTCCTTTGGTTGATTTGTTGGTGGTGGTGGCTGGTTTTTTTGGTTTGTCTTTAAAGGAATTGGCTCAGTGATTGTGGGGACTGGCAAGTCATAAATGCACAGACAGGCATGCATGGCAATTCTTACACACTTTGACGTTTCAATTTTGAGTTGGAAGGCATTCTCATGTCAGACTTCCTTCATCTTTGCAGTGACCAATCTCAGTCTTTAAGTCTTTTTGTAATGAGACCTGTCTGCTTTATGGAAGATAATTTCCTTTACTCAGAATATACTGATTTAAATGTTAGTCACATCTGAAAATACCTTCACAACATTTAGACTGGTTTGACCAACAGCTTGGCACTGTAGCTTCGCCAAGTTGACAGATAAAATTAACCATCACATATAGGCAAGGTACTTACATAAAGAATTCACAGAAAAGGAGTTACAAATTGTTAATGAGCATATATGAACAGTGGTAATCAGCAGGTAGAAATTGACACTCTCCCATACTGTGTCTGTTGGTGAGATTGACCACATTGATGCCTTGCTGGAGAAAATGTAGATTGGTTGATCCTTTGTAGAAGGCGGTTTGGTAATATGTATTAAAAAGCCTTAAAAACAGAAACATGAATGCCTGTTGATCTAGTGAACCAATTTCCAGTGATTTATACTAAGGAATAGAGATACACAAAGATTTTTTTATACACAGATCTTGGGGTATATTTAAAATATTAATAAAAAATAAGCTATTTAAATAGAATCTGAATTAATAAAAAGTATATCTTTGTCATGCAACCATTAAATATTATTTATTAAGTTGCTTTCAATATATTGATTAATAAAAATATAAAAATTATATGGTTGTTATCACTACTCACTAAAATGTTAAATGTTTTGTTACTTTTGGATTGTGGGATTCTGAGCTATATGGCTTCCTTTTTAGTACTTTTCCATATTTTTCAAGTTTGATACAATAGATATTAATACTTCACAACAACGTTAGAACAGTAAACCCAAATTTGTATGTATACCTTGTATTAATAATCATTCATATTACTGTAAAAATAGTTGTGACCTAAAGACATTGCAAAATGTTTTATGTGCATTTATAGTAAGAAAATAAAAATTTTTATTTTGGAAATTTTGAGAAATATAGCAAAATTTAGAGGAAAAAACATAAATATGCTGCCATCCACATTAGCTACCATCCACATTAACTACCATACATTTATCATATAGACTGGGATTTTTTCCATACACATAAATGTATATTCACATGTGTTAATTGTGATATCATTATACTATAGTCTTTTTTTGTCACTTAAATATTTGATAATATTTTCTGTGTCCTTAATTACTTTTACAAGTTTATAATTTTTAATGTTTTTATTTTTATGTAATTTGTTTTTGGTAGATGTATGATAATTACCGATTCCCCTGTTGTACATTTTAGAGTTCTTTTGTGTGTTTAAATATATGAATCTGTTTATTTTATTGATGGTTATTTATTATTTTAAAAACACAGTGAGTTGCAGTTAATTAGATATAAGAAATAAGTAATAAGATGAAAATAATAGTTTTTACTTAAGTGTTTTAACAAAGTTCCATTTTGTTCTGGTATCAATCAAAATATGGGGCTGGAAATAGAGGAACATTTTCTGGATTGCCTCCTATGATGAAAGTAAATTTGGTTAAAATTCAATTTCAAAAAAGTAGATTTTCACATACCAACACTGTCCATTACATAATGGCTGTTATTGTAGTATTCTTTTTTTTTTTTTTTAAGTTTATTTGTTTATTTTGAGAGAGAGGGGGAGAGAGAGAGAATCCCAACTAGGCTCCACACTGTTAGCACAGAGCCTGATGCGGCGCTTGATCTCACAAACTGTGAGATCATGACCTGAGCTGAAACCAAGAGTCAGACGGTTAACTGAGCCACCCAGGTACCCGTTAATATTCTGATTTGGTTTCACTTCATTTCTGTATATAGCTTTATGTAAAGGAAAAACTGCTACAGGACATAATTGTTTGCACTACTTTGTGCATATAACAGTCAGTGTGTTTGGTAAAAACTATTGTTTTCATACTCTCATTTGCTATTAGTACTATAAATGTCAGGGCTTTGGTATGGAGTAAAAAATGGGGAAGATACGAATGAGAAATAATAAATTTATCATTGAAGCAGACAAAATAGTAAAAAGTTAGAAATAGGAGGAGGCTTGGGGCGCCTGGATGTCTCAGTTGGTTAAGCGTCCGACTTCGGCTCAGGTCATGATTTCAGTTTGTGAGTTTGAGTCCCGCGTCGGGGTCTGTGCTGACAACTCAGAGCCTGGAGCCTGCTTCAGATTCTGTGTCTCCTCTGTCTGCCCCTCCTCTGCATACTCTGTCTCTCTCTCAGAAATAAATAAATATTTTAAAAAATGTTTAAAAAAAGGAATAGGAGGAGGCTGGTAAAGAAAATTACTATATAACAAAAAGCAGCAAGAGTAGTTCTTCTGTTAGCTCCTTGGGATCTCTACTTTGTAGTCACATATCTCCAGTGCTCTCAATCCAACATGTTACATACACACCCTAAAAGAGTTATTTATATTTTAACTTTGTTAGACACACTTGCTTGATTTTTATTTTCATAATAAAATAGAAAATACGCAATGTCACTGTAGACTGTAGTAATAGGCTTCCACTTAAGTGTAATTTTACTAGGAGCAATTTTTGTATCGTTTTAATTTTTTTCTTTTAATTTTCTTTAAAGTTTATTTACTTATTTTGAGAGAGAGAGAGAGAGAGAGCAGGAGGGTCGGAGAGAGGGGGAGACAGAATCCCAAGCAGTCTCTCCACTGTCAGCCCAGAGCCCAATGTAGGGCTGGAACCCACAAACCCTGCGATTATGACCTGAGCTGAAACCAAGAGCCAGACACTCAACTGACTGAGCCACCCAGGTGCCCCTCAAGTTTTAATTCTTGATTTTACTTACTATGGTATTTTAAAAACAGATTCTTAAATTCTTTTCCCTTTGATGGAATCTAATTCTCCTCCCCCAGAGTGTCCTTTATACTTAGTTGTTTGTTAACAAAGGAACTATGGTAGGGGTGCCTGGGGGGCTCAGTCAGTTAAGACTTCAGCTCAGGTCATGATCTCATGGTTCGTGGGTTCGAGCCCTGCATTGGTCTCTGTGCTGACAGCTCAAAGCCTGGAACCTGCTTCAGATTCTGTGTCTCCTTCTCTCTCTGCCCCTCTCGTGCTCACTCTCTCTCTGTCTCTCAAAAATAAATAAACATTAAAAAAAAATTAAAAAAAAAAAAACTATGGTAGAAATCACATAAGGCGTGACTTCCAAGGCAGCTTCTTTCCGGTTTTCTTGGTTTATCTGTACTAGAAAATGACAATTGTCATGTCATGAGGACACTCAGCAACTCAGTGGAGATGCCCATGTGGTGAGGAACTGAAGTCTTGTGATAGTAACGATATTAGTGAGCCATCTAGGAAGCAGGTCATTTACCGCCTAGACAAGCCTTTAGAAGACTATCACTTGAATGTAACTTCATTGGAGACTGTGAGCTAGAACCTGTTAACAATTAAACTGTTTCTGAATTCCTGACTTACAGAAACTATAAAATTAATGTTAAGTGTTAATCGAAGCCTTGAACTTTGGGAATAATTTTTTACTAATACAGATTTAGGTACCCCCAAATGGGGTGCTGCCATAGCAAATACTTTAAAATGTGGGATAGACTGAACTTGGTCAGTAGATGGAAGCTTAAGGTCAGGTGTTTGAAGAGACTGCCAGTGAAGGCTTAAATGAAAATAAAATCATATTAGAAACTGGAAGAAAGGGTATCTTTGTTATACAGTGGCAGACAGTTTAGCAACACTGTCACCTTCAGTAATGTGGATCCTTTAGAAAATGTATCTAATGAGCTAGGTGACACAGCTAAGGAGATTTTTAAGCAAAAGTTTAAAACTGTTGCTTGGTTTCTTCTTTCTGCTTATGGTAAAACAGGAGAGAAGAGAAGAAAGGGCTCCTAAACAATATGGAGCCAGGACCCGATGGTTTGAAATTCTCATCCTCTCAGTATGTCCCACTGTGCTGAGATTAGGAAATGGCATCCAGGCAAAGGTCAAATCCAGGGCACTCTCAGAATACCTTTGTCTAAAGATGATGAAGCTAAGTGTGTGACATACAGTCCTCTGTTAAGATCTCAGACATATCTAAGGTATGCCTCCAAGAACTTTTCAATCAAAGTCATAGGGCTAATTAAACAGATTAAGGATGTCCCTTAGTAGGAATTTATAGTAGAGAAGAGTTTATCTCAGATTTGTGACTGCTCTTTTTTGTCAAATGTGTGAACCCCAATAAGAATCCCAAGAGACCCACAGTATTTTCCCTTTTTTTTTAAATGTTTATTTATTTTTGAGAGAGAGGGCAAATGAAGGAGGGACAGAGAGAGAGAGAGAGAGAGAGGGAGACAGAATTTGCAGCAGGCTCCACACTGTCAGCGCAGAGCCCTATGTAGGGCTCGAACTCACGAACTGTGAGATCATGACCTGAGCCCGAAGTTGGACACTTAATCTACTGAGCCACCTAGACATCCCCTACAGTGTTTTGTTGTGTTCTGTTTTTTCTTTTCTTTTCTTTTCTTTTCTTTTCTTTTCTTTTCTTTTCTTTTCTTTTCTTTTCTTTTCTTTTCTTTTCTTTTCTTTTCTTTTCTCTCCTCTCCTCTCCTCTCCTCTCCTCTCCTCTCCCCTCTCCCCTCTCCCCTCTCCCCTCTCCCCTCTCCCCTCTCCCCTCTCTCCCCTCTCCCCTCCTCCCCTCCTCCCCTCCTCCCCTCCTCCCCTCCTCCCCTCCTCCCCTCCTCCCCTCCTCCCCTCCTCCCCTCCTCCCCTCCTCTCCTCCTCTCCTCTCTTAAAGGTTTTATTTATTTTTTGAGGGAGCGTGAGTGTGGGAGAAGTAGAGGGCCAGGGGGACAGACCACCCGAAGCAGGCTCTGTGCTGACAGCAGAGAGCGCAATTCAGGGCTGGAACTCAGGAACTGTGAGATCATGACCCAAGCTGAAGTCAGACACTCCCCCCAACTTAGCCACCCAAGAGCCCCCCTCTCACAGTGTTTTCAAAGGAGTTAATTTGGCAGAAGTATCACCAACTTGGATTGAAGAGTAGCTCTTTAGATCCAAAGATTCTACTGGTAGGAAGCAGGTGAAAACAACTATACACATGTGTGTGAATATGGGCTACTTTTCATAAAATGGAAGGGTGACTCAGAAGAGAGCCCAAATCTCCAAGGCCAGAGCCAAGAACTATGGAGAATTATTTCTAGATCCTAAATTCTTTTCAAGCAACTTGGAAGATGTTTCTACTTTGATTTCAGAATTACTTTGGATCAGTTGACTCCATTGTTGTTCCCATATTTTTAAATTTTGTACAAGATGGTGTTACAGCAGTTTTCCTCTGCCTGTCCTACCATTGTATTTTGTGTATGTGTGGGGCAGATAATTTGTCTTTTTAGTTCACAGGTCTTCACACTGGGAGAAATTGTACTCAAAGGATTGTGCTTAAGGAACTGTCCCCAAGAAGTTTCATCTGTACATGGATCTATTTAGATCACAACATCCTGGATGTGAAGTTGTTGCTCTAAAGGGATGAGACTTTTGGGGGAGTCTTGGGAGGGGGTGAGTGTATTTTGCATATGCTGAAAAATGTTAATTATTTGTCCAAAGAGTGGTGAACAGTAGTGATCATAAAATATATCCACAAATTATTTCATAGTCCTCTCTTCCACTCGAGTCTAATTGCCCTCTCTTGAGTGTCACTGTATGTAGTGACTTACTTCTAACAAATAGTATGTGAAGGAAGTGAGGTTAGGTCGTGAGATTTGTGACTTCCATCTTGCTCTTTCTATCACTGAGTCTGGGAGAAGCTTGGTAATGTGCAAAGACACTTAAGCAGTTCTGAAAAGAGATGAGACCTTGTTTCAGCAGCCAGCACGGAAATGGGTCAATCTTGGAAGAAAGTTTTCTAGCCCTAAACAAGCCTTCAGATAACAGTAGCCGTGGCTATTACCTTTACTGCAACCTAATGAAGGACTGTGAGCCACAACCACTCAGCTAAAGTGCTTCAAAATTTCTCACTCACAGAAACTGAGATAATAAATGCTGGTCTTTAAAGCCGCTGCTTTGTGGTCATTGTGCAGGAATAGCTAACCAAATACACAAGCAGAACAAGAGCTAACATTTGTACTCCTGTTCCTTTAATCCTAATCGTCACCCCATTCTCAGTTTTTTAGATGGTGTCTAGGTTAGGCTAAATTCCATCTTTCATTAATAGAAGAATGTGTTGTAATCTTAGTTTTATATAACCCTTTTATAACTAAGAGTATGTTCAGGTAGGAAAAAAGTCCTCTTTATTACTTTAAAAAATTCTGACCTGATTATGTAGTACATTAACCTTAATTATATCAATAAAGGGATGGTGGACTGAGATGCTAACAAATATGTGAGATAAATTTTTCTGACCTTCCTGTTTGAAAATGTTTAAAGAGAATTGATATCCAGAATTAAAACTGCTGAAGAAAACTCTTAAATTTACCTTAGTACCATTTATTTCATGATATGCCATAGTTTTTATGTGTCATTCTTATTTTGGAATATATTGGAGGTTATAAAGTATTTTAATTTATTTAACCATTTTATCAGGAGTAAAGTACATCATTGTTTTGTAATTCACCTGTGGGCTTGGCATAACTAAACATTGTAAAATTATTTTGAATACAAATTGCGATTTATAGTAGTAGCTATGCCAGGTTTACTTTATTGGTGATTATTTGCAAAGACAACTAAAATGGTTATTTATTTATTTCATTTTTGAGGCGGGGGAATGAGAATGTGAGCCCGGGAGGTGCAGAGAGAGAGAGGGGGACAGAGGATCCAAAGCAGGGTCTGTGCTGTCAGCACAGAGCCCATTGCGGAGCTCAAACTCACGAATTGTGAGATCATGGCCTGAAGCTAAAGTCGGCTGCTCAACTGACTGAGCCACCCAGGTGCTCCACTTAAATGGTTTTTAAAGAGTTACTCATTATCCAAATTTTTTTAACCCAGAGGAGGTAATGATTGTGTTTTATTTAGGTCATCAATGTCTTCAAAGGCATTAAATAACAGAGTGGAAATTCTCTCCATTTCAAGTATTTATTAATTTATTCAACAATTATTTGCGCACCTTTTCTGTTGTAACTATACTAGACATTTGGTTATTTGCTGGTGGCTGCCCTTCTGCTTTCAACAATTTAGTGTCTTTATTAGGCATCATAAATCAGAAAGATGTCTACCTTTTTATTTCATACCCATCTTTGAAGGGTTTTAAGACACACCATCATTTGGATTTAAAATCACACCTTGCTCATCTTTAATCCTTCATGTTTTAGTGCAGAGCTGATCATGTGCATCGCTGTTACCAACAAGGATTTTTAAAGAAAAATCTTGAAAGTTAGGATTTTTAACCAAAGCTGTGATAAGATATGAATGTTGTATTCATTGGTTTTTTTTCTTTGACTGTTTCAGTGAGCCAGTTAGGTTTGTTTTATGTTTGTTGTTGTTGTTGTTGTTGTTGTTTTTAATGCTGGCTCATATTTGTTATAAGATCATTTTTACAGTGTTTCTCCAACCAAAGAACAGCTCTCACTGTTGAGATGTGCTAGATTGGTAAGAAAACTCATAAAACTCACCTCAACAGGCTTGTGGTTCTAAGAGGAAAAGGTCTCAGATTTCATGCTTTTGGGAAGAAGAAAGAGGACACTGACACCTAATTGGTCTGAAGTGAAATTTGTCTTATTTTTTCTTTTGGCCACTGAGAAATACTTGACTTACTTTGTTTTAGAATTTGATAGTGGTTTCTAGCCACAATGATTTAATGTAATTTTGTTACAGGAGGGGGGATATGAATTGTTCGTGTACTAATTTTCAAAGGTGATAACATTTTAATAAGACTTTATATCTAAGAACTAAGTTGATGGATAGGCATTATTTAGCTGGCAAATGGATGTTATATTATTGTGACCATTACTATCCTACATTAAATACTATCTCATAGTTAAGTTCCCAAAGCCTTAATATATTTCAGGTTGAGTTTTATTTGTTATTTAACAAGGGAGCAAAAAAACTGTATAACCTTTTTGCATGTTTTGTTATTTACATTTTTTCTTGACTCTTAGACTAATACATCTTCATGTAGACGATTTAGATAGATAGAAAATTATAAAGAAGAAATCAGGGATCATTTAATTCCTATCCAGAGATAACTGCAATTAATATTTCGGGTACTTCTGCCTTGGTTTTTCCTTGTTCTTTCATATTGTATTCAGATATATACTTCTTTTTTAAAGTGCCATAGGACCCTGTCTCTTCTTCAGTTTGTGTGTGTGCGTGTGCGTGTGTGTGCGTGTGTGTGTGTGTGTGTGTGTGTGTGTGTGTTTGTGTGTGTGCGTGTGTGTGTGTATTTTAAAGATTTTAAAGTAATCTCTGTGCCCAGCATGGGGCTTGAACCCACACTCTGAGATAAGAGTCACATGCTCTACCAACTGAGCCAGGCAACCTTTGATTCTGTTTTGAAAGGACTTTTGTTTGTGTTGGTGATGATAGCAATGGTGGTAGTTGGAATTTAAGTAGTATAAATCCTAAAATTTGAACCCACACGCAGTCTGACTTCAGAGTTTTTACATTTAGCCATTATAATCATACAACTCTGTTAAACAATTTATTTAACCATGTTTTATTGAACATTTACTTTATTCTCCACAGCCTCTTACATTAATTTTTGTTAATATTTCTGAGTGTGACCTTAGGATAAGATCCTAGAAGTAGATTTACCAGTTAAAGGATTGTATAAAGATTTATATAGTTACCAGAAACTATATAACTGCTGCCTAATAACTCAAAATCAGATTTACAGACAATAAACAATTCCTGAAAACCTAACACCACATTTAAGTCAAAATAACTAAATTAGAAAAATAGTTTAGTTTGTGTGTTGATTAATCGAAGGCAGAGGACTTATTTTCTTTTTGCTGTTTTTGCAAGACATTGTATCTTGGTACATTTCTCATATTCCTTCCATATTGTTTTATCACTGATTACTGTGCTCAGATTGATTAAACAAAATTCTGTATGTGCTATTAATGTTTTTATACAAAGCTTCTAGACAAATATAAGATTAAAGACTCACAGGTTAGTTTGTTCTTACCCTGAAACTAATCAAAGAAACAAGAGAAATCTAATGAGTAGAATAGGAGACAATTGTCAAATCTGAAATGAATTGCTGCTGGGTGCTACACCAAATTATTAATGGTGATTTTGCTGGGTTTGTGGAATTGTTGTAATTTTTTTTCTGTGCTTCCTAAGTTTGCATAATTTGAGTCTATAATTTTAAATGCCAAAGAATTCGGTAGTGTTTTTAACTTATGCAGTGCAATAATATAATATTTCTTTATCAAAGAACATTTAAAAATCGTTCCATCATGCTAAAATAAACTAATAGTATAATTATTAAAATCTTCTCTTGTTGGATTTAACCCAGCCACACATTTTTAAACCTGTGTTTTGTGATCTACACCTACAAGAGTAAACTTCTTGAGCAATAAGTAGACTGTGTGATAGCACTTTTTTTCACACCTGATTATTAGTTGGGACTCATATATATAAAAGGTTTGCAGAACAACGCTGTTTTCTCTACTCATTTCTGCAGTAAGAAGGGACAAAGGGAAGGAGAGAAGCAAAGACTTTCTGTTTTCTCTGCAGCTGTCATCTAGCCTTATGTTCTGATAGAGAGCTACAGCTGGAATTATTTTATTGCTTTACCCAGCATCCTTTTGCCTCTATGTACAAAATTTCAATAGTAGTCTTAGGAAAAGAAAAAGCTAAGCAATCTCTTAGCAACCATAGGAGAATAATTACTATACCAGCCTCTGAGAGTGAAACAGATTTCCACTGTACATTAAATACTGGCATAGGTTACTTTACAGATAATATAGTTGAGTGTATGCCAGCACAATCCTAAGAGCATTGAATGTGGGTGTGTATAAGTGCTGTAGACAATTTTTTTTAAAGCTGGAGGTCATGCAAATGTATGTACAGTCTTTACACATATCATGTGTTACATTTTGTGGTCTTGTGAAAGATTTTTGGCATTTCCCACCACCTAACTTTAGAATATATGGTCCCATAGTAATTGTTACTTTTAAGGAGTTGTAATTTTGTTAAAAACATTCAAATTTGACTAAGCCTGAATATTTTTTACTCAGTTCTGTCCAACTTAACAAAGCGTTTCGGTTATTATTAATTTTAATTATGGAAATAGTACAAATAGTCTGGAAAACAAAATATTTTTCTTACTACATTGGCAAAAACTGTTAAGTTGATAAGGCCCAGTGTGAACAGAAATGTGAAGAAATGGTCCCTCTATCATATGCTATTGAGGGGTTCTGAAATGATACATAAGCTTGCTCTAGAAGGTAGCTTTGTAATGTAATTGGAATATATGCATATTCTTTATTCAGTAATTCTATTTAGGGAAATGAATCCTAAGGAAATAATATTACCACTGCACCAAGATGTATGTATAAAGTGGTGCATTGCAACGTGTATAACAAAATGGAAGCAGTCTGAATGTCCATAATTAGAGTATTGCTTATAGGATAGATGACCCACACATATTGAACTAATTTGCAACCATTTCAGAGCACAAGGTGTGTTGTTCCATATTGACATGGTAAGAGATCTGTGGTATATTGTGAAGTTAGAAAAAGTGTATCCACTGCATGGATAGACTGTCTACAATACAAATGGAACCATAATATACGTAGGATAGGAACAAATACACATGCACCAAGAAGTCTGGAAGGATCTATGTCAAATAATAGGTGCTATTCCATGGGGTTGGAATTATGGGAAGAATTTTTTGCATACTTTGAACTTTTATAGTTCCTAAAATTATTTTTTGGGGGGGTGAAGAGTGTTTTGTGTACGAGTTCTTGTTCTCCTTTTTTTTTTCCTCCTGTTAACACATATCTATTCCCAAGAGTCTATATTAATATCATATGATCTGATTTGTGGATGTTTGCATATTACAGATTATTTATATGATACTCACTATATACAGACATAATTGTAAGCTCTAGGGATAAGATATAGGTAAAGTCTTCCATTACTAGCTCATGGGAGAACTATAAATAAAAGAATGCTTAGAATACAGGGTGGTAGATAGAAGTATTTTTGAGGAACTTTAGAAGGAGGGAATGATTTTCTTGGGAGTGGGTCAACAAAGACTTTTAAGAGTTTATACCTGACATTATAAAGAGTTTTTCTTGTGGAAAAATTGAAATCATTGTGGGCAAAGGAAATGACATGTACAAAGAATCAGAAGTGTGAAATGTCAGGTTGTGAGAAACAAGTAGATCAGTATTTCTGAAACCAAAAGATTTGAGGATGAAATAATATTAGGAGCCATGGTAAAGTAACAAACCTGTGCATTCATTTGTTAGTTTTTTTGTTCATTCTCAGAATTTCTTATTTGCAGAAAGAAAATAACTATGTAATTTTTAGCAAGACTTATCCATCATAGAAATTAAATTATATATATATATATATAATATATATATATATATATATATATATATGAAAGTTGTGATGATGCCTGGGCTTGGTGAGGATATGGAACATTGTTTCTGGGTATGTGAATTGTTAGAACCACCTTGGAAACTAGGTGGTTGGGTTTTTTTTAATTTTTTAAAATTTATATCCAAGTTAGTTAGCATACAGTGCAATAATGATTTGAGGAGTAGAATCCAGTGATTCATCCCCTGCATGTAACAGCCAGTGCTCATCCCAACAAGTGTCCTCCTTAATACCCCTTGCCCATTTAGCCCATCCCCTCACCCAAAACTCCTCCGGCAGCCCTGTTTGTTCTCTGTATTTAAGAGTCTCTTATGTTTTGTCCCCTTCCCCTTTTATATTATTTTTGCTTCCCTTCCCTTATGTTCATCTGTTTTCTATCTTAAATTCCACATATGAGTGAAGTCATACGGTCTTTCTCTAATTTCCTTTAGCATAATATACTCTAGTTCCATCCATGTTGTTGTAAATGGCACGGTTTCATTCTTTTTGATTGCCGAGTAGTAATATTCTATTGTGTGTGTATACACAACACACACATACACACACACACCACATCTTCTTTATCCATTCATCAGTTGCAGGACATTTGGGCTCTTTCCATACTTTGGCTCTTGTTGATAGCGCTGCTATAAACATGGGGGTGCATGTGCTCCTTTGAAACAGCACACCTGTATCCCCTGGGTAAATGCCTAGTAGTGCAATTGCTGGGTTGTAGGGTAGTTCTATTTTTAATTTTTTGAGGAACCTCCATACTGTTTTCCATAGTGGCTGTACCAGTGTGCATTTCCACCAGCAGTACAAAAGAGATACTCTTTCTCTGCATCTTCACCAACATCTGTTGTTGCCTGAGATGTTAATTTTAGCCATTCTGACAGGTGTGAGGTGATATCTCATTGTGGTTTTGATTTGTATTTCCCTGATGATGAGTGATGTTGAGCATCTTCTCATGTGTCTGTTTGCCATCTGGATGTCTTCTTTGGAGAAGTGTCTATTTGTGTCTATTGCCCATTTTTTCCCTGGATTATTTGTTTTTTGGATGTTGAGTTTAGTAAGTTCTTTACAGATTTGGGATACAACCCTTTATTTGATATGTCATTTGCAAATATCTTCTCCCATTCCATTGGTTGCCTTTTAGTTTTGCTGATTGGGAAACTAATTTTTATTATGTAAACTAGAATGTATGTAGGTGTGTCCTGTGATCCACCATTTTCATTCCTGGATATTTACCAGAAAAACTCTTGCACGTATATACCATGAAGCCTGTAAAAATATTCTTAGCAACATTGTTTGAAATAGCAAAAAAATTAACTGTTTCATTTTAGGCTAGTTATTTAATCTCTGAGCTTTACTTTCTTCATATGGAGTAGAGAGATAATAATACTATCTACTTTGAAGAAATGCTGTGAAGATTTAGATAAGCTAACTCAAAGTACTTGGGACAGTATCTGATACTAAATATGTGTTTGCTACCATTGCTACACAGAAGTGAAGACTTATGAGCTATATTGCTATATATGTCAACATGAATAGGTTTCACACACAAAAAATGAAGTCTCGTATAGCATCGTATCAGTCAAATAAAATTCAAAAGCATCTGTAACTAAATATTGTTCAGCGATGACACTTGCATGATAAAAACTTCAGAGTATGAAAAACGTTTTCCTGCTGGTGATCCAAGTAGGACATGAAAATGTGGAAAAACTTGTACCACTTATTTGTTGTGTTGGTTATATTCTCTTTCTTTCTTAAGTAACAAATATACACATATTCATGTCATTATTTATATCGTGTATGTATAGTCCTTTATATAAAGTATTTCTTTGGAAATGTCAACAGTTCAGGGTATATCCTTATGTAGTATTGATAAAATTTTTAAATATCCATCCATTTTATCAGATAAATGGGATCATGTCATACTGACAGTTCTGTACCTAGCTTTTTTCATTTAGCAGTGTCTTGTGAGTAATGTGTAAGATCTTTTTTATGGCTGTATAGTATTCTACCAATATATATATATATATATATATATATATATATATATATATATATATATATATATATATATATAATAATTTTTATCCGATCCTCTGCTGATAATAACCATAGGATATTTTCTTTTGGGTTTTTTCCCTCTTTTTTGTTTAAAAATAGTACTACCATGCTTTGTATGTATATCTGTATGTACAGTCACTTTCTCAAAGAATTGTATTCCCACCAGTGCTGTAACAGTATACCTCTTTCTCCATACCCTTGCCAGCATAGAGTATTATTATCTATCTTTTCTAGTCTGTAAAAAATTTGGCATTATATATTTATGGTTTTAATTAGGAATGAACTTCAGTCTTTTCCTATATTTATTGCCCATTTTTCCCCTATGAAATAAAATTAAACTGTATCTTGTATGTCAGTGTTTTTTGGGAGTAGTGAGCCCATTTCTACAGATTCATGTAAATTATATTTCTTATGAAAGTGTTCCTCAGACAGTGCTGATTTTCTTCCCCTCTACTCTCCAGTATGTGTAGGGCCCCCCCCCCCCCCCAACAGAGCTTTGATAATTGGAAATCTTAGAAGGGTTATGAATAGAAAAGCCAGTAGATGTGTATGAATACCCTTACCCACGGCTGGAAATGAGGAGATCAGTTAAAAGGCTACTGAAAAAGATAGCAAAAAAGAATATGGCTTGCGTGAGAGAAAATGGATTTGAAAGATAACCAGAAGGTGAACTTGGAAAAAATTGGGAAGAGTTTTTTTTAATTGACAAAAAGATATTTTGCATGAATCCAGAAGGGTTTGGGGCAAGTGTTGAAGAATGTCTCTCAGTTTGGTAGTTGAATTATTTAAATATTTAAATAATTATTAAATATTATTATTATTTAAATATTTTGATATTTTGATAGAATACATTTATATTTCAAAGCATTACAATTATATATCACAGACAAGGGAGAAAATATATACCTAGATTTTTAAGAGTAATTTTGGTCAACATAAAAGTAAACAAGCTCTAGAAACACTGAAAAATTACTCCTGATCATACTATCAAGGAGAGGTGTTAACATTCATCTTATATGCTTTTAATCTTTTATGGTTATGATAATACCATAAACAAAGTTTTATATATTGTCTTTTTAACACTAAACATTTCCCCATATAGTGGATATTGTTTATAAGCCTAATTTCAAAATGGCCACTCCGTATTCCATTAAGTGGGCATACCATAATTTATATAACCATTTCCTCATTTTGGGACATTAGGGTTCCTTCTCCATTTAATGTTGAGAGTAATCTGAGATGGGGCACCTGGGTGGCTCAGTTGGTTAAGGGTCCAACTTCGGCTCAGGTTTGTGAGTTTGAGCCCTGCGTCAGTCTCTGTGCTGACTGCTCGGAGCCTGGAGCCTTGCTTCAATTCTGTCTCTTCTCTCTACCCCTCCCTCGCTCTCACTCTGTCTCTTTCTCTCTCAAAAGTAAAATAAACATTTAAGAATAAAGAAAGAAAAAAACTAATTCTGAGAAAAATACTTTGTGCCTAAAGCTTCTTCCATTTAGTACTTTTTTTTTTCTTTGCTGGATTCAAGAATTTGTCAAAACGTTGGGATGTTTTAAAAGATCTGATACATTTTACTAAAATTGCTTTTCAGAAATTATTCTTCCAGACTTTACTCCTGGGTGTGGAATCAGCAATGAATAAGAATTGCCATTTTACTTATCACCACTTTTTTTTTTTTAACTTTGTCAGTATACATCTAAATTTATAACTTGCTGAAGGAGATATAATTAAGTAGTAGGAAAATACTGTTTAGGATTCTATAAAAATGTTTTAGTTTGTTTTTCACAATTCCTGGATAATGTGTTTCTTGTAGATTGTAGACTCTATTTTCATACATTGAGGATTGGTGTGTGGGGGGGGGGATTGTTTTTATCATATTAATTAAGCAGAAGATGCTTTAGTTACTTAGTTATTTTATTAGCCAAGATCCATTTAGGTGTGTAGTTGTAAATTCAGTGTGTGATGTGAAATATATCTAGTTAGTAGGTTGATTTCAGCTCTTTTGGTAAACATTTTTAAGTAGAACTAAATCATTTGTTACCCAAACAATAAACACATTTTTATTTATTTAATATGAAATAATCAGCACTCTTTGTAGTTCCCTTTAAGAAATAAGTGTATTCTTAATCAAAATGAAATGTGTTACTGCTTAATTTGCAGAATATAAGCAGAATTAACCCAAGTCAAAAGTAAAATACTTGGGTTATATAACTATCTTATGTTTGTTCAGATATGGATTTTTCAGTAGGCTTTATTTTATTTTACAAATCTTAAATGACTCAATTAGATTGGAATTCAGTAAAAGCATCCTGATCCAAATAGTTGTCATCATTAGAAGCAAAATTACTTAATTACTACTGATATTATTCTACTGCCTCCTCTTCCTACTACTACAATAATAATTCAAGCTTGTGTATAGTTTTTAATATATTGAGTATCTCTGGTAACCCCAAAGTTACTAATACAAATCTACCCAATTTATAATAAAATAATAATTTAGAGAAGTTAGTTGCTTACATTTTATACCTTAGTTGGATGAGACAAGTTTCCAACTTAGGCCCTTTATCTAAGCCTTCCCCCGACCCTTTATTTTCTTCTATTCAATTTGCTTACAATTTTGGAGAATTTTTTGGATCATTTATTTTCAGAACTGCCTGGAACATGTAATAAATATATTACTTGATTTTTTTTTTTTTTTACTGTTTCCAGTTTTGATCGTGCATTTTGATAGAATGTTGCTGGCTAGTATTTAGCCAGCTCCTTTCCAATAATTAATTTAGCATTAACTGTCATAACACATTGGGACAACTATAATGAAAGTTAGCTAAAAAGAACCATTAACTGGGTTTGGCATACTTAGTTTTAAGTGGCAGTACATTCTTCTATATATATATATATATATGTATATATATATATATATATATATATATATATATATATATATACACACACACACACACACACATATATACATGTATATATATACGTATGCACATGTATATATGTGTGTGTGCATATATATATATACATATATATCTGTCTATATAGATATAGTGTGTGTGTGTATCTGTGTGTATTTAATATGTATTTTTGAGAGAGACAGAGGATCTGTCAACTCAGAGCTCAATGTGGGACTCAAACTCAGCTGAAGTTGGACACTTAACCAAATGAGCCACCCAGATGCCCTTCAAATACATTTTTAAAAGTTTAGTTGCTTACTCCCTGATAAAAGAATAGCTTTTAGTTTTCAGAACACTTTCACATATATTATCTCACTAAATCCTTGGCAATCCATATGATAAAATAGCAGAAGTATTAGAAGTATTTGGTAATTGAGAAAACAAAGTTCCATAGACATTAAATGTCACAAGGCTACTTTGTTCCAGAGTAAGGACTAGAATGTGCATTTATAAACTAAAATATCATAGATATTTTATGAATTTTACTGCCTAATTTTAGAGCACTAAATTTTTAAATCTTTTTTTTTTAGAAAAATCTTTTAAAGGTTTATACCTTTAAGATTATTAGCCATATAGTGATTACTCTGAATTATTTTAGATTAACCCAATGAAAGTATTTCTGTCATTTTTATTTGGCTGTCACAATTTTTTCAAATAATTATACAATAACAGGGAAAGTAATGGCAAATAGTTATCTCATTTCTTTAAAAAAGAAACAAATTATTTTTTCTAAAATTTTAAAAGCCTGTTATTATAGACTCTCATTGAGCATATCCCCTACCTAAGTCTCATGTGCATGATTTGAGTCTTTCTAGATAATCAGCAAGTTCGGGCTAATTAATTCTTTCATTCATTCAATAAGGTCATGGGATGTTGTTTTCTTTTGATCCGCTGTATAGTCCTCGGTACATGCTTTTTTCACAGGATAGTCCTTGGTACATGCTTTTTTCACTTGCAAAATAACACTTTTATTGATTTGTATCTTCTCTAACAATTTCTTCATTTTCTTTTCTTCATTTCTTTTCTTCATTTTCTTTGTATGTTTATTACTTATTATTAAAAGCTTTGTTTTAATTGATTCTCTCTCTCTCTCTCTTTCTCTCTCTCTCATGGCATAGTTAGGCTTCTAGGTCTTCCTAAGTTATTTTCTGTAAGAAATCATTGTTTTAGTTTGGGGAATTGCCATTTATAGTGATGGTGGTGGTACTTAAGGATTTTCTAAACACTTGCTAGAGTGAACATTTCTTAGTTTGTTTTTCATATTTTGGCAACTAATGAATTTGGGGGATTATTTCCCATTAGGCAACTGAAGAGGATACTTCCAGTTCTCTAGTGAAAGATCATCTTTTCCAGCAAGAGACAGTTGTTACCAGTGAGCCTTATAGAATCTCAAGACCTTCTGCCTTTGAAGGTCTGGATGCCAGAAGAGTCTACTTACAAAGTCAAGCCAGTCAGGTGAGACCATTAAATATTTTTCAGTGTGTTATTCGTATGTTTAGAAATTGGATGTACTAGAGAAGGACTTTAAGACCATGTGCCTTTACCAGACAAAATAAACAACAGAAATCTAGGCAAATATGATTTAATTGAACCATAAATTTTACTTTACATTTTTTGATGACAAAGGTGAAAAGGGAAAATGTGTTAGTTACATTTTCATTATCTGAAGGAAAAGGCGTTTTATCCTCTTGGGAAGCATATGTTTCCCTATCATTACTCTACATAGAACTACTCAGATGAGAGATATTACGAAAAATAGTCCTGAGCAAACATACCTGTGGCAAATACACTGATGAGTTTCATAGAGTTATTTCTTGTAGCTTAACCTCAGATACTAATAAGGTACTCCTAAATCAACTCAGAGAAAAGTGTTTCCTTTGGGTACTCCGTATACAGTCTTCTAATTTTTTCAGCTTGATCTAAAAATGGAACCTTAGTTATAGGATAGAACCCTATTTTTATGCCACTCACGAATGTTATTAAATCTGTCAGAAGACCATTCTTGACCCCATTTTTTTTAGTGATATGGACAGATGCTTTCATTCTTAAATAAGCATTTCTAACTGTTTCTCTGTGAACTCCTGTGGCTTAAACTATACCCAGTGTATGTGTACAAAATCAAAAGCCAATCAAAGTGATTTTTTTAATGTTTTAAAATATTTATTCTTCTTGATAGCTGTTTATAAGATGTATTAGTAACCAGTGGCATAGTGGCAATGCCTGAAGCCTACCCTGATTCTCATTTAAGAATTCCATTGTAACCTGAGGATCTCAAATCTGCAGCTTGTTCAGGAAGAAATTTGCATTTCATTTGCTCTTCTATTTGTCTAGAACACTTTTCCCCTAGATCTTCAGAGTTTGCTCCTCACGTTGTCACCTCTTTTGTGAACCCTTCCCTGGGTGCTCTAAATAAATAAAATAGCAATCTGTTTTGTTTTGTTTTGCTTTGTTTTGAGGGGGAGAATCTTTTTTTTTTTTTATTTTTTTTAACGTTTTATTCATTTTTGAGACAGAGAGAGACAGAGCATGAACGGGGGAGGGTCAGAGAGAGAGGGAGACACAGAATCTGAAACAGGCTCCAGGCTCTGAGCTGTCAGCACAGAACCCGACACGGGGCTCGAACTCACGGACCGTGAGATCATGACCTGAGCCGAAGTTGGACGTTCAACTGACTGAGCCACCCAGGCACCCCGAGGGGGAGAATCTTAAGCAGGCTCTGTGCTGATTGTGGAGCTGTCATGGAGCATGATCCCACGACCCTAGGATCATGACCTGAGCCAAAATCGAGAGTCGGACACTTAACCGACTGAGCCACCCAGATGCCCCCAAATAGCAACTTTTCTATCACTATACCCTTACTCTGCTTTATTTTTCATGACACTTATCACTTCCTGACTTTATATATTTAATTTTTCTATTTGTAACTTTTTGTTTGTTCCACAATATGTTCAGGAACCTAGAAGTTTCTTAATAGAATGAGCATCTAGTTAACATTTGTTGAATAAAAGAATGAATAAATGCTAACAGCATCACCTTGGAAGCAAATGATATTTGACTCAGTTTATTCCTAGTCTTAACACCCAGTATTGGGACCTTGATTAATTTGGGATCATTGGTTTTGCAAGGAACAAATCCATTCGCACTAATTTAAGGAAAGAGGACTTTATTTTAATGACTCAGTGGCATTTCTCAGAATTCCTTTTAAGAATAAGTACAGGGTAAGACTTTTGAGATGCTAGGCATTAAGTAGCTTCTCTCTTTCCCCACTCCTGCTGCCCCTGTACCCTATTCACACATACTCCACATAACCATTTATCTATGTTTCTCTTTATATATTTGTTTCATTCTTTTGCACAATGGTCTAGACTATTGGTTTCCTCGTTGATTAGTAGTATATTATGACTATCAATGTCAGGCTCAGCCCTTTAGACTACGTGGCATTCCTATGTCCCTAACCAATTCCATATTCTTACAAGAAGGAAGCCAATTGGCTTGGCTTAGGGCAGGTTTATACATTCTATATAGCTCTCCATTCCAAGGTTACAGGATGGGCAGCCAGATTAGGTAGAGAGGAGATAAAATGGTGCACACTCCATCTAACACTGCCACTTTTGGACAGAGTTCTTGTTCTAGCCTATCATATAAACTTATGGCTTCCCTTTGAGGCATATGCCAGATCCCGGTTTAACCATAATTATGGCTGTTTGGGAGGAGACTGAATACTAATCATGGCAACCTTTTGAGGAATGAGATGTTTCTTTCTGCCTCGTGTAAATTTTAAGTTGTGAGTTTACATTTCCTGCCTAAACTTGTTATTTTGCCACTTTCCAAAAGGTCTCTTTGCTTAATGGAACCACACTGGGCATTGGGGAAAAGTTGGATAGAAATTTCTACAACAATGGATAAGATCTTGGGCTTTAGGCACAGGCAGATCTAGTTTTAAATTCTGGCCTTTTACTTTACTTACAGTTACAAAACTACTCAAGTTCTCCATCTTCCTGTTTCCTCAGATATAAATATCAACAAAAATAAAACTTATTTCCATAGTGTTATTCTAAGAGTTAAGGAAGATAATTCCCTCATATATACATTGATATGTATGTGACATATATGCATGTGATAAATGTTAGAGCACCTATGATGTGCCAGGCCCTATTCTAAGCCCTGAGAATAGCTGTGAACAAGAACGATATGAACTGTAGCCTCATGAAGGATATAAATGCTAGTGAGGGAGATAGACAGTAAATAAGTTAAACCGGTAATATTTCAGGTATTAATAGTGCTGTGAAACAAAGTAATGGGAAAGTAATGGGAAATAGAATAGTAGGAATACAGAGGAGGACTTCTGCAGATCTGTAAGATGATTGGGAAAATCCTCTGGGCAGCTCTTTGTATGGAGATATGAATAATATCAAAATAGAACATAACAGTCATATGAAAATCCAGGGGTGAGGGGCTGGATATCCAAGCAGCAGCTTGGTATTTCAGAGAAACAGGCTGATATAGCTTAGTTCAGTGAGTAAAAGTGGTAATACACTACAAATTACAGTTAGAGAACTTGGCAGGGTTTGGATAGTGTAGGCTATTGGGAGGAGTTGGAATTTTGTTCTAGTTTCAATGACAAGCAGTTGGAAGGCTTTTAATCTCTAATAAAGATCTCGTTTCATTTTGGAAACATTATGGCTTCTATGTGGAGAATGGACAGTTGGAATGTGGTCATGAGTGGAATTAAGACCAATTTTGAAGGTTATTGTTTTCATCCAGTTAAAAGATTTTGGTGATTTGGACGAAATAGAAATGACGAGAAATGGTTAGGTAAGTGCAAATTCTGGAGGAAGAGCCAAAAAAGACTTGGTAATAGATTAGAGTCAAGAATGCCTTCTGAGTTTGAGGTGCAAGTAGTTGAGTGAGAGATGATGCCATTATCTGAGATAGAGAAGACTGGGGTGATTACCTCTGTCATCACCAGTGTAGTACCACAGCCCACTCCTGTAAGAGGACACAGAGTGGATGATTTGCCTCATGTAGGGGTTGTATGTTAGGACATGTAGGCTCTTATATTCTGAGTGATGTATATCATGATTAAGTAAACTGTCATGATTATTTAGTGGTGGTAAAAGACATGTCTTGTCCTGACAGCTAAATTAAGTAGTAAAATAAAGTCAAGGAGAAGTAAATAAAAGCATTATTTTAAAAGGTGATTAAAATTAAAATTTTAAGATGAAATTTGAACCAGAAACTGAGAAATTGAGGCTAAAATTATGGTAAATATTTCTTAACCAGTGAAGAATAGATGGAGTACGAAGACAGATTTCCAAAATTTGTGTGGATTAGGAAATTAAAAGTGTAAAAGTTAAAAGCAGCATAAAAAGGAAAACAGTAAAACAAGAACTAAAATCATTTAAAAGGGCTCAAATCTTAAAAGTATAGAGATGAGAGGAATAAACTAAGTCAAGAACAATGAAAAAAACTTTTCTAAACATGGTGATTTGAAATAGTGTAAACATAAAAATTAAGAAAATATAATGGTAAGGGGTGCCTGAGTGGCTCAATTGGTTAAGCGTCTGACTTCGCCTCAGGTCATGATCTTGCAGTTCGTGGGTTCGAGCCCCGCATCGGGCTCTGTGCTGACAGCTCAGAGCCTGGAGCCTGCTTCAGATTCTGTCTCCCTCTCTCTCTGCCCCTCCCCCGCTCATGCTCTGTCTCTTTATGTCTCAAAAATAAATAAAGGTTAAAAAAAAAAAGGAAAATGGTAAGATACTGTTTCTAATTTTGCTCCTACCGCTCGTTTTTAATGTGGAATAGATGTAACTGAGGGAATAGTTACTGCATGTTGTTTTGTTGTTTATTTATGCTAAACAGACCATCAAGTCTAACTGGCATGGAATCTGACCTCTGGAATCTTGAGTTCCTTGAAAAGGATGACATGTTTTCCTCAAGTAGAGAGCTGAGGAGACCCAGCAGAAGATCAGATCAGAACATTTCAATATTTCAGCCTTTGCCTCAGATTAGGACCAGTACTTGGCCAGTTCTCAGGTGTATGTGCACACATACGCACACACAAAGATATGCTCTTGAGCATGTGTATTGTCTTTTGGAGAGAAGGGTATGCTAATAAGTCTGACTGGTGGGTTGTTGTGTTGATCTGGTTTAAGGACAAACCTAATTCCAGAGATAGCACCATAAACCTGTTAATTCATTTTGTTCTGAGTGAATTAAGCTCTCTGTAAACATTTGGCTTATTTGTGATCTCAATAACGGACTCTCTAAGATAAAGGTGAAATACTAGCAAACTTTAATGCTGTTAACAGTCCCAGTGGGAAAGAAAGGAAGGTTCCATGGCTACAGTAATTAAAGATTATAATTTCTTAATTCTCCAGGGACTGTGGGTCACTCAAAATTGTTCTCAGCAAGTCACAGTAACAACATGGATTTTAAATATTTCCTGTGTAACTGAAGTTTTACTTTCCCCACTCAGCTCAGATTTTATAACTCCTTTCTTTCCCTTTCATGGTGGCCATTTTTTCAAACACAAGGGTTTTGTCATCTCTTGCTTAGGTGTTTTTTTTTTTCCATCTCAGAAGAGAAGATTCTTGTTTCTTTGATAGTGTTTGTCTTAATTTGTTCTGTCAAACACGTGATTATCTCTGTTTCCCCAGTACCTACAACTGCAGTGTATACTGATACTCTCCATTTTTTCTCCTCTAATATCATGGTATATGAAGTAGGATAATGAAACCTGTTAGTATTTCTTACTCTTTTTTTTTAAAACCTTTTAGTATTTCTGCCTGGTGTTTTTCATAAATAAAATCATTACTGAAAGCAATACTCAAATTTCTGAGAATCATTTTGCTTTTACTTTGGAAGGTGACTTTCATTCTAGTATTTCGGATTACCTGTTAAAGTGTTACATGTTTTTCATGTTTAATAATTTTATCTGGCCTTTGTAATTGTCTTAGGAAATCAAGAAGACTTGAGATTTTATATTCTTTTGATGCTTTGCTAAGTCTTTTGATTCCAATATCTCATTTGAGCAGTAAATAAATAAGTAAATAAATAAAGATGTTATCAGTGAAGGAATTCATGCATAGAATCATTAAGTACCTGAACAAAGTCACCACGTTAATATTTGTTAAATTATTAGAATTCTGAGGTTATTTACAAATGGTGTTTTTCCTCCTTCTGCCATCTTCTCGTCTCCTCTTCCTTTTTATTCTAGCTCAAGTTGGAAATATTTCATTTATAATAAGTAGGCAGCTTTATGTTACATTACATCTAATAAGTATGGCTTGTTAATCCTTATCATAGCTTGCCCCTACTATATGCTGAGTACTGTTTAAAGCACTTATATAACTCATTAATCTTCACAACAGTCACTACAGCAAGCTGCCTCATTAGGGGGATAGACATTATAGTTTATATACATGTTTTTTTTCTAAGTTTACTATGAAATTTTAGAAGAAATGCACAAAAAATGTTATTAAAATATTGGTACAAGAAGGGAAAAAGTAATTTTAAGCCAGTTTTATTAAAAAGAGGCAAAAATAGAGGCTGAAAACAATTTGCATAGCTTTTCCAGGGATTTTTGGAATCAGAACCATCAGTCCAGAGTTATATTTCCTCCTCATCATCTAGGCATCCTAGGAAGCAGGATTGGAGAGATCCAATTTAACACTTTTAAATACAAAATACTTCCAACATCTTGAGTGATGGGTAGAAAAACTTACCAGTGGAAGAGAGAATGGATGTATGTACATCCTGAACTAGACCAGTGATTTCGTATAGTTGAACAGTGAGAAAAAATTTAGTGAATGTAGCACAAAGTTACAAGAGACTGATATTCATCATCCGAGACCCTGGGAATTTATTTGGCCTATCTTTTTTGGCTGAGGGAACTCTTTTGACTAATGGGAGGGAAAAGAACCGAACCCTTCTCCCAAAATGCAATGATGATAGTGGTGGAGTGGTTAAAGAATGTAGTCGCCACTTAGAAAAGTACAAAATGGTGCTAGATAACTGAAGAGAGGGAAGTAAACAACAGTTGGCAGGCAACTCTTAGCCTGGGGATTTTGAGTGTTAACATGGCTTCTGGAACCAGACTATTAGGGTCTGAATTCTAGCTGCTTTGCAACTTTTCCTTATATCTAAGATTGATGTGACCTAGAGAAAAAAAGGATGATGTTTAATGACTTTGTATAACTAGATATTTAATTATAAATTTGCTGATGTCAAAATAAGTGAACTTAGTTTATTAGGAACTAGAATGGTATGGGTATTCTTCTTCAAAGCTACACAGATACTAGCTATGCATTTAATAAATCTGGAAGTTTCTTAAGAGGAATAATGTGCACTTGCATTTGTATAGTGGTACACCGTTTGTCCATTTGGGTGTCACCCAATAGGCTTCACAGGGTGAATTTCCCATATTATAGAATCTGGCCTTACACTTGCTGCACCATTTTTAATTCCCACCAGCAGTCAATAAGGATTCCCTGTTGCTCTGCATCCTATCCTCCCCAGGATTTAGTGTTGTCAGTGTTCTCGATATTAGCCATTCTACTACTTGTGTAGTGGTATCTCCTTGTTTTTATTTGCATTTCCTTAATGACTTACGGTATGTAGCATCTTTTCATTTGCTGTTTTTCCATTTGTGTATTTTCCATGGTGAATATATTGAGATCTTTGGCTCATTTTTTAAATTGGGTTGTTTCATTATTATTGGTTTTTGAGAATTTTTATTGTTGGTCTTATTTAAAAATTTTTTTTATGTTTATTCATTTTTGAAAGACAGAGAGAGACAGAGCACAAACAGGGGTGGGGCGGAGAGAGGGGGACACAGAATCTGAAGCACGCTCCAGGCTCTGAGCTGTCAGCATAGAGTCCGACACAGGGCTTGAACTCCCGAACCATGAGATCATGACCTGACCCGAAGTCAGACGCTCAACCAACTGAGCCACCCAGGCACCCCTTTATTGTTGGTTTTTAAGACTTCTTTGTATATTTTGGATAACGTTCCTTTATCAGATATCTTTTATAAATATTCTCTCCCAGTGTATGACTTGCCTTCTCATTCTTTTGACACTGTATCTTGCACAGCAGAAGGTTTTAATTTTAATGAAGTCCAGCTTGTCAGTTCTTTCTTTCATGGATTGTGCCTTTGGTGTTGTATTTTAAAGTCCTTGCCATTTACCAAAGTCATCTGTAATGTATCACTGATCTATTCTTTTGTCAATTCCACACTGTCTTAATTAATGTAACCTTGAAGTCAGGTAATGTCAGTCCTCCAGCTTTTTTCTCCTTCAATATTGTGTTGGCTCTTCTGGGTCTTTTGGCTCTTTCTGTAAACTTTGAATCAGTTGTCTGTATCCACAAAATAACTTGCTGGTGTTTTAATTGGGATTGCATTGAATCTGTAGACTAATTTGAGAAGAACTGATATCTTGACAGTATTGAGTCTTCCAATCCATGAATGTGGATATCTCTACATTTATTATTGATTTTGTTCATCAGTGTTTTATAGTTTCCTCATAACAGATCTTATACATATTTTGTTAGATTTATACCTAAGATTTTCATTTTGGGGAGTGCTAATATGAATGGTACTGCATTTTTAATGTCAAACTCCACATGTGTTTATTGTTCATATATGGGAAAGTGATTGGCTTTTATGTATAAATTTTGTATCCTGCAACCTTGCTATAATTGCTTATTAGTTTAGTTCTGGGAGTTATTTTATCAATTCTTTCAGATTTTCTGCATACATGATTATACCTTCTGTGAACAAGGACAGTTTTATTTCTTCCTTCTCAGTCTGTATACCTTTTAATTCTTTTTCTTTTCTTATTGCATTAGCTAGAAACTCTAGGTTTGGATTTAATCTTTTTCTAGTTTTCTAAGGTGGAAACGTAGATTATTGATTTTAGATCTTTCTTTTCTAATATACGCATTTGATGCTGTAAATTTCCCTCTAAGCACAACCTTCACTCTATTCCACAATTTTCATTTCCATTTTGTTCAAAATATTTAATTTTTAAAAACTTCTTTGATCTGTGTTAATTTGGAAGTGTTGTTTTGTTAAATCTCCACATATTTGGAGATTTTTCACTTATCCTTCTATTATTGATATCTAATTTATTTCTTTTGTGGTCTGAGAGCAGACATTATATAATTTGTATTCTTTTAAATTTATTGAAGTCTGCTTTGTGGCCCAGAATGTGGTCTGTATTGGTTAATGTTCATGTGAACTTGAGAAAATATTTTGCTGTTGTTAAATAGTCTGTAGATGTCACTTATATTCATATGATTGATGGTGTGGAGTTCAACCAGGTCCTTACTGATTTTCTGCCTATTGGATCTGTCCATTTCTGACAGAGGGGTGTTAAAGTCTCCAGCTGTGATAATAAGTATGTCTCTTTCTCCTTGCAGTTCTGTCAGTTTTTGTCTTGTGTAATATAATGCTCTGTTCTTAAGCACGTACACATTAAGGATTGCTAGGTCTTCTTAGAAAATTAATCTTCTATCATTATGTAATGCCCTTCTTTATCACCACCAACTTTTCTTGCTTTGAGGTCAGCTGTGTCTGAAATTAATTAAATAGGCTTTCTTTTGATTAGTGTTAGCATAGTATATTTTTCTCCATCTCTTTACCTTTACTCTGTAAGTACGTTTCTTATAGACAACACATAGTTGGGTCTTTTTTATTTTCTCTGACAGTCTCTGTTGTTTAATTGGTGCGTTTAGGGCATTAACATTCAAAGTGATTATTGATACAGCAGAATTAATATCTACCATATTTTTTTAAATTTTTTTTTTTTAACATTTATTTATTTTTGAGACAGAGAGAGACAGAGCATGAACAGGGGAGGGGCAGAGAGAGGGAGACACAGAATCCGAAGCAGGCTCCAGGCTCTGAGCTGTCAGCACAGAGCCTGATGCGGGGCTCGAACTCACGGACCGTGAGATCGTGACCTGAGCCGAAGTCGGACGCTTAACCGACCAAGCCACCCAGGCACCCCTCTACCATATTTTTTATAGTTTTCTATTTGTTGCCCTTTTTCTCTGTTTCTGTTTTTGTCTTTCATTTATTTTCTGTCTTTGTGGTTTAATTCAACATTTTATATGGTTTCGTTTTCTCTCCTTTTTGGCATATAAGTGACATTTGTTTGTCTGTTTTATCTTTTTTTTTGTAGTTATCCTGAGATTTGCATTATACCTTTACAACTAACCTGAGTCCATTTTCAAAGAACACTAAATTACAGATCTTGCAATTACCTTATAATAACAAAATAATCCCAATTCCTCCTTCCCATCTCTTGTATCATTGCCATTCATTTCCCTTTATATATGTAAATATATATATATATATACACACACACACACATAATCATACATGATTGAATACATTGTTACCATTTTTATTTTTTTTAATTAAAAAAAAATTTTTTTTAATGTTTATTTATTTTTGAGACAGAGAGAGACAGAGCATGAACGGGGAGGGTCAGAGAGAGGGAGACACAGAATCTGAAACAGGCTCCAGGCTCTGAGCTGTCAGCACAGAGCCCAACACAGGGCTTGACCTCACGGACCGCGAGATCATGACCTGAGCCAAAGTCGGCCGCTTAACCGACTGAGCCACCCAGGTGCCCCCATTGTTACCATTTTTAAACAACTGTTCTCTGTTAGCTCAATTAAGAATAAGAAAAATTAAAACTTTATTTTATTTTCACCTATTCCTTCTTCAGTATTCCTTTATTCTTACGTAGATCTGAGTTTCTGATCTGTATTATTTCCCTTCTCTCTAAAGAACCTCATAACATTCCTTGTAAGGCAAGTCTACTGGCAACAAATTTCTTCAGTTTTTGTTTGCCTGAGAAAGTCTTTATCTCTTTTGAAGGATTTTGGTTTTTTGTAGGGTACAGCATTCTAGGTTGGCAGGTTGTTTCTTTCACCACTTTAAATCTTTGACTCCATTGCCTTCTTGCTTGCATGATTTCGAAGAAGAGGGCAGATGTGATTCTTTGTCCCTCTGTAAGTCAGGAATTTTTCCTTTGGTCATTTTTCAGGACTTTTTCTTATCTTTGAGTTTTTATAGTTTGAAAATGGTATGGTTAGGTGTAGTGGGGGAGAGGGCGTGGCATTTATCCTGCTTGGTATTTTCAGAGTTTCCTGGGTCTGTGGTTTGGTGTCTAACATGAATATGGGTAAATTCTCAGTCATTACTATTTCAAATAGCTCAGAGATTCTTTCTTCAATCCTGTCCAGTCTAATAAGTCCCGCAAAGGCATTCTTCATTTCTCTTAGTGTTTGTGATCTCTAGCATTTCTTTTTGGTTCCTTATTAAGATTTCTATCTCTTTGCTTGTATTGCTCATTTGTTCTTGCGTGCTATCCATTAGAGCTTTTAGCATATTATTCATAGTTGTTTTAAATTCCTAGTCTTCTAATTCCAAATCCCTGCTGTGTCTTGTTCTGGTGCTTGTTCTATCTCTTCAGATTGTTTTTGTCTTTCAGTATGTTTGGTAATTTTGTTCTTTATAGCTAATAGCTGGACATGATGTACTGGGGAAAAGGAACTGCTGTAAATAGGTCTTTAGTATGTGGTTGTGAGGTATGGGGGGACGGGGAGCATTCTGTAGTCCTATGAATAGGTCTCAGTCTTTTAAAATGAGCCTATGCTTCTGGTCTGTGAACTCCACCAGTATTTGTCAGTTTTTTCTAACTTCTTAGTTGGGTTAGATGGTTAGAGTTGACTAGAGTTGGCTATTTCCCCTCTCCTAGGTCAGATATGCTTTGATAATATCCCAGTAGGTCAGGCTCTGGTTAACTAGTTTCTCCTGAGGGCAGACCTTGGGAGTTTTCTGGCATAGTTCAGAAGTGGTTCCTTTCCCCCTCCACCTGCTGGAAGCATGCAGGGATTTTTCTGATATTTACTGGCTGAGCTCCGGGAGGTAAACTCCCAAAAGTGTGGGGCTTCACTATGAGCAGGTCCACCTCAGCACTCATTTCTGCAGCAATTCTGCTCATGAGTTTGTTCTGGTGAGCTGTGACTCCCATTATTTTCCCATCTCTCCAGTATTGGGGGCGGTGGTTTGTACCGTGTCCTCCTCTCTCTTACAGATCTGAGACGAATTGGTGCTATTTTTTCTATTCAGTTGCTTACTTGTTAGAACAGAGTGGCGTTTACTAAGTTCCTCACATGTAGAACCAGAAACCAGAAGTTCGTGTTACTTTTGAAATTAAAATTTAAATGTATAAGGAAAGACCTAAGTTCAAATAATCAATAGGATGATTCAAATAATGCTCTTTATTACAACCATTTTGAAAAGCTTCACTGCTAATAGGTTATGAAACTTTGGAATACACACTGTATGGTTTTATTAAAAATAAGAAATACATTCTCTGGTCACTTAAGTAGAAATTGTTTATATTTTAGATAACATTCAGTCATCCGGGCCTAGACATTCAGGGCAGAAGTATAGAATATGTACAACGGCAAATATCCAAGGAATGTGGAAGCCTAAAGTCCCAAAATAGGGTAAGTAATCTTAGCTTATCTCCTATTGTGGGATACAACTAATTAACACATAAGTGAAATTTTTTAGTCCTTTTAATTCTCCATGTAGCTGAATTATACTAGAAAATCTTTTGTGTGTTAATTTGCTACATGCATGTTTATAGAACACTATTACTTAAATTCCATCCAAATTTCTGGTTTGACTCTAGGAATTGCCACTGTGTATTTATCACTGGATAAAGCCAAGAGAAATTGTGTATTGTTAATTTAATGGACTGTATCCATCATTCCACCGTTAGCCCAGACCTGGAGGGTTTTTTAGCCCCGGTTCGAAATATCTTGAGAATGGAAGTTTGTCTCAACCTGAGTCAGGTGCTTACCTGTAGATGGTCACTGTGTCCAGGGACTGGGCATAGGCATAGGAGAAACAAATGTGACTACTAGAAGCCCACTTGTATAGGTAAAGGAAAAGGTCATTTTGATTTAGACACCATTTGATTTATCCCCAGAAAGATTTAACCTGCTCCCTGGCCTCAGGAAGATAATCTACCCAGAAAGGAGGAGGAGAGAGTGAGAATAAGTAGGTGTGGGTGTCCTGTGTTTCAAGTGACTCGTATAACCAAGCTATATACATGTATGTCTTTGTATTCGTTTGCTAGGGCTATCATAACAAAATTGACTGAGTGGCTTGAAAAACAAATACTGATTTTCTCATAGTTCTGGAAACTGGAAGTCCAAAATGAAGATGTTGGCACATTTGGTTTCTTCCCAGCCTTCTCTTTCTGTACCTTTTGGCTGTGTCCTCACATGGTCTTTTGTACACCCACACATCTCTGGTGCCTCCTCTCCCTGTATGTCCAAATTTCCTTTCTTAGAAGGATACCAGTCAGATTGGATTAAGACCCACCTTAATTAAGGATCTATTTTAATGTAATCACCTTTTAAAGGCCCTGCATCCAAATGTAGTCACATTGTGAAGTACTGGGGGTTGAGGTCTCGGCATATGAATTTTGAGAGTGCACAAGTAGCCCATAACATTGCACACTCTGGTTCCTCACATTCATCCCATTACAACAGCCCAAAAGTCTGAACCCCTTGTAGCGTCAATTCTAAATCCTAGATCTTGTCTAAGTCAAGTGTGGGTGAGACTCAAGGTATGATTTGTCCTAAGGCAGAATTCCTCTCTACCTGTAAAACAAGACACCTGTAAAACAAGACACAAATTACCTGCTTCCAAAATACCATGATGGAAAAGGCATACAATAGATACTTCTTTTGAAAAGTGGTAAATTTTAGAAAGAAGAAAGCAGTCATGAGTCCTAAGCAAGTCTAAAACCTGGCAGGGCAAATTCTGTGAGATTTTAAGGTGTCAAAATAATCCTCTTAGGCTTTGGCTCAATGCTTTGACCTATGTGCCTACCACAGTGGTGACCCCATCTCCTTGGCAGTGTGTGATAAACTCATACCAAAGGCTCTAGGTTTCCTGGCCCACTGCAACTGAGGAATTGGCTTTGCCATATGGAATTGAGGAGAGAGACTTACCTTTGGGGTCGTTCTTCCCTTTTTTTAAAGGATAACACATGTTTTCAGTTAGACAGCTGTATTTGCCAATCCTGTAAATCCTTGATGTCCAGTAGCCTTTCTTCATTTCATCCTACCTCTCTTCCCTTTAGTCCAACATGGCAGCATTTCAGTTGAGGTGGTTGGTTGGATTTGGCAATCACACCCATAATCTCTTTATTATGTGATGGATCAGCATACCTTTGCATGCTTTCTAAATTTTTGCACTATCCATAGGCTGAGAATTTTCTGACTCTTCAAGATCTGCCTTCTTTTTGCTTCAAAATTTCTATTTCAATTTATCCCTTTCCTCTTACATTTTGCTGTTAGCAGCAAGGAGTAACTAGGCACCTTCAGCACTTTGCTTAGGAATCTCTGCTAAATACCCAAGTCTATCACTCACAAGTTCTATATTCCGCAAAACACTAACGTACAATCCATCCACATTCTTCACCCAATTTGTAACATGGATCGCCTTTCCCCAGTGTCCAATAATGTGTTCTTCATTTCCGTCTGAGCCTTCACCAGAAGCATGTTTGACGGCCATATTTCAACCAACAGTCTGTTCAAGGCTTTTTGTAACATACACCTCAAAACTTTTAGCCTTTACCCATTACCCAGTTCCAAAGGCATTTCCACATTTTTAGGTATTTGTTAACAACAACACTCCAATTCTTGGTACTAAAATTTATATGAGTCAGGGTTCTCCAGAGAAACGGAACCAACTAGTTGTGTTATGTACACACAGAGAGATTTATTTTAGGGAATTGGCTCATGCAATAGTGGAGGTACATATGCAAAATATGCAGGTAGGCTATCAGGCTTGAGACCCAGGGAAGAGTTGCAGTCCCCATCTAAAGGTAGAATTTTGCTAGGGGAATTCCATCTTGCTTGGGCGGGGCGAGGCAGGGGGCGGTGGTCAGCATTTATACTATTAAGGCCTTCAGCTAATTGGTGAGGTCTGCCTATGCCCTGGAAGATAATCTGTTTCCCTCATAGTCCACCAATTTAAAGATTAATCTCATCCAAGAAACATAAACATCCAAAATAATGTTTGATCAAATATTTGGGCACGCAGCCTAGCCAAATTGACATATAAAATTAACCTTCACAGTTATTACTGCAGTTTTCATCTCTTTCCTTTTTAGGTCCCTTTGAAATCAATCCGACATGTCAGCTTTCAAGATGAGGATGAGATTGTCAGGATAAACCCTCGAGATATCTTAATACGTCGTTATGCAGACTACAGACATCCTGACATGTGGAAAAATGACTTAGAGAGAGATGATACTGATTCCAGTATTCAATTTTCTAAACCAGACAGTAAAAAATCAGACTATCTGTACTCTTGTGGGGATGAGACTAAGTTAAGTTCACTCAAAGACTCTGTGGTATTTAAGGCACAGCCTTCCTCATTAAAATTTAAGAAGTCAAAACGAAGAAAAGAAGATGGTGAACGTTCCCGCTGCGTATACTGCCAGGAAAGGTTTAATCATGAAGAAAATGGCAGGGGAAAATGTCAGGATGCTCCAGACCCTATTAAAAGATGCATATATCAAGTTAGTTGCATGCTCTGTGCAGAGAGCATGTTATATCATTGTATGTCAGACTCAGAGGGAGATTTTTCTGATCCCTGTTCATGTGACACTAGTGATGACAAGTTCTGCTTACGATGGTTAGCCCTAGTAGCTTTGTCTTTCATTGTACCATGTATGTGCTGCTATGTCCCTTTGAGAATGTGCCATCGTTGTGGTGAGGCGTGTGGGTGCTGTGGCGGGAAACATAAAGCTGCTGGATGAAAGGATCCAGTGCCAAAATGAGCTTAAAATCTTTGTTTCCAGGAATTAGCTAACTTGGATTTATGGAAACTTTTGGCAAGCAATATGAAATCTTGCCTGGTAATCATTGGGGCCACACGTGGAGGAAGCAGAACTTGTCAGTTCTTGGCATTTCACAAATGCTAGCCATGCCTAACTTTTTCCCTTGAGTGCATGGCATGTTTTGTTACAGGTTGTAAAGAGTATCTGCAAAAGGAAACTATTTCTGGTTATTGGGTATAAAAAGTGAGCATAAAGTATCCAACTAAAAGGGATTAATTTTTGGCATTTTTGTATATTTATGCATTAGGTGATGGGACTTTTAAAGGTTTGAATTCATTAAGACATGAACTAAAAATGCACTAGGGGACAGTTGATTTCAATCTAAGAAAAGTTAACACTTGGGAATTGTAAGAAGTAAAACAAGTACAACTAAATCATTTATTAGTTGTTTTTTGAAAGCAGTTTTATGTATAAATAACAAATGTTTATATTTAACTAAATATAAGGTACGAATTATCACATATTAAACTTTTCTTCCCCTTCCTAGTTCTGAAGTAGATGTACATATATCTACTGTCACATTCCATTATATTTTCAATATTTTACTCATCTAGTTAATAACGTTTTTATTCCATGTGAATGATTTGATATTTTCATCCTCATTTCCCTTGGCTACAGTTTATATTGAGTTATATCTGTACATTCTGGTAATCTAAAATCTTTAAAAATATTCTAATAGGCTTGAGTGACCAATTTTTTTTTGAAGCACAGATGTAATTGTCTAATGTTCTGATGGGAACGTAACACTTATTTTTATATAAAAAGAGACTGAGTAAACATTATAGAAAAAAGTGAGTTTTGGGATTGTTTTGTTTTGTTGTGGTATTCAACCAGCAAGTTGTTTTCTTTCAGAGTTTTCCTCCTTCAAAAAATCATATTGCATTTACAAATGTTTTACAAGGCAAAAAGTGTAACTGGATAGTTAATATAAAAGTTTCCTCCTGAGATCTCCACTTAACTCTGCTAAACTAGAATATGTTCAGCTGTGTTACTAATTTTTTAACTTAATTCTCATTGCTTATTATTTGCGTAAGAGTAACTTTTCCCAGTTGCATTTTATTTTATTTAAACTGGCCTAAAAGCAAAATTATTATATGTTAAAGTATATACTGAACTATCCCAGGAAAGTATTTAATCCAACATTGTGAATGAAATATCTTGTACATATAATTTTATTTCTTTTGCAGAGCATTGTATTACTGGATGTTTTATTTACAAAGTAGTTGGATAAATGTTCCAACAAATTGTTGAAAGTGGTTGGGGTCAATTTGTCTGGGTTTTTTGGGTTTTGTTTTTGGTGGGTTTTTTTTGTTTGGTTTGGTTTCATTTCGTTTTTTTTTGTTTTGTTTGTTTGTTTTTTTGGGTTTATTTGGTCTTTTTAAGTGTTACATTAAAACTCTAACAAAGTAAAGGGTTCTTTAAGAACATTCCCTTAGAGGGATAGAGTTGAGAAGTGTGCCTTTTTTTTAATGGCTTGAAGTTTCAGAAGTGATAGAAATTAAAATCACACTACCATTTGAAGCTCATTTCTATGCAGGTTTTAAAATGTCATTTATGTATCATTCTTTTTACATATCACACTTAAGCTTGTGTTCACTTTCTTCTTTTGCCCCAGATCAAACTGAACAATGTATATAACACTATCTGTCTGTAAAATACTTTTTTTTAAGAAAGCATTTATATTTATATGACAGCTTGAACTGACAACATTGTGTATATAGATCATCTTGAAGTATTATTTCACATTGAAAAGAAGAAAAATATATTGATAACTATAGATGTTATGAAGAAGAGGTTATTTCTAGTTTTGTACTAAAAATCAATTGGATGAACTAAATCCAAAATATGACACTGTAGCAGCCGTTTTAAGACTTATTTTTACTGTTTATATATTTGAACACTGCTACACCAGATGATCTTCATCCCTGAAGTTTTCAGCTAAACTTGGTTTCCTAGAATAGACTGTTAACTTTCAAAATTACTTTTTATTGGTGAAATGGAAATACTCGTTTTCCTTGTGAATGAATTTTCATATTTGTAAGTGCTGAATTTATAATTCAGGTTTGAGCAAGGTGTGAATAACTGAAGAAAATAACTTGCTGGCTATATAGGAAAATGCTGTGGAAATGAACTGTGTATATACTTCTGGGAAGAACAATTTTAATCATTTCTTCTGTTAAGCACTAATCAGTATAGTGCAACTCCTGGTTCTGTACTGTATTTTATATGCAACATATATGCTTTAATATTTTAATGTCTGTGCATTAATATTTTCAACTTGTTTAACCACTTTGCTGCTAAGATTTCGCCATCCCATTCCCATTTTTTCCTTTACCATTTTAAACAAGTTTCTTCATTAAAAACTACGGTGATGAAATGGTTTTTATTTCCCCTTGGATTTTCATAGTTAACACACTCAGATTCCAAACTGGTCAGAAAACTAACGAAATATAGTGCTATCTGAATCCCTATGTGGGAATATTCTCTTGAGTAAATTCTCATTATGTGGGGGGTAAAAAGGATAGTCTGAGTTTCTCATTCTTGACGTGTATCGGTAAGTTCAGGAACATCTTCTCCTTCTGCCTACAGACCTGGTACTGCCAAATGGCTTTTCCTCGGAAACCTTTCTCTTTGAATCTGGTAGTAGAAGCAAATGGCTTCATAGAACAACTCAAGTAACAGTAAACACTGAAAATGAAATCATCTGGATGGCATAATAAGAAAGACTTTGGTCTGATGGCTTGTTGTGTTCAGAGTTGATAACTCTTAAATGATTTTTCTCCTGCCTTGACAGGAGAATCCTTTGATTTTTGGAGAAATAGGAGGTATGGGACTTCAGCACCACCTACTGGATGATTTATAGACCAGAGACCTGAGGTGGCAATCAAGATCTGACAGGGTTCATTTCATCACTACTACCAATAAAAAAGGGCTATTTAAGCAGTGGCCACCTCCAAAGGGAGAAAACAAGAGTAAGAAATAGCTCAAAGGAACTGTAAATTGAATCTTTCCTCTAATGTGTCTGGTTGGTCACTGAAAGATTTTAAGCACTTTTTTCTTACATAACCTGTCTTAAAATATTTACTGATATTCAGAACTGGCAATCAAACATAATGGATGTGCCGAAGCATTTGCAAAACCAATTCTTTTAACTTGCAAAAGCCATTACCAAAATGGTATTCTAATTTTCCTCCCATTACCAGTCAGGGAGAGTTTTTTTAAAGAAAATAACGTCACCTGTATTTCATCATGATAACTTCAGAGAGTGTGTGTATGTCTCTGGGATGATGTTGGGACAGGGGTTAAAGTTTAGGGGGGGAAACTTGAAACTACCTATTTTCATTGGTTATTCAGCAGTGCCTAAAATGAACTTTTGAAGTAATATAAATGCACTTTCAACTCATGTGTATAGTGCCATCTGATATGTTGGGTAAGTCTTTCTTTTTCTTTTTTCTCTCCAACCCCTTGATTGAATGCCACAGAGATGTTTTCTAATATCCGTGTAGGTCTTCAAAGTACAGGAAACACGTACTTTCCTCTAGATGGGCAATTCAAAGGCTGTTTCTTTTTTTTGAAATTTACTTAGACTTTGTGATTACACTTTGGAATATATGTATAAGTTTGGGTTTTTAATTTTAGCCCAAAGATATATTAGGCAAGTGTAACATTTTTCTACATGTAACTTTGAAAACTTTATTTACCTAGAAAGCAGATCCTTCACTAAATATTCTCATTCTTAATTTGACCTCCAGGTTCACATTTCTAAGGATAAAGGAAAGCACTAGAAACTTGCATTGTTGTTGCACTTAAAAAAAAATTGGTCTATAAACCATGGTAATAATAGTACCATCAGGTGTTTTGCAGTGAGTCAAAACAGTAAGAAACCACAACCTGAGGTGATTTATATAAACCAAAAAAAAAAAAAAAAAAAAAACCCACAAAAAACAAACAAAAAAGGGCTTTAAGGTATTAAGGTACTGTTTGCCTAGCAGCCAGGTGGTTATAAAACTTTCATATGCTTTGATACACTGATGTTAGCCATTGTTCCTGAAAGCTCCTTAAATTGCATAAGTTGCTAGTTTTGAAACTTCTCAAGAATAATCTAGTTGAAAAACCTTTGTATTAACGATACACATAGATTTTTGTGAACATTGCCGGTATGTAGTGTCATTGCTTTCTATTCTTGACCTCAAAAGTGCCTCACTTGTATATTACTTCCATTAAAAGCTTGACTGCATTCTTTCTAATAAGCAATGAAAACTTGTTTAACTCCTGTCATAATGTATCTCCTTAGATATAGTTGCTTAGCTTGATAGTTTGGATATATAATGTAAATATGCATATATAAGTTTGTAACTGTTTTTGTTACATCATACCCATGTAATTGGACATATCAGATGATATCATAAGAATTTGTTTTAATTACCTGATTAAACCTATCATGAAATACAAAAGGACTTTTTCTTACTCTTCCAGAGGATATCAAAGTATCACATAAGAGATCATAATTACTCAAAGAGAAATCAATAGAAATGAGCTTTTTAAAAAAAATCATTTTTAAGGTTTATTTTTAACTGAAAACTCATGTATATAGTTCATCTTATTGACATTTATTCATCCTTGATTGTATCCAGATTTGTTATGGTCTGTTACCTATAAATAGGTAAACACAGTAAATACAAATATATTTATTGGTTTGGGAACATGTTACCACTAAATCTGGATGAAATGATAATTTCAGAATGATATATGGGAAATTTTTAACCCAAAACTACTACTGCTTTATTGTGTGCCCTACTCGGTTTCAGAGTTTCATTTGTAATATAAACAAAATACTAATCTAGATTAAAAATTAGGACAGTGCTCAAAAATCATAGCTTATTTCAACACCAGAATAACTTTTGGATTACTGTGTTACAGTTGTATTTGCTTGAAGAATCAACAATTAACTGTTTACCATGAATTATGAAGTATAGTCTCCTGTGCTTATTTTCAGGTTTTCAGAAATGTGCTTTACATTCTTCACAATCAAGTTAATATTCACAAGTAAGTAGAATAGTTTCTACATAAGAGAAATTGAAACTAGGGTTTCTGCTTGGCCGTCAGTATAGTGCCATGCACACAGTGGTCCTTAAAGGGGAAAAAAATGGTATTAATAGTAAAACTGAGTCTACTCTTAACTGCTTTAAGATTGGCAGTTTTAAGAGAGATCCCTTGAAGTACTGGCTCAAAAATATGTTCAAAATAAAAGTCTAACAAAATCTGAATTGAAATGGTGTTTCTTTTTTTGTTTAACAGGTTTTTTTATGTGTGTGTGTGTGTGTGTGTGTGTACACACACATGTATGTTTGTTTGTTTATTTTAAGTGTCCTTTGAGAGAGGGAGTGAGAGAATCCCAAGCAGGCTTTGCCCAAGGCAGGGCTCAATCTCACAAACCATGAGATCATGACCTGAGTTGATTTCAGCTCAGATGTTTAACCAGCTGAACCATCTAGGTACCCCTGTTATGTAATATGTTTTAAATGATCACTTTCAGTTCTCAATTCCATAATGAAGTGTTATGCTCCTTTTTTTTCCACTAAAAAAGCGACTTAGGCTGCAAGAGGTTAAAAAATATTCCCAAGATCAGAGGCACCAGGTTTTGAACAAAAATGTGTTACTCCAAAATCCATGCTTTCAGTCACAATGCAATTTTGCATTTTGTTACAAGTGTTACTGATGTACTGAACAGAATAGTTGTATTATTCTGTTACAATGAAATTTTATTTAAGCTGGAGTGATTTTATAAGGGAATAACTTTTTTTTTAAGTAGGCTCCATGCCCAACATGGGTCTTGTACTCACAACCCCGAAATTGAGAGCTGCATGTTCTATTGACTGAGCCAGTCAGGCACCCTACGGGTAAGTTCTTAATTCCCACTCCCTTTTGTTTCAATTCTAGGTCCCCTATTCATCCCTCTCACTAGATTGTGGTGTACTATCCACAGTATGGCATGTGGGGATCTTTAAAATGGGGAGAATAAGATTGTGATAATGCTTCAACAAATCATCAAGATATATCAGTTTGTGCTGATCCAATAGAAAGCACTGAAGACCTACATGCTGTCCAGTGTGTGGTATTGTTCATCTTGCTCAGTTGATGGCATTTCTGTAAAGGTTTTGAGTCTGAGGGATTCTTTTTCACCAAAGCAGTGGTACTTCCTGTTGAGGCAGTAGAAAACAGTGCTCTCAAATGAGTTTTCTGGATTCTGTACTTTTTTCTTTTTTTTTTTTTTAATTTTTTTTTTTTTTTAACGTTTATTTATTTTTGAGACAGAGACAGAGCATGAACAAGGGAGGGGCAGAGAGAGAGGGAGACACAGAATCGGAAGCAGGCTCCAGGCTCTGAGCCATCAGCCCAGAGCCCGACGTGGGGCTCGAACTCACGGACCGTGAGATCGTGACCTGAGCTGAAGTCGGGACGCTTAACCGACTGAGCCACCCAGGCACCCCAGTACTTTTTTCAAATAGCCATTTGTATGTCAGTTGTCCCACAAAGCCTGTCTTAGAACCAGACTTGCATTTAGTATCAGGGCTATGTACATGCATGGCACAGTGAGGGCAGTGTCCCCCTTCCCTGAAGCTTACTTTTAACCTAGGAATAATTTACAGCAACCAAGAGGTAGTATGCAATTTGTAAAGTACAGGAAGAATGCCAGAATTCCTAATACTGAAATAGGATCATCCTGGATGATAAAACTTAAGGAAACCTGTTTAACTTTCATTTCTGTTATTTTTAAATTTTGCATTGTCAAATTGCAAGTTACTAATTTAAGTGATTTTTTTTTCCTTTTGAAATCTGATACAGAAGATCTTAACGGATATTACTTGTCCAACATAAACACCTTTTGAGTCCTTCGTATTTTCCTCCCTCCTTTTCTCTGTTACAGGAATGTCTCCAACCTCTCCAAATGTATGAGGGGAAGAATTCATGAAGAAGAAATTTTAGCAGTATATTAGAATTCTTTTTAAAATGCTTGTATTATTCCCAAGAATGACCAACAAGCTTAAATATGTGTCTATTATCAGTAAGGGAAACCAGTGTTTGACTATCACTTGAGATTTAAGAGAAAACAAGATCTATGAATTTATGAACTTCTAGCTGGTTAATAGTTCTTTTTAAAGTTCTTGTTAAGTTATCAAAGTGAAATGCACAAAGATAGCATGATACCCCCAAAGTTCTAAGAAGGAAATAAGGATCCAAACCAAATTACTTAAGATTGTTGATACAAGTTGAGGTCACTGGGACTATACAAATCTCTCTTCAGAGATTCATACAATACCCTTATTTTACAAAATTTAGAAACCAGGCTAAGGAAGTTAAGATATTAATGCAAGGTCATCCAGTCATTTAATAACATAGCCTGCATTTTTAAACACATACATCATGTTGCCTGAAGCACATCTCGTGCAGGCACCTCAAATTCAATAAGCCCAAAACGAATTCCCCTTTTTTCTCTTCTCTGTCCTGATGGATAGTGACACCACTGTGTATGCACTAGTCTCAGCTAGAAACCTGGTCATCATCAATTTCTCATTTTCTCTTTTCATTAATTACCAAATTTTTTACACTTGTATTTCCTACGTGTCCCTGAAATCTGTGTTCCTCTACCCACTGCTGCTATCTTTGTAGAAGTATGTCATTACTGATGTTGGGGATTAGGCATTGAAGCCCTTGGACATTTTTATTTTTAACAAAAGATGGTCTGTGTTTTAAATGTGATTGGAAGGTGAAGCACCTTAGACTGCAACAAGATGGTGATAGAAGTGGACATCTTCAGATTGAGATCTACCCAGATTCAGACAAAAATGGTTTGTGGGATTGAGGAATTGAATGATAGTGGCTTTGAACACTATTTCAGCACTAGGGCCAGCTAAGGAATTAAGAACAACTTAAACTATAAGGAGCAAACTTACAAATATGATAAACTTTCAGCTGTGTGTGTTCACCTCTCCTTAAAGACATTCTTCCCCCTCACCCCCCAGTAGTATAAGCTTGTTATCTTTGTTGTGTGATTGTTTTCTAAGAGCTCAGGTGAAAGAAGAGTCCATTGCTGGAAGCCTTTGGGATCTTACTGCTGATAGCATTATAAGGAAACCCCCTAGATCCGTAATCAGGTGAGACCATATTCAAAAGGGTTTCTTTGCTTTTTATGGCTCACTTTTTCCTAAAGCAACATCAAAAATAGCCTACCTTGTACAGATTTCTTTCCCTTTTGAAGGTCACAAGGTCACATCCCCAGGCAAGCCTGACTACTTAAAAGGTAATTGGGAACCGAACCATCCAGGGTAAAGGCAGAGCAAATGAAAAGGCTCCAAATAGACAGGAACTTGGCTGGTTGAAGGAACAGCAGGAAGGTTAGTATGACCACATACTCAGGAGCTCATGAGAAAAGGTCAAGTTACCGAGATAGCAGGTGCCAGATCTGGGAACTTGAAGCTCAGATTTTATTCTGTGAGTGACCAAAACCCCCTGGAAAATTTTGAAAGGGAAATTTAACAATCTCTTGCTATGTGGCTTTTTTTTTTTAATTGAAAACCTAGTGCTGGCCTCAGATGTTGGGCCATCTTCTATTTTTTCAAGTATTGTCCTGACCATTTCACTGAAATGCTCTCAACAAAGTCCCCTACCCCCTCCACATTTCTAAATCCAGTGGATTTTTCTTAGGTAGACTTCACCTCACTGAACATCTGACATACTCTTTACTTCCTTGCACTACACTACCCTGGTTTCCTCCTATTTCACTGGTTCCTCTTCTCTTTTCTAGATCCTTCTCCTCTTCCCAATCATCACAAGTGGGAATTCCTCAGGGTACAGTAGCCTGGGTTACCTGTCACACACATACTGGTGATATCCATGTTTAGGTCTTCTATTTGACATCTCCACTGGGATATCTGGGGCATTTCCATTTCAGTAAGACCAAAACAGGACTCTTGATTCCCCGTCCATACCTGCTCCACCTCCAGTCTGCCTCCTTTTAAGAAATAATCATAATTTGGGGCACCTGGGTGGCTCAGGCAGATAAGTGACTTCGGCTCAGGTCATGATCTCACGGTTTGTGGGTTCGAGCCCCCCATCAGGCTCTGTGCTGACTGCTCAGAGCCTGGATCCTGCTTCAGATTCTGTGTCTCCCTCTCTCTCTGCCCCTACCCTACTCATGCTCTGTCTCTCAAAATAAATAAATAAACCTTGAAAAAAAAATTTTTAAATCCTAATTTACCTACTTGCTCGAAGAATTACTTTTCTCCTCATCAAAGACTTTAAAAATAGATTGTGAATCTGAATAGTCGTCCTCATGTTTGCCACTACCGTCTGAGTCCCAGCCTCAATTACCTCTTGCTTGTACTTCGTAATAGCTTCCTGCCTCCACCCTTTTCACTTTCAGATCTCTTATTTTTAGAATTGACTTATTACCTTATGTCTATTGACTCTTGGTTTGTCTTTTCCATTACCATAATTTCAGAATTATTACCTTTTTTTTCTTAACTTGACAGTTATTTCCCCTACTCTTTTCCTTTCCTTTCCACTGGTGATTTGTGGTTAATCAGGAAGGAGAACTTAACGTTTATATGCCTATTAGGTGCCAGGTACGTGTGGAATATATCCACATGTTATTTCATTCCTTAATAACTTTGTGAAGTAGGTATGATTATTTCTATTTCACAAATGAGGAAAATGAGAGCATACAAAAATTAAGAAACTTACCTACATTCTTTTTTTTTTTTAATGTTTAATTTTTGACATGGGTGGGCAGAGAGAGAGGGGAACAGAGAATCCGAAGCTGGCCCCAGGCTCTAAGCTGTCAGCACAGAGCCCAACACAGGGCTTGAACTCATGAACCATGAGATAGTGACCTGAGCAGAAGTCAGATGCTCAACTGACTGAGCCACCCAGGTGCCCCTACCTACAGTCTTAATTGTGGGAGCTGAAATTCAAACACTGTTCTTTCTGACTCTTACTCCCCTGGCTACTATTCTGTCTCTGGGGAATTTTCCCCCATTGTCCCCTTCTTAAGTCCCTGGCTTCTCCTCAGCTTTGAATTTCTTTTGATTTATTGCTTTTGCTTATTCTATCTTCTTTTCCTTCAAATTCCTGACTTTTTTTTCTCTCATTATTTTGCATTTCCCTTTACTATACTCACTGACCTATTCTTATCCACAAATGACACTCAAGTAATATTACATTTTCACAGGGCAGTCTATAGGATGAGTTTCACAACTACCATCTATATAAAAGCCGTTTAAAGATATTAAGTCTGTGTTTTGAAGACTTAGAAAATGACTAACTGGGAAGTCAGGCTGAGCCTCTGTACCATGTTTCTGTAGTGCCTTACATTCTGATAAAGAGGCCATTCTTGGGGTGCCTGGGTGACTCAGTATGTGAGTTCTAGCCCTGCATCAGGCTCTGTGCTAACAAACAGCTCAGAGCCTGGAGCCTGCTTCAGATTCTGTATCTCTCTGTCTCTCAAAAATAAATAAATGTTAATTTTTTTTTTTTTTTTAGAAAGAGGCCATTCTTTTCTTCCTGGTAATGGATAGCATTAAGTCTGTTGTGCCTTGTAAATGCTGGCACTCATCCATTTCTTCCTGTAGGTTGGTCTGCAATTGATTTAAATCATCTCCACCTCTGATGACATGACATAGATTTAATCTGTGTGTATCTTAATAGAGGATTTCTCCTTTTCAGCATTTAAAAATCATTTCTTCTATATGAGTGATATTTTTCTTAGGCATTTCCCCCCCAATTTTTAGTATGAGTACACCTAATGATACATAATACTGTTTTTAACCAGAAATAATAGTCCCTAATATATAACGGGTCCTGGTCCTTGGATCCTGTGTTACCTTGTATCAAAAAATGGTCTCTGCAGGTCTGACTAATTAAAGGATCTTGAGATAGATTGTCTTGGACTATCCACAAGTATCCTTTAAGAGAAAGAGAGTACACACACACACACACACACACACACACACACACAAAATGTGTAAAGACCAAATAGGGAGACATTTGAAAATGGCTGCTCTTGGAGACTGAAGGGATGTGGCCACAAGCCAAGGAATGCTAGTGGCCACTAGAAGCTGAGAAGGGAAGGATTCTCCTCTACCAAGAGCCTCCAGAGGGAGCACAACCCTGATGACACTTTGATCTTAGCCCAGTGATCCCAATTTCAAACCTCTGGCTTCTAGAACTCTTAGAAAATAAATTTCTGTTGTTTTAAGCAACGAAGTTCGTGGTCATTTTTACAACAGCCACAGAAAATACATCTCCCAAAAGGCAGAGCATTGGACCATAGAGAACAATGGATAAGGGAATTGTTCTCAGCAAGATCGAATTCCTTCCCACTTCCAGGGTAGGAGACCTTCTATCTCCTACTCCTTCACTTTCCAAATGAGAGTTTTTATTGTGGTTATTCTGTTCTTGCTTCAACATTGTATATTGGATGTGTTGGAGGAAAGGGCAGATAAGTTGGCCCTTTTGGCTCAGAAATCTATGCGGAAGAAGCATGTCCAAAAAGAAGTACCTAGATGACTTGAAGATCCAGGATGTGAGCTGGATGCAGCAATAGCACGGAACAGACAGTCCCCAACTTACAAAAGTTGACTTAAGGACTTTTCAGCTTTATAATGGTGCAAAGGCGATGCTAATTCAGTAGAAACCATACTTCAAATTTCGAATTGTTATCTTTTCTTGAGCTAGCGATATGCAGTTCAATGCTGTCTTGTGATGCCGGACAGGGGCAGCGAGCCACAGCTCCCAGTCAGCCACGTGATCAAGGGGGTAAATGACCAGTACACTTAAAATGACTCCATTTTTTAAAACATTTTTTGTTTATTTATTTTAAGGGAGAGCGAGAGTGTGGGTGCGCAAGTGGGGGAGGGGCAGAAAGAGGGAGAGAGAGAATCTCAAGCAGGCTTAGTGTTGCCAGCACAGAGCCCGTGTGGGGCTCAAACTCACGAACCCTGAGATCACGACCTGAACCGAAATCAAGTGTAGGAAGCTTCACCGACTGAGCCACCCAGGCACTCCATAACGATTCTGTTTTTCACTTTTAGTAGTGTATTCAATAAATTACATGAGATACTCAACACTTGGTTATAAAGTAGCCTTTGTGTTAGATGGATTCTGCCCAAGTAACGCAGGCTAGGCTAAGCTATGTGTTGAGTAAATTAGGTGTATTAAATGCATTTTTGACTTAACAGTATTTTCAACTTATGATGTTTACTGGGACATAACACTATCATAAATTGAGGAAGATCTGTGTTTTAGGATGTCTCACTTGGAAATGGATTGTGTTCTTTGTATGGATAGAAAGGATCAAAGGCATAATTGATGACTTCATTAAGGCAGAAATTTTAGTGCTTATCCAGTATTCATGTGCTTCTCTACATCACTAAACTTCCTCTGGGGATAGGTTCAAGCCACGTGACTTGTTCTAGCTGGTATAATTTGAGGGGTGGTGACGTGTCACATTGGGGGTATGGCAGGTAAGAACTGGTGTGCCTCCTTTGGCTTTTGCCCTGCTGTAGAGCACTTGGATGTCATGTGTAGCTGATGTAACTACAGGATGAAGGAGAATCATCTAACTTCATTGAACTTTGCCTGAATAAGAAATAAACCTTTGTGTTAAGCCCATGGTACTTTGGATTTTTTGGGTTTTTTGTTTTGTTTCAGCAACATAATCTAACATTGTCCTGACCAATGTAAGTCATAAGCATTTTCCTAAATTATTTTAGGATATTGAATCAGTTTGTCAGTGAAAGTAAATTAGACAGTGAATCTCTGTACAATGTGTATTAGTGGACTATTAATATGTCCCCATCCTCACTAAATAAATCCTCAAGTTTAAAGAGGATCTATCCAGGGGTGCCTGGGTAGCTCAGTCAGTTAAGCGTCTGACTCTTGATTTTGGCTCAGATCATGATCTCATGATTTGTGAGTTCGAGCCTCACATCGGGCTCTGCATTGACAGTGTGGAGCCTGCTTGGGATTCTCTCTCTCTCCCTCTCTCTCTGCCACTTCCCCACTTGCAGTCTCTCTCTCTCTCTCAAAATAAATAAGTAAACTTTTAAAAAAATAATAAAGAGGATTTATATGAAGAAACATCAATTTGTTAGCCACTTAAATTGTTATGTGACTTTGTCTCACACTAAGTACAGGAAAGAGTACAGCTAGATATGAAGCTCTGTGTGATAGTCTAAGTTTACTACCATATCCCCAGTGGCAACCTCTGAGGATGAATGAAAGTGAATCAAATATTATATAATGAAGACTCATATGTCATGCCAGAAAGTTGAAACTTTATCCTGCATGTTATAAAAAATCCATTAATGGAAGGGGGGATGCCATGATCAGATTTGCATTTTTGAGTGATTATTCTATTAAATTATTCAACAAATATTTATTAAGTGGATTCTAGGGTAAGCAAGATAGAAATGTTACGTGCTTTCGTGGGGTTTATGTTCTAGGTAGGGGAGAATGTTCGATAACCAAACAGCTAAGTTAGAGAGTTGAAAGTTGTGAAGAGAAAATTAATATTGAGTTAGAATAAAGAATACCTGGTGGCCAATGACAGCCTAAGAAAGTGGCCTTTGAAGTGAGGCCCAAATGTTGATAAGAAGCCACCTATGTGAAAATGAGAGGAAAGTACATTGCAGGAATAGAGAACAGTTCTGTGGTAGAGACTTTTTGTACTCCTATCTGACCTGCTTCTCTTTCTTTCTTTCTTTCTTTCTTTCTTTCTTTCTTTCTTTCTTTCTTCTTTCTTTCTTTCTTTCTTTCTTTCTTTCTTTCTTTCTCCTTTTTCTTTCTTTCTTTCTTTCTTTCTTTCTTTCTTTCTTTCTTTCTTTTTGAGTGTTTATTTTAATTTTGAGAGAGAGAGAGAGAGAGAGAGAAATAGTGTGTGTGGGTATGCACACACAAAAGGGGTGGAGAAAGGGAACAGAAGGAGGGAGAGAGAGAATTCCAAGCAGGCTCCTCACTGTAAGTGCAAAGCCAGACGGGGCTCGAGATCCCATGAACCGTGAGATCATGACCTAAGTGGAAATCAAGAGTCTGACGCTTATCAACCGAGCCACCAAGGCGTCTGCTGAGTTGCTTCTCTTTAGCATACAAAGGATTGTACTTCCCAACCATCTTGCAAGGAGGTGGGGTTATGGACAAGTTCTAGAAAATGGGCTGTGAGAAGAAGTGATAGAAATAATTTCCAGGCTGATGTGAGACCCTCTCCTCCTCTACCACAATTAACGTTGGTGAGGCTGCATACTGAAATGGTGGGACTTTAAGACTGAGGCTGCCTGAATTACTGAGTCTGCATCATGGACATTGGTTGTCCTGTGGAATTACTGAGCCCCACTGGATGCTCTGCATGATTCAGGGATTGTATGTTACAGTAACATACACTATCCTAGCCTGTCTAATGCGGACCCTGAGGTAGGAGCAAGGTTTGTAGCTTGCCGAATGAGCTAGAAGACCAGAATAAGAGCAGAGTAAGCATGGGGAAACAGAAGCCAGATCATACACACTTTGTAAACTGAGGTAAGGAGTTTTTATTTTATTCTAAGTAGGAGAGGAAACAACTGTGTTTTAAGTGGGGAGGTGACATTTTGTAATTTACAATTCTAAAAGATTACTCTGCTAATCTCTGGAGAGCTCAGTGAGGAGGAAGGAGGCAAAACAAAAGCAGGAAGGCCAATTAGGAAGCTGTTCTAGTAGTCTTCACAAATTATTCTTGTTTGGATTAGGTTAGTGGGAGTAAGAATGAACAGAAGTGGACAGACTCCGTGTAAGTTTTGGATGAGGCATCAAAAGGACTTCCTAATAGATTAAAAGGGGTGCACAGGAGGAGGGGATCCGTGAAAGAGAATAATCTTTGGGCTTAAGTCTGGAGAGATATTGACGTGGGCAAGGTTGGGGAAGGAGCAAGTCTTGGCGAGGGTGGGAAAGAAAGCTGTGTCACATTTGAGGTCCCTATTAGACATCCAAGCGGAGATGTTGGATAGGAACATTAATATATGACCATCATTTGAGGAGCGGTCAGATTTACAGATGTAAAATTGGTATATAAATTATTTTGCCTTCACCTTTAGTTTTCATTTTGTGGGGCTGTTAGGATTAGTAATTACGTAATGAGTAAGCTTGACCTAATGCACACATATTGTACCCCCAAAATGCAGAACATACTTTATTTTCAAGCACATTTAGAAAATTTACAAAAAAATGACTATATTGGACCATAACACAAATTTCAATATATTTAAATTTTTTTAAGTTTTATTTATTTGTTTTTAGAGAGGGAGAGAGAGAGAGAGCATGTGCAGGGGAGGGGCAGAGAGAGGGAGAGAGAGAATCCCAAGCAGGTCCCACACTGTCAGCACAGAGCCTGATGCTGTGCTCAAATCCACAAACCGTGAGATCATGACCTGAGCCAAAATCAGGAGTCGGAGGCTTAACTGAGCCACCCAGGGGCCCTACGAATTTCAATACTTTTAAGAGATTGGTCATAGACACATCTCTGGTCTCAATGAAGTTAGGGAATAAAAAGATAATTAGAAAAAAAAAACCATGTAAGGTGCTTTAGAATCACGCTGTTAAATAACTTGTTCAAAGAGGGACTTATGATAAAAATGTAAGATTCCTTTGACCAGAACAATAATAAAAATAACAGATATCAAATATCAAAACATGTAAGATGCAGCTAAAGCAGTACTTGGAGAGAAATGTATAGCTTTAAATTCTATTAGAAAAGAAGGGAGTCTTAAAACTAATGTGGTACTAAAGAGCCAATATGAAAAGTTAGGAAGAATAGTATAATAAAGGTGAAGAAAGATTATAAAAGAATATAAGGTTGGAATTAAATAAGCTAGGAAACATACAATATAGATGGCGATTAACAGAGCCAAAAGTTGGTTTTGAAAAAACTAACCGATAAACCTCCAGCAAGATTGGATCAAATGAAAAGGACCAAATAAACAAGATCAGGGCTCTCTATCCAACAGAAATATATTTCAAAAACAAAGGTGAAATAAAGACTTGTTCAGACCTAGGAAGGCCAAAAGAATTCATGACTAGCAGAGCCACACTGTAATAATATGAAAAGAAGCCTCAGCCAGAATAAAAATGATACCAGATGGAAATCTGGATCCAAACAAAAGAGTGAGAATACCAGAAGTAGTAACTATGTGATCAAATAAATACTTCACTCATATTTAATTCTTTTTTAGAAAAATATTGACTGTTTAAAAAAAATTTGTTTTTAATGTTTATTTATTTTTGAGAGAACAGAGTATGAGCAGAGGAGGGCAGAGAGAGAGAGGGAGACACAGAATCCAAAGCAGGCTCCAGGCTCTGAGCTGTCAGCACAGAGCCCGACATGGGGCTCAAACTCACTAGCCGTGAGATCATGACCTGAGCCGAAGTCAGACGCTAAACCCACTGAGCCACCCAGGCACCCCCCAAGATATTGAATGTTTAACCAAAAACCATGTAGTATGTGGTTTATAACAGACGTAGAAATAAAATTTATGGCAATAGCACACAAAAGCTGGGAGAGGAGAAATGGAATATTATAAGGTCCTTAGACTGTATGTGAGATGTTATAACTTGAAGGTAGACTGGTAAATATTGATACTATAAATTGTAAAGTAACCTCTAGCAATTTCCCCTGTCTGTAGAGGACACAGCAGGTAGCATCTTAGACTGGAAAGCTTTAGTCCTCCAGACTGGGCCCCAGGACCTACCTAATTTGCATTGAAACCACTCTAGGGTGTTTTGTTAAACAAAGGTGCCAACCTCCTGATCCTTGGCTATCAGCACCACAGCAAAGCAGACTTTGACATGACCGTTTTCCAACGCAGGGTTTCTACCTCTAGTAATCTCAGCCTAAAGAAGGAGGTCATCCATAGCAATCTTTTCATGTACACATAAAATCTTCCCTAACAAGGTATGATTTCCTTTGGACAGGGACTGAATGGTATTTAAATGTTGTTTATCTTCAGCCCAACAGAGTATCTTCATTTTGATTTGTATCTCCGCTTAGAAATACACTAAATATTTGCTGAGTAAGTGAATGATTGGCTACATGTTACTTAAAGCCACGTGGAACAGTATAAATGAATCACCAAAAGGGGAGGGTCCCTGAGGGTTCCACCTCACCTCCCACATTCCTAACTCAGCACAGTTGGAAATCTGTCTTCTCAGAACTTGTCACATGATTGCACCCTTTTGCCTTCTTTTGAGGTATATCATGACACTCGGCTATTTCTGCTTTTCTGTCATTTTTATCATGGCCTCAATTTACAAAATTATCTGTACTCACTTCGAATACCTTGCTTATCAAATATTACTGCCTCTTCTGCACAGATGTTTTACGTGTTAAGAGATCAGTCTCTACCCAACCCCCAACATTGAACAAAAACTACATTCATTAATTACTTCAATTATCTACCCCATGTTAGCTTCCCTTCTCTGAAGAAGTTCTGAACAGATTTTTGAAGACTAAAGTGGAGAAAATATAGTTAAGCAACTTTCAGTCTTTTCAAATGGCTGCAATTTAGTGCTTCCTTTGGAGAAATGTATTTTTCTTCTCAGTCAATAAAGTGCAAATAATAATGTTTTCAAATACTAATTCACATGGTTAAATTTGTTGGAGTATTTCTATATTTGGTAAACCACTATGGTTTATAACTATCTGTTACTCAAGCTTTAAGAAAATCTTTAACATGCAATAATGCCACCTAGTATTTAAGTAACATCTGATTTCACAAATACAGTTAAGATATTTTTTGCATGAGTGAATGGGACAGAAAGGAGTGTGAAGTGTCATGTGCCTTGCTGTCTAACTCACACTTTGAAAATAGTGTCTGGGGATGGAAAGTTGGTGTTGGGGACAGGAACAGGAGGTGGAGACAAGAAGATTGAAATGTAGGGTGGAGAAAAAAAGGTGAAAGGGAGGCTGGGCTGTGGTTCTCTTCTCACCTTTCTTCATTGGATCCTCAACTCACCCCTTGAATTGCTTGAGTTCCAAAGATTCTACCCAGGATATCTTGGCTTCCTACTTAGTGCACACTTCTGGGGAAATCTCATTGGCTTTGGGGTCTTCAGCTGCCATGCATGTGCAGGTGACACTCAACTCTATAATGGTGGCCCAGATATTTCTTGTGAACATGAAACACGTGTTTCCAATTGCATGTGGCCATAACTAACTAGACACCCCTCCAATAGAGCAGGGATGGGCAAACTGTAGTGTGTAGGCCATTTCTGCCCTGATGTCTGTTCTTACGTAGCCTACAAGCTAAGAATGAATTTTTTAAGTGGTTGAAAAAAGTCAAAAGAATAATATTTCATGACATGAAAATTATGGGAAATTCAATTTTTATTGTCCATAAATTAAGTGTTTTGGGAATTTGAATTGACCATAGCTGCTTTTGTCCTACAGTGGCCAAGTTGAGTAGTTATGAGTGGTTGTGCCAGAGACAGTATGGCTCACAAAGCCTAAAACATTTATTATCTGGGCTTATATAAGTTTGTCTTTATAAGAAAAGGTTTGTTGATCCTCGCTCTAGAGTACAACAGAAGTGATGCTCTGTAATTCCCTAGTCTGGATCATAAAAGGTGATGTAGCTTCTGCCCTGTTGACTGTAGTCCTCAACTTAGAAGACTTCAGCCACCACATAAGCAGTCTGAGTGCCCTGGAGTCAGCATGTTGTAAGAAAATGCAAACCAGATGACTTGGAGAGTCCCCGAGAGAGAGCTGCTCCAGCCCCCTCAAACTCCTGTTGCAAGTGCATTATAAACTTACAAGCCAGAACTGCCCAACCAAGCCCTTCCTGAATTCTATACCCACAGAAACCACGAGGAATAATAAAATGATTGCTGTCGCTTTAGGCCACTGCATTTTGGGATGGTTTGTTACGCAGCCAACACTGCCATTACTTTCCACTACTGCAGCAGCCTCTTCCTGTTCCTTCTCAATCCATTTGTAGCACATTGTATTATCATCTGTTTTCTCCCCTGAAAGAGTATTTTATATCACCACCCTTGTTATGTCTTCCTCTAGGCTAAGGATACTTCCTCATTCCTTTGTTTGCCTTGGGCCAGTGGAACTGTGAGTAGATGTGACCTCTGGGCAGAAGCTTTGAAGGGATATGGGAACTTCCCTCCATGCCCTCTGCCATGAGAATGGTGAGTCTCCTAGCAGGGATGCTTGGTCAGCCTGAGTCCTAGAATGGGAAGACATGTGGGGCTGACACACAGTCCACACGCAAGCTAGGACAGTCTCAGAGTCACAGGGATGCTGACCCTCAGCAGGTCCATGGCTGATAGGTAACATGAATGACAAATAACCTTGGTTGCTGCAAACCACTGAGATTCTGAAGTTATTTGTTCCTCAGTATCACTGTAGTGAGATGAGCTTCTATAGCGTGTGTCAATACCCTGAGCATATACAGAATATATTGTGGTGGATTGTGACTGGTCCTTCACCTCCTGTCATCACCTGACAGTATCTTCCCAGTGGTTCCATGTTTCTGTGCCCTGTGCGGACACTATTTCTTCTGCCTGGGATGCCCTTGACCACCTATCAAATTATACGTACTCCAGAACTTTAGTAAAACAAACACCACCTCTTTTATGATGTCTCTCTCGGTACCTTCTCCGGCACTTGTTCATATGCCAAAGAGCACCTACCTTCACATGGTGATGTTTGTTCAACAGTGTAAGTCTCCTTAGACTGTTCTCCCCTAGAAGACAGGGAGTGTCTTTTCCATGTTCGTATCAAGTCCCCAGATCCTAGCACAAAGCCTAGCATTGATGAGAACTCAAGGAACTTTGGCTGATCAAGTGACCTGAGGCAGAGTGAGTCCTGAGAGTGAGAGATAGGATTTAAATTTGGGGCAAATCCTCTGTTTGGAACACTCTCATTTCTAGCCTCCAGCATTTTCTTGCAGAACAAACCAGATTCAAATACACATCAAAGGCAACTCCAAAGATAAAGGATTCACAAAAATTCATCCTGAAGACTGTTGTGGTCTTAGTTTTGGAGTTGATTTCATATGTATGAAGCTCTGTTGGTTTGTTTATTTTAGTACCACCACACGACTCATCATGTCCTCCTATCCCTTTATCTGTCTTCTTGTCCTCAAATCCCCTAACCAGTAAGTTCCAGGAAACCACCCAGTTTATAATACCTTAGCACACCTTCAAAGAAGTACCCTGGGTTCCTGCCAGGGCAAACATTTCTGATTCACCTATTCATCCTTTGGGGGTCTCTATGAAAGTCCTTGAGGCAGCTTTCTGAAAGAGGGCAGTTCATGCCTAGGGTGGATCAATCCCCACCCAGAAGGGCCAGAAGAGAGGGGACTGAGCCTTTTCTGTCTTTTGGTGCCCACAGCATGTTGCATGGAGCCATACTCCTTTTGCTGATTGATGAGGACTGCCTGTTAACAGAACTAGATTGTCCTATTAGCATGATGGAGGCACGCTTTGGTGAGTCTTAAGTTTTCTATATATATATTTTAAAACCCTATATGAAAGTAATATAGTAACTATCAGAGATTGTGAGTATTAATTGGATGCGTACTTGTTTTATTTGACTATAATCCTGGCTCAGTCTCTAGCTAGCTCTTTGGGCCTCAGCAAAATGAGTGGTTTGGAAGTAACTGGGAGCTAATGTTCCCTTAAACCTCTGAGATTCTAAGATTTCATAATGGATTTAGCAGCTGCAGGTTTTTGATGATGTGCCCAGAAATACACACCACAATTGGATCAAGATTGTGAACGCGCTGATCTTTAAATAAGGATGAGTAGGGGGAACTGATGAAGTTATGGTGAGGATAAAATAAAATGCTGTATGTGAATATGCTTTGAAAATGTTCAAGCATTTTATGTGAAGTCCTGCCCATATTGAAGAGTGAAACACTACATTCAGCAGCTTGCTATCTCCTTAATGAAATTGGTGATTATTTTGTACTGATGGTAGTCCACAAAGGAGAGAAATGGCTAAAAGTGGGTTCTACTAAGAGATGGTATGAAGACTAGAATGTTCCTCACATTACTCAGGGTCTTCTGCCCTTGCCTTGTGGCAGGAATCAGTGATTGTTATCGCCTTCTGACCCATTTGCAAGCTTGAAATCCAGCATCCTTCTGGACCCGCCCTGTTCTGCATTTCCGTTCTGGGGGCCGCCACGCAGTGCCACCTCCTTGGTCTGTGCTGCCATCACCTCTTGTCTGGACTTGGCACAGTCTGTCCCACCCACACCCATCTGTGACCTGGCCCACCTCCCTCAACCCCTTCTCTACACTTCAGATCTGACAGAGTACCTCCCCTGCTCAGATCCCTTCCATGGCTTCCCACTGGCCCCTTAATACTGCTCTGGGCCCTCCACAGCTCTCTCAGCCTCAGGGCTCCAGTCCCTCTGGCTTTCTTTCAGTCTTTCCATCCATACTGTCCCACAAGGCCTTCGCTTGTGCAATCCCTGGCCCGACGCTCTCACCACATCTACTCTCCTGGCCAACTCCTACTCACCTTTCTAGAAGCCCTGCATCGTTTCCTCAAGAAAACTTTCCCTGGACTCCTTGGTTGCTTATGCTCTCTCATAGCTTTAGGCACACCCTTGACATTTACTTGTGTGATTGTTTGATGAATCATAAGCTGTAATTCCCATGAGACCAGGGACTCTCTTTATTTTTGTGTATCATCTGAATCCTCAGCACCTAGCAGAGTAGGAGCTCTGTAAATATTTTTAAAATAAATGAATACTGTTAAGCATTACCCTTTCCCTTGAGAACCCAAGTACCTCAGGACTAGAAAACTACAGGTTAGTAGATCTGTTTCCTCAGCGACAGTAATCACCTAGAAGGGCACTGACCTTGATGTGTGGTATGGAGCAGCAGAGTGCAGATTGAGCCCTGGGAGGGGGATGAGTGCCAAAGACTAGGTACAAGGCACCAGTTTCCCCTGGTGCCTGGGGTTGCTTCTTCATGCTGGTTTTCTACTTGGAGATCTTGCAAGGACAGAGCGCATCTGCCCCCTGGTCCCTGAGCTCTAAGGACTTGAATGTTCTAAAGGACATTCAGGAAGCCATGAATAATTAAAGGAATTAGATCTGAGAGTGACCAGAAAAATCATGGGCCTGGCCAAAATTCTATGCTTGTGGGTGAGGAGAAATTAGCCCACTCAGAAGAATTATTGAGGCACTTATGAGAAAGGGATTAAGTTGTTTGTTTTGTTGTTGTTGTTGTTGTTGCATCCTAAAGTCCTGCTTATTCAAAGGATGACATTTGTGCAGAGTATTTTTTTTATCCTTTTATCTCTACCTGAAAGACAATTCAGTACACTGGTCTCCTCCTTCTCTCAAAATGTGCATCTTTTAGCTCAGTGGGACACCACTTTCTGATTTTCCCTAAACTCTCAGGCTGTTCCTCTCCAGACCCCTTTGCTAGCTCCCCATCTTCTGCTAAGCTGCTATATTGTGCGCCAGGGCTCCGGCCTCAGCCCTTTTGTCTTCTCTGGGTGATCTCATCTGGAAGATGGCTTTAATTACCATCTATTAACTGAAGAGCTCCCAAATTTATATCTCTGATTCTGACCCTCCCCTGACTCCCAGGGTTGCCTAACCAAAAGAACCTTCCTAACATCTCCATTTAGATGAGGTGCTGGATGTTTTCCATTTCCCCCTCCAGATCCACTATCCTCCCATTGACTTTCTGGTCTGTGCTTCCCCACCCCCTCCACCCAAGGCTGACCATTATGCACAGCATCACCAAGCTGTCTTCCGGCCTCCAGTTGGGTTTGCCCAGCGGGAGGCATTGGCAATAGACAGGAAGGCAGGAAGAGAGTGAAGTCCAGTGTGCATTCCCTTGTCTTCCTCTTTGCCTGCTCACCGAGGGTTAGATGTTTCCCTCTATTGGGGTAGGCCCTCCCCCGTGGCCACTCCTATCCTCTCTGGCTCCTAGTAAGCCCACCCTTCCTCCCCTTGTCTCTTCAGGCTCAGAGCCAGTCAGCTTTCTGTGCTGTGGTTTGTCCCAGGGAGCTTCACCACCATTTGTTGGTCTTCTTATAACAGTCTGTTCATTCAACTCTCTTCAGTGCCCCAGTATGAGAGTACCTCTGTTTCCTGCCTGATCCAGGTTGATATGAACACTACCAGATAAACTTAACACAGCCCAAATAGGACTCCCATCCCTGCTAGCCCTCAGTCCTCCAGCCATGCTGCATGGCACCAGCACACAACCCCTTACTCAAGCCAAGAACCCAAGACTCAATTCTATTCTAAAATGTTGGCATTTTGTTGGGTCCTCATGGATTTTCTGTGAAGGTTTCCCATCTGTGGCTCTCCATCTTTAATAACTGCAGAATTAGAAGACTGAGGCTTGTATATAAAGCCCATCTGCAGTGAGAATTTCCTACCATTTCTCATTGCACTGTGAGCCCTTCAATGGTGTAACGTTATTCATCTTGTTGTCATTACCTAGCACAAGATTTGAAATATAGTAGATGCCCAAAATATGTGTGTTGGATTTATGAGTTAATAAAGTTTTCTGGTTATCGGTCTAGTTAAAGGGACACTTTCTGTCTTTTATACTTAAACTTTTAATGCAAGTGTAAAGCTTTCATCTGATCAGTATGGTCTTCTCTTACCTAGAAGTGATTCTTCCTCAGCCTTAGTAATCTGTGACTGTTAGCTTGAATTCTTCTCCAGTGCAAGGGGTGAGGATTTGGTAGGACTGTTTTTGGCTTTTGAGTTGTTTTTGAGCTGAATGAAGTTCACAAAACTACTGGGAGAGTCTTACATGAACAGCTGTTATGTGACCCTGTAGAAGGAAATGTGCATTTATTAAAAAAAAAAAAAAAGCAGAGTATAAACAATACACACACTGGGAGGTCAAACTGAGAAGGGCAGGAGGAAGGCTGGGAGTGGGAGACGGGGACAAGGGAATATTTCACACCAGCTCTGAAAGAGCTGAGCATTTTTCCTGATGTCTTTAAGAGAAGTTTTAGCCGTTTTTGGAGAAAAGATGATGGTGGCTATTTATGAACATCGTGTTGCTAGGTGACACCATGGGATGAGCACCATGCTGACCTATCACTCACTGATTTCCAAAACGAGCGATGAAGGGGACATACGGGGGCGGGGGACAGAATCCAGGAAGGAACAGGGAGGCATCAGGACAAGAAGTGTCTGGAGTAAATGAATCAGCCTTAGAAAAGCCATTTTTCTCTCTCCATTCCGGTAAAATGATCTGTTCAGGATCTTAGGTCCAACCTTTCTTCCGCTCTCTCATTTGGGGCCCCCTCGTTGCTCGCAGCCTTTTCCTCTATTATGACATTTGGCCTCCTCTGGGAGAAAAGCAGATCTGCTTCCTGCAGAAGCCAAGTTGGGAAATCACCAGGGAGGAAGCTGAGAAGTCAGGCTCCCTATGTAGCAAGGCTGAGAACAGACATTTTCTGGTCTGCACACACGCAGTGTGGGAATGTGTGGGAGGCTGCTTGAGGGTGCGGTGTGGCATGGGGAATGTCACTGTGTGCTGCATAGTGATGACACTGACTTCCAATCAACTGACCACCTGCAGTTTGAATACATTGTTAGCTATTCTGAATAATAGTGACATGAAACAAAGTCAATCACCATTTAGAAATGCACCTGTTGAGAATTAGGGTCCTGATGTCTAGTCACCAAATAAGCATAGTTTTAAGATGGGAAGACATGGGTTCACACAGCTGCCTGGAATCCGGGAAGGGCCACCTGTGGGATATTAGCCAGCATCCTGTGGGGATCAGGAATTTATGAATGCTTTGGGACAAGGCATTTGGGATCAGGAATTTATGAATGTATGGGACAAGGTGGTAGGTATTCTGTAGGCTTATGTTTCCTGAGTCTACCCCCACCTTAGGGACAGGGCCTTGAATATAATTGAAAAGTGGATGCTTTGAGCCTCGGCCAAAGCACTTACTGGAACTAAGGATGCCTTTTACCCCCGCCTATCTCTGAGGCTACAGTGAGTATAGTGCACCTCCTAGTGGTCACAAGCTTGTGCGAGCCAGGTCCCCTTCTGCACTTGCCACTCGTTGGCAAAATGCTGCCAGTGCAATTCTCTCTCATCTGTTCTTCTTAGCTGGGTTCTGCTGCTGGTTTCTGTGCTGCTCTTGAAGCACCGCTGCCAGTTCGAACAGAGAATGCCACCCCTTCCTAGAGCTCCCTGAGAGTCAGTCACCTTGATGCAAAATCTAAAGAATAATTTCTCCCATATGAATAGCAAAAAGATGACCTCCCTAAGTGAACCATTTAAAAAACAAACAAACAAGCAAACAAACAACAACAACAAAAAAAAAACCGTGTTCTTCCTTCCTGACACCACTGCCCTCCAAGATGCTCAGTTTGGCAAGAGAGGCCAGAGCTGGACTTGTGTCCCCAAGTCATCCTGTTCGCCTGGCTGGTGCCCTGTGAACATCATTTGTGGAGGCCTTGTGTTTGAGATGGCATGCTAGTTTTGGGGGAAAAAAAAGTTTTATTATGAAACATGTGAAACATACAAAATGGATGGAATACAAAGAATCAGCTAAAGCATTCAATATGCAAATCACCCGTCTTCAACAATTATCAGCCCATGGCTAATCTTATTTATGTGTATTTTAACTTTCTCCCCACCTCAAGTATTCTAAAGGAAATTTTAAAAGGATTTTGTTGGATCTGTATCATTTCACCTGTAATATTTCAATATGTATCTGTAAAAAATAAGGACTCCTCTGAAAATATAAACAATTCAATTATCATAACAGTTAAACAATTAATAATTATTCCTTAATATTAAATATCCAAGTTGATGTTCATATCTCCTTGTCTGTCTCATAATTTTTTTTAAATTTTTTTAAGGTTTATTCATTTTTCAGAGACAGACAGAGCGTGAGTGGGGGAAGGGCAGAGAGAGAGGAAGACGCAGAATCCAAAGCAAGTTCCAGTCTCTGAGCTGTCAGCACAGAGCCTGATGCGGGGCCCGAACTCACGGACGGTGAGATCATGACCTGAGCTGAAGTCGGACGCTTAACCGACTGAGGCACCCTGGCTCCCCTCTCATAATTTTTTTAAATAGTTTTGTTTGAATCAGGACCCAATTAAGGTCCGTACATCATGATTAGGTGATACATCTCTTAAGTCTTTCTGAATTTCTTCTGTTTTTCTGCCTTACAAATTTTTGTTGAAAACCGAATGAGGTCGTTTGTTACGTAGTTTCAAAAGTCTGGATTTTACTGATTATATCTCTGGTGATTTAACATCTGCCAGTACGAACTTGGTATTTTGTGGAAATTGGAAATTGGATTGAGAGTCTTGGTCAGATGCAGGTTTGTTTTTCCTTGGTAAGATCAATTCACGGGTGGCCAGGTATGCTTCTGTCAGGAGATGGTGTGTGGTTTTTCTTATGGTGATATTATTCGCTCTTTTTTGGTTCCAATAATTCATTAAATACTGCAAAATGATGCTGTTCTAATTCCTTTGTTCCTTCTTCATTTATGAACTGGGATGCTTCCTTAAAGGGGAAGTTCTCTTGGCAACTGTTTTGGTTACCATGAGGCTTACATCATGTAGGCAAGTAGGATAAATGCTTGATCCTTTTCCTCAACTTACTAGTTTTCAAAATAGTGAGGTGGTTCCCCAAAATCCTTCAGAAGCAGCCAATGAGGTTTTGTGAGTAGTTTTTTAAATCCATGAACTCTTGGACTTAAACATATTTGATGTGTTTTAATCCATTACTGATATTATCTTTTTTTTTTTTTTTTTTAATTTTTTTTTTTACATTTATTTATTTTTGAGACAGAGAGAGACAGAGCATGAGTGGGGGGAGGGTCAGAGAGAGGGAGACACAGAATCTGAAACAGGCTCCAGGCTCTGAGCAGTCAGCACAGAGCCCGACGCGGGGCTCGAACTCACCGCGAGATCGTGACCTGAGCCGAAGTCGGACGCTTAACCGACTGAGCCACCCAGGCGCCCCTGATATTATCTTTATAATGTTCACATTGTCCTCTCTTTGGTCAACACAAACTCAAATGGTTTGGCTTCCCCAATATTATCTTGTTGTTGCACTCTTGTTTATTTATCCATTCATCAAAGTCATCAAACTTTCCCCTACTGATTTTAACATCCTTTCTACATTTATTGTTGACATTCTGCTATGAGATGGAGCTTTCTCTTTTCCACATTTATTTATTTATTTTATCATAATAAATAATTAAGTATGGACTCAGAGTTTTTCAAGAAGTTATGATATATGATTATCATTGTTCATTTTGGTGATCTATTGTCTTGGATTTGGCCAGTGTGAGCCCCTTCAAACTAGCTTCTGATAGATCTCCATCATTTTTTGAGTCCTTTAAAATTTCTGGCATAACAGATGTTCCAGGTTTATCTTGTACTTTCCCTGTCCCAGTCCTGGAACTGGCCATTTTCCCATTAAGCTCTAGGACCTATTAGAGGAGGATAGTTTTTAGAAGTCCAGATCTGGGCTTCCAATATAGGTACTCCATTGTTCTTGAGGCATTGCTGTTCCCAGGCCTTCTCAGTGGACAGACCCAGGAATATATATATATGTATGTGCATATACAGATGTATGCATGCACACATTTATTTCTGTATTTCCCTATCATCTATCTTACTATCATCTATCTTAAAAACACATGTTCAATCTGATATCTCTGATTCCAATCTAACACCACGTTCATTCTTTCCTTCTCTCTTTCCATGGTTGTAGGTCCCTTCTTCTACAATGTGAAGTCTCAGTCCCATTTCCATTCCTTGTGTGGGCCCTCCACCTGCCTCTGAGATGCCACTGCCCACACTGGCATAATTTCCTTATGTAGGTCCCTGGTATTCCCCAGGGATACTATGCATCATTTTCACCCAGTTTGCTGACCCCACAGATTTTGGACCAAAATAAGAAGAGAAGTGGAAAAGAAGGCATAGGGTGGGGGTGGGAAGAAAGAGGAAGGAAGAAAGGGGGAGAAGAAAGGAGGAAGGAAGAAGGAAAGGGAGGAGGGAAGGAAGGAAAGATTTATGTTCCTTTTTTAAAGACAGATTTTGCAGGGGTGCCTGGGTGACTCCGTCGGTTAAGCGTCCAACTTTAACTCAGATCATATTCTCGTGGTCCATGAGTTCGAGTCCCACATTGGGTTCTATGTTGACAGCTCAAAGCCTGGAGCCTGCTTCAGATTCTGTGTCTCTCTGCCCCTCCCCCGCTCACACTCTGTCTCTCTCAAAAATAAATAAACATTAAACAAATTTTAGAATAACATAAAAAAAGACAGATTCTATAGAATTAATTGAGTTCTCCAAAGAGTCTCAAAAAAACTGAGAGCTACTACTTATATACTTATAGGAACATAGTTAAATGTTTTGGAATTCTCCAATGAGAAAAGTATTTTGAGATAACAAGGTACCATTGTCTCAGAAGTTCTTGACTTTTTAGACCCATGGTTAAAGTGAGGGTAAATCACTCAAGTAATAAGTAATGATTCACTAGAGTATGAGAAGAAAATAATAGAACTTCTAAGTATCTTTACTTTTAATTAAAAATTTTAAAACACAGTCAGCTTTATAAATATTTACTAAAACAGCTAGGTCTGTATGTTAGTCATATTACACAGATGTGAACCAAGGTGTCCTGAGGTGAGGCACATAGCTCACCACCTCAGAGGCCTCTCATTTTGGTAACTATGTGCTATTTGCATATACTCAATTGAGAGCACTTACCCATAATATTATTTACTTTTAAGAAATAAACTCGGATAAATGGACAAATGGCTTTAAAAGATTCCTGCAAAGAAGCTTAAGATTGAAGATCATACTATTAATGTCAGCACATATTTGCATTAAGGAAATGGTAGTAGAGGTGCCTGAGTGGCTCAGTTGGTTAACCATCTGACTCGATTTCTCCTCAGGTCGTGGTCTCACAGTTTGTGAGATGGAACCCCATGCCAGGCTATGGATTCTCTCTCAATCTCTCTCTCTCTCTCTCTCTCTCCCTCCCCATCTTGCATGTGCATGCACATGCTCTCTCTCTCCCAAAATAAAGAAATAAACATTAAAAAAATAAAAAGGGAACAGTAGACAAGGCACAGTGATAGCCAGTACAAGCTGAACAGCCACATGAGAGTCAAACATTGGTGGCTTAAAATACGCCCAAAGCGTCAGGGACTGCCAAGAGACTATTTGAAGTGTGAATTTCTATCCATTATCCTCAGTAATGACCCTCTCCCTGCATGGTTTTTTAGGATATTATGGTACACCCATGTTCCTAGTAGCGTCATTCCTAATAATTAAAACAAGGAAGCAACCCATGTACATTGACAGATGAGTGGATAAACAAAATGTGGTATATACAAACAATGGAATATTATTCAGCTTTTAAAAAGGAGGAAATTCTGGTATACGGTATAATGTGGCAGAACTCAAGGACATTATGCTAAGTGAAAGAAGCCAGTCAGAAAAAGGAAAATACTGCATAATTCCACTTACATGAGATACTTAGAGTAGTCAAAATCCTAGAGACAGAGAGTAGAATTGTGGTTGCTGGATCTTTGACCTTGGCCACAGCAACTTGTCACTCAACACATCTCCAGAGGCAAAGGAAACAAAGCAAAAACAAACTATTGGAACCTCATCAAAATAAAAAGCTTCTGCACAGAGAAGGAAATAGTCAGCAAAACTGAAAGGCAACCAACGCAAAGGCAGAAGATATTTGCAAATGATAAATCAGATAAAGGGTTAGTATCCAAAATCTATCAAGAACTTATTAAACTCAACACCCAAAAAACAAATAACCCAGTGAAGAAATGGACAAAAGACATGAATACACACTTCTCCAAAGAAGACATCCAGATGGCCAACTGACACATGAAAGGATGCTCAACATCACTCATCATCAGGGAAATACAAATCAAAACCACACTGAGATACCACCTCACACCAGTCAGAATGGCTAAATTTAACAACTCAGGCAACAACAGATGTTGGCGAGGATGCAGAGAAAGAGGATCTCTTTTGTGCTGCTGGTGGGATTGCAAACTGGTGCAGCCGCTCTGGAAAACAGTATGGAGGTTCCTCAAATAATTAAAAAAGAACTACCCTACGACCCAGCAATTGCACTACTAAGTATTTATCCAAGGGATGCAGGTATGCTGTTTTGAAGGAGCACATGCACCCCAATGTTTATAGCAGCACTATCGACAATAGCCAAAGTATGGAAAGAGCCCAAATGTCTATCAATGGATGAATGGATAAAGAAGATGTGGTATATATATACAATGGAGTATTACTCAGCAATCAAAAAGAATGAAATCTTGCCGTTTGTCACTATATGGATGGAACTAGAGGGTATTTAGTCAGTCAAAGAAAGACAAATATATGACTTCACTCATACGAGGAGTTTAGGATACAAAACTGATGAACACAAGAGAAAGGAAGCAAAAATAATATAAAAACAGGGAGGGGAAAAACATAAGAGACTTTTTTTATATAACTTTTTAAAAATATAATTTATTGTCAAATTGGCTTACATACAGCAAACACCTAGTGCTCATCCCAACAAGTGCCCATCACCCATTTCCCCCTCTCCTCCACCCTCATCAACTCTGTTTGTTCTCTGTATTTAAGAGTCTCTTATGGTTTGCCTCCCTCTCTCTCTGTTTATAACTATTTTTTCCCCTTCCCTTCCCCCCTGGTCATCTGTTAAGTTTCTCAAGATCCACCTATGAGTGAAAACATATGATATCTGTCTTTCTCTGACTGGCTTATTTCACTTAGCATAATACCCTCCAGTTCCATCCACATGGCTGCAAATGGCATAATTTCATTCTTTCTCATTGCCAACTAGTATTCCATTGTGTATTTAAACCACATCTTTATCCATTAAGAGACTCTTAAATATAGAACATAAACTGAGGGTTGCGACGGTGGATGGGCTAAATGGGTAAGGGGCATTAAGGAAGACACTTGTTGGGATGAGCACTGGGTGTTATACATAGAGGATATATCACTGGAATCTACTCCTGAAATCATTGTTGCACTATATGCTAAGGTGGATGTAAGTTAAAAATTAATTAATTAATTAAAAATAAATTAATTAAAAAAATTAAAGTGTTAAAAAAGGAAAAAAAAGAATTGTGGTTGCTGGTGGCTGAGGAAAAGGAGGAATGGAGAGCTGTTTAATGGATATAGGGTTTCAGTTTTACAAGATGGAAAGAGCTATATAAGTAGATGGGGATGGCTGCACAATATTATGAATTTTTACTACCATGAACCATAACCGAGAAATGGTTATGATGGCAAATGTTATGGTACATGCATTTTACCACAATAAATAAATTGGGGGGGGATAAAAAAGATATTAGCTGGTTGATAGTATGAAGTCATCACAGTAAGGAAGATAAAAACTGATAACCTGAATGTGAAGACAAACCTTTACAGTTTTTCCAATGATGTCTAAATCTATGTGTTCCTCAATCAAGTACCATGTAGATTTCTCTAAACTCAATAATAAATTTTTAGAAGACTTTTATTTTCTATGAATAAAGATGTTTTAAAATGTTATTCAGAAACACATTGTTAAAATGGCATAGAAATCAACATGGAAAAGAAAGACATAAATTATATTCTGTTGTTAGGAGATAATGTTGGAAGACAGAAATTATTGCTGATAATATGAAGATACAAATATAAGAAAAAATTATGTAGAATGGGAGATTTGCTATCCAGTCAGATCAAAGGGTAGGCCTTTAATTATGGCCTGCTTGACAAGCTGGCCTTTTGCTTATTTCTGTTACTGGAACACAGCCACACTGATTTGTTTATGTATTGTTTATGACAATACATGCTACAATGGCAGAATTGACTAGTTATAACAAAGACTATAAGTGGCCCTCAAAGCCTAAAATGTTTATTATCTGGCCCTTTACAGAAAATGTTTGCTGACATCTGAGCTAGTTAATTAGGACCTTAGATGGTCCTAATATATCAAAGTATATTGTATTTCCTAGAGTATTTCAATAATGAAATATACAAAACCTACTTTTTTGTGTGAAGTTCTATGTAAAATTATAGCATAGATCATCTCAATAGTAAAGGATATATATTAAAGTTTTTTAATGTTTATTTTTGAGAGACAGAGCATGAGCAGAGGAGGGGCAGAGAGAGAGGGAGACAGAGAATCTGAAGCAGGCTCTAGGCTCTGAGCTGTCAGCACAGAGCCCGACGTGGGGCTCAAACTCACAGACCATGAGATCATGATCTGAGCCGAAGTCGGACGCTCAACTGACTGAGCCACTCAGGTGCCCCTGTAAATGATATTTATTTTTTAAGTTTATTTATTTATTTTGAGGGAGAGAAAGAGAGCATGAGCAGGGGAGGGTCAGAGGGAGAGAAGGAGGGAGAGAATCCCAAGCAGGCTCTGTGCTGTCAGCATGGAGCCTGACTTGGGGTTTGATCCCACAAGCTGTGAGATCATGGCCTGGCCCCAAATCAAGAGTCAGATGCTTAACCAACTTAGCCACTCAGGCACCCCTATAATAAATAATATTTTAAAGCTCAAAAACACTAATATTTATGGAAATTTTTAATACATGTTACCACTGAATGGAGTGGCTGCTTTGACCAGAATAAGTAGATAAGGGATTCTGGAATTACAAATATAGCACCATACATGAAATTCATTCTACACATAATTCATAGGCAAGCTATTGCTGAACAAATGGGTAAATCTGGAAATTTACAGAGAGCCCCAAGATGCCATCAACTAGGTTAATTTTATACAAACAAAACTGTTCAAAAACCTTTGTACCTCACAGAAGTTTGCTCAATTCTTGTGTCAAAGTACCTGAATCTTTCGGTTAATGTCTATCATCAGTTATGGAAAAGTCTCTGTCATTTTGTCTTCAGATGCTTCTTTTGTGTCACTTTGCTCTCTTTTCTAATTATGGATGTTTTTTCCTAGTTATTGCATACAGGCATATCTTGTTTTATTGCACTTCACTTTATCGTGCTTTGCAGATACTGTGTTTTTTCCAAATTGAAGGTCTGTGGCAATCCTGCACTAGGCAAGTTTATCGGCACTATTTTTCCAGCAGCATCTGCTCACTTCATGCCTTTGTGTCATATTTTGGTAATTCTCATAATATTTCAAATGTACTAATTATTATTATATTTGTTATATTTGTTTGTGATCTGTGATTAGTGATTATGACTCACTGGAATCTCAAATGATAGTATTTTTAGCAATAAAGCACCTTTTGATTAAGGTATGTACATTGTTTTTTAGACATAATGCTATTGCACACTTAATAGACTACAGTAGAGTGTAGACATAACTTTTGTATACACTGGGAAACCAACAAATTCATTTGACTTGCTTTTTGTAGTATTTGCTTTATTGTGGGGGTCTGGAACAGAACCAGCAATATCACCAAAGTATGCCTTGACTGTATATCTCCTTTCTTTATTTTCTGTACTTTTATTTCTTCATGCTTCAGTCTAGATACTTTTTTTGGACTTATCTTTCAGTTTATAACTTTTTTAAAGCTGTGTCTAATTTGCTATTAAATCCATCCTCTGAAGTCTTAATTTGCTATCTTCTAGTTTTTAAATTTTTATTTGATTGTATTTGATTCTTTCCAGCTCCCTGCCATCATTCTCAGATTTGTCTTTTAATCGCTTGAACACACATATATTTTAAAGTTATATCTGAAAATTTCATTATATGGATTCCTTGTGCATTTGTATCTATAGTGTGCTTTTTCGCTTGATTGTCAGTTATGCCTTATCTTCTGGCACACCTATTTTTTTGTTTTGTTTTGAGATCTTGACACTGAAGAAATATTCTAAAGCACTGGATTATGGTATCTTCCTTCAACAACATTAACTTTTGCCCAGGCAGTTATCTAGGCAAGGGATGCTAGCAATTGCAGATAACCTTAACTCAAACAGGAATTGAGATGTTTCAAAGCTGGGTTTCAGTCTTTGAGAGGGATAGTTTATTTCTGTTCACCTTACTTACAGGTTTAACCCATGAAATATTTACCACGGCTCCTTCTCTGACTTTTGTTCTCCTAGGCCTGTGAATCTGTTGGAAGCTTTGTTTAGCCTCCATCCATTAACTTTTTGACTGGCAATTGCCCAGAAGGAAAAAGCAGCTCTAAATGCTGAGCCCACCTCTGGATTCCACTCTCTCTTGGGTCTCTCACACCTTAGTAGCTGTCTAATACTTTCCTTTTTTTGAGAGAGAGAGGGTGTGTGTGTGTGTGTGTGTGTGTGTGTGTGTGTGAGCGAGCAGGGGTGGAGCAGAAATAGAGGAAGACCGAGGACTTGAAGCAGTTCTATGCTGACAGCAGAGAGTCCAATGTGGGGCTCGAACCCACTAGCCCAGAGATCATGACCTGAGCTGAAGTTGAATGCTTAATTGACTTAGCCCCCCAGGCACCCCTCTCTAATACTACTTTCAAACAAATTTTTAGAATTTTTTGTTTAATTTTTATAGTTGTTTTAGATAGGAACGTGTTTTGGAAACAACCTAGCCCACTAAAGATGGAAGCAGAATTCCACTGAAAGAGAAGGACAAAGTATGAGATTTATTTTGTGAAAGATGTAGTGTACTAAATTTGTTGATGTTTTCTCTGATGCCATATAGTTGTTGATAGGATGCTGTCCAGCAGATTTTTTAAAAATTATAGTTGACATGCAATGTTATATTAGTTTCTGGTGTACATTATAATGGTTGCACAAATCTATACATTACCTAGCAGCTTTTTAAGAAACAACATTCTTGGTCTATTCATTTAAGGTAAAGGTGTTGTTTAACAGTAAGCAAGGAACCACTTTTTAAGTGTGTTTTTACTTATTTTTGAGAGAGAGATAAAGAGGGAGAAAGAGAGAGAGAGAGCACGCATGAGCAGGGGAGGTTTGGGGGGGTTGTGGAGAGACAATCCCAAGCAGCCTCTCACCATGCTGTGAGCCGGTTAGGGGCTCAATCCCACGAACTGTGAGATCATGACCTGAGCTGAAATCAAGAGTCAGACACTTAACTGACTGAACCACCCAGGTGCCCCAAGGAACTACTTTTTAAAAGAAATCTGTGCTTTGGAGAATTTTAAAAAGAATGTTCAAAAACATTTCCATCATCTCAAGATTTTGCTTTTGCAAATGATATTGGGTTGGCACTTATAAAAACCTCTCATCTGCACAGCAGTTTAAAACTGGGAATCGTGGTTTTCTAGCCCTTTTAAAAATTTCTAGCTAAAAAAATTTCAGTGAATCTTGAAGCCATTTGTTAAAAATACAAAAATGCAACATCTTCCAATTTTCACCCAATAGCAGCAGCAATGGAAAATTACTAATCAGATTCTTCCCTTCCACCCACAAACAACTTTTGCATAATTGGTAGATGAGGTTAAAATAATAGCAACCGTAGTTTAATAAACACAGCCCATGATGCACTTTTTTCATTTGGGTTTCCATATCTTTGTTAATTTTTTCCAGTTATAGCTTCCAGTAAAATCGAGTATAAAAGCTGAATTTGAGATCAGATGTTTGAAGAATATTCAATAACATTGCTCACATTAAAATTTTTTTAATGAAACAAAAAATGATTTTGTACTATTTTCTTAAACATTATTTTAAATGTTGAAATGTGGTTATTTTATGGACTTCAAGCTGTATTACAAAGCTGGAATCATCAAGACAGTATGGTACTGGTGCAAAAACAGAAACTCAGATCAATGGAACAGAATAGAGAACCCAGAAATGGACCCACAAACGTATGGCCAACTCATCTTTGACAAAGCAGGAAAGAATATCCAGTGGAATAGAGACAGTCTCTTAAGCAAGTGGTGCTGGGAACACTGGACAGCGACATGCAGAAGAATGAACCTGGAGCACTTTCTTACACCATACACTAAAATAAACTCAAAATGGATGAAAGACCTCAGTGTAAGACAGGAAGCCATCAAAATCCTTGAGGAGAAGGCAGGCAAAAACCTCTTTGATCTTGGCCGCAGAAACTTCTTACTCAACATGTCTCCAGAGGCAAGGGAAACAAAAGCAAAAATGAACTATTGGGACCTCTTGTGCACAGCGAAGGAAACAATCAGCAAAACTAAAAGGCAACCAACAGAATGGGAGATGATATTTGCAAACTACATATCAGATAAAGGGTTAATATCCAAAATCTATAAAGAACTTATCAAACTCAACACCCAAAAACCAAATAATCCAGTGAAGAAATGGGTAAAAGACATGAATAGACACATTTCCAAAGAAGACATCCAGATGGCCAACTGACACATGAAAAAATGCTCAACATCACTCCTCATCAGGGAAATACAAATCAAAACCACACTGAGATACCACCTGACACCTGTCAGAATGGCTAACATTAACAACTCAGGCAACAGCAGATGTTGGCGAGGATGTGGAGAAAGAGGATCTCTTTTGCGTTGTTGGTGGGAATACAAGCTGGTGCAGCCACTATGGAAAACAATATGGAGGTTCCTCAAAAATTAAAAATAGAACTACCCTACGACCCAGCAATTACACTACTAGGCATTTATCCACAGGACACAGGTGTGCTGTTTTGAAGGGGCACATGCACTCCAATGTTTATAGCAGCACTATCAACAATAGCCAAAGTATGGAAAGAGCCCAAATGTCCATTGATGGATGAATGGATAAAGAAGATGTGGTATGTATATATATAATGGAGTATTACTCGGCAATCAAAAAGAATGAAATCTTGCCATTTGCAACTGTGTGGATGGAACTAGAGGGTATTATGCTAAGTGAAATTAGAGAAAGACAGCTATCATATGACTTCACTCATATGAGTGAAGACACACAGACACTTTGAGACACAGAGCAGATGAACACAAGGGAAAGGAAGCAAAAATAATATAATAACAGGGAGGGGGACAAAACAGAAGAGACTCATAAACATAGAGAACAGAGGGTTACTGCAAGAGTTGTGCGGGGGGATGGGCTAAATGGGTAAGGGGCATTAAGGAATCTACTCCTGAAATCATTGTTGCACTATATGCTAACTAACTTGAATGTAAATTAAAAATAATAATAATAATAATAATAAAATAAATATTTTGTTCTTTCCCCCCCAGTTTTTAGATGTTATTTAGAATGCACACAATATGTAAATATTATAGTATATATGTAATTTGTGAATATACTTCCATATATTAGGGTAATGCTCAAAAATGTTTGCCAATTGGTATATGATCAAAAAATTTGGGATACTACTGCTCTAGGAATCTATCAGAGGCAGTGCACATACTCACAAATTTCAATGTTTATATTTCAAAGACAAAATAAACAGTCATAAAGAAAAACAAACAGCTGGGTTAGCATTCCTTTGAATTGAAGAGCCAGGAGGAAGTTGGAATTTCTGCTTCAAATTACTTCTCTTCTTTGTGTTTAGACAGGCAGTATTGTTTCCACACAGCTCTCCTGGAGCTGGAGACGTTTTCTGCCACCACTATGTTGTATGTGGGCACAAGGTTGAATCCTGTCAAAATTGTATGAATTCACTGAAGTCATAGAAACTCTACATGCCTCAGTTTTCTCATCGGTAGGAGGGCCTGATGATTATATTTTGTTTATTTTTGCCACCTGACATTGAGCATACCTCCTGTTCAGGGTTGTCCCTCTGCCCATTTGGGAATCTCTCTGGAAGCCTAAGGGACAGCCAGACATGAATGGCTCTGGCAGAACTGAATACCCAGCATTAGCAGGAGGTGTCTCTAATATCACCTTCCCAGTCCTAGTTCTTTGCCCTTCTTGTTAATTCTGTGAGCCAATCAATAATCTTCAAAGAAAGTCCTTTCTGCCTAAGTTAGCTGGACTCATTTCTGAGGCTTGCAGACAAGAAATGTGAGAGATAAGCTATCTCACTGTGATTTTGTTGTGGCTAACTCTATTTTTAAAATCATATAAAATAGGGGTGGGGTTTTGTTTGGTGTTGAATGTTATGAATTTTAATACCTGTATAGATTGATATTACCACCACCACAATCAGGATACAGAACAGTTGCATACCACAAAAGACTGCCTCCTGCTATTTCTTTCTGGTCACACCTGCCTACTGCCCCACATATGCACCATGCAGTCTGCAAGCTGGGTAGTGGTTAGACCACTTTGGTGTGCCCATTAGGATCAAACCCATGTGAGCACAACTAGAGGGTAAGCCGGTAGTTCACAAAAAACTTTATTGGTTCACTTTGCTGAGCTCCTTCGTCTGTTCAATTTTCCTATAATTTCTAGGTCCCTGGGCTTCACTCTTTGGTCCTCTGGCCAGAATGCGGTGTCTTTAGTTGTCCCACATTGCCATCCATGTGGTCAAGTGGTGGAAGGTTGAAGAGAGAGAGAAGGAAACTGGCAACCCAGTTCACCCTACTTTTCGGATCACAGCTCCATCAACTGGAGAGGAAAGCTTCCTTCTCTCATAGTTCTGGCTCTCATTGAATTGTGGCCTTTGTGATGCCTGGCTGCTGTGGGATTATGGGGTACAAGAAAATGGAGAGACGGAAAATAGAGGGAGGGGGACCTCTGAATCTTTTCTGAGTTTTAGGAGTTTCCTTTTCTGAGCCAGATCTAGAGAGCTTCTCCTGGAGCTCTGTCTATTGACACTAATGCCCACTTCCATGTTCCAGGCTGCCCTGAGTTCAGGCCAGGGATACCAGATAGGAAAAAAATGGTAAACATCGCCAGTTTGGTGGTCTTTTGAATTCTTGTCTTTCTCCTCAATCCATATGCAACCACTTACCTTTCAGAGTCTTCAAATAGCTGTTCCGTACATTCTGTCCAGAGTTTATGGGGGTGTTTTCTGGGATACTTTCTGGGTTTTTGCAAGGATTCAGTGTGATATTGCATGTTGTAGCAGCATGCCTGACATAAACTAAAGGCTCACTGAATATTATATATTATTATCTTCACTAACTTTTATTTATTTTGGTTAATTAATCTTTTAACCAAGCTTAATAAGAAACGTCAAATTTATTCTGAAGTCTTTAAAACTGAAAGACTGACTTAAAAACAATTCTGCCCAGGACCATGTATGGTAATGTGTTCTTTTGAAAATTATTTCTGTGGGGTGCCTGGGTGGCTCAGTCGGTTGAGCATCTGACTTCAGCTCAGGTCATGATCTCGTGGGCCATGGGTTCAAGCCCTGCATGGGCTCTCATGCTCTGTCTCTCTGTCTGTCTCTCCCTCTCTCAAAAATAAAAATAAATACTAAAGAAAATTTTTTTAATTGAAAATTGTTTCTGAGAAATACCTTTTCTCCCCATCCCCATTCACCTATTTTGAACATTTCATATAAATGGAATTACACAATATGTAGCCTTTTTGTCTGGCTTCTTTCTCACAGCGTATGTGTTTTTGAGGTTTATTGATGTTGTGCAAACTATTAGTACTTTATTCCTTCTTGTGGCTGAGTAATATTCCACAATATGGATATATCACATTTTGTTTATCCATTCCTCAGCTGATGGACATTTGGGTTGGTACCTCTACTTTTTGGGTATTGTGATTAATGCTGCTATAAAGATTCATGTATAACTTCTTATGAGAGTATATATTTTCATTTCTCTTGGGTATATATGTAGGAATGGAATTACTGGGTCGTATGGTAAGTCTACATTTAACTTTTCAAAGAGCTGTTAAACTGTTTTCCAAAGTGATTGTACCATTTCAAATTCCCACCAGCAATGTGGTTGGTTCTGATTTCTCCACATTCTTATTTATTTATTTGTTTTTTTGTTTATTTACTTATTTATTCTTATTTTGAGGGAGAGAGAGAGAGAGAGAGAGAGAGAGAGAGAGAATCCCAAGCAGGCTCTGCACTGTCCATGCAGAATCTGATGCGGGACTCGATTTCATGAACTGTGAGATGGTGACCTGAGCTGAAATCAAGAATCCAATGCTTAACCAACTGAACCACCCAGGAGCCCTGATTTCTCTGCATTCTTGCTAACACTTGTTATTATGTTTTTCTGGTTATAATCATCCTAGTGGGTGTGAGATGATATCTCACTGTGGTTTTGATTTGCATTTTCCTAGTGACTAATTATGTTAGCATCTTTTTATGTGCTTATTAGCTACTTATAGATGTTTTTTGGAGAAATGTCTATTCAAGTCCTTTGCCTATTTTTAAATTGGATTGTCTTTTTTATTGTTGTATTGTAAGAGTTCTTTATATATTCTGGATATTAGACCCTTGTCAGAAATATGATTTGAAAATACTTTTTCCCATTCTGTGAACTTTTTTTTTCACTTTCATTATGGTGTGTCCTTTGATACACAAAAGTTGTAAATGTTGATGAACTCCAATTTATTTTCTCTTTTGTTGCTTATGCTTTCAGGGTCATATTTAAGATTGTTGCCTAATCCAAGGTCACAATACTATTATTACAACTAAACAAATTTTACCAATTTCCTAATATTATCAAATTTGTAGTCAATGTTCAAATTTCCCTGATGATTTCAAAAATGGCTTTTTATAATTTGGTTGACCATGGAACCCAAACAAAGACCACAAATTACATCTGTGTGATAAGTCTCTCAAGTCTCTTTAAACCAAAGAGGTCCTCCTCTTTGTGTATTTTTTCCTTGCCATTCTGCCATTTATCTCTAGAATTTCCCACATTCTGGATTTTGCTGATTGCATCCCCAAGAGAGCTTCACCATTTTTCTCTATTTCCTGGATTTCCCAGGAGATTAGTAATTAGGGCCAGAAGCTTGATCAGATTCAGGTTCCATATTTTGGCAATAAGTCTTCAGAGGTGGTGCCCTGTAATTGCTGTGGCCTCACAGTAGGAGGCACATACTGCATGGTTGTCTCTCATTTTGTGATGTTAAAACTGATCAGAGATTTCTGGTATTGTCAGCCTGACCCATCCATTTTATAGACCCTATCAGCTTTTTAAAAAAAAATTTTTTTTTAACATTTATTTATTTTTTTTGAGACAGAGAGAGACAGAGCATGAATGGGGGAGGGGCAGAGAGAGAAGGAGACACAGAATCGGAAGCAGGCTCCAGGCTCTGAGCCATCAGCCCAGAGCCTGACGCGGGGCTCGAACTCACGGACCGCGAGATCGTGACCTGAGCCGAAGTCGGAGGCTTAACCGACTGAGCCACCCAGGCGCCCCTAGACCCTATCAGCTTTTAATGAATGGTTTTAGCAGTCATTGATGATTATTGCCTAGCTCCATTATTTTATTAGCGGTTGAAAAGAGCACCTGATTAATTTGCTCAATGGCTGTTGTCAACGGAATACTGAAACTTCCAAATGGATTATTTGTCTTGAATGTCAGACAGCCTACTAGTACTTGTGTTCATCCTCTTTCTCATACTCTGATCTTTAACCTCTTTACTTTTTTTTTTTTAGCTAAATTGCAGCTTAGATCATGTGGTTCATATTCCACAGAATTGTCTTGTCATTTATTTACTCTATGGTTTTAGTCACCCAGGGAATGAGTGTCCTAGACATTACTTATATCAATAGTACTTGCATAATTTTGAAGACGGTCTTTTGAGTCTCTCTTTTTTCTCCTACTTCCAACTTATCAATTTCCATACTTTTCTTTCCTCTCTCTCAACATACATATCTTTTATCTTCCAAAGACTTTTCTAGAGTCAGGAATGAAATAGGATAAGCTTTACACTAAAGTGTAAGGGACTTACTCTTGCCTCTCAATGAGTTTGCATTTAATTTTTTAAACATTTATTTTTGAGAGAGAGAGAGAGAGAGAGAATGAGTAGGGGAGGGGCAGAGAGACATGGAGACACAGAATCTGAAGCAGGCTCCAGGCTCTGAGCTGTCAGCACAGAGCTGGATGTGGGGCTCAAACCCACAAGCTGTAAGATCGAGACCTGAGCCACCCAGGTGCCCCATCAATGAGTTTGCATTTTAAAAGGGAAATTTGCCTAAAGATTTAACCTAAAAAATAATTATATAAAATCCCAGTGATGAGATGTCAAGCTGGAGTGCTAAGATTTTTCTTTCAGCCAGTTTTCCATTATAAAGATGAGCAATCACAGGTCCTTTTCACCTTCAAAACACAGCATCTAGCCTACACATTGTGTCTATTCTCGTTACTGCTCTTAGCTGTTCCACTTCAAAGGCCTCCCAGGTCTATTGTAGGTGTTGGGAGACACGGAGTCAAATGCCTAAATAACAGATAGGGACAGGACAGCCGATTATCACCATGTCATCTTAACAGCCAGCTTTAAGTTGTGCATATTAGACAGTTAGACTTCTCTGCCACTCCCTCTAAGAAACAAAACACTTTTAAAATAGAATATTAGCTAGGATTAGCTTTGGCTGTGAGTAACAATAGTTTAAGCAGTATGGATGGTTATTCCTTTTATGTTCCAGGAATCTAGAGACTGTCAATCCAGGACAGTTTGGGCACTGCACAGTGTCAGAGACCTATGCTCCTTCAGTTATGTTGCTTCACCGAGCATGGCTTCCATCCTCAGGGTCCCCATGGCTCTAACTGATTACTAGTACTTCACTCATTACATCTGAATTCTGACGTACACAGAAGAGGAAGAGGGAAAGAAGAGCATGCCTCCTCCCTTTAAAGATGGACTCCAATGCTGCATATACCACTTCCTCTTTGCATTAGCCAGAATTAGCCATACGACCACACCTAGCTGTCCTTATTCCAAGGAGCCATGGGTTTAGTTAAAAATCATGGGTTTTATTATGGAAGGAGAAGATGGATAATAGGGTAAAGCAATATCAGCCACAAATAAACCACATTAGAATAGCAAACAAGAAGCAACGGGGTATTTAGTCCCTCCTTCCCAAATTAAAAACAAGATGCTTTGAAATAATTCACACACCAATACTAAACCTTTATCAGTTATTTTGAATGGGACTGATTTTGCTTCCTAATATCACACCAAACTTATGATCCTTAATCCTCCTACAAAAAAAGACCAATTCGTTCTATTGCCTTTTCAATGTCATTTGAAAGCCTACACTTGATAAAAACCTGATAAGAAAAAAAAATATTATAGCCAGTTGTTTCTATTTCAGGAACTTCCCTTTTTAGGAGAAAAGAACTTCTAAAAGAGTTTCATGTGTATTGTATTTTTAAAGTTGGGGGAAATGCATGCTCATTGAATCTATTTAGTCCTTGGGCTTGTCAGCTTGGGTTTTTGAATTGGTCATGTGGGAGAGGAATTCCTTGAAATCTTGTATTCATTTTCTGCTTTATATAAAGCACACTATGTTCCCAGGCTCAAATGTTGTAAAAGAAATCCTCACTTCCAAAATAACATATTGTCCAAAGTGGTTGCCCTAACTCCCTTCTCTGGTTAATGGCTACTGACTCATTGTGTGCTGGCAAGACTTCCACCTTCCACAAACAGTTTGAATTCTGTAGACATTAGAACGAGTTTCCTGTTTGGTCAGGCAGTGGCTAAGATCAAATGGAGGCTGTGGTTTCTCTCTCTGGATATGATATCCAAGATGGAACTCAGTGTGGGAGAGCCTTGGTATTATTCTGGTTGTAAGGCAGAGAATGGCACAAAGATCCTCCCATCGGTCATCCCTTGAACTTCTCCCATGGCCGAGATCCAAATTCTCGTATTTCCACTAAAATTTTCCCCCCATCAACATTCAAGTCCTTTGGTCTGTACCCCACTTTCCCAGACATGTAATCACATGGTGAGTATAACAATTTGCATGCTTCTCCTCCAGGATTTCATTCGTGATCAAAAACTTTCACCCACATTTTCTTTGAGCTGCTCCCTTCCTCTTCAACAGGTCAGTCTCTAGAGCCCCTCATATAGTCTCACACATTTTCTTCCCTAATTTCCCTGCATTTTCTACCCCTATCTTTCTTTTTAAATAATTGTTAAACTTGGACATCTTCCACTCCCCAACCACCACTACCAATTTCTGATTCTGTGAACAATGGCTTTTCTTTTGTGATGGCTTTGATCTGGAATGACCTGATGTTCTATTTCTACATGATACCTCTCTCCTACAAGAGCTGTCTAAATTCTTGCCTCATTCAAAATGTTAGGGATGAAGGTCAAAAGTCCAAGTCCAAGTGAACCAAGGGATTGATTATCATTCTTTGCCATAACTCTAGAGTATAACCATATGTTAAAGGGTAACACACCTAAAATAAAAGTACAACCCACCCCTAAGCTCATTGATTAAGGGGATCTTTTTCTATTCCTTTTTTTGACCACTACTGTTTTAGAGGGCTATGTTGGAGGGTAAGGTAGGAGTGTTAAGTCAGCTTCTGAATTTTTGTCTCTTTCTTGAGTCACCACTTTTTAAAGATTATAGCATGAGTTTGTGTGCCTGTATTTCTCACTTGATTGTACCCATTTGTGGATAGTTTTTCTTGGGTTTTGAAGGATGTAATTAATATCTGGTTTCACTCTGCCACCCTAGTCTTGAAGGCTGTATTATCCCTCAGGCTTTTGCAGGGGGAAATGAATATTCAACTGATTATTTCTCAAAATCAGTTTCTCAAAAAACCTTACCAGTTCTGCATTAACATTAAGGTGAAGATGGGGCCACCTGGGTGGCTCAGTCAGTTAAGCATCCAGCTGTTGATTTTGCTTATGTCATGATCTCATGGTCCATGAGTTCAAGCCCTGCATTGGCCTCTGTGCTGACAGGATGGAGCCTGCTTGGGATTCCCTCTCTCCCTCTCTCTCTGCCCCTTTCCCACTCATGCTCTCTCTTTCTCTCTCAAAATAAATAAATAAACTGGAAAACAACAAACAAACACACAAAACATTAAGGTTAAGAAATAGTGATGATAGCAATGGAGGTAAAATAAAAGACCAAGAAACATTTATTGTTCTTATCCAGTCAAAGATTATTTCCAAGATGAAGGACAAAGCCAGGTTAAACTTCCCAAGGCAGATGCTGATGAATTAGAAAACAACTTCAATAGATAACTACTCTTTACATATTTGAGTTCAATCTATTCCTTTTTTCTTTTAATTGAGGTAAAATAGACATAAAATTTATCATCCTAACCATTGTTAAAATGTGTAGCTCAGTGGCATTAAGTATATCCACATTGTTGTGCAGCCATCACCACCATCTGTCTCCAGAACACTTTTCATCTTATAAAACTGAAACTCTGTACCCATTGAATATTGATTCCCCATTTTCCTTCCCCTAGCCCCTGGCAGTCACCATTCTACTTTCTGTCTCCATGAGTTTGTATACTCTGGCTACCTCATTTAAGTGAAATCAAACAGTATTTGTCCTCTTTGTGCTGGACTTATTTCACTTAGCATAATATTCTCAAGGTTAATCCATGTTTTAGCATGTGTCAGAATTTCCCTCCTTTTAAGGCTAATATTTCAGCGTGTGCACGTGTGTGTGTGTGTGTGTGTGTGTGTGTATTTTTTAATTTATTCATTTATCTGTCAATGGATGCTTGGGATTGCTTCAACCATTTGCCTTTTGTGAATAATGCTTCTATGAACATTGGTGTACAAAGATCTCTTGAGACTCTGTTTTTTGATTCTTTTGGATATATACCCAAAAGTGAAATTGCTGGATCACACAGTAATTCTGTTTTTAATTTCTTGAGGAATCATCACACTGTTTTCTATCAATTTATTTCTTTTAACTTAAAAGGGAGTCTCATGAGAGGGAGCAATTCATGCAGGATTTGGGTTTGCTTTTGAAGGACTACTGAAAACAGAGTCTAAATGTTAGTAATTTAATAGGAGCCCCCAGTTGGAAAAACTATATGGCAATTACAACCAACTTAGTAAAGCACAAGGGGAAAAGAACGTATGAAATAAATGAGGAACAATGGATTTGGAGGTAATTACTCTTTCCCTACTTGGAACTGTGCTGTGGATAATGCTCACTACCTTCCTTCTATTTCGGGTGGCCCCAAAGAGGCTCTGGGTGATTAGCACCTGTCAGAGGTGAGGATGCTCTTCCAAAGAAGCGCTTCCATGGGAGCAACACAGAAACAGTTTGGAATCTATTCATCATGGTTTGGTGTCCTGTGGATTTCACTGGAATGAATCACTAAGTTGGGCTTCCAGAATGCTACCCTGAGAAAAGTGGGCAGAGCACTCTTTGAATTAAAAACAAGGGTCTGGAATCCATCTTGTGTTCCCCTGCCAGGCGGAGGACTGTCTGTGGAAGAGGCTGAATCTGCAGCATGGTGGGCTTTCTTCCCACAGCTGTGAGGGGACTTTTCTGGGAAATAACAGGACATATTTGTCCAGATTTCAAACTTGTCACTTTTCATAGGCTAGGTTAGGCCTGACGTTGCCTGTTTTCAGGTTCTAGGCCTAGTTCTTATTGACAAAATATAACTTCCAGCTTTAGAAATTGGGGATAGGGGTGGGAAAAGATAAGCTTTTAGAGGCTTGTGATTAAAGAAGAAAGAAAGAGAAAGTACGTCAGGCTTCTTAGACATCAAATGGGTCTTATAAAACTGCATTTTGATGGGTTTAGTATAAATGATCCCAAAACATGTGGATTAAATTTTCCAAGACTCACACATGGATTTAAAAATCAGAAGGAAGGACATCTTGGCAATGTGAGTTTGGGGCCTTCCCAGACTCCAAATGCTTTGCTGTTTTTGGTGCCTGGTGGCTTTCTATAATCACACTCAGTGTTTTTTTGTTGTTGTTGTTGTTTTTCTGATGGTGACTCACAGGATGGTTGACTGAAGAGTTGTCTGAGAAATGAGGCATTGCCAGTGGCTAAACTGAACATGTTAGAGTGAAAATTCTACATGAGCTCTAATCATTCAGGTTGGCTCTCCATATTACCAGATACCCTGATGACTCAGCCATTCTTTTTTTTTTTAGAGAGAAGACAGTGCATGCACATGAGTAGGGATGTGGCAGAGAGAGAGAGAGAGAGACAGAGAGAGAGAGAGAGAGAGAGAGAGAGAGAGAGAGAATCCCAAGGAGGCTCCATGCTCAGCACTCAGCATGGAGCCTGACTCAGGGCTTGATCCCATAACTGTGAAATCACGACCTGAGCTGAAATAGTCAGACACTCAACCGACTGAGCCTCCCAGTTGCCCTGACTCAGTGGTTCTTATCTCTTTTGTCACTTGGCACATACACATGATGAGCACCAACAATTCAGCCACTATCAGCACCTCCCCATTCCAAGGACAGCACGTGTATGGGAGAACACTCACCCACCTCCTGCTTCGTGTGGTCGAAATGGTGAAGGAGGCAGCACAGAACAGGAAGACAACATAGGTCCTGGAAGCGTAGGTTCCCATTTCAGTGCCACCACTTACTAGCACTTCTTCCGGCAACTCTGCAGCCCCATTTAATCGTGGCATTGTGAGGACCAAAAGAGGTAATGCATAAAGTGCCTAAAAGAGTGGGGTGCACATAGGAGGAACCTCATACATGGCAGTTGGTGGTGGTAGGCAGCCAGCTGTTTCAGTTTCTTCGTCCCTTTTTACTGTGCCTCCCTCTGCTTCCAGAGGCTTCCTTAGCAACCTTTTCCCGGGTGGTCTGATCCCTAGACCAGAGTCATAACACATGCAGGGGTGCATACAAATTGCCTTGGGTGCTTTTTTTAAATGCAGATCCTTGGGCCCCAGGTCTGACCCAAAATGTATTAAAATAATACACACATACATACACACATACACACACACACTGGTCCAGGCATAAATAAATTCTGGAAGTATACACAAGAACTCATTCCACAAATGCTGAGAAGTACACTGAGGACTGGGGGTGAAGAGAATGTAACTTTGTATTGCACCTTTTTGAAGTGTTTGGTATACTATGGGCATATTTTATATGCCCATATAAAATATGGGCCCATTTTGAAGTGTTTGGTATACTATGGGCATAACTATGGGCATATTTTAATTTTAAAATTTTAATTTAATAACAACAAAAGAAATAAAAACAACTAAAAGAAAATACAAATAAGGGTGCCTGGGTGGCTCAGTCAGAGTGTCCAACTGTGAATTTTGGCTCAGGTCATGATCCCAGGGTTATGAAATCGAGCCCTGTATTGGGCTCTGTGCTGAGCATGGAGCCTGCTTGAGGTTCTCTCTCTCTCTCTCTCTCTCTCTCTCTCTCTCTCTCCCTTCCCTGTTTCCCTCCCTCTCTCTCTAAGATGAAAAAAAAAAATGAGGGGCACTTAGGTGGCTCAATCGGTTAAGCGTTGGACTCTTGATTTTGGCTCAGGTCAAATCTCACAGTTGTGGGATTGAGCCCTGGGTCAGGTTCCTTCCTGAGTGCTGAGTATGGATCCTGACTGGGATTCTCTCTCTCTCTCTCTCTCTCTCTCTCTCTCTCTCTGCCCCTCCCCCACGGGAACATGCATGCATGTTCTCTCTCTCAGAGTAAGTAAACTTTAGGAGAAGATATTTGGATATTTGCAAATGACATATCAGATAAAGGGTTAGTATCCAAAATCTACAAAGAACTTATCAAACTCAACACCCAAAAAACAAATAATCCAGTGAAGAAATGGACAAAAGACATGAATAGACACTTCTCCAAAGAATACATCCAGATGGCCAACCGACACATGAAAAAATGCTCAACATCATTCATCATCAGGGAAATGCAAATCAAAACCACAAGGAGATACCACCTTATACCTGTCAGAATAGCTAACATTAACAACTCAGGCAACAACAGATGTTGGTGAGGATGTGGAGAAAGAGGATCTCTTTTGCATTGTTGGTGGGAAGGCAAGCTGGTGGAGCCACTCTGGAAAACAGTATGGAGGTTCCTCAAAAAACTAAAAATAGAACTACCCTATGACCCAGCAATTGCACTACTAGGCATTTATCCACAGGATACAGGGGTGCTGTTTCGAAGGGATGCATGCACCCCCATGTGTATAGCAGCACTATCAACAATAGCCAAAGTCTGGAAAGAGCCCAAATGTCCATTGGTGGATGAATGAAGAAGATGTGGTATATATATACAATGGAGTATTACCTGGCAATCAAAAAGAATGAAATCTTGCCAGTTGCAACTACGTGGATGGAACTAGAGGGTATTATTCTAAGTGAAATTAGTCAGTCAGAGAAAGACAACAATCATATGACTTCATTCATAGGAGGACTTTAAGAGGCAAAACAGATGATCATAAGGGAAGGGAAACAAAAATAATATAAAAACAGGGAGGGGGACAAAACAGAAGAGACTCATAAATATGGAGAACAAACTGAGGGTTACTGGAGGGATTGTGGGAGGGGGGATGGTCTAAACGGGTAAGGGGCATTAAGGAATCTACTCCTGAAATCATTGTTTCACTATATGCTAACTAATTTGGATGTTAATTTTAAAAAATAAAAAATAAAATTAAAAAAATAAATAAAAGTCCTGCAAGCCTAAAAAAAAGAATAAATAAACATTAAAAGAAAAAAAGAAAATACAAATATATATTTATCTGATATTGAGAGGGGAAAACATGAAAAAAACTAATTACAAAGAAGGAAAAGGATAGACTTACATAATAATATAAAACCTTTGTAAATCAATACAAACACATGTAAAAGCAAAGTGACTAAGAAAAATGGATACTCCCCTGGAAACACAAATCAAGGGAAAAAGAGATATCATAAATTAACAATAAGAATGGAAAAAGGGACATCAATACATATCTTATAAATTAAAAAGTAAAAAGAAGATACTATAAAGTCATTTCTGGTAAATAATTTGCAATTTTAGATAAGGTACACAAATTGCTAGAAAAACATAATTTATCAAAACTGATTCAAAAAGAATTAGAAAATCTGAAAAGTCCTGGAGCACCTGGATACCTCAGTTGGTTAAGTGTCCAACTTCGGCTGAAGTCATGATCTCACAGTTCATGCGTTCAAGCCCTGCATCAGGCTCTGTGCTGACAGCTCAGAGCCTGGAGCCTGCTTCAGATTCTGTGTCTCCCTCTCTCTGCCCCTCACCTACTCATGCTCTGTCTCTATCTCTTTCAAAATAAACATTAAAAAAAATATCTGAAAAGCCCTACACCTATTGGAGAAATTGAATCTGTGATTAAAAATATTCCCACAAAGAAGACTACAGTCATAAATGACCAGTGAATTATACCAAACATTTAGTAAAAAAAGGTCTATTACTGAAAAGGACTAAAATACTTATCAAATAAAGAGCTGTCTTTAAAGTCAATAAAGGTGCGCCTGGTTTGGCTCAGTCAGTTAAGAATCTGACTTCAGCTCAGATCATGATCTCATGGTTTGTGGATTCAAACCCCACGTTGGGCTCTTCATTGACAGTGCAGAGCCTGCTTGGGATTCTCCCTCCCTCCCTCTCTCACTACTCCTCCCTGACTTATGCTTTCTCTCTCTCTCTCTCTCAAAATAAGTAAATAAACTTAAAAAAATAGTCAATAAAAAAAGACCTCATTAAAGAATGTCCATCTATGTGTTGCTAGTAGTAAAATAATTTCTGGAATCTTAAACGTCCAATGATAAGTTAAATAAAATAAGCGATGACATATGCATACAGTGGCATATTATGCAGCCATTCTTGATGACGAAAAATAGTAGCAGAGAATACATTTGTAGAAAAGAGTGAAGAAGTAGGTTAGAAAACAGGATTCGCTTGGTTTTGTTTATATGCACCATCCCTCCTGTCATCTACCTTACTCTACAAACACTCATGGGAAGAAAACTGAAAAAAACAAACAAACAAAAAATGCACAAAATATCCAAGTGGTGTTTCTGGATGGTACAATTCTAGGTGATTTACATTTATTCTTTGTTTGCTTGCCAGTGTTTTCCAAATTTTATAAAATGAGTATTAATTAATCATATAACAAATATAATAAAAATTAGTTGATAATACCTGTAGAGATAGATAAAGATCAAAACTTCCAGTAGTATCCAATACTACTTCTAGAATTGGAAATAGTACTCTTCCACTAAGAGTACCTGCATTTACTCTAAGACAGAGGCCTGACACAATTATCTCCTTAAACATACTGACGGAGTGGATACTTTTTTTTTTTTTTAAAGAGCGCAAGTTGGGAGAAGAGAGAGAGAATCCCAAGCAGGCTCTGTCTGTGTGATGAGCCTGCTAGAGGCTCAATCCCATGAACCATGAGATCATGACCTGAGCCGAAATCAAGATACGAACGCTTAACTGACTGAGCCACCCGGGTGTCCCTGGAGTGGATACTATCATCATCCCCATTTTACGGAGGAGCAAACCAGACTTAGAGATATAAAGGAATTTTCCCAAGGTCACCCAGCTGGTGAGTGGGGAAAGCAGGTTGCAAGTGGAAGCCTTTCTGACTCTAGAAGCCCATGTTATATAAACCACTACCTGATGTTGGTTGACTGCTAGTTAACCCAGTGCCAGAATCTGGATGAAGGTTGCAACAATTACAAAGCCCGAGAAGCTGATTTTGAGAACACACCTGGTGGTCTATTGTGTGCTGTACAAACCAGGAGGACAAAGATGGGATGAACCACCTTTGTGTCTGTCATTCAGAAACGGAAGTTCTGTACCAAATGAAAAAATGGGCAGTCTTCCCTCTCCTGTGTTGGTGCTTTTCTTTTGAAGCAGCCAGTGTCCTTTCCCATCTGTACATCTTTTTCTGTACTCAGCAGAATAAAACACTTTCAGGAAACAACTGGGCAGGAAGTAATGGAGGACTGAGTTTCATCCTGGGAGGTTGGATTCCCACAAGTAAAGAGCTGCGGTGGGAGCGGTTGGAAAGCATTGTCGGCGTATGGGGACTGTCGTGCTTTATGAACTCCATCTGTTCAGAGCATCTGGGACTCATGCAGTGCGGCAGGGCAAGATTCTATTTCATTCCGGCGTATGCTTATTAGATGAAATCCTGCTAGAAATTGGGGACTAGCTAAAAATTGTGCATCTACTCATCATACACAGCCATCAGTCGTAGATCTGAGAAGGGACTCAATCCACCTTGCTCGGAGTGGGGCCAGGTGACAAGCATGTACTCCGTGTAGGTATTAGCCAACACAAGATCTGAATGGCACTCACCTAGGATGAGCTCTCATCTAGGAGGAGAAGACAGAGTGAAATGTTTGTCTCATGAGAAAAAGTGTTGCCAAGTAGGAGGAAGAAAGCACCATTCTCAAGACTCACAGAAAGGACAGACCTCTGCAAAATGGTTTATCATAAGAACTGGGAGAAAATTGTTTGGTGTACATCCAGGATCCAGGAAGACCTGACCCCGAAATGTGTACAAAAAAGTAGAAAGAGTGTAGCTGACATGAAAAAACCATGGCATTAAATGAAAAGAGATACATGAGAGGAGAAAAGAGAACAAATGGGAAAACTGAAATCCCAGAGTAATCGTTCATTTGTTGTTTATTCAGGGAACATTTAATGTTCACATGTGTGCCAAGCACAGAAATAGAAGCAGTCAGGAACAGAGTTAACATGGCAAAAATTAAATCAGAGATGTAGAAGACAAACTTCAGAAGATTCTCAGAAATTCAGGGAGAACAAAGAGATGAACATGATGGAGAAGATGAATGACATGGGATAAGAATTGAGGTCTAGGGGCACCTGGGTGGCTCAGTTGGTTAAGCGTCCGACTTCAGCTCAGGTCATGGTCTCACAGTCCGTGAGTTCAAGCCCTGCGTCAGGCTCTGTGCTGACAGCCCAGAGCCCGGAGCCTGCTTCGGATTCTGTCTCCCTCTCTCTGCCCCTCCCCAACTCGTACTCTGTCTCTCTCTGTCTCTCTCTCTGTCAAAAAGAAATAAACTTAAAATTTTTTTTTTTTTAAGAATTGGAGGTCTAATCCAGCAGCAATTGATGCTTCTGATGGCAAAAAATAAACAAACAAATAAAAACAAAAGACAATTGAGGTTTATATCATGATCAAAGATAAAGACATTTTCCTAAACTTAAAAAGCAAAAACAGGGGCGCCTGGGTGCCTCAGTCGGTTAAGCGTCTGACTCTTGATTTCAGCTCAGGTCATGATCTCATAGTTTGTGGACTCGAGCCCCGCGTCAGGCTCTGCACTGGCTGAGCGGAGCCAGCTCGAGATTCTCTGCCTCCCTTTTTCTTTGCCCCTCCCATGGTCGCACTCTCGCTCTCTCTCAAAAATAAATGAATGAACTTAAAAAAAAAAAAAAAGCAAAATAGTTAAATGTAATATGTAAACGGAACTAGTTTACCAGATTCCAGGCAAAATCATTGAGAAGAGAATCATTGTTAGGCACAATCTAAAATTTTAAAAAATTAGCAGTGATTTTTAGAAATGATTTTAAAAACATTCATGTAGGAGCAAAAGTATCTACAAAGAAACCACACCCAGGCTGGCCACAGACCTTTCACTTGTAAAAACAAAAATGCCAGATGAAAATGTAGCAAAATTGCCAAAATTTTGAGGCAAAATGGTCCTAAACAAGTAAGTTTATGCCCAGTATAACTGTGTATATAAATGCAAAGATAGTTTACAATATGTTAGAGTTTGGAAAATATCATGAAAATTACTATCAGCCTTCCAACGTACTGATGGTTTGGGGACCAGTAAACAGCATCCATCTTCTCTGCCCCAGTTCTTAACTGATTTAGAAATAGAAGTTGGACACATGGGCTAAAATATCCCCTTTATGTTACTGATAAAGCTCCTATTGGAGAATATGCCTTATATCTGTGAACTACTGGATTTCCTAACTGAACCCTAGGACTAGACAGCTGTACCCACAAACATCTCCCTGATGTGGATGTCTGTCCTGGTAAACATTCAGCACACAGGGGCTGAGCAGAACAGAGGCTTCCCGAAGGTAGGCTTGGTTCAGAAAGGATGGGACAATCCTAAACACGTCTGATTTTTAGCCCCAAATTGTTCCATCCCTTACTCCTACCGGGAGAAAAGTGAGTGAGGGGATGGGAACAGGGGCCAAGTGTTCCACTGGAGTCTGGAAGAAGCAGCCCCCTTTTCCCCATTGTATCAGTCTGCACCTCCTCTTCCTGCCCCTCTGCCCCCACAGCCCCACCCCAGTGCAGCTGCCTGAGGAAATGAAAACTAAATATTGGGGAAGCTGTGATATGAAAGGTCCGATATTTATGTTTCTTACTGGAACCCATTCTAAGGGAAAAAATAAAAGTAAAGACAAAATTTATGTTATTCATTATGCATTATGTATCATTTAAAATAGCCCTGTACTACTTATAATAGGAAAATAGTTAAATGATTTAAATGATGGGCTTTGGGAAGTGGAAAAGTCATTCTGCCTTAAAAGTGATGTTTTTAAAAGGTCTTTAACACCATGGAGATGTGCAAGATTCGTAATGATACCGAAGTGCGGGAGTACAGAAATTGTGTCTAGTTTTGTCTCGTTTGTCAACCAGAGCTGATTGTGAGTGACTGCTTTTAGCTGTTGTTGTTCAGGTAGATCTTGAGGCCATATCTGGCCTCAGTGGGAGGAATAATATGGATGAAGGTGGATGAGGGTTGTCATTGTTTGGGGTGGGACAGGGGTCAGTGTAGGTAATGGTGTGACACCTGTCAAACATTGGCCATCCATCTTCTTGGTGTGTAAGGAGAAGAAGACAAACAAAAAAGGTCATACCAAGTAGACACAGCCTGAGGGAGTTAGGAGCACGTGTGGTGTTTTTCCAGCTTCCTCTCTGTGTTCCTATTGTGGATGACCTAAGAGCTGACCTCCCTGGGACCGAACCCTGGCTCTGCCACTTAGTAGCACATGTCACTTCTCAGTGCCTCACTGTCCTCTTCCAAAGAAATGGCAATAATAATCGCACTTATGTCATGAAGTCAGGACTCAGGCAGATAGGCCAAAATTAAATGCATTAAAATATAATAATGTGTGTAGGACAGTGTCCAACCCACAAGAAGTCTCATATAAATTTTAGCCATTAGTAGTAATAGTAGTAAGTGAGCAAATATTATTTTTTATAATGAGATGAAAAAGCAGGAAAGACAATGCAGAAGTATGAAAAAATGTTTGATAAAATGTTAAGTAGGTAAAATCTTAAGATACGATTTTTTGTTTAATTTGAATGCAACGGAATAAAACCATATACATGTGGGAAAATATTTGACAGAAATAGCAAAAAATAAAAGACTTTTAAGAGATTGAAATTATGGGTTTTATTTTTTTATTTTTTTTTGAAATTATGGGTTTTAAAAATGATTTCCTTTTATGTCTTTATTCCTCCCCCATATCCTTACGAACAAATATCTTGCTCTGTAGTAGATGTCTGTAATTGTGCTTGCTCAGCATTTCTCTACCTTTGTTCTGGGAAGAACAGTCCCCTTTTACTGGGCTTCATCCTCCTCGGTCACCGTGGGGTTTGTCCAAATGCTGTTAAAACTGATTGATCCAAGAGAGGGCACTTGACCCAAGCCGAGCCAATTAGAATCCTTCCCTGGGGAATTTTGAATTTGGGACTAGAGAGTATGATACACATATATCATATATGTGTGTGTGTGTGTGTGTACATATAGGTACATGTATATATATGTGTGTGTGTGTCTATATATATATATATATATACGCACATGTACATTCTATCTATTTATCTCTCTCTCTCTCTTTATCTATCATCTATTCATTGTGTCCTGGTAACATTATGTCCTTGGTCCCAGAACTTCCTTGGTCCCTTCTCCCAGGGAGAAACTCTAATATTCCAACAAATTTCCCTTTTTGTCTAAGGTAGTTTGAGTTGGTTGCAACCAAGAACCATAACTAATTCATATAACAGCTTTTCTTTATATATTTTTTACTGTTTATTTATTTTTGAGAGAGAGAGAAACAGAATGCCAGCTGGGGAGCAGCAGAGAGGGAGACACAGAATCTGAAGCAGGATCCAGGCTGCCTGATGTGGGGCCCAAACTCACGAATCATGAGATCATGACCTGAGCGGAAGTTGGATGCTTAACTGACTGAGCCACCCAGGTGCCCCACAATTTTTCTAGCAATAGCAAAAAAATTAGAAAACAGTCTCAATCAACAATATTAGGGAATACTTAAATTATGTCACATCCATATAATGGCAAATTATACAGTCATTAAAATAATACCTTCAAAGAATATCTGAGAAATCATTTGGAATATTCTTAAATGAAAACAAGAGACGACTACCTGGCATTAGAAGAGGGATGGAGATTGGGTGCCCTCCAGGAAGAAGGACCAGCACATGCAAAGACCTTGAGGTCCATGAACTTGGCTTGTGAAGGTGATGACAGGAGGCTAATGTACTTGAAACAGAGAAAACATGGGGAAATATGGAATTAGGTGAAAATGGAAGGTAGGTGCTGTGGGCCACTGTGAGACATTTGAGTTTTATTTCAGAGCAATGAAGTCATTGATGGGTTTTGCAGACGAAGAATAACATGGATAATTTACCATTTTTGCTTCTGGGAAGAGAACACGTTGAAGATGAACAAGCATGGAAGCAGCGAAAGGGTCAGGAGAGGTTGTCACGAAGGGATCCATATAACGATATTTAAAATCTAGACAGTTTTGAGAGTGAAAATGAGACTTATTATACCAGGACTACAGGTTCAAGCCAGGACTTGTCTGGCCAAACCAGGACAGATGGTCACCGAGCTATGATAGCAGTCCACACAGCAGTGGTGACTTCAACTAGGGTGGAGAGATATGGGAATGTTCTAATCCTGGGGGCTTAAGGATCTCAGTCTTGCTTGGCTGCTTTGGCATTATCCTCTTCTGATGTTCCTTGCTTTGCTTTACTGTGTTCGATAGGTAGCTTTTCCGGGTGATTTGAATGCCTCTGGATCAGTGGTTCTGAATATTTAGTGAGCATGAGTATCACCTGGTGGGCTTGCTAATGCACAGACTTCTAGCCCTCCCTGCCAGGGTTTGTGATTCAGTAGGTCTAAGGCAGAGCCTGGGAATTTGCATTTCCAGCAAGCTCGCAGGTGCTCCTGGTGGTGCTGGTGCTGCTGGCCTGGGGACCATGCTTTGAGAACCATGGCCTCAGATGTATGCTGTGAAAGGCACTCAAGACTCTCCCTGTCCCAGCTGTGGTCCACTTTCCACAATGTCTGTTTTTAGGCCTTTTCTGATGCAAGTTTCCTGTGTTTGTTTTTCAAATCTCTAACACATTTTGTTGCATTCACACACTCACGTATTGCTTTAGCCAATTGAGTGGGGGATCTCTGTGATCTACTCAGGAAAACTATGACTCTTCTTCGTATCTGTTGCACTTTGTTCTAAAATTACCCTGGGCTTTTTTTTTTTTTTTTTTGGATGCTGTTGGCTTTAGGATTTCTCACTTCTAAATCATCCCTCACTCCCAATCTCCAGTACCCGTTTTTTTTTTTTTTTGATAATGCTGCAGTTTTCCTGTACTGGCCAACTGCTGGTTAAGCCCACCTTCTGCTCTCTGTAACTGTTCCTTGCAGCTGCACTTTTTCTTTGGTCACAGTCCCTGAGGTCTTCACCCTCTTGTATCCCAGGACTCTCGTCTTCATCTACATGGCTGTCAACCCAGTGAGATCTTTCTGTTCCTACCTTCCTGCAGGTCTCTGGGGACCACGTGGCTACCCTTGGCCTCTAGACAGCGCTGACTGCAGCAAACGGTCTGTCACATGTCTCTGGCCTGCTTTGACTCTCTGCTTTGTCTCAAATCTCTCCTGGTCTCTGCTGACTTTGGGTCCCATGAATCCTCTGGATTCATCACTCATGCATCCCAATAAGACCAGGCAGGAAGGCATCGCCTCTGAGAACAGTGTTGCCAGGGAGACGTTAGCCTAGAAATAGCAGCCACTTTTCTCAATAGTCTTTTCCTGTTCCCGCTTTCAGACTCTTTCCCCTTTTTCACAGCTTCAGGGGAAGAGACAAAACAGCTGTGCTTTATGTTTGAAAACTGCAACTCACATTCAAAAATGCCCCGATCCCAGCAGAAAGCCTGTTTTCAGCACTTTTTTTTTGGAGAAGTAGGCAAAACTTACTCTTTTATTTTAATATAACTTTGTGCGTGTGTGTTAATTACAAAAGTAAGACTTCTTCATTGTTGAAAATTTGTAAGATGCTGGAGAGGCCGCTTTTAGGCAACCAACTTGAACAATGGGAAGCTGAGTGAGGCAGAAGGGCCCAGTGGGACCCCCAACCCCATGGCTGAATACAAACAGGCCCATTGGGTGACCCGCCTCAAAATAGCCATAAGCTCTAGCTGACCAATGGGTTACTTACACCCAGACACAGGTACCAAAAACGGAAAATTCCACATGTTCCCATACCTCCGCACCTTCCCCCTTAACTACAGCCCACCCCCACCCCCCCCCCCCCCCCGCCCCCCAGCAGATAGTTTCTCCTCTGCCTGGCTGCTACCTTTGCAATGTATTCAATAAACTTCTACCTCCATTCTGCCTCAGGTGAGTTCTTTCACCACGGGGGCTGCTGGCCTCCACCTGATCTGGACACTCCACAGATGTGGAATGCAAAACTAGGAAAATAACCATTGATCATCCCCCAAATAAAAACCACCCAGAGATAACCTTTTTGGCACTTTTAAATCCTCCAGTTAGTATTTTTTAGCAGCAAAAAACTTTTCTTCCGGTAAAACCGCACTTGGAAGCCTAATTTGCAAACAGATACAGCTGCTTGGGTTGGATTGGAGGCAGGAGACCTGGGTGCAGCTGTTTCCAGAGAGCCGAGCTGCCGGCAACAGACCCTCAGACCCATCAACTGGACTCTGCTTTCCACAGGCCTGCAAGATGGCTGCTACTGGAGGTGATTCCCTTGCAAAACTCAGACCCCACAGATTTGCTGGCTGCCTGAGGCATTCTCGGCCTGACGCTCTGCTTGCCTGGGGGCGGGAGGAACAGACGCTATTTGGGGGTGGATGGGCCTTTCAACTTCCCCATATTCCATCGTTTCTTAGAGCCCATGTTCCCTCCAGTCGCAAGCAGAAATTATGACCCCGGGGCTCAAATCTTTCCTGAAAAATGTATATCCATAGTTTTAATTAACGCAGGGCTCATGCAATTCTTTTTTTCCCTTTGTAAATGATATTTTTGAAGATCTCAGCAATTTCCCCATTCGGTGGTACAGTGGAAATCTTTGCATTTAAATAGTAAATGGTTGAAGTGTGTTAAATATTTAGGAAGGAGAAAACAGTGTGAGTACAGATTTCATTCTCATTGCTTGCCCTTAATGTGGCTGTCAAGTTTTTTGAACCACCGATTTTTCCTCCCCAAATTTATTTTTCTTCCTTCCTTCCTCTCTTGTTTCCTCCCTCTCCCTTTCCTTCTTTTCTCCTTTTCTCTCTCCCTCTCCCTCTCCCTTTCTTTCTCCCTCTCCCTCTTTCTTTTCTTTCTTCCTCCCTCCCTCTCTCTCTTTCTTTTTTTTCCTTTTTCTTTTCCTTTCTTTTCTTTTCTTTTCTTTTCTTTTCTTTTCTTTTCTTTTCTTTTCTTTCAGCTTCATTGCCCAGTGCAGAGCCCAACACAAGGCTTGAACTCACGATCCTGAGATCAAGACTTTAAGATCAAGACCTGGGCTGAGATCAAGAGTCGGATGCCTAACCGACTGAGCCATTCAGGTGCCCCCTTCCTCCCCAAATTTAATGTCTTGCATCTGATATTTTAATACCAACATTATGAGATAATTATGTTATACATACAACTAACCTTAGAATAAAAAAGTATTGTAATGGCACTGATTTCATATAAAGGTTATGCTTTCCCTTGTTATTTGTGTAATTCAGTATGCTATAAATGCTGAAAAGGTATGTTTCTAAAGTTTTGGTAATTTCACATATTCTAAATTTTGGCAATTTTACCTTTCTTAAATGTACTAGTGATGAGGTTTTTGGGGTAATAGTAGGGCTCGTGGGGTCCGGAGCCGATGAACAAGAAAAAATTCTTGAAGACGTCTTTGGTGCAAAAAGGTGATTTTACTGAAGCACGAGACAGGACCCGTGGGCAGGAAGAGCCTCCAGGGACCATAAGGAGACACTGGTTATATACTATGGAGTTGGGGGAGATAAAGTCCAGGGGAATTTTCCAGGGAGATTTTCATATGCTGTAGAAGACTCCCAGGATACTGAAGTCCTAGCTATTGTCAAGCTAAGGTGGTTTTCCCTCTAGCAAAGCATTAGCATTAAGACTGTAGGGAGTTCCTGGAGAAACATTTTACTCTGCCAGCCTCAAGTATTTGTCAGTGGGCTGCAGGTTATAAGGAAATTTTGTCTACTGCCATTTCTTTCTGCCTCTGTTCCCCACATCACTATGGAGGGGTGTTGGAGACTTAGGTCCTGCAGGACTGTGATCTCTATCAGTTAATCATTTTTCCCCCCTTTTCATTGTTCTTGGGAGGCCAGGAGTGCCTGAGGAATATCACACATGTCCCATGGGGTGGGGCGGGGGGAGGATGTCTGTGGTCTGTCAGCTTGCCTTATGCTCCCTCATCACTAGGAAGATTTCTTCCAAAGGAAAACCCACAACAAGCACATCCTTTTAAAAAGTGATTGTGCTTTTGTAATGTTGGCGTGTTCGTAACATGAATAAAGGCCTACATTTTAGGGGCTCCATCTGATCTCGTGTTTATTTTGAATTTTCTACAAGTTGAACCCATTTTGTAATGGGCACTCCCGGCTAAGCGTTTGTCTTACACAGGGAGGGGCAGGTGTCATTTCTAGACTGATAAGAGATGCAAGTAACTGATATGCCTCTTACCTCTGCAACATTCCTTTTGCCAGGCAATAGCAAACAGTTTGCTGCACTGAAGGTTTTTGATATTGGTGAGGTAGGGTTGGGTGATGACTCTGCCTTCCATTGTGATCCCATGACTGAGTCCGGGCTTCTTTGCCCCTTAATGAGGTGCAAAATTGTTTACTCCCCCATCTGTCTCTTGTTTTGTGTTCATGCTAAAATTGTGAATCTAAAAAACAAAACCAATATAGATTCTTAAATACAGAGATCAAATTGGTGGTTCCCAAGGTGGAGGCTGTGGGAGGGGGATGGGTGGAATAGATTAAAAGGATTACAGTTATAAAATAAATGAGTCACAGAGACGAAAAGTACAGCACAGGGAGTATGGTCAATAACATTGTAATAACACTGTATGGTGACTATACTCAGCCTGATGAGCCCTGAGCCCTGAGCAACGTACAGAATTGTTTAATCAGTAAATTGTACACCTGACACCAATGTAACATTGTATAGGAATTATACTTCAATTTAAAACAAAAAAGTAAAAAAAAAAAAAATTATGATGGAATTAAGAGGACAGATTGAGATGAGACCCTAAACTTCCTGACCCTTCATGGAGACCACAGTTAACTTGTATTTAATATTCTTTTATTTCTCATGATTGTTCTTAACGTATCATGGCAGCACTGGGTGCTCTCCTGTTAGTGGATATTCCAGAGGAGAGGCACAAATCCATGGTTAAGAATTTTGAAATGAATCCACAGCAGCCTCCCTGTGCCTTCGGCGCGTGAGCGGGAGACTTCCTCTGCTCGCTGGAGCTGCGGTCCCCCCTAGTGGCCATTTTTCCTCCTAGAGCCTCTTATTCTGTCCTGCTGCTCCGCCCGCCTGCTAGGTGGCTCCAGTGTGTTTGAATTACGGAATCACAGCAAGTTCTCTGTCTCTTTGAAATCAGTTACACTCAGGGCCTTTTGTTTTATGTTGCATGACTTTAGATGAGAAAAGGTCCCTGAAGCAGGGAAACAGGAGGTAATTGAAATTCTTCATTTCCTCTTTTGTTGTTGCCTGCCCTCTTCAGATGAATCCTGCCCATGTTTTTCCAGAGAACATAAGTGAGGTGTACAGGGACATTGATGACGAAGGCTCAGGGCACAGCAGCTCCAAAGGTCCACTCCCGGGAAACCCAGCTCTCTCTGAGCACACCTCTGTTGATCTGTGTTCCAAAGCCCTGCAAGAGAACTAAGCAGTTCTTTTAACCTCTTGAAGCAATTTGGGCATCCTTAGAGACCCCTGGGCCCTAGAAATTTCTTCTGTTGAATTGTAGTCTAACCCATTGAGTGCTGGAGTCCTTTGTTTCTGAGCATAAAGTCTTGCACATAGTATGTGCTTAACATGTGTTGATTGGACAAAACAATGATTAGGTGCTTGAATATATATGATATCCCATCTCAACTCTGGTGACATAGGGAAAATGCATTATTTCCCTTGGCTACTCTCCCTTCAGAATCAGTGAATACTTGAAAACAATGCCTGAAGAGAGAGATACTTTGCTTAATGACAAAATATTCTTGTTTTTTACCCCTTCATGGGAGACAAATGGAAAATCTCATAGACTGTAACATTGTTTTAAATTTTTTTCATTGTTTTAATTAATTTTTTTGAGGGAAGGGCAGAGAGTGAGTGCGGAAGGGGCAGAGAGACAGGGAGACAGAATCCGAAGCAGGCTCTGAGCTGTCAGCCCAGAGCCCAACACGGGGCTCGAACCCATGAATCGTAAGATCATGACCTGAGCTGAAGTTGGACGCTTAACCAACTGAGCCACCCAGGTGCCCCAACGCTTTTTGTTTTTGTTTTTTGATGTTGATTTATGTTAGAGAGAGAGAGAGAGAGAGAGCAAGAGAGCAAGGGAGGGGCAGAGAGAGAAGGAGACACAGAACCCAAAGCAGGCTCCAGGCTCTGAGCTGTCAGCACAGAGCTTGTTACAGGGCTTAAACCCTTGAAGCTTGAGATCATGACTTGAGCCAAAGTCAGACACTCAACCGACTGAGCCACCCAGGTGCCCCCAACATTGTTTGTTTTAATCTAGGATGCAGATCTGTGAATAGTAGTGATCTGAGGCCATGAGTCCATCCATTTTGGAATCTTATAGAGAGCCTACTAATCTGACAATTTGGTCCAACAATCAAAATGTGCTATTTGAGAGAGTGATGTCCAAGGAGGGGCTCTGGGAACCTGTGTCAGGGATGATGTAAAGAAAATTCCAATGCAAGGAGTTACTAGAGAACTGGACAAACTCTAAGGTCCCTGTTAACTCTGTTAAAGGAATCTGTGATTCTTACTCTAGATGTTCAAATATTCTGGTCTTCTGAGCCAATCATCTTAGCTTTTGTTTTAAAAATAAAAAATGTAGGGGCGCCTGGGTGGCTTGGTCATTGAACATCCGAATCTTGATTTCGGCTCAGGTCATGATCTCACGGTTCATGAGTTTGAGCCCCACGTCAGGCTCTGCACTGACAGTGCGGAGCTTGCTTGGGATTCTCTCTCTTTCTCTCTCTGCCCCTCTCCCTCTCGTTGTCTCTCTCTCTCTCTCTCTTTCAAAAATAAATGTTAAAAAATAGAAATAAAAAAAATGTAAATAAAGGACTATGAATCAGTGCAGCAAAATGGTATCCTCTGACCTAGTCTCCACTGAGGAAATTGTTCCCTTCTTGTGCTAGAACACCTTATGCCTGCTTCTACAACTGCAGCAGCCTCCTTCTACCCACCTTGGCATCTCTTTCCCCTTCTATTTCATCCTATGTCTTTCAGATCATTGCTAGGCAGGCATTGCTTTTCCTAGATAAGATGCCCCACCCCTGGCTTGGCATGAATCTCCTGAGAGTCCCCTTTTGCCCGCCCCCCACTTTTGCTCTGGCATTGTCTTGATCTGCTCCACTCTGATTCCTACCTTGCTAAAGTGGGACAAGAGTGGTGAGAAAGGAAGAATACCCTCTGCCACCTAGGAAACTCCATCACCAGGTGACTACACACTGTGCCTCATGTCTTCTGATAAAGTTCTTTCTTTTTTTTTTTTAATTAAAAAAATTTTTTTTAATGTTTATTGATTTTTGAGAGAGAGAGAGAGAGAGAAACTGAGTTGGGGGGGGGGTGGGAAACAGAGAGAGAGACAGAGGAAGACACAGAATCTGAAGCAGGTTCCAGGCTCTGAGGTGTCAGCACAGAGCCAGATGCGGGGCTCAAACCCACAAACCACGAGATCATGACCTGAGCTGAAGTCGGACGGTTAACCAACCGACCGAGCCACCCAGGCGCCGGCCCCCCTTTTTTTTTAATTTTTCTTTTTTTTTTAAGTTCTTTCATTTGTCCAGATAACATGGTCTGTGGTTGCTCTTTGGAAACTGGGAAGCAGTCTGAAGCAGAAAGCAAAGTCCCAGGGGAGAAGGTGGAACAATTGTTATAAGGAGATCAGGGTCTCCTGGGGTAGAAAGAGCTAATATCCCAAACTTTATACCTTGAAAAAGAGTCAAAGTTAGGGAGTCCTGTTGGGATGGACCCCTGAGATGGACACTGGCTAAGAGTCCTTTGGGATAAAATTGCCGTAAAGCAGGAGGGGATGAAGTTAGTGGCCAAGTCTGGCACTGGCTCAGGGAGGACGTGGTGTAAGTCCACTTACACCTGGGGTGGCCAGGTTGTGCTCTAAAAGGATTGGTCTCAGGGAGGCCTGTGAGAGTCTGAAGCTTTGTTGGTGGAGCAAAATACTGGAGCGATCGTCCTCTGTCAAAGAGCACTTATAAAAGAATCTGCACTGTGGTATGTGCCACTGCAGGCCAGGTCTCTGCAGTGCATGTTTCTACAGCCTAGCATGGGACTACGCGGGGATCGAAACACGGGTTCCTAAACCATTATGAATCCCAGAGCTGAGCGGCATTTGTGTTCTGATAACTGACATGACATCACGCCGAAACGCTGACACGGGACGTCTGGTTGAATTCCAGAAATCACCAAGTGGGTGAGGATGATTTGGGGTGATGGAATGATGGGGTCTGCCTAGAGTTTCCAAAATCTACATGGGTAATCAGCCCTTTAACATTCTCGGCTATGAAAAATGGAACTTGATAGAGCCTGTGTACATAAAACGAGTCTCAGAAATGTCTCCCAAATTCTCCTGTGATCTCTCCCATCCAGGGTGCCTTTCAATGCCTTTCCATTTTATTTCTGACTCCTGGTTTGTAGCAAACAATGCCGTATGACCTCATCACTCTAGATAATAGGGCCAACCTGTTGAGAAAACAAGCATGTTGAGAAAACACAACCATTGGAAATTTGTCACAAATTATACAGAAGAAGGGACCTGCAACATACCTACACTTTGGTTCATTTTGAGTATAAAGATGCTAATTCTGTTTTGAGAGATGACTTCATTTCCACATGCACTTTAGAATGACATGAAAATTACTTGGTTCTTAAAAAATAGCTTTACATAATAATTTATTAGAGTGAGAACTAATTTGATACTATTTCTTTGGGGGAAGAAAAAGTGTATTTTAAAAGATAGCACATCCAGGCTCCAGGTAAAATTAACCTACTTTCAGATACCTTAATCATGCTCCCTTCTAGTTTAATGATCATTAAATTTGTCTTGTAATCAGTTTGAAATAAACCACCAAATAGTAGTGAATAGAATTGGCTATAATTTAGGAAAAACCTGGCATCTCAAGTTAAGAAAATAGGATTGATGAAAACAGAATGAAAAATGGGTCCTGCTGTCATCGGTACAAATTACACAGGACTTGGGCTGCAGGGCATTTTGGAGTCACAGGAAGCAGAGGAAGGACTCTGGATAAGAGTGTTCTTTCCTTTTAAAAATGCATTTAAATATTAACGTATAACTTTTACTCCTAAATTTAATGTTGATTTTATTAGAAATTTTAGCTTTGGGGCACGTGGGTGGCTCAGTCGGTTGAGTGTCCAATTTCAGCTCAGGTCATGATCTCACGGTTTGTGAGTTCAAGTCCTGCCTCGGGCTCTGTGCGGACAGCTCAGAACCTGGAGCCTGCTTCGGATTCTGTATCTCACTCTTTCTCTCTCTCTCTTTCTCTCTCTTCCCCTCCCCACTCACACTTGGTCTCTCTCTTTCAAAAACAAATAAACATTAACTTTTTTTTAAATTTTAGCTTCAATTAAATATTTTTGGAGTGATGTTTCCATTTGTTCTGGTTGGTTGCAAGCAATAGACACCAACTTAAAACATTTTGGGACAATTGGGGATGGCTTCAGGGGATTGAATAAAACTGAAATACTATGCTGGATTTTAAGGGTCAGTCTAGAACACTGCTCTCTTCCTCCCCAGAGTTTGGGAGCAGATGAAAGGTATATGTAGGATTTATAAAGATGTAGATTTTAACAATCACCTTTATTACCTGATAAAGCTGATTGGACAGCATGGCTTTCAATCTGCGGCCGGGTGGGCTTACTAATATACCATCGCCGAATTAGACTTACACATGAGGACCTTGGCACACACAGCTGGGCAACTGCAGGCCTCTCTTACAAAGGCAGGCTCCTTGCCCCATGGCAAAGAGCAAACAGAGCAAACAAACTCTCCTTGTGTTGGGAAAATGAATAAAGTTTTACACCATAAGGTGGCTGACGGGACTAAAACAAGTTCTGGTCTCTAGCTTAGAGACCCCTCGTCCGGGTTCTTCTTGCCCTGTTTGCCACGTATGCAAAAACCCCCACAGATATGGAAGCTGACAACTATAAATGACCCTTCCCACCTGCATTCGGCGCTCAGATCTTTGGAGAAATGGACTCCTGTGAGCCCACCGATGTTAAATAAATCTCTGATCCACCAAGATCTCTGAGTGCCACTTGGTTTTTCTGCCAGCGTTCCAGCCTCGTTCCGTAACATATTTGGTTCCCTGACTGGAAAACCCAACCATGTTGGCCCATTGTTGCCACAGGTTTCGGAGAAGGGCGAGGCGGTGACGGGGCCAGGGATTGCAAGGGAGAAGGCACGCCCTGCCTGAATTTCGGCAGTCTCCTACTCGGTTGCCTGGGGCTGGCCCCCGCTCCACTGTTCCTGCCGGACTCAAGGAGATGTGGCAGGTGGGGACCTGGACCCGACGTCGGAACCAGTAAGGCTGGGGCCCAATCTAGTCAGGCCCACTCGCAAGAGTGGAAGGGGGACCTGATCACTCCCAGGAGACCTCAGAGGTCTCACAGGTAGGAATTCTGTGGGAGGGAATGTAATAACCTCTGGTGTGTATGTGAGTGTGACTGTGTGACGGTCTAGCTTGCCTGCCGAGTTCGATTCTGTGGCTCCACGGGCAGGCACCCTTAAGGTCCCCAAAAGCCCACGGAATCTGAGTGGGCCTGTCTGCGATGCCGTGGGGAATGGCACACAGTCTATGGCAGCATCGGGATAGTTTCCGATCGTAAGTCACAAAGCTGAGACCACTACGGCTAAGTGTCACCTAAGTTCCTTTGGGACATGGCCAGTTGGGCATCTGACTGGTCTCCTCATTAGAGGGGTCACCCCTATCCCTCTGTCTGTCTTTGCAACTCTGTCTCACGGGAACATTATGGGGTTGGGACAGAACAAAGAAGGGGTTTTTGGGAGACTACGGAATTAAGATAACCCCCGGCATGTTAAGGACCCTATGTGAGTTAGAATGGCCCACTTTTGGTGTAGGAGGACCCTCTGAGGGAACCTTGGATGTCCCAATGGTCTGCTGCATCTGGCATATTGTCTCCAGAGACCCTAGTCACCCTGATCAATTTTCATACATTGACTCATGGCTTGAAATTGCCCAAAATCCTCCACCTTGGGTGTGATTCATCTGTAGCAAGCAGAGTCAGGTACAGGTTTTAGCTGCTTTATCTGGAGACTCACCCAGGGAGCCAAAGAAGAAACCCACCACTCCCCTAGTGTTTGCAAGAGACCTGGAGGAAGATCCCATCTTTCTGCCACCTTATGACTCACCGGGCTCCCTCCCCCCTGCCCCTGAGCTTGAAACTCCTCCCCCATCTGTCTCTCCTCTGGCCCAGACATGCTTCCCATCTCCCCTCCCCTCCTGGACCCGGAGAACCCTCCCCACAAGGACCAGCAGCCAGATTGTGCCCTCAGTCAGGCACAGGCGCTCTCCAGACTCCAGTCCACAGGTCCACATCCGCTGGTACCAAGAGGCTCTCCTCTGGGGGATCAGAGCAGAGGCTGAAAAACCCATGAATGTGCCCAGCAGCAAGGGGCATACACCCTGTTCGCTCCGGAGGCACAAGACAGCCACGACAAAAGGATGGGGAAGTTCTGGCCACCAAAAGCGGGGAGGCCCAGAACCTCCTTAGAAAGGGGTCATGAGCCTACTGCAAGGAGAAAGGACATTAAAAGAATAAATATCCCAATCAGCGAAAGTCCCAGAAACCCAGCCAATATCAGGAGGAACCCCGAGAAGGGGACCTTATTGGTCTGGCTAAGAGAATCAGATTGAAGGGGACACTGGCTCTCTCTCCCTGTTCCCCTGCCTAATAGATGTGAGGGATTCTCATTTCCCAGGTTAACAGCTATAATTGGAGCCAACTGTGGTTAGTGTACCTCAGGATGGAGATTTTAAGGAATGTTCCCAAGCAGTTGCTGAAACTCCATTTGTTTCAGGGAAATTCCCAATCTTCTCTGACCTGATGTGGACTCCATATTTCCACTTTGGTGGAAAAAACATGGCGTCTGCTACTCTGAGTTAAGGTTTTGAATTAGGTTTTCCTTCTCTGCCTTCTACTGGCACTTTGCCTCTTCTGCCTTCCCCTCCCCCTGTTTCTGCACCAACTTGGGTGTGGTCTACATAACTGGTTCCTATACCCTCCTCAGTGCCTCAGGCACCATTGGCTCCTCCATCCATCCTCAAGGTCAAGGAATAAAATGCACCCCCTTGGACATCTAGGTCTTTTCCAAGTAGAATGAATTGCTAAAGCTTTGATTAGTGAACAAAGGTTTGTGCTTTTAACTTCTTATTGCAGAGAAATTAAGGCTATTTGGACCTATTGGAAAACATGCTTTGTACTTAATTGGTTCATGAATTTACCATCTAAAAAAATTCTGGTGTAAACACCTCTCAGTTGGTTACTAAGTCCTCAATTGGAGACTAAGGTTTCCTAAAAGTTAAAATTCTGCTAAGTGTACTTTAGACTGATGGAAATAAGGAAAGCAACCCTGTGTGTAGGAAAGTAGGAGGTATGTAAGAAAGATATAAGGAATGGAAATACATTTTTGTTGAGGGTAGAAGAAAGTAGTTTTGCCCTAAATGAGATTGGTTATTTGGAGAGAAATGGCTTTGGGATAAAATTTGAAGGCAAAGGAAAGTTGTAGAAGGTTCATGAAGGAAAATCTTTGGAAAGGAATGTTATGTGTGCTCAGGATGGACTAAGGTTGAGATGAATGGAATTTTAAAAGTACACTGGTATAAGGTTGAAATTCTGCTTTTCTCTCTGCTCAAATGACAAAGTTTTCTTGGACTGTTAATCTGCTCTTGATAAGACAATGCAAACAATGGTTTGTCTTCCGGGAAAACCAGTTTTAGGTTTCATCTTTATCAGGTCTTTGATTACTTAGTTAAAACTTCTCAATATTAAAGGAGCAAGTTTGGGGCGCCTGGGTGGCTTGGTCGGTTAAGCGTCCAACTTCGGCTCAGGTCATGATCTCATGGTCCGTGAGTTCGAGCCTCGCGTCGGGCTCTGTGCTGGCAGCTCGGAACCTGGAGCCTGTTTCGGATTCTGTGTCTCCCTCTCTCTCTGCCCCTCCACTGTTCATGCTCTGTCTCTCTCTGTCTCAAAAATAAATAAACGTTAAAAAAAAAAAATTTAAAGGAGCAAGGTTTTGGTAACAACTATATAATGCTATACATTTACCTTTAGGATCTTTTATTGCCATCTTGGTTGAATAAATAAAGTTTTAAGATTTGCAATGATCTGTAATCCTATTGAGGATGTACTTATAACTCTCTAAGGTTTTAACAAACTTCCCAGGATTTAAATGGTAAATGAAGTCTTTTTGACCAATTAGGCCCTTTTATTTGGGATGCTGAGTTACTTGGAAAAGCACTGTCATACAATGTAAACCTTAGGTTGTATTGCACAGGTAAATGTTGTAACTGCCCAAATATATATGCAATTCCTAAAGTTTTAATGTTTTGGTATAAGGTAATCACTTAATCTGATTACTTAAAGTGTTAGGTGTCACAGAAATAACCAAATTTCTTTGTCAATTGCATAATAATGAACTCTCATCAGATCTTTAACAATGTCTATTTCTGAGATTTTGTCATTTATAATTATTCTTATTCTCTCACAAAATGTGTTTCTTCTTCAAGGAGATTTATAAAAAGGACTTTGGGGACACATACAGGTATTCGACATCTTTAAGATTAATACTAAAATGGGTAAGAATTTCCAGAACTAAAAACCTGCATTCAAATTGAACAAGAATTAGGAACATGGGATTAAATGAACTGAGGAAGATTATAGTTTTGTGATTTTTGTTGAAAATATTGCTGGTTCTCTAATGTTTGCTCTTCCAGATTAAGGAAACTTTCTCTTAAGATATCTATGATATACAGAAGTGTCATAAGTATTCATTTGTAAACTGAAGCATTTATCTTTTCTCTCTACATAACTCCCCTGAAATTCAAAAACTCTCAATGAGTATTCTTTCTTTCATGGCAATTACAATTGTTTGCATAAGTTCAATAAGAACCTGTTCATCCTGTAACAGGTCACCATTGGAAATACTGGTTATTTTACCAAGGCTTTGACTGGAATGTCATATGTGAGAGTGACATCCATAGACTCAGATGTGACCAGACAGCTTTAAGGAACTAAGGTTGGCTTTATGAAACATGGAGCCTTAAAGCCCCTTGGAAAGGTTGGCCTGGTGCCTTGCTTACAGAGTTCCCAGCAGCCTCACCAGGTGAGTAAAGAAGGTCACTTCCTGGCAGGTGCAGGAACCTCAGGATATCTTCCTCATGAAGAGGAATTCGCCCAATTCTACAGGTATTGCAGGCCTGTCTGATGGCAAGTATTTGGCTTGGCTTTTGGCCTGGAGAGGCTACTAAAAGTTCAACCAAGAGATTCTTTATAAAAGGTTCAGCAAAGCAAACTTTAAAAGATCCTCATGATCAATCGCTATTCTTTCTGGGCTTATGTAAATAATTAGGCCGGGTTTGTTAAGACTGGATTTGTTCTACAAATGCTTTGGTCTCAATTTGGCTATCTCTGGAAAGGGGGGTTTTTTAGGGAGAAAAAACTATGTTTCAACAATGCACCGTTATGGATGTTAAAGTCTAGTTACAATTGTCTTTAAATGTTTGTTGTTTACCTAAACTAGACAACTTGAGGTAAACTTGAGAAAAATTGTCACAGTGATTCATGTAAAGACAATCTTCTGTGCTTGTTATTCTGTGGGGATAATAATAAGATCCCGTGGGCATATGATTATTTAAACAACTGGAAAACAGGATGGATCTCTAAATATGCAAACCATATCTTCCCTAAATCTGATCTGACAGTTACCAGAAACCTGCCCCTTTCAAAGACTTGGAGGTGGACTTTACAGACGTACAACCAAACAGAGGATTCAGTTTCAGGTATCACCCCATGGGTCCATCACTCCAGAGCTAAGAAGGCCAACTCAGCGGAACCCTCAACCTGGCGAAGTGATCCGGATCCAGTCAACCCGCTTAAACTGACCCCCCAAAAGACACTGGCCCCTGAGATCTCCAGCCCTGCCCCAGCCACACCCCAGAAGCTGGCTGGCCTGTGCACGGCAGAAGTTTGAGGAATCAACGTATGCACCGAGCCCAATGGTTTGGATGCAATTCTGCCAGCCCTTGCCCCTTACTGGTGTCATAGCCCTGATCTTGCTTCTTGCTATTGGGCTAATAGAGACTGCAGCAACAAGCTGGACATGGGACAGATGGCAGAATCTCTGGTAACCTTACAAACCAAATAAACTCCCTAGCAGCAGTGTCCCTGCAAAATAGGCGAGCCCTTGACCTCCTCACTTCAGAAGAAGGAGGGACTTGTATCTCTCTGGGGGAGGGATGTTGCTATTTTGTAAACCAATCAGGAATAGCCAGGAATAAGGTTAAGGAACTCAAGGAAAGAATTCAACATAGACAACAGGAAAGTATCAGCCAATAGAAAGGATGGGATCTCACAGACTGGGCATCCTGGCTCCCTCCTTTCCATAATTTTACTTGTGACCAGAGGCCCCTGTATACTAAATACCCTGGTACATTTTATTGAAGACACTGTTGCTCGCCAAACTGGAGCATGTATCTTAGCCCTCCAAGGGTACCAACCCCTAGAGCTAAAAAGTGATGCCTAATAAAAGATTTTTAAAAAGGCATCAAAGGGGGGGAATGTTGGGAAAATGAATAAATTTTTACACCATAAGATGGCTGATGGGACTAAAACAAGCTCTGGTCTCTAGCTTAGAGACCCCTCTTCCGGCTTCTTCTCGCCCTGTTTGCCACCATGCGAACCCCACCGCCCCCCCCGCCAAATATGGACGCTGACAACTATAAATTACCCTTCCCACTTGCGTTCAGTGCTCGGATCTTTGGAGAAATGGTCTCCTCTGAGCCAGCTGATGTTAAATCAATCTCCAGTCCCCCAAGATCTCTGAGCGCCACTTGGTTTTTCCACCAGCGTTCCAGCCTCGTTCCATGACACTTGGAATCAAGCAAAGCTGAAAAGACAAAAAGAAAGTGGCAGACTTGGGCACACCAGGTTTCCTTCCACAATCTCTTTGATTAAATAACTCATTTCTGCAGAGAAGTCTGTAAAGGAGTGGAGAGAGTCCAGAAACCAATGGAAGTTCCTCCAAATGGAAGCACGAAGCCAGGGAATCAGAGCATTGTCTATTGAATCGTGTGGGTTGTGTAGTGCACACCCTGGATGACTGTAAGATGCAGCCCTGTGAAATAGGTCTTCCTTAAAAAACTAAGCTAACATAAGATCTTCATCCTGAGAAGCTTTTCCTCATCTCCACCTTTTTACGAGAATGCTGGCTCTGACTACTCAGTTTCTCTCCCACATCTGCCCTTTGGAAAAGGTTCTGTCATCATTAGATGGGCTCCTCAAAGTTTTTAAAAAGCAGACTTAGACATAGAGAACAAAGTTGTACAAAGCCAAGAGCATGAAGAGAAAATGGGGGAGATTTGGGGAAAGTGGTTGCTGGAGAAGCTATGAGACATGAAGGAAGCAAATGGCAGGAGGGTATGGAGGGTTTCTAAGAATTTTCCTGAGAATCATGCATCCCCTCCATGATGTTTGAAAAGTTCAGTAAAGAACTTCTGCTACTTTGAAACTGTGTTGGTTGCTGGATTGAGTTCCTTTGACTACAGTATGCACAGAAACTCTTGCATTAGGTTGAATACGAAAGGTAGCTACCGGAAGGAGACAGGGTTTCCAACACAGCTCCTGATTGAATTGTCGTGTCTTTAATTAGGATAAAAAATCAGCAGAAGGAGCGCTTAGGGGATAGAGCGTACTAAATTTTCAGCTCTGGTTTTTGCTTTGGCCAATCCAAATTCAGCATGTATTTTTAATTTGGGGAGGGGGAGTTAACAACAGTATTGATACACACAACACACACACTATGCAACACACCTACTTAAGTGTATAATTCAGTGTATTTCAGTGTGTTCACAGAGTTGTGCAAACATCACCACAGTCACTTTCAGACTATTTTCATCACCTCAGAAAGAAACCCTGGGCCCCTTAGCTGTCACTCCCCAAATCCCTCCTCTACTCTTGCCAGCTTTAGTTAAGCAACCACTAATATCCACTATTTTTGTCTTTATAGATTGACCTATTCTGGGCATTTCATATAAGCAGAATCATATCATAAACTGTCTTTTATGATTAAAATTTTTTTCAGTTAGCGTATTTTCAGGGTTCATCCATGTTGCATGTGTCAGTATTTCAGAATTCTTCTTTACAACCAAATAATATTCCACTATATGGAGGTACTGCATTTTCTTTTCTTTTTAAAAACATTTTTAATGTTTTATTTATTTGTGTGAGAGAGACAGAGAGAGACAGAGAGAGACAGAGCACGAGCAGTGGAAGGACAGAGAGAGGGAGACACGGAATGTGAAGCAGGCTCCAGGCTCTGAGCTGTCAGCACAGAGCCCAATGCGGGGCTCACACTCACAAATTGTGAGGTCACGACCTGACCCGAAGTCGGATGTTTAACCAACTGAGCACCCCAGGCGCCCCAAGTTACTGCACTTTCTGGATCCATTCATCAGTTGGTAGATTTGTTTCCTCTTTTTGGCTATATGAACAATGCTGCTATGAACATTGACAATGCAAGTATTTGTGTAGACATATCTCTTCATATCTCTTGGGTATAGACCTAGGAGTGGAATTGCCAGGTCTACGTTTAACTTTTTGAGGAACAGCTAGACTGTTGCCCATAGTGGCTGCACCATTTTACATTCTCAGCAGCAATGTGTGCGAGGGTTTAATTTCCCATATCCATGATAACACTTGTTATTATTTGACTTTTTGCTTGTAGCCATACTAGTGGGTGTGGCCTTGATTTGCATTTCCCTGATGACTAATGATGTCTAGCATCTTTCCGATGCTTATTGGCCATTTGTACATCTTCTTTGGAGAAATGTGTACTCAGATTCCTTCGTTCATTTTTTAACTGAGTTATTTGTCTTTTTATTGTTGAGTTGTGAGAGTTCTTTACATGTTCTAGGTACAAGTCTCTTATCAGATTTATGACTTGCAAATATTTTCTGCCAGTCTATGGGTTGTATTTTCACTTTTCTCGACAGTCAGTGTCCTTTGAAGCACAAAGTTTTTCATTTTCATGAAGTCCAATTTTTCAATTTTGTCTTTTGTTAACATGTTGATTTTTAAGGACTCATTATTTATGGGGGAAAAAAGGACCCATCATTATAAACAAATTATCTCACTTTTTGCTTTCTATTATGTTTACTTTTGTGGATATCTTGCCATTACTGAAAATCTTACAAACTACATATACATCCCATACTTTGATAAAAACTGCTGTTAGGTCTGTAAGGCCTCTTTGTGTAGTACTACATTATGAAGAAATAGTAGTGTAGTATTTTTTCTTAATAATCACGATCTACTATCAGTTATTCTTTAATCTGACCCATACCTTAATTCTAGAATTAGATTAGTATATATACATATACATATACATATACATATATATGTATATGTATATATATATATTTTAATTTTTTTAATTTTTATTTTTGAGAGAGAAAGAGAGACAGAGCATGAGCAGGGAAGGGGCAGAGAGAATGGGAGACACAGAATCTGAAGCAGGCTCTGGGCTCCGTGCTGTCAGCACAGAGCTTGGCATGGGGCTCGAACTCCTGAACCTTGAGATCATGGCCTGAGCCGAAGTTGGACACTTAACCGACAAAGCCACCCAGGCGCCCCAAGTTTGATTAGTATACATCTTTATAACTTACATCAAATTCTATCAGACCTTTCCCAGAACTAGCACAGGCTTAAAATAGTTTTCACCTAGCATGAAATTAAAAAAAAATTTCTTGCACTTTTCTTCTCTTCTTTAATTCGATGGCTATTTCAGTTGAGGGACTCAAATTGTGTATTTGTTGCTCAAGTCCATCTTTTCTTCCACATCCTAAAAGCTGAGAGACAAATGTTATTTAGATATGTTAAGCCTCCAAGAACACATACAAAGAAATCTCCTAAATGAAGTCTTTCTGATCAGAAGTTTCATTTTGCTTTAGAAAACTGTCCCCAAACCATATTTTCAGAAGTTACTGCTGGCTGGGAAGAATTTAAGTTGATACATAATAGCATTTGCTTGTTTTGTTTTTAAGCAATACATTGAATTCAGAAACTGCTGCCTTTATAGAATTTCCAGTTATAAAATCCAATCAGATTAGAACTATCCAGTGAAATTTAAACAAAGTGCTTTTACTCTCTTTGTCCACATTATTCCTGACTCAAGCGTAGGGAACCTTATAACCGAAATCCCTCTTTCCTTCCAAACCCACCCAGAAGAAGGTCTTAAACCCTCCTTTTACGCATGGGGACCTAGGTTTTAATTGATGCACTTACTCAGGGCTTAGATGTTTGCACATCTGTATTGAAGAAATGTGTTTCAGATTGGGAAACCAATGTTTTGTTGATTTGTTTCAAAATCTTCCAAAGGAATAGGATTTATCTCCTTTAGTATCTTTCACCTGCAAAGGACGCAACACAGCTCAGAGGGGCTAAGGTAGGTGCTGAAAACAGCTCTTGAGCTGTGGTTCCCAGAGCCGGCTGATCATCTGAATCACCTGAGTAACCTCTGAGAGTCTGGCTGGGCAACCGAGTCACTAGCTTCCTGACGAGACTCCACAGCTCGGCTGGTACAGCAGCGGTTCAGACTGGAAAAAGCCAGAGGAGGTAGAGTGTTAAAGGCGGAATGAATACCTGCACTCTAAATAGTGGCTTACTGGAACAGTGGAGATTAGAAGCCTGAAAAGTTGTGTGTGATGACCAACCACTTGAGAGAAGGATGTATGCGTGTGTATTTCCAGAACCGGAAAGACTGGAGCATAATGCAAGGTACCTCACTGAGTCTCTTTACCTTTCCCTGCTCCCTCCACGCGTTTGGAACATATTTTTAAAATGTATTTATTAATATCCTAAAATGTACAACTCAAAGGGGAAGCTAGCTGATGTACGCTATTATGTAAATTCAAAATATATGCAAATATATAGTGCAAGAGTGGTTCCCAAGCCTTAGTCTTCATTAGAATCATCTGAAGAACTTTAAAATATACAGATTCATAGGCCCCCATCCCTTTTACTTGGTCCGGATCTCTGAGGATGGAACCTGGACATGTGTTTGTGTAGAAAGCTCTCCAGGGGATTCTGAGCAGCAGACATCCTTGCTTCTGGGCCAGCACAGGTGAGATAAGTCAAGTCCCCATGTTTTCATAATTCTCATCAAATAACGCTCAGCAGCTAGGATCCAAACTGCAGCTGGAACAGTGCCTCACCGTGGTGGTCCTCAAAAGTGTTAGAAGTCTTCCAGGAAATATTAGCTTGGTTTGTAAAGTGGAGAACAACAAGAAGAGAACTGGAATTACTTCATTCGGGGACAGTGTGGGAGAGAGAAGTACTAGACGTTGACCTCATCCTCCCCTTGACGAAAAGAAGACCAGGAAGGAACCCCCGGGGGGTCTGAGGGGGGCATTTGCACATCTGTGTTTCATCTTATTCTCTCCCTCCTCCTTTCTTCCTGGGGATTCCCTAGTTTCTGTTAACATCTCCCTTCTTCTTGCTGTTAGGAATCAGAGCCCAGGAGTCAGGAGGCTGCCTATTAGGTGGCTCCTACTGTCACCACCTTTTTCTTTTGTTCTTTCTTGGGACATAAAGCCCGTGATGCTCTAGACATGGTCCTTATTCTCAGACCATAGGCACCAGCATGGATTTTTAACTGTTGATCTTTCCTGGTGAACAATGCTAGACAAGCTAGAAGGACAGTTAATAGTTTAAGCTCGGCAGCATCGCTGAAATGCCTCTCCCCAGGCTCCCCCCTCCACGTGAGCTTCCACAGGCCTTCTCTTCACGTGAATCTGTCAGAAGACCCAATCCTACCAGCTCTCAGATATTTATAATCCCTTTACTTCTCCTGTTAGAGGCTCCACTCCTTACTATCTGGATGGCTCCTGTTAGGGGTGGGTGGAGGTTTAGATCGATATGATCTCCTGCAGCCTCTTCTCCCTGGGCTCTTACCCACTTTTAGTTTATCAGTAATTATTGTCCACACTGCTCTGCCCTGGGGTCTTTTCAGCAGCCTCCATCACTCTGTCCTGTGATGTCCTGATTATGGCGTCTTCACCCAAAGGAGGTGGAAGCAAGGAGGATGGGCTCGGGCTTTATGGCAGCTCTTCAGCTCTGCTAGTGACCAGTGTCACATGTGTGACTTTGGAAAAGTCACTCAGATGCTCTGGATCTGGCGACTCACCTGCAAAATGGGTCTCGGTTAGATAATACCCAAGGGCTCTCTCTTTCTCTTTTAATGTTTTGTTATTTGTTGTTGAGAGAGAGAGTGTGAGCAGGGGAGGGGCCGAGATGGGGTGGGGACAGAGGATCCGAAGCAGGCTCCAGGCTCCGTGCTGACAGCATAGAGCCTGATGTGGGCCTCAAACCCACGAACCATTAGTTCATGACCTAGGCTGAAGTCAGAAGCTCAACCAACTGAGCCACCCAGGAGCCCGTAACTGCTCTATCGTCTAAAAAAAATAGTCCTACTTCATTTATGATTCTTCCTTCTTCCTTTCCCTTGTATTTTATCAGCAGTAAGGTCATTTCTTCCCCCATTTCAGTAAGTATACCAGCTGTCCCTGCCCTTTCATTCCTTGTGCCCCAAGGCTCATTCACAACTTCATCACCTTACATCCAGATAATAACAACAGGACCCAGTGTTCTCCATTTTCTTCTCTAGTCAAAACATCAAGTTTCCAAATACATTTTTTTAATGTTTATTTTTGCGAGAGAGAGTGCACATGCGAGCAGGGGAGGGGCAGAGAGAATGGGGAGCAGGGGATTCAAAGTGGGCTCTGCACGGACAGCAGAGAGCCCAACGTGGGGCTCAAACCCACAAACCATCATAACCTGAGCAGAAGTCAGATGCTTAACTGACTGAGCTACCCAGGCACCCTACCAAATACATTTTTCTAAACACCTCTTTTTGTTTTGATATTACCCTGATCAGAAATCTACAGTGGCTTTCCAGTTCCTACCAAATGAGATATTAATCCTTTGTCTGGTATTTCAGAGTCTCAGCAGACTGATCTGAACTTACATTTCCAAACTTATGTTCCATGCCTCTCCCATTAAGAGCTCTTCTCCTGTCTCAAACTGTTCTGGTCATTCTATGCATAATTGTCTTATACCTCCTCATTGGAATTTCTTCCAAAATGTCTTCTTTCTCACCCATGTTTAAATTGTACCTTCAATAAAGCCCTGCTACCAACCTGTGCTTGATGCGGGAGTTCCTTAAACCTCTGCCATTCCTTAATTGTCTTTCCTCTCACTGAAGTACTCTTAAGGCTCCCTGCTCACATTACTTTTGGCTTTGATTTTCACTTACTAGGTCACCATATCTTTGAATACCTGGATGATATCGGATGATTATTTATTCTTCCTCAGGGTATATATAGTTCAGTACCTTGTACAAAATGTGTACTCGGTTAGCAGAATCTACCAAAAATCAGATGCTTATTAGTTACTTAGAAATACAGCCTCCTATAAATGTCAAGAGTATGTGGATTGTAATGATAATTTTCCTACACCAAAGCAAAGCATTGCAGGTACTGTGAAATGCACCCCCCTCACCCTATGCACGTATGCAGGCACACACGCTCCTGCACATACGCATATGCACACACACACACACACACACACACACTGCAAGCTTCTCTCTGGGGTCAGATGAAAGAGTTTCTAGTGCTTTTGAAGTCTGATTTGAAGAATCATAGGAAATGTTATCAGGGTTGTATTAGGAGTAGCTCTTCAGGAGTAGCTTAAACAAAAACAAGTATATGTTGGCCTCTGTGATGGGGAATGCAAGAGATAGATTTTCAGGCACAGCTGAATTTAAGGATTCCAATGTGTCCCAGCTGTGATTTAGTCCATCTTGATTTCCTCTGCAGACAAGTTCTTTCCACAGGATGGTAAAATAGCCCTTGGCAATTCCACGCTGAAGCAGTCTTCATGAGCAATCTAAGAGAACAGCTTCTTTTCCACAGCACAGTGACCTGTTCTTTGACCACTGGTTTCTTACCACTGATGCCCCTGGAGCCGCTTTACTGTATTCATGTATTGCAGGGACACCTCATGACCGCAACTAAACCCTAGTCAATCCCCATGTCTTATAATCCCATCTCAGAAACAGCAACAGTCCAGAACTGATGGCCACTTCCTAGATCAGCCTAAAAATCCTTTAATGAAACCCAAACCTTACATAAGATATTTTCTTCTTGTTGAATAGCATGTTCCTGTGATGGCTAATTTTATTAGTCGACTTGACTGGGCTAAGGGATGTCTGGATAGCTGATAAATCATTATCTGTGGGTGTGTGTGTGACGGTATTCCCAGAAGACATTAGCATTTGATTCAGTAGACTGAGGATAGAAGATCCACCTTCATCAATGTGGGCAGGCCTCATCCAATCCATTGGAAGTCTGAATACAACAAAAAGGCAGAAGACAGGCCAGGTCTCCTCTCTCATTTATTGAGCTGGGACATCATCTTCTCCTGCCATCGGACATCAGAGGTCCAGGTTCTTGGATGTTCAGGCTGAAACTGAATTAAAGCACTAGCTTTCTTGGTTCTCCAGTTTACACACAGCAGACTGCAGGACTTCTCAGCCTCTATAACTGTGTAAGCCAATTCCTATAATAAATCTCCTCTTCCATATATCTACGTAGAAATCCTATTGATTCTGTTTTTCTGGAGAATCTTGACCAACGCAGTTCCTCTGCAGTGCACTCCCTCACTGCAAATCAATACATCTGGTTTCATCAGACTAGAAGTTTGTGCTTCGTGGTCTCTAGCTAATTAAATTTTAATGGAGACATGGGAGGAATGAGCCTATATGTATGACCTTTACCCTAAATTAGCCCTTAGAGGGTATTTTCTGAGGATATTTTCTTGTGGGATTTTGGCTTCTTGTGTTATGCAGCACCTGTCCATTTTCACTGGAAACACTCCACAAGGATCTGAATGCTTTTAACATTGTGTCACCAAGGACATCTCCCCTTGATATCTAGCATCACACAAAAACCAAGGTTACATTGTCCTACAAGTCCCAGTTCTGTGTAATGAATTCTCAATGCAAAAACCTAATGTATACAGGAATGTGGAAATAAGGTATTAAAGGCAAAATGAAAAGTGAGTATGGCAGACCAAGACAGAGTGACTGCTGGCAGCCCAATATAGATCTTCTCCATCTGATTATCTTTCTTCTAGGAGTTTTTCCTTTACTACTAATTTCAAGTTATCTATTCTGTTTATCAAACTGACTTAGGAGCTTAAAGTAACTATTTCATCATCTTTATGGATTCTATGGGTCAAGAATGCAGAAAGAATACAGTGGGGATGGTTTATCTCTGTTCGCAATATTTGGGGCCTCAGCTGAGATGACTCTAAAGCTGGGGAGCAAATATCAGCTGGAGGTTTTATCGTTCACATGTCTGGCAGTTGATGTTGGCTGTTTGCTGGGACATGTGCTGAGGTTCTAGGCCAGAATGCCTCTTCAGGTGGACTGTGCTTCCTCTTACCATGAGGGCCTCAGACTAAAGTTTACATGGCAGATCAGAGCACTAAAGGTCAGTGTCTCAAGAAGACAAGCCAGGAACTGTTGTCTTTGATGGTCTAGCCAAGAGTATAGCATCACTTCCAGTGCACTCTGTTGGTCTGTCAGCCACATGTCCTCCCACATTCAAGGGGGAGATAGAACTTCTACCCCTTGTTAGTACAGATGTCAAAGAATTTGTAGGCATGTTTTCAATTTGCCACAATTAAAGACTAAGATAATTATCTCCCATTCCTTCACCTTGCACCCCCATCCTCTGTCTTTATATGTATCCTGGTGATTTCTACCATGTTAAATACATCATTAAATACAACACATAAATTATAATGGTATAGTGGTGTGAATCCAAGGATTCTTTCTGGCACCCCTGACTCTCTTAAACAGAGCTTGTTTGGCTATTTTTACATTTAGATTCAACTAAAATGGGATTTACTGAGAAAAGTATTCTTTCAAAGAGTAGAGTTGAATTCATACTAATTTTAAGTGAGGACTGAAAAACAGAGTTGTATCCCATAGAGTAATTTGAGTTATGACATTGGTTTGCATTGTGAGCTGCTGCAATGTCTTTTTAGTTGAACATTGGGGTAGAGTTTAGGGAAAAGGAAAGTCACCTTTGTTGCTAGGTAAGTGGTTTTCTCTTTAGTTGTACTTTTCTAGTAGTAACCCTGACAATTTGAATGTCTGGGCAGTGGGAAAAGATTCTTCAAAAATGGAGCCAGTGAATGAGTGGGTTTGGGCTCTGATCAGGTAAGAAATAAAAGAATAGTAACTAGGTTCCAGCACTGACAAACCAGATTGGTTCTAGTAGTCTAAGTATATTTATAGTATCAGTAAAAATTAAAAAGAAAAGAATATTTGGTGAACTTTCCAGGTGAGTGTTTTACTGGGAGAATCCACTTTAGTGTTAAAGCAATTTTTATTGGTTTTCATCCAAAACTTTTGGAAGCAAGCAAGACTTTTGAATTCTAAGCTTAAGGCTCAGCAGTCTGGTGGAAGGGAAAAAAAAATGACAGACTTTTGTTTTCACAAAGGTAACAAAATTATTTCCTTCTGGGAAAACAGACTTTATCTGATATAATATTTCTGAATTTGTTCTCCTTTTTAAATTACTTGTTAGTGTTGCTCACAAGATAGGGGTCACAATTCACCAAAGGTCCTAGTGGTATGGCAGTTACACAACATTGTTTATGAAGATTTTCTGAAGTTGAACCAACACAGGGAAGAATATCATCGCCTATAAAAGGCACTGTCAAGATTTGGAGCCAGAACAAATTATGTGGGTCAGGATACCAAGTCTTCTGCAAATATTTTATCAATTTCATGATCATGAACATGATCTTCTTCCTCTCCATCATAAGTGATTGAAACTAAGAACCAAGCCAATGTTAATAAATTAGATATCTTATTTAGCATTTTGTAACTGTGGAATACTGTTTAAAATAAGCCCATATTCCTAGCATTATGTATAGGTCAAGAAAAGGTAATATTTGTAGTTTGAACTTAATAAAAATGACTGCTAGTTAATAACTTATTCCTATGCAAGATAAAACAGGGAAATCTGTTTATGAAAACAGATACATGATTTTTTTGTAATACCTTTTTTTTTTATATTTCAAAGAGATACAAGATAATGTCACTAACAATTGTCTACCTGTGGGGTGCCTGGGTGGCTCAGCCGGTTAAGTATCCAACTTCAGCTCAGGTCATGATCTCATGGTCCGTGAGTTCGAGCCCCATGTCAGGCTGTGTGCTGACAGCTCAGAGCCTGAAGCCTGCTTCAGATTCTGTGTCTCCCTCTCTCTCTGCTCCCCCCCCCCCCCACTAGTGCTCTGTCTCTCAAAAAATGAATAAACGTTAAAAAAAAATTACAAAAAATCAATTGTCTACCTGTACACTAAGAACTGTAAGACACTGATGAAAGACAATGAAGACACATATAAATGGAAATATATTTTGTGCTCATGGATCAAAAGAATTAATATTGCTAAAATGTCCATACTACCCAAAGTGATCTGAAGATTCAACATAATCCCTATCAAAATTCCAATGGCATTTTCCACAAATTCTATAATTTGTGGAAAATTAGCCAAAGCAATAATAAGAAAGAAGAATAAGGCTAGAAGCATCACATTTCCTGATTTCAAACTATTATTACAAAACTGTAGTAATCAAAACAGTATGGTACTGGCATAAAAACACATAGACCAATGGAACAGAATAGGGAGCCCAGAAATAAAGCCATGCATATCTGGCCAATTAATTTATGACAAAGGAAATAAAAATCTAAAATGAGAAAAGAATAGTTTCTTCAATAAGTACTGTTGGAAAAACTGGATAGCCACCTGCAAAAAAAAAAAATAATAATACTGGGCTTTTATTTTACACCATACACATAATGGATTAAAGACTTGAACTTAAGATCTGAAACCTTAAAACTCATAGAAGAAAGTACAGGAATGAGCTTCATGGTATCAGTTTTGGCAATGATTTTTTGAATTTGACACCAAAAGCAAAGGCAGCAAAAGCAAAAGTTAGCAAGTGGGATGACATCAAAGTAAAAAGTTTCGGCACAGTCAAGGAAACCATCCACAAAATGAAAAACCAAACTATCCAATGGGAGAAAATATTTGCAAATCCTATATCTGATAAGGGGTTGATAATCTAACATATATAAAGAACTCCTATGACTCAACAGCAAAATAAACAAACTCTCTGACTAAAAAATGGGCACAGGAAATGAGGAGACGTATTTCCAAAGAAGACATACAGATGACCAACAGGTACATGAAAAGATGCCCAACATCACTGATTATCAGGGACACGATGATATGTCATCTCACATGTGTTAGAATAACTACCATTAAAAAAGCAAGAGATAACAAGTCTTGGCAAGGATGTTGAGAAAAAGGAACCGGTAATGTAAATTGGTGCAGCCACTATGAAAAACAGCATGGAGGGTCCTCAAAAGATTAAAAATACAGGGAGTTGGGGGGTTGGTGAAATGGACAAAAGTGGTCAAAAAGTACAGCTTCTAGTTATAAGGTAAGTAAGTCTTGGGAATCTAATCTACAGCATGGTGACTGCAGTTAACAATACTGTATTGTATATTTGAAATTTGCTGCTAGAGTAGACTTTTTTTTTAATTTTTAAAAATATTTATTTTTGACAGAGAGAGAGACAGACAGACAGACAGACAGACAGAGCATGAGCAGGGGAGGGGCAGAGAGAGAGGGAGACACAGAATCTGAAGCAGGCTCCAGGCTCTGAGCTGTCAGGACAGAGCCCAACGTGGGGCTCGAACTCAGACCGCAAGATCATGACCTGAACCAAAGTCAGATGCTCAACTGACTGAGCCACCTAGGTGCCCCGCTGCTAGAGTAGATCTCTCTAAAAGTTCTCATCACAAAAAAAGTTTGTAACTGGGTGGTGAAGGATCGTAATTAAGCTTATTTTCATAATCATTTTATAATATAGACATGAATGATTATGCTGTACACCTAAAACTAATAGGATGTTTTATATCAAATCTCAATAAAAAAGAATACAGTACAATTTTTAAAAAAATTAAAAAATAGTGCTATTTCTGTGATCTAGCAATCCCACTTCTGGATACTTATGCAAAAAAAAATGAACACATGATCTTGAAGAGGTGTCTACACTCCCATGTTCATTGCAGCATTATTCATAATAGCCAAAATATGGAAATGACCTAAGTGTACATCAACAGCTGAATGGATGAAGAAGGTGTGAAAGGCATATGTGTATATATATATATATATATATATATATATATATATATAATTCAGCCATGTGAAAGAAGGACATCCCATCATTTGCCACAAAATAAATAGACCTTGAAAGCATTATGCTAAGTGAAGTCAGAGAAAGACAAATACTGTATGATATCACCTTTATCATGTGGAATCTAAAAAAGCCTAACACATAGAAACACAGACTAGAAGGGTGGTTTTTAGAAGCTGTGGGATGAGAGTCATTATAGTTAAGTATACTGTTATGTACTTGAAAGTTGCTAAGAGAATAAATACTATTCTTTTTTTTTAATGTTTATTTATTTTTGAAGGAGAGAGAGAGCGTGATCAGGGGAGGGGCAGAGAGAGAGGGATACACAAGAATCTGAAGCAGGCTCCAAGCTCTGAGCTGTCAGCACAGAACCTGATGGGGGGCTTGAACTCACGAACTGTGAGATCGTGACCTGAGCCGAAGTCGGACGCTTAACCAAGTGAGCCACCCAGGTGCCCCTAAATGTTCTTATCACAAAGAAGAAATAGTATTTAGATGATATGATTCAGGTGTTTGCTAACACTATGGTCATAATTACTTTGCAATATTTAAGTGTATTAAATCAACACATTGCACGCCTTAAACTTGCGCATTTTTTTTAATGTTTACTCATTTCTGAGAGACAGAGACAGAGTGAAAGTGGGTGAGAGGCAGAGAAAGAGAGGGAGACACAGAATCTAAAGCTAGCTCCAGGCTCCGAGCTGTCAGCACTGAGCCTGATACTGGGCTGGGACTCATGAACTGCGAGATCATGACCTGAGCTGTAGTCAGATGCTTAACCGACTGAGCCGCCCAGGTGCCCCAAACATGTATATTGTTAAAAGTCAGTTATATCTCAATAACTCTGGGAAAAACCTATAATTATCTACATGATATTTACTCATGTAATGCTTACCTTTGTGTATGACTATATATCCTATATTTGCACTATAATTTGACATAAAAGAACAAATATGATACCATCAAGGTGAATCTTTGCTGTGTGGGTTGCCCAACATTTCTTCTCCTTCCTCTCAGTAACAATTCCCTAGTTGTTTGGGTATCCCCTTTCTACCTCCACACCACTCATGTGCTCAGAACAAGCTAACTCTAGTGTTGGCTTCAGGGATTGAACTTAGTCAGCTTAAATCAATTAGCACAGTCTTTCTGTCTGGCCTCAGCGATTAGTACAAGAATGGGCACAGAACCCAGATTGGGCCAATGAGAAGCAAGGAAATATGGCTGAGAAGTTCTCTTTCACAGGCACTTTCCCTTTCTGAGGGCATCTCCAGAAGAAACCCTCCTTTGCAATGCAAAGAGGCAAAAAACCAAGCTGACGACAAAGCCTGCATCACAGAGGGCAAAGCCAAGAAATAGAGCCAAGACCTTGATAACAGTATGAAGTCTCTGGTTCAATCCATTCCCAAAACCTTGGACTATAAAGTTACTTGAGCCAACACATTCCTATTGTAGCTTAAGCCCGTTTGGATTGAGATTCCTGTTTTCTGCAGCACAAGGTCCTAAGTGTGTCATAGGCTAAAATGTTCAGTAAAAGGAAGAGCAAAATATTTACCTGAATTGATCATCTTATTTACACACAAAATTCATAAGATAGAATTCATAATATTTCAATATCATGTTATACAGGTAGCTTTTATTCCTCCATCCCCTGCCTTTGTTTGCTCTCACAGACTGACAGAGCTCAGAAATGGAGCTGTGTTAAGAATAATGAAGTCCGGGGCACTTGGGTGACACAGTCAGTTAATCATCAGACTCGATTTAAGTTCAGGTCATGATCTCACAGTTTGTGATATTGAGCCCTGCATTGGGCTCTGCACTGATTAGTGCGAAGCCTGCTTGGCATTCTCTCTCTCTGTCTCTCTCTCTCTCTCTCTGCCCCTCCCCTGCTTCTTCCCTCTCTTTCTCTCTCAAAATAAATAAACTTAAAAAAAAAAAAAAGAATGATGAAATCCACCCTAGGCTTAGCACACTGGGTAATGGTCCACTCCTACAAAAGTCATAGGTGCACAAAGAGGGTGGTGCTAGCTGTCATGCTATACCTGTGTCACATGGATTAATTTTTTAAATACGGTTTTATTAAAGTGCCATTGACATATAGTAAATGGTACATACTTAAATTATACGATTTAATCAATGTTGATGTATTTATACTTGTATGAAACCATCACTACGACCAAGATAGTGAATATCTCTATAACCTTCAAACGTCTCTTTGTATTCCTCTGTAACCCTCCCTCTCACCCCACCCTGACACCCCTACTAATCTCCAGACAATGGCTGATATGCTTTCTGTCACTATAGATTACTTTGCATTTCTAGGATTTTACATAAATGGAATCACACACTGTTCCTTCTTTGGCTTCTTTCATCATAATTATTTTGAGTTTCATCCATATTGTGTGTATCAGTGGCTCATTTATTTATGCTAAGTAGTATTCTAGTTTATGGAAACACCAAAATTCATTTATCTGTGCAACTGTGGATTGACATCTGAGTTATTTCCATTTTGGAGCTATTATAAACAATGCTATAAACATTACCATACAAATGTGTGATGTACATATGTTTGCCTTTCTAGCAGGTAAATGTCTAGCTGTGGAATGAAGGCTCAGATGGTAGGTGGATGTTTAACATTTTAAGAAGCCACCATACTGTAGTCCAAAGTGACTGTACAATTTTACATTCCTACTGTTGGTATATGAGAGTTCTAGTTGCTTCACATCTTGCCCACATTTGGTATGATCAGTCTTTTTAATATTAGCTATCCTCATAAGTATAGAGTAGTATCTTACTGTTATTTTGATTTGTATTTATGACAAATGATACTGAACATAATTTTATGTACTTAGTTGCATGCCATAAATCTTCTTTGGTGAGGTATCCATGCAAAACTTTTGCCCATTTTTATAAAGTTTTTATTTTAATTCCAGTTAGTTAATAGACGGTGTTATATTAGTTTCAGGTGCATAATACAGTGATTCAGCACTTCCCTACATCACCCAGTGCTCATCACAAGTGCCCTCCTTAATCCCCTCCCCTCTGGTAACCATTAGTTTATTCTCTATAGGTAAGAATCTGTTTCTTGGTTTGTCTCTCTCTCTCTCTCTTTTTTTCCTTTGCTCATTTGCTTTGTTTCTTAAAATTCACATATGAGTGAAATCATATGCTATTTATCTTTCTTTATCTGTTGACTTTTTAGTTTTGTTGATTGTTTCCTTTCCTATACAGAAGCTTTTTATTTTGATGTAGTCCCAATAGTTCATTTTTGCTTTTGTTTCTCTTGTTTAGGGGACATATCTAGAAAAAAAGTTGCTGTGACCGATGTCAAAGAATTACTGCCTTTTTAACTTTTGCCCATTAAAACAATTTAAAAATTTTTTAAATGTTTATTTATTTTTGAGACAGAGAGAAAGAGAGGGAGAGAGAGAGAGAGAGAGAGAGAGAGAGAGAGAAAACAAGCGGGGGAGGGGCAGAGAGAGAGGGAGACATGGAATCTGAGGCAGGCTCTGGACTTTGAGCTGTCAGCACAGAGCCTGATGTGTGGCTTGAACTCACAATCTATGAGATCATGACCTGAGCTGAAGTTGGATGCTTAACCGACTGAGTCACCCAGGTACCCCATCTTTTGCCCATTTCTTCTTTTTTGAGTTAATTATTTATATGTCCTGGATAGAAGACCTGTATTAGATGTGTGATTGCAAATATTTTCTCCAGATCTGTGGCTTGCTTTTCATTCTCTTAATGGTGTCTTTTGGAGAGCAAAAGTTTTTCATTTTCATGAAGTGCAATTTATCATTTTTTTCTTTTCTGGATTGTCCATTTGGTGTCATATCTCAGAAATCTTTGCCTAAATCAAGGTCCTGAAATTTTTCTCATGTTTTCTTCTAGAAGTTTTCTGTCATTAGAATTTACATTGAGGTCTCTGATCCATTTTAAGTTAAATTTTCTATACAGTAAAATGTATAGATCAAAGTTATTTTTTCTTTTGCCTATGAATATTTAAATTTTCTCAGCACCATTTGTAAAAACAATTTCTCCTTCCTCCACTGAATTGGCTTTGCACCTAGGTCAAAAGACAAAGATCTATACATGTGTAGGTTTATTCATGTACCATCTGCTCTGTTCTTTCTTTTCTTTTCTTTTTTTAATTTTTTTTAATGTTTATTTATTTCTGAGACAGAGAGAGACAGAGCATGAGTGGGGAAAGGGCCGAGAGAGAGGGAGACACAGAATCCGAAGCAGGCTCCGGGCTCCTAGCTGTCAGCACAGAGCCCGACGCAGGGCTCGAACCCACAAACTGTGAGATCATGACCTGAGCCGAAGTCGGTCGCACAACCGACTGAGCCACCCAGGCACCGCCATCTGCTCTGTTCTATTAATATATATGTCTATTTTTACAATCCTGCACTATCTTAATTATTGTATATTTATGAAAAATCTTGAAATAAGGTACTGTTAAATCTTCAGCTGTGTTTTCCCCCCAGTTATATTGAAAAATAATTGACATACATCACCATGTAAGTTTAAGATCTACAGCATGATGGTTTTATTTACATATATTGTTAAATCATTGGAATAGGTCTAGTGCACATGCATCATCTTGTATAGATACAATAAAAGAAAAGAAAAATAGATTCTCCTTATGATGAGAACTCTTAGGATCTACTCTAAACAACTTTCCTATATATCCTGCAACAGTGAAAATGATGTTCATCATATTGTACATTATATATCTCTGGTACTTATTTATCTTACAACTGGAAGTTTATACCTTTTGACCACCTTCCTTTAATATCCCCTCCCCAGCCCTCTTCTCCAGCAACCATAAATTTGATCTTTTTTCTATGAGTTTTGTGGTTCTTTCTCTTTCTTTGTTCTTTCTTTGTTCTTTCTTTCTTTCTCTTTCTTTCTTTCTTTCTTTTTAATTTGTTTCGTCTTGATTCCACATATAAGTGAAATCATAGAGTATTTGTCTTCCTCTATCTGACTTATTTTTCTTAGCATAGTGCCTTCAGGGTCTATCCATGTTGTTCCAAAGGGTAGTATTTCCTATTTTTTTGTGGCTGAATAATATTCCATTGTATTACACACCCACCCACATGCACACACACACATACACACACACAGACACAGACACAGACACACACACACACACACACCAACTTCTTTATCCATTCATCCATTGATGGACACTTAGGTTGTTTCCACATCTTGGCTATTGCAAATAATGCTGCAATGAGCATGGGGGTACAGATACTTTCTTGAGTTAGTATTTTCACTTTCTTTGGATATATTCCTAGAAGTGGAATTGCTGGGTCATATAGTAGTTCTATTTGAAGTCTTGAGGGACCTTCATATTTTTTCCATAGTGGCTGTACAAGTTTGTAATCCCACAAATAGTACACAAGGGTTCACTTTTCTTCAGATCCATGACAGCATTTGTTATCTTTTATGCTTTTGATGATGGCCATTCTAACAGGCATGAGGCAATATCTCATTGTGTTTAAATTTGCATTTTCCTAATGACTAGTGATGCTGAGCATCTTTTCATGTAACTGTTGGTCATTCATACATCTACTTTGGAAAAATGTCTATTCAAGTTCTTCCCCCCCTCCTTTTTAAAGTTTATTTATTTTGAGAGAGAGAGAGAGAGAGAAAGTGAGGATGAGCGGGGGAGAGAGAGGGAGAGAGAGAGAGAGGGAGAATCCCAAGCAGGCTTCATGCTCTAGGCTGAACCTGATGTAGAGGTCTTAGTAGAGCAATTAGGAAAGAAAAAGAAAAGCCATCAGAATTGGAAAGAGGGAGGGAAAGTTGTTTCTATTTGCAGATGTCATGATTTTATAGGTAGAAAATCCTAAAGACTCAACCAAAATACTGTTAATACTAATCAACAAATTCAATAAAGTTTCAAGATACAAAATCTATATATACAAAATCTGTTGCATTTCTATACACTAATAATATATCAGAAAATTAAAACAGTATTATTTACAATTGCTTCAAAAAGAATAAAATAACAAGGGACAAATTTAACCAAAGAAGTTTCTACTCTGAAAACTGCAAAACACTGATGAAAGAAGTCAAGGAAGACCTAAATAAATAAAAAGGTATTCTGTATTCATAGATTGGAAGAATTAATATTGTTAAAACGTTCTTGGCACAAGAACAGACACTCAGATCAATGAAACAGAATAGAGAACCCAGATATTTACCCAGAAACGTATGGCCAACTCATCTTTGACAAAGCAGGAAAGAATATCCAATGGAATAGAGACAGTCTCTTCAGCAAGTGGTGCTGGGAACACTGGACAGCAACATGCAGAAGAATGAACCTGGACCACTTTCTTACACCACACACAAAAATAAACTCAAAATGGATGAAAGACCTCAATGTAAGACAGGAAGCCATCAAAATCCTCGAGAAGAAGGCAGGCAAAAACCTCTTTGATCTTGCCTGCAGCAACTTCTTACTCAACACATCTCCGGAGGCAAGGGAAACAAAAGCAAAAATGAACTACTGGGACCTCATCAAAATAAAAAGCTTCTGCACAGAGAAGGAAACAATCAGCAAAACTAAAAGGCAACTGACAGAATGGGAGATGATATTTGCAAAGGACATATCAGATAAAGGGTTAGTATCCAAAATCTATCAAGAGCTTATCAAACTCAACACCCAAAAACCAAATAATCCAGTGAAGAAATGGGTAAAAGACATGAATAGACACATTTCCAAAGAAGACATCCAGATGGCCAACCGACACATGAAAAAAATGCTCAACATCCCTCCTCATCAGGGAAATACAAATCAAAACCACAAGGAGATACCACCTGACACCTGTCAGAATGGCTAACATTAACAACTCAGGCAACAGCAGATGTTGGCGAGGATGTGGAGAAAGAGGATCTCTTTTGCGTTGTTGGTGGGAAGGCAAGCTGGTGGAGCCACTCTGGAAAACAGTATGGAGGTTCCTCAAAAAGCTAAAAATAGAAATACCCTACAACCCAGCAGTTGCACTACTAGGCATTTATCCACGGGATACAGGGGTGCTGTTTCAAAGGGATGCATGCACCCCCATGTGTATAGCAGCACTATCAACAATAGCCAAAGTGCCCAAATGTCCATCGATGGATGAATGGATAAAGAAGATGTGGTATATATATATATATACAATGGAGTATTACTTGGCAATCAAAAAGAATGAAATCTTGCCATTTGCAGCTATGTGGATGGAACTGGAGGGTATTATGCTAAGTGAAATTAGTCAGAGAAAGACAAAAATCATCTGACTTCATTCATATGAGGACTTTGAGAGACAAAACAGATGAACATAAGGGAAGGGAAACAAAAATAATATAAAAACAGGGAGGAGGACAAAACAGAAGAGACTCATAAATATGGAGAACAAACTGAGGGTTACAGGAGGGGTTATGGGAGGGAGGATGGGCTAAATGGGTGAGGGGCACTAAGGAATCTGCTCCTGAAATCATTGTTGCACTATATGCTAACTAATTTGGATGTAAATTTTAAAAAATAAAAAAAAGTAAAAAAAAAATAAAAATAAAAGAATACTTCATGAAAATGAAAAAAAACGTTAATTACTATCAAAAGCCATCTATAGATTCAATTCCAACTCTATCAAGATTCCAATAGTTTTTTTTTTTACAATAATAGAAAAAAACACTCCTAAAATATGTGGAACCAAAAAAGACTCTGATTTACAATGATTTTTTGGAAATCATGTCAAAGACACAAGCAACAAAATAAAAAGTAAACAAATGGGACTACATTAAACTGCAAAGCTTCTACACAGAGAAAGAAACCATCTACAAAGTGAAAAGACAATGTATGGAATAGGAAAAATTATTTGCGAACGATATATATGATAAGGGGTTAATATCCAAAATATATAAAGAACCCAAAACTGTAAAATACCTATGAATAATCTAACCAAAGAGGTGAAAAATCTATTCACTGAAAACTATAAAAGCTTATGAAAGAAGTTAAAGAAGGCACAAAAAAATGGAAAGATGTTCTATGCTCCTGGATATGAAGAACAAATATTGTTAAAGTGTCAATACTACCCAAGCAATCTACATATTCAATGCAATCCCTATCAAAATAACAGCAGCATTCTTTACAGAGCTAAAACAAACTATCCAAAAATTTGTATGGAACCAGAAAAGACTGCAAATAACCAAAGTAATTTTGAAAAAGAAAACCAAAGCTGCAAGCATCCCAATCCCAGACTTCAAGCTGTATTACAAAACTGTAATCAGCAAGACAGTATGGAACTGGCACAAGAACAGACACTCAGATCAATGAAACAGAATAGAGAACCCAGATATTGACCCAGAAACATATGGCTAACTAATCTTTGACAAAGCAGGAAAGAATATCCAATGGAATAGAGACAGTCTTTTCAGCAAGTGGTGCTGGGAACACTGGACAGCAACATGCAGAAGAATGAACCTGGACCACTTTCTTACACCACACACAAAAATAAACTCAAAATGGATGAAAGACCTCAATGTAAGACAGGAAGCCATCAAAATTCTGGAGGAGAAAGCAAGGAAAAATCTCTTTATTCTCAGCCACGGCAACTTCTCACTCAACACGTCTCTGGAGGCAAGGGAAACAAAAGCAAAAATGAACTACTGGGATCTCATCAAAATAAAAAGCTTCTGCACAGCGAAGGAAACAATCAACAAAACTAAAAGGCAACCCACATAATGGGAGAATATATTTACAAATGACATATAGGATAAGGGTTAGTATCCAAAATCTATCAAGAACTTATCAAACTCAACACCCAAAAAACAAATAATCCAGTGAAGAAATGGGCAAAAGACATGAATAGACACTTCTCCAAAGAAGACATCCAGATGGCCAACTGACACATGAAAAGATGCTCAGCATCACTCATCATCAGGGAAACCAAAACCACAAGGAGATACCACCTGACATCTGTCAGAATGGCTAACATTAACAACTCAGGCAACAACAGATGTTGGTGAGGATACAGAGAAAGAGGATCTCTTTTGCACTGCTGGTGAGAATGCAAACTGGTGCAGCCCCTCTGGAAAACAGTATGGAGGTTCCTGAAAAAATTAAAAATAGAAATACCCTATGACCCAGCAATTGCACTACTAGGTATTTATCCAAGGGATACAGGTGTGCTGTTTTGAAGGGGTACATGTACCCCAATGTTTAGATTAGTGATACCAACAATAGCCAAAGTGTAGAAAAAGCCCAAATGTCTGTTGACAGATGAATGGATAAAGAGGAAGCAGTATCTATATATAATGGAATATTACTACTCAGCAATCAAAAAGAATGAAATCTTGCCATTTGCAACTATGTGGATGGAACTGGAGGGTATTATACTAAGTGAAATTAGTCAGAGAAAGACAAATATATGACTTCACTCATATGAAGAATTTAAGATACAAAACAGATGAACATAAGGGGCAGGAAGCACAAATCATATAAAAACATGGAGGGGGAAAAACATAGAGACTCTTAAATATAGAGAACAAACAGAGGGCTGCTGGAGGAGTTGTGGGAGGGAGAATGGGCTAAATGGGTAAGGGGCATCAAGGAATCTACTCCTGAAATCATTATTGCACTACATGCTAATGAACTTGGATGTAAATAAAATAAATTATTTAAAAAATGCAAAAAAAAAAAAAAGAAGTCATACAACTCAATAGGAAAAAATCCATTAAAATGTGCAAAGAACTTGGGGCACCCGGGTGGCTCAATCGGTTAAGTGTCCGACTCTAGATTTCAGCTCAGGTCCTGATTTCACGGTCATGATGAGATTGAGCCCTACATCAGGCTCAGCCTGGAGCACAGGTAAATGAATAACAGTGGTGAGACTGGACACACTTGTCTGGTTGCTCATATAGATGTATTCTTTTTTGAAGTTGTTTTGGCTCTTCTAGATCCTTGTACTTCTATAGGGATTTTAGAATCATCTTGTTAGTTTAAACAAAAACACCTTCTGGAATTTTGCTGCAAATTGTATTAAATGTACAGACCAGTTTGGAGACAATTGACATCTGAACAATATCGAGTATTTTAACTATTTTTTTTCTTTCTTTTTTTAAAATGAGCTCTATGCCCAACTCACAACCTTGAGATTGAGAGTCTCATCCTCTACCAACTGAGCCAGCCAAGGGCTGAGTATTATAACTCTTTAACAGAGTACAGTAAAACCTTGGATTGTGGGTAACTTGTTCTGTGAGTGTTCTGCAAGATGAGAAGACATTTCTAATAAATTTTAACTTGATAAATGAGCAGTGTCTTGCAATACGAGTAGTATGTGAGGCCGAATGTCACATGATCACCACTGAGCCATTGGTTCTTCTCTCTCTTTCTCTCTCTCTCTCTCTCTCTCTCTCTCTCTGCCAGATTGTGGGTGATTGTCTCCCATGCTCAGATGCTCAGTCTCAGGCCATGGTGTTTGGCAGAAATCAGTGTTTTTTCAGAACTTTGGAAGGTGCCCACAACTGGCACTAGTGTATGTTTTGTCACTTCAAAGCACCTATGGACATTCCTTTGTCTTTCCATACAAGAGTAAGCTTAGGAATGCTTTGCTTCATTCTAGGTCAGGCTGCCTGCAGATATAGACCCTTTCCTCTGCTGCCTTATTGGCAGTTACATTAAATACAGTATATGACAAGAGTTTATTAATACTGTACTGTAATCAACATCCATGCAAATGTATACAATGGTCCCCATGCAGAAAAAAGTTGAGAGGCAGTAAGAAGAAGGAGATGGTTATGGTGGAAATTAAGAAGGAAATCATCAAGAAGTACAAATGAGGTTATCCGAGTGGCCAAAATAGCAAGATTTTATAAGAAGTCTACATTGACCATTTGCACAATATTAAAGAAAAAAAGAAGAAATAAGGGGCTAGATGAAGCAAAAGGAGTCAAAAGAATATCAAAGTAATGGCTACATGTTCTGGAAGATGTAGAAAAATTGCTTCCAGTTTGGGTAAACGAGAAGCAACCAGAAGGTGATACTGTGACTGAGAACTTTGTCTGTGAGAAGGCAAAGGCCTTGTACACCAACCGTGTCAGTGAACTGCCAGGTACGTCAACAGAAAATAAGAAGGCTTCAAGGCCAGCAGGGGATGGTTTGATAACTTTAAGAGGAGAAGTGGCATTCATAGTGTTGTGAGGCATGGAGACACTGTGAGTTCAACCACTAAGGCAGCTGAGGCATTTGCTACTGAGTTCCAGAAGCTCATGTTTTCCAAATGTTACCTGCTGGACCGATTTTTTTTTTTTAACTGCAATGAGATGGGGCTTTTTTGGAAAAAGATGCCAAAGAGGACTTACCTTACAGAAGAAGAAAATCTAATGTCTGGTCACAAGCCCATGAAAGACCGTCTCACCTTCTTGTTTTGTGCTAATGCAAGCGGGGACTTCAAAGTCAAGCCCCTGCTCATGAGTATCATTCCGAGAATCCACGAGCCTTCAAGAAAGGCAGGGTGCAGAGGAGCCAATGTTATGTGGAGGTCCAACAGCAAGGCTGGAGTCACTCATATCTTGTTCACTGAGTGGATCAACAAGGTCTTTGGTCCTTCAGTGAAGAAATACCTTTTAGGAAAGAATCTGCCACTCAAAGCCTTGCTGGTTATGGATAATGCCACTGCTCATCCTCCAGGCTTTGAAGACAACTTACTGAAGGAATTCGAGTTCATTAAGGTCAAGTTTGTTTCTCCCAACACCACTCCAATCCTCCAGCCCATGATTTCAAACTTTAAAAAACTTTATACCAAAGCACTATTTCAGTGAACCTTGAGATGACCGAAGTAACAAAGCTTACCCTCCAAGAGTTTTGGAAAATTCATTTCTGAATCGTGAACTGCCTCAAGATCATTGATAAAGCCTGGGATGGGGTCACCAAGAGAACCCCCAAATCTGCTTGGAGAAAACTGTGCTCTGATTGTGTTCTTGGACATGACTTAGAGGGGCTTGCCCACCAACAGGAGCCATCAGTTGTCAATGAAATTGTGTCCTTGGGGAAGACCAGGGGACTAGAGGTGAATAAGGAGGACATTCAGGAGCTGGTGGAGGAACATGGCCAGGAGCTGTCTACCGATGTACTGATGGATCTGCATCACCAGCAACAGCAAGAGGTTATGGAGGAGATCTCATCTGCAGAAGGGGAGGAGAAAAAGGCAGAGTAATCTCTCACTTCATATGAGATTAGGAAGATGTGTAAAACGTGGGAAACAGTGAAGAATTTTATAGAAAAGCCCCAGCTGAATAAGGTTGTAGCAGTGAGAGCGATGACTCTGTTTAACAACAATGTAATGTCACATTTCCATGAAATCCTCCAAAGGAGGCAAAAGCAAGTGGCATTGGATAGGTTCCTTGTTAAAGTTGCACGAAAAGAAAACGATTCCATTGATCCAATAGGTAGCAGTGATTCTGTGAGAGTGAAAGTCGTCCTGCACAATGACCCTCTTCTTGCTCATCTCCCTCACACCAGTCACAAAGGTTTTCAAAAGTAAGTGCAGGTTAATTTATTTTTCTTTATATTTTGTATTTTCTGTATTATTTGGTATTATATTACAGTACTATAATGATTTTTATGTGAATATTTTTGGGTTGTCGAATGAATCATCTGAGTTTCCATTATTTCTTATGGGGAAATTCACTTTGATATACAAGTACATTGGATTACAAGCCTATTTATGGAACAAATTATGCTCACAAACCAAGGTTTTACTGTATTTGTTTCTACTTATTTAGGTCTTCTTTATTTTCTGTTGGAAATATTTTGTAGTTTTAATGTATAGATCTACATACCTTTTGTTGTATTTATGTCTAAATATACTTCATATATTTTGATGCTATAGAATTAGTGGTTTTAAGTTTCAATTGCTGTTTGTTCCTTGTTATAGAAATACAACTGATTCTAAAATCATTTTTATTGACATATGACATTATATTAGTTTCAGGTATACAACATAATGATTCAATACATGTATATCATGAAGTAGTTACCACAATAAGTCTGGTTAACTTCTATCACCAAACATAGCTACATTTTTTTTCTTATGATGAGAACTTTTAAGATGTACTCTCTTAGCAACTTTCAAATACATAATATTATTAGCTATAATCATTACGCCATACATTATATCTCTAGGCTTATTTATTTTATAATCAAAAGTTTGTACCTTTTGGCCACCTTCACCCATTTTGTCCATCCTCCCAGCCCCCACCTATGGCAACCATCAATCTGTTCTCTGTATACATGAGTTTGTTAAAAAAAAAAAAACAACACCGAATTCCTTTTATTTATTTTTTTATTTTTTTATTTTTTTTAATGTTTATTTATTTTTGAGACAGAGAGAGACAGAGCATGAACAGGGGAGGGTCACAGAGAGAAGGAGACACAGAATCTGAAACAGGCTCCAGGCTCTGAGCTGTCAGCACAGAGCCCGACGCGGGGCTCGAACCCACGAACCGTGAGATCATGACCTGAGCCGAAGTCGGACGCTTAACCGACTGAGCCACCCAGGCGCCCCCCGAATTCCTTTTAATTTCACACACAGGTGATCTCATACAGCTATTTGTCTTTCTCTGAGTTATTTCACTTAGCATAATGCCCTAAAAGTCTATCCTTATTGTTGCAAATGTCAGGATTTCCTTCTTTTTTATGGCTGAATAGTATTTCATTGTATATATATCCCATATTCTTCTTTTTAAATAGATTTTATTTTTTACAGCAGTTTTTTAAACTTGTTTTATTTTTTATTTTTTTAAATTTACATCCAAATTAGTTAGAATATAGTCAAACAATGATTTCAGGAGTAGATTCCTTAGTGCCCCTTACCCATTTAGCCCATCCCCCCTCCCAAACCTCTCCCGTAACCCTCAGTTTGTTCTCCATATTTATGAGTCTCTTCTGTTTTGTCCTCCTCCCTGTTTTTATATTATTTTTGTTTCCCTTCCCTTATGTTCATCTGTTTTGTCTCTTAAAGTCCTCTTATGAGTGAAGTCATATGATTTTTGTCTTTCTCTAACTGACTAATTTCACTTAGCATAATACCCTCCAGTTCCATCTACATAGTTGCAAATGGCAAGATTTCATTCTTTTTGATTTCCGAGTAATACTCCATTGTGTGTGTGTGTGTATATATATATATATATATATACACCACATCTTCTTTATCCATTCATCCATCGATGGACATTTGGGCACTTTGGCTATTGTAGATAGTGCTGCTATACACATGGGGGTGCATGCATCCCTTCGAAACAGCACCCCTGTATCCCGTGGATAAATGCCTAGTAGTGTAATTGCTGGGACGTAGGGTATTTCTATTTTTAGTTTTTTGAGGAACCTCATACTGTTTTCCAGAGTGGCTCCACCAGCTTGCCTTCCCACCAACAACGCAAAAGAGATCCTCTTTCTCCACATCCTCGCCAACATCTGCTGTTGCCTGAGTTGTTAATGTTAGCCATTCTGACAGGTGTCAGGTGGTATCTCCTTGTGGTTTTGATTTGTATTTCCCTGATGAGGAGGGATGTTAAGCATTTTTTCATGTGTCGGTTGGCCATCTGGATGTCTTCTTTGGAGAAGTGTCCATTTCTTCACTGGATTGTTTTTTGGGTGTTGAGTTTGATAAGTTCTTGATAGATTTTGGATACTAACCCTTTATCTGATATGTCCTTTGCAAATATCATCTCCCATTCTGTCAGTTGCCTTTTAGTTTTGCTGATTGTTTCCTTTGCTGCGCAGCAGCTTTTTATTTTGATGAGGTCCCAGTAGTTCATTTTTGCCCTTGTCTCCAGAGATGTGTTGAGTAAGAAGTTGCTGCAGGCAAGATCAAAGAGGTTTTTGCCTGCTTTCTCCTTGAGGATTTTGATGGCTTCCTGTCTTACATTGAGGTCTTTCATCCATTTTGAGTTTATTTTAGTGTGTGGTGTAAGAAAGTGGTCCAGGTTCATTCTTCTGCATGTTGCTGTCCAGTGTTCCCAGCACCACTTGCTGAAGAGACTGTCTCTATTCCATTGGATATTCTTTCCTGCTTTGTCAAAGATGAGTTGGCCATACGTTTGCAGGTCCATTTCTGGATTCTGTTCCATTGATCTGAGGGTCTGTTCTTGTGCCAGTTCCATACTGTCTTGCTGATTACAGCTTTGTAATACAGCTTGAAGTCTGGGGTTGGGATGCCTGCAGCTTTGGTTTTCTTTTTCAAGATTACTTTGGTTATTTGGGGTCTTTTCTGGTTCCATACAAATTTTAGGATAGTTTGTTCTAGCTCTGTAAAGAATGCTGCTGTTATTTTGATAGGGATTGCATTGGATATGTAGATTGCTTGGGTACTGTTGACACTTTAACAATATTTGTTCTTCATATCCAGGAGCATAGAACATCTTTCCATTTTTTTGTGTCTTCCTCAGTTTCTTTCATAAGATTTTATAGTTTTCAGTGTATAGATTTTTTAGTTCTTTGGTTAGATTTATTCCTAGGTATTTTATGGGTTTTGTGCAACTGTAAATGGGATCGATTCCTTGATTTGTCTTTCTGTCACTTCATGGTTGGTGTATAGGAATGCAAGTGATTTCTGTGCATTGATTTTATATCCTGCAACTTTGTTGAATTCATGAATTCTCACAGTTTTTTGGTGGAATCTTTTGGGTTTTCCATATAGAGTATCATGTCATCTGTGAAGAGTGAAAGTTTGACCTCCTCCTGGCTGATTTGGATGCCTTTTATTTTTTTGTGTGTTGTCTGATTGCAGAGGCTAAGACTTCCAATACTATGTTGAATAATAGTGGCAAGAGTGGACATGCCTGTCTTGTTCCCTAACTTATGGGGAAAGCTCTCAGTTTTTCCCCATTGAGGATGATATTAGCACTGGGTCATTTCTATATGGCTTTTATGATCTCGAGGTATGCTCCTTCTATCCCTACTTTCTTGAGGATTTTTATCAAGAAAGGATGCTGTATTTTGTCAAATGCTTTCTCTGCATCTATTGAGAGGATCATATGGTTCTTGTCCTTTATTTTATTGATGTGATGAATCACATTAATTGTTTTGTGGATATTGAACCAGCCCTGCATCCCAGGTATAAATCCCGCTTGGTCGTGATGAATAATTTTTTAAATGTATTGTTCGATCCGGTTGGCTAATATCTTGTTGAGGATTTTTGCCTCCATGTTCATCAGGGAAATTGGTCTATAGTTCTCCTTTTTAGTGGGGTCTCTGCCTGGTTTTGGAATCAAGGTAATGCTGGCTTCATAGAAAGAGTTTGGAAGTTTTCCTTCCGTTTCTATTTTTTGGAAGAGCTTCAAGAGAATAGGTGTTAACTCTTCCTCAAATGTTTGGTAGAATCCCCTGGAAAGCCATCTGGCCTTGGACTCTTGTTTTTTGGAAGATTTTTTATTACTAATTCAATTTCTTACTGGTTATGGGTCTATTCAAATTTTCTATTTCTTCCTATTTCAGTTTTGGTAGTGTATATGTTTCTAAGAATTTGTCCTTTTATTCCAGATTGCCCATTTTATTGGCATATAATTGCTCACAATATTCTCTTATTATTGTTTTTATTTCAGCTGGGTTGGTTGTGATCTCTCCCCTTTCATTCTTGATTTTATTTATTTGGGTCCTTTCCTTTTTCTTTTTGATCCAACTGGCTAATGGTTTATCAATTTTGTTAATTCTTTAAAAGAACCAGCTTCTGGTTTCATTGATCTGTTCTGTTTTTTTTTTTGTTTGTTTGTTTGTTTTGATAGCATTAATTTTGGCTCTAATCTTTATTATTTCTTGTCTTCTGCTGGTTATGAGTTTTATTTGCTCTTCTTTTTCCAGCTCCTTAAGGCGTAAGGTTAGGTTGTGTATCTGAGATCTTTCTTCCTTCTTTAGGAAGGCCTGGATTGCTATATACTTTCCTCTTATGACTGCCTTTGCTGTGTCCCAGAGGTTTTGGGTTGTGGTGTTACCACTTTCATTGACCTCTATATGCTGTTTAATTTGCTCTTTAACTTCTTGGTTAGCCCATTCATTCTTTAGTAGGATGTTCTTCAGTATCCAAGTATTTGTTACCTTTCCAAATTTTTTCTTGTGGTTGATTTTGAGTTTCATAGTGTTGTGGTCTGAAAATATGCACGGTATGATCTTGATCTTTTTGTACTTACTTAGGGCTGATTTGTGTCCCAGTATATGATCTATTTTGGAGAACGTTCCATGTGCACTGGAGAAGAATGTATATTCTGCTGCTTTAGGATGAAATGTTCTGAATATATCTGTTAAGTCCATCAGGTCCAGTGTGTCATTCAAAGCCATTGTTTCCTTATTGATTTTTTGATTAGATGACCTGTCCATTGCTGTGAGTGGGGTGTTTAAGTCTCCTACTATTATGGTATTACTATCGATGAGTTTCTTTATGTTTGTGATGAATTGATTTATATATTTGGGCGCTGTTACATTTGGCGCATGAATGTTTACAATTGTTAGGTCTTTTTGGTGGATAGACCCCTTGATTATGATATAATGCCCTTCTGCATCTCTTGATATAGTCTTTATTTTAAAGTTTAGGGGTGCCTGGGTGGCTCAGTCAGTTAAGCGTCTGACTTCAGCTCAGGTCATGATCTCAAAGTCCGTGAGTTCAAGCCCCACGTCGGGCTATGTGCTCACAGCTCAGAACCTGGAGCCTGCTTCGAATTCTCTGTCTCCCTCTCTCTCTGACCCTCCCCTGTTCATGCTCTGTCTCTCTCTGTCTCAAAACTAAATAAACATTAAAAAATAAAAAAAAAAATAAAGTCTAGATTGTCTGATGTAAGTATGACTACTCTTTCTTTTGTTGACCATTAGCATGATAGATGGTTCTCCATCCCCTTATTTTCAATATGAAGGTGTCTTTAGGTCTACAGTGGGTCTCTTGTAAACAGCAAATAGATGGATCTTGTTTTCTTATCCATTCTGTTACCCTATACCTTTTGATTGGAGCATTGAGTCTATTGGCATTTAGAGTGAGTACTGAAAGATATTAATTTATTGCCATTATGATGCTTGTAGAGTTGGAGTTTCTGGTGGTGTTCTCTGGTCCTTTCTAATCTTTGTTGCCTTTGGTATTTATATATGTATGTGTGTGTGTGTGTGTGTGTGTGTGTGTGTGTGTGTATTTTTTTTATCTTTTCTCCCCTCAGAGAGTCCCCCTTAAAATTTCTTGCAGGGCTGGTTTAGTGGTCACAAACTCCTTTAATTTTTGTTTGTCTGGGAAAATTTTTATCTCTCCTTATATTTTGAATGACAGCCTTGCTGGATAAAGAATTCTTAGCTGCATATTTTTCTGATTCAGCACACTGAATATATCCTGCCATTCCTTTCTGGCCTGCCAAGTTTCTGTGGATAGGTCTGCTGCAAATCTGATCTGTCTTCCCTTGTAGGTTCAGGACTTTTTTTTCCCTTGCTGCTTTCATGATTCTCTCCTTGCCTGGGTATTTTGTGAATTTTACTATGATATTCCTTGTTGATGGTCAGTTTTTGTTGAATCTAATGGAGGTCCCCTGTGCTTCCTGGATTTTGATGTCTGCATCTTTCCCCAGGTTAGGAACATTTTCCACTATGATTTGCTCACCTAACCCTTTTATCCCTATTTCTCTCTCTTCCTCTTCTGGGACCCCTATGATTCTGATCTTGTTCCTTTTTAATGAGTCACTGATCTCTCTAATTCTTAAATCGTGCTCTTCTGCCTTAATCTCCCTCTTTTTTTCTGCCTCATTATTCTCTATAAGTTTGTCCTCTATATTGCTAATTCTCTGTTCTGCCTCATCCATCCTTGCCGCCGTGGCATCCATTAGAGATTGCAGCTTAGTTATAGCATTTTTAATTTCATTCTATTTTTTACTTCTTTTATCTCTGCATAAAGGGATTCTAATTTATTTTCAACTCCAGCTAGTATTCTTATCATGATTCTAAATTCTCATTCAGACATCTTGCTTGTGTCTGTGTTGGTTAAATCCCTGGCTTTCATTTCTTCATGCTCTTTCTTTTGGGGTGAATTCCTTCATTTTGTCATTTTGAAGGGAGAAAGGGAATTAATGAGGTAGAAAAATTAAAATTAAAAAAATATTAAAATTAAAAACTTAAACACACACACGCACACACACACACAAAATCTAATAAATGATGCTAGATCCTAGGTGTTTTTTGGTCTGGGTGTTGAAAGTGGTTTGACAGATTAGAGAAAAAAGGGAGGGGGGAGGAAATTGTTTGAGAATTTGGAAAAATGAATACACTGAAGTAGACTAAAATGAGATGATGGGAGTAAAATAGAATCTGAAAAAATTTACACAAAAGTAAAGAATATAGTAGCAAAAAAATTAATGAAAAATATTTTTAATAAAAATTAAAAATAAAAATGAATTTTTTTCTCTTTCTGTATTCAAGAAAAAGAAATGAAAAAAAGAGAAAAAATCCAAAATTGTTTGAAAATTTGAGAAAGTGAATACACTGTAGTAGACTAAATAAAATGATGGAAGTAAAATAGAATTTGAAAAAATTTACATAAAAGCAAAGAAAATGTATAGTAAAAAAAATTAAAGAAGAATATTTTTAATAGAAATTGAAAGTAAAAGTGAAGTTTTTCACTTTCTGCATTCTATAAAAAGAAAAGAAACGAAAATGAGAAAAAAAAGAAAAAAGAAAACAAGCAAATTGTTTGAAAATTTGAAAAGGTGAATACATTGAAGTAGACTAAGATAGAATGATAGAAGATAGAGTTTGAAAAAATTTGCACAAAAGTAAAAATAGAGTAAAAAAATTAAAGAAAAATATTTTTAATAAAAATTGAAAATAAAAATGAATTTTTTCTCTTTCTGTAGTCAAGAAAAAGAATAGTGTAAAAGAGAAAAAAAAAGAAATAAAATGGAATAGATGGACCTGCTAACAGATTGAAAGAAATAAAATGGAATAGATGGACCTGCTAACAGATTGAAATAGGACTGAAATTACTTCATTTTTCCTTAGAAGTCAGACTATATAGCGCTTCATAGTTCATAAACTAGGCGGTGAGACTTGTGTTCTTGAAGAGCGAGGTTGGGCCATTTGGGCAGGGCTCAGTGTAATGGCTCCATTCTCCACTAGATGGTGCTACTAGCCTACCGGAGTGGATTGTTGCGGGGCTCATAGGTGCGTATGCGCATGCGGGGGAGCGGTGAAAATGGCGTCACCCAGCTACACAGTCTCTAGTATGGGAACTTTGTTCTCTCTGATCAGCAATCAAACACCCATCCTCTGTCTTCAGCTTTGTCCACTCCCTGCTTTTTCACTGTCCGGGACTAAGCTCCAGGCAGTACCTCTCTCCCGCGTTTTGTCTCAGATGCGGCTGTTTTCCCTGGTCCCTAACTTCTGAGGGACTGTGGCTTTGACCTGTTCCGCTCCTCTACAGAGGGTCTCACTGAGCAATGGAGCAATGGCTGAATGCCAGCTGCACCCAGGAAAGTTCATGAGACCGTGCTGCTGCCGATGCCCCGAGACTGCGGCCAGGTGCCAGCCTGCCTCAGAAAAAGCATTTCGGGGATTGTGGAAAATCACAACACACATCTGGCACCAGGCTTCACCCTTAATGTACTTGTTCCAGCACCAGCGAATGTGGCTGTTCTCTGGGGTCTGTTGGGACCAGGTGGCCTCAACAGTTTCTACCAAATGTCCTTCCAGCAGTGGAACCGCTTTTCCCCGTGTGGCCCGGGAGAACCTCCTGGACCCCACTCTGTCCCTGGGGAATCGCCCTTCCCACCAGAGTGTCACCAGGTATTGAGCTGCGGAGTTGCAGACTTTGCGCTCCCCTTGTTTACAGTATTAATGGAATTTAAACCCTCTCCTTTCTCTTTTCTCCATTTTTAGTTAGTCCCTGTGGCTGTTTCCAGTTTTCCACTTTCTCTCCAGCTTCTTTTGGGGAGGGGTGCTTTTCCCATAATCTCTCCTGCCCCCATCTCCGTCCTCTCACTGCCTGCAAAGGTTGTTCCCTGCCCACTGCCAGCTTCTCTCTCCCCAAGTTCACCTCTCCACGCCACATACCTGCTGAATTCTGTGGTTTAGGTTGTGCGGATTGTTGTGCTAATCCTCCAATCAGCTTTCTAGGTGTGTAGGATGGTTTAGTGTTGGTCTGGCTGTATTTCATAGACGTGAGACACAACAAAAAACTTCCATGCTGTCCCACCATCTTGGCTCCTCCCCCATATTCTTTATTCACTCATCCAACAATGGACACTTAAGCTGTTTTCATGTTTTGACTATTGCTAAGTAATGCTCAACAAAAAGGGGAGTGTAGCTATCTTTTGAGTTAGTATTTTTGCTTCCTTTGAATAAATTCTTAGAATTGGACTTGCTGGGTCATATAATAGTTCTATTTTTAATTTTTTAAGGAATATCCATACTATTTTCTATAGGGGCTGCATCAATTTACATTCCCATTAGCAGTGCACAAGAATTCTCTTTTCTCCACATCTTTGTCAACATTTGTTATCTCTTGTCCTTTTTCTTTTAAGTTTGTTTGTTTGTTTATTTTGAGAGAGAAACAGCACATGTAGGGAATGGGAAGAGAGAGGGAAAGAGAGAGAATCCCAAGCAGGCTCCACACTGCCAGTGCAGAGCCCGAGGTAGGGCTCGAAACCACAAAGCCATGAAATCATGACCTAAGCCAAAACCAAGAGTCAGACACTTAATCAATTGAGCCACCTGTGTGCCCCTCTTGTCTTTTAATAAAGCCGTTCTAATAGGTCTGAGGTGTTATCTCATTGTGTTTTGCATTTGAATTTCCCTGATGATGAGTAATGTTGAATATCTTTTAATATGCCTGTTTGCCATCTGTATGTCTTCTTTGGAAAAAAAAAAGTCTATTCAGTCTGTGTCCATTTTTAAATTGGTTTTTTTTTTTTCATTTTTAAATTGTTTATTGGCATTGAGTTGAATGAGTTCTTTATATATTTTGGGTATGAACCCCTTATCACAAATATCATTTGCCGATATCTTCTCCTGTTCAGTACATTGCCTTTCATTTTGTTGATGATTTCCTTCACTGTGCAAAGCTTTTTAGTTTGATGTAGGCCCACTTGTTTATTTTTGTTTTTGTTGCCCTTTTCTGGGGAGACAGATCCAGAAAAAATATAGCTAAGACCAATGTCAAAGACTTTACTGCCTATGTTTCTTTTAGGAGTTTTATAATCTCAGGTCTTACATTTAGGTCTTCAATCCATTTTGGGTTTATTTTTGTATACAGTGTAAGAAAGTGGTCCAAATTCATTCTTGTGCATGTAGGTGTCCAGTTTTTCCAGAACCATTTATTAAAGAGACTGCTTCTCTCCATTTTCTTGTCTTCTTAGTCATAGGATAATTGACCGTGTATGTGTGGGTTTATTTTTGGGCTATTATGTTCTATCGATCTGTGTGCCTGTTTTTGTGCCAGTGCCATACTATTTTGATCACTATAGCATTGTGTACAGTTTAAAATCATGGAGCATGATATGTCCAGCTTTATTCTTCTTTGTCAAGATTTATTTTGCTATTTGGGATCTTTCTTGGTTCCTTACAAATGTTAGGATTATTGCTCTATTTCTGTGAAAAAGGTCATTGGAATTTTGGTAGGGATTGCATTGAATCTGTAGATTGCTTTGAGTAGTGTGGACATTTAACATTAATTCTTCCAGTTCACGAGCATGGTGTATCTTTCAATTTATTTGTGTCTTCTTCAATATCTTTCATCATTGCCTTATATTTTTCAGGGAATAGTTGTATTTTTATTTTTCACTTCCTTGGGTAAATTTATTTCTAGGTATCTTATTCTTTTTGAGAAATTATAAATAGAATTGTTTTGTTAATATCTCTTTCTGATAGTTCATTTTTTTAGTGTACAGAAACACAACCAATTTCTGTATATTAATTTGTATTCTGCAACTTTACTGAATTCATGTATTCATTCTAATAGCTTTTTGGTAGAGTCCTTGGGGCTTTATTTTTTATTTTTTAAAAATTTTTTTAACATTTATTTATTTTTAAGACAGAGAGAGACAGAGCATGAACGGGGGAGGGGCAGAGAGAGACACACACACAGAATTGGAAGCAGGCTCCAGGCTCTGAGCCATCAGCCCAGAGCCTGACGTGGGCTCGAACTCACGGACCGCGAGATCGTGACCTGAGCCGAAGTCGGACGCTCAACCGACTGAGCCACCCAGGCGCCCCAAGTCTTTGGGGCTTTATATATGGTATCATGTCATCTGCACATAGTGACAGTTTTATTTCTTCCTTGCCAATTTGGATGGTTTTTATTTCTTTTTCTTGTCTGATCCCTATAGCTAGGATTTTGAATAGTCTATTGAATAAAGGTGGCAAGAGTGGCATCCTTGTCTTATATCTGATTTTGGAAGAAAAGCTTTCAGCTTTTTATTATTGAATATGATGTTAATTGTGGGCTTGTTATCTATGGCCTTTATTATGTGGGGTTGTTCCCATTATATCCACTATGTAAGAATTTTTATCATGAATAGATGTGGAATTTTGTCAGATACTTTTTCTGCATCTGTTGAGGTGATCATATGATGAGCCTTCATTTTCTTAACATGGAGTATCAGGTTGACTGATTAGTGGTTGATTGATTGGTTACTGAACCATTCTTTCATCCTTGGAATAAATCCCACTTGATCATGGTGTATGATTCTTTTAATGTATTGTTGAATTAGTTTTGCTAATATTTTGTTGGGGATTTTTCCATCTATGTTCTTCAGGAATATTAGCCTGTAATACTCTCTTTTTGTAGCGCCTTTGTCTGGTTTTGGTTTCAGGGTAATGCTGGCCTTGTGGAATGAGTTTGGAAGCATTTCTTCCCCTTCAGTTTTTTGGAACTGTTTAAGAGGGATAGGTATTAATTCTTTAAATGTTTGGTGGAATTCACCTGTGAAGCTGTCTGGTCTTGGACTTTTGTTGGTTTTGAGTATTTTGATTACAGACTCAATTTCATTACTATTAATTGGTCTGTTCAGATTTTCTACTGCTTCCTGATTCAATTTTGGAAGACTGCATGTTTCTAGGAATTTATCCATTGTCCAATGTTCATTGTCCAATTTGTTGGTGTATAATTGTTAATAGTCTCTTATAATCCTTTTCATTTCTGTGGTGCTGGTTCTACTTCTCTTTCAGTTCTGATTTTATTTACTTGGGACCTCTTGCTTTTTTTGATGAGTCTGGCAAAGATTTATCGATTTTGTTTAACTTTCCAAAGAACCAACTCTTAGTTTCATTAATCTTTTGTACTTTTTTTTCCCTCTGTATTTCATTTATTTCTGCTCTGATCTTTATTTAGTCCTTCCTGCTACTAATTTTTTGTTTTGTTTTGTTTTGTTTTGTTCTTCTTTTTCTATTGCCTTTCATGTAAGGTTAGATAGTTTACTTGAGACTTTCCTTATTTCTTGAGATAGACCTGTATTGCTATAAACTTCCCTCTTAGAACTGATTTTGCTGCATGCCATAAATTTTGGAACATTGTATTTCCATTTTCATTTGTCTCAAGGTATTTTTTGATGTCCTCTGATTTTTACATTCAACTCATTGGTTGTTTATTAGCATGATGTTTATCCTCCATGTGATTGTGTTTTTTTCCAGTTTTTTTTTTTTTTGTGACTGATTTCTAGTTTCATACTGTTGTAATAAGATAAAATGCTTGATATGATTTCTATCGTCTTAAATTTACTGAGACATATTTTGTGGCCTAACATGATCTATCCTGGAGAATATTTCATTTGGTTTGCTAATATTTTAATGAGTATTTTTGCATCTATGTTCATCAGGAATATTGGCCTACAATTTTGTTTTCTTGTGGTGTATTTGTCCAGTTTCAGCATCAGGCCAATGTTGGTCTCATAAAAGGAGTTTGGAAGTGTTCCCTCCTCTTCTATTTTTTGAAATATTTTGAGAAGCATTGGTATTAACTTTCCTTCCTTCTTCCTTCCTTCCTTCCTTCCTTCCTTCCTTCCTTCCTTCCTTCTTTCCTTCCTTCATTGTTGTTTTTATTTAAATTCAAGCTAGTTAACATATGGTGCAGTATTGGTTTCAGGAGTAGAATTTAGTGATTCATCACTTACTTATAACACCCGTTGCTCATCCCAATAAGCGCCCTCCTTAATGTGCATCACCCATTTAGCCCACCCCTCCAGCAACCCTCGGTTTGTTCTCTGTATCTAAGAGTCTTTTATGGTTTGCTTTCTTCTCTGTTTCTATCTTATTTTGTTTTTCTTTCCCTTCCCCTATGTTTATCTGTTGTATTTCTTAAATTCTACATATGAGTGAAATCATATGGTATTTTTCTTTCTCTGACTGACTTACCTCGCTTTGCATAATAAACTCTAGAGTCATCCATGTTGTTGCAAATGGCAAGATTTCATTTTTTTTATTGCTGAGTAATAATATTCCATTGTATGTATGTGTGTATATGTATGTATATATATATATATATATATATATATATATATATATATACACACCACATCTTTAGCCATTCATCAGTTGATGGACATTTAGCCTCTTTCCATAGCTTGGCTATTGTTGATAGCACTACAATAAACATTGGGGTGCATGTGCCTTTTCAAATCAGCATTTTTGTATCCTTTGGATAAATTCCTAGTAGTGCTGAATTTTACGGTAGTTTTACTTTTAATTTTTTGAGGAACCTCCATACTGCTTTCCAGAGTGGCAGCACCAATTTGCATTCCCATCAACAGTGCAAAAGTGTTCCCATTTCTCCACATGCTCGCCAACATCTGTTGTTTCCTGAGTTGTTAATTTTAGCCATTTTGATAGGTGTGAGGTGGTATCTCATTGTGGTTTTTATTTGTATTTCCCTGAAGGTTAGTGATGAGCATCTTTACATGTGTCTGTTTTCCATCTGGATGTCTTCTTTGGAAAAGTATCTATTTATGTCATCTACCCACTTCTTCACTGGATTGTTTGTTTTTTTGGGTGTTGAGTTTGGTTAAGTTCTTTACAGATTTTGTCTACTAACCCTTTATCCTATATGTCATTTGCAAATCTCTTGTCCCATTCCATCAGTTGTCTTTTAGTTTTATTGATTGTTTTCCTCACTGTGTAGAAGCTTTTCATCTTGATGAGGTCCCAATAGCTCATTTTTTCTTTTGTCTCCCTTGCCTCTGGAAACATGTCTAGTATGAAGTTGTTGCACCAAGGTCAGAGAAGTTGCTGCCTGTTTCCTCCTGTAGGATTTTGATGGTTTCCTGTTTTACATTTCGGTCTTTCATACATTTTGAATTTATTTTTGTGTACAGTGTAAGAAAGTGCTCTAGTTTCATTCTTCTGCATGTTGCTGTCCAATTTTCCCTGCATAATTTGCTGAAGACACTGTCTTTTTTCCACTGGATATTCTTTCCTGCTTTGTCAAAGATTAGTTGGCCATACATTTGTTGGTCTATTTCTGGGTTCTCTATTCTGTTCCACTGATTTATATGTGTCTGTTTTTGTGCTAGTACCATACTGTCTTGATGATAACAGTTTTGTAATACAGCTTGAAGTCCAGAATTGTGATGCCTCCAGCTTTGGTTTTCTTTTTCAACATTACTTTGGTAATTTGGTGTCTTTTCTGGTTCCATACACATTTTAGAATTATTTGTTCTGCTCTGTGAAGAATGCTGATGTTATTTTGATAGGGATTGTATTGGATGTGCAAATCGCATTGGGTAGTATAGACATTTTAACAATATTTGTTATTCTAGCCCATGAGCATAGAATGGTTTTCCACTTCTTTGTATCTTCTTCAATTTCTTTCATAAGCTTTCTATAGTTTTCAGCACACAGATCTTTTCCTCTTTGGTTAGGTTTATTCCTAGTATCTTATGCTTTTTGGTGTAATTGTAAGTGGGATCAATTCCTTGATTTCTCTTTCTGCTGCTTCATTGTTGGTGTATAGAAATGCAACCAATTTCTGTATGTTGATTTTATATCCTGAAACTTTGCTACATTTATGTATCTGTAATAGCAGTTTCTTGGTGAAGTCTTTCAGGTTTTCCACATAGAGTATCATGTTGTCTGTGAAGAATGGAAGTTTACCTTCTTCCTTGCCAATTTGTATGCCTTTTATTTATTTTTGTTGTCTAACTGCTGAGGATAGGACTTCCAGTATGATGTTGAACAACAGTGGTGAGAGTGGACATTTCTGTCGTGTTCCTGATCTCAGAGGGAAAGCTCTCAGTTTTTCCCCATTGAGGATGATATTAGCTCTGGGTCTTTGATATATGGCTTTATGATGTTGAGGTCTGTTCCTTCTATCCTTACCCTCTTGAGGGTTTTTATCAAGAAAGGATGCTGTATTTTGTCAAATGCTTTCTGCTATGGTTAACTTTAAATGTTTGGTAGAATTCACTAGTGAAGCCATCTGATTCTTGACTTTTGTTTTTTTGAATCAGTAATTAAAAACCTCCAATCTCCTTAGTAGTAATTATTCTGTTCATATTTTTTATTTCTTCATGATTCATTTTTGGTAGATTGTATGTTTCTGGGACTGTATCCATTTCTTCTACATTGTCCAATTTGTTGGTGTGTATTTGTTCATAGTTTCTTTTATCCTTTGTATTATTGTGGAATCATTTATACCATCTTTTTTTCCGTCTTATTATTTATTTGAGTCCTGTCTTTTTTTTCTTGGTGAGTCTAGCTAAAGGTTGGTCAGTTTTGTTTTTTGTTTCAAAAACCAGCTCTTAGTTTCATTGTTATTATTTTATTTGGTTTTTTGTCATTTAGTCCCTGTTTCATTTATTTTTATTTTTTGCTTAATCATTTTATTTTATTTTTTATTTTTTTAAAATTTACATTCAAATTAGTTAACATATAGTGGAACAGTGATTTCAGGAGTAGATTCCTTAGTGCCCCTTACCCAGGTAGCCCATACCCCCTCCCACAACCCCTCCAGTAATCCTCATTTTGTTCTCCATATTTATGAGTCTCTTCTGTTTTGTCCCCCTCCCTGTTTTTATATTATTTTTGTTTCTCTTCCCTTAGGTTCATCTTTTTTGTCTCTTAAAGTCCTCATGTGCATGAAGTCATATGATTTTTGTCTTTCTCTGACTAATTTCACTTAGCATAATACCCTCTAGTTCCATCCACGTAGTTGTAAATAGCAAGATTTCATTCTTTTTGATTGCCAGGTAATACTCCACTGTATATATATACCACATCTTCTTTATCCATTCATCCATCGATGGACATTTGGGCTCTTTCCATATTTTGGCTATTGTTGATAGTGCTGCTATAAATACGGGGGTGCATGTGCCCCTTTGAAACAGCACACCTGTATCCCGTGGATAAATGCCTAGTAGTGCAATTGCTGGGTCGTAGGGTAGTTCTATTTTTAGTTTTTTGAGGAACCTCCTTACTGTTTTCCAGAGTGGCTGCACCAGCCTGCATTCCTACTGTTTCATTTATTTTTGACCTAATCTTTGTTAATTCCTTCTTTCTACTAACTTCAGGCTTTGTTTTTCCTATTTTAGTTCCTTGAAGTGTAAAGTTAGGTTATTTGAGAATTTTCTTGTTTTTTTTTTTAATTTTTTTTAACGTTTATTCATTTTTGAGAGACAGAGACAGAGTGCTAGTGGGGGAGGGGCAGAGAGAGAGAGGGAGACACAGAATCTGAAGCAGGCTCCAGGCTCTGAGCTGTCAGCACAGAGTCTGACGCGGGGCTCGAACTCATGATGCGAGATCATGACCTGAGCCGAAGTTGGATGCCTAACCCACTGAGCCACCCAGGAGCCCCGAGAACTTTCTTGTTTCTTAATATAGGCATTTATTGCAATGAACTTCCCTCTTTGGACTACTTTTGCAGCATCCCATAAGTTTTGGTATGTTTCATTTCCATTTTTATTTATCTCAAGGTAGTTTTCAATTTCTAATTTGATATCTTCTTTAACCCCTTGGTTGTTCACTAGCATACTGTTCAATGCCCACATATTTGTGAGTTTTCCAGTTTTCTTCATCTAATTGGTTTCTAGTTTCATACCATTGTGGTTGGAAAAGATGCTTGATATGATTTCAGTCTTCTTAAGTTTATTAAGACTTGCTTTGTGGTCTAACATATAATCTTTCCTAAAGAATGTTCCATGTGTGCTCGAAAAGTATGTGCATTCTGTTGTTTTGGGATGAAATATTCTGTACACATCTGTAAGTTCATCTGGTCTAATGTGCAGTTCAGGCCAATGTTTCCTTATTGATTTTTGTGTGGATGAACTATCCATTGACAAAAGTAGGGTATTAAAGTTTCCTACTATTATCATATTGCTGCCTATTTCTCCCTTTAGTTCTGTTAATATTTTTCGATACATTTAGGTGATCCTATGATAGGTTAACAAATGTTTACAAATATAATATCCTTTTATTGGCTTGACACTTCCCCTTATTTCATACTGATAAAGATTATGTCACGCTCATTCTCTCAAGGAAGATGGGGTAATATTAGACCAAATGACCCTGCTCCTGGACTGACTGTGAGACCAGTTACTTTAAAGCATGGAGAAGGCATGCATGTCTAACTTGAAGTTGTGTTAGGAAAGGTGAATGGGGAATGGATGTCAGGGTGGCACCCGAGCATTTCTAATAAATCTGATTGATCGGAGGAAGCCCAACTAGATGAAGTTCTAGTGTGAGGGATTTTTTTCCCCAATGGTTGTGGGAAGCAATTATTATTATTTTTTGCCTTTGAATATAAATGAAGAAGCATGTAGCTTTGGTTCTACTGGCCACGAGTCATCCTGAAAATGAAAGCAGCGATGGGACCAAAGCACAGGGATTCATAGAGAAATGGATAATTAGAGCTGGAACCCTGACTAATCTATGTGTGAGGCTTTATCTTGGACTTTTCAGGTACCCAAGCCAATAAATTCCCATTATTACTTAAGCTAATCTGAGTTGAGTTTTTGTTGCTGATTTATTTTTATTTTGTTGTGACTTAGTACATTTCTAAACAACAGAATTCTGAGATATAAAGGCTGATACAACGTCACAGGCCAATATTACAGTCTCCAGCACTAGAAAACATTGAACTTTCAGGAAAGAGCCAGTAATAAGAGAGTTATATCTAGCCAGCAAGTGGGATAAAGGGGATTCAGTTAGGTACTTTTTGCCAGATGTTTCTAACTGGGGAGATAAGTCTTTTGAAAGAGTATTAAGGTAGAAAAAAATGTTATGACTTTACCAACAATTTATTTTTGTCTTCTAGGCACATAGGAAGACCTGTCTCTGAAGACAGGTTGGGATAATATGTCTGTGACTGAGTTTTAATCTGTGAAGTATAGGCAGATGTGATATATTTTCTTCTAGTCCTTACCATGAAAGTCTGTGTATAATCTGTCATTCTCATTTTCATTTCTATGTAGACTTTGGTTGCCGTTTATCAAAATAGCAGAGTTTGAGAAGAATCTCAGGTTCCTGAATTACTACATAGAAAATCATTTTTTTGGTTAGCTACTGCTGCATAGTAAACTGCCTCAAAGGATATTGGCTTAAACAACAGTGTATGATTATTTGTTATGATTCTGCCATAACAAATGGGCTTACCTGGTGGTTCCCACTTGAGATCTCTCATGCAATTATAGGCAATTGTTGGCTGAGACCATGGTCATCTGATGGTCAACTGACACGGATGACCAGAAGGTACACTCACACTGACAGCTGAGGCTGGCTATCTGCTGGTTATCCCCCTGGGGCTGACAACTGAAGTGCCTATATGTGGCCACTCTGTGGCTCAAGAACCTCTTGGCCTTGTGCCTGAGTTCCAAAAGGAACCATACTGGAAGTGTACATTCTAAGAGGCAGGAAATGGAAGCAGCCGACAAGTTAAGGACTTTACCTGGAGGGGCACAGCATCATTTTCAGCATATTTTATTGATTAAAGGAGCCGCTAGCCCTGCCTCAATTCAATGGGGAAATAAACTACTTCTTGTTGTGGCAATGGCAAAGCCACTTTGCCAAAGATAATATGGCACTGGTGACATTGTCACGACCATCTCTGGAATATGATATGTCATACCCTCCCAGCAAACACTTCATTGAACTATGACACAGGTAGACATAAACTTAATTCACTGAGATTTTGAGATGGTTACAGCAATCAGTTTATTCTATTGTACATAATATTAAAAATGTTTTTGAGTATAGTTGACACATAATGTTACATTAGTTTCAGGTATACAACATAGTGATTCATCATCTCTATACTTTATGCGGTGCTCACCACAAATGTTGCTACCATCTGTCACCATGCAACACTACTACATTATCATTAACTATATTCCCTATTGCTGTATCTCTTATTCATATCACTTATTCACTCTGTAACTGGAAGCCTGTACCATACATAATATTGCATTAAATGGGGACTACACCTTTTTTCTCTGGGGTTCACAATAATGCCTCTTCCCAGCTTGAGCCTTCTCCTACACATGAAGATAGTATAATTCAAACAGAATATTTAGTCCTAGGTGCAAGGAGGTACCTGCTGTATCCACTTAAAAAGCCATTTGGTGCACTAAGTTCCAGCTGCCAACTTGAAGGTCTGGCTTGAGTTGCACTGGAAAATAGTCATATTACAGGTGGTGCCATGCATGGAACTAGTATAACTTCCCACCTCCAGACCTTTGGTCAGTTCAAGTCCGACATCCATCTCAAATCCTGGGTTCTATTATGCAAATTGAAGGATCTTATTTCAAACGCCAGTGTGTTTTCCAAATGTGCTCCCCTCCTAATTTCAAGGATAGTAAACGTTCAAATAAATTTTATACATTGCATTACTTATAAACATCCCTCAAGAGATTCTTAGAGCCCTTGCTGTATATTTCTTTGTATATACCACAAAGTATGTATATTAGTTCTGTTAATATTTTTTAATACATTTAGGTGATCCTATGATGGATTCATATATGTTTACAAATATAATATCCTTTTATTGGCTTGACACTTCCCCCTTATTTCATACTGATAAAGATTATGTCACGCTCATTCTCACAAGGAAGATGGGATAATATTAGACCAAATGACCCTGCTCCTGGACTGACAGTGAGACCAGTTACTTTAAAGCATGGAGAAGGCATGCATGTCTAACTTGAAATTGTTAGGAAAGGTGAATGGGAGCCCTTGCTGTATATTTCTTTGTGTATACCGCTTCAAATCCTTTGCATGGTAACTATATATTGGTCAAGGGTACAGTCTCACATTTCTACCCCCTTAGAGTCCTTTTTCTGTTGTTGAGGAATCCACAGAGCTGGTACCAAGAAGAGTGTATGGCTACTGTTGTTTTCTCTAGTTTGTATGATGCTCAATAGAAGCTCTGATTTTCTGCACATACAGTCTAGGAGGGCCCACGCATTCTTGGCAACTAGTAAGGTAGAGGTAGTTTCCTTGGTCCAGAAGATAAGTTTGAATACAGAATATTTTTTTCTGAATATATCAGTCTGTATTGAGATCAGTGAGATAGGTTCCTGGGTTGTTGTAAAAAAGTAGTTTTTGCTGTAGAGCCTCCAGTGGTTCAGTGTTGGAATTCATAAACTCCTCTTTGCCTTTGGATGGTACAAGAAGGACCAACTTAATGGGCATGTGACCTGTGCAGTTGCACCAAACCTGCCCTTACCAGAGTTCTACTCTGGGTTTAATGCTCTGCTTTTGCTATCTTGAGATTCTTTTTTTTTTTTTTTAATTTTTAAAAAAATTTTAATATTTATTTTTGAGAGACAGAGACAGAGAGAGAGAGAGAGAGCGAGCAGAGGAGGGGCAGAGAGGGAGGGAGACACAGCTTCTGAAGCAGGCTCCAGGCTCCGAGCTGTCAACACAGAGCCTGATGTGGGGTCGAACTTAGAAACTGTGACCATGACCTGAGCCGACTGAGCCACCGACTGAGCCACCAGGTACCCTGCTATCTGGGTGCACAACATTATATAATCAGTCCTGAGTTCAAGGACTAGCATTTCCTCTCTCTAATCAAACCAATCAGTAGTTGTCTAATCATGTCCCTAAACTACTACTGATGTCATTAGCATAAAACTAAACTGAATGAAATTTAGGAATTTCCCAGAAGTTAATAGTTTCTGATAGGTGATATTTGGGCCAGAAATTATAGAATATTCACAGCATCAAATAACAATGTGTCTCTGAATACTGTGGTTCTGTTCTATTATGGTCCATTCCATTCATTCCACAAATAGTTACTGAACACTCTCTAGAAAGGAGGACACTGTTCAACAGAGAAACTGATCAGAAGCCAGTGTAGGAATTTGTCTGAAGTGTTCTTCCTCAGTGATTTTAATAAGTAGCTTGATTCTTTAATAGACATGGAACTATTCATATTTAAGTTCTTCCTTATATTATTTCTTTTAAATTGTTTCTCAAAGAATGTATCAATTTCATCTAAATTTTCAAATTTGTCTGCATAAAGTTGTTCCTGAAATCTTATTAACTGTCTATTGTCTGATGAATAGTAAGGATGTTCCCTTTTTCATTTTGGATATTGGTTATTTGTGTCATCATCTTTTATTTTCTTGATCAACTTGGCTAAAGATTTGTCAGTATTATTGGTTTTTGCAAAAAAAGATGCAAATTTGGCTTAATTTTCCCTATTTTCTCCCATTTTGATGATGTCTGTCATTGATGTCTCTTATCTTTATTATTTCTTTTTGTTTTTGAGGATTTAATTTCCTTTGTTTTTCAGCTTCTTGAGATTCACACTTAGATAATTAATTTTTAATCTTTTTTCATTAATAATATTTACAGGTAATGTGATCTAAGAATGAGTCTAGACTCTCTTCTTGCATCCCTTTTACTTTTTCCATATATCTGTCACATCTTTTTTCTTGTATTTTTAATCTTTTTTTCAGTGCCTCACTTTAAAGAAAAAATAGCAGAACATTCAAGATCAACATTAATAAAGAACAGTTACCTCATTTCTATATGACATTAATAGCCACTTTTTTTGGCCAAGATTACTAAAAACAGTACTTTGTATGACTCTGCAACTTTTTGAGGGAGGCAATAACTCCTCAGAATATACATTCTCTCTCTCTGATTTAGAGATGAATTCCAATACATTCAACTGCAAGTAATTTTATATTTAAGCCTGGGTTATATGGTAGATCAGTCATTATTGAAATTGATTCAAATTTATAGTTAAGTGACCGTCAGAGAGTTTTACAGTTTTATTGGTAAGCTTTTTATCTGTAGCAATAACAGACAGGTAAGAGCATTACTCTTAGTGGACTGGGGCAAGCGACGCTATGCAAGGCAGCGATATTACCTCACAAGGGCCAATAGTTAATGTGTCTTGCACAACTTTCCATAGTCCCGCTGGATATTCATGTAGGTGATATAACTGTTAATAATGATTTTACCCTATATCCGACTCTGTTTTACATATGAACCCTAAAATGTTTTTTTGCGTGGTTTACATAGAGACTGAATTCTCCATGAATAGTACATAGAAGGAATAGTGTTTTGTTTTTTTGGGACTTTATGGAGAGTTAGTCACAATTTTAGAAGATCGCATCATCTACCCTACTTTGCCTTTGGTATTTTTGTTTCTTACACAACACATGCTCCGTATGTGTGTTTAAGAGGTTTCTACAGATAGAAACAAGCACCTGATTACTTGGTTGACCTACCTTTCACAGTGTATGTATTGTCATACATTACTTTCCCTTTATTTCTTCTTTAAAGTTGGACCATTGCAGTGCATACTGATTTAAATATAGGTGTAGATACGTAATATTATATACCAGTTTTACTCCAGATAATGATTTCATTTCAGGACTTTTGTTACTAAAAGGTCCGGAGTCTGATAGGTGGAGAACAACTTGGGTAGAATCACGATATTTCCTAAGATTGATGTCAACACAGAAAAGAGCCAGCACAAAGAAATCTTTTTATTATTATAATTTATCGTAATTAAAAAAACTTCGCACTGTTACGTAAAGCGGTTTCAGGCACAGAGCTCCGATTGCCTCCGGCCGGAACGGTTACGCCCCAACTCAGCGGCGCTCCTAAGCAGTCCTGGCGGAGACTCCACCCGGAACTTTGGCGCCGTGACGCAGGTTTCCGGCGGGCTTCTTAGAGCGCCGAACAGCGTTGGGCCCAAGGACCATGAGAGGGCCGGAGTCGGGTCCCGAACCTACGATGGAAGGGGACGTGTTGGACACCCTGGAGGCGCTGGGGTGAGTATTCCCAGGGACGCCCTCCCCTGAAAACGTAAAGCTCTCCCTCCGTTTGGCCGCTGGGGTCTCCTCCCCGTGGGCCTCTGCTGGGCGCGGGCAGCTGGGTGGAGGCCTTCCCAGCCGCGCTCCCGCCGGCGCCGACGGAGTTAAGAGGGAGGCGGGAGAGAAATCCGTTTGAGGGGTGGAGCGGGGCCGGCGAGCTGGGGCGCGTGGCCCCCTCTTCCAAACTCTTGGCCCCGAAACTCGGCAGCCGGGCCCCGCGGCGTTGGCGCGGAGCAGCCAGGTTAGCGCCAGCCTCGCCGAGGAGCGTGTCCCTGCGCCGCGGCTGGTATTTTTGTTGACGTAGTGGTCGCGCACTGGGGCGATGGGTGCTGGAACCCCAACTGCGGCTGGGGACTGTTGTCCCTGCGATGTACAACCTGTGGCTTAATTAGGGTTCGGGAGCGAATCTCCTGCTTCCTTGACCGGAGAAAGTGTCTTTAAGTTGGTGTGGGTCCATTCATTCTACCGTTTCATCCGTTCGTTTAACATGCGGCCGTGGTGTTAATACGTATTAATTAACGCATGTTTATGTGCTAAGGCAGAGGAAAAAGACCGTTTTCAGATTACTAGTAGCTCACATAGTTGGGGCTACAAAGAGTCTACTGGAATTTACAATTCAGGATGCTAAGTGCCATGAGAACTCCTAGAATGATGTTAATGCTTTGAAGCACGGGGATCATGAGGTGCAAAGTCTCCCTCAGCCTCATCCTGTTTTTACTCCCAGCTGTTGTCCGTATCTCAAACTACCTTGTCCCGTGTATTTATCCTCTCTCGCAGTGCCCCCACCTCCTCCCGCTCCAGGAAGTCAGGCGCCTTACCTGTCTTGTTCCCAGCAACGTCCTACAGTGACGGCCTGTACAATAAATTATGGTTCGATGAATGGGTAAATGAAAAGAAGTTCAAGGAAGAGAATGCACACAGATAGAGATAGGGCCAGATAGTTGGGAGTCAAAAAATACTCCTTACTTAAATTTAGAGATTGGAACCATCTGCGCGTTGTTTGCCCTGCCACGTGCTGGAGTTTCTTGAATGGGATAGGCTGTGTCTTTGCAGTTCTATTGTGAAGCTTGAAACCCCCACCCACTTTATTATTATTTTTTTTTCCTAAAACTGCACTTGCTCTTCTGTCAGTTGCTTCATTTGGACCCCAATAATACCTACTTGACAATGTTACAGAGCCTTGCACTTCGTAGATCGGAATAAATGTTTGTCAAATGAAAGAACTGAGTCAGATTATTTAAGGGGTATTTTTACTCTGTGAAATCTCTTGGAAATTTTCACTTAATTTGTTACAGAAGTAGCCAAAACAAGAAGTTAAAATACTTACTAGAAGTGTGTAGGCCCCAAATAGTTTGAGATCCTGAGTACTCCAGATAAAAATAGTATGATTATGTAAATAGTTTATGAAAAAGAGAAAGTCAGTGCTTTTTTTCTCTTCCTTCATTCCTTTAATTGTGCCTATTATAGGTGTTTTGAAAAATGAAGTTTGCTATAACCTTGACTTTTATCAAGGAAAACTAGTTTCAGATTATTCAGTATGGAAAATAAAACAGTTTACGTATGTTAGAACTGATTTTTCCTGGAATATGTGAGGAAATGATTTTGAAGTTTGAGTTTTCTTACAATGATAATGAAATACAGAAAGCAGTTTTTACTTAAAATATGTGTTGTAATTGAGCACTAGGTTTTAAAATATCCATGTAGTTTGTGAATAATGCATTTTCTGTTGTGATTAAAACACTGAGGGTATCAGTGAAAGTACTTTATCAAGTAAAATTAGAAATTAAAGGGAGGAATTAAAAGGGAAAATATGTGAAAGAACAGTTCGGTGATATACTGAAAACTGGGTAGGAATAACTGTTTCCTCTTGAGTTCAAGCTCATGATTTCAGAGTTCTTTTTTAGTTTTGACAGTCTGATTTTGTAGAGTAGATCTCAGCCCTGGTTGTACATCAGAATCATGTACGGAGCTTGTGAAATAAAATGTTCCAGGCTGTTATGTACCAGACTGACTGGATCATGATCTTCCAGGGTGCATACAGGCATGCATATTTTGAAAAAGCTTCACAGCTTATTTGAGAATCACCATTATGGAAGGGGGTTTATTTCGAATATTTACTGATCACAACTCTGTGTTGCACCTTGTTCTGAGAAGTCGGTGGTGAGCAAAATAGAATTGAGCCCTGTCTGGATGGACAGTCTAGTGGAGACACAGACGTGATCACACAAACATGATAAACTGTATTAAATGCTTTAAAGGAAAAAAAGGGTGGCATAACATGACAGGAGGACCTATGTAAGGGCAGGACAGGAGCGGGACAGGAGTAAGCTAGGTGAAGTTGGATGGGAAAGGAGGACAAGGGTGTCCTTAAAGTGAGAACAAAATAATGGAAGATCCTGAAGTGGAAAGAAGCTTGCTGTATTGTTTGGAGGGCAGAGAGCAAGGGCCAAGATAGTGGAAAATTGGATTGAAGAGTTAGGTGAGGACCAAGGCATGCAACACTTTTTAGGCTGTGTTCTGGATTTTGTTCTTTGTCATAACAGCAGTGGGGCATGACTGAAGGATTTTAAATAAAAAGGGGAGAGAACAGATGTCCAGTTTCAAGAGTTACCTCAGTAAGGTGGAGAATGGATGGGAGAATTTAGTTAATAGTCAAGACAAGAAGTGATGGGTGCTTTGTGGAAGTGGATATGGAAAGAAGTGCACTGCAGAACTTAGTGGTTGCTTGGATATTGGAGCTGAAGAACATGATGGGATCAATGACTCATTTCTTCAGTAAGTATTTATTGAACCAAAATGAAAGGATGCACCTTGGAATCTAAATTGGATAGGGAAGAAAATGAAGACAGCAGAGAGAGCTAGTCAATACAGAGATTATGGAGGGACCAATAGAATGGAGGTAGAGATGAGATCCAAGAATAGTTGTCAGTGAGTGGTCAAAAGGGCAAGCCCAAGGATAGGTAGTAGGTTGTGGTTGAATTAATGATTTTGCAGGTGGAGTAGTTCCCAGTAATGGTAAGGTCTAAGGGGTGGCTCACTGACATGAAGTGGCAAAGGTCGGAAAAGAGAAAGTTCAGGAATTAGAGCTGAGGTTATTGTATAGGTTATTGTTATTGTATTGTCAATGGCAGAAATAGGGATGGAGAGGAAAACTGAGAGCAGGGAATTTTGGAGAGGGTCCAAACAATAGGTGAAAACCACAAGAGAAAGAAGGTGGCAAATCTGACTGGCCTGAACCTAGAGAGACCAGGAATATTTATAAGATGATGGGGGAGCAGTGATATGGATGCTGTTTGGGGAAGCAAAAAGGGCAGAAACCTTACCATCTGCTCCTGAAGAACTTCAGAGAGTAAAATCACCAAAGCTAGAGGTGGCAGGGATAATCTTTCTGAGAAGAGAGGGACAATCTAGGAGAGTTGTTCATGGATGAAACCTACATGTAAGAGTCTGGGATGCAGGAAGTGGAGAGCTGGATTAGAGGCAAGCCAGTAGGGTATGTAAATGATAGTGGGAAGGAAAGGGTCTCATACTGTGTATGTTGGCTGATGGAAAAGAGAAAGTAAATTAGGCAGTGGCTGTGTATTTGTGGAGGTTTGCCAATGGCCTTAATGGACTTGAAGATTTGGATCACCCAGATTGAAGCAGGGCCAGACCAGCAACTGTGGGGAAGTCTAGGCTTAGGGGAGGTGTCCCCAGTATTTGGAATAATAGCACTTTCTTAATTACATAAAAATACATAGAACAAACTAAGAGCATATAATAATCCCTATGTTATAGGATATTGTGGCAATTAAATGAGGTAATTAAATTAAATACATAAAGCACACAGCACTGGCCTACCATAAGAGCAGTTTGTGGTATTACTACTAAAACTATGATTATTATTAGTCAGTTTGGTTAAATGCACTTTTTCTTGTTTTTATTTTTATTTATTTATTTATTTTTTTAAGTACCAGACAGGAGTTCTTTTTTAACATTTTATTTATTTTTGAGACAGAGAGAGACAGAGCATGAGCAGGGGGAGGGTCAGAGAGAGAGGGAGACACAGAATCTGAAACAGGCTCCAGGCTCTGAGCTATCAGCACACAGCCCGACACGGGGCTCAAACTCACAGACCGCGAGATCATGACCTGAGCCGAAGTCAGACAGTTAACCGACTGAGCCACCCAGGCGCCCCTCTTGTTTTTATTTTTTACCTCATGTGATGAGCTGAGGCATTGAGATTTGTGGTTTTTTTTCTCTTCTAAATTATTTTTGATGATTTAAAAAGTTTAATTGAATTTTATAAGTGGCATATCAGTTAAAAATAATTTATCACCAATGATATGAATTAATTAAATTTATTTAGGAGTTTATGATTATTTCTTTACTGCAGAAGTGAAAGCAAGTAGGGGGAAAGAAGATGTTTACTATTCAATCTCACTAAGAGGCACTGTAAGATCTGGAGGAAAGGTAACATATGGAGGAACCAGTCTTGCCTATAGGAACAGGGGCAGTGGTCTAGTCCTAGCTCTGCCTTTACTTGGCTGCATCACCTGGCCAGGTTATTTGCTTAGTTTCCTTATTAGTATAGACAGAAGTGTGACTTCATGTGGAGTGTGTGGGTTCAAATCTGGATTTAAATCCTAGAGTCATCACCTAGTTACTTCTGATCCTATAGAATTGAGATAATGCTGACTCCAAAGCATTGCTGTAAAGGCTAAATGATTTATAAATAAATATAATCATCAATATCTGTACTGTATATCTATCTATGTTTGCCCATTACTGTGCCTAGCCTGCTACTTAAGGCAGGTACCTTAACCTCATTAGGCCTTAATTTTTTAATTTTTATTTTGGGTGGGGAGGGGCAGAGAGAAGAGAGAGAGAGTCTGTGCACATTGTGGAACCTGATGCAGGGCTTGATCCCATGACCCTGAGATCTTGACCTGAGCCGAAATCAAGAGTGAGATGCCCAACGGACTGAGCCACCCAGGTGTCCAAAGCCTTAATTTCTTACCTGCAAAATGGGGATTTGAAAATACCTTCATGAGCTCTGACCAGAGAATTCAGAGAAAAAGATGCGCAAATGGCCTTTAAACATATGAAAAGACGTACAGCCTTGCTTTTAAGAGAAATGTAAATTAAAACTATATTGAGATACCAGATGGTCAAAAATCTGAATGTTTGACAACTTTGGTGAGTTGTGTGGGAATGGGTACTCTTACACCTTGATGGTACAGCCCCTGTAGAGGAATATTTAATAATATCTAGCAAAGTTAGATATCCATTTACCCTTTGACCCAACAGTCTGACCTCTAGAAATCTATCGCAGGTAAAAACTGACAAAAATTTGCTAAATTTTTCTTCTCTCTCTCTTTTTTTTTTTTTAATGTTTATTTTTGAGAGAGAGAGCTAGAGAGCCAGTGCAAGTGGGGGAGAGGCAGACAGAGCAGGACACAGGATTCCAAGTGGGCTCTGCGCATTAACAGCAGCGAGCCCTGTGTGAGGCTTGAACTCATGAACTGTGAAATTATGACCTGAGCTGAAGTCAGATGCTCAACCGACTGAGCCACCCAGATGCACCCCAAATTTTTTCTGATAGCACACAATACTACAAATAACCCAAATGTCCTTAACTGGGGGCCTAGTACTCCCAACAGTGGAGTACTATATAACTGTAAAATAATTGGGCAGTGTCTCTGCTGATCTCCAGTACAGTTGACCCTTTAGCAACATGGATTTGAACTGTATGGGTCCACGTGTACATGGACTTTTTTCAAAAAAATATATGTATAATACTGTAAAACTCCTATGATTTTTTTTTTTAGCTTGCTTTATTGTAAGAATATGTATGTGATACATAATAACATACCAAGTACGTGTTAGTTGGTTTTTTATATTATTAGTAAAGCTTCCAGTTAGCAGTAGGCTATTAGTAGTTATGTTTTTCAGGAGTCCAAAGTTATATGCAGGGTTAGGATTGGCACCCCTTACCCCTTGTTTTTGGGTCTGCTATATATGTAAATGTATGTGTATGAGTGTGTATATGTTTAAAGCAAGGAATAGGACAGTGTGTAGTAGACTGCCTTTACCTAAAAAAGTATACATGCGTTTATATTTTAAAACATTATGGAATGACCACCCCTAATAAACATGCATGGGAAGGAAGGAACAGAGTAGAGGGAACGAGATTAAGATTGAAAGCTAAGTTTGTTGAATATTCCTGGTTTTCTAAATTAGACTTTGAAATAATGTATATGTTTTACATAATTATAAAGCAAAATTAAATAAAATGAAATCAAAGCAAGAAAAATTGCTGAAAATTGAAAGCAAAATGAAACAAATGTTTACCAGTATATGGAGTAGGTGGTTTCATCCCATGGAAAGGGATTGTTTTTTCCTACATCCTTACTGGAATATATTCTTTTTTTTTAAGCTTATTTATTTATTTTTAATTTTTTTTATTTATTATTTTTGAGAGAGTGAGCAGGGAAGGAGCAGAGAGAGAGAGAGAGAAAGAGAGAGAGAGAATCCGAAGCTGGCTCTGTGCTGACAGCAGAGAGTCTGATGGGGGCTGCAACTCATGAACCATGAGATCATGACCTGAGCCAAAGCCAGCCGCTTAACTTACTGAGCCACCCAAGTGCCCTTAGTTTATTTATTTATTTATTTTGAGGTGGACAGAGAGAGAGCATGCGTGAGTGTGAGAGGGCGAGAGAGAGAATCCCAAGCAGACTCTGTACCAGCAGCACTGAGCCTGATGTGGGGCTTGAACTCACTGAGATCACGACCTGAGCCAGAACCAAGAGTTGGACGCTTAACTGACTGAGCCACTCAGGTGCCCCTTAATAGAATATATTCTAAAGATAAAAAAAATTGTTTTCAGTAATTTTATTGTTAGTTATTTGATTTTCCCATTCTGAAGCTATCTGTAAATCTATTTTTATGTGTAGTAGGATTCTGTAAACGTCATTACAAACCAGAATTTCATTCTGATAGATAATAGAAATGTAAAACAGAATAAGTAAATATCCTACAATTCTAAGTTTGAATTAGAAATAGCAATGTGAACTCCTGATGTAATTTCTCTTAAAAAGATACATGTACAATGACTTACCTTTAGTATCAGATTGTGTACTCTTAAGTATGATTAAAAAGAATCAGGGCTTTTTGGAGAAATGGCCAATTACAGGTATAGGGCAGGAACATCTTGTCATAGAAAGCAAGGAAAGAATTCAGAGAATACAGGGAATAAAAGGATTCCGTGGCCAATATGAATGGGCTCCCACTAAGCAGAGGTAGGACAATTTAAGTATCCATACATGCATACATACATACATACATAAGTGGCACTGGATTAAATTTAAATATGTTAAAATCTAAAAGTTTATAATGTAAAAAAAAATAGTTGCAGGAAGAACAATAAAAGTAGAAAACTGGTATATAATTCAATGAAGTTAATATATAAAATTAGAAAATTTTAGGTTTATTCAAATACATTTTGTAGCAGTGTTTAAAAGTACAAAATTATAAAATAAATGGTTTAGGTTAAAATGATCTCATACGTAGGTCCTTTTCAGTTTTAATTTTTTAATTTAAAATTTGCATCTGGGTGTCTGGGTGATTCAGTCAGTTAAATTTCTGACTTCTGCTCAGGTCATGGTGTCAAGGTTAGTGAGTTCGAGTCCTGCCTTGGATGAGCCCCGCTTCTCTCTCTCCCCCTCCCCCTCCCTGTCTCCATCTCTCTGCGCTTTGTGGGATTCTGTGTTTCTGCCCCTCGCTCACTTGGGCTCTCTCAAAAAATAAAATAAAATTTGTGTCTGTTCTTTTTTTGCTAAATTTTTTTTTGCTTATTTTGTAACTAGTATATGGTTATTAGACTGCTCTATTTGACTTTGTGTTAGTTGTAATATTTATCTTAAAATTGGTTAATAATGTTACTAAAACATGATAAAATGTTGACAAAAAGCCAAATGCCAATTAAATAGGGCAGAAATTGGCAAACCATGTCTATAACAGACCTAATAGTAATTTTAGGCTTTGCTGACCATACTATCAACTCTGCAGTTGCAACATGAAAGCAGCCAGAGATAGTTTGTAAATGGATACATTTATTGGCTATGTTCCAGTAAAACTTTATTTATAAAAATAGGCCCCAGGCCTTGATATATAGAGTACTACCAGTTTGGTTTTTTTTTTTTTTTTACACACCTTTTACATCTTTCTTTCTAGGTACAAGGGACCACTGTTAGAAGAGCAAGCCCTTACCAAGGCAGCAGAGGGTGGACTGTCTTCGCCTGAATTTTCAGAGCTCTGTGTTTGGTTAGGCTCTCAGATAAAATCATTGTGCAACTTGGAAGAAAGTATCACTTCAGCTGGTATTGCCATTGTATTTTGTTTTTCTGTAGTAGTAAAATGAAATGATGGCTTATGATTTATAGTTTTACCTGCAATGTGCCTGCAAAGAAAAATCAGTAACATTATGAAGAACTGCAGTATGTGAAACTGAATACCTTTGGGTTAAATTTTACAGTAATTCAAAATTGGTTCTTAAATTTATATAAGATTATAAACAACAACTGTTTACGATCTTAACCTTAGTATCATTCTTCAGAGAAAGTAGAGTCTGAATTTGATTATTTAAAAGGTTAAATTTTTGAATATTGCTTACTTTGAATTTAGGTTTTGTTTTTGTTGTTAAGGTACATGTAATTCCTAATTTAAATTGAATTACCATGCCTGTAATTCAGGACATGGATTCACGTAGAAATACTTCTCTAAAAAACTCCTGTGCTAGATCAGAAATGTTTGTTTAATTTGTTACTGTCTTGGTAACTGGAGTCCTTGTGGCTCTTTGGTGGAATTTCAGATAGCAAATTAAAATGAAAAATAAAAAATTGAGCACTTGATAGGGTACAAAGTAACCTTCTCTTCTGGAGCTGTCCTTTTAAATTGTTTTCCTTTCTTGACAAATCCAGTAGAATTCCCTTGAAGCAAAGTAAAATTAGCTGAATTGAAAACATGTGGCACAAATTCATACATCATTAGATTATGAAAGATAAGCAGTGAAGCTCAAATGATTGCATTTTTTATCTGAATCCATAGAAATACAATAGAAATACATCATTTGCTGTGAAGCCACTTATTATAGTCACAGTAACACTTTCGGTATTTCATTTACTGACATAAAATAGTTGCAGTTTATCTGCTTTTGTGGAAAGTCCATTGGAAAACAGGGATTGAAATATAAAAATACTTATGTCATGATTAGATACTTAAGTTCTTAAATTTAAGTGTTCCTTTTTTTATGTAGAAATTGATTATCTATACCTTAGCATGGGGGTGTCACACATGTAAGGATTTTACATCAAATTGAAAATTTTTAATTAAGTATAAAATTGAAATCAACTAGCGGTAGATTTTATAGTTTCAGATTATATGGTAAAGTGTTCGGTAAGTGTTTTATGGTTTTTCTTTTTTAAAGGGAGAGATGATCTAGAAAGCTTCCAGCTTGAGATAAGTGGGTTTTTAAAAGAAATGGCATGTCCGTATTCTGTACTCATATCAGGAGATATTAAGGACCGTTTAAAAAAGAAGGATGACTGTTTGAAGCTTCTATGTAAGTTATCTTTCTTTGAACATTTAAACTCATGTGTTGGATGTGGTTTTTGTTATGTTCAAGATTTAGAAATTTGATTAATGAAGTTTTGGACATTTTGTATGTTAAACAGATTTTAATATTTGACTTAAAATATGAAGCTGACTTAGCAATACTTATATAAATGTATAAATTCTAATGTGCTGAGATTTCTAACACTTAAGATTTATTTGGCCATTGTAGAATGCTGTGTTTGTGATTTATATACTGTTTTAGTAGTTTTTTCTTCATGTAATTCATCACTCAGCATTTATACCTAAATGAATAGGTTGGTGATTTAGAGCCCTGTTTATTCTTAAAACTCTGAAACTAGGCAGTTAAGTGCATTATTAGATCTTGTTTTTAGTGCTAGGCATTGAATGAGAGTTGGTTCAAAAATATTTACTGATCTATTATTAAACTGAAAACTGCTCCAGGCACTAGGGTTATATCAGTTTTTAAAACGATTGTGCCCTCTGGCCATTTGAATTCTAGTGAGTGTGACCTGTTTTTGTCAGGGGTGAGTTTGGAATATAGATTACCCTATATTCAAACAATTACCACAACTAATCCATTTATTTGTATTGGGGTCCTTTAAACATTTTTAAAATTCAGTTAATTTCATGCTGTTTTCAAAGTTCTACAGACAATGGTCATTTGAAAGAATTTTTCTAGCATCTGTTATTGAAGATTTCTGTTATTTTAGGTTGTAACCGTTTATAAAAAACTCCATTTGATATATTCCTCATAGGCTGTAGTGTTTGTTTAATTGGCGCAGAAATCATAAGTGTTAAGTGGTGGTGATAGAAGTGTTGACATTTGAATTGTCTTGTGTGGGTTGCAGGGGATAAAAATTATGCTCCCCCCCCCCCCCCCCCCCCCCCCCCGCCTCCCAACACCCTTTTCTTACACTGTTTCCCCATCTTCCTCCCATTCAGTAGGAGTCACTGATTTAAGGAACCATTGTTAGTGATGGGAGAGCACAGTAACCCTTGGGGACAGAAAGGAAGCTGAGAAGCCTTGGCCCAGAGGAACATGGGCGCTCTGTTAGTGAGAACTGTGTGCTCCATTGTGTTTCCCTTTTTGCCTTATCTGCTGAAAATCTGAACGATAATAGCAATACAGGTTTCTGGTACAAGTAAAAATAAGGAGGTAAAAGAGAAATTGGTATAATTTTTTCTGATGATGAAAACGTATGCCTGGAAGATGGGGCAAAACAGAAGTAGTGTTAAACAGGTACAGTATCAGTTAGGGAAGATAAAAATGTTTTTGAGTTGGGTGATGGTTGCCTACCAGTGCAAATATACTTAATGCTGTTGTATGTTTATAAATGGAATGGTAAATTTTATGTTATGTGTTTAAAATTATATGTTCATAGAATTCTTATAAAGTACAGAGAATTGTTAAGAAGAAAATCATTGATAATCTCACTCCTCAGAATCATCAATTGTTTTTGGTGTTATTTTCTTTTCCTTCTCTTTTTCCTTTGTACACACACATGTAAGTAAGATTAAGAGCCTATCGTAGATGCAGCTCCTTGTCTTCCTCCTTCTCATTTAATGTATTGTGAGCATTTCCCCATCACTTAATATTTTTTTGGAAAGAATAATTTAAATGGCTACAGAGGATTCTATGCTATGGACATAACATTTTTGTACAATGGGTGTTTAGATTCTTTTCTGTTTTTAATTGTTCATGTTTTTGGCTACTTTTACTTAAAGATTATAAACATTTAAAAATAAACTCTAGGTATATATTACCATATTTTGTTCCAGAGTTGTTACACCAGTTCCCAATCTTACTGCCATCTCTTCTGTCTTTGTCTTGACTCTGTGTTTAAAACGTAATGATGCAGTAAGTCTCTTCATACTTTTCTTGCAGTGTTTGCAACACGTATAAAACAAAAAGGGCCAAAGTCCTTAGTATGTGAAGAGCTTTCATAAATCCAGAAGAAAAAGATAAAAACTCAGTGGAAAAATGCGTAAAGTGCGAAAGAAATGAACTGGCACTCCACAGAAAAAAGTTTTTAAAAAATTGCTTCTAATCGTGAAAAGATGTATCACTCAAAGTTAAAGAGTTACAAAAATAAAATGACAGGATACCATTTTTCACTTAACAGACAAGTAAATAACAAAAATTAAAAAAAATGTGATGATACAAGTTTGGGGGAATATGCATCCTCATATACTGATAGGCATTAAAATGTGAGAGAATCACTGTTAGAACAGTTTTTTATTTTATTTATTTTATATATTTTATTTCACTTAATTATTTGAGGGCAAATTCTCAATATCACAATTAAAATTCACCTACCTTTTAACTCGGAAATCCTGTAACTAGGAATACATATTTATTTCCCTAAGTGTACACAGATATATGAAAAGGGTGTTCATTATGGCATTATTCATAGTAGTTAAATAGAAATGGTATATCTTTGCAGTGATGCCACTATATAGCCATTAGATTGAAAATAGATCAAATGTGATGGTATGGAATGATTTCTGAGATGTATTGGTAAGTTTTAAAAATATATACAGATATGTGCAGTACACTCGTTGATATAAAAGAAACAAAAGCATGTAGATGGTAGATAGGCATTCTCAATATACATACACATATGCCTAAAATGATATCCCAGACATTAATGTTGATTGCCTTTGGAGAAGGGGAATCTGAAGATCTGTGGTGGGAAGAAGACTTTTCACTGTATTGTTTACCATCTGCATGGATTAGCCTTTTAAATACTAGACTGAACTCTTGTTTGTAGTATTACATAGAGCACGTTCCCACAGAACAAAGGCAGACCAGCTTAGATTCTGTCCAGAGTACACATTTTTGAAGAACTGGTGATCTGTTTGAATGAAGTTTTGAAATCAGAGGGACCTTGGCATAGTCTTCATAAGTACAGTTTGATACATACTGTCTTCACTTTTTGTGAGCTCCTTAGACTATCATGTGTAGATCGCAGGGAAAAGTCTTTAAATCAGTGGCTCTCAATCCTGCCTGCCCATGAGAATCACCTTGGGTCTAACATCATACACATACTTAACTCCTACTGGTTCAGAATCTGCTGGTTCAGAATCTTTGAGGGTCGGAGATGTTGTGTATTCATTTCCAGATCACTGCAGTAAAGTGAATATCACAGTAAAGCGAATCAAATTAATTTTTTGGTTTCCCAGTAATATATATTGGGTTACCCCAGTAAATATAAAAGTTACATTTACAGTATACTGCAGTTTTTTAAGTGTGCAGTAGCATTATGTCTGAAAAAAACCCAATGTACATTAATTAAAAAATGCTTTATTCCAAAAAAATGCCAGCTATCATTCAACTTTCAGTAAGTTGTAATCTTTTGCTGCCAGAGGGTCTTGACTCTATATGCGAATGGCCTCTGATCGATCATGTTGGTGGTTGCTCAGGGTTGGGGTGGCTGTGGCACTTGCTTAAAACAAGGCGACAGCGAAGTGTGCTGCATGAGTGGACTCTTTTACAAACATTTTCTCTATAAAATGCGATGCTGTTTGACAGCATTTTACCCACAGTAGAACTTCTTTCAAAATTGGAGTCCATCTTCTCAAACCCTGCTGCTTTATCAATTAAATTTATGGAATATTCTAAATCTCATGTTGTCATTTCAACAATCTTCACAGTATTTCACCATGGGAAGATTCCATCTCAAGTTACCATTTTCTTATCCATCTCGTCATCTGTTATGGTTTGTCATGAGATTGTAGCAGTTCAGTCACATCTTCAGTTCTGCTTCTAGTTCCCTTGCTGTTCCCACGACATCTGCAGTCTTCAGCCTTCAAAGCCATCCATGAGGTTCAGAGTCACCTTTTTCCAGACTCCCGTTAATGTTGGTATTTTGATCTCTTTCCTTGAATCATAAATGTTCTTAATGACATCTAGAGTAACGAATCCTTTCCAGAAGGTTTTCAATTTACTTTGCCTGGATCATCAGAGGAATCACTATGGCAGCTGTAGCCTTAAGGATTATATTTCATAAATAGTAAGACTTAAAAGTCACAATTACTCCTTGATCTGTGGGCTGCAGAATGGATATTGTGTCAGCAGACATGAAAACAGCATTAATCTCATTGTACATTTCTACGAGAGCCCTTGGGTGCATTGTCCATGAGCAGTCGTATTTTGAAGGAAATCTTTTCTTTTGAATAGTAGGTCTCAACAGTGGGCTTAAAATAGTCAATAAACCATGCTGTAAATGGATGTGCTTTCACCCAGGTTTTGTTGTTCTATTCATACAGCACGGGCACAGTAGGTGTAGCATAGTTCGTAAGGGTCCTACGATTTTTACAGTGGTAAATGAGCATTGGCTTCAAGTCCCCAACTGCATTAGCCCCTAACAAGAGGATCAGCCTGTCCTTTGAAGCCAGGTATTGATTTCTCTCTAACTACGAAAAATCCTACATAGCATCTTTCAATAGAAGGCTGTTTCATCTGCACTGAAAATCTGTTGTTTAGTGTAGCCACCTTCATTAATTGTCTTAGCTACGTCTTCTGGATAGATATCCAGGGTAGCTTCCTGCAACTTCTATATCACACTTGTTGCTTCACCTTGTACTTCATGCTGTGGAGACACCTTTTTTCCTTAAACTTCATGAATCAACCTCTGCTAGCTTCAAATTCAAACTTCTTTTCTGCAGATTCTTCACCTTTGTTAGCCTTCATAGAATTGAAGGGCATTAGGGCCTTGCTCTGGATTAGATTGGCTTAAGGAATGTTGTAGCTGGGTTTGATCTTGTATTCACACCACTAAAATTTTCTCTATATCAGCAGTCAGGCTGTTGCACCTTCTTATTCGTGTGTTCACTGGAGTAGCACTTTTTTAATCTCCTTCAAAAATTACCAAAATGAGGGGGGACGGACGCCTTGGTAGCTCAGTTAAACGTCCAACTCTTAATTTTGGCTCAGGTCATGATCTCACAGTTCAGTTCATGAGAGTAAGCTCCGCGCTGTCAGTGCCAAGCCCGCTTGGGATTCTTTTTCTCCTTCCCTCTCTGGCCCCTCCTGTGCCCATGCCCCCTCCTTCTCTCCCTCCCTCCCTCTGTCTTTCCCTTCACCCCCCACCCAAATAAATAATAAGCTTAAAAAAAAAAAGTACCAAAATGTGACGCAGGGATACAAAGTGAGCAATGTTGGAAAAATGGCAATGGCACTGATAGACTTCTTCAGCACAGGGTTGCCACAAACCCACCATTTGTAAAAACGCAATCATTTGTGAAGTGTAGTAAAGTGCAGTAAAACTACTTTCAAACAGTTTCTCAGATATTTCTCAGGTGAAGTTGAAATTACTGTATTGTGGGGTGTGTAGGTAGTATGTGTGCATAACTTTATTTATTTAAAAAAATTTTTAGCATTTATTTTTGAGAGACAGAGACAGAGCCAGAACGTGAGTGGGGGAGGGGCAGAGAAAGAGGGAGACAGAATCCGAAGCAGGCTTGGATGTCAGCTGTGCTGACAGCTCAGAGCCTGATGCGGGGCTCAAACCCACAGACGTGAGATCATGACCTGAGCTGAAGTCAGATGCTTCACTGACTGAGCCACCTATGTACCCCTGTGTGTGCATGACTTTAAACAAAAACAAAATTCAGTATTTTAAACACTATAGAATTTAAAACAAAACTGTAATCATGTAAGAGTTTTAAGTAATTTGCTTAAATATGGCTATTGAAAGGATTAAATGACATGGCAGTGAAGGGACTTGTGAACAGCCGGGGGTGGTCTTTTCTAAAGGCCAGTGGTTATTCAAACCACTCTGTCAGCTTATAGGTTGGTTAGAGCTAACATTCTCCCCTGGGTTGAGCACTCTGTTCATATGAGAAAATATTTTCACTTTTACACTTATACGTTCTTAAATTGTTGATTTACTACTGGTAGGTCTCTCCTACTAGACTTTAAACTCTGCAGTAGGTACTATCCCATTTTTTAAAAGTTTCCTCCTGCCCTCTTTAATTTGTCTTTGTGATAAGAATACTTAACATAATGGTCTACCCTCTTAGCAAATTAAAAAAAAAAATATTTTTTTTAATGTTTATTTTTGAGAGACAGAGCATGAGCAGGGGAAGGGCAGAGAGAGAGACACACAGAATCTGAAGCAGGCTTCAGGCTCTGAGCTGTCAGTGCAGGATCCGATGCAGGGCTTGAACTCCAGAACTGTGAGATCATGACTTGAGCTGAAGTCAGAAGCTTAACCGACTAAGCCACCCAGCAAATTTTTAAGTATATGATACAGTATTATTGTTAACTAGTCACTTTCCTATAAAGTTGGTCTCTGGGACTAAATCATCTTGTATAATTGACGAAAATTTATCAGACTTTGCTTGTGATGACTCTGCCAAGTCCTTCTGATTTGAAAGCTTCATTAAAACAGATAACCTGTTTTTCAGAAATTTATATTTGATAACTTCCAGTTTTCCCCCTCCCCCAGCCCCTGGCCACCACCATTCTACTCTCTGCTTTATGAATTTGACTGTGTTAGATTGCTTAGAAAAGTGATATTGCATAGTATTTGTCCTTCTGTGTTTGGCTTATTTCCCTTTGCCTAGTGTCCTTCAGTTTCATCTGTGTGGTCGCAAATGGCTGGATTTCCTTTTTTTTTTTTTTTTTTTTTTTTAAGGCTGAGTAATACTCCATTGTATGTATATACCACATTTTCTTTATTCATCTGTTGAAGGGCACTTAAATTGTTACCATATCTTGGCTATTGTGAACAGTACTGCAGAGAACAGGGCAGTGCAAATCTCTTTGAGATCCTGATTTCAGTTCCTTTGGATATATACCTAAAAGTGGGATTTTTAAGAAGTTCTTGCATGTTTTAACATTATTCATTTTTCCTTTTTTCATTATAGTGTTTTTAAGTACAGAGCTTCAAGCTTTACAGATACTACAGAATAAGAAACGTAAAAATTCTCAATTAGATAAAAACAGTGAAATTTATCAAGAAGTTGAAGCTATCTGTGATACTCTTGGTGTACCCAAGTCAGCAACTTCTGACATTCCGCTTATGCTAAACCAAGTGGAATCAAAGGTATCGTATTTATTTTTCATTTCCCAAAAATGGAACTAAATGCTAACATGTAAATGTACTGAAAATGAAAATATTTCCTTTAAGATGCATTCCATTTCAAGAGAAGTTTATCTTCCTGTAAAGTAAATTTTGGATTCTGAGTTCATATGCGTATGTGACTTGATTTGCCAATAGCTAATATTCAGGAATCAGATCTTAATGAGTGAGGGCCTTTAGGCTTTGCAAGAGTATTCTGTGATAGAAATCACTTTGCAAGTTAAAGGATCCCTTTCCTAAGTAAAGTTAGAATGTAGTATAATGAAGTAGAGTAATCCAAAGTTGAAGGCAAACTACATTTTTAAAAAAATGGATATTGTTAATAGAATTGTAATGTGGTTGTCTTTGGCAGTGAGCAATCACAGTTTCTGGTGGATAGGTATTTAGGAAATGTTTGTTGTATAGAAAATAAATGAATGAATAAGTATCCTGATGTAGTTAAAAACAACCACAAGCTGTGTACCTCAAACTTTGTGAAATTTTCTCTTCAATTATTAAACTACTCTTCTTCCCTGTTGAGCCACATATTAGAGAGAATGCTACCCTTGCAGTCCAAATTCCAGCCTGTTTCCTAGGATTCCTCTAGGGGAATAACACAGGATTCATTTTAAAGGAAAAGAACGTTCTTACTCTCAAGAACAGGTTAAAGCTCCATTTTTATACATGCTGTGTTATACTAAATTCTTGGATAAAATATTCCTGCATTGATAATTTAGGAACTGAAAAGATAAAAAGATTTGTCTTAATTGAACATAACAGAATTTTGCTGTCATTAAGATGAAAACACAATTTTAAAAACATTTTTTCTTTTTGTGGAACCTGCAGACCAAAGAATAACTCTTTTTGAATCACTCAAAAGCGTTATGGAGTTAACAAGTTACTCTTCAATGCTTTTCTCTTTTCCTCTGGATTAAGAATGATCTAGGGTTGGCTAAAATGTCTGGGATAATTTCACCTTGAGACAGGTATCTAGGCTTTTTCTAATCTTCCTGTGCTTCTACATATTGATCCCCAAAAGGCTTTTCTTTTTTATGGGTCTCAGTTACAATTAAAAATATCCCTGAACCTGTTGTTTCTCTACTTGCAGTAGGCTATGCATTATGCCTACGTTCAAGTGCTGGCAGGCTAATCTGAAGGTACTTGCTACTGTGGCCACGGTGGCCAAATATTTTCCTAAAAGGACTTTGTTCTCCATTCCTTATTGAATATGCTTTGTCACCATTGGGAAAGAAAATTAGTGTTTTCTAACTTGAAGCTGTTCAAGTGTGACTCTAAAGTAATTATAGTAATATTAATGGCAAACATATACATTTACTGTTGTAAATGTTTACATATAATAATTCATTTAATTCTCACGTCACATATCATGAGGTAGTTGCTATTATCTACAACAGCCATATGAGGAAACTGAGGTGCTGAAAGATGGAATAAATTGGACAAGCAAGTTTCTAAGTAGTAGTGGCAGACCTGAAGTTTAAATACAGGCAACCTCCAGAGTCTGTGCTCTTAACTTCCTCTCTATTTGAGTTGAACTCTCAGACTTACTGAAACTGTTGTCCAATGTTGAAATCCTGGGAATGGAACTGAGCATGATTAGATGTAAGAAGTTATAAGTAAACATTCAGAATCCCTCTCGAGTGAGGAGTTACAACTCAGACTTTTAGTAACATATGAAATAATCAAAATTGGAGGTGTTTGCAATAGTTGGTAAATCTGCAGAAGTTGAGTATCTTAAGAAAATAAGTTAATTGTTTATAATAAGTAAGAATTGTATTGTTGTAGAGTAGATTTGCCATGAAGCTAATAGAGCTTAAGCTTTGGGGCCTCTCATTTGTACAAGGCTTTCTAAGCTAATTTTTTAAAAAATAGCTTTCTCAAGGTAGAGTTTACATGTCATAAACTTCACTCACTTAAAATAGGTAATTAAATGAATGTTATTTAGAGAGTACAACCATCATCAAAATCTAATTTTAGAACATTTCCATCAGCCTCCAAAGAAACCTTCTGTCCATTTACAGTCACTCCCCATCACTACCAGCAGTTTCCAAGTTAATTTTGTGTTCACGGTTTTTAACTTTTTCTTAAAGAATGCCCTTAACATTAAATAAGCTTGATATTCCTCAAAATCTGAACTGTCTTGATTGTACCTTATAACTAAGAAACTGTAGATATATCATTCTGTTTTGAAATTGTTTTTAGATAATGAAAATTTCTTCAGTTAGGGTGAGCCCAACTTAGGCTATCATTTCTCATTTGTTTTGTTCGGGATAAATTACTGTTATTGGAATGGCTGATATTGCTAGAGCAAAAACAAATGTCTAATAACTTCTTTACTAAAACAAAAGTGTTTCAAGTAATTCAAATTAGTGGCTTTGCAAAAGTTATGAAATGTGTATGTGGTGACTATAATTTAGAGGACTTGCTCTCTTGCGTTTGGCTGAACAATGAAACCAGAATGCTTGCACTTGGCATGTATACAGAAGTATGCATAAGAGTGTGCCATTTCAAGGAGAAGCTCCCCAAATTATTTCACATAAGGCCACACAGATTCTCATAGTAAAACCTTTCAGTAGCTACTTCTTTAGTCGTCTATATACATTATTTCTTATTCTGGAAAAGAAGATACTCTGCACTGTGCTGATATTCTTTCCTAGTATGTGAAGGTATATTTCATTTATTTTACTTTAACATTTCACTTATTCAGCATTCAAAACAGCATTTTAAGGATAATGTTTTAAATTAGGGATATACTTTTTCACAATCTTTTATGTTTACTTTTAGGTGAAGGATATTCTCTCAAAAGTCCAGAAAAATCATGTGGGAAAACCACTGCTGAAAATTGATTTAAATCTGGAACAGGCGGTAAAATACCTTGCTTTATTCGCTTTATGTAATTAAATTAGTGAATATGACTTAATTTTATTAGTGGACACCTAGATTTTACAATGGGTAGCATACCTTTATTACTTTAGAGAATTAAAATGGATTGACATCCTAGAGTAATAGGTCCTGGCATTTCAGATTATAAATTGTCCAAGAGTATAGATAGCACCCAGTATGTTAGCATAGTTGTGATTAGAAAAAGATAGTAGCTCAAAAGCCAACAAGGTGGAAATTTTTGGCATTTTCTTTCCTTATTGGTCCAGACCACTTAGCAAGTAGATGTTTTACTTAAAACGCTTGATTGAAGATGAGGTAAAGTCTCTCAGTTGTAGAGTTTAATTCAAATGTTTAGTATTGCTGAATATCATAAATGTTCTCTCAGATACTCTTTATTATTAAAAAAAATTACCATAAAGTTTCATGGGATCAGAAAATGGTTACCAGGCACAGTATCTTTCGAATCAGGAGGTTTTGACCACAGTTTTCAAATTTCTGTGTATACAGAGTGTAAAGTTTATGATTTTTGTTTCTGAATTCTTTAGGAACAACTAGAAAGAATCAATGAAGCTCTTTCCTGTGAATATGAATGCCGCCGGCGGATGTTGATGAAACGATTAGATGTGACAGTGCAGTCCTTTGGTTGGTCTGATAGAGCAAAGGTAGGGCTGTTTTCCCATTTGTGTCCTGTAGGTGGTACTCTGTGACAGCTCTTCAGGCTGCACTGTTTGTCATTATGTAATTGTGCCACATTTGCACTTACCACTTACTCTGAAGCACATGCCCAGGCCAACTACTGCTCTTACATAATGATCCTAGTCTTTTGTAAATCCCTGTTTGCAGATATCTTGATTTCTTTCCAAATATTTTCACATTGATTTTAAACTACTACATGTTGTGATTTATGCAATGATAGGCATAAAAGAAGGGGTATCATATGAGGCAGTGAGATAGATACAGTAAACAACCGGTCAAGAAAGGAGACCATTGGAATAGGTGTAGGTAGTGCTGATGCCAGAACAAGTCTTCTGAAAGGTGTTGTAAGGCTCTGGACTGTGTTCTGGTTTAAGAGGAGGTTGGATGGTGGGGGCATTCCCAAATAATGGATTTATCACATAGCTTTCTAGGGAGCTGTCTCCCATCACTCCCATTTTATGCCTTTAAACTGTATTCAGGCTTCGTCTGGGTACCCTGCCCCACTCTGCATCATAGTCTAGAAACTCTCCAGACAGTAAGCTGGGACAGTTAATAGGGCTCGCATCCTTTGCGTCCCCTGTTTCAGGGATTACTGTTCTGTGCTCCTTGATGTCCAGTGTGTGGAAATCACTAGTTCACATGGGTTGTCCACTTTTGTTTCAGGTGGGATGGTAAATCTGGTGCCTCTTACTCTCACATATCATACCATCATCATCGTCGTCATCGTTATCGTTACGTTTTTTTGTATTGACTAGGCAGTTCTACCCCATGTTGTATCAGCTGGGGCACTTGTGCAGCTTCATTCAGCTGATGCTGGGACTGGGCTGGAATATTCAAGATGGTTGTCTCATACGTGTGGGTTCTGCTGATTGTTGGTGTGCTTTGCCTGTCTTGGTTCTTAAGTGGTCTCTGTTTCTACGTGGTGTTTTGTATTGGTTTACTATGGCTGCTGTAACAAATTAGCATACACTTAGTGGCTTAAATAATGAACATTTATTCTTACAGTTCTAGAGATCAGAAGTCCTAAAATGAAGGTATTAGCAAGGTTGCATTCCTCCAGATACTATAGGGGAGAATCTCTTTCCTTTATATTTTCTAGCTTCTTAATGCTACCTGCATAGCTTGACTCGACTCGTGACGTCATCCTTTTATCTTCAAAACTAGTAGTGTAAGATCTTCCAGTCTTTCTGTTTCCATTGTCACATCACTTTTTGTGTCTCTCTTACAAGTATTCTTATGATTATACCGGGCCCACTCACATAGTACAGGATAATGTTTGTATCTGAAAATCTTTGAATTAATCACATCTACAGCTGTCAGGTAACATATTCCAGGAATTAGGATGTAGACATCTTTAGGGGAGCTGTTTTTTAATTTACCAGACACCTCATCTTCCTCACCACTATAGGAGGTGATTTTTCTGAATCCTTGCATTCTGAAAATGTATTTATTCTCTTGTCACATTTGATTGATAGTGTGGGTAAATATAAAAATCTAGGTTGAACCTATTTTTCCCTAAAAATACTGAAGGCATTGATTCATTGTTTTCTAGTGTTTCGTGCTACTGGTGAGAAACCTGATGTAGTTCTGTGTCCTTTTGGATAACTTTTAAAATTTTTTCTTGGGAAACTTTTGGGCTTTTTCTTTAGCTTTGGAGTTCTGAAATTTCATAGTAAGTATTTGTATGGATCTTTTCCATTCATTGTGCTAAAACAGTAAATGGACCTTTGAATGTATAGACTCTTATCTTTTACATTTTTCTTCATTAATCTCTTTCATTTTGTTTTATTTTCTCTTTTTGAAATTCTTATTAGTCAGATTTTGGACATCCTGTATACATCCACTTAAGTTGCTTTATTTTTTCTCCCATTTTCTATCTGTTTTCCTTTTTTGATACGTTTTCTTAGAAATGCCCTCAATTCGGGGCGCCTGGGTGGCTCGGTCGGTTAAGCATCCAACTTCGGCTCAGGTCACGATCTCGCGGTCCGTGAGTTCGGGCCCCGCGTCGGGCTCTGTGCTGACGGCTCAGAGCCTGGAGCCTGTTTCGGATTCTGTGTCTCCCTCTCTCTGACCCTCCCCCATTCATGCTCGTGCTCTCTCTGTCTCAAAAATAAATAGACGTTAAAAAAAAAAAAATTAAAAAAAAAAATGCCCTCAATTTTTTTTTTTTTAATTTTTTTTAACGTTTATTTATTTTTGAGACAGAGAGAGACAGAGCATGAATGGGGGAGGGGCAGAGAGAGAGGGAGACACAGAATCCGAAGCAGGCTCCAGGCTCTGAGCCGTCAGCCCAGAGCCCGACATGGGGCTCGAACTCACAGACCGCGAGATCGTGACCTGAGCTGAAGTCGGACGTTTAACCGACTGAGCCACCCAGGCGCCCCCTCAATTTTATTTTGTATTTGGTATCGAATTTTTGTTTCTGCCATCATTTTTTAATTTCCAGGGAATCTTTTTGATCCTGTAGTTTTCCTTTTTTTCATATTTTTTTTCTTGTTTTATGGATGTATTATCATCTTAAATAAAAATGAAAAATTAAAAAAAAAAGGGTCTTAAATTATCTCTGTTTCCTCCAGCGTAATTTTTTATTGGTTTTTCTTAGTCTCTTGCTTATGGTGGTTTTCCTCAAATGCAGGATGGTTCTTGGTTGCTCATATTAAGAGCAAGATATTGAAAAGCTGTGTGCTTTGCTTTTTAGATTTCACATATAAGTAAAATCGTAGGGTATTTACCTTTCTCTGTCTGGCTTATTTCACTTAGCATTAAACCCTCTAGATCCACTCATGTTGTTGCAAATGGCCAGACTTCATTCTTTATTATGTCTGAATAATATTCCATTATTTGTTTATATATATATGTGTATACACACAGACAATCTCTCCACATCTTTTTTTATCCATTCATCTATCAGTGTCCCCCGATAGGTTGCTTCCTTATCTTGGTTATTATAAGTAATGCTGCAGTGAACATAGGGGTGCGTGTATTTTTTCAAATTAGTGGGTTTTTTCCTTTGGGTAAATAGCCAGAAGTGGTATTACTGGATCATATGGTAGTTCCTATTTTTAATTTTTTGAGGACCCTTCATAATGTTTTCCACAGTTTCTGCACCAATTTATGTTTCCACCAACAGTGCATGAGGGTTCCCTTTTCTCCACATTGTTGCCAACATTTTTTATTTCTTGTCTTTTTGATAGTAGCCATTCTGACAGGTATGAGATGTTATCTCATTGTGGTTTTGATTTGTATTTCACTCATGATGAGTGATACTGAACATCTTTTCATGTGCCTGTTGGCCATCTATAGGTCTTCTTTGAAGAAATGTCTATGTAGGTCCTCTGCCTTTTTAATACGATTTTTTTGGATACTGAGTTGAATGAGTCCTTTATGTATTTTGGATGTTAAACCCTTATTGGTAATATCCTTTCAACCATACCTTCAGTAGGTTGCTGTTTAGTTCTGTTGATTTCCTTTGCTATGAAGAAGGTGTCCTCTTTGGTGTCATCTCATTTGTTTATTTTTGCTTTTGCAGTCCTTGCCTGGGAAGACAGATCGAAAAAATACTGCTGAGACTGATACCAAATAGTTTACTAATTGTTTTCTTTCAGGAATTTTATGGGTTCAGGTCTTAATTTAAGCGTTTAATCCATTTTGAGTTTATTTTTGTGTATGGTGGAAGAAGATAGTCCAGATTCGTTTTTGTACATGTAGCTGTCCAGTTTTCCATTTACTGAAGAGACTGTCCTTTCCACATTGTATATTCTTGCCTTCTTTGTTGTAGATTAATTGACCGTAAAGCATGCATTTATTTCTGGACTCCCTGTTGTGTTAAGATGATCTATGTGTCTGGTTTTTGTACTACCAAACTGTTTTGATTATTATAGTTTGTGTACAGTTTAAAATCAGGGAACATGATATGTACAGTTTTGTTCTTTTTCACAATTCCTTTTGCGAATTGGGGCCTTTTCTGGTTACGTAGGAATTTTAGTACTATTTTATAGTAGTGGTATTCTGGTTCTGTGAAAAATACTGTTGGGGTTTTGATAGAGATTGCATTGAATCTGTAGATTGCTTTGGGTAGTATGGACATTTTAATAATACTAATTCTTCTGATTCATGAGCATGGTACATCTTTCCATTTATTTGTATTCAGTTGCTTTCATCAGTGTCTTGTAATTTTCACTGTACAAGTTTTTCCCCTCATTGGTAAATTTTATTCCTAAGCCTTTATTCCTAGGGTTTTGATTTGTTTTTTTATGCAGTTGTAAATAGATTTGTTTTCTTAATAACTTTCAGATAGTTGTTACTAATATATACAAACAACAGATTTCTTTATATTATCATACAACTTTACTGAGTTCATTTATTGGTTTTAATAGTTTTTTGGTGGAGTCTTTAGGATTTTCTGGATACAATATCAGGTCATCTACACTTAATGACAGTTTTGCTGCTGCTTTCCAGTTTGAATGCCACATTTTTTTCCCCTCCTTGCCTAATTGCCCTGGCTAGGACTTCCTCCATCTTAGAGGGCAGTCTTTCAGCTTTTCACTTTTGAGTGTGATGTTTGCAAAGGTTTTGTCTTATATGGCTTTTATTTTGTTGAGGTATGTTACCCACTGTGTTGAGAGTTTTTACCATTAATGGATGTTGAATTTTGTCAGATGTTTTTTTCTGCATCTATTGAGATGATCGATCATATGATGTTTTCTTTCTTTTTTTTTCTTTTTTTTTTTTTTTTAAGAAAGAGTGTGAGAGAGAGTATGTGTGAGAGGGGAAGGACAGAGGGAGAGGGAGAGAGCATCTTAAGCAGGCTCCAGGCTGGGCATGGACCCTGATGCGGGCTCAATCTCAGAACTGTGAGGTTATAACCTGAGCTGAAATCAAAAGTCAGATGTTTAACAAACTGAGCCACCCAGGCTTCCTGCCCAATCATAAGATTTTCATCCTTCATTTTGTTAATGTGATGTATCTTGTTTGATTTACAGATGTTAAACCATCTTGTGTCTGTAGAATAAATCCCAGTTGATTATGGTGTATATTCATTTTAATGTAATGTTGAATTCGTTTTGCTAATCATTTGTTGAGGAGTTTTGTATCTGTGTTTATCAGGGATATTGGCCTGTAATTTTTTTGTTAGTGACTTTGTCTGGTTTCAGGGTAATGGTGGCTTTGTAAAATGAGTATGGAAACATTCCATCCTCTTCAGTTTTATGGAATAATTTGAGAAGGGAATGGCAATTAACTCTTTGAATGTTTGGTAGAATTTAGCTTTGAAGCTGTCTGCTCCTGAACTTTTTTTGTTGGGAGTTGTTTGATTCCTGATTAAACTTCATTGCTAATAATCAGTCTATTCAGATTTTCTCTTTCTTCATGATTCAGTCTTGGAAGATTTTATGTTTCTAGGAATTTATGAATTTCTTCTGAGTTGTCCAATTTGTTGGCATATAATTGTTCAATAATCATCTCTTAGGGTCCTTTGTATTTCAATGCTACCAATTGTAATTTCTCTTTCATTTCTTAGTTCTGTTTGGGATATTTTCTGGATGGGTCTGGCAAAAGGTTTTTTTTTTTTTTTTTTTTGGATGAGTCTGGCAAAAGGCTTATCAATTTTGTTTATATTTTCAAATAACCAGCTCTTTGTTCCATTGATCTTTTCTGTTTTTTGTTTTTTTTTTTTTTAATCTCTAGTGCATTTATTTCTGTTTTGATCTTTATTATTTCCTTCCTTCTGTTAACTTTGGGCTTTGTTCTCCTTTTTCTAGTTCCGTTAGGTGTAGAATATTTGAGGTTTCTCTTGTTTTTTGAGGTAAGCCTTTATTGCTGTGAACTTCTGTCTTAGAACTGCTTTTGTTTTATCCCAAAGGTTTTGGAATATTGTGTTTCCATTTTCATTGTCCCAGTATTTTTTTATTTTTTTCTTTGATTTCTTTGTTGACTCATTGTTTTTTGTTTTTTTTTTTTAACACGTTTAATTCCACACGTTTATTTTTTCAGGTTTTCTTTTTTTTTTTTTTAATACTTATTTTTGAGAGAGAGAACGAGAGAACGAGCAGGGGAGGGGCAGAGAGAGAGGGAGACACAAGATCAGAAGCAGGCTCCAGGCTCTGAGCTGTCAGCACAGAGCCCAATGCAGGGCTTGAACCCACAGACCACGAGATCATGACCTGAACCCAAGTTGGATCTTAACCAACTTAGCCACCCAGGCACACCTCCGATTTTCTTCTTGTAATTGATTTCTAGTTTCGTGCTGTTGTCGTTGGAAAAGGTGCCTTCTAGGACTTCAGTCTTCTTAAATTTATTGAGATTTCTGTGGCCTAACATGCCATCTGTCCTGGGGAATTTTTTGTGTGCATTTGAAAAGAATGTATGTTCTGCTTTTTTATGTAATGTTTTGTATATATTTATTAAGTCCATTTGGTCTAATGTATTAAGGCCAGTGTTTCCTTGTTGATTTTTCTATCTGGATGATCTATCCATAGGTGTAAGTGGGGAGTTAAAGTCCCCCACTATTATTGTGTTGCTCTCAACTTTTCCTTTTATGTCTGTTAATATTTGCTTTATATATCTAGGTCCTTTCTTGTTGGGTACATAAATATTTACAAATGTTATATCCTTCTGTTGGATTGACCTCCTTTTCATTGTGCAATACCCCTGTTTATCTTCTGTTATGGTGTTTGTTTTAAAGTCTGTTTTGTCTGATAAAAGTATTGGTATCCAGTTTTCATTTCCATTTGAATGGAATACCTTTTTTTATTCCATCACTTTCATCCTTTTTTATCTTTAGATCTACAGTGAGTGTCAAGTAGGCAGCATATAAATGGTCCTTGTTCTTTTATCTGTTCAAAACGTACAGGTACCTTTTGATTGGAGAATTTGTTCCATTAACATTTAAAGTAACTATTGATAGGTATGTACTTAATTGCCATTTTGTTAATTGTTTTCTGGTTATTTTTATAGTTCTTCCCTGTCTTCTTCCCTTGCTCTCTTTCCCTGTAGTTTGATGCCTTTCTTCAGTGTTAGGTTTAGCTTCTCTTTGCTTTATTTTTTGTGTATCTATTAATAAGGTTTTTGGTTATGGTTACTATGAGTTTCACATATAACCTATATATATAGTGGTCTATTTTAAGTTGATGGTCACTTAGAATATGTTAATGAATGCATACTCTGCCTTGCCACCAGTGTTTTATGTTTCTGGCATCATATATTGTGTCATTTTATTTTATATATCCCTTAACTAATTATTGTAGTTATAGTTGTTTTTACTACTGTTGTCTTTTAGCTTTCCTACTAGCTTTCATACTAGCATTATAAGTGGTTGATCCACTCCCTACCTTTATTATGTAATTGCTTTTACCAGTGAGATTTTTTTCTTTCATATATTTCCTTATTTCTAGTCATGGCCTTTTATTTCTACTTAAAGAATCCTTTTAATGTTTCTTTTGGGATCTGGCAAGTGTTGATGAACTCTGTTAACTTTATCTTGTCTGGGAAACTCTTACCTCCCTGTCAATCCTGAATGATAACTGTGCTGGATAGCATATTCTTGGTTGTAAGTTTTCCTTTCAGCACATTGAATATATCATGTCACTCCCTTCTGGTCTGCAGGCTTTTTGCTGAAAAATCAGCTGATAGCGTTATGAGAGTTTCCTTGTATATAACTAGTTGTTTTTCACTTTCTGTAAGTTTCTCTCTTTATCTTTAACTTTTGATATTTTAATTATCAATGTGCAATGGTATGGATCTCTTTATTTGGGTTTTTCTTTGCTTCCTGGACCTGAATGTCTGTTTCCTTCCTTAGGGAAATATTCAGCCATTATTCTTTCAAATAAGTTTTCTTGCCTGTTTTTTCTACTTTTCTCATTCTGGAACCCCTAGAATGTGAATATTAGTACATTTGATGTCTTGGAGGTCCCTTAAACTATCCTCATTTTTAAAAGTTCTTTTTTCTTTTTGTTGTTCTGATGGTGGTGATTTACAGTACCTTATCTTCCAGGTCACTTTCTGTTCTTCTTTATCATCTAATATGCTTTTTGATTCCCTCTGTCTTTTTTGTTTCATTTGTTGCATGTTTCAGCTTTGATTAGTACTGTCTTACACTTTTGAACAGTAGTACTGTCTTACACTTTATCCATTCTTCTGAGTTTGATGAGCATCTTTATGCCCATTGACTTTGAACTCTGTTTAAGATAACTTCTGTTTCATTCAGAGCTTTTGTTGAGGTTTTGTTTTGTTCTTTTTTTTAAGTTTTTTGTTTTTTTTTTTTTTTACATTTCTTTATTTTTGAGAGACAGAGTGAGACAGTGCATGAGTCGGGAAGGGGCAGAGAGAGGAGACACAGTATCTGAAGCAGCCTCCAGGCTCTAAGCAAGCTGTCAGCACAGAGCCTGACACGGGACTTGAACCCATGAACTGTGAGATCATGACCTGAGCTGAAGTTGGGCACTCAACTGACTGAGCCACCCAGGCGCCTGTTTTGTTCTTTTATTTGGAATATATTTCTGTGTTTCCTCATTTTGTCTGACTCTGTTTCTATGTGTTGAGCAAATTGGCTACCTCTCTCCGGGTCTTAAAGGAGTGGTTTTATATAGGAGATGTCCTGTGGGGCCCAGAAGTGCACTCCCTCCTCATCACCAGAGCCACATGCTCAAGAGGCATTTTCTGTGTGAGCTACGTATACCTCCCTGTTCTAGGACTCGGCCAGTGGGTGAGGCTTTCAGTGGGGTGCCAGCAGCATTAGCATGTTAGATTGAGAGTTCCAAGATGGCACCTGCTAGCATCAGCACTAGCAAAGTAGAATGTGATCTTCAAAAGGGCCCCTGACGGTGTTTTCTGTCTCTAGAGTGTGTCTTAGCAATTGCCTGCCTGTCTGAGCAGCATGAGCCCTCTAAGAGCAGGTTCTCTGTTCCCTGTAGCTCTATGGTTTTCCTGGATGTAATCTCTGTTTTCCAAGTCTGGCTTTGGGGCTCTCTTCTCTCTTGTGCAGGATCTAGAGGTTGGAGTACCTGTGTGGACCTCCAACCCTTCACTCCTCAGGAAGAAGTTCCATGTTTTTGAAATTCTTTCCTGTCTGTGGATTGCTGTGTTGTGGTGTGGGTTTTTTCCCCCCCTCTGGGGGGGGGGGGGGAGGAGGTCTCTGCCACTTTGATTCCTCTTAGTCCCTCCTTGTGGAGGCTCTGTTCATTCAGTTTTCAGGGCTTTTTTTTTGAGGGAATTATTCTATATGTAGTTTCATATTTGTTTTGACCAGGGGAGGTAGTGAGTTCAGGATCCTCCTGTGCCACCATCTGAACTGTCCTCTGAGAAACATTTGAGCATAGGAATCATAGAATAGCTATAAGGCAGAGTTGTAGAGCTGTCATTCATGTATTTTCTTTCAAAAAACATTTATTCAGCACCTCATATGTGTCAATCACTGTATGGGAGGTACCAGTTTTATAAATTTAATAGTTTGTTTATATATTGGGTCTCCAGCTTAACCTGATAGAATTTTAATGATGAAAAGGAATTTAAGAATATAAGGAAAACTATGAAATGTAGTGCACTAAAAGGATCTTAATATACTAATTTAGGATACTTTCAGTATGGACCTTAAGTTTACACAGAAATCCAAAACAAGTTTGTTTTTTTTTAATTTTTTTTCATGTTTATTTTTGAGAGAGAGAGAGAGAGAGAGAGAGAGAGAGAGCATGAGCAGGGGAGGGGCAGAGGGAGACTGAGACACAGAATTTGAAGCAGGCTCCTGGCTCTGAGCTGTTAGCACAGATTATGACCTGAGCTGGCAGGCTCAAAAACAAGTTTTGACAGGTTGTTTTCTTTGAACATTTGGAGTGGCATGGACTCATGGGCACGTTGACTGTTTACTAGCCTTCATCTTGGGGACTTTGAGAAAATATGCCTGTAGGAAGTAACTTGATATTTATCTTCTCATCTTGGTTTTTTTTTCTTCATGTTTTAGGTAAAGGAGGTTGTGTTTTTGTTCTTTATTCCTTAGTTTGGATGATTTTTAAAAATCTTTTTCTTAGGGTCAGTTTGTCTTTTCATTTGATCCTTTTCAATTGATTATATGAATACATGCATTGGACCCCAGGTTTTCTTGTTAAATTTAACACATCATTATTATTTTCCCCCTATTTCATGTGTCTGAGATTGTCGAATGACTCATAAAATATTGTTCTATAGCATTTAAACTCTGCAGGATATTTTACCATCTAGGTATACTCTGTTGGTATTGAGGTTTTCTTTAATTTTATCTGTTTGACCCTTAATGAAATCCTTGGCAGCTGAATATTTGTTCATGTCCATGATACATTTCTAAAATGGGATTTTTTGATGAAATAATATGTATAAGTAGATTTTAATATTTTTGATGCATACTGCAGAGTTGCCCTTCAGAAAGATTATATATATTAGTATGGATAATCTGATTTCTTTTCTCTGTTATTTTGTTAGTATTGAGATAGGACTGTGAGTATAATTTTATAGTTTACTTTTTTCACTGAACATATTGTGATCATTGTCCTGTATCTCTAAAAGTTTTAATACTCTTTTTAAGTTAATTTTTAATTTATTTTTTTTGAGATATGATTCACCATCTTAAAGTGTACGTACGGTTCAGTGGCTTTTAGTTTATTTACTATATTTTTGTTACCATTACTACTGTCTAGTTCCAGAACATTTCCATCACCCTAAAAAGAAACATGTACCCATTCTCTGGCAGCTGCCACTATGATCTGCTTTCTGTCTCTTTGGATTTACCTATTCTGACAGTTCTTATAAGTGGAATCATACACTATGTGGCATTTTATGTCTGGCTCCTTAGCATAATGCTTTCAAGATTCATCCGTTGTTTTTTAATATAACAGTACTTCCTTTCAGTATCCTTTTTATGGCTGCATTATATTTTATCATATATAGATGCCATAGTTTACTTTTTTATTTTATACATTTTTTTCCTGTGTTAATTGCTAGGAATATTAATATATGTAATTTTTATTTGTAAATTTCAAAGTATATTCCTATGGTGGATTCCTAAGTGGAAATTTACTGTGTCAAAGGTTATGACTCTTAAAAAAAAAAAAAAAAAATTTTTTTTTAAATTTATTTTTTTGAGAGAGCGAGAGTGCAGAGCCTGACACAAGGATCCAACCCACAAACTGTGAGGTCATGACCTGAGCTGAGATCAAGAGTTGGATGCTTAACCAAGTGTGCTACCCAGGTGTCCCAAAGCTTATGACTCTTGATGCTCTTGATTCACATGGCCAAATTGTTTTCTGGAAGGTTTTTATGAATTTAAACTCCGGCCAATAGAGTAAATGAAATTTTGTCCTCACTTCAGTTTGTTTAATATTTAGAATATTAACAGTTTGATTGCTAACTTGATGGTTAAAAAGACTAAATTGTTTTAAGTTGTATATTTTCATTATTAGTGAAGTTTAACTTTTTTCCATAAGCTTATTAGTCATTTGAATTTCCTCTTGTTTCGAAATTTCTTTTTGTCTTGCCTTTTTTCCCCTTTGGGTCTTCCTGTTTTCCTTTTGATTGAGCTTTTTATATAGTAAGGAAGTTAGCTAGTTGATTTATTTGTGGAATATATTTACACCACTTGTTTTATGTTTTTGATGTATAGAAATTTTAATCTTTATGATATAGGTAAGTTTTTCAATTTAAATTAAAACTTGAAACACTGAACTCTTTAGTGTATTTGGAATTCTCTGTTATATGGTATGCCTTATTACTGTTCCATTGTTCAACAGTTCATTCCAACACCATTTAAAAATTAATCCATTCCTTTCTCACTGATTTTTTTTTTACTCCCTTCCCCCATTTCTCACTGATCTTTGATGCCTCCTCTGTCATTTCTTGCATTCATATATTTATGAGGTTCTGAATCTCATTTGCCTATTTTGTTTCATCAGTCTATTTTTACCCCAAGTCCTATATAGGCTGAGGTAGGATAGTGTATTGTTATCTCTACCTGTGCCTGGGGTAAGGCAGGGTCAGCTGGAGCCAGGCACAGCTGGGACTCTGTGTATTTTGGGGGAACTGTTTAAGCTTTCCCGGTCTCATTTCTTTTTCCATCTGCAAAAGGGGATAATAAAAGCAACCATTTTTTAAAAGGTATTTTAAGAATTAGAAATGATTATTAAGTGGACAGTATCCTGGCATATTTAATAACTACTCAAGGAATGTGAGCTGTTAAGACTGATGATGATATATCACATATTAATATTTAGCCCTCTTTCAAAATTCTTTCAGTTGTATTTACATATATAGCTTCTGGATTAACTTTAGATTCCTTTTTTCTCCCCATCCTATCACAAACCATTCCAGTAGGATTATGATACATTTATAAGCTAATATGGTGGGAAAATGACATTACTTGCTGTCCCTATCCAGAAACTTGGCATTTCTCTCTATTCACTCAAGTTTTCCTTTTGTTTTTATAAGCTTTACTTAATGTCTCCTTCTTAAAGGTCCTATAAGTGATTTTTGGTTAAAGTTATTTTCAGCTATTTTGTTATTAGCTATGGATGGAATCTTTTGTGTGTGTTACTTTTTTAATGACTTGTTATTGGTAGTTATGTGTTCTTTAGGGATCTGTTGGTCTGTTTTTTTCATTCTGCATACAAATGATGAGCTATTTAATATTTTGCTCTTTTCCATTTCTTTCCTTGTGCATGATCTCTTTTTTTTTTCTTTCTGAAGATTATGATTTATTGTTCTTTCACTGAAATGTTCTTTGGTTCCTTTTCCCCCCTAACTTTGGTTATTTAGGTAAAAACAGATGACATAGCAAGAATTTACCAGCCGAAGCGTTATGCTTTATCACCGAAGACAACGATTACATTGGCACATCTACTTGCTGCTCGTGAAGATCTATCCAAGATCATTAGAACAAGTAGCGGCTCCAGCCGAGAGAAGACGGCATGTGCCATTAATAAGGTTGGTTTTTCTTTTCAGTGCAATGGAGAATGAATTTATAATATCCTCATTTGATGTTTTTACAGATTTTAATCCATTTTTGTTGTGTAGCTTGGTAAACTCCTAGGAAAGAGAGTGGTGAAAGCATTTCAGTTCATCTAGGCTTAGTTATGTTTTGTGTGTGCATGTTCATTTGAATTTCTGTATTGATAAATTAAGCCACAGTTTAATTTGCATTGGAAGAATGAAGAATTGTTTTTGTCAATAGCTTTAGCAAGAATTAATTTGCCTTCTAAGAATGTCATTTTTTTTTTTTTTTGTCAGTAAAAATGTATAGTATTTAAGTACTAACAGATTCCTTATATACTTGGGAACGAAGGAAGAGTACTTGCTTGAGAGTCATACAGATCAGGATTCACATCCTAGCTGTATCATTTGCAGAGAGAAATCACCTTGGGCAAGTTACTGAGTGTTTTGGAGGTTCCATTTTCTGATTCAGAGTATAGATCCATTTCTCCAACACTGCTTTTAAACAAGCTCAAAGAGACCGAATCTTTTACTTTACAATAGCAGCAATAGTGATAAACTAATCTAGATTTGTCAGTTTGAGTGGCATGTATGGCAGAGTTTATTACAAAAGAGCAAAAAACCAGAAGGGATTTGGGCAATTTTAAAACATTGCTCCTCACTCGGTATAGTGAAAAAAGTATTCTCTATACAGGATGTCTTGCTAGAGGGGTGGTTTGTATGTAAAGTTAGTTATTGCTAAGTTAGTCACCAGTGTTTGTTCCTCTCTCTTCCATTTTAGATCATTCTCCTCTAGCTTCTGAAAGTATTGTCTTTAAATGTGTTACTTAGTATCTTCTATCAGACGATGATCTAGTCTTGCCAGATTAAGAGTTCTACTTCTTAAGTGACATTGTCCATCTCTTTTCCAAGTTTGTAGTCTAATTATTTGAAGGCAGTCTTACCAGTTCTTGCAACACTGTCCCCATATAGCCATCCACGTAGCATGTTTGATGGTGAGACCAATGAAAATAACAACCAAGAAAAGCTCTTTTTCATTGGTGATTGGGACATTATTGGTGACTTTAAAAGAGTGTTTGCATTCTTCAAACTTTGGCCCATAGTAAGGGTGTTGTACTTGTTTTTTGTTTATGACATAAATTACTAAAACATGGTTTTGATTAGAGGATCAATGGAAGTAGAACCCAGTTGATTTATAGGTCATTTTGGTTGAGGCATTTACTGTTGTACCTTCTTTCCTGAAAGAAACTAGCATGAAGCTAGTTTCCTAGCTTCCTTGCTCACCACTGTCTGTTTTTCTTTATGGGCATATCAAGTAGCTCCTTTATACAGAAGGCTGGGGACTTAAACCAAACTCTTCCCTGACTTATCCTTCAAAGTATTGTCAAGCATGGTTAAGAAAGCCTAGTTAAGTCTTTTTTTTCTGTATAATAATATAGTAACTGGTATCATTGAAAGTTTGTGAGGTTAAGTTTCAAAGAAGGGAATAGTTCATTGAGAATCCTTTTATCTCTGGAATAATACCTTGGATAATAGTCATTATATTCCTCTCTGACATCTCATTAAATCCACATGTCATTATATATACTTCATACTTTGTTAAAATAAAATGTGCTTAGAATATAGTCTTTTATTGGATAACCCATGACCAAATGAATGGCAGTGGAAAGTCCAGAGTTGTTGTATAGATAGGAAGTTAATTAATATAGGGTGAATAGTTTACGTATATTGAAAGTGTTCTGCTTAAAATATTTTAGTGTGGTGGGTACTACATTTGTTACAGAATTTGGTAAACAGAGGTGGGCAGCTCAGTCAGTTAAGTGTCTGACTCCTGATTTCAGCTTAGGTTCTGATCTCATGCTTGTGAGATTGAGCCCCACATCAGGCTCCACACTGGGCAGGGAGTCTGCTTAAGATTCTCTCTCCCTCTCCCTCTGCCCCTCCCCTGCTCATGCATGCACATGCATGGGCTCACTCTCTCTCAAAAAAAAAAAAAAAAATTTTTTTTTTTGGTAAGCAAATTTAAATAAGGAGAAATTAACAAAGCCTTTAAGTTTCTGAAATATTCCCCAGATTATTTAAAAATAATACCATGTTGTGAGGAATTTTTCACATATCACATATTTTCAATATTAATCTGTACTGCATGTCTGATACTTCCACGTCCTTAAATGTTTGGCTTCTGTTTCCTTATGAGAAGAGTAAGTTCAGTACCACTTAAATCCTTTATCTAAATTGTAACTTCTAAAATATTAGAAACTGAAAGACCATGTTTCTTCACACAGGTGCTGATGGGAAGGGTGCCTGACAGAGGAGGAAGGCCAAATGAAATTGAACCGCCGCCCCCGGAAATGCCCCCTTGGCAAAAGAGACAAGAAGGCGGCGGAAGGGGTGGTTGGGGTGGTGGGGGTGGTGGGGGTGGTCGAGGAGGTGGTGGGGGTGGAAGAGGTGGCTGGGGAGGTGGAGGAGGTTGGGGAGGTGGTGGGGGAGGAGGAGGAGGTGGTGGAGGAGGGTGGGGTGGAAGTGGGGGAGGGGGCGGTAGAGGAGGAGGTTTCCAAGGCAGGGGAGATTATGGTGGGAGGGGAGATTATGGTGGAAGAGGAGGAGGCTATGGTGGAAGAGGAGGGGGCTATGGGGGACGAGGTTATGGAGATCCATATGGGGGAGGTGGTGGTGGATATAGAAGGTATTAAAAACCACCAAAATTAGATAGCAGTGCTTACTTCTTGGTAGGGACATTAGGTGTAGTGTTCTAAGTAACATACTTGAATGTCAGCTTTCAAGTAAACACCATGTTAGCTTCCTTGTTATCATTCTTAAATTGGGTTAATATGTAAGAGCATTGTTTTTATACTACCATTTGATCTCTTAGACAAAGTGATGATTTTTCCATATTCTGTGTACCCTTGAGCATGTCTTTTTAAAAAACAAAAAATGAACAAAAATTATTTTTAAAAATGTAAATATTTATTACCATCAAACTTGGAAAATGGAAAGTATTTTATTGTCATGATTGAATTTAGATTGTTACCCGTATTTTATTCAGGTTTGAAACATAAATTACCCCACTTGTAATGGAAAGGAATATAGACTATTGCCTCATCTGTATTCCTGTGGCTGTGTTTTGTATTTGTTAATTATTCTTTATGAAATAGGGAAAGGGACTTATCTGATAGTTGTGTTCAATAGGTAGTTGTCATGACCTGTTTGCTCTTCTTTAGGAAACAATTTCTCGCCAGGCTTCTGTTAAAGTTCCATTAATTGAAGCTCACATCTACTTTTTGCAATGCATATTTGATTTATTTTCCAAGTGGATTTGAAACCTGTGATTTTGTTTGACAAAGCAAAGTTAAAGACTGAAGTCAGAATTTATTCTGAAGGGATTAAGACAAGTAATTTTACATTACGATGTAGAAAATACTCATATAAATTGGTCTCTTCATCACTTATGCCATCACTTTAGGTGTTTGAATATTAAAAGGCAGGCTGAGCTGCACTGCTCAGGATTAGGGCAGTTATTTCCTGTTTCAGTCCATCAGAGGCAGGATTCAAGGCATCCCTTAGAAATTCTGATTCACAGCTAGATTTGGGAAACTGGCTTAGTGAATGGTTACATGTGGTCTGGTGGTTGGAACAGGTAAAGGTTTGGAGATGAGGAGTTGTGAATTTGAATCATGGCACTAGCCCAGGGGCGCTGTGAGGTGAACCGACCACAGCTCTCAAGGACCGATTTGTCCTCATCTGTCAGATGGGGATTGTGACACTTGATCTCTTCTCAAACTGTTTCATAAAGACCTAAGTACAGTGCGATTTGTTGAGGGCTGTTGTAAATGGTTTAAGAAGTGGGCTCAGTACTGCATTCTTCTTTTAGTAAAGAGCTAGATAAGATAGTCACACACGTTTTTTCATGTCCACTATAAAATGTCCTGGTGTGGGTGCCTGGTTAACACCTGTGCATAACAACTTCCTCTGATCTAACAAACTCAACAGATAGAAAGTGGAGTACCAGTGGACACATGGTATTTGGCATTTGGCAGTTTCGTTGTTGTTTTGCTTCCAGTAAACCCTATAGTGAAATCTAAAATAATGTTAAAACTTTAAGGGTAAATATACTGCAGTCTTTGCCATGTATTTTTCAAGCTAACTCTTCAAAGAAATTTGTTCAGGATAGGAAAACATAAACTTTAGGTTATTTGTAAAATAGATTTTTAAAATGTGTTTATATTTAATGAATATACTTAATTTCATTTGTGATAGTTGGAAAAAAAGGCTTTCCATAATTAAGAAAAAACTTTTTTCAATAGCTATGAACTCTGAAAAATAAATAATTTTTAAAAATACATAATCAAAGACTACTGGACTATAGTTGCTGATACAGAACGGGTTTCCAACTACTCTAACTTCTTTTATCACTAGAGGTTTATGGCAAATAATTGCAGAAACATTAATTTATCCATTTCTGTAACACCTCTGTGTACTTTCATAGGAGTGCTGTTGGGTTATCCACTGTACTCACTGTGTTATGCAAGTTTATCACTTGCTCCTGGAATTGTATTGGAGCTGGGACCACTGCTGCTTATACATTCCTATAAATGTCACTTGAGTGAAAACCAGGGTGATCTAGACCCTAATATCTTACTCTCTCCTGGAAGGTAGGATTTTCATGATACCTTTTTTCAGTAAAAATTTCATTTGTAGAAGAGTGTCCTGTGCAATATCTAGGCCAGCAATAGGCAATTTGGGGCTTTGATGTGAAGAGCCATAATGTAAAAATGTTTTATAAATTGAGGGCAATGCATATATAGAGTATGATGAATGGTACATGACTGCTTTCTGCAATCTAATACCTTTTGATGTGCCTACTCTTCTAATTTCATTTTTCCTATTCTCTCATTTATCCTCCTCTCCCACCCACTACCTTAGTCTAGCCTTTGGTATCAAATAGCCCATGTACATATGACCTTACTGAGAGACTCTGCATTAAAGAAGTAACTAATCTCTTAAACATTAAAGAAAAGGGGGGTGGGGGTGGGGTGGGGAAACACCTGGGTAGCTCAGTCAGTTAAGCATCCAACTTCTGCTCAGATCATGATCTCATGGTTTGTGGGTTTGAGCCCTGTGTCAGGCTCTGTGCTGACCACTCAAAGGCTGGAGCCTGATTCGGATTCTGTGTTTCCCTCCCTCTCTGCCCCTCCCCTGCTCACACTGTCTCTTTCTCTCTCTAAAAAATAAACATTAAAAAAAAATAATCTCTTATCTGGACTATATAAAGAATTTGTGTTCCCATCCATTGTAGACGTGAGCTCTCAGCGAAAGAAGGGATCGGGTATTTTTTTTGAACCTATTCCCTTATGTTCTGTAGATCAGGGAAACCTTGCCTCTCTAAGCAGAAAAACACATTTTAAACCAAGAACACTTAATTACCTATGTGTCAAAAGAAGGTCGGTAACCCAAAAAAGATTTGTGACCAGAGAATGTTCTGAGCAATGAGAACTCCTTATAAGGAGCACAGGGTGGAGAAATTTGGGATGGGAACTGGGGATGGAAGAGAGGAAAGAGAGGAGGCAGTTTAATCTCTTCTTCAGAGTCAGGTTGTCAATGTGACTTGAAGTGTTACGAATTGCCAAAATGATAGATACACCCACATCCAAATGTACCAGAATGCATTCCTCAGAATTTGAGTGATTGGAATTTACCCCACTCTTTATTGGTCTGGTTAAACAAAAGTTGGCTGAGGATTAAGGGAAAGCTACGGCTATCTCTTAATCACTCTAAGTAATCATGAACACAAACGAATTGCTGTGGGTGGTCTACCCTGGACTGAACCACCCTCTCTACCAGTTTCACGCACAACTTCAAAGTTCTTTACTTGCTAGTTTTCTTAGAACTGTGGGATTAAAGACAAAAGCCACAGAGAAATGGCAAGCTCAAATTTGTCTCCTTCATTGTGAAATATTCATAGGCAATATTTTGGGACCACTGTGAGTCCTGATGCAGTAAGATGGGAAAAGGTCGAATATTTTTGAACTGTTATTTCTGCATGTTCTGAAACGATTTAGATAAGACTTCTACTGAATAATTAGTTGCTTTGCTTTTCCTTCCAGGAAAACTCAGTTTGGTTAATAAGCGAGTGGTGTCAGCTGTGGATTATAGTAAAAATTCAAGAGAAGCTTCTATATATTCATGAACTAGAAGAAACACAAGACAGCTATGTGGTAGAGATCCTAATATCTTTTATCATATAAATATTACACAAAGAAAACTTACATTAGATATTAAAAAAAAAAAACCTTTACAATCTGTACACTTGTTTTTTTCCTTGCAGTTCTTTTACATTGTACATCCTTAGACAGAAATTCACAAGTGGTCAGTAAAAAGGCAAGTCAATTACCGAAGAAAATGAGAAGTAATGTTGTTGACAGAACAAGATTTATCCTTATTTTGACAGATAAATATGTGCTCAAACTTATTTCAAGTCCGTACAAGACAAAAATTGTATCCTAGGCTTGACCAAAATTTTTTCCAGATTATTTCTATATTCCACTAATCCCATGTAACTCAGTGCAAATAATACTAATTTACATACTGTTCTTCTTTGGCCCTTCCTGGACTGCAAAAACTTGTGATAAAACTGCTTCTTATCCATTTCAGTGATAAATTCTAGAATGTTTGAGACCTCTAGCCATACACATTTGATTAACGGAATTCTGACCTTTGGAGTTCTAGGATTACAGATTACACAGAAACTAACCTAGGGTCTGTATTTTGGAGGGTAAGGAGAATGAAAAAAAAATTTGTATTAGATAACTATATAAAGAAATTGAGCTGTACCGCCTTTGGTCTTTATCAGAGGAAAAGAACAGTGAAGAGTATTTAAAGATTATCATAAATTTGTTCCAGATAAGGTAAGTAGCAAAGTGCTTCTTAAGTTAGATACCAGGTGATGGACTTAAGCAGCCTTCTGGGGGGATTTCTGAGTTTAGATTTAGGAAAGGGTAAATTTGTGTGTAAAGTAATTCTTTGAAACACTAACTGAAAGCTACTCACTAACTTTGTCACTAAAGCTCAGAGCAAGGAGGTATGCAAATGGGAACTGGTCTTTCATCAAAGAAACTTCTTAAATAGTCTGAATCCCCCAAGGAAACTATACTGTATATGTTCTTTGTATTCTGATTAAGATTTGGTGTTGTTGGCTTTAGGTTTGGAACTTTAAATTGTTGAGATTAAGTTCTTGGCTGTTGGTCAACTTGTATGAATTTCAAGTCTGCTTGGTACCAAGCTTTCCAACATGGAAGGTAAGTTCTCCTCAAAAAGAATGATAATTTGAACTTTTTAGAGAAATCAAGAATCTGATAAAGGAGTTTATAAACAGTTGCCCAACTAAACAAGCCCATTTATCATTAACCTTCATTACTAGAAAGCTCATCGGATTCTTGTGATTTTGCTCAACAATACAATTTATGTGGTGAGCTATTTCTTTATCTTGTAACAAACAAGTTTAAATTTGTGGATTTGTGTAAATGACTAAAAGTTGTTTAATTCCACATTTTATGAAGGAGGAGACAAAATTCCAAGCCACATGCATGCTTGATATTGTATATACATAATATACACATATACACTCTGGGCTGTTATTGAAGCCTCTGATCCAATTAGCTTATTTCTAAATAGTATTAAGACCGTATAAGCACAAATTCAGTTCAAAATAGTTAACTTCCAAAAAAAAAAAAAAAAAAAAGATGGCACATGAAAAGTTTGCCTGAAGTTCCTAATTCTAACCAATGTACATCTATCTGTGAGGACAGACATCATATTTGTAGTATGTTTATTTTAGCTACCTGGCCAGTCATGTCTGAAGTGGTATTTGCCATGTTTCTAGGTGTTTAGTTTGGCTACTTATGACTATGTGACTAAAACTATGAGTTGACCTGTGATTGGGTAATGTTCCCCCCTGATCTGTGGCTTCATCTCTAGATGTTTATTCGTAGGTAGATATTCTCATGTGAGTATGAGCCTAGTGAGGAAGGAGTGGGAGAAGGCTAGTTGATCAAATCTGAGGTAGTGAAGTGGGAACCAGATTCAAAAAGAATGCTGGAATATAGAGGAAGTGAAGCTGTTTGTGGAATGTATTTTTCCACTGTAAGCAAGCTTTGGATGGAACAGGGTAAATCCCTCAGCTCCCAGAAAACCCACAGAAGGAAGCAAATTCATTTACCAGGGATTTTAGTTCTAAGGAGGAAGTAGCTAGGCAGGCCACATAGGAGAAGCTACCTTGTCAGAAAACTACAGCCATGTTTTTATCAAGCTGTAGGTATTAGTCCCAGGGTGGGGGGTGGCAGATGTTTGTGGTGTGAATGGCAAAAATTTTGCATTCTTCAGCTTTCCTCCCCTTTGATTCAAGTGACTGGAAGAGAAGACAGTTCCACTTACTAGGTTAAAGAAAAAAAAAAAAAGTAACTTTTCTCTTTTAAAGTGACCTTTTAAAAGAGCTGGTTGATCTAAGGTACACCAGGTGTTTGTTATTTATTTTAGTTAAGTGAGATCTCTGATTTACTCATCTACACATTGTGCTCCTTGAGATTCTTGGCTAAGAACAGTCACCCTGCTCCATCTGAGCTAAGACATGATTGCTTCTTGCAAGTTGGAGAGTTTCTATTTTCTTCTGTGCATATTTCAGTTGGATCTTTAGAGCGTCATTATCTGCTTTCAGGGTATTTATTTCCTAAAGGGAAAGGAGATGTATGTTAATAAAGCAGCAATGAATAGCAAATCAGTTCCAATATTGGGAGTACTACACTTGATTGGCATTTTCTATTCACTGTGGCTGAGAATTAAAAACTATTTTCGAGGCAGTTATTTTGCTCTGAATAGAACATAACAAGTTAAATACCAAATGAGCATGTGCAAACAGCAATTAGTTTTTGTTATCATATCAAAGATATGAATGGGTAGCAAGCAGAATACATCATTCCCAGACGATAGGTGGATAATAAAACCTTTGGATGTTGTATAGTGGGAGACCTAAACTTGGCAGAAACAGTCTGTGGTCAAGTCTGAGGTATGAAAACAGTGATTTAAATGAAATGAACTATGTCATATGATGGTTTTCTAATTTCCCCCCCAAATCATAGAAAACTAATGGACTCTCTTGATAAAGAATTTATCCTACCCCCTAAATGGGACTTTAGGTATCTAATTCTCTGTGGTAGTTAATTTCCACTTTTTTTTTTAAATTGAAATATATTTGACATATGACATTGTATAAATTTAAGATGTACAACATGTAAATTTGATAGTTAAATTTTAACACTGCCATTGTAGCAATAATCAGCACCTTTCATGTTAGTAATTTTCCTTTTTTAATAATTGGAATAATTTAAGATCTGGTGTCAGCAGGCTTCATTATAGTACAGTATTGTCTACATTCATTATACTACGCATTACATCTTTTGGGCTTATTTACCACTCGTAAGTTTGTACCCTTAAACAACATCTGTACTCTCCACCCTTTTTCCCCTGATAACCACCATTTTTTTCTGTTTTTATAAGTTCGGCTTTTTAGAATTCTATGTACAAGTGATGTCATACAGAACTTGTCTCGCTCTGACTTACCTCACTTAGTATAATGTGCTCAGTGTCCATGTTGTTGCAAATTCCTTTCTTATGGCTAATACTGTGTGTGTGTGTGTGTGTGTGTGTGTGTGTGTGTGTGTGTGTTGTCCCTTCATTGATGAGGTATGGACACTTAGGTTGTTTCCATATCTTGGTTATTGTAAATAATGCTGCAGTAAACGTGGGGTGCAGATATCTTTTTGAGTTAGTGTTTCTGTGTTCTTCAGATAAATACCCAGAAGTAGAGTTGCTGGATCATATGATAGTTCTGTTTTTAATATTTGAGGAACCTTCACACTGTGTTCCATAGCGACTGCAGTAATTTACATTCTCACCAGCAGTGCATGAGGGTTCCTCCCTTTTCAGCACATCCTTGCAAGCACTTGCTCTCTAGTTTTCCTGATGCTAGACATTCTAACAGGTGTTAGTTGGTATCTCAATGTGTTTTGATTTTGCATTTCCTTGATGATGAGTGATAGTGAGCATCTTTTTATGCACCTGTTGGCCATTTGTATGTATTCTGTAGAAAAGTGTGTCTTTAGTTCTTCTCATTTAAAAAAAATTTTTTTTAATGTTTATTTTTGAGAGAGAGAGAGTGAACAAGAGAGGAGCAGAGAGAGAGACAGAATCCAAAGCAGGCTCTAGCTGTCAGCACAGAGCCTGACACGGGGCTTGCACCCACAAACCGTGAGATCATGACCTGAGCTGAAGTCAGACGCTTAACCAACTGAGCCACCCAGGTGTCCCTAGTTCTTCTCATTTTTTAATCAGACTGTGTTGTTGTTACTGAGTTGTAGGCATCCTTTATATAATTTGGATAGCAGCCCTTTATCCAGTTTATGGTTTGCGAAAATTTTCTCCTATTCTGTATGTTGCCTTTTTATTGGATTAATTCATTTGCTTTTGCAAAACCTTTTAAGTTTGATGTAGTCTCATTTGTTGATTTGCTTTTGGTGTTACATCAAAAAAAAAAAAAAAAAAAGTCATTGCCAAGACCAGTGTTGAGGAGCTTCTTCCATATGTTTTCTTTTAGGAGTTTTATAGTTATCAGGTCTTATGTTTAAGTCTTTTATCCATTTTGAGTTAATTTTTGTGAGTGGTGTTAAGATAGGGGTCTAATTTCATTGCTCTTGCATGTACTTGTCCAGTTTTCCCAATGCTATTTGTTGAAGAGATTATCCTTTTCCCCCTTGGGTGCTCTTGGCGCCCTTATCAAATATTAGCTCACCGTATAAGCAACGTTTAATTCTGGGCTCTCTGTTCCACTGGTCTATGTGTCTGTTTTTGTGTCAGTACCATACTGATTTTATTGCTGTAGCATTGAGTATAGTTTGAAATCAGGAAGTATGATACCTCTGCCTTTATTCTTTTGCGGTTCCATACAAATTTTAGGATTTTTTTTCCATTTCTGTGAAGAATGCCATTAGTATTTTAATAGGGATTTCATTGAATCTGTAGATGGCTTTGTGTAGTGTAGACATTTTAACAATTCTTCGGATCATGAACGTGGGATATCTTTCCATTTGTGTCTTCAGTTTCTTTCAGCAGAGTCTTGTTTTCATTGTACAGAATTTTCACTTCCTTGGTTAAATTTATTCCTAAATATTTCATTGCTTCTGGTGTTACTGTGAATAGGACAGTTTTCTTTTTCAGATGTTTCATCCTTAGTGTGTAGAAATGCAGCTGATTTCTTTGTGTTGACTTTGTAGCCTGCAGCTATACCAAAATTGTTGATTAGTTCAAACAGTATTTTGGTTATTTTGGCAATTTTATATATACAGACTCATGTGCAAATATTGACAATTTTACTTCTTCCCTGATTTGGATGCTATTTTTTTTGTCTTGCCTAGCTGCTCTAAGATTTCCAGTGATATGTTGAATAAGAGTGGTGAGAGTAGGCATCCTTGTGTCTTGTTTATGATCTTAGTGAAAAAGCTTTAACTTTTTTCCCCATTCAGTGTAATGTTAGCTGTGGGTTTATCGTTTTGGGCCCTTATGTTGAGGTTTGTTCCTTCTATACCCAGTTTGGTGTTTTGTTTTGTTTTATGATGAAAGGATGTTTGCTGTATTTTGTCAAATGCCTTTTCTGCCTCTACTGAGATGATCATGTGATTTTTATCTTTCATTTTGCTAATGTGATACATTTATTGATTTGCCTATGTTATCTATTTGTATTCAGTGGATAAATCTTAGTTTGGTCATGGTGTATAATCCTTTTTATATGTTCTTGGATTTAGTTTGATATTTTGTTGAGGATGTTTACATCTGTATTTATCAGCAATACTGGTCTGTAGTTTTCTTGTGGTGTCCTAATCTGGCTCTGGTATCAGGGTAATGCTGTTCTCTTAGAATATGTTTGGAAGCATTTCTTCCTCATTTTTGGGGAAGATTGTGAGATGAACATTTGGTAGAATTTGCCAGTGAAGCTGTCTGATCTTGGGGCTTTCTCTGTTGGCTAGGTTTTGATTACTGATGTAATTTCTTTGCCCTTTATTGGTCTGTTTAGATTTTTATTTCTTTCTGATTCAGTCTTGGTAGGTTGTGTGTTTCTAGAAATTTATTTCTAGGTTATCTAATTTGTTGGCTTATAATTTTCATAGTGGTCTCTTATGGTCCGATTTGTGTAGTAACAGTTGCAGTGTCTCCTTTCACATTTTTTTAAATGTATGTATGTATGTTTGTTTTGAGAGAGAGAGCACACAGGGAGGGAGAGAGAGAGAGAGAATCTTAAGAGAGCCCCAACACTGGGCTCGATCTCAAAACCTGAGCTGATATCAAGAGTCGGATGCTTAACCGACTGAGCCACCCAGGTGCTCCTCTTTTTGCATTTCTAATTTTGAGACTTTTTTCTCCTTAGTTTGGCTAAGGGTTTGTCAATTTTATCTTTTCCAAGAACCAGGTTTTAGTTTAGTTGATCCTTTCTATTTTTCTGGACTCTTCTTCCTGCTAATTTTGGGCTTAGTTTGTTCTTTTTCTAATTCTTTTAGGTTGTGTATTTGAGAAATAATTTCTTCATATATGCATTTAACTGTAAAAGCTCTCTCAGAGCTGCTTTTGCTGCAGTCCATAATTTTTAAATTTCCTTTTGGTTTCTTGACTCATTTGTTCAGAAATGTGTTGTCTAGTTTCTAAATATTTATAGATTTTCCAGCTTTCCTCTGGTTGATTTCTAGTTTCAGACCATGTGGTCAGAAAAAAATGGTCTGATTTCAGTCTCCTTAAATTTGCTGAGATTTGTTTTGTGCCTATCATAATACTCTGTCCTAGAAAATGTTCTATGTGCACTTGAGAAGAATCTGTATTCTGCTGTTAGATGTTCTATATGTTAAGTCCGTTTGTTCAAGAATTTGGTTCAATTCCAACGTTTCCTTGTTAATTTTCTGTCTTGGTGACCTGTTTATCATTGACATTGGGGTATTGAAACTCCATGTTATCACTATTTTTGTCTACTTCTCCCTTTAGATATGGTCGTGTTTTAGCGTTGCCATATTGGGTGTATACATATTACTGTTGTGTTATCTTGTTGATGTATCATATCCTTTTATCATTATATGACGACCTTTGTTATGATTTTTGACTTGAAGTCTATTTTCTTTGATAAAAGTGTGGCTATTCCCGCTCTGTTTTGATTTCTGTTTGCGTGGAATATCCTCTTCCATTCCTTTACTTCCAGCTGTTTGGAGCTGAAATGAGTTTCCTTAGGCAGCATAGAATTGGGTCTTATTTTTTAACCATTGAGCCACTCTGTGACTTCTGATTGGTGAAACTAATCCATTTATATTGTAGAGTGATTATTCTTAGGTAAAGACTTACCACTGCCATCTTATTTGCCTTCTGGTTGTTTTATATCTCCATTTTCTCTTCCTCTCTATTTACCTTTGTAAAGTGATTTTTCCGTGGTGATTTGCAGTCTTTTTTTTTAATGTTTTGTGGTGGTCTTTTTTTGCTTTGTGGTTACCATGTGTCTTATGTATAAATCATAAATAAAATGGTCCTTTTTATCTTAAAAAATTTTTAATGTTTTTTTAAAAATTTTTTTAACTTTATTTTTGAGAGACAGAGCGTGAGTGCGGGAAGGGCAGAGAGAGGGAGACACAGAACTGGAAGCAGGCTCCAGGCTCTGAGCTCTGAGCCCAATGCAGGGCTTGAACCCACAAGGCGTGAGATCGTGACCTGAGGTGAGGTCGGACACTTAACCGACTGAGCCACCCAGGCACCCCAATATGTGTTTATTTTTGAGAGAGAGACAGCATGCGAGCAGAGAGGGAGACACAGAATTGAAAGCAGGCTTCAGGCTCTGAGCTGTTAGCACAGAGCCTGACTCAGGACTTGAACTCACGAACCACGAGATTGTGACCTGAGCTGAAGTCACACACTTAACCAACTGAGCCACCCAGGTGCCCCTTGGTCCTTTTTATTGTCTTTTTTTACCTATAAAGGTTCTACTCTTTTATTCCTTCCTTTTTATATTTTTTATGTCACAACTTATCTTTTTTTACTGTGAATTCATTGAGAAATTATAGTAGCTATAGTTCTCTTTAATGCTCCTTTCCTGAGGCCTTTATACTCTAAGAGGTTGAATACACCATTCTAATATAGTCACAGTTTTCTGTTTATTTCTCATCACTGGTGGAGTTTTATGTACTTTCATTTGCTTTTATGTCACTAATTAGCATCTTTTCATTTCAGTTTGGAGAACTACTTTCAGCATTTCTTGCAAGGCAGGTCTCATGGTGGTGAGTTCCTTCACATTTTGTCTGAGAAAGCATTTTACCTTTGTATCTGAAAGGTGAGTTGACTGAAAGGTATTCTTGATGGGCAATTTTTATCTTTTACTACTTTGGCATTCCACTCTCTCATGACCTTAGAGTGTCTGCTGAGAAACCTGATAGCTAATGGGGATCCCTTTGTAGGTTTCTCCTTTTTCTCCAGTCTCTAAGATTCTTTATCACTGACTTCTGACAATTGCTTATAATGTCTTGAATAAGGTCTTTGTACATTAAGGTAATTGAGTGGTCCATTAGCTTCTTGGACTTGTGTTCTCCAATTTCTTCTCCATGTTGAAGAAATTCTCAGCTATTATTTCTCTAAATATGCTCTCTGCTCCCTTTTCCTTCTGGTAGCCCTGTTACAGTTTTCTCATTGTATCTGATAGCTTTTGCAGGGTTTCTTCACTTTTTAGTTCTCTTGCCTCTTCTGAATCATTTCTAAATTCCTATCCTCTAAGTTGTTAGTTTTTGATCTGATTTCCTAAGCTTTCTAGTCTACTGCATTCTTTATCTCATTGAATTCTTTAGCTCTGGAATCTGTTTTTTTTTTAAATTTCAATCTTTGTGGTAATTAACTCCTTCTGTTCATTAGTTTTATTCTTTGGTATATTGAATTAGCTTTCTGAGTTGAATCTCTTCATAACAACTATTCTGAATTCTTGATCAGTTAAGATCCCAATATTCCATGCCTTTGAGTTTGGTTGCTGGAATATACTGTGATTTCTCAGAGTATTCGATGAAACGTGCCTCTGCCATCACATGTGAAGTAGCACACACTTTTCTTGCTGATTTTGTTACAGTTCAACAGACAGGCAGTTAAATCCTTTCTGTTTTTCCTAAGGTGGCCACATGCTGTAGCTCAAGTTTTGGGTTTTTTACCTGAGCTGACTTTGGTGGTGTACTTGGGAGTGTGTGCTAAAGTTGGTGTACACAGTGCTGGAGGGGGTGCCCGTGGCATGAGAGGGGATCCTCCATTGGGGGTGCTCCTGGAGGTCCGTGGGCAAACTTGCTGAAACCCCAAGGGAGGCAGCGGGGAATGCGTTCCTTCAGTGCCAGTTGTTATTCTCGTCTGCCTCTTTTCGTTTCCTCTCTTTCCCCCTAGTCCCGGAGGTCCCTGTTTAGAAATCTGAGCGCTGTTGGAGACAAAGGGGTCCCTCCAAATGCAGCCTGTGCAGCCAGGTGGTTGGTCAGTCACCACTTGTGCTTTCCCTGTCCTCTGTGAGGGAGGATGCCTCCAAACGCCCCCCTGGCTGGCAGGACCTCCATCTTGCTTGCATGTCCACCCTGGTTTGCACTCTCCAGTAGTGCTCTCACCTGATCACGGCAAGACGGGCACGCAGGGTCACCAGTTCCCTTGGATCCAGAGCCCGCTCTGAGGTCCTGGCCACGTAACGCAGTCACTTTTTGTTTGGTTATGAATAACCAGTTTGTTGTAAATAAAGGGGCGAGTGAAAAGGTACAACTCCCGCTGCCATGATGACGTCTCTTGTCTTCGGACTTGGAATCCAGTGTTGTTATATCAGATTGATGACTCCCTCCCCACAAATGTGGGCAATTTCTGGGTGATTTGCATACAATGAGTTGTTTCTCAACAAAAATTAGCTAGCGATGTGCTAGGTAATGTGTCAGACGATAACAGTAATTATTCACAATCTGCAGCAAGTCGTAGAGAATATGGATTCTTGGCCTTGTATTTTAACACAAGAGCAAGTAAGGCGCAGTTTAACAGCTAGTTTAAGAAATGTCTGGGACTAGAATCACAAGTCTTTGTCCCCAAGACCAGAGTTCTTGTGTCTTAAAACATTCTGAGCAAGAGAATACTTTTCATCTAGAAAACCTGGTATTTTTTCATCTGTTCCTCTTAACATTATGTTTTGTTCAAAGCACCCAGAGTTTCACATACATTATCTAACTTGTTTCTTCAAATGTTTCTGTATTTCAGTTTCTAGGAGTCTTTGACAGGGAAGGAACAACACTGAGGACAAGGTAGGGAATTCTGAGGCCCTTTTGGGCAATTTCACTACATAGAATTATTTAAGGAATTCTAGCTACTGGATGTTGATTTTGAGTTTGTACTGATAGGCCTCCAAAAGTGAGTGATAATGTTAGATCTAAGCATCCCTAGTTACCCATCACTGGTAGGAACCTGAGCCACCCCTCACCATGACTCCAAATACTCAATCCTGTCAGCCAATTACTAACATCTTCTTTCTGTTTGAACTGCCTGTTGTCCTTTTACTTATCCTCTTCTTGCACTGTGCCCTTTTCTCTGTAGGGCATCTTATAACTAGGACCTCCTAAGCCTAACCAAAAAAAGGAAGCTCCTGGTACTATAATGGTTACCAGTTTATACATTATATTATATACAGCTGTGTATCTGCCAGATACTGTCTAATGTATTTACAAGATCAAGGTATTACAAGATGTATTTACTTGCTCATTTATATTAAGAGGAAGGCTTACATGCTTTTTTGGGGAGACACTTAGGCAACCGTAAAAGTCCCAAAACATCCTGATGAGTAGGTTAACAAAGACCTCTAGGGGAGGAGGATTTAATTTCATCTAGAAAAAGGGTGTGGTGTCAGCACAGCAGAGCTGACCAGTAGAAACTGGTTTTTCTCAAGGAGGCTGTTGTGAACACACTTTGGGCCTGGCACCAACACTTTAAAATGGTACCTTTCTGGCATATAGGGAGCCCTGTAGGTCTTATTCTACTCATGTAATGTGAGCCAGGGCCTCCACTGGTTTGAAAGACAGGCAGAATCCTTTCTGTTCTTTTGTGGCTCTATCCTACGAGTAATCAACCTGGTCAGCGTCTTCAGCGCTCTTCCCTGGGTTAGCCCCACTTCTCTCGGCATCTGAAAGAAAAGAAAAGGAAGGTACCTGTTCCAGCTCTTGGTAGGTTGGCAGTCTGAGATGACGGAGATCCTCCTTTGATTTTATGAGGGATTCTTTATTCTCCCACTTGACAAAAGCCCGCTTTCTGACCAAGACTGGGCTGGGGCAAGGAGATGTGGGACTAGGAAGCACATACAGAGTATCCTGGGCTGTCTTCCTTGGGGAAGAGAGCACAAAGGGACCACAGGGACGCTCACTGCCAAGCCAAGGCGGGGATTCTGTCTGGGTGGCCTTGTGGGCCACAGTCCTCTTCAGCCGAACAGAAATCTTCTGTGAGGACACTCCCATGAGCATGATGGTCCGATCTTTACTTTCCTCACTGTGTTCCACAGCCTCCCCATTAGGGAATGTGAAAGGTCCCTCCTCAGGTGCTGTAGGAAGATATGTGGCATGTTGGTACTCTAGTCAGAAAAACAGACTCAACTGACAACTTTCTTATTCTAGGCCCAAAGTGGACTCATTTGCAGGCACCCTCTTTAGGGGATAAAGGCTACCAGAGCCACTGGTGCCAGGCTGCATCTACCCAGAGAAACAGGCATTTTTCTATTTGCACAAAGGCTGCCTAGAAGATTTGTTTCTGCAGGTAAGCTCAAGTCCCTGCCTCAGTGCAAGAGAAACGGTCTATGAATATTAAGTAAACATTTCAAAAAAAAAATTTTTTTATTTGAGAGCATATGTGAATGAGGGGGAAGGGGCAGAGAAGAGAGACAATCCTGAGGAGGATCCACTCTTATAGCCCAGGTGATATGGGGCTCGAACTCACCAACCGTGAGATCATGACCTGAGCTGAAATAAAGAGTCCGATGCTTAACCAACAGCCACCCAGGGGTCCCAGTCCATAAATATTTTCTGTGGACCCTGGGATTTGGGAGCTCTCACAGCATTCAAGGTTTGGTCCTATTATAGGAGCAGGTAGGAGTTTTCTTTGGGACCCATTTGTATAGTGGGAATAGCATAGGGAGATACTGGTTGGAAAGGAGAGAGGAATCATTCTGGTTTTCTTCTTCCACCCAACACCCTTGCCCAGGACCCAGCCTGGATAGTGTACAAATCCAACGTGGCTTCTGGACAACAAAAAAATTTCTAATACTAGAAACCTTATAAGGATCCTAGTTTAACTTTCCCCCAGAGGACATAATTTAACACTAAATTTTTACCCAAATAAAGTTCAAAACTGTAATTAACAGAAGTATCAGAATATTTAAATTACTGTATTTATCCTAAAGTAACAACCCTATATTTTTTGGAGGAGCGTTTTGGATGATATTTTGTGTCTCCATCTTTTAATCTTTTCTTTAATAGGCCCCAGACCTTCATGCTGCTCTCTGCCACCTTTCTCCCACCAAAATTTGTATTTTATGTGACAGAATTGCGGTCCCTAAAGATGTTTAACTCTGAAAATGTGTCTTCCACAATGGTGTCTGTGGTGGTTTCTATTAAGAATGGGAAGGGCAAAGGTCATCTTTCCTCCCCGAAAACTTTACTCTTCCCACTTCAGTTTCCAAGAGGAATGTTCTCAGTGTCTGCTTACCATGGAGCAGGTCTTTGGCTCCCAGTGAGCAAAGGCTGGATGTTGGCCCTCCAGGGGTACTGTTCTCGGTTATTGCTGCTGGGTTCTTGGCTCGCTTCTTGCACTCAAACACAACCAGATCTTTGCATTGTTTGTGGCAGTTCATCCCGCAGTCTGTGGACAAGACAGCCTAGTCAGGAAGGCTTTGGCTTTCTTTTCCAGAGTCTCAAAACCACACTCACGCAGGGCTGTCTTGTCACACATGCCTGTCCTAGTCTGGAGCTAGGACACCTGCTATTCCTAATGAACCTAGTAGTCGTATTTGGTCAACTCTGGATCTTACCATCTTGCTGTAGCCCTTATCATGAGTCTCAAGCAGCATCCACTGTCTTGGAGACAAGTCATGTCCTAGTCATCCTGCATATACTGCCTACCTTAAGGAGACCCCCTAAAGGCTCCCAGCTCTTACTCTTTCTTCCTTGCAGTAAACGTCTCCTGTCCACTCCTGAATTTTTCTAGTCATAAGGAAGGACAATTAGGCCCTGAGGTATCTACTGATAAAAGGAAAACTGGCAAGGCCCTTTGGTAATCACTTCCATTCCCAAAGTGCCTTTCTTTAGGGACCCACCTTTTCATGACCATATGAAAGCCTCTCCTACCAGCGATCTCTGTTTCCAGAACAACCCACACAGAGAAAGGACCTTGCAAGGGGAAGCTTTGTAACTGGTCACCCAGGCATTCCTGTTCTCTTTGGTGGCAGTCACTCTCAGTGGGTGCTCTAGGGAAGCCAGTTTGGGGATGAGGCTGTAAGCTGCACTGAGAAGTGGATTCAAAGGACAACTACTATGGGTAAAAAATGCTTTATTAGGAGAGCCTCAAAGACCAGAAAAAGCAAGACAATCCACAAAACTGAGCCTTACCTTTACATCGGTATCCTTGTTTGATCACTCCCCAGAGCTATGAGACAAGATAGGAGACAGTTAGAGCACACTATACATCCTTCGTCGATCTGGTATTAGGCGAGACATTGATACCCATTCTTTATTTTCCCTCATTGTGCTCTCTTCCTCAAGAAAGGAAAGCCTTATCTCCTGTCTTAACCCTCCTGAGTTTAAACTGCAAACACGAAGATTTTGTGATCACAGTCTCATGCTCTCAAGAAGCTCAGTAGTGTGGACTTATGGCCTAGGCTGCCTTTTTTTTAAATTTTAATGTTTATTTCTGAAGGAAAGAGAGACAGAGCATGAGTGGGGGAAGAGCAGAGAGAGGGAAACACAGAATCCGAAGCAGGCTCTGAGCTGTCAGCACCGAGCCCTATGAGGGGCTCAAACTCACAAACTGTGAGATCATGACCTGAGCCGATGTCAAACGCTTAACAGCCTGAGCTACACAGGCACCTCTATGGTCTAGGCCTTCTTGAGGCTTGAAGTAGATGAATCAAAGAACAAACAGGTTTCTCAGAACGCCAAACTAAAGAAAAAGTATACAGAATTCTGGGGTCAGGGATTAGGTTGGACAGGGCTGGGACAGAGGAGGGCCAGAGCTACATGGCTTCCTAACAGCAGTTCCTTTTGAAGGCAGAAGAGCAGGGATGTCTCCTATTTTTTTTTTTTTTCTAACACTGGAAACAGCATCTGAATATAATTACTTAAAAAGTATGTCCCATATTCAACATTTCCTTACCATTTGTCCCAAGCCTCATGCACCAGAGGTAAAAACAATATCCGGAAGAAATGGTAACATTAAATTCAAGTTAACCATGCATCAAACCATTTGAGAACAAGGTTATTAGAGCTTAGGCTCTAAGCAGGCATAGTTGATAAGGGTTATGAGGTCTGCGCCTGGCCTAAAATTCATTCATACCGTCTCATACCCCTCTTCAAGTTCGACCTGAAGCACTCTAGGAACAACTTACAAATCCAGCACAGTTGTCACAGAAAGTAGGTTTCAGGTAGGTGGTCTCTTGGAAGTTGTGAGGAAAGCCCAGGCCCAGCTTGGAGTAGATGGAGCTGGCTCTCATGAAGTAGGCCGTTATCTCCTCTCTGCTGATGAGGCCTTCCCTGCCAGCGAGCGACAGACCAGGTGTGAGTAGGGTCTGAGGTAGCGAGACTGGCTTCTAGCCTTAGAAACTCACCTTTTTTGTTTTACTTTTTAATTTTTTTTTTAAGTTGATTTATTTGAACAATCTCTATACCACACGTGGGGGCGCGAACTCACTACCTCAAGGTCAGGAGCTGCACATGCTCCACCGACTGAGCCAGCCAGGCACCCCTCACTTTTGTTTCTATCCTTGCGTGGCAGTACAGCACATAGGACTGAGGATTACTTCCATGAGCCCTCTTAAATAGCGATACATGGACAGCATGTAATAAAGAGGTGACGTGGTAGTATTCACTTCTACAGCGGTGTTATCTGGCCAAAGTAGGTTTTCCTAGCAAATTGAAAGACTTGAAAAAAGAAATGGAAACTGCGTATAGGGAGAGAAATACCTTATGCTGCGGTTTGCCTTTAGACAGTACATGACATATAACTGGAACCCACCAGCCATACCTTTGATTTCACACAGAAAACCAAGAGAGCTTCTGTCAACTTCAGAAAAATAGGCAAGGTATTAATAAATAGTTGTTTCTCATAATCTGTAGCCAGAAGGAAGACTAAAGTTTTTCTTGTTTCTTGTTGACTAAACTGGCAGGTTTATGAAATTTTCAGTTCTGAGGCATTTAACACAGATGTGTTTTTTATTGTCCGTTGTGATCTGAACCAAAACCAGACAGGCATTCATGTGATGCTTGCTCCCTTAGCACCAGGAGCCTCATATTCCATACACAGACCCTCACCTGTCTTTGTCCATCACACAGAAGGAAAAGGGGAAACTGGCGGCAATCTTCTCAAACTCTTCCTGAGAAATGTATCCATCCTGGTCATGATCATAGTTCTTGAAGACCGACTGTGAAAAAAGGAGTTTCTCTGGTGATTACCAAAGCGAAACCGATCGTTTCTCCCTTTAGCCAAATAACAAAAGGTTGAGCATCTGATAAAAGCCTCTCCTCAGCCTGAATGAGAGGACACGGTTCCCTCAGGTCCATTAGTGTACCAATCGTGCCGTCTGCCCGGTGCCTACGTGCTCCTAGCTCACTGCACAGGGGTGTCCCCTCTGCTCTGCCCCCCTTCCATTGCTTCTGTGAACAGCCCAGCTGTAAGTGCTCCCTGCCCTGTAGTCCTCTACTAATTATTCTGGCATGTACTGGCTCCCACTTTTCTGTTATGCTGGATTGGTCCATAAGGATGAATGTAGACACACCCTCTCCTCAGCAGTTAACTGTGAAGAGAATCAGGAGGGCCAAATTTGCAGTATTAGATTCTCCTTATTATCCTCATTTCTACTCAAACCCTTCTACCACCTCTCTGCCCCCAAATCCACGGCTATGCTCTCCTGCTTGGTCTCTAAGAGGAGACACACCCCCCGGCAACAGGAGGTCAAAGCGTGGTGGCAAAACGTAACCTATGAACTGTCCTGCAGGCACAATATGAGGTGTGCGCGAGGAACAAGTGTCAGGTTTCCCACCTTTGCGTGTCTGCCACCGTGTCCCCCCAGGCCGCATACAGAACTATGCCAGTTTGTATGTGCCTTGCTTCCGTCTGCCGGAGCACAGCTGTACTTACATCCACCATCCTCTGGACGTGTTTGCTTATGGTCTTTGGGTCAGGTTTGGGAGATACTCCAGAAGCCCAGTCCACTACTACTGGGGGCTTTGAAGGTGTTAGTGGCTGAAATGAAATATTCAGAGAAATCCCTGTGACTATAAAGCACTACAACCAGCAGCAACTTCCTTTCCCACTACCTGATGGCTGCATCTATGGACAGCCCTCAACTATGTGCCAGGGCCAGGAGCTGAGAGCCGGTAGAACTGAAATCTTGAGCTGTAATCCTGGCTAATAACAACTGTTGTGCTTCATAGCTGACAAAATGCTCCTCACGTATATTATCTCCATCTACAGATAATTTAAACTTACCCATTAGACTTTCTGTCAAACTGTCAGCAAGGCTGGATCATTTAAATTTTCTCTCTGTTCTCTACTTACTGGTTAATAAAGATGTGGATGAGGAGAAAAACAGCTAAAAGGCAGGATAACACAAGGAAAAAAGCCTGAGGCCTGGACAAGCGGAGATGGAATCCATTCCTAAATATTTGAGACTTGACCCAAATGGGGGAAGGTACCCTTTCCATGGAAATGCCTCTAACACCCTGAAAGTGGAACCTGCCAAGTATTTTCAGTGAACAGCTTTCATTAGAGTAGGAGCTAGAACTTGATCTTTTCGGTTGTACAGACAGTATCATGTAGCCACCTGAACAGACAAATTGCATTTCTTATGTGTGGATAACTCTCTCCCCTGAGTACTATCTGGGGACTGGGCAGCTTCCCTGGAGACTGCAGGGGAATTCTGGTCCTTCACAAGGAAAACTGAAATTTTCACCTGCCTGTACGGGAGGTGGGGCGAGACAACCTGTGTAGATCCTTCCGTGCAGCACCAGGACTGCACTGTTGTGAGGACTTGTCAGCACAAGAGGTCAAAAGACCCAGGAGACTGTCCTTTCTGACCCAGATGAATACAGGATGATCTCTAAGGCTTTACTAACTAGTATATACTTATCATCAAAAAATCAGAGAAGAGAAACGAATGATGTGAGGATACTTTATAATAGGAAGGAGATGTCACTATGGCCCGTGACACCATCTCCCTCCTCAGTAAACCACTGACTGACTGCACCTGTCATTTGGATGTGCTTAGGGCATATATTTACAGTTCCTGTATTAGTCTCATCCCTTCAAGTAGACTGCAGGCTCTTTCTGGCCAAGAATTACTTGTACATATGGTGAAGTTTTCTCTGTGCCTAGCACAAGGTTGGGCAAAGTGGAAACACAGTACTTATCACATAAAGATTTGTTCCTTAAGATGATGACCTCGATGAGCAACTTGTAAAGCACCTGTTACATGCAGCAATCTTAGCATAAAAATATGAACAACTCACTGGGGCTTTGTGGTTCCTTGGTTCCCGGGCATAGGACAGCTCATAGATTTCATCTTCAGTGTAGTAGAGATCTAAGGACAACTGCAGATGAAAGCAGAACAGGGTTAACTGCTAGGATGTTGTTTGCCTTTCCCAGGGTTGATGGGTTTCTTTCTTGGTACCTCCTCCTCCTGTTGTTTATTTACTCTTCTAGGCTCTTTGTTTTTAAAATTCGCAAAGCTTAGAGGGCGTAACACTTGGTACTGCAACAAGGCAAACATTAGCTCCTTCTTATTAAAATGTTTTAAATTTTGGAGAAGTTTCAAGATGTCCTCTTTTAAGATCTGATTTAATATTAAGCCTGTATCTAGAGCTTAGGCAAAAGGCCCTATGTGGTCAGATGGTCCACACCTCACTTGTTCTCTACAACAATCCAGTTTAAATGACAACAGGTATTATAAAATGATATTAAGACTTAATCAATTTCATATAACTAATCTTGTTTGTAACCTAGAGTCTACGGATGGCTTCAAGAGGTCCAGAACTCGTGTCTATTTTTCTGGGAAGTTCATGGTTTTCATCACATGATTTGTGATCCAAGAAAGTTAAGATTTGGTACATCTTTTTAACAGACAATGTCTAAGGCCAAGGCCTGCCAGAGTCATCTGGCCACTTAGCAAAAGGGCTAACATTAGACCCCAGCTGGCTGTGAATCCTGGGGCTCTATCAGAATCATGATGTGAGGGAGGAAGAGGCTGTAACAGTTACTCCATTCTACAAAAATACAGATAAAAAGTTGTATAATTTTGGAACTGAGAAGTTATAAGTTATCCCAGAGAGTAATCTCTGATTTACAGAGGAGAAAACAGATTTAGAGTTACATGCCCACAGTCACACAGTGGTGAGCTACAGAATCATGGTTCTGGAAGGGAGTTTATCTGACCACACAAGTAGGCTCCTGCACCACCACATGTGTTCACCTATTCTTGACTCGAATGCCTCCATTTTGTTTGCTTTTTTTACTCACTGCCTTACCCTTTTGTAACTGAGAATACACTATCTCTCTTACGAAGCTTTGTATCCTAATTTGTTATCAGCTTCCTTCCTCCCAGAAAGTTGAGGAATGCTTTTGTAGCTGGGGGCAAGAAACAATTCTAGGATTCTGGAGGGCATACTGCTCAGGAGCATAACCTCTGGAGTCCTACCACCTGGGTGTGAACCCAGGTTCTGCTGCTTACTCACGTGTGGTCCTCTGACACGTCATATCCTTATGCCTCAGTATCCATGTCCAAACAACAGAGATGATGGTAGTACCTACTCCATTGTGTTTCATGAGAATGAACTGAGCTAATACTTGGTAAGGCGCAGAGAGTGGTGTGTGGCATACAGACAGCCCTCAGTAATTGCGTCCCGTGTGAGCCTCACCGTCAGCAGGTGCACCAAGTCCTTGTTGGCTTCCAAGGGTGGGGCCACCTCTTGCAGCTGGACCAGTTCGTTGATATGATTATAAAGAGCCAGCAGCTTGTGGACGTTCACCTTCCCATCCTCCAGGTAATCGGGCATGGCCTCGTACAGGGAGATGAGGTCCTTGAGGTGCACCCCCAGGATGGGGATCTTGAACTGGGTGCACTCCCCATAGGCTCGCCGGTAGTTGTCATAGTTTCTACAGGAGGACAGGAGCTCGGTCATCTCCCCCAGAACCTACAAAACAGAAGAGACCCATTCACAGGTGCCCACCAGGCAGGGTGTACTGTCCGCAGAGGCCACCTTGTTTCCTCTCAACCTCTCCCACTATTTCACCCCATCCCTAATTTGTCAGGCAGGAGGTGATGCGCTAAAAGCTACAGACTGTGACTCCCAGATTAAAAAACGTCTAGCTGATTTCAAATGTCAGAGTGTATTTACACACACAAAGTATGCTTTACTTGATTGTACTATATAACTGGGAAATTTTAAGTGAGGTCTTATTTTTATACTGAAATTTAAACATAAAAATAAAAACCTGAGATAAAAATGAAAACGGTCCAAGAATATACAGCAGAGAGTAAGTGTCCCCCTGACCTCTGTCCCCACGCCATGCAGTTCCCCTCCCTAGTATCCTCTGAATGCTTCCAGAGACGTGTGGAATGTGATGTTGGAAGTGCTGACCGTCGCAGGCATGGGGAACAGCTGGGAGCTTCAGTGGTCTATTGCGCGTTTGTCTGACTTACGCTGCCCTCTGTGGGCCTTCTCTCAGCGGTTCTCAGAACAGGCCTACGTCAAGGAAGCAGGTGACGTTCCACTCACAGACTGAAATCCTGAACCAGAGACTGAACCAATAGACCAATTTCCAGCAGAAGGCATGTGACAAGGTGAGGCTGAGGCCCTGGGGAGCTCTTCATTAGGGCTTCCGGCCCAGGAAAGGGCAGGTCTGTACAGCATAAAAAGGGAGCAGCCACCTCTGGTGTTCTTGTCAAATACGCCTGGTTCAAGGTGGCAGTCTGCAGAACCCCAATCCCCATGCACGATGGCTGGCTTCCTCACAGGCAAAGATGGGAAGTAAAGACCACTAATTATGTTACAGCACAAAATATTTTAAACACTGCTGGTAATTCCTTTAATAAAATTGTGGCCTAAGAAGTACCATTTCTCCTCAGTGAAGAATTTGAGGTTTGAAGTTAGCCTCCCCCATTCACAATGAGCTGGCACGACAGCCTCTTCCTGACCTCTGAGCCAACAGTGCTCACATGATGAGAGACTAGCAGCAAAAATGAGATAGTTTTGTTCTCCTTAGAAGGTGAAATAAACTACTAGGGGATGAGGGGATACTTGATTTAAGTCTGGCTGCAGACCACCCTGAGGGTCAAGCAGCTACAGACAAGAAAGCACTGCTGTGGAGGGACCCAAGGCTAAGAGGAGCAAGGTGTATCTTGTAAGTGAAACAGCACAAGAGCAGATTAATCTCCATGACTGTCTCCCTCTGTGACTTCTGAGACATGAAGAACCTTTTCAGTGGTTCCACCGAGTTCTGGCAGAACTAGTAGGGAATTGGGAGGTGGGGGTGGGGTGAGAGCAGGGATGATGAATCTGAGACTCCCCAGAAGGAGGCTGAAGACCCGGGAAAAACGGGGCAATGAGACACAGGCATGTCTCCCTAAGAAGAGTCTCTGTCCATGCAGTTTGGGAGGCCTGGGGTTGAGGTTAGTAAGGGGGTCCTCTCCCACAAGATGGAAATGCTCAAAAGAGCAGTTAATCTGGTCCACACCAGAGCTGCGTTCTTGTCTCCAGTGCGTCTTAGTGGCTTGTATTCATCACAACAGCCCTATGCTATAAAGAGCTAACGTCTATTCTGTAACATCTAAAGAATGTAGAAAAGTGCATAGGACATTTAAGAAAAATACTCCTCAACAAAACACTATCTATTACAAAGTGGCACCTGAAAAGGTCATTTTCAACTATCCAGAATGTCATTCTCCATGGGATTTGAATAGGTAGGTTTCAAATGTGTTGCTCGCTGTACACGTCTCACATGCAAACTGAACTACAGTCAACTGAAGCACTATTTAGGAAAACATTTTGGAACAAGTTGCTGGAGGAAGAGAGTCAGTATTAAAGACGGTGACTCCGAATATTCACAGGCGTGGAGAGAGACACACATTCTTTCAACTGATCAGTTGGAACGTGTAGTAACGCTGAGCCCAGACTGAATCAGAGTGACTCTCAGACCTGGGTCGTTCCCATCCTATGGGTTTTCTTGGGGTTTGCCTCCTTGGCAGTTTGCCTAATTGACAAAGGGTGATGTGCTCCGGAAAGGCTCTCTGGGTTGCCTCTTAAGGGGGAAATGTTGATGCTCGTCCCGGGAATGGTACTAAGGAGCCCCAGAGAAGCCAGTAGCACTGACCTTATTGATTTCATGTGGGACGTGCGAACTTGTCTCCTTGAGCCTGGAGATTGAGCTGTGACACAGCCCACCTATCACAGCCATCAATGTATTGAAGTTCTGTAGCTGGTGGAGCTTCTGTGACACAAAAGAGATGAGAGTAGTCAATATACATATCAGTTACATGCCTCTCAATTCTGCAAGTCTTCCTAATACCAAAGCCTAGCAATGAGGTGTTGCAGTTGTCGGACCACTTTCCCCCTTAGGCTTAATTTCAGACCAAAGGTCCCAAATTTAGCGCAGTGTCACATCTTCCTTTGTTGCACTGGATCTGCGGACCATCCTCTACATCAGTGGTTTCTAAGAACCGCCCAAAGTACTTGTTTAACCCAAAGATTTCTGGATCCAAGCACAGCTATTTGGATTCCTGGGATCTACGGCTGACCTTAGGGATAAACATTTAGGTAATATCAGAGTAGGTGGGCCATGTACTGACTTTGAGAAGCACTGGTCTTGACCACCTAGAGCTAATATTTTATATCCTTGATCCTAAATAACCAGACTTGTATTTTTAAGGACAAAGACTGTATTTTCTGTGCAATGTCAGTGTCTATGCAAGACAGTAACTGGGAAAGGAGGTAGAATCTCGGGAATTTCAATTATGTGTTCGTACTACCTTGTTTTCCTCTTATCAAATGCTTAAACTCTGCCTTCAGACATTAAACGCAGCCATTCGACACGATATGGGCTCAAAGACCTAAGAACTGAGGTGGTCCAGCTCCAGGAAATCCTGGAAAATTTCCCTTTGCTGTGTGGGCCAGACTGGGGGCAACGATACAGGCTGGTAAGCATCTTCTGAAATCAGATGTTAAAAGATCTAAACAGATCTAAAACTGTATCCTGATCCCTGAGATAGTATGTATGGTCCTCACCATACTGCCCTTATGTGGGAAAGAGACAATTATCATATCTAAATCTGGGAACAGTTCAAGGCACATAAACTCCACCATGCTTTAGGAGAGGAAAGCAGCCCTAATTGATAGACTAGGTTGGAGGAAAGAGGGGATACTTTAGCTCATTGCCCAAGCCAAAATTCTTAACTCTAATCACTCACCTGAGCCACCTGGATGAACTTGATGAAGACTTCTGCCCGGAGCTGCGGGGTGGGGCGGCTGAGAACCATCAGCTGTACCCACTGGGAGATGCCGTTACACAGGGCAATGGACCGCTCCATGGTGGGGTTCTCCTTCACGCAACTGTTCACAAGGTAATTCTGATAATCGGAGAACTGGGGAAAAAGAAATCCATCAGGACTGCCTCTGGTATTCTGGGAGATCCGAGGGGCACATCACCTCTGCTCAGTTGATTCTATGGGACAGGGGAGCTCTCGTCTTCTCCTTGCATGTCTTCCACTTGGCTGATGAGAATGGTGGGAAGGAAATGTTTCTTATTCTACCCACAGCATGGCCTCTCTCCATCAAAAGTCATCAGGCATAAGTGGATGTGTACACACACTAGTTAACCCAAATACTGTATTTGAGTAGCTACTGATTGTGTCCCTTCTAAATTCTAAAGAATATAGAACAGAAATCTCAGTATAGACAGTCCCTGCCTAGAATGGTTTGATTTAGGATTTTTTTTTTTTTTTATTGTACAATGTTGCAAAAGCCATATGCATTCGCAAGAAACCATACTTTGAATTTTGAATCTGGACCTTTTCCCAGACTAGCCATATGCAGTACAAAACTTGTGATGCTGGGCAGCGAGCTGCAGCTCCCAGGCAGCCGTGTGATCAGGAGGGTAAACAACTGATCTGCTTACAACCATCTGTACTCATAACCAGTGTTTTCTACTTTCAGTATTCAATAAACTACAGCAGATATTCAACATTTTATTACAAATAGGCTTTGCATCAGATTTTGCCCAAGTGTAGGCTAATGTAAGTGTTCCAAGTACATTTAAGGTAGGCTAGGCCGAGCTATGATGCTGACAGCTTAGATGTATTACATGCATTTCGAGGTAACGATATTTTCAACTTGAGTAAGATCTGTACTAGTTCCAACTCTGTTGCTGAAATTAAGGGGACGAGCAGATAATCCTCTCACAAAAATCTTTTTCTCTCTCCCCTGCACCCCCAACTGTTTCTTAACTTAAAAATGGGATAATAGCGGTGCCTGGTGGCTCAGTTGGTTGAGCGTCTGACTTCGGCTCAGGTCATGATCTCACAGTTTGTGAGTGTGAGCCCTGCATTACACTCTCTGCTGTCAGCACAGAGCCTGCTTCGGATCCTCTCCCTCTCTCTCTGCCCCTTCCCTGCTCATGCTCTCATTCCCTCTCAAAAATAAACAACCATCTTAAAAAGATGGGAGAATAAAATCTGGCCTATCCAGGTCATGGAATTGTTAATGAACACAACAATGTGTGAAAGCTCTTTACCTTTTCAGAGCGCTGCACACGTGAGGTGCTACTGACAGGGTAATTATTAACCTCATGCTGAAACAAACCTGTTTGGATTTCCTTCAACTCACCAGCTCAGGCAGAGGCCACATGAGTGGGGTACATGAAACCTGCTTAGCTATTACAACATAGTGACCACAGTTTTCCAAGTGGACAAAGGTACTATGGCTGACGGTGAACAGCTTATGTGAAACTGGAAATGTGTCAGGAGATCGCTGTCTAAGCAATGATTGCAGCTATCTTGTCCCTATCGCAAACCATCCTCTGTTCAGATAGTATGACCACGAGGGACGAGTCGTCTACTCTGCTCTAGCAGGCCTGTGGAAGCTTTTGGTGCGGTTTCCCAGGGATGTTGAGCTCTCTGCTTCTGAACTCCCCTTTGAAATCAGATGTGACACGGTTTAGCCAGGAGAACATTGGGTGCAAGTGATGGGGCTTTTGAGGGAAAGATATAAGCCAGTGAATGATGTGCCGCGTTGCCTTTCCAATGGCACAGAGATGGCAGAAATTCGTGTCAAGATGAAGCCTCCTACTTCTGGGTCCCTGAGTGACTGGGATCCGCAGAGGCCCTGCTGACCCACGTTAGCCTTCTACTGTCAGTAAAAAATAAACTTGCCTTGTTAAACCACTGAGATTGGGCGGGGTGCGGGTGGGGGGGTTGTTACTTCAGTAGACGAACCGTAGTCCTGCCTGACTTGTAAGCAATACACTGATGAGAAAAACTCATAACCTAAACCAAATACATGCAAATTAGCTGAGCCCCATTTTGCTGTGCTGTGATTGCTGATGGGTGGAAAAATAAGAGCAGACCAAAAGTACTCAAGATGGACACATAAGTTGGGGCACCCAGGTGGCTCAGTCAGTTAAGCGTCTGACTCTCGGTTTTGGCTCAGGTCATGATATCAGGGTTTGTGAGTTTGAGTCCCGCACAGTGCTCTGCGCTGAGAGCTGTGGGGCCTGCGTAGGATTCTCTCTCTCTCTCTGCCCTTCCCCCATGGGCTCCCCCTCCCCCTTTCTAAATCAATCAATCAATCCATGAAAGAACAAAAGAGGGACACATAAGCAATCTTACTGGTTCTGAGACAAAGTTCCCATGACTCATTCCAGTGAATACATTCATATACCCTTCTCTCTATAACACTGAATCCACTTGTTTTTAAATATAAGTAGTACTGTCATAAGTACTATAATAAGCAAGAAGTAGCAAATGACACTCAGTTCATAGCAGAGAGAAATTTCCCTCCACCTCTATGTTGGAGGGACACTACTGTTTGGGAAAACTGCTTAGAACTGTGTAGGTAAAACAAAATACCCCAAGTCCTCTTCTGTGAAGGCATCATGCCACCCCGAAGAAATAAAAATTTAAACTGATGTTTTCATTTGCAAATAGAATGTGGTCCCAACTCGGGCAGAGCACTAGCTCAGAGTCCTAGTTCAACAGCAGTTTCTTCCGCCTCTGCCCGTCTGAGCACTGACGTCGTGCAGACATCCCAGAGGCCTGCTGGAGCCACCGCGCCAGCTGGGGCCTGGCACAGCTCAGATTCCCCGTGTGATAAATGGCTCTTTTCAGTGTCCCTCCCTGTGACACGGGAGGCACTGCCAAATAGAAACTCCCCGGGAGGAGCTTCCCAGTCAGGGCCTGTGGTTCTGTCGGGGTGGGGGGTGGGGGTTGGTTTGCCAGTGAATCAGTGCTTGGAGGCTTGTCTCCACATGGGAGTTGGGGGGCTGGCTGAATGGCCGCTCGGCTGTGTGTAAACGGGACGATGTCAACAGCATGGGAGAAAAGATGAAATAACTCTGTAACCTGGTTTGTAGTTCTCCTTCCAGACACAAGCAGGCTCAATAAGTTGGCGCTGAGTGACAAAGAGTCATGCGGCCGCAGCCCTGGTCTGACTAACAGGCCGAGTGACCTTGTTTAGGCCACTTTCTGAGCAGCCCGTCCCCTCATCTGGGGAACACAGGTCATTCTAAGAAACGCATCCGGCAACTAGGTAGTCTGTATTTTTAGAGCAAAGTTGAAGACTGTCTTTTGGCAGGGGTGGACACAGAGTGGACGACAGGTGTCATTTCTCAGGAAAGCATACTGGCCAGCGAGGGTCTGTTGGCATCTGACATGCCGACAAGTTCTCTTGTACAGAACCAGCATTCTTTGGTATCACATAGGGAGTTTTAAGGAGCAAGGTTTGGGTCAGCATGGTTTATCTCTAGAATCATGGGTGACTGCTGGGCCCTGTCAGCACTCTGTCAAGAACTCGGCTATATTCTGGGCTAGAAAATTAGTATATACTTTATTTCAGGATTTCCCAGAGCTATTCAAAGCCTATCCTAGAATCAAACTCTGTAAGGACATATCCTCATTTTTTTTTTTGAAGGAAAATTTAAAGTGGTATCCACTTATTATCCCACAAATAGTTGCACGGGTTTTTTTTTGTATGGATATACAAGCTTTACAGCATACACAATTATCCTATATAATGTCCCACTGCTGTAAGTATAGTTCAGATAAACATATTTCCATGCAAAAAAAAAATAAAAATAAAAAAATAAAAAAAATAAAAATCTGGAAGCCTAATGGTTATCAAGGGTAAGGTGTGTGTGTGCGTGTGCGTGTGTATACTTGTCTATGTATGCGTGCAGGGTGTCACCTGTGCCCACAGAACTGTCACCTGAGTGAGTGGTGGGATGGCATGGAGGACAGGAGTTGAGGAACACAGCGGAGAAACAAAGAAATTTCTAGTGTACTCGTTTTCCAGACTCTACAAAGTCTGATGGGAAAGCCTGAGCTTTGGAGGGGTGGAGGGACTCCAGGGTTAGATGGCAGATGAGCTGCTGAATTGCTCTGCTTATTTTCTGAAACAGCACAGGGAAGTTTTCCTCCCGCCCCTTGGGTACATACGGATATCCTCCGGAAGGACTTGAACTCAAGGTACGTGAGGTGCTCGGATAACTCTTCTGGTTCCAGGTGGTCAAAGAGCAGGGAGACTTTACGCTTCTTGCTGGTGTTCGATTTTATCCTTTGAGTCAGTTTCCTGGACCAGTCACGGGCATTGCTTTTGGGGGCAAACATGAAAGGGAGAAGATGGGGAAAAAGAGTAAGTCAGAATTATTTTTTAATTCAAGTAAATCTACAAGAATATACAAAGCACCGTTAGCGAACTGTCTTCGACCAAAACAAAGCATTAATACTTTTCTCAAATCAACTTTTTTTTCTAGGGCATCAACAAGGAAAGCCTTGCTTGTTTTCAACAAACCTTCTGAACATGTCAAGGGGAACTGGGTAGAATGTGTCTACTTTAAGGCCGTGGGAAAGACAGTCTCGGGCATTGGTCACAGTTTCCTGGCCTTTCATCCTTGCTTTCCTTTGTGCCCTGGCATGTCTGCTGTCTCCATGCCCTCCATGTATCCCTTCGTTCTCCTGATGGTGATGGGGACTCTCTCTTTGGGTTGGAGATCTCAGCTTTGGTGCCAGGAGAGCGCAGAGAACCACAGAGATGAGAAGCTGTGCTTCAGGGAATCGTGCACAAATGTGTGGTCACTCTGAGCAGACTTGTGGCATTTCCCTCAGATATTCCCAGCCACTGCAATGACCAAGGAAGCCTACCTAACCCTAGAGTGCCCCCCCAATCCCTACATTTTCTTGTAATTCTTATAATTTCTTATAATCGATCGGTGTGTTTCAATTTCCCTAAGTTAGCAGAAGGAAGCAGCCATATTTTGAGAGGCAGCAGGGTGAACATCTGTGTTTCCCAAACTGGTATTTAGGAGCACTCTGTCTCTTGACAAAGGGTTCTGTGCTCAAATGAGTCTGGGAAATGCTACAGATTCTGTAGCCCCGTTGGCTAATGAACACTTTACAGGGTGAGATGTGCTGCAAAAGGGAAGCTTCACTCACTACCTCTCAAGCAGATCTAGTCAGGCACTATCCTACTGACTACTTCCCAAAGAACTTACTGTGGGAAATCCTGGTAGAAAAAAGCCAGCTAGGTACATACTGGGACGAAGACACTGGGGTGTGAGAACTGCCCTGTGCCCCAGGTTCTATAACTTTAAAAAGAGAACACTGTTACTTTGAAATTTTATTTTATATTAAAAAATTTTGTTTTTAAGTTTTTTAAAAATTTATTTATTTTTGAGAGAGAGAGTGTGTGAGTGGGGCAGGGGCAGAGAGGGAGACAGAGGGTCTGAAGCAGTCTCTGCACTGACAGCACAGAGCCCAGCGTGGGGCTCGAACCCAGGAACTGTGAGATCATGACCTGAGCCGAAGTCTGACACTTAACCGACTGAGCCACCAAGGCACCACTCTTTGAAATTTTATCTTTCAAGTTGTAAATTCTAAGCAGAGAAGTACAGAGAATCCAAACTGGCATACAGAAAAATATTTGGGGCTGTGAAATGTGATTCTGAAGTCATTTCTGTGTGGCTATGGGACAGCACATTGCCAGGGCTGTCACAGTCCTGCTTCGGCTCTGCCACTAACTGTGTGACCCCAAATGACCTTGCCAAGCCTCCATTTCCTGGGGTGTTGGATGAAATGATCTCCAGAATATGCTTCAATCCTAGAAGTCTATATTCCAGGGATGTGTATTATTCCAAAACAAAGTGGCCATACTGAGAAAACCTTAGCACGCAGTGTGTGTGTGCATGGTCCTCTCCCTGACTTAGGAAAGGCTCTCCTGCTTCCAGAGTGGGCCAGTCTCATAGATAGGAAATCCAAGGTATGATATGAAATATTCCTGTGAGCCTTCCCATCTCTGCAAGTCTAAGCGTCTGTCGTGGACACCCATACAGGTTAGAAACCCTCAATGCATTTTTGCACCGCCCCTTCCTCACTGACAAGGGCCCACACCTGAGGCATGTGCTGCTGAGGAAGCTTAGGCAGGTGCTTTCAGTTTCTCAGGACCTGGGTGCATTTTAGTCAGTACCTTGCTACCTGATTTCTTTTCCACTGGGACTTTTTTTTTCTTCTGCTCTTGGATATTAGTCACTTATATAGCTTTATCTGCTTTCCTATTAAATGTCAGTCTTTTCACTTTTCAGCCGATCAGATGCAATCTGAGCCTGTGTGAGGGGCTTCTCCGAGTGGGCCAAGAACAGCTGTCAGAGGCAGCACAGAAGGGGAGGTGGTTTGGAAAGGCGAGCCCGAACCCGGACACTCACATCTGGGTCGTGTCAATCAGACGGCGGTGTAGCTCCTCCCCATTGGCCTTCACCAGTTCCTGGAACTCCTCCATGGTGTGTGTCAAGCTGGCATCCATTTTAAACATGATCCAGAATTCTGTTATCCAGTACCTAAAAGGTGGGAGTTAAAAAAAAAACAAAAAACAACAATCCAAAACTGCAGCCGAGGACTCGTGCTTTGGTGGGTTCTTCCCCATGAAGAGGAATGAGGAAGACACAGAGGCTGGCCTGTCCTTCTACATGCCTGGGAACACAGAATATATATTCTATATACAGAATATGAGGGGGTGGGGGATGGGAAGAAAACCACCTGCTGGCAGTCCTCTGCCCCTGCACACCGGCATGCTGTGATAGGAGGGGCGAATCATAACAGAAAAAGCCATGACAAAGATTTAGGCACAAGCATGTGTATCACAGATAATTAGAAGGAGCACAGCTACAGACAGACCAAATGTCCAAAGACAGGGTAGTGCACATGTAAGTTACACTCTATCAGATCTCACAATATTATATGGCCATTAAAAATACTGTCTACAAAAAGTTTTTAATGACAGAAGAAGATTCCTATGATATGAAGTCAAGTGAAAAATATAGGACACAAAATTCTATATGTATTTTGATCTCAGCTATGTTAAAAAAAATCTGCTTAGAAAAAGGACAGAGGAAATATCCCAAAATGTGGGGTGGGATATGAATAACTATTACTAAAGTTACCCTCTCTTCTGTATTTTCAAAATGCTCTAATATGACCTGTGTTACTTTTATAATTAGGAATAAAAATGAAAAAGAGAAGAGATCCTTCCTTATCTCTGTATCTCTCCCTACTGCCATTTGATATCAAAATGCTATCAGACTGAAGAAAAGGCTGGTATGAAATAGTAAAGCTCAGCCATGCTAGAAAAACACTGCTCCAATAAGGGATCTCCAGCACGCAGCACTGCCCTTTCCAGTCTCCCAGAGGTGATGTATGGACAGGACAGGATAGGTGGGGAGCACAAGGAAAAAACTAACACCCCTTGCTTCAGTCTTTCATTTCCGCCCGCTCCACAAGTCCGAACTGCACCCACAAACATTACCTTACAAAATAGCAGATCTTCAGGCAAAGCCCTGGCGAATTCTTTGCCAAGGCATCCTTATAGGTAGGGCTGTGGTTAAGGGAAATAAAAGCCTCTGTTACAGAAACCAAACAACTTCTTATCTGTGGAAGTATTTGCTAAAACTACCCCCCTCCCAGATGTTTTCTTCTCTTTCTGGCCATAGGATAAAAACCAACTTGATGTGTGCAGCTGTCTGCATATTATCACCTTGGAAGGGTGACAGTGGTGACCTTCCATGTAGCCCACACTGAAATGGCTTGTGGAAAGAAGGAGAAGTCCTTTGCAGAAGGAAAAGTGGGAAGCCAACAGCATGGAAAGGTCCCAGCACAAGTGGCCTCTATGAAGTGAAGGGGCAAAAGGCCTCCTGCCCATGCCCAAGAGATGAGGACTCCCACTGAAACAACTTAAAAAGAGGAGCCCCTCTCTTTTAAAGTGATTCCAGTAATGGATAAACAATTTGTGCTCTAAGTTAGAAGGGGAATGAATATTCAGATATATTGTCATGATAATTAAAAGCAGTAATGTGAAAAATGGTAACATATGCGCCTAAGGGGCTCAGTAGATGGACCTCGTAAGTTGTGATGGCAAGTCAGACAAAGCCATGTGAACAATCCAAAATACAATCATTGATCATGTTTAAGGATCCATGGCATTCGGAATATTCCATGAGAAGGGTGCCATCCTAAGAATATCAAAGAATAGTAAGATCCCATTAAGTTTGCAGGTCTTTAGAAATACATGGGAAGAATATTTCTTTTATGAGCCAAAGAAATGCAAAATCCAATCCAATGGTGAACCTAGGTGGATCTACCATGTTTGGTCGACAGACTGAGGAATCAGGCTGGTATGTGCACTGTGCGCCCCCGCAAGGCGATGCCTTCTTTCCCTGTTAAAAACTGTGCCACCATAACTGCAATACAGGGTTCGGTGATTCCCAGGCCCTACTGGGAATGCAGTAGGAGTAGTCCAGTGAGGAGGCCAGTGAGTAAGATGGCAGAGATCTCAATGGGACGGAGTGGTCTTCCTTCAGTGGGAATGTGTATCCTAAACCTCTGAAAAACTCACACGTAAATACAGAAAAGGGAAAGTCCACATCTTAGGATTAGTATTTTTTGATTAGGAAGGAATCTGAGCATTTGGGGATTTTGTCTCCCTATAATATTTTAGAGCATATTAGAACGATAGTCTTGAAACTTTGATTTGGAATGTATAATTAAGTGCTTTAGACTTGTGCTTTTAAACTGAAATCTTACTAAGTTTAATCATAGTTTTGGAACTTCTAAAATAATGGTAACTGTTTATAACTTCAATGTACTATTATAAAAACCATTTAGAATTCAGGAAGGCATCTTAAGTATTTAAAAATAATCCAAAATTTAAAATTCATAATTGTAGTTTAAAACCATTGGAAGTACTTAATTACCATTATTCAAATTAACCAAACATTTTTCAAGGTCCCTTAAAAATGCTTGGTGAAACATGTTAGGCTTATAGAAAGAATAATATTTGCAAGCTAAACCTGAATCCCTAAAGAAGAGCTATGGTTGTAAAATTTGTACTTTTAACAAAATGACTTGAATTTAAAAACTAAATTTTAATAGATTCACTGCCTATAAAATCTGTCTCCAGAAGCACCAAAACAAAAACAAAACACAAAAACCCACATGCATAACAACATGGACAATAAAAATAAAAACCCCAGGAAACCAGCAAACTGCATGCAATAAAAGGCTTTGATGACTGCCTTTCTTTGGGCATAAAAGAGTGAACCAGAATGACTTTACATTTCTTATGCTGCACTGCTGAGGAAATGTCTGCCTTCAGTGCCAAGAGATTCAAGCACAAGGCACATTCCAGATCAATAGGTCTCAGGTTCTATACTTCTATTACTTGATGTACTTCTCGAAATTTTTGTCTTCCTTTCTAATGGGGAAGGCAGAGAAAACATACTTCTCCTTTAAAACAACCAAGTAGATCTATAAATCAACATGGTGCCCTTTACTATGGACTTTTCTTCCTCCCAGTCACTCCCTGTCCTTCCCTCCCTTTGACCATCCATCCCTGTGGACGAGGGCCGAGGGCGGGGCAGAACCTGTGTGAACCGGTCAGTGTGCATGCGGGTGCTCCGCATGCAGAGGGCAGGCAGGCAGGGCCCCCATCTTAAGGGCAGAACCTCCCCGCTCATCAGAGCCCCTAAACCATAGCGAAGGCAGCCCTGAAGTGAGGCAGAGCACCCGCTTTCTCCCTTTGGGAGAGAAGGGGAACACCCAGTATATGCAGGCCAGTAAAAGAGGCTCAGGGGTCTGTCTGCCTTGCAAGGCTTAAGGTCATTGTTTGCTGGAAGCTTCAGGATCCACGCATTTTCCTTCTCTTCACAGCTGGTACCAGGACTATGAAGTACAGTACAGTTCTGACTGTACTTTTCAGGCATTTGAGCCATTCAAAGCATGTTTCAAAATCCCAATCTTTTTTTTTTTTTTTTAACAGTGAAAAATCAGGAAACAACAGGAAACCCTTAGCTTATTTAACTAATAATTCTATTACTCCCAGGTCAGAAAACAGAGACAGACACATGAAGAGAAAATCATTCTGCCTCCAGTGTTTAACCTGGGTTTCAATGGTAGGCAGTCTTATTTCATATTCCCTTCTTAGAATCTCTTCCACCACCCCAGACCTGAGCAAAGCTTGAGTTTTTCACCTAAAAGTCCCAATATAGAAAGAGTATCCAATGTTTTTCCATGAATGGTAAGGCAACATTTGTTGTATCCAATCATGAGATGGTCCCTGAGCTAAGTTCTAGAGAAACAAAGATAAATAAGCTTTGGTTCCTGATGTCGATGGACACACAGATTAGTAGAGGAGACATGTAAGTGGATAAGTTACAGCATATATATTTTTAATATATGTTAAAAATTTATATATTTTTCTTAAGTTGACTTGTAATCAAATTAATTTTTAGTACCTTTGCAACTTCCTATATTACTAACACAAATCAAACAGCAGCTAGACGCAAAGTTTCAGCAATCGACTTGAAACAGTCATCTATAAAGATCAGAGCACATATGTATCACACTGGCAAAACTCAGACAGAAGTCTTGGTAGGTCAATTTATTTAGCTAACAGAATAGAAATACCTCACACTTTTTGCAGTCACGGATGGAAAGCTTTTCAAGGCAGGTTACATCCGGACCAGAGAGGTGAGACACAATGACTTTAGCAATACAAAACTAAAGTCACAGGAATTAGATTTTCAAAGCATTATTTAAAAACACTAGATGTATCTTTAAAAGGGAGGGGTGTGTGGAGGCCTGAAAAGGTCAGGAAAGACTTCACAGAAGGATCCTGAAAGAGTCTGCTTGCTAGGCAATGAGGGAGGCAAAGGCATCCCAGGCACAGGTGTACTGAGCAGTTCCAGGTCGGGAAGAAAGGGCTTCTGGGGGAGCTGCAGGGTGGAGCTGAACGGACACCCCGACTCAGACTGTGGAGGCCTTGTCCTGGCAGCTGAGGAGTGGGGCGTTACCCGTGCAGCCTACAGGGGCTCTGGAGCAACGGGCTTATGTGACGTGCTTCTCCGGAAAGTAACGTCCAAGGTGGCTTGTGAACTGGCACGTGGGGGAGAACAGCAGTCCCAGAGAGGGGCCTAGGAGAGAAGATGGAGGCCCACATGAAGCCCTGAGGGGGGGGTGGGGGCAGGGGGAGAGAAGAAAACAGCTAAGAGTCATTTCTGAAGGAGAAGCCCTGGGACTGAGTAGTGGACTCTGTAGGAGGTGAAAGGCAGGGAGGAGTCAAGTGTGCTTCTGAGGTTTCTGGTTGGGGCGATTGGATGGGCGATGACACCATGCACTGAAACTGAAACTGAAAATGCAGGTGTCAGAGCAGAATTAATGGGCAGTAGTTGGAGATGAAGCTGGTGAGAAAACGAATTAAGGCTTGAGCATATTAAGATCCAAGTGTTGGCAGGACAAATTAGTCCAGATATTTTTTACAAAATGGCTTGGGTTAAAGAAATATAGATTTGAAAGTCCATGGCACCAAAGGATGGAGGTGGAGAGCCTGGTGGGGAATCACCCAGGAAGGAGGTAGAGTGAGAAGTAAACCAGGACACTGTCCCCTTATTTAAGATGTGCTCAGAGAAGGTGCCAGATGGGAAGTCAGAGGAGGGGCGGCTCAGGAAGGAGGAGAGCCAGGGGGCACCGCCTGGGAGCCCTGCGGGAAAGGGTTTGGAGAAGCAGGAGATTGTCCACAAAGCCCGGAGTAAGCAAGGACAGAAAAGAGCCCCTGGCCTTAGCCACCAGGAGGCCACTGGTGCCACCAGGAGGCCACTGGTGACATCAGAGGAAAGTCTGAGCACGGGCGGGGGCCCAGGCTCAGTTAAGGAGTGAGTGGGAGTTGAGAGATTGGAGATAGTGAGTGCAGACTATTTTAAGACATTTGTGCATCAAATTTCTAACCCTAACAATGGAACAGAGGGAAGGCAGGGCTGAGAAGTTTATTTTTAGGTTGGGGAGACTTGAATGCGTTTTAGGCTGAGGGGCAGGTGCCATTGAGGAGGCAGAGGTGAAAGTGGAGGAAAGGGACAGGGGTGAAGGGTCAAACCTTTGGGGGGTGGGAGAGACCAGGGGGAGGGGAGAGGGTCTGCCCACCATGGGGACAGCCAGGGGCACAATTGAGTCCCTAGACCAACAAGTGTTTCACTGTGGAGTTTTTAATCACTGATACTGTTTAGAACTGTTGGTACGTGGAGTTAACAAAAAGTCAGAAGACTGTGAGTCAGCTTTATGACGGTTTAAAAATTCTCTGCAGACCAGACACCCACTTACGACCTGCACCTCTTATTACAGAGACCCCTCCCAATGCTCTTCCCTTGGAATGCTGCTGGAAACATCTCCTTTGATCTGAAACGTAAAGATTTATAAGTAGGGTTATAGAAGAGATTCAGTCTCTTCTGGTGGCTTTTACCTTCTGGTGTGCCATGAGATGCAATGGGAGGGGGGTCAGGGGAGGGGTAAAGGATCAGAAGAGCCACCACTCGTGACTCAGTGCCAGGGACCCGGGCTTCAGGTGCTCAACGGTCTCACCCCAACTACAGCCACAGCTTACACTGTGCTCCGCGAGCAGGAGAGGGCAGGCTCCTTCTCCACCCTACTCGCTTTGCACCCCGTAAGACAGTTAAAATCCAGCCAGGTTTGCTGGGCTGAGAGCCATCTCTGCCTGAAGCAGAAGCACCAGCAGACTCCAGCTACTGGGGTGTCGTGCAGCTCTTTCCAGAACCTGGGGAAAATTGAGGAATTGGACAGGAAAGCCAGTTTCTCATCTGAGTTATGACTGCACCCCCCCGTCAGTTTGCACAGGATGAACAGGGATTCTTACTAACCTATAGGACACGTATTTTTACTAGCCAGACACGCTGAAGACCACTGTGTTTGCCCATTGCTTTGACTACTTGCCAGAGAAATCAGCATTGCTAACACGGCCCCACCCAACAGAAGTGACACATACGTGTGCATGTGCACGCGGACACCCAAGACACACAGACAAACCCCATACCTCTCAAAGGACATTTGGACCCATTTACCACTCAGGGTTATTCCAAACCAATCAACATGAAAGCAAATTTCAAATCTCAAGATTTGAAATACTTTTGAATGAATCCCGCTTGGGGACCATCAGCTACTGTGCTAAAGGATATAGGGTGACAACTTTCTGGAGCAGTTCAGCAGAGGAAATGATAATTCGGTGCATGGCCAGCATGACTTGCAACAGTTGGTTACTTCGACACAGGTTTCCATCTGCATCTGAAAGCATAAAGAGCAGCATCTGAGCGAGGCCCCCATGAGAAATGAGTCCCCTGCGGGACACGTGACAACCCTCCGTCACTTGAAGGTGGACGGCCAGAGAGGGGGTGCTCCACACAGTGCTCTTCTCCCCTGTCTTGAGCACTGCACACCCCTCCCTTCTCTGCTTCTTACCCTTCTGCTGCATTCCCCGCTTCCCAAATTGTCCATTTTGATGTTCTTTAACCACCCCACCCGAAAGATGGGAGAATTTTGGGAAAGGGATAAAATTTGCACTGTATCCTTGAGCCTCTGTTGGAAGCAGAAGCAGATACAAGTTTTGTGGGGCCTAAAGTGCATATAATGGGGGGGGGGGCTTTCTAGGGTCAGAGTGAAAAAACACAGTCTTAACAGATTACAGTTAAACATACTACTTTTGTAAAATTGACAAGAACACACGATGGCAAGAATATACGACTGTGGCTCTCCCATGGCCTTGGAAGGTATTCACGCCAGTGAGGGGCCCTGAACAAGCTTTCCTAGTTTCAGAGCAATATGCCTCTGGATGAAAATAAAGGAGGAAGACTATGGACAAACATTACATTTGGAGATTTATGGGTGGGTTACAAGTATCCATGATGGTTCACTTCAAAGATCATGGCTAGCTAGGTTTTCCAAGTCTCAGCAGGAACCAAATAACGAGATGCATTCTATACATGGCATTGGGTGTAAATACTCCCCTTGGAGTGGTTTTCAAAATCTTTTCAACAGCTGTGGCCTGAAGTGTTGGTTATTTGCGGCCAGATCTATTCTCTGTCCTTCACCATGGATTGCATAACCCTTGCCAGCCAGCTTCCAGTTGGGTTCAGCCATGGGGAAGCATCAGCAACAGATGCGAGGGGGGAGGACTCAAGATATTTCTCTCTCATCCCCTCTCTGCTTTGGCGCTACTTCCCTGATAGCAGCTATAGGCCTCTTCAATGAATGACCACACTGGCTGGCCACTTCCCCATGACTCCAGCTCTCATTGGATCTAACACTTTTAATCTTCCTTGACCCTGTGGCCCTAGGTGGTGGCGATGGGGGTGGGGGGTAACTTGTGGTTGTTGACAGCCTGGGTGCAGCGTCCCTTAACAGCATCCTCATCTCTGTGAGGAGTTCCTTCGTTTGAGTGCTTTCATTTAAACAAACCACATGAATTCGCTTCTCTGACGGGAACTTGAATGATTCCGGGCACAGTATCAGATGGAAGAACAGACACGACTTGCCCTGCCATTTCATCTCTCTGAGGGCACCAAATGATAAATGAAGGACATGGGGCTCAGGATTCAGAAAGTCCTGGCTCATCCTCAAATGATGACCTGAAGTCACAGTTCACTGAGAAAATATGAGTGAATGGACATGATCACTTACCTTCCCCTCACCAACCCCGCCAATTCGTGCGCATGCTCTTACTCTCACTGCCTGCCCTCCCATTTCCATGAGAGGCCTCGCAGAGGCCATGGTTTCCACCATGCCTGGGGTCTCCTCCGTTCTCTAGGGTGATGATCCTGCCTTCGCCCACTTTCTCTCCTGCATTCTCAACTCTTCTCTCTCTCCTGCCTTACTTACCCATGGCATTTAAACATTACCCCCGCCTTGCCCCAATCTCCTATTTAAAACAAAATGAAACAAAACCTTAAGCTCTCACCACCTCTAAGACTTCTCCGTTTCTCTGTTCCCCTTTGTAGCAGAACCTGTCATCAATTTCTCACCTGCCATTTATTTTCAACCGTCCCATTTTGACTTTTATCTCCGTCCTCCCACTAAATATTTTATTCTCAGGGTCACCAAATCCAATAGTTTCTTTCTCTGGCTTCATGTTAACTTTATGAGTCAAGTTGCATTCAGCCCAACCCAACCTAAGTTGACAACCATCTTTCCCGGAACACTTGCTTCTCTTGGCTTCCACGACATCACACTGTCTCAGTTTCTCTCTCACGCTCGTCTTCTGTCTCCTCTTCCTCTGCTGAGCATTTAAATGTCACCATGCTCTGTGGCTTAATCCTCCCACTTCTTTTCAAAATAATTTAAAAATTTTGAAACTTGTTAAATTTTAAATTGAAAATTTTAACTTTTTAACTTTCTTCTAGGTGAACTCATCTACTCCTATGGCTAAAATCCCACATCTATTTGCTGATGACTGCCCAACTCTTATCTGTAGCCTGAGTACCAAACTAACATGTCCAACATCCTCAGACGTCCAATTTCAAACTTAACTAACTCATCCCAACAAAACTCTTGACCTCTCTCTCTCTCTCTCTCCCCCCCAGCCCATTCCTCCTCCTCCTCCTCTCAGGAAATGACAGCACCAACTACACTCAGTTACCCCAACAGAAAACCTAGGAGTCATCCTTAATTTGTCACTTTCCCTCACACACAATCCATCAGCAAGTCTTGAATTCTACTTGCAAAATGTCACCAGTATCACCCAAGAGTGACCTAAAAGACCCCCTGCTTCCCGTCTTGTCCCCCTATAATCCATTCTCCACACACACGCCAGGAGTGAGCCCCTAAAACCCATATACCAGGTCATGTCCTTCATACACTTTCATGGATTCCATTACACTTGTAACAAAACACAAAATCCTTGCTGTAGCCAGTGAAGTTCCATATGTTCTGCCCCGTTCTACTATCCCCCACTTCATTTCACACCACATCACTCCTCTCCATCCCTCTATTTACACCGCAGACCTTCCAAGGTTATTCATGCACCTTATGGCCTTTGCATTTGATATTTCCTGCAATGTGGTCTTTTTTTCTCTTGGCCTATTCATGTCATTCGGGTCTCAGTTTCAACATCACATCCTTGGAGAGGTCTTCCTTGAACCACCTGAGGTGGCCATTCCCCTGCCTGAGATTCTGCACAGCACTTATCATCCATTATTAGAAGTTATCTTTTTGTTTGTTATTTTCTGAGTCTCCACTAGAAATATAAGCTTCATGAGACCTGAGCCCTGTCTGTTTTTCCCATGACCATATTTCCAGGGCCTAGAACAAGGAGGATACATGGCAGGTATTCATTAAATAGTTGTTGAGTCAATGAGTGAACTGTATCAAACAGGAGAACCCTTAACTTTTCATGTTTTTGGATATTCAGTTTGCTTTGTCATGAGCTATTTTGCTGATGAGATGCATAATCTACACACTTGTTTTCTCAAGGTTACAACTTGAGAAACTGGGGCACCTGGGTGGCTCAGTCAGAGCATCCAAATCTTGATTTCAGCTCAGGTAATGATCATGGTTTGCGGGATCGAGCCCTGCATTGGACTGATGATGGCACGGAGCCTGTTTGGGATTCTCTCTCTCCCTCTCTCTGTCATTGCCCTGCTCATACTCTCTCCCCCTCTCTCCAAAATAAATGAACTTTAAAAAGAAAAAAACAAAACTTGGCAAATCATCTTTATGAAGTATTCAGTTAGGCTGGTTATAGTTCTGTTACTCTTTCATCAATTCTTCTCAACTTAGTGAGGAAGGGTTAATATCATGTTGGGCATTTTCACCACGAGCATCTTGGCCCACAAGTGTTTTTGCCACAAAACTAATAGTCTTTAAGGCCATTTTGTCGTACAAGATTTAAAAAACTAACCAGAGGGCACCTGGGTGGCTCAGTAGGTTAAGCATCTGACTTCGGCTCAGGTCATGATCTCGCAGTTTTCGAGTTTGAGCCCTGCGTTGGGCTCTGTGCTGACAGCTCGGAGCCTGGAGCCTCCTTCAGATTGTGTGTCTCCCTCTCTCTCTGTCCCTCCCCTGCTCGCACTCTGTCTCTCAAAAAATAAATAAACAAACATTGAAAAAATAACTGGTGGACAGTTTGGCCTCATCTCTCCTTCATGCAGCACTTCCATTTTACAGGCTATAAAGCTCAGCCCTCATAATGGTCTATACAGTGGCAGAGTTTTGAACCTACATTTCCAGCCAAACTTGGAATGTCTGCTAGTGGACATGTGACAATATGCCAAGGACAAGCGACAGTGGAGAAGGCTTTCAAAACGCAATACAAATCTCAGCTACAAGTATGCATCCTAGTATTTCGAAATGGATACCTCTCTTAATGAAGGAAGAAATTTTAGCCACAAGACAAATCAAACAAAAGAAAGAAAAAAAAGGATAATACTATGAATGAAAGACTTTGAAGACTATGCTTAGATGTAATACACAAAATAAACTCAGTTATTTGCACAGTATGGCCAACACATATTTTAAACGTACTCAAACATTTTGTATTTTGTAATACTGTTTTTAATTTTGTTATTCATTTTTCATGTTTTTAATGAATGTCCCTCTTCTGTTTTTTTTTTTTTTTGTGATTTTATCTTTTTTGGAAAATTGTGTTTCAGCTGATTAGTTATGCAGTGAAAATGCTTGTGGTAAAAATGCTCACGGCAAATGTGTTTGTACAGCAACTACACGGAACTGGTTAGTTTTCCTCTCTCTGTTTTCTGGCTTAACTTCTGTAATGGTTATCTCTTGCCACAAAAATTCCAGATAACAAACCACCCAACACTCAGTGACTTCAGAAAGTAATCAATTATTTTTTCTCAAGTGCTATGAATTGGCTGCGGACAGGGGATCGGCACATAGAGGCTGGGCTTTGCTGGGGGCCTCTGTTCTGCAGACCTCCCAGCTGCCCTGGACCAGTGGGCTAGTTGCGGTATGTTCTTTCATGGTGACGGCAGGGCACCAAAGGGCATCTGGAAATACTGAAGGCCTCTTCAGCTTAGGTTTGGAACTGGCATGCTGTCGCTTCTGCCTTATTCTGCTGGCCACAGCAAGTCACACTGCGGGGTCTCCAGTGAAGGAGCAGGGACCTTAAAGTTTCGTGAAAAATATCACTGACACTGAGAAAGTGGAAAATGGGGGTAAGGGGCTAATGCAATCACATCTTACCACAGTTATGAGGGGATAACTTTTCAGTTCAGCATCTGACAATATAGTTTTTATAATGCTCCGTTCCTCACCAGGGTAGTAGCATCATGTTCCAAATACTAGGGTAAAAAGCAGGGGAACTGAAACATATTTGTAGGGTATGCACTGGAATATCACAGGAGCTACAGACACAGTCACAGGCTTTTTCAGTATGGACACGCTTGCTATGTTCTTTGTGGCTGGCCGGCATCTTTCCGTGCATGCTCACGTATTGGGGGAAGGGGCTTAGAAGTGTCCTGGGTGAGATCAAAACCAAGTGACCTATGGAAGGATTCGAGGAGCTAACTAGGTCTGCCACCGAGAAAATCAAGGAGGGATACCAGGATTGTCTTCACATATCTGGGGTACTATTTGTGGGAGAAGGTTTAGATTTGTTCTGTGTGGCCACAAATGGCAGAATCAGAGAGAATGAACCAGAAGAGGATGAGAAAGAAAGAGGGTTGTGCACCACATGGAGCAGAAGGTTCGAACCAACAGGACTGCGACAACGGAAGCACTCCCATCACAGAGATATTCACGAGGAGGCTGGAGAGGGACACTTGATTACATCATTTTGACTGGCATAGCAGCTATTATCTATTGAAGTCCTACCAATTCCAGGAGCTGTGCTAAGCACCTTCATGATGTTATTTCTAATTCTGAAAATAATTTGGCAATATTGCTCAAAACTTATAGCCGAGGAAATCGTAGTATAGAAAGATGAGGTAATCTGTTCTGGGTCAAAGAGAAAAAGAGTTAGGATCTGGCTCCAGGTCTGTTTGATTCTAGAACTCCAGCTCTTTCCACTACATTCAGCTGCCTGCTGCCCGGCCATTTGTCAGGACAGGGAATTCAAGGGTTAAATGAGGGGGCTGAAGGAGATGAGCTTTAAGATCTCTTCCAGTGCTCAGGGCTGAATCTAAGAGATGCTGCTGGGATACAGGGTCGGAATTAATGCACATTTGGAAGAATAGCTTTTGTACTCCTGGTGATTTCTGAAAAACTCTTGCATGCCTTGGCTGATTGATATTGATCATTAAAGTTGTCCTTCAGTAAGAAGAGGGCTGTACCCAAGATTCAAAACCATATTCACTCTCCACTTTTGCCTTGTAGCCCCTCTTCCAGAGTTCCATGACGTTCCCCCACTGTGGCTCTGTGGGAGTGAAGGCTGGCAAATGGTAAGGCCAGGAGGGGATGACTCACTTGGCAAAGAGAGGCAGGAATGGGGTGAGGGAGGAAGAACTCTACATCTACATCCAGAACCCCCTTCTTGGTTCTGTTTCACCAGGAGAATTTCTGCATGTTCACTTGCCCTCGTTACCACCACATCTCCCCAACGCTATCTTCGGCCTCCGTGTGACCTCATTAAGGATGTGTTCCCTTCCTGACTTCATCTCACAGAACAAGCACCTCTTCCTTTTTGAGAGGAAGTGCCTCCCTTTCAAAGTCAGATTTCTAAGTGGGTGGTCAAGGGGGATTTACCTTCCAGACTGCAAGATTTAATTTTGATATTTTGATATAATTGCTGTAAGCTGATTTAAATATTTCAATGAATAATTTCATTTTGTTTGCATCTTTAGGCTTTTAAAAATGCAGGGTGTCATACTAAAAATTCTAATAAGTAAAATGTGCAATGCATAATAAAATGTGCATATTTTCTCAGTACCATCTGCTCCTCCTAACACTTTAGGGGAGACTTCTTTAAAGGGCTGAAACCTCAGTGGGTACAAAATGTCAATCTTATATAATCTATCACTAGACTTGGGGAGTAACGTATGCTGTTAGGGAGGTATATTAAAGACCCACCCAACCTGTGAAAAAAGAAAAGCCATGTGGCTTCCAGAAAGTCGTGTGTCTATGAACCAAAAAACCCATTTTCCATCATTAGACTCAGTGGCGGCCATGACTACACTATAGGGAATCACAGAATCTCAGGGTGGAGAAGACCTCTGACATCTTCTACCTCAACCTTCTATCTCATGCATTGTTTCTTCCTAAAAGCACCACAGGTAACTTGTTACCTAGTATCTACTTGCACATTTCCAATGGAAGCATATGGCTCCCTAACTATTCCATATAGTGACTTTTCATTCTACTTCAACCGGAAACATTTTTGATGCAATTAACCAATAGTGGTCCGTAATCTACTCTGTGCAAGGTGCTATCTTAGATCCCAAAGGAAAGCTGAGGAGCTCTAAGGAAGCCCCTTGTCATTAAGGAGTCAACAATCTGGTTGGGGAATAAGACATACCCAAGACACATGATAATATCAGGCAGTAGATATTAAGGGCGAAGCTCTTACAGAGAGCACACGGAAGGATGCAAAGTTCAGAGGAAGCAGAGACCCATCCACTCATGATGGTTCAGGAAGCATCTTGATACCCGTGGTGAAGTGACCCAGAACTTTGAGATTATTCAAGAGATCATATGGTTCAGTCCTTTGCCCCTCAATCACTCTGTACACTCTTTTCTTCCTTTCCTTGGTTTAATCTTAAATATATGCCTCTCATAGCAACAAACTACTCCCTAATGATTAGAATCCCGTGAGAGTAAATCTGTACTCAGCCACATTCCAGGCCCTGCTTCTTGCTGACAAGTGGGGTGACCTGCCTACAGCACAGGCTCACCTGGGGATGAGGCACAAATCACTTGCTCCAAGATGGACATAAAATATGGCCCACCCCAGAGAAACTGCAGAACAGAGTCTTTGCTTCCTCTTTGTTTTGGTTTCCACAGAAATCTCTTGACACAGAAGTCTCATGACCAAAGACAAAAGGTCAGAAATTGGCTTATCACAGGTAGGCCAGCTGTCACCATTGGGGGCATAACACAAAGTAACAGGTATGTCAAAACCAGTGACCAGAAAATGGTAATGGGAACACTATGGACGGAAAACCATGACAGCAGAGGTGAATCCAGAACCCAGAGCAGGGCAGAAACTGCTAATGGAGGTCAGTGTCTCCAGAAATGAGAAGAATGGATCCAGGGAGAAGCTGACAGACACACACAGAATTATGAAGTGTAACACTTCATAAATGTTTTAAAGAAATAAAATCTACTTGACAGCAAGACTATTACATTCATTAAATCCTGTTTGGAGAAGGTAAAAAATCAGCAAGCTGAAAAAACAACTTAACAGTTTGTCATTGTCCTTGGTTTTGTTTTGCTTTCTGGTGCCAACAGCTGCCACTGGGGCAGCAAGTGCACATGAAGGAGGAACAGGGTGATGCGTGCCTTCAACTCTCACAACTTCTACCACCTGCACAGCTTCCAACACGTGTCGGATACCACCTTGCTCTTGCTTTGGTGCCCCAGCCCCTCAAGCCTGGGGGCAGGAGAACAAGCAGGAGGAAGCGAGTGATCTACCAGGATGGAGTCATACTTCACAGGGCAAGGGAGACAATCAGTACGGCCACTGCCAGCGGTACGCTGGTGGGAGTTTAGAGACCAGCTCTCCCGGGGGTGAGGGGGACCCTGATTTGTAGTGTTTTCAGACTTCCATGACCTAAATACTCCCATTACGGCCAATTCCAAGCTACTAGCACAAAGCCACTGAGCGCGGAGCTGGGGTGAGATGCTCGCAGTCAGCTCTGGCCAGATGCAAACTCTAGCAGCAGACCCAAAGTCGACACCATCGGTCTTGCCCAGCGTCCTGCTGTACTTCTTCCTATCAGGTGCTCCTGACTCCTCACCTCATGCCTTCTGGGCCTCGCCTAGTGTCAGAATGAACAGTTAATCCAGATCAAGAAGCTCCTCGGGTGGAGGAGGGTGAACCCTCTCAGAGAGATCTACATCACAGCAGCGATTTCTTGAAGTGGTTAGTGCTCTAACCCAGGACAAACATTTTAATGTAAGGTGAGGATGTGGCAGAAGGGAGGCTCCCAGTGCCTTGTAAATCCAGCCCTGCTCTTACTCCCTCTGGGATAACCTGGCATATCACACCCAGGACAAAGGCATGGAGCCTGCCTTGTGAGTGCGAGGATGTAGGACTAGTTAGAATATTTCCTATTCTGTGGCCCAGTACAGTGTCCAGGAGCTCTGAGTATCTTGGTTGAATTTGGCTTTTAATTATTTATTTGCAATGGCCGGGGAATGCCATGACATAGACAATACACAAGCCTCAAGTGAACCATGACCTGCAATTTCAAACTTCTGCAACTGGCCTTTAAAAAGCAGAGTATTACCCAAGTGGGGAAGAGGCTGGTTAGGCTCACCTCTTTTCTCTGCTCCCACCCAACCCCTGGGGGGTGATGACAGCCAAGGCGAGGGACTCAGAGAAGGGGAAAACCTGGCTCAGCAGCCTCTACAATAAAGGGGATCTGGTCTAATTAGGCCTCTCTCGACTCCTGACCCAGAGAGGCCAACCAGGGAGATGCCTGGTGAAGGAAAAGAACCTGTGCACCATCCCTTCATTCTACCTACTTTCCATCCTGTTGGGGCAGAGCTGTGGATTTGGGGGGTGGGGGTGGCAGGCATTTCAAGTGGAACAGCATCTACTTACACGCATGCATACACACACACACACACACACACACACACACACACACACACACGCTGTCCCTGAAGCCAGTGGAGAACCGCGCTCGTCTCCCCAGATGACAACACCTAATAGCAATACTTTGTTTTTATAACACTTAGTTTTCACATACAGAATCACCTGTGTGGAACGTGGGAGTTTCACAACTCTGTGCTGTCTCAGGAACCGTTGGCTCAAGTTTAAAGATGAAGAAATAAGGTAATCATGCCTTGGCCATGGTCACAGTGCTGGTGAGTGGAGGCTCCTGGACAGAAATGATCCTCTGGCCCCCAGCCCAGGGCTCTTACCTTGGCACCAGTGTCTCTTCAGGGATTAGGTGAATGGGGTGAAGACTGGTTATATTGGGAAGAGCTCTACCTTTTTGGCCATCCATGCTACCAGGCTAACTCCTTTACCGGCAGCCCCACTTCTGCTTCTCTGTCCAAGAAGCCCTGCACCCATACAGACCAACCTTCTCACTACAATCACGACACATTCCCTAACAATCACCCTGGAGAGCCTAACAAACCTACCACTTTTCATGGGATCAACACAAGGCAGCTATTGCTGGCACAATTTAGCTAGGACAACCAGAACCCAGAATGCCTGGTGAGCCAACGGCCATGTGGGTGGAAATGCCAAGGCCCCTGGGAGCTCCCAGCCCTCCCGTGTCGGCCTGCCTCCCCCTCTCTGGTGCAGCAGGTGCTCTCTCCACTCCCTTGGCCAAGCCATCAGCAGGAACGTTCCTCCCTGGGCACGGCTTTTCTTCCAAAGCGTGAAGCTCTATGTAAAAGATGACCCAGATTTTTCGGATGAGCGACTGCAATCTATAAATGTCTAACCAAGTGCATGAATCGCCTAATGTGAAAAAGAGCTCTTAGCTGTGTCGCCTCTGCTGAGCAAGACAGCTGGCCTTCCCTGGAGATTGCTGCCTCAATCTGGACCTGTCACGTCTGAGGAATAAGGGGGCTGAGGGAAGCTGTCCTCGTCAGTTCTGCAGATTGCACACAGTTCTTGAGATGGGAGCTGGGGAACTGGGCTGGCACCTAGAGAACAGGGAGGGAGAGGTGTGACAGGTGCTGGGTGGGCCCCCGTGATCTGACCCTGGGACAACACCATGATCTCAAACTCTGTGAGCCACTGTTGGAAGATAGCACCAACCAAACCCAGCATGCAGCTGCTTCTCTGGGCCCAAATCCCTGGGAGCAAATTATCTGCCTGGGTAGCTATGCTGCGGTTTGAGTCTTTGGTGAGCTACCGTCAGTAGAGCCTACTTGGCTCACGCAGTCATCTTCCCCCACCACAGCAGCACAGGGATGTGTCAGGCAGAGACCTGTCTTGGCTCCCCAGAGGACACAGACAGCTGCCAGCAGGTGGCCGGGAGAGAGGCCAGCAAAGGGGGAGTGGACACAAAGAAAAAGAGACAAACGTAAACAAAACAGGGAGGAAAATCTGGGACAGCACTCTTCCCTTGCTCGCTGGAGCACATTCCTATGGCTTCATTCTTGACTGTTACATTTTGAGCCTTTTTTGCATATTTGTTGTCAGGCCGAATAGGTACTAAGAAGCAGCCTGGGGAACTTCCCAAATGCTCTCCAGGGAAAGAATTAGTACAAGGCCTGGCTGAGATGGATTGGTTAGCCTCACAGTCCACCTTCTTCAACAAGTTTTTCTCAGTGTGTGTGACTTGATCCTAACAAACCTCGTTCCAGGGCATGACAGAACTGAGGCAATCGCTATGTACTGACATCAGAAAGCACTACGCTGAGTATAGTCTCATCACAAACTGTGCTTTCACCAAAGACTCGGCTCTCAGTGTATAATCCCCTGCAGCGAGCAGTCCTATACGAGACCATCATCAGATCACCATGTAGGCGAAAGCCACTCAGCGAAGTCTTTTGCAATCAGACAGAAGTTACTGTGAAAGTCTCATCCCGCCTTCTTTGGTTGTATAGGATTAGATTACGTTTGACTAAATACAGAAAGGTGCTCAGTAAACTGTGAGGCACCCCGACAGTTGGTGAATTGTTCTTATTTCTCTTGCTGGGTTTGGAATACCGTTTTGTTTTTCTTGTTGCTCCTGTTAGTCTCCAGCTACTCCGGATGGAACTCTTGACTCTTCATGAAACACTATAACCATAACTCAAAGAGTGGCTATCCACTGTGGTATGAAATGCTGCCTGTGCCAATGAGACTGGATTTGGTTTCCTCTCAGGCACGGTCCCGCTCCATGGTAGAGTTAGTTGGGGGCCTTCCTAACTTCCTTGCAATCCTAGGGTTGAAGTGCACCTACCCTTCAGACTCTCAAGACAGAAGGACAGCTCAGAGTTTAGTGAGGTGCCAGAGAAATCTGCATGAGGACCTGAGAAACGAGTCTGGTCCTAATAGACCTACACACCTTACTATCCAGAGAGAACAGATAGTAAGACAGCCTTACTATCCAGAGAGAACTGCAGGGATGGGCAAAGAATCTCTTACAGTCTGAGGGACAAAAGAAACTTCCCTCTACTCAGGAGCCAAGAGCCAAATAAGAATGTTCCAAAACACCCCAACTGGTGTTGGGTGCTGTCACCACCTTACAGAAACTGGTGTTGTCACCATCTTACAGAAATAGCCCAAATGCAGCAGTGAAACACAATGCTGATACCAACTAGAAGATGGAAGAGCCAGGAGGATATTTGGCATTGCTGGAGTAAATGCGGCATTGGACTAGAAGAAATGAACCACGTTCACATGTTAGCCTGACCCTGTCTCCTTCTCTGCATCTTTTTGTTAACACACATGAAATGCTTCTTGTGTGTAAGAGAGTCTTTACGTGTATTAACTCTATGACATAGGTGATATTATTATCTGACAGATTAAGAAAGACACTGAAGCAGAAAGGGGCTGAGCTAACTTCCCCGAGTTCAGTTATGAAGTGGCAGACCAGGGATTTGAACCCAGGCTGCCAAGACCTCAGATAGCTCTGATCATTTCTGAGCCACAGCCTGCTCATTTGCATAGTGAGAACTTGGCAATGTCCTGCCCCCATGCCGCCCAGTAGAGAGATAATCAGGAGATCAGTCGAGATAAGGAAGGAGCTGTGATATCTTCTGGGGAGAACAAGGTCCTGAACTGAGTCCAAACTATGTAACATCTGGTTGACTTGTGGGTCCTGAATATCTAGGCTGCCTGACAGTTGTCACGTAGGCACATGAAACCCTCAGTCTGTTGCTGAAGTGCATTTATTGGTGCTTTCTTGCTGACCACAGTCTCCTCAGATGCTAGCTCTTTTGAGCCTCATGGCAAATCGGTTGGACAGGTATTATTTTTATTATTTTTTGGGAGGTGGGGGGTGGAAATGGGAGAGTAAAGCAGTGTGATCTGCCTCAAGTGACACATCTGATGAGTGACTGCTGGGGCTTACATTCTGGTCTTTTGACACAAGCCCTGCCCTTTCCACCGAATGCCACTGCTTCTCATTCTGAGAGGCGTGACGATTAAAGGCACATCCTTCACCTCAGCACCTGACGGTTGCTGGATCCAGCTTAGACTGTAAATGAGAATACTAACATCAACAACTGCCACCATGGATTGAGCATCCCATGTGCCAGGTATTCTAATTATTACCACCTATGTACGCTAGATGATTCTCCATTTCACACATGAAGAAACACTCAAGAGAAGTAAAATAACTCAGGACTGGTCCCAAAGAGAAGAGGCTGGGAGGAAAGGGAACTACTGTCCTGGTTATCGTTGTTTGTCTTTTAAAAATATTTAATTATTTTGAGAGAGAGAAAGGGAGGGAAGGCGGGTGGGCGAGCATGCAAGTGGGGCAGGGGCAGAGAGAGAGAGAGGGAGAGAGAATCCCAAGCGGGATCTGTGCTATCAAGCAAGCCTGATGTGGGACTCCAACTCATGAGCTGTGAGATCATGATCTGAGCCAAAATCAAAAGTCAGATGCTCAAACGACTGAGCCACCCAGGCACCCCTGTCCTGGTTATAATTCTGACTCCAGGGTTTTTAGTCTATGATGGAAACCATCAGTTTCCTACAGTCTCTAGTCCCCTACTGTACCCATTAACACTGGGTTCATTACCTTCACTTAAATCATAGTGTATAAGAATAGCCATTGGCTAGCAACCACTGTTAACACACAACAGTAAGTACACACTTACTGTGAAGAGTTAAATGCCTTTAGAAGGAAGAAACAGCTAAGGATTTACATTCCCAGGACCTGGAGAATGTGAGAGGATGCGGGGGGGTGGGGGGTGATGACGAGGAAATTTTAACACAGTTTTTAAAAAGAAAGGGTGAAAACAAGAGTTGAGAAACTATAAGGACAAAGCAGGAACTAAGATTTAGACTGTTATTTCAATCTGTGTTAATGTCACTGGCATTTAATTCCTTCCATTCACAGATCTAGACAGAACAGTCCCTTGACACAGTAACAATAAGAGCTTCTCAGATACCTTTAAGAATCCTTCGTCTTAAGGTCACTGTGCCATAGAACAATATGTCCTCAAGTGAGGAGCCGGATCAAGATGGCAGAGTAGGAGGGTCCTGAACTCAGCGCCTTCCACAGACACAAGAAGCCTGCAACTACATACACAGTAACTCTGAGAGTGACCTGGAGCAGAACAGCTCGTGCACAGCTAAAGATATAAAGAAAAAGTCATATCGAGAGGGGTAGGTGTGGCAGAGATGCTGTCTGGGCAGCACCTACACCCCCAGCATGGCAGTGCACAAGTGAGAGGGTACTGAGGTCCTCTCCGAGGAGTGAGGGGCTTGAGTTCCACCTCGGGCACACCCCACCACTGGGGACCTGCACCCCCACAGATGAGCCCCCATAAAGTCTGGCTTTCAAAATCAGCAAGGCTTAATGCAGACAGAACTAGAGGGCTAAAGGAAATCAAGACTCCACTCTTAAAGGGTCCACACATAATCTCACTCGCTCCAAGACCCAGCACAGAGATGGCAGATGAAAAAATGTCTGGGCCACATGTAAAGGAGATTTACTGATTTTTGAGCATGTGCTAGAGGGGTAGGGATTTGTAGGAACTTTCTCTGGGAATGAAGTGCTTGTAGGCACGACTTTTTTTTTGTCCCCCCTCTGCTTTTGTCTAGCTGGTCCAACAGTGGTGGGTGCCAGTTCTGACACTCTCTATCTACCTTGCTAGCAATCGTCATCCAACACCACTGTTTCCCTGCAGACCTGTCCCACCCAACTCGCCTATGTTGGCAGGCACCCCTCCAAGGGGGCTCTTGCCCTGCCACACCTGGCAGGCATCCTTGGCTGAGACAATGCCCTCTCCAAGCGGCTCCTGTCACATCACACCCAGAAGTTGGCCTCAGCCAGGACTGGCACCAGGCCTGAGTGTCTCCCACTATGCCACACCCAGCAGGTGGCCTCAGGTGGGACCAACGCCCCTCCAAAACACCTCCTACCATTGGGGGGGGGGGGTGGGGGTAGCATCCTGGCCCACCAGTGTACCCATAACAGTCATGGCTAGGCTTTACAGTCAGCCCTTCCCTCCACCACACACACAGCAGTTGCAGCCTATCCACAACAGGAGGGTGCATATATCCCACACAGGAGATGCCTGTGGAGCACCTTGTTCTGGTGACCAGAGGTATTGTGCTTCTGGGCCCCACAGACACCTTCTACATAAGGCCAGTCCTTCAGGACCCAGAAATGGAGTTAATCTACTGAATACATAGAAAAAAACACAGAGAGTTCAATAAAACGAGGAGACAGAGATATGGTTAAAAAGAGAGAACAAGACAAAAACCTCAGAAAAAGAACTAAAAGAATGGAAATAAGCAATACCTCTGATCAAGAGTTCAAAGTAATGGTCATAAAGATGCTCACTGCACTTGGGAGAAGAATGGATGAATATGGTCACAATTTCAACAAAGAGAAAATATAATACCAGTATTATACTAGAGGAAACCAACAACAGATTACAAGATGCAGAAGAACAGATCAGTAATCTGGAAGACAGCACAGTGGAAATCATCCATAGTGAATAGCAGAAAGAAAAAAGAATTTAAAACTGAGGACAGGTTATGGGACCCTTGGGACATCAAGTGTACTAACATTTGCATTACAGGAATCCCAGAATGAGAAGAGAGAAAGAGGCAGAAAACTTATTTGAAAAAATAATTGAAATCTTCTCTAACCTGGGGAAGGAAACAGACGTTTAGATCCAGGAACTGCAGGAAGCTCCAAACAAGATGAACCCAAGGAGGTCCACACCAACACACATGATAATTGAAATGTCTAAAAGTTACAGGCACCTGGGTGGCTCAGCTGGTTAAACGGCCAACTCTTGGTTTCAGTTCAGGTCATGATATCACAATTCGTGAGTTGGAGGGCCACCCGCCCCCCACCCCCACCCCCACCGGGCTCGGCACTGACAGTATGGAGCTTGCTCGGGATCCTTTCTCCCTCTATCTCTGCTCCTCCCTGGCTTGTGCTCTGCCTTTCAAAATAAATAAAAAACAAGAATAAAATAAAATGTCAAAAGTTAAAGAGAGAATATTAAAAGCAGCAAAAGAAAAGCAACTAGTTACATACAAGGGAGTATCTACAAGACTATCAGATGATTTTTCAGCAGAAACTTTGCAGTGCAGAAGAGAGTGTCATGATATATTCAAAGTGTAACAGGGGGGAGGAATCTACAACTAAGAATATTCTACCTGGCAAGGTTACCTATTAAGAATTGAAGGAGATAGAGTTTCCCAGACAAACAAAAGCTAAAGTAGTTCATCACCACTAAACTGGCCTTGAAAGAAATGTCAAAGAGACTTCTCTAAGAAGAAAAGTAAATGCTATAAGTAGAAGAAAATTAGGAAAGAAAAAATGTCACTGGTAAAAGCAAACATATACTAAGGGTAATGGATCAGCCATCTATAAAAGCCAGTATGAAGGCTAAAAGAAAAGAGTAGTAAAAACAACAGGATCTACAATAATTAGTTAAGTGATACACAAAATAAAAATGTAAAATATGTCAAATACATAAAACATTTAGGGGACAGGAGGTAAAAACGTAGTGCTTTTAGAATGTGTTTGAACTGTGTGCTGTGCACATAGGGTGTTATATATGAACCTCATGGTAACCACAAACCCAAAACCTAAAATAGATACACACACACAAAAGGAACCCAAAAATAACATTAAAGAAAGTCATCAAATTATATGGGAAGAGACAGAAAGAAACAGAGATGAACTAGGAAAACAACCATACAAAACAATTTACAAAATAACAATAAGTACATATATATCAATAATTGGACGACCTAGAAGGTATACATTCCCAGAAGCACATAATCTTCCAAGATTGAATCAAGAAGAAATTGGAAATCTGTATAGAATTATTACCGTTAATGAAATTAAACCAGTAGTTTCCCAGAACTAGAATGAATCATCCTAAAATTTGTATGGAACCACAAAACATCCCAAGAGCCAAAAGTAATCTTGAGAAAGAGGAACAAAGCTGGAGGTATCACAATCCCAGATTTCAAGATATACTATAAAGCTATAGCAACTAAAACAGTACGAGAGTGACACAAAAACAGACACCTAGAAAAATGGAACAGAGAGCCCAGAAATAAACCCATGTATATACAGTAAATTAATCTATGACAAAGGAGACAAGACGACACAATAGGGAAAAGACAGCCTCTTCAATAAATGGTGCAGGGACAACTCGACAGCTACATGCACAAGAATGAAACTGGACCACTTTCTGACACCATACAAAAAATAAACTCAAAGTGGACTGAAGACCTAAATAGAAAGTCTGAAACCTTACAACTCCTAAAAGAAAACATAGGCAGTAAATTCTTGGACATCTTGGTTTTAGCAATATTTTTTTTTTTTTTGGCTCTGTCCCCTCAGGCAGTTAACAAAAGCAAAAATAAATAATTAGGACTAGATCAGACTAAAAAATTCTGCACAGCAAAGGAAACCATTAACAAAACAAAAAGGCAACCTATTGCATAGGAGAAAATATTTGCAAATGATATACCTGACAAGGTGTTAATATCCAAAATATGTAAAATACTGATATAGCTTAACACCTCCCCAAAAATGTGACTAAAGAATAGGCAGAGGGCACAAATAGACATTCTTCCAAAGAAGACATCCAGATGGCCTACAGATAAATAAGAAGATGCTCATCATCACTCATCATCAGGGAAATGCCAATCAAAACCATAATAAATTATCACCTCATCCCTGTCAGAATGGCTATTATCAAAAAGATAAATAACCAGTGTTGGGGTGCCTGGATGGCTCAGTTGGTTAAGCATATGATTTCGGCTCAAGTCATGATCTTAAGGTTTGTGGATTCAAGCACCTCATTGGGCCCTGTGTTGACAGCTCAGAGCCTAGAGCCTGCTTCAGATTCTGGATCTCCCTCTCTGCCCCTCCCCCGCTCATGCTTGCTAGCTCTCTCTTTCTCTGTCTCTCAAAAATAAAATAAAAATGTTAAAAAAAAAAAAGAAAGAAAGAAATAACCAGTGTTGGTGAGAATGTAAAGGAAACCCTCCTGTGCTGCTAGTGGAAAGGTAAACTTGTCCAGCCACTATAGAAAACAGTATGGAGTTTCCTCAAAAAATTAAAAATAGAAATATCATATCTAGCAATTCTACTTCTTGGTATATATCTGAAGAAAACAAAAACAGTAAATCAAAAAGATATATACAATCCTATGTTCATTACAGCATTATTTATGATAGCCAAACTAGGAAGCAACCTATTTGTACAGTGATAGAGGAATGGATAAAGAAAATGTGGTATGCATATACAATAGACTATTTCTCAACCACAAAAAAGAATGAAATCTTGCCATTTGCAACAGCATGGATGGGCCTAGAAGGTGTTAGGTGAAATAAGCCAGAGATAAACAAATACCTTATGATTACTTATATGTGGAATCTGAGAAACAAAAGAAAGGAACAAACAAAAGAAAACAGAAAAAGACTCATAAATATAGAGAATAACCTGAGGGTTGCCAGAGGAGAGGGGACTAGGGGGATGGGTGAAATAGGCAAAAGGGGTTAAGAGGTACAGTCTTCCAGTTATAAAATAAACAAATCACAGGGATATAAACTACAGTACAGAAAATATAGTAATATTGTAATCACTTTTATGGTGACAGATGGTAACCGGATTTCCAGTGATCATTCTGTAATATAGATAAATAGCAAATCACTATATAGTACACCTAAAACTAATATAATATTGTATGTCAACTATACTCCAATAAAAAATAAGACAAAGCCCTCAGTGAGAAAATTTTTAGACTAATGTTCAAAAAGCATTTTCTAGTCTTTTCATTTTGATCAGATCTTCCAAAACTTATTTACTGAAAAATTTACATTTTCAGAACTGAAAAGTAAGGGGAGATGCTTGAACAAGTTGAGATCCTGAGTTTCTGTGGGATGTAATAGGTTGATGGCAAGATTTCTCTAATTTTTTAGCCTGTTCAACTGACCAACACCTCCTCAGTCAGCTCCTGGGATCCTGCTCAGAGCACAGGACAAGGCAATGCAAACGGGCAGGACAACCAACCTCACACACATACCCCAGAAATCCCACTCAACAACCCTGACTTGGTTTGCGTAACACTTTTCACTTTACAAAATACTTTCACCTGCATATCTCATTGGACTATCACAATAAACTTGGGAGGTGGCTAGGGACTCTATCTCTTTTACAGATGAGAAAGGCACAACAGGGCAGATGTTCAATCTGCCCAACTGGCATCTGTTCAGGTTGATGAGGGCCTGTGCCATACGGGTTATTAAGTATTTTGCATATCACTCCTGGATAAACAACTGGCTCATGGATAACACCATCACCAAAGAGCAGAGTTGGGAGTTTCAGGTTTGGATGTTCTTATCATCAGTCGAGGGATTTTGTTTAAAGAGTGCTGTGACAGGTATGGGGTGGGGGGTGTGCAGAGAGAACCAGGATCCTGTCCCACTAAGTATTCAGGAGCTACCAGGTCTAAAAAAATACGGTACAAATACAGCAAGGGCCTGGAGAGAGGTACCAACAGAACACTAAGGCAGTGTGGAGGAGGGCTCAAATTTTGACAGATGAAAATGGAAGTGAGCATATTCTGGGCTGGGGGAGAAATGGCTTTGTGGGAAACGAGACAGTTACAAGTATATCTGGGAAAAGATGTAAAGCCTAGTTTGGCTGAATCAGAAAGCACTGGTCAGGCAGGGAGAGAAATGTGGAAATGGAGATTAGGGTTGCACTGTGGGGACTTCACACACTAAACTTGGGAGCTGCCCTTACTGTGACCTTCACCTTCACCTTCTGCCAGAACAGATGGTCTACAGAAGAAGCAAAGCAGTGTCCTCTCACCTAGCATTCTGTTCCAATTACCACATTTTGCACCTTACAACCTTGGCCCTTCTTTTTTCAAGGTGGATCATCTCTAAAGAACCTTGAACTTATTTTAATTTCTATGTGCATATTTCCCCCTAACCACAAAGACCCAAAGAGACCCAGCCACCAAGGGAAGGCTAGAAAGTGTGTATGTATATGTATGTGCACTTGCTGTCACAGTGAGGTCATATCAGAGTATGAAATGCTGTTCTTCATTAAACTCAACTAATTTTCAATTAAAGAAGACAGTTATTTGCAATTATTATCACTCCCACCTCACTTTGCCAGCCTTAGCATCTTAATTCTGAACTTCCTTCCCCATCCACACCCTTCCCCATCTGCTCTAGAAGCTGAGGAACCATACGGAAGCCATCCATGATTACAAAGGAGCAAAGACTTTAGGGCTCCCTGGATCTGTCACAGAGATGCTGGACCACTCACTTTCAAACAAATTCAGACCCCCCAAATGTGTAAGAAGTCAGCAGGGAGGGGGGCTGAAAGTTGGCAAGGCTTTCGCTTCACCTGCTGGGCTGAGTTTTATCACAGTGGGGGTAAATATCCTCATTTCATCTTTGGTCCCTTAGAAGCACCACCTGGCATATCTGCCCAATCCATACTAGTGACTTAAGTAAAATTATAATTTTCGGCCAGTCCAGAGAGGTCTAGAGCTGAATATGAAGCAGGTGAGCACTTCAATGCTTTCCCTACCTGGTGTGTTTTTTCCCTTTCCCTTCTGCCTCTCCGCACATGTGGTTACTTACAGAAACCATAGGAAAGGTGTCCCTATTAAGGTGTTGGAGACTTCAATAATCGTCAACCACTATTTACATAATAACAGTCATTCTGAAAAGAGATAACATAATAGAAAATGTTCCCAATAGTGTAAAATTTTGGGCTTTGGTAGGTGAAGTGGATCCCCCCACCGTGAGGAGGCCTTAATGAAGAGTTTCAGGGAGGGAGGGGGGTTGGAAATCAGTGGTTTTCTATATTAGAAAGAATATGTTCAGGCTTATCCAGAAGCAAATGAACGTATCAAACCTGATTTTTCAAGACCTCCTGGGTAGCTTAAAAACAAGCAAGAATAAACCAGACAACCTCCCCAAAAACAGGTTCCAAGCCCCCATCTCATACCTGCTAGCATCAAGATAGCTGGGGATGGGGCACAGAATTTTTTTTTAAATCTCTTTAGGGATCTGATGATCGGTCAAGTTTGATTAGGCTGATTGAGACTGTTTAGTTCATTTCACACCCTGGGGTAGGTCTGCAAGCTATGATATGACCCCGTGAGGACACATCCAATTCCAGAGATCAGTGGTGAGGTCTTTTGGCTGTTTTCAGGGCTAGACGCAAGGGAAGTAAACAGGCGACCTGGTATCAACATTACCGATGCCCAGTGGGCCTTGGTTAGTTCTAACTTATAAAGCACAATCAGAAGCACATCAGAAATCAATGTGGGGTGTGCCAGAGGACCATGATCAAAGGTAATTGATCTGGGCCACAGGGAGCTTCCTACTGTTAACTAGCAAAGCTTTCTTCTCGATCGGGCTTGCATAGCCGTATGCTGAGGTGGTATTTTACCCCTGAAGCAGAGATGAGGGCCTTTCAAACTCTCCAAAATAAGGATGTCAGCTCTCCTGGGGTCTTCACAGGCTCTCCTCATTAATGGTGTTTGTCTATGGTGATGTGCAGGCAGTCTTCTTCCCCTCTGCCCCTGGTATGGTAGGAAGTGTTCACTGGGGTCTATCACTTCCCAGGCGTGATGAAGGGACACCAAAAGTTCAATCCCACGGATGACCCTGGTCTACTTTGTTTAAACTGGGGCATTTTATCCATGATATTAAAACACTTCTCATTCCCTTTCTCACCACCCAATTCTTGGCTTTTTACCACTAACAACACTTCTGCCAGGGAGAGAACTCACAGGGGGATTGATTGAACCCTAGTTATTTTATAGCATTTCAGCAACTCTGGTAAAACAATCGGAACAAACTCAAAAGAATGATTAAAAAACAAAATATGTGGGTGGTCTTATTTATCTCCCTACCCTTGCCCTAGGAGTCATCACAGGGGAGCCCTGGCCTCTGAGTTACTAGACATTTTGTCCCTCAGATCTTGTTCCTCACATTTTAGAGCACACACAACCACAGAGGAACCCAAAGGATTAGACCAGAGGTGAACCAGAAGTTAGTCATCTGCTGCTGCCTTCAAAAGTCTTGCTCTGCCTTCTAGCAAACCCTGCCATGGGGCCACGGATTGTTAAAAGGAGACCTCCCCTCTCTTAAAGTTCCTACAGAATGAACTTCTACAGTTTTCTCATCACCTGTTTGGGTGCTGCCGTTGTCTTTCTTTAAAATAACTTTTTCTATCTTAATTGAGGTACAGTGAAAGGCACATATCTTAATGTACAGTTTGACATCTTCTGACAAATACATACATCCATGTAACCCAGACTCCTCTCAACACTTAGCATATTTCTATGACTCAGTAAATTCCCTAATCTTCCCAGTCAGCTCCTCCAACTCGACCCACCATGAAGCCACTATTGTAATTTTTTCATATCACAGATTTAGTTTTGCCTATTTTAGAACTTCACATGATTGGAATCATACAGTATGTATTTTTGTGTGTAACAAAGCAAAATGTTTTAGAGGTTAACCCATGTTAACTGTATCAGTGGTCCATTCCTTTTTATTGCTGGGTGGGTATGTTATTCTATAAATAACATTCTTCTTATTCTTTTTGATGTTCAGTGGCATTTGGGTTGCTTTCAGCATGGGATTTTTGGGTCTACAGCTGCTATGGTCCCTCTTACACAAGTCATATTGTGGATACATGTTCTCATTCCTCTTGCGTAAACACCTAGGAGTGGAAGTGATGGGCCATCGGGTAGATGTATACTTAACTTTATAAAAAACTGAACAGTTTTTAAAGTGATCAGATCATTTCACAACACCATCTGTAATGTTTAAGAGTTCCAGATGCTCCGCCTCCTCACCTATTGCTGTTGTCAGTCTTCAGTGTTAGCCTTTCTAGTGGGCGCCTGGTGGTATCTCAGATTATAATTCACATTTTCCAGTAATGTTGAGGATTTTTCATGTGTTTATTTGCATTTATGTATCTTCCTTTGTGAAGCTGGAGTTCAACTATTTTTCCATGCAATTACATTGGTCTTTACTATTCGGTTGCTGCAGTTCTTTATATATAGATTTTGAATAAAGGTTCTTGAAAGGTATGTATTGCCAAGCATTTTCCCCCATTCTGTGGCTTGGCCATTTACTTATTTAATGGTATCCTTTGATGAGCAGAATTTTTTTATTTTTATGAAGTCCAACTTACAAAATATATCATTAATGGCAAGTCCTTTGCATTATGTCTAAAAATACCTGCCCCAAGTTTGCAAAAATATTCCTCTAAATTTCTTTCTAGAAACTTTATTGTTTTAACTTTATATTCAAGTCCCAGACTCATCTCAAATTATTTTTTGTATATGGTATGAAATATAGGTAATGGTTTGTTTGTTTTCATGGATATCACTTGTTCTGTCACCATTTGTTGACATTCCTTTTTCCGTTGACTTGCTTTGGTACATTGCCCATATATGTGGATTTATTTCTGGATTCATTATTCTGTTCCACTGATATATTTTTCTTCACAGTCTTGATTGTTGTAGCTTTACAGTTAATCTTTAAATCAGGCACTGTAAAATTTCCAACTTTACTTTTCTTTTTCAGGTTGTTTTGGCTGTCCCAGGTCCCTTCATCTCCATATCAGCTCTAGTTGTGTCACCTGAAACTCTAGTTTTTGTTCCATTTTTTTCCCCAGTCTTTTCTGAGATACTGACTTGCCTTCAAATTCACAGATCTTCCATTTCTCAGTATCCAATGGAGTATATTAAGCCCATCTGGTGAATTTTTCCTTTTGGTGTATTTTTCACTTCTAGAATTTCCACTTGATTCCTTTTATTGTTTCCATTTCTCTATTGAGGTTGCCCATCTGTTCACCTTATTTTTAAAGATTTTATTTTTAAGTAATCTCTACCCAAAGTGGGGCTCAAACCCACAACCTCAAGATCAAGAGTATACACTCCACCAACTGAGCCAGCCAGGCACCCCACTCCCCATTCATCTTATTTTAAATCCTTCAACATCTTTATAATAGTTGTCTTAAATTCCTTATATACTAATTCCAACATCTGCATCAACTCAGTTCATTTCTATTAACCTTCTTTCTTCTGGTCATGGGTCATATTTTCCTGCAGTTTGATGTTACATGCTGGACACAGTGGACACAATTCTGAGAATTTGGATCACATTTCTTTGCAGAGGCAGTTAATTTATGGGAACCTCAAACTGATCCCGTCAAGGCTTAGATTTAGGCTTTATTAGGATGGGTCAAGACTAGCTCTTATTCTAGGGCTAGAGTACCTCAACGCCTATGTTGCAATCTTTTTTATGTTTCAACTGAATGCCCAAAGTGTTCTCTCTCTCCATTCTGGCCAGTTGTAACTGCAGTATTTCTCAGGCGATGAAACTTCTTCTGTCTCACAGACCTCCTTAACTATTTGGTGTCATGGATTCCCACCATGTTTAGTATTTGGCCTAAGACTAAAGGAGATCCCTTCTCCCTAGTACCCAACTCCAACAATGCCAGCCATCCCAGAAGCCCTGAATATAAACTCTGTTTCTTCTGTCAGGTAAGACACTGCTATCTGGGCCCTAGTTCCCTATACCACAATTTGTAAAGTGCCCCAAAGCAGAGAGCCAAGATGAATTTTGGGTTTACCTTGTGTCTTTTGATTTCATCCACAATTACAACTCTGTCCTGTCATTCAATACCTGAAAATACCTGCTTCACATATTTTGTCCAGTTACATAGTTGTTTACAGAAGGAAAATAATTCTAGTACCCAATATTTAATTACAGCCAAACCTGGAAGTTCTTATTTTGATGTTTAATACCTTTACGAACGGGAAGCTTCAGTTGTTTGCTGAAATTTAAATCCATTTATTCTTCATCCTCTTGGAGGTAAAGAATTCATACCAACTCTTCTTTGCTTAACAGTATCAGGGCATACGTATGCCCAACACTGTTAAGTCAAAGAAGAAAGAAAAAGCCACTTATTTGTCTTCTTTTCAGGTGCTGCCATCTTATATTCTCATAGATTCTATTTCTATATCATTTCTTAACTGTTTATCTCCTCTATCCTGTCTCTAACATTCCATTCCTATCTTAAGACCCAGAGACTAAACCTGAATTTAATAACACTTTGTACTCTAGTGTTTGGTCAGGTCTTGGTGCAATAGACAGATATTGTTTTGTATGCCCAGAACATCAGCCTTCCTTTGGGAAACATTACTTCCCCAACTTCACTCATGTGGTTCTAGAGAGAAAGGCTCCATTCTTAAATGACTCCACCCTTGTGACCACAGATCACTGGTTCAAGCAGTAGCCTCAATTGGAACCAATCAAGTTCTTCCCTGGCAATTTTTTCGTTGAAGTTGAGGGGGGAAAAATTAAATCTCTAATGGTAAGAGATGCAAGATTTGCAGATGTTAGTGCCATACTTCCTGTCCATGAAGGAAACAAATCTTCACTGAAAGAGAATGATTAACTGCCAAACAGAAGCAAGCCAGTGAGAGAAGAGAAAGAGAACAGATAGAAGAAGGGGAACAGTAAGGGCAGAGAAAGAGACAGAGACATGTTAGTGTCTCCTGATAATGTTCTAGTCCCTAATTTCAGATGTTCCCAAGGCCTCCACAGGCATCCTATAGGCATCCTAAGGCATCTTCTCGTGCCTTAGTTATATGAAATACTTACATTCCTTTTAATAAATTCCATAGGATAGTTCATGTTAGATTTCTGTCATTGTTCTAATAGTTTGAGAAATGAGAGAATTGCTTTATTTACTGAACTTATTTGCTGAACTATTAATGTAGCTCAAGTTCATGTAAAATTTTAAAATATGTATAGCACTATTTCCTAGGCTCATGCTTGTCTATCATTATAACATCCTGGTTATTTCTTTGACAAAGCCATTCCAGCCACATATCTCCATCTTAAATCTCCAAAATGTGGTTTTGGATCCTTTGGCAGTTTGTATTAATCTGAGAGACTGATTCACTAACATTCGAGTCCATGGCAATAATGATTACTACTATTTTTGAGTATCTACTGTGTAATGGCATTTTGATAATATTTTCCATAAATGCTTTATTTATAATAAGAGACCATATTTAATTTTCACCCAAACTAAAACCTTTCATATTTTTCACCCTTACCATCTATCTTGCAGATGAGAAAATGACAGTAAAACAGCCTGTCACAGGCCAGCCTCTGGTGAGTGGTAGAGTCAGGACAGATCCCAAAGACCATGGTGCTATGTGGTCTCCCATGGGTCCCTCTGCAGTCTGCTCACTACCTTGCTGAAATCAGGCTGTGCCAAAGCCATGGCATTTTCCAGATCAAAACTGGCTGTGTGAGGGGTGAGGTGCGGTGGGGAGAGACTACAACATTCTCTCACTTCACTCCAACTCCCACCTGTGATGATGGGGTTGAAGATGAAAGTGTTCGGTTTTATTTTTTGTCTTTCTGGATACAAGAAATTCAACATCTCTATGCTGAATAGAGAACAGGCTGCATGTGATGGGGAAAATCGAGTACGGGACATGAATAAATAATTTCAGTGATATGGAAACAAAGTACCCCATTTTTATTCTTTACTCTCTGCTTCCCTCCTTAACACAAACCTGGTACTCTAGCTCATCATCCAAGAAAGTTAGAACAATACATTCCTTTGAATTTTCTTTAGTTCTTAATCATCTACTTTTCTTAGGTTTGAGAACACTTTTCAAGATCTTATGGAAAGTTATATTTATTTCTAAGATTTTATTTTTTTTAAGTAATCTCTACACCCAATGCTAAGCTTGAACTCACAACCTCAAGAGTTGCATGATCTACCGACTGGCACTCCAAGATCTTATGGAAAATTATAAGCGTTTACCACAATGGACAAAACAATGTGGAGAACCTCTATGGGTTTGGCCAGCTTCAACAACTATCAACACATGGCCAATTTTGGTCCATGTGTACCCCACTCACTTCTCTGTCTCACATTAGTTTAAAACAAATCCCAAATGCGATATTTCAACAGTAACTATTTCAGTATAGACTTTTAAGAATAAGGACTCTTAAGAAAAAATGCATTAACATGCCTAAAACAAAATGAATAGTAATTCCCTAACATGAGAATTATCCAGTCAGCAAATTTCCAAATACAAATAATCATATACTAACATAATTACCAGTGTATGTGTGTATGTATATGCACATACACACATGCACACAATTTTTAGAAAAAATATTCATACACTATGACTGGGTGAAATGTCCCTTAAGTCTCTCTCAATCCAGAGAGTTCTTCTCTAGCTTTCTTGCAATTTTGAGGGCACAGTTTCTTAGTTAACTAAAGCTAAGTCCATCTCAGGTAGATATTGGTGGTTTCAGACCAGGTAAGGGGACTCAAAGCCACTGGGGACAGAGAGGGTTGGGGAACCATGGGTATAGTAAGTGTAGGGAGTTTTCCTTTGGGGCTTGAAGCAGGACCAAACAGGTGAAGCCCAGAGTCAGGCGCTGAGACCAAGTACTCAGCTTACCCTTGGCATTAACTGAAGGGCCCGGCAGCCAGCAGCATGAGTACCACAACTAAGTTCTGGGAGATAGCACATAGAAGCTGGAGGGACTCACTGTGTGACCTGAACTACCTGGGAGTAGAGGTAAATGGTAAACCCACCAAGGCAGGTTTGGATGGAGTAAATCTGGAACCCATGATGCTAATGAACTGGGGAGTAAGAGGGCAAGGGAGCACGAAAACCCCCCTATATACCTGGCATTAAATAACTGGAGGTAAAACTGACCAAAATGATTAACTGCTCATCAGATTTAAGAACTTTCTGTAGACTGTACTGAAGTCTAACACAACAGACTCATAAATGCTAATTCTGGAATATTTCTTGGCCTCCTAAATGCTGTGGGTGCCCTCTTAAAACTTAGAAAAATGAGTCCTGGATGGTGGTTCAGAGTGATCAGTGAAGGGAAGCCAGACATGGCTACCTTTTCTCCTCCACCCCGGAAATTCCCAGATGACTTCATCTCTGAGCGCTTGACTACTCTGGTTAGCCCATTCTCTCCTTCACTATGAAACTGGCAATCTCTGCTTCTCCCTCCCCCCATCAAGAACAGTGCCTCAATCATCAGTTGATGGACATTTAGGCTCTTTCCATAATTTGGTTATTGTTGAAAGTGATGCTATAAACATTGGGGTACAAGTGCCCCTATGCATCAGCACTTCTGTATCCCTTGGGTAAATTCAGTGATTGTGGTTTATATACACAATGGAATACTACTTGGCAATGAGAAAGAATGAAATATAGCCTTTTGTAGCAACGTGGATGGAACTGGAGAGTGTTATGCTAAGTGAAATAAGTCATACAGAGAAAGACAGATACCATATGTTTTCACTCTTATGTGGATCCTGAGAAACTTAACAGAAGACTATGGGGAAGGGGAAGGAAAAAAAAAAAAGTTAGACAGGGAGAGCCAAACCATAAGAGACTCTTAAAAACTGAGAATAAACTGAGGGTTGATGGGGTTGGGAGGGAGGGAGGGAAGGGTGGGTGATGGACATTGAAGAGGGTACCTGTTGGGATGAGCACTGGGTGTTGTATGGAAACCAATTTGACAATAAATTTCATTAAAGAAAAAAAAAAAGGATAGTGCCTCAAGTCCTCACTTTTTTTGTCCACTTCAATTAATCATTGGTATCCCTCCAATCCAAACTCCATCCTGGCAGTATCTTCTGCTTCAAGATTTTGGAAAGAACCTCAGCAAGGCCCTTGACCACTCTCTGGAAAAAACCAAAGTACTCAACGTGGCCTATGCCACACCACTGCCCAGCACCTCTCTTACTCTGCAGAAGAATCACAGATGTACCAAACTGTGGCATCTTTGTGTTTCTGCTATGTATCTTTCCCAGTGGCTACTTCTTAAGATTCTCTCAGAAAGTTAATAAAGACAGGAGATTTTTTTCATTGTTTCTGAAAGCAAAGCTTCTCTTCAACAAAAGCCATCTGACTTTCTCTGTGCATTAAAAACAAAACAAACCTTCACATCTAGAATTTTAAGCTAATGGAAGCATTTTTTTGTTTCCTTGATTTATCATAACTCTAATCAGTCATGCTTATAGCACTTAGCATTAGAAAGAAATGAGTAGCTACTTTTCTTGATCCTTGTTAGGCTCATTTTACTTGCCAAACAACCTTCAACTTTATGTCCCACATTTGAAGAGATTATGGCAAAACTTTAAAAAAAAATCAATTTGATGATTGAGTAGCAACTTTGTATGCTAGCATACCTCTTTACCAATACTAATATTGGTTTTAAGATAACAATTGTTTAAAATGTGAATTATGGAAAACATAGAGTTAATAACAGTAAGTCTACCAGAGAAAAGTCAATAAGACTACAGTACATGTAAACATGAACGGAAGAGAATCGAGGGAGATATACCAAACAACGTTCATAGTGCTTATCTTGCTCTTGGTGGTAGAAAGGAGGACTGCAATTTTGTTCTTTTTGCTCATCTGTATTTTCTAAATTTTCTGTAGTGAACACAATTTTTAAAGTTATTAAAATGTGAAAAGTAAATATGAGAGCTAAGTGTCAGATCTTTGTAAATACAAGAACTTATAAAAGGGTGGGGATTAAGTGATAATATGTATCTATAACATATTAATACGAACACCATATTGTTCACAGTAAATACTCAAGTTAACTACTACTAAAATAGTTTAAAAGTCTATATAAGTGGTAAATTTTATGCTATGTACATTTTATGATAGTAAAAACATGTAAGAATATAGACTCACTCTATATTAATAATTTAGGAAAAAATGGATTTAAATTTGGTTGGTTATCTAAGTCTCCACCCTAAGGGTACTGGCTTCAAATAGAACAAAGTATTTTCTTTAAACATAGAAATAACTTGTAAAGAACTTTCTTCAAATTCACATTCAATATCATGATCAAGAAGACCTTATGATACCTTCTCCCAGACACTGTCACTTTCAGAAGTCACTTCAATGCCATCATGGCGAGGGGAAACTGAGGCCCTGAGTGACAAAGTGTCCAGACTCTCTGGTTTTAAGTCAATGAGTCTCAGAAACAAAACTGGAGGCTTTTCTTCAGCAAAAACCTACTGACAAGCTTTCACTGATCATTCACAAGAGTGGGTTACAGAACTGTATCATACAATAGATTTATTCAAACTTTGATTAAAATGACAATGGAGCATTCGCTGTATCTGTGTAAAAAGGATATTTTTAAAGAAAATTCTGAGTTAATAAAGCAAAAGATTTTAAACATGTGGTGCAATTTAACTATATAAAAATGTAAAATTTTTAGACATTAATATCCCAAAACCAACATAAAATATGAAAATAGGATTGGGGTGGGAGGGATGCCTATAGAAAATGGTATTCAAAGAGCTTTTCATTTAAAAAGCTTTTGCAGGGGTGCCTGGGTGGCTCAGTCGGTTGGGCGTCCGACTTCGGCTCAGGTCATGATCTCACGGTCCGTGAGTTCGAGCCCCGCGTCAGGCTCTGTGCTGACAGCTCAGAGCCCGGAGCCTGTTTCGGATTCTGTGTCTCCCTCTCTCTCTGACCCTCCCCCATTCAAGCTCTGTCTCTCTCTGTCTCAAAAATAAATAAACGTTAAAAAAAATGTTTAAAAAAATAAATAAAAAGCTTTTGCAAACCTCTAATAATAAGAACATTAAACAGAGAGTGATAAAGGGTATGAATAGTTCACAAAACTGGAAATATAGTTGGAAAAGAAACTTATGAAAACATATTCAACAAAAGCTTGGAATTATTTATATATATATAATAAATACCGATCTACCTATCTATCCAACTACCAATAGCACCTGTTACCACGTAGCGGGAAATGGAGGCAAACGAGTACATAGATGGACTCAGAAACAGAGCATATAACACGTGGAGAACGGAGGTCACAAAACTGAGGTCTGGCTGGTCAGAAATGAGAGACAGCTGAATCATGGGGAATGTTTAGAGGAGGTAAACCAAAAAGGCAAAAATGAAAACAAACAGTTTCAACTTCTGAGTGAGACAGTTTTAGTTTTAAGTTCCACTGTCACTTTAAGAAAAGTTTTCAACTTCAGCCACATTTGATTTTCTTATCTCTAAGCTGAGGTGAACTGTTCCTTTTCTTTGAAGAGCACATGGAGTTGTTGTATATGACTGTTACATGAAGGAAGCCAAAGGATGACAAAATATTTCTCCTAATTAGGGGATACAAAATAACATTTCTGGTTTTACCACAGACACCTCGCTATGTAAGTAAACCCTGCAGCTGGGAGTAAGTGCTACGCTCAGAAACCTTTAACAGTGGCCTTTCCAGGGACAGGGTTCAACAGAAAGCCCTGATTAGTAACTAGTGTATGTGAAGCCCTGATTAATAGACAAACATTTATTCCATGGTATAAACACCCCAAACCCAGGCCAATTTCAAGCAATCAGCATGACTTCACGGATCAGGGGGTGGGGAGGAGAGGCATATACTACAGCATACCACCGTGTAGCATTCATACCGTGTGGGGACCACAGGCATAACCTCGGGAGAATAGTGATTAATAGTAAAATGTGGTCATGCATTAGGAAATGATGAGTTTTGAGGGTTCTTACCTTCATTTAAAAAAAATATTTATTTTTGAGAGAGAGAACGAGAGGGAGACGGAGAATGAGCAGGGAAGGGGCAGACAGAGACACAGACAGACAGACCCCCCCCCCTCCACACACACACACACACAGAAACTGAAGCAGGCTCCAGGCTCTGAGCAGACAGCACAGAGCCTGACATGGGGCTTGAACTCACAAACCGTAAGATCATGACCCGAGCGGAAGCCAGAGGCTTAACCAACTGAGCCACCCAGGAGCCCCTTCATTTTTTAAAATGTTTATTTATTTTTGAGAGAGAGAGAGAGAGAGAGAGAGAGAGAGAGAGAGAGAGAGAGAAAGAGAGAGAGTGAGTGAGTGCAGGGGAGAGGAAGAGAGAGAGGGAGACAGAGAATCCCAAGCAGGCTCTGTGCTGTTAGCACAGAGCCGGACTTGGGGCTTGAGTTCACAAACGGTGAGATGATGACCTGAGCTGAAACTGAGAGGCAGATGCTCAACTGAGGCCACCCAGGAGTCCCTTCATTTTTTAAAATGTTTATTTATTTTTGAGAGAGAAAGAGAGAGGAGAGAGGAGAGAGGAGAGAGGAGAGAGGAGAGAGGAGAGAGGGAGAGAGGGAGAGAGGGAGAGAGGGAGAGAGGGAGAGAGGGAGAGAGGGAGAGAGGGAGAGAGGGAGAGAGAGAGAGCGAGCGAGCAGGGGAGAGGCAGAGAGAAAGGGAGACAGAGAATCCCAATTCTCTGGGATTGAGGGACAGAGAATCAGGCTCTGTGCTGTTAGCACAGAGCCTGACTTGGGGCTCGAGCTCACAAACCGTGAGATCATGACCCGAGCTGAAACTGAGTCAGACGCTCAACTGAGGCCACCCAGGTGCCCCTCTTACCTTCATTTTTAATATATAATTTCAGGTTTTTAATGGTGGTGGTGTCTAACAACTGGCTTGAAAACTCCTGAAAATCTAATACTGCTTTTGCAGATTAAGAGCTTCAGCACTGTAACGGCACTAAACCGAGTATGGTGCTGGTGAAGCCAGCCTTGCTTGGGCTCTTCGTCTTCCCCTGTTGTCTCCCTCTCTAGGACAACCCCAGCTAGGTGGTAGCCCAAACTACCTGCAGAACAAGCCACCAAATTCAGCAGCTGTAACTGCGCCAGCAGAAGAGGGTCGGTCCCACCACCAGGAGGAGGGCCTGGGGCAGGACCCGCACTTCAGACCACCTCCAGTGGCCTCCGCCCAATCACTGCTGTTTCGGTCAACTACTGATTACAGTGCTTTTGCTTTCACATCCTTTCCTGATGTGTTTCCATCACAGACTCAACAACCTTCATGTCAACAAGTGGCCTTAAAACATCTGTTGGCAAAGCAGCACTTTTGGAGAAGTACTTAGATGAAGCACCTCTCCCGTTTCCCAGCATAGCCACGCTCTGTCCTATGGGGGACAAGCATACAACGGGGTCCAGTGCCCTAAGCACTCCAGTAAACTGGTCTGAGCATGGCTTAAAGGCAGAAATGCAGGCGAGGAATGCTGCCTTTGAGTGCAAAGAACCAAACTGTAGTTGTAAGGAACACCCACGCTGTCTATTTCCACCGCCAAACCGCTGACAGGCAGGAAGTTTGGAAGGAAGTTGGCACAGTTGAGAAGGGATAGCAAGTGTGCTGTAGGACAGTATTTCTCACAATCAGTTCGTGGGTCACCTCCATCAAAACCACAGCGACTGCTGGCTGAATGAAAATCTCTGGAGTTGACCCTCAGGAATCTAAATGCACACACCCCACCCCTGATGATTACTGTTCATGTTCAAGTTGGAGAACCTCTGGTAGAGTAGAAAGAACAAGAGCGTCGGGGACAAGATGACCACAGTTCAGATCCCAGTGGCTCTCCAACTAATGAACTGGGCCAAGTTCCCCAGGTTATGTGACACCCCGAGCTCCCACTCCCTATTAATTAGGATTGTTGTAAAGATTGATGGGCCCAGTTCAGGTAAACGCACAGTACCCTACAGCCCATAAGAAGTAAGTGTTCAACCAACGTCAGTCCACTGTCTGTCTTTGTCTCCCAGCGGTAACCCTCATCTCTCTGGACAGAGGAAAGCTTGCCGTCAACACCACCAGGCAGGAGAGACAGATTCGAGTGACAGGGGTTTCCTATCTCCTTCTTTCTTGAGCCTGGCAGTCACTGTACCTCACACCCATGAGAGGCAGACACGCCAGGCTGGGCACTGGGTGATGCCAGCCTGTCGAAGATGCAGCAAAGGTACTGCTTGGAATAAATAGCATCTGGATCACAGGATGTGAATTTGCTCCAGAGGGCTAATGACAGGCACGCCCTGGAGCTGTTCTGATGCCTAGAAGCCTTAGAACATGCGTGTCCCAAGGACCATCCTTTGTATGTGACACCCAAGCACCTGGGGGTTCCACTGAGGAGGCTACTGGGTCACCTTGGGTCTTCTTCACAAAGGACCTGTGTTCGACAATGGACATGGCTTTCAGTCCCTTCTTGACACTACACTTGGCTTTGTTCCTTGGAGTTGCCCATCCTTGGGTCTGAGTGCCCTTCGATATCATGGCCCTTGGCTTCTGGTCTTGTGTTCCTGTTGCCTCTGGACACCTCACTGTGGTGCACAGACTGTAACCTGCAGAGTGGTATGAAATCCCTAGCCTTCCCTTTGCCACAGAGGGAACTGTGTGTGGTCCCAAAAAGTGTGTGTTTGCCTTCTTTGGCTCCAATTTTTAAAAGTGGGTGTAATGTTTTGCCCTTAACAAGCTGAGGTCTATAAAATACGTCTAACATCTAAGTGTTCCGTGCTGCAGAAAATATACCTATTAGTTTGGGAGGCCTTTGTATAGCATTAGCACAATACCTATGGGAAATTTTAATTAACACTTTGCTCAAGATAGTATTTCAGGCAGACATATATATGTGGGGTCCAATGAACAGTCCTCATATTGAATGAGTTTAACTTCTAATCTGGGGGAGACCAGGCCTGCAGAAGGTGGGCACAGGGTTCAGGTATGTCCCGTGTGGCATGCAGGTATCCCATGCACGAAGAGGGGCCTTCCTGGGAGAGGGGTCTGAGTGAGCCCCAGCTCAGGTTGCAAGGGGCTGCTGGGGACAGAGGAAAAAGCACTCGAGCATGTTTTCTCTCTAGACTGAGGGCACGAGGCAAATTGCGTCAATTCTCAGAGGCCCAATTTATTTTCTCATTTGTCCAGGGGAGACAATACCACCTGACCCTCCAATTTCAGAGCTGTTTTGAGTTTAAAAGAAAACCAATACATATGGAGCTCCAATAAAAAATAAACAACGCTCTATAAATATAAAGGTATCAGCTAAGCTGCGTTTCCCTTCACACTGACAGGTACGACAGAGACGCTGAATGTCCGCCTACACCCCACCTGGGAGCAGGAGGGTTCCTTGCTGAGGGTCCCTTTCTGGGACACGTTCACAGCTTTCTTTCTGATGCTGCTGAAAGTTGTCTGGCATTCAGAAGGGAACAAGGGAAGTTTTGTGAATTTGGACATGAGAAGCCTTCCGTTTGGCCCCAAATGCTGGCAGCCCTCTTAAAAAGTGAAAACATTAAAAACCAGATGATCTCATAGGTCTTTTCTACCCCTGAAACAGATGGTGTGATTCACATACATTTGACATAAATGTACCAGGTTGTGATGATTTGCCTCATTATGCTCAGCTGAAGAGTGGATTAACGGGCAATAATTTGCTGAGAATGTAAAGCATGACCTCCAATTAAAACAGAAGGTGGGAGTGGGTTGTCTCATGGTTAAAGCAATGAACTATGACTCAAGGCTCTGAGTTTCTAATCACAGATCTGTAACCCTGTATGTGACAATAGGAGGCTTGCTGTGAGTCCTTCAAGACTACCCTTAATATGTATGTGCTGGTCACCCATCCTTAAAAGCACTGTCATAAGTCCTCTCTCTGAGAACAGTGTGGGTGGTAATTAATGGTTAATAACACTAAAGAGAGAGGCATCAGTAAAGATGCTAAATCCAAATGTCTATGATACCTCAGCGAGTATTCAGGCTATTACCTAGAGATGCTAGAAATATGCAAGTTCCACAGTTTCCAGAAGGTCTCTCTGTTGCTTTCCCCCTTCAAGTCAACCATCTACCCCATCCAGCACTGCGCAACAGACTTTCTGCCATACATGACGGAAATATTTTGTTTACTCTGTTCAGCAGCAGCTACCACTTGCAGATACTGAGCACTTGAAATATGCCGGGTGAGGCTTAGGAACTACATTTTACATTTACTTTAATTTTAATTAGTTGAAATGTATATGTAAATAGCCAGATCTGGCTAATAGAAACCATACTGCACCATACTGCTTTAGCTAATTCAAACCTCCTCAAAGCATCTGCATGAAGGTGCAGCTGAAAAGGTAGTAGAAATTAACTAATTAGTCTTTATGCTCAAAACAGGTGTTTTTTCCTTTTTTTTTCTCCCCCCAAGTTGGTGGGAGAATGGCTGCAACCAGAGTCTGAAGTGCAAGATTACCAAAACCAAACCAATAATAAAAGTCTCCCCACATGTCTGTACCATTTCCCTCTCTTTTCACAGGCATTAAAATAAGACATCTCAACTCATTAACAAAAAACTAAGCTAGACTGCTTTCTTCTAAAGCAAAACTTTCCGATACAAACATGGGAAAATAACTAGTAAGAAGAGGTTCAAGAGAAACAGAAGGCTCACTCTACTATTTTCGGATCACCTCTGAGGAGACCTCCAGAAGCACCGGCAGGCACTCTGCCACGGATTATTCTTTGTCAAAAGCTGCTCATGATCCCCAGCTCTGCTAACCTCTGTTGTTCGAACTCCGCTCCCCTCCCTTCCCCGGCGACACATGGCCACGATACCCCATGAGTGAAAATCACGTGCTGTCTCTCACTCCCTCCAGACATAGCATGTCTTTTCTTTTCCACCTCTCTCATATAAATTCTGTGGCAGGAAACCGTGCATGCATACTATGCAAAACTTTGAGATCTTACTTACCCACCTTTCCCCTGCAATCCCATGGCCAAAGAGGAGTTTGAACAGTGGCTGTTCTCCCTAATCCATCCTTACCCTTGAAATGAACTTTCTCAAAACTCCACGTGTATAAAGAATTTATTCTTCCTACATGCCTTGGATTATTTCCCTGCCTTGTGTATCTACCTTTTTTCCCTTGAAAGGTGCATTTCTCAGGTATTCTAAGCTCTGATACTGAAACAGGGGTCTGGTCACAATAATTCTCCTTGTGCACTGCCTAGCCTGTGTCTGTGGCCATTAGGGGCTTAATCAGTGCTTCCTCAGGGTGGATAAGACTCTTGGACTCTATGGGATTTTTAAAGCTTTTGGGTTTTAGGGCACTTTTTTCAGTTCAACATATTCCAGAAAACAATACATCTTTTGCCTCTGTAGGATTTGTTGAGGGGAGTGGATTAGGCTTGGTTCTTTTGGGGAAGGACTTCAGAACTGGTCATCTATTTCTCAGGTAGATGTCATGATTATTGGAAGGTTAGGAAAACAGCTTTGACCTCAGCCAGCAGTTGCCTGATTCGCACAAGAGGAAGAAAGTTAGTGATAAATACATTCCCGGTCCCCATTTTCTCAAAAGTGAAATGGAAAAAGAATAAACATCCTTATTCCTGAAACAGCAACAGTACCCTGCAAAAAGACTGGTATGTAGGACTACCAAGACTGCGTGAGGATCTTTGTAGCTCATTCCAGTTGGGAGCCAGTTGAAAGTAAGACCCAGGAAGAACAATGGCTCCTCATAGCCACCTGCCCGCTAGTCTCCTGACTTCTAGGTTCACCTCCTTGCTCGTGTATTTTCTAAGATTATTTTAAAACAGACAATCATTCATTCCATTCATTCAGTTAATTTTTCTTAACTGAAAAATTAGAGTGTAAATACATACAAATTTAATTAAAATTTGAGGCTCACCTAGTAATAATAAAAGTGCTCCCTCTTTTCCAAGTTAAAAAGCCTACAACAATATTGCAGTGTTCTCAAAGTGAGTATGTGGGTCAGCTACATCAGCATCACCTGGGAACTTGTTAGAAATGTAAATCCTTGCGCCCCACCCCAGATCCACCAGAGGAGAAACTCTGGGGGCAGGGCCCAGCAATCTGTGTTCATAAAAAAGATAACCTCCGTGTGATTCTGCACCAACATGTGAGAACTGCTGCTTTAAACCAATGTGGAAATCATAAGAACTACTCAATTTTGTACTTGTAGTGTACTAAACAAGTATCCCTAAGATGTCAAATCTTTCCCGATTCCATAAATAAGGTCTGGCCCAATGGTAAACATGTCCAGCCAAGAATCCCTAGTTCTGAATTCTAACTGATTTGCGTGTTGTGCTGCCTGGGATCGGGTCGAGCCTCCCCTACATCCCCCAGGAGGCTCCACGAGGGTCTAAGATGGGCAGGCACTTCTGAGCTGAGCCACCTGTGCTCATCTGCTTCCTGGTGGGAGACGCAGGGGCTCAAAGGGGGCACAGAGGGGGGAGCAGTGATGCTGGAAATCTATGAATTTTCCATCGATCTTAATAATTCCTTTTTTGAGGGGAACCAATATATAGTATTTTTCAATCACTATTTCACAAATCACAATCCAAAAAAAGACAGTGCTTATAAGATTTTTTTTAAAAAATGGGCATCTTTGCAGATAACCGCTCGTGAGCTGCATGAAACCGTGTACCCTTCAGGCTGAGAATGGTGATGACAGAGGGCAGCATTCTAGAGAAGTCACGGTCCATGTGTGTGTCTGCTTACCCCCCGCCCAGATCCCTGACCCCCAATCACAAATACTTCCTAACCAGTATCTTCCAGTCACAGACATTCTGGCTTTAAATCCTGTCCTTTCCTAGTCCCTCACAACTACCCTCCAATTGTAAGGGGGATTATTACACTCTATCATCCACATGATCCAAAGGCTTTCAAATTTCTGTTTGATAACAGTGTTTGCTCATGTAACCTTGTATTTGTGTGCCCTACGAACACAAGGGCAGAAGAATGTCAAAGCACCAGAGGCACAGTAGCATTTTATGAGATTTCTCATCACAGGAACAACCTCCATCCTAAGAGAAATGGAAATGCAAACTCTCCTCCGTAACTTTTCTCACTTGAAATCACGCCTCTCATCACGACCTATTACACCCACACAGTCATGTGCCATAGGCACTGCACACGGTCTCCAACATTTCAAAGGCTCAAAAGATATTTTTAAAGCCAAAATACAATCTAGGTTGCTATTCCACAAAGCAACTTTTTAAGGAAGAACAAAGTAATAGATTTTTATGCATGTGGGTAGTTAGCGAACTCACCAAAAGACTGAATGCAGCTGTCGATGAGATCGTCCAGGCTGGCTCCTTTGGCTAAATGTCCCAGAGACACCATCATGCGGAACTGGGTGATCTGGGCCAGGCTGGGATGAGAAGGGAAGGGGCTGCTGGCTGACTTTGCCTCTAGTTTTGCTTTAGTGGCAGCTCTGCAGCCATGAGAAGGTTTCCTGGGGAAAAAGGGGAGGCAGTGAGTGCAAGCCAAGCAGCCAGGGGACAGACAGACTGGCAGCTCCAAGCTCTGAAGGCAGATTGGGCAGGAAAGGAGTAGAGATAAGACAATTAATCCTGAGAGTTGGGCTGATAGAAGACATACCCCTCCCACTTGGCAAACGCACCAAACGGACTGGTTGGCTGTTAAAGAGACATCTCCCAAGCAAATAATAAGGTAAGATTTCAGGGCTGCAACGAGGGCTCTTCAGTCTGGGATTAGAATTGCTTTGGCTTGCTGGCTCTGGCTCCTGAACCAGAGAGGCACAGGCCAGGCCACGTAGGTAGTCCTTAGCTCCTACCAATATTTTAGTTGGAAGTCCACTGACTTGGGTCTGAAGCATTGTTTTATTTGGTCTCATCTTCAACTAAATTCATTCATCTTGAGTAATACCAGAGATGCTGCAGAAGGTGAGGTGGCCTCAAAAACACCTCTGAACTTTAGGGGAGAAGTCAAAGACTAAGGACCCATGTGCAAGGGAGAGGATTTACAGTGGAGGTGTTCAGATTTTCAGCTAATCTTGCCTTTCTCACAAATCTTGAAGATTCCGTTTTCCATTGTTGATAATACTGGCAATCATTATATGTCAGTTTTTACCACTAAATATTATCATTCCAACAAGTCCTTAACTGAGGAATACTGATTTAAAAAAAAAAAAAAGCAGAGCTTATGTGAGCTTTATTTCAGAACTGAATGTAAAAGGAGAAGTCTGGATCTGGAAATGGCTTAGGAATCCAATAGGTCACCTATGTTCTCTCAATTAGCTTTTGTCTTTGGTCATGACCTCATCAGTACAGGTCAAGTTGTTTGCAAAATGATGAAGTATTTTACTTTCTTTCCTATTTAAACACACAGATGCATATCTATAATCTTTTCAGGTTTAATAGTGATGGGTGTCGTTGCTGGTTAACTTCTTTGAACATATAATTAATTCTGTGGCTTTGGTTATTTCAGAGTTTACGACCGAAGAGGAGACAAAAAAATTTGTACCTCAAATCCATAACTTTAGCCACTCACTATATATTTTGATAAACACATAAGTGCATTAGTTAATAAGTACTTATTCTATTAGTAAGACACTGTGATAGGCCAGAGGGGAAGGGGACTGGAGTGAGACAGTCTATGTGAGGTACTCTGTAAACTGTAAGACATACTCCTTACATTAGTTATTGCTGCTGTTGTAGAAAGGTAAACTAGAAGTTCCTTAATTCAAAAGTCTAGTTGGAGAATCAGACCTACACCATGAAAAGACAGCTCTATAAATCTTAAGTGTCCTGTGGGTGTCAAGCCTAAGAAGCATGATGTTCTCAGAAGAGAGAGAACCAGTTCCAGGTGGAGTGTTGGGGGAAGCTGCTCCAGTAAGATATAATCTCATCCCCCAGAAGGGGCTGAAATGCTTTGATCAAAATGAAATGCTGGGGGAACACATGGATTCTCTGCTAAAAGAGAGTGTACTGAACTACGGGCCACCCAGTACACAGCCAGACTAGTGGAGGGAAGACCATGCCCTCTGATCTGTTTCAAACTAGCTCCATGGTGCTGGTCCGGCAGTGACCACTGGACTCTGCTTTTGGCCTGGGGTGGGCCCAGTGAAATTGCATCAACAACTGGCTACTCAGAATCTACTAACCCAAGGAAGTGATTTCTGAAAGATCAAGTTGGTGTTACAGGACTTAAGTTTCTGACCATTACTGATTTTTATCCAGGCCCTGTGATAACCCCAGGATCAGATCAGTATCTGAAATCAAGAGAAAGTAATAATGACCATAATGAACTTAGCACCTATGATATCACATGCACCATACTAGGAGGTTTAAATGATTTTTAAAGCCTACACCCCAGAAAGAGATCACCTCCATTACATGAAGTTGAAACTGAATCTAAAAGCTGCCAAATGACATAGCTACGGCTGTACAGCTCATATGTGCTAGATCTGGGATTTGTACCTGATGCCTCTCTGGCTTTATTTGATAAATATTTACTGTGCTTGGGACCATACAACTTTCACTACATTAGAATTAGAAGGAGACTGCCACAGAGAGGCTGAAAAGTTTAAGACTCAAAAATCATCCAAAAGCATAGCTGATAACATAAAGTCTCCACCTCATACCCTCCTGTGGGCCCCTTGAACAGTCTTCAGAGCTGGGCAGGCTCTTGATGGTCACGTTCCAAACTTTCATATACATATGTGGAGGTCCAGGCTCAGAAAGGCAATGCCACTGGAGCAGAGGCTGGTAGAAGCTGGGCCTCCTCCGCCCCACGCTTGGTTCCCCGGCCAGGCTCCCTTCCCCTCCTAGAAGTACAGACAACTCTCTAAACCTGGTGCTCGTTGTCCAGTGTTGGAAACACTTCTGCCTCCGTTGCTGCCTTTCCACCATGAAGACCCCCCACCAAGGCAAAGGCAGGAAAGATGAAAATGAAGTCCTTCTCAAGAGAAGTCTTTTTCTCTTAGGCCTTCCAAAGAGAGGCGGCCACTGGACTCAACCGCAGGCCACAGGCCCTATCTCCATATACGGCTCTTTCCCCTGGGGCTGCGAGGTGTTAATCTCTGTCTCTCAACTGTGGGATCCAGGAAACATTCCATTTTCTCTCTCGGTTGGTGGCATCGACCACTGAGGACTCTGAAAAGTGCGCTGGCTCTAATTCTGGTAATGCTTCCTAATGTCAGCCGTAGGGGAAACCACTATGGCTCACAAGGTGATTCTTAGAGGCAGATGCTTTTATCAGAACTAAGAGGGAACTAAGGGTAGATCCACACAGAAAGAAAAAGAGTGTGAAGGGAGTATTTAGGGTAGGGGGAAGGGAAGGTGAGAAATGTAATCTGGGAGAATGGAGGCCAAAGAGACGCACAGTTTGGGCCCAAAACACCAGGGAGAAGAGATGCTACTAAAAACCACACTGCATCCCGAGAGGTCTGGGAAGATAGGGTTATCTGCGCCATAAAGTAGGAAACTTGGCTCTTTGGCTGCTCAGTCTCTTGACTGCTGCTTCCTGACAAACCTTCAAACCACTCGGTCTTCTGGTGAAAGGCCTACAGATAAGGATGTAGAAAATGTTTCATTATAGGTAGATCTAAGAGTATTTAAAAAATCATAGAAAGAATACTCTAAGTCTCCAAAGGCATATTTTTAAAGGACTGGAGCCAAATGTTCCCATGTAAATTAAAACATAAAATAAAAAAATAAGGCCAAAGAGAAACACATTAACTTGAAGGGGTTTTCTGAGACTATGAGTGGCCAAGGCTGCATGGAATTTGCCTCAGGAAGCAAGGAGGCGGTGGAAACTCTGACCTGGCTCAGGTGAAATCCTCTCCAGCACAGGTGCCTCAGCAGAGGGCACACACTTTCAGGTTGAACTTTTTAGGAAAACTAGCCAAGAAGAGTGAGTTAAGCGATGAAACGGAGGAATGAGAACACAGACTTCCACAACTTTCTCTGCAGCAGAAGATGGCTTTGCTTGGCTTCTGGTTAGGATTCTTTCCAGTCCTGTCCTCTCCCTCAGCCCTCTAATGTATACTCAATTTAACTTACAGACACCCCTCCCCTCAATCTAGGGAAGGTGCAGGGCTGCACCCTGGGGCAAACACCGTCAGGGTGCCCGAGTGCAGAAAGGGCCAAGAACCTTCGGCTCCAAAAAAGTCCAGCAGAGCAAAGCTTCCTGCCTCTCGCGGGCATGTCTTTGCGAGCCGGTCACACTAGAGTCCACGTGGAGGAAGTTGGGAAGAGCGCACTGACGTGCTGTGCCCAGGCCCTCCCTGCTCTAAGGGGGCACACTCAAAGTTGCCTGCAACCCACCCCCCCCCCCCCAGGCCTCTTTCCCCTGCCAAAAGACTTTGCACTACCACACTAACTTCATCTTCGAGACGCTCCTAACACATCTCTCTAGAATCGCAGTGGGGGTGGAGGGGCGCATAGTTTCCACCCAGAAGGCTGTATGTTTCAGGGACCGCCACTCGATCCCTGCAAACGGCCGCTGGCCTTTCCGGGCCCTGCCCCGGATCCGCAGGGCAGGGAGAGGCCGGCAGGTGGCGCTGCCGGAGCCCCGGGACCGCAGCAGGTGCGGGTGGTACGGAAAGTCCGCGAGTGGGAGAGACCCAGGTGCCGGACGCCGGGGAGCCGGGACGGGGTGGGGAGGGCCGTCGGTGCAACTCCGGAGCTCGTGGCGCGCACGACCCAGCTCCCCGCCCCTCTTGCCCGGTCGCCCGCTTCCCCGGACTTGAGCCGAGACCCTGGCCTGCCGCCGCCCGGACACCGGGTCAGCAACTTCCCGTAGAAGGAGGCACCCATGTCGCCCGCCCCACTCACCCCCTCCCCCCGTCCCCTGAGAGGGCTCGCGGGGTCACCCGCCCCAAGGAAGGAAGACGGCGCCGCCGAGGCCCCGGGCCCCTACTCACCTCGGAGCCTCTCTCGCCTTGCCCAGGGTGCCCATGGCCGCGGCCGGCGCTCCCGCGGCCGCCTCACCTAGCGCGGCGGGACGGGCTCCGCGGGGCGCGGCGCATCGCCGCCGCCTGCCGGGCCCCTCCGCCCCCGGCCGCCCACACGCCGCTCTCGCAGCCGGCGAGCCCGCCCGAGGCGCACCCGCAGGCACAAAGTTTCTGTGAGCGCGCCCTCTCGCCCTCACGCGCGCGCGCACTCTCTCGCCCGCACCAACCACCTGACACGCGCTGATGCTATCGGTGTAGGAAATGTGTGGCGCTCTCGGGCTGCTCTCCGAAGCCCGCCCCCATCCAGCGCGAGCGCCCCGCGGCGCAGCCCGCCGCTCCCCGCCCCCGGGTCAAGTCTGAAGGGGAGCCGAGGGCTGGGGAAGCTCCGGGGGCACCGCGGGGGAGGTGCGAGCCCGGCGGCGCGCTGGGGTCCCCGCCCCCGCATTCCAGTCCGGCCTCGCGGAGGACCCCGGGGCCCCTCGCAGGCCCCCTTGTACGTGTCAGAGGGCAGCCGGGGCGGGGTAAGGAACTAACGCTCAGGTGTGGATCTGCCTTAGCCCGCTCCTCCTGGGCCTTCTTGGTAGCAATTTGCGGGACTTTGGCCGGAGATTGACGCCCTGCACTCCCGCGGGAGGCGGCGGGAGCGGAGGTGCGCTCCAGAAGTGTGATCCGTATTTGGCGGGAGACGGTGGCCGCCTGGCGACTGTGGGTGTGGGAGATGCGGGGAGGGGGGGCGGTGGAGAGAACTTTCTTACAGCGGACCGAGCCAGGAATGGCGGCCTAGCTCTGCTTGTCCAAAAGATAGTGGTGGTAACAGTAGCTAACTGATGGAATGCGTTGTGCTAAAGTGCTTTCTATACGTTGCCTCGTTTAAGCCATCCCCCCAAATCCCAAGAAGTCACTGTTTTCGAGATGAGAGGACATGGTGAATAAGATGCCTCCCACCACAGGACTGGTAAACGGCAGAGAGAACTGGGACCTGGGCTGAGATCTGTCTCACTCCCTGTAATCGCTGCTGGGCTGTCCTAATAACACACCCATTATCATCGTTACATGCCTTAACTCCAGCCACAATAATAGGTTTCTTCCCAGCCATAATGTTCTGGACCTTAAAGTCTCCCTCTGTGATGTCATTTCTATATTTCTTCATGTTTATATGCCAAAAGAAAAGCTTACAAAGGCACATAACCTACAGAAAGAAGTGAGTGAAACGAAAAGTGAAAAATAAGGCATATAAAATGGAGCCAGAAGTGAAAGTCATGTTTTTGTTTTTTTGTTTTTTTAACTCACCACGTAGATCCCCATGCACTTGGTCAAAACTGGGACCAAAATTTATCTCCCAGATTTCTAGTAGCCATGTTCAAAAGGGAGCTTGGTGTAGAATAAAATTTCTGTCACGTGCAAGACAAAAAAAATTACTCAAGAGAGTATCAACTCTTCTTAATAGTAAGACCACAAAGAAATTTCTCCAGAGAATCATCATAAACATTGGGTCACAGCCAAGGTGTCCTCAGTCCAAGCCATGTATATAAAAGGAGCATGTGGATATTTATTAAATATTAAATTATGGCAGTTTTCTAGACTATATGGCATATGCATATGTATATATGCTAAATGGATAAACATACCTTTATGTAAATGAAAAATTATATGTAAATATGTGTTCATATCCACATATATAGATAAATATGCTATTTGGTGTATACACACAATACTGTGTATCGTGTATATATTTGGTGTATACACACATGTAGGCAGTTGCACACACCTGAACACCAGAGTCCGTTACATATAGAAGTATAGAAATTATTAGTGATTCAGTCGGTAAGCAAGTCTTGCTGAGTTTACTGAAGAAAGAGGCCTGCTTCTGCCTGGGAAGCGTCTTTATCTCTGGCTTCCTGAGAGTGCTGCACTCCACCTGCACCCGACTGTGTCTGAACCCACCTGAGTTCTTTGATGAGGCTTTCTGGTCATTTCTACTTAAACAATTTATCTTTTCTAAACATGTAAAAAATTAGAAGTGAGCTCTATCTCTTTATTCATCTTCTGCTATGTGGTTAGTCTCCCTGGTGTTGTGTGAGGCACCTCTGACCTCAAGAAAAAGTTCTCCATTTCTCTGGTCCTGTCTTCTCCTACCTCTCGGATGGGCTGTAGCCAATACCAACTGTAGTCGTTGAGAGAGGTTGGGGCTCCGTCATTCTTCCGCTGTTCAATCAGGTGTTCTTAACTGATGTCCATGGACCTTTACTTGGCTTTTTTGGTGGGTATGTGCAAAGCCTCTGAAACTAAAAACACCAGTTTTCATCAGATTTTCTAAATGATACATTACTCAAATTAGGTGTTTTTATTTTCTTCCATGACTTCAACAGGACCCATGTGACTTTCGGTCTGAATATTCGACATTGATATCTAACATACACACTCACATTTCCAACTGGTCACCTCTTTTCATTGTCCCAGAGGCCATCTCCATGGCGACACGTTGATCTCAGCCCCCATTATCTCTGAATCTGGACATGCGTCATAGACTCATAATTGGCTTCCCTACTTACAGAACCTCCTTTTCTCTGATCCTTCTTTCATATTGCTTTCAGAGTTACCTGATCACATCATTAGTCTGCTTCCAAACCACTAAGGGATCCCGAGTTGGCTACAGAATAAAGTGCAAACTTGTTAATGGTATGTGTCTCCACAACCGGACCTTACCTGTCCAGCCTAGCCTCTAGCCATGCCTTCCCGGGCACCTGACCTCTTAGGCGGCACCTCCGTCACTCCTGGTAATGCTGTGCCCTGTGTTCTTACAAGCCTTGGTGCTTTTGCTTGTGAACTTCCTTCCGCCTGCTGTCTCTTTTCACCTGGTAAACACACAAAGGCACAGCTACACCATATGCATGGCAAACTGTCAAGTCACCCTAGAGAGGATATACACAGCTACCTCCCAGGTACAGAGGGGTACAAACCATTCGCAATCTGCCTAGTTGTCCTTGGAGAACCTATGGCCACCACAGCTCCCACTTTCTCTGTTGCTGAACATTCATCCGTTTAAGATATATTCACTGCTTGTCAACTTTGTGTCAGATGCTGTCCGTGGCCTTGAGAATTTGGTAGAGAACGAGACAGATGAGATCCCTGTTCATGCAAGCTCACTAATCCAACAGACAGACAGTAACCAAGTCAACAAATGAACAAATGCACCACGATTTTACACTCTGACTTCCAGGAGCTGCCCCTTCAGAGTCTGGTTACCCCTGTGCTGCTGGGGACACCATGAGGTGTCCCAGTGGAGGCCCCACATGCAACTGAGAGGACAAAGCTGCCACAGCTCCAGAGAAGAGCGAAGAGGGATGGAGAGGGAAGGGAAGGAGCCGATGCGGCATCACGCTTTACTCTCCTGCTGAGTGCTGCTCCTGTTTCTGAGGCACGGAGAATTGGCCTCATTATTTTGTTATGGTGCTGCTGTCCCGTGCAGCAGCACACCGGACACTGCGTTCCTGCTGCCGCTCACCTTGGACCAAGGCTGCAGGAATTGCCCACACGAGAAGCAGCCCCTCTTGCTTCGTGCCTATAGACTGGGGGCTTGTGTGGGACCCCTGCTCATTTCTTGGTCCTCGGCATCCTCTCATGGATGCAGAGTCCTGCCTCCCTGGGAGCCTCTCTGTCTATGGGCCAGCTGTTCTGGGCAGTGTTCTCCTTCAGGTACGCCCAGAATTCTTCCAGGGGAATTGTATGAATGTCCTGTTTTTAAAATGGCTCATCTCATATACAGACCCTAGTTGTGAATATCCATTCTTAATTTCAGCCGCTTTGAAGGATGCTGCCGATCTCTGTGAAGTCTCTTCCCAGAGCCCCTTCCCCACAAAGCCATATTTATTTATATTACGCAGCCCATATTTTTGATTTGGGATATATTTTTTATTAGGATGCTAACACAACAAACAAAGAGAAATACATGCTGCCTTATAGCTGTTGCCCTCCTCAGACGGGCGCCCCTGAAGGGCTTTGAACAGAGAAGAAATGGATCTGACTTGTTTCATTAGGGTCATTCAGGTTTCTGGGTTCCAAAGTGACTCATGGGAGGTAAGGATGGAGGTTCTGTGTGGGAGTGGCTTTCATAATTTCCAACTTCTCGGTCTACCAGGTGAGTGACTTGCAGACTGCTTGGAACATTACCTTGTGATGAGAACTGTAAAGTTACATTTTACACTCTGTGGCTCCGATGTACATTTACACTATGTGTAAAACCAACACACAAGCTGTGTGAAACATAATCCTTTCAAATATATCTTTTTTTTTAATATATGAAATTTATTGTCAAATTGGTTTCCATACAACACCCAGTGCTCCTTCAAATATATCTTTTTAATGACCTTAAAAAATGAATGCTGCTCTGGACCCACTGCATCGATCCATTACTAGGCTGGATTCATCGTTTATAAAATATAGTTCTAGATCTACCTCTCGTGATAACAATAGATCTTCATAGTTACTTCTGGAAAAGGCATCTAGCTGGCTCTGAGTTGGGGGGGGCAGAATCTTAATTTTCATTGTTTCCTCTTTTGTAGCTTTTATTTTTGTATTATGCACAAGCATCTATTCAATAAATAAATCCTATTTTGAATCATTCTGACATAGAGCTTACCTTCTGATTCCGGCCTGAGTGGCTTTAAAAAACCAGAGGCTGGGACCAGCAAAGGTGAGTTGCCAGTGAATCTGCTTTGTTCAAGTTTATATATATATATATATATATAAACTTTTATAAATATACTTTTTATATATAAAGTTTATATATATATATATATAAACTTTTATAAATATACTTTTTATATATAAAGTTTATATATATATATATATATATATATATATATATATATATATATATATATATATATAAAGTCAAAGAGTATATTTTTCACGCATTTCAGCCCTCATGCCTCCCGGTAATGTGACCCTGAGCAAGTTAACTTTTCTAGACCTCCATTTTCATGTCTGTGAAAATGGATACAAACAAGGCCTACCTCATGGAACTTTGCTGGTGATGATATGACATGGCCGAGACCTAGCACGTAGCAACCGCTGAGGGATGAGTCGGTGACAAGTTGTGGGCATACAAAGTGAATGCTTCCAGAACCTAGTAAGTGCTATGCGATGACACCCAAAGGGATAGTACCCTAGCTGTTTATTCATGGGGAACCAGCTTCTTAGAGGAAGTGAGGTCTAGGCTACTATGCAAAGGTTAAGGTGAATAGTGAGCCAAACAGAGAGAGAAGGTGAAGGGCCAGGGAAGGGGAGGGGAGGGGAGAGTCCTTCAGAGAAAAGGAGGATGTGGAAGTAAGGAGGAGGAAGAACAAGTGCTTTGCTGAACTAAGTAGGACACTCAGGAAATTACTCTGATTCTCCCCACCCCCTGCCAATGGATAAATAAGGTTCTCAAGTCTGACTTAATCTTGTTGCCTTGACAGAATCTGAGAGGCTTCACACCTTGATGAGTCCCCCCATGAGCTCTTTAAATCCCCTCCACTTTAGACGTGATTCAATTAACACCGCTCCTCAAGTCTGCCTTTGGGTGCTTGAAAGGAACTGTTGAAAAAGGACCGGAGTTAATTAAACTCCAACACCGGGCTCCCTCTCAAATGGCTGGCATTGCAAACAGAATGGCAATAATCTAAATGCTACAGCTAGTTTTGGAATGCAACCACTATTTTTAAAACTCCTATTGTGTACCTGGCACCATGTCAGCATCGTTACTGCTTAATAATTTAACCTGTACAAAGACACATGGGTAAAAGCTGGAAAAAAACAGTTCATAGAAAGATTCAAATGGCCTGGACCAGTCAAAGGATGTGGTTTTCTGGGTACAAAAACTGTTTAATACACACTCAAAAAAGCACTGTGATAAGTATAGGATTGAAATGAAAACTCCTGAATATTAATAGATGCACTTGCATGTGTGCAGTGGGGAAAATCACTGTACATTAATAGGGGTGAGTGTTTCTCAACTGACTGAGCCACCCAGGCGCCCCCTAAGGGGTGAGTGTTTCTCAAATGGGGGTCATCTGTAGACATATAGTTAAGAATCTAGAAAAAACAATTTTCCCTTTAAAATGGGTCATACGTTATTCATATTTAAGAAGTACTGAAGTAACTTATTTCACACACAACTTACAAGCAGTAGGTGGGGTTCTCACCCCCATCCCACTGCTCTGTGCCAAAACCCAGTCTCCCCCACCCCACGTGGGGTGTAAGTGTCTTTTTATTCAGTCTGATTCTTTGTCATAGGAACAGGAGTGAAACTCTTCTGGGCAGAGAGCAGGCTTAGGAAAGTATAGAGTGAGCTGGAATCATCCGTCTTCTGTGTTCCTCTGGTTTTGGAAGTAGGACATGAGGCTCTGTCGGCCCCACTAAGAAGGGTGTATCTTCAACCTTGTGGGTAACTGTGTTCCCTGAGTACAGAGTTTGCCTTTCACGAATAACAAAGTCACACCCAAGAGAGCAACCAACATGACAATTAGAAATGCATTGATTAAAAAACAAAGCTCAAAGCTTAAATTTGCTGCAAATATTGACCAAGACTGATCTGCCTCCATGTCTAATTAGCAACTGATCTCAGTGTCCAGCCAAATGATAGCCAAAATTTACTGTGAAAGAAAGCTGTCTTTTTGTTTCATATTACTCCTCCCCCCACCCCCACCCCCACCCCTTTTTTTTTGCTTTGTATCAAACTGAGGATACTTTGAACTCTGAGCAAAGTGTGCAGCTGGATGGAGAAGTCTGCATTGTGGCTTCATAAGTATGGATAGAGACCTCACTGTCAATAGTCAACTGAGTGTTCTGCTTAATTGATTTTAAATTAATTGGTTAAAAGCATTGCCATATGTTGTGATAAATCCAGTCAGTGCCCATTATTTGTGATTTTTCAAGTGCCCCAGAAGTGAGGCTTTGCTCACTGAGGAAGGTTAGCACATGCTGGATCTTAATTTGGCCCAGGCAGGTGTGATCCCGCTGTAGTGTTATTGCTTTGATGTCAGAAGTTTGTATTTGTGTGGGGAGGGGGTGAGGAATCTGGGTTGGACTCAGGATGGACCTGGACAATTATATATAATTGATGTTGACAGTTGTTTAGAAAGTCCTCTTAAAAATCTAAGTCATTGTGGGGCGCCTGGGTGGCTCAGTCGGTTAAGGATCTGACTCTTGATTATGGCTCAGGTTATGATCCCAGGGTTGTGGGATCAAGCCTGGCATTGGACTCTGCACTAAGCATGGAGCCTGCTTAAGATTCTCTCTCTCTCTCTCTCTCTCTCTCTCTCTCTCTCTCTCTCTCTCTCTCCCTCTGCTCCTCCCCCAAATGCTCCCTCTCTCTAAAATAAAAAAAAAAAAATGTTTAAATATGCACTGGTTTGCTGGGGGAAATTTAGGGTTGTGGGAGTCCTCTGGAAACATGCTAGACTGAGTCTTCATGACTGGGGACTGTCTAGCACAGGGAAGTTCTAGACTTTCAAGGGCTGAGGGGTGGGGAATCCCAAATCTTCCCGAATTTTTCCTGGGACTTCTGTAGATAGGAGGTGCCTCTTAGTTCATAGAGGACTTTCCGTTTTTATTTGTTTATTACTCACCAGAGTCCTTCCCAAGGCACAGAGATAACAGACTTGTCTTAGGCTGCAAGGTGAGTCAGTAACAAATTGAGAATTGCTTCATGTCTTCAAATTTGGCCTCTTGACTGAAACAGCATCGAGTCTTTCTGGAAAAGATTATGTCACAGGTAGTAAAACTTTTGTCTTTGCCTTTGTTCATCTCATTTCTGTTTCCTGGTTTCTAGCAGGTATTTGCAAAGTCTGGTTAGCCTTCGTAATTGATCAGCATTATACAATTTTATTTTTATGCACTCCTTCTCTGCTAAGTCATTTTGTTTCATTTAAAAAGGCATAAATCCATGTAACAAAAAATAAAATAAAATGACTTATCAAAGACTGTGTGTATCCTGGAAATCATCCCTACTTAGCAGCCCTTGCTGTGTGCCATGTCTGGTCTTATAGTTTAGGGAAGCAAGTACTCAACTCGATGCCTAAGAGCAGTTTTAGTATTGACCTTGAATATGTCATTTTTGTCTTTTAATAGGGACTTGTGTATATAAACTGGAAGAATCCATTCATTTTTACTATGAACATAAATGTCAAAAATCTCCTGAATTTCATACCTTGTTTTCTTGAGAAAAAATTCCCAAAGAGCACTGATCAGAAATACAATGAACTTCTGGAGGGGCTAGATGGTCCCGGAGGTATACTTCCCTCCTTTCTCCTTCTCTGGAGCTGCAAAGGCCAGGATACCCTTAAACTAGTTTCAAAAGGCAGGTCAGGGACCATCAGACTTTGAGATTTGTAGTGTTTTCCTTAGCATTTAAGTAAACAGTGGTGGGTTGTTAGTTCAGTTCTTTGTTTCTTTGCTTTGCACACTAGACAGGTCACTCCTGAAATCTTAGTCTTCCTGGCAGTGCTCTACTTATAGCATCTGTGATAATTTCCAATCTCACTTAATATTTTCTTTTAAATGTTTATTTTTAAGAGAGAGAGAGAGAGTGGGAGAGGGGCAGAGCCAGAAGATCCGAAGCCTGATGCTGGGCTCAAACTCACGAACTGTGAGATCATGACCTGAACCAAAGTCAGATGCTTAACCGACTGAGCCACCCAGGTGTCCCCATCTCACTTAATCTTGACTGAACACCCTGATCTTCAGTTACATAAGCAATACAGTAAAACATCATTATTCCAGACTCAATCCTTTTAGAGGTTAGTAATTCCAGAGGTATGAGATGAAGCTTACTGTTTTAAAAACATATATATGGAGAAATTATTTATTAAGCCTAAGTATATGATTGGATGAGCAAGGAGTTCAACTGCTAAGAAGAACACTACTTTGGAGATACAAATGTTTTTTAAATGCTGCTGCTACTAATACAGAGAAGTTGAGCAAAGTAGACAGAGCCAACATTCTAAAAGAAGCTTCAATTAATACATGTCCTGTGAAGTTAAAAAAAAAAACCAAAAATCCATATCGTGAAAGATATTCTATAGATGAGACTTAAAAATAATGACATTGACCATAAGAGACTCTTAAATACAGAGAACAAACTGAGGGTTGATGGGGAGGATAGGGGAATGGATGATGGGCATTGAGGAGGGCACTTGTTGGGATGAGCAGTGGGTGTTGTATGTAAGTGATGAATCATGGGAATCCTGAAACCAAGAGCATAACTGTATGCATACTGTATGTTAGCTAACTTGACAGTAAGTTAGGTTAAAAAAAATAAATACAAATATGACATTGACCTTCTTCACATCAGTTGGTCCAAACTTGAGAAGTTTATCTAGATGTTATAATTTTATAAGGTTTGGAGGGACTGATTGAACATGAGTTTTCTTTTCAAATGTTTATTTATTTATTTTGAGATCAAGGGGGGGTGGTGGTGGTGGGGAGGAGGGTCAGAGAGAGAGGGAGAGAGAGAATCCCAAGCAGTCTCCACACTGTCAGTGCAGAGCCCAAAGGGGGTTCAAACTCAAAACTGTGAGATCATGTCCTGAGCTGAAATCAAGAGTTGGATACTTAACCTAAAGAGTCACCAGGGCTGCCTGACCCACCATATTTGAGGACAATCTCAACCTCTGGGATTTGAGTGTGGTCTTCAAATGTATGAGTCTGTTTAGGTGCATGTGTTTGTGTGTGTGTGTGTGTGTGTGTGTGTGTGTGTGTGTGTGTGTCTGAGGGTGTGTACCCCTGCAGGTGTGTGTGCTGTGGTGATAGATATTTAGTGCTGACAGATTTCAGGGGAGCAGACCCAAGGAAGGGAGCAAGGGCAATTGAAGTTACCTGTACAGAAAAGAGGAAAGCAATCATCTCGGAATTTTAAAATTAAGTAAAAGAGAGACTTTGCAACATAAAAAACAAAGAGGGGGAGTTAGAGGCCTGTGTAACTTCATCAGAAATCTTAAGATCTTTGGCAGAAGAAAAAATGGAACCCACCAGAATAGAATTTCTGAGATAGATAGTTATTTCTGTATTTGCTAAGTGTTTATGTTTGGGGATAACAAATGAGTCTTGAGGTTTGTGACTTAGAAGAGGCCTGTATCCTATTCCTGACTCTGGCAAAGAGTAAAAAAAAACTCAATCCAATTCAACCAATTTCTAGGGAGAACACGGACATGCAAAACTCCTTCAGGAGCTTTAATTTTGGTTAGTAAAATCTTTATTTTTCTTTCCTTCTTTGATGCTGACATTGCCTGACTCCTCTGAGGCTGACTTAAAATGACAGATGTGGACACCCATGTATCTGCTTTCTCTTTATCTTACATGGACTGTGGTGCTTTGAGGATGAATGGACACTATTCCAAAACAATCTGTTTTAGTGGATGTCTGGTGTTCTTTGTCCATGGGGATGGCCCCTTCCCACATGATTTGGATATTTCTACTTCTATATATTATTTGACATTTCATAATTTCAAAGCCATTTCCAGCTATCAGGTGACCCAGGCCGCCCATCCATCTCCTGCTAGTGGGGCAATGGTACCTCGGGCAGGGCAAATACTTTGTCACCATAGCTCAGGAGCATGTGGCTGGGGACAGAGGCTTCAGAGAACCCCTCCTCTGCCAGGATACCAGCATTATGAACCAGGTGGACACATAACGGTATCATCGGGGTACCTCTGCACAAAAGTAGCTTCCTCACTCATTGGCTCCCATAGAAAGAGCCAATGGAATTCCTATAGAAAGAGCCATATGTATGGTTATATTTATGAACTGCAACCTCCCAAAATAGGGCTACTCGAGTTAGAGAACTAGTAAATGATAAACCTAGAATGGGAATCTTGATCTTTTGTCTTTGAATTTAGTTTTTACTACTAACCATGCTGCTTCCTCCATAAAATATTTCACCCTAAAAAATGTTTGAGCACAATTCATTCAGCAGATTAACACTTTTCAATAGATAAATTGTCCCTATTTGGAATGCAGTCTAGGGCAGATGTGTGTGTATGTGTTTTCCCTAAGTTTTTGTTACAAATTTCAAACATGGAGAGAAGTTGAAAGACCAGTACACAGAACACCTACCTACATTCCACCTGGTCCCAATAACTCTTAACAGTTTGCCCCGTTTGTTTGCTTTCTTTTAAAAAATACTTTTAAGATTTATTTATTTTTGAGAGAGAGAGAGAGCGAGAGAGAGCTGAGAAGGGGCAGAGAGGGAGGGAGAGGGAGACACAGAATCCGAAGCAGGCTCCAGGCTCCAAGCTGTCAGCACAGAGCCCAATGCAGGGCTTGAACCCATGAACCGTGAGATCAAGACCTGGGCTGAAGTCTGGCGCTCAACCGACTAAGCCACCCAGGTGCCCTTGCTTGCTTTCTTTTAAAAAATAATTTATGGACATCATGATGCTTTATCCCTAAGTACATCAATCAGCCTAAGTCCCCTAAGTATAAGGACACTCTCCCACATATCCATAATTTTCACTTACAACAACAATAATTCTATAATAGTATCCAATAACTTGTCTATAGTCCTTTCCCCCCCCAGTTGTCCATTTCCTGTTCAAATGTTCTCAATTCCCCGAAGAATGCCTTTTATAGCTCTTTTCTCTAGAACTAGGATCTAGAATCCTAGAATCTCTAGAACTAGGATCTAGAATCATTCACGTACCTCTTTCCTTTCTGCCTGATGACATTGATTTAATGAAATGTCTGACAGTTGGACAGTCCTTGGAATATGACAGATTTTGGTGGGAAAGAAAGGGCTAGGAAAAACCTGCAGAAAGGACTGTTTCTTGGAAGGGTGTGGATGGGATGTTCTGATGGGAGGAACCCCACAGAATCTGCTAGAAAAAGGTGCTGCAAACATCCCTCCATGCCATGCATCTGCTCAGCGTAGCCAGCAGATTGACCTTTGCTCTTTCTGCCTCCTTCATACAGATTCATAAAATGTCTGAGGATTCACTTTCACGTAATATTTTAATTTTTCTGTTTTTGCCTAATGCATTTTTTTCTCAGTTTTTTCTTGTTCTTCTGTGCCTGCTTATCCTCTCCATTCAGTGTGGGGAAAGCCAGGTGCTCTGGAGGGTTGTTTTAGCCATCTCTCAAGAGTTCCTGTACATTGTTGCCCTGGGAATAATGGTTGTTAGAAATGTTCCAGACCGCATGCTGGATCTCCCATTGACTCTTTCCCCTCCCCACTGTTGCCATGGGGCCAGCTCCCTTCTAGGACTGTAAGGCAATGGTCCATCAGACTTTTCTTTTCGAAGATAGTAACTTGTCATTTTTTGTTACTAAAATGTTCATTTTAGTAAAGATAAGAAACACACATAAGCAAAAGAATATTTACTCTGCCCTGACCATGATACAATAGGATAGTTTGGCTATTCCTGGCATGACAACCATATTCCTGAACCTCCAGTATTCGTTTCCTATTACTGCTATCAGTTACTCCAAATTTAGTGACTCGGAAATGACACTAATTTATAACCTCACCATTTAGCAGGTGACAAGTCAAAAAAGGGTCTTATGGGCTGTACTCACATGTTGAGAGTTGCATGCGTTCTGGAGGCTCAAGGGGAGAATCCGTGTCCTTGACTTTTCCACCTTCTAGAAGCTGCAGGCACTCCTTGGCCTGTTGTCACTTTCTCCATCTTCCCAGCTCAGCACTCTGATCTCTAATTCCATGGTCACATCACCTTTTTCTGGCTTTGTCCCTCTTGGCTCATTTTATGAGGACCTTTGTGATTACACTGAGCCTACAAGGCTAACCTCCCCATCTCAAGACCTTTCATGTCTACCTGCAAAGTCCCTTTTGCCATGTAAGGTTGTAGATTGACAAGATCCAGGGAAAATGTTTTTTGTTATAATATGAGGAACAGTGAGGAGATTTTTGGTTTATTTTGTGGGAAGAGAGAAAAGTAAAACCAGAAAGAGAGAACGGAAGGTTCTGTGAGGTCTATTCTAGTTCTGGCTGAAGTATTGGACTTGAAACCTGTGGGGTAGGCAGTGGTGGCCAGAAATGGATGGAACCATTTAAAAAGACTGTGTGCTTCTGGGCACATGCAGGGCTGATTCAGGATCAGGAAAAACTATGGCTTGGAGTTACCTGTTTTGCCAAGAACCCAGCAGACTTCCCATGCACTGGTAATGGAAGCATGGGGACAGTTGGATAGGACAATGGTATGGACATACTTATTCTTTTGGTGGCAGAGGTAGAGGTCATGCATAAGAGAGAGAGCTGGTAGGTGAGAGAAGGGACAGGTGAGTGCCACAGGTCAACTGTAGATGATCCTCCATATAAAAAATTTCCTTCTATGATATATGGGACTTCCCCATATGCCATGTTTAGAGATGTACCAGTGTTTGTCCAACTACTCCTTTCTTGCGGGCATTACCGATTTTCCATTTTAAACCACAGCATGGTTAACATTCTTGACACTTACACAAATCAATCCTTTCTTAGGATAACTTACCTGAAAGTGGGATTGGAAAGGGTATAGGAATCATTCTTAGGCTTTTGAAGTATGAAGTACAGTTTCCTTATCTGTAAAATGAAAGGGTTAAGATGAAATTGGTGACTTTCCAGCTTTCTTTTGTTTTCAGCCAATATACTGTTCCAGCAGAAACTTTTGAAGAAACCTGGGAAGTAAGTGAACCAGAGGTAAACCCACTATGGTGGAGGGGAGCTGGGCCCATCTGTTTCTGCCTCCCTGTCCCCTTAGCCTCCAGGGGCTCTGAGGAAACTAGGTCTTTGAGACACCACAGTTTGTAAACCACAGAGCAAGGTGACCTCACATTCCTTTCTGCTGACATCTTTGCTGTCAGGTACTTTGACTGAACCGCCAGCAGTCTAGACCATTCTGAGATCACTATCACTGGGTCCCCGCCAGATCCCCCCTAAGGGGTCGGTAGGTACTTGTTAATCTTAGCCGGCAGCCATTTCACAACAGGTCAGAAGCAGGAGGGGTCCTCCTGGCCAAATTGAAAGAGAAGAAACCAGGCCACACCTGCTTGCTTGAGGGAGACAACAGGGGAGCCTGGATGTGACAGATGAATTGGGGAAATTCCTGTGACTCAGAACTTGGGGAATGTACACAGTGTATAATAAAAGTATAATTCTAAATATACAGGTGACTTTGAGAATATCAAATCCAACCTCCTCTTTTGGCAGATGAGAAAAATGGAATTAGAGAAGGTAAAGGTTTTGCCCCAAGGAACACAGCAATTTAGTAGCACAATCGAGCATTTTGTAAACTACACAAGGACTCTTCCGCTTTTACTACATTTGAACCTCCCTTGCTCCCCATAAAGGGAAAAGGACAGAGGGGAGGAAATTAACATTTAAAACACCAGTTAGGTGCCAAAGAATGATCTAGATGACTTCCTTATGCTTTGCTCACCCTGCCTGGATGGAGCATTTTGCTGTCTTGCCTGTGGGGTCTTTGCCTCCTAAGTTCAGTCCTGGGCCCAGAAGCATCCAGTGGTGAGTGACAAGGCTCTAAATTTAAACTCCAGCTCTGATGACAAAGACCATCCTTCTCCAACTTGGATCTAATTTGCTAACCTAGAAAAGTACCTGTTGTCTAAATATCAGATTTCAAAGGAATTTGGGAAGTACTTTTAAGACCACATAAAGTAAAAGATCATAAACAAGACCTGATAAGAGACAAAACTCTCACTCAATAGGATCTAGACCTAGCAATATGATTGAAACACATCAACCTAGGAACAGAATATGACTTGAAATGCTGCCCAGAACATATTCTTGGAGATACTTCCCTGGAATGAAAGTTGGTGCTACAGAGAAAGGTGTAACACATAAGGAGAAATTCCCTGCCTCAAGTCAGATTCCTCTGGGAAATACCATCTAGTGTTTAACACTGTCGTGTTCTCTCTGAGTGGGAAGCCCAAGGTACTCTTCATAAGAATGTGAGGCTTAGGTCCAAATCTCCAGTCATTCAGAAGACTTGGGCCCCCAAGCTGCAGGCATGGGATGTAATCCTTGGGGAGATGAGCATATGTGCATTTACCTTGAGTTTGAACTTGAGCACCTGTTTTCATCCAACTCAAATCTATAAGAGATCTTGCCATGATGGGGGCAGCAGGGCATTCCAGGCCTTGTCCACCTATATCAAACTTCTCTTAGAAGTTTACAGTGCTATAGAGGGGCACCTGGGTGGCCCAGCTGGTTAAGCACCCTACCCTTGGTTTCAGCTCAGGTCATGATCTCACAGTTCGTGAGTTCTAGCACCCAAGTCGGGCTCTGTGCTGAGGGTGTGGAAACTGCTTGGGATTTTCTCTCTCTCCCTCTCTCTCTGCCCCTCCCCTGCTCATGTGTGCTCTTTCTCTCTCTCAAAATAAATAAATAAACTTAAAAAAATACTACAGATTGGAGCCCACAGGCATGAGTTATGAGAACACTAGGAAACCTCTAGAGTTTACTGATGGGATTTGGTTTGCCTTGCACAAAAGTGGTATGACTCAGGAAGTCCACTGGAATGCACCTCAGAAGTCCAAGGTTTTGTGAGCAAAATAGCCTTCAAGGTTTCTCCCAGAGTCTAATGTGGCTGGAGCCCTACTCTGCTTCTCCACTCCTTCGAGTAGATTCCAAAGCCACTTCCCTTTGGCCAAGTCACATAAGAGTAGCTTTTTATTCCTGAGAACTATAAGCTGCTACCCCAGTCTGGCATGCTCTCCATTGCCTCCCTCTACCTCCACCAAGGCTCAGGCCCTGTTGTGTTCTTAACATGGCATCATCCCCTACTGTCTTCCCTATGCTCAGCATGTGGGTGGGTTACTTCTATCGTCTATTATACCACCGAGATTGTCATTAGCTGCTGTATTGTAGTGTGTTCAAATTTTTCATGTGTGTGAATCCCACTGACCTTAACATTGACACAGTTCTTGAGATTAGGCTAGAGATGTGGTGATGAACTTGACTTACCATTCCAGTAAGTCTTAGACAATGAATGCATGAGGGTAGGAATTGGAAGTCAAACTGCCTGAGTTTCAATGCAGACTCTGCCTTGGTCAAGTTACTTAACTCACCTGTGCTTCAGCCTCCCCATTTGTAAAATGGGCATACCAGTGGTGCCTACTTTATAGGGCAGAGAATTTATGTAAAGTGACAGGCACATTATAAGTCCTCAAAAATGTCAACTGCTATTATTATTCCCACTTTCCAGGCACTGGGTGGGCCATTTTCATCCACCATCTCCTATATTCATGGTAGAATTTGATAGGGTATTGAGCAAACACTGTGGGTTGTCTATACCCCAGCCAGTTACTGCTTCCTCCGTGCCTGCAAAGTCCTGCTATTGTGTAGGTTTGTTTTCCTATCATGTTGTCCTAGGGAAAGGTGATGCTGCCCTCAGCCCAGGAGTAAGTGCTGAATACTCTAAACCAGTCATGGCATCCATCATCAGTGATTGGTTCAGAGGTAGTCATGTGACCCTGCTCAAGCCAGGGAGGCCTGAGTAAAGCTTGGCTGGGTAGGGTTGGGGGTAGGGGAAGTTTTCCTCATTGAGGAAAGACAGGTACATAGAAAGAGACATCCTTCTTCCTTACTCTGGACCTTCTGGTATCTAGATGTTTGCCTGGAATGTCTATAGCTGAAACAGAAGCCAGCACAGAGGGAAGAGGCCAGAGCCAAGCAAAGCAGAGGCAGGCCCTGGCTCCCAGCATACCTGGGCATTTGCTATTCCATGAGATGGGCTTTCCCATGATTATTAAAGCACTCAGTAACTTCCGCCCAAAGAAAGCATCCTAACTAATATACTTAAGTATTTGCCCCCCGTGTCCCAGATGAGGAAATCAAACTTCAGAGAGACCTGCAGTATTCATTCCAAATCAGGAGCACAGCACGTGGCCACGCAGAACGGTTCTCATACATCCCCTGTGGCCTCCGGTGCCCACAGCATCATAGGACAAATATTTGCTGTTTAATAAGCCGGCGGCACTTCCGAGACTTGTGACGCTTACCAGCCTATGTTGCGTTGGGGGGCGGAGGAGTCTAGGGGTCCCATGACAGAGTGCACTGTAACACAACATGCTTCTGCGGTTTTAATGACTTTCCAACCCAATGTGCATGGTGAGTGTCATGAGTTCTCCTAACAGCAAGAAGAGTTATTACCTCAAGTGATTCTCGCTTCCAGGGCTCGAACTTTATTTAAGCGACAGACTTGGTTTGGTAATAGCCACCTCTTAATGTCATGTTTTTTTTGTTTTTTTTTTTTAACGTTTATTTATTTTTGAGACAGAGAGAGACAAAGCATGAATGGGGGAGGGTCAGAGAGAGGGAGACACAGAATCTGAAACAGGCTCCAGGCTCTGAGCTGTCAGCACAGAGCCCGACGCGGGGCTTGAACTCACGGACCGCGAGATCATGACCTGAGCCGAAGTCGACCGCTTAACCGACTGAGCCACCCAGGAGCCCCTGATGTCATGTTTTAAAGGACAAGATTCATGCTATAAGTGCTTCAGAAGAGGCCAGGTGTACAGAATTGATCACAACACTAGTCTCCGCGCGGAGAGAGTCCTCTGACTGGGATCTGGTAGGAAAGCTGGGGGAGGTATATAAGAACAAGGTCCAATCAGGGTGGGAGGGAGACGTCTCAAACTTTTCTTAACCGAGGAGCCTGTGCTCAGTCTTCATTGACGCCTTTCTGATTTTTGCCAGGGGGATGGAATATTAAAGGAGACCTTTGATTCTACTGAAAGCTAGCCAAGGGAAAAGTAGCCAGCAGTGACATATCTCACAGTCACAACATAATTGGGTTCCCCTTCATGTTCTTATCTCATACAGTCTGTGCCAGCCAAGCTCAGTTCTCACTGAAACTGCACCTGGGCAGGACTTCAAGGTCGTGACCTTGACTGATAAGGCCAAATGAAGGAGTTTAAGCCAGGGGACTAAGAAGACATCTGGGCCATTGCCTCTCAGTATTAACCCACAACATGCAAATTATTTGTTAAACCCTCACCCTATCTTAAGAAATAATCAGAGGGGAGAAGGCAATAATAAGAAGAGTGACAGTTATTACTTCCTGAGCATTTATTACATATGAGGCTCTCTTTAAACTCTCTGCATACATTGTTATTTGAGTTCACACAGCCTGTGTTAAACTATCACAACTTGCATTAAAGAGTATTAATTACATGAGTATACCTTTCACAACAACAATAATAAATAGTGTTATTATACATGAGAAAACTGAGGCACAGAGAGGTTAAGTAGCTTAGCCAGGGTTTCAAAGCTCGAAAGTGGCAAAGGCAGAATTTCAATCTTGGTATTCTAGGTCAAGATTCCAGCCCTAATCACCAGTCCCTACTGCCTTAGTAGCCAAAATAGTTCATGAGAAGGAACAGATGGTTTGAAAATGGTAAACAGATGGTAAAGAGCAAAACACTTTTATCAAGCTGGTTTCATTTCTCAACCTCAACTGTGCCTCAGAGGCAGCAGGGCCTGGTGGGAGAAGCCTGCATGGCTGGATAGCTGGCACCCAGTTCTGACTCAGCTCTGTCTGGTTTTTAAGGCCCACAGAGGATAAGCAACATGCTTCCCTCTTTTGGATGTTTGAACTAAAATTTAATGACTTACCAACTTTTAGGGACATTCATATCACCAACTGATTCAGAATGTTCAGGGTGGAGAATGGGAACCTGAATTTCTGACAAGCTTTATGATGCAGGTGGTCTTGGGACCATGAATGGAAACCAGCTGATCCGTGGGGCCCGTGTGTTATTTAATGACACCAGGCTACTTGCTGTCGTGGTGGTGTTGGGAGTTGGGCAGTGGTGTGGTGATGGGGCAAGTACTGCTCACTGCCTCTGACCCTTTTTTCTCGGGTTAAGAAGGATCAAAGGAGCTCAAAACTCAGGGGCATGGAATGGAGTAGCTGCCCATGTAACTTTGGTGCCTGTCCCCCGCCCCCCCCCCCCCCCCCAATCATGATAGCCATGTTCTGGTCTGTGTTGTTGGGTTTGGGTTAATAACATTGCAATGAAAAGCTGGAATCTGAAAGAGCCCCCAATTCTTTTTTTTTTTAAGTTTCTTACTCTGTTTTCACCTTCCTTTGTTCCTTCGTTCCTTCCTCCCTCCCTCCCTCCCCTGACCGTCCTCCCTTCCTCCCTTCCTCTCTTCCTCCTTCCTTTATTGTGGTAACGAGATTGTAAGGGTCAAGGGCAGGCCTCCCAAAGATGGTCACTTTGGCATGATGATTATTCTGAGCTGATGACAATCAAAACCCTGCAGGCTCCAGAGAAATTTTGGCCCTCCCTTAACTAAACAGAAGAATCTAAATTGGGGGTCTTTCCCAGAATAATGATTTACTACCAGAGATAATTCTTATCTGAGGGACTCATCTGTCTGGCCAGAAAAACACCTAACTACCAAATATCTGCTCTTCTCCTCATTGCTCTGTGAATTTCATTCCTTCCCTTCAAAGTCCCAGACCCCTACCCATCCTCCTTAGTTCAGGATGACATATACATCCCATTTTGCCTGCCTGACTCTGGAATTTCCATGTCTATGTGGCTTCTCCATGCATAATACTATTAAATTTTATTTTCTCCTGTTAATCTGTCTCATGTCAATTTGATTCTTTGTCCAACTAGAAAGACTTTAAAGGGCACAGGAGTTCTTGCTGCCTGTAAAGGAGACGGAATATTCTTGCCCCACAACACGATCTACCCTCTTCACGAAATTGTTTTAAATATACAATATGGTATTGTTATTTATAGACACAATGTTGTACAGCACATCTCTAGAACTTATTCATCTTATGTAACTGAAACTTTATACCCATTGAATGACAACTCCTTACTCCCCCTCCCCCCAGCCCTGGGCAACCACCTTTTTACTCTCAGTTTCTACGAGTTTGACTATTTTAAATACTTATTCAAGTGGAATCATGCAGTGTTTGTCCTTCCACAACTGGCTCATTTTGCTTTGCTTAGAGTCCTCTAGGTTCATCCATGTTGTCGCATATGGCCGGATTTCCTTCTCAGGCTGGATAATATTCCTTTGCTTTTGGCAATGATTTCTTAGATACAATGCCAAAAACACAAGCCACGGAAGCAAAAATAGACAAGTGAGACTATATCAACTAAAACATCCCCAATTCTCAAGTAACTTAAGTGATGTGAGTTAGAACTCTTTCTTGCTCTCTGCACTTTTGCTTTCTCCACCCCTCTGTTTAAGAAAGTTTGTCCCAGCTCTCCTAGTGTGAGGCTAGCACACACGAGCTATACTTGCAGACATCCCCCCTCAGGACCTTTCTTTGGCCAGATGCTGCTGGTTGATAGTTTCCTGCTTGCCCAGGTGCAACCTCCATGAACCAGGTGGTCTTTACCAATGAATGACACATGGCCAATGAGGTCCTTAGTCCCCTTGCAAGGAACCTTTTAAAACTTCATTTACTTACTTTTAAAGCTGCGCCTTTTTGAGAAAGAACGGAATCTGGCCTTTTGTAGCAACGTGGATGGAACTGGAGAGTGTTATGCTAAGTGAAATAAGTCATACAGAGAAAGACAAATACCATATGTTTTCACTCTTATGTGGAGCCTGAGAAACTTAACAGAAGACCATGGGGGAGGGGAAGAAAAAAAAAAAGGTTAGAGAGGGAGGGAGCCAAAACACAAGAGACTCTTAAAAACTGAGAACAAACTGAGGGTTGATGGGGGGTGGGAGGGAGGGGAGGTTGGGTGATGGGCATTGAGGAGGGCACCAGTTGGGATGAGCACTGGGTGTTGTATGGAAACCAATTTGACAATAAATTTCATACTAAAAAAATAAAAATAAAAAAGTAATAAAAAGCTGTAAAAAAACCATAAAGCTACGTCTTTCTGAGAGCCAGCACGAACCGGCATCTGGTCTAATTTTAGGGTCACGGCTGAGAACAGAGGAGTGAGAAAGGATTTCATTGTTAGCTATTGAATTGTGGACTCTCAACTGTTAGAGAATAATTGTTTTCAAAGTAAAACCATGACTCGCATACAGATACAGAATGGACCCATGTCAAATACTTTATTTAACTCGCTAATATTGAGAGAACTAGTACGATATTACAACTACTTCAAAGGAAAAGCCAAAGATGGTCACTTACATGGGCAACCAGAAATGCTGATTTTAACTTGCTAGTTGATGCAAAAACAGCCTGTACCACAGGGGTGGAAATCAGTTGTGATTTCACCGGACCAAATTCATTTGCTTTTAATGGACAGGCATCATTTGCATGGCTCTCAGGTCTCCACAAGTCAAAACCTAGAGTTGCAAAACAGTTGAAGGCCAAGAAAGGCACAGACTCTAATGAGTCTAATGAATCCAACAACCCTGGAAGGGTCCTCCAGACAATATCCTGCATTCCACTGAAAGGCACAATCACCTTGCCAATTTCAAAGGTTGTTTTTTTTTTTTTTCTTCACAGGGTTCATTGACCCTATTGTGTGCTTCAGTCCAGTCAGCTGGGGGGCTAGAGAGCCTTTGTCTGAAGTCACTCCAGGAAACCCTTCCAAGCACTAATTTCCCCTCTGGCAACATTGTTACATAGCCCAGCCCCAAAGCAGTTTAAGTGAGCATTTCGTTCTCCTCCTGGAACCTGCACAGGGCCCCAAGCCTGCTTTGCCTGGTGGCCTCCGGCCGCTCCTGGAGCACTCCGCCCCACCGGGCCTGCCTCCACCTAGTGTCGATGGGGACCCCTGATGATGGTTCTCTTGCCTTTCTCCACCACCCAACACTTTCTCGGGGAGTCTTGTGCAAGGGAGAATGCCTGCTCAGTGTATCCTTTTTTACCCCAGGGCTCAAGGATAAAGAGGGGGAGAGCAAGGGGGAGGTCATGTTTAGAATTCAAGTTTTCTGATCACTGACTTGCCCCCAGGTTGTTTTAGAAAAGGAAGAACACTAGTGAGACTGCCGGAGGGCAAGTCTCACGTAGTGAGTGTGTGGCCACGTGTGTGTGTGTGTGTGCGCGTGTGTGCGCATGCACATGTGTTGGCACAGACTCTCTCCTTGACCAAACTTTAGTGAGGTCCTTCTGAGGCCTCCTCTCAGCTAGGTCTCTACCTTGGCCCTCATCCTGTCTTGGGCCTGTTAGCCAGTTTAGCAAGAATCCCCCTAGCCCTGATGTCTCCTCTCAGCAACGTTCCCTCCACTGACACCTCTCTTGGCACCTTGGCTATAAATCCCCATGTGTCCTTGTTGTATTTGGATTTGAGCGCCCCTCTCTCTCCTACTGCAATACCCCTATTGCAATGGTCTTCAATAAGCCAGAGTAACTTAATAGTGTGTGTGTGTGTGTGAGAGAGAGAGAGACAGAGACAGAGACAGAGACAGAGACAGAGAGGTAGAGAGAGAGAGAGAGAGAGAGAGAGAGAGAGAAACTTTCCCAGGGAGAGTAATACCTTTTAGTAAGGATACCAGGTAGAGTGTGGGAGGGGAAAAAGCAACACCAGCTCTCCCCCTCACTATACTGGCTGTATAGGGAATTTATTGTTCTCTTCCTCAGTTTTCTAATCTGTAAAATGGGAATAATAATAGTCACTATCATAGCATTTTATGTGAGTTTATTCATATTGACTATATTTATACAATGTAAACATTAACACTGATAAAGCACTTATGTGCATTTTACATGTGTTTGATTTTATTATTTAAATAACTATTTGTTATTGGAAGATATTATTCAATACTTTAGGAAAAGGACCACTTTTCCTTTCCATACTTTTACTTTAGGAAAAGTACCACTCGGGGACACCTGGGGGGCTCAGTCAGTTAAGCGTCCAACTTTGGCTCGGATCATGATCTCGGGTTTATGAGTTAGAGCCCTGCATTGGGCTCTATGCTGACACCTCAGGGCCTGGAGCCTGCTTTGGATTCTGTGTCTCTCTCTGTGCCCTCCCCTGCTTGTGCTCTCTCTCTCAAATATAAACATTAAAAGAAAGAAAGAAACGTACCACTTCTAACTTGGGTAGGTGTAAAGGTACAGAGGACATTACAAGCAGCTAAGAAGGGCAATCTTTTGAGCTTTTTTCTGCCCTGGGTGGTTACAATCTTCGAGAAAGAATGCTGCACTCTGTAATGGCTAGGGAATTAAGTTTGCTCTTGCTCTGAGCAGGAGAGGGACTAAAGAGATGGTAGCACACTGGCCTTCCCAGAAAGGTGACCCAAAAGTGCTCAGTGTTGGCCATAGAGTTTTGACAAATGATGGGGCTCTTTCCAGGGCTCAGTTCCCAGAGAAGGGGAGCTGTGAGGAAGCGCACCATCTCGCTGGTAAACCCCTGCTTCAGGAGTGCTGGGAGAGCACGGAGGTGGGGAAGGTGGACATGGTGGCTGTGGACCCCCATGTGTCTCCCAGCTGGCGCTCAGGAAGTCCCCAACCCATCGCCACTCTTGAGAAACCCTGTTTGTGGAGAGAAGCCTGGGCCACCGAGGAAGTAATGCCACAGGCTGTGGGCTGCGGGAGGGGCTGGCCTCGGGGCATGTTGTCCTAAGCCTTGAGACTGTTTCCTGAGAGAACTGTCCTGATGGTGAAGAAGAAACCTCAGAACTGAGAACCTGAGAAGGAGGGAGATCTCTGGGAGGCCATTTTGGATCGTGTAAGAAGGAAAACTCAAAGTCGCAGAAAGCAGCCAGTTTCCCCTGGGTGATGCCAAAGACGAGCCCTAAACACTGCTGCTTCAGGGAATGGCCATAGGCAAGGAAGCTCGTGTGTTTCCCCAAGTGGGAAATATGTGCCATAAATTGGCAATGTGGCTCAACGATTCAATCTGGATATCAAAGGTGGGCGGGGGGTCAAGAAGAGTCAAAATTCTCTCAAGGGCAGTGGCTTTCGTAGTTAACTGGGGAGCTGCAGGGCTGTGTCCTGGTGTGATGTGATTTCATATCCCCTTGTTAAGACTTAAGCAAAGTTGTTTTAATTTATTTGTTTCTGACCAGAAAAGTGGAGTTGTTTTTAGAAGTAAAGTTGTTTTGAGGTAAGAATGAAGTAAGTTTTGTCAGGATGTCGTCATTTCATCTATTCTATGGAACACTTTGTGAATTTGTGCTGGGGCCATGCTGGTCTCTGCATTGGTCCAGTTTTTAGCGTATGTGCTGCGGAAGTGGGCACCATTTCATCTGTCCTCACATAAGAGCTCAGTAGCTCAGCTGCCGAAGGTCTTGCTGGGGACTTATCAGTAAAAACACATGAAAAAGCAAGGGGACATTTAGACTATAAATACTGAGTGTGTGAGGATTATCCGAGAATGTTTGTCTGGGCAAGGCTGTGTTTCGCTGATCTAAACAGCTCTCTGAAAACCTTGGGGCAATTGACTCCTGCAGGAGTAAAAGTGAGTCTTTTACCAACAGCGGCAAAAGCCATGAAGTGACCCCACAAAGATCATGTTGCCATCGACACTGGTTCCGTCGTTCCCTAAAGAGGTGCTCTGGCAACAGGAGACATTTCCTTCTGCGCTGGCAGCTGGACTTCAGCTTTGGGTTGGCTATGGCATCTCCCCCAAGTACCAACTTGTGTAAAGACACACAAAACTTAGACTAGACTTCATTCCTTTTTTTTTTTTTTTTTTTTTAATTTTGATGTTTATTTTATTTTTGAGAGAGAGAGCGAGAGAGTGAGCACACGAGCAGGGGACAGGAAAAGTGAGAAGGGTGCAAAGGATCTGAAGCAGGCTCTATGCTGACAGCAGAGGAGCCCCAGGGGGGTGGATCTCACAAACCATGAGATCATGACCTGAGCCGAAGTCAGGTGCTTAACCCACTGAGCCACCCAGGTGCCCCTGGACTTTATTCCTTTTATCTCTCATTGCCTGGAACAATAGTGTGATTGGCTTAGAGTGTTACTATTATTATTTTTTGACTTATTAAAAGTCATTATCCTGGGGTGCCTGGGGGCTCAGTCGGTTAAGTGTCCGACTTTGGCTCAGGTCATGATCTCATGGTTCATGAGTTCGAGCCCCACATCAGGCTCTGTGCCTCCTTCAGATCCTCTGTCTCCCTCTCTCTCTGCCCCTCCCTCACTCACACTCTTTCTCTCTCAAAAATAAACATTAAAAAAATCTTTAAAAAAAAGTCATTATCGTGTATGCTATTAGCTTACAAAATTTCCACAGTGAACCCGTGTTATATAAATGGCTGCAAAGGCAAATTCGGTCTCTGAGATAATTTGCCTCCCCCAAGCAAAACATGCAGCCACTAATGAGAAGGTGGTCGAGAGAAGTCTGATAATGAAAGGGCTTATTCTGTTCATGTGTAAATTTCAGTTGGTTGGTTAATTGATGCTTGATAAGGTTTTTCGAAGGGCATGTAAGTTACAGTCCCTTTTTCCTTACCACTGCAGGTCAGTGTTCCTGGCCACCACAGGGTGACCTTTCTACACTGCATATAAGATGCTGGTCTCTAAGGAGCCAAAGTTTTCTCCTTCCAAATTAGAGAAAGTTCTCTTTGGGGAGGGCCACAGATAAGGAAGAGAAGGAGAAATATCTTATTCCTCATAACACTGACATAGCTGTAGATACACGAAAAGCTATAGGTGGAGGGGAAAAAAAAAGGAACCAGGAGGTTGGAGATAGAAACTCTGTTTTTATATTAATCTGCCCTCCTAAAGCCTATTTCAATTTTTGAAAGTTTCATCTCTACTTATAGACTTCCTAATAGCAGGCTGCATGTCCAGAAATGTTCCTTACAATTAGGGTTACTTCTAGAAATTAGTTTGGGCCTAAGAAACTAGGGATTAGGCAAGGTAGAATGAGGCACAATTTTTTAGTTAATTTACTTATGTCATTGAATAGCTGTTTTTAAGATAATCTAAAATATTTTCTAAACAATATTCCTCTGTGAGATCTGAATAGATAATGCACGTGAAAGGAATTTTCTTTATTTCCTCAAATAAGTTTGAGGAACACAGGGTTAATATATTGTACATGTTTCTGTGTGGTAGGATTGCTCAGATCTCAGATGTGGTGCACATCAAGGTAGATTATCTGGTGAGCAGTAATTCCTAAGCTTAGTCTCGAAATGTCATGGCACATTAGAGATTGAAGGAGCACACTTTAAGGGACGCTGACTATTTCTCAACTGGTTCGTTGATTTCCCCACTTGGAAGTTTCCTTCCAGAATTTTCAGCAGGACATACCACAGAGATATCATGAGGCAGGGAACCAACATGAGTCAGGGGACCGGGGCTCTGTCCTATCTTCTTCTGCCTAGCAATGGCAAGTAGTGGCAAGTTGCTGGGCCTCATTTCTATCACCTGTAAAACTGAGTAATAGTGGCCTTCGCTTGCAGGGCAATCGTTGGGAATATCAAATAAGAAATTTGAAATAACCTACATGGAACGTGGAGATTGCGATGATAATGTGGGCTGAGAAATCCCTTATCTTGTTTGTTTGGATGAAACTTCATGCAGCACTGCCTCTTTGTTCTTTATTTACTCTAACAAGTCAACGAAAGCCTGAATGCCTATTTTATGTAAAGCCCTGTTTGAGTTGATTCTAGAAGAATTTTGCTAAGATTCATAGCAATCATCTGGAAATATTTAAATCCCCCAGATCACTGTGGTGGCATTATTAGGGAGATCGTGCAAATGCGGTAAGTCATTTTGGTTGTCTGGACAAGTTCAGTCTGATCATCCTTTTCCCCTGTTATTCACAGTCATTAATGAATCGTTTCCTTGTTAAATGGGTCAGTGGAGCGAAACCTGTGATTTCAGGGGCAGAGTTTGCTGCCGGGCATTTCTGCCTACCACGTCTGTGAACTCAGCTTTCTTCCTTGAAGACCTGCTTTTGTAACTACCTTCCCAAAGAAGGCGGCTAGCATTGATTTGGGTCATTTTAGAATAATAAACCTGATGCTTTCAGACTGGGAATCATCCACCTCTGTTGTGTGGGAAAAGAAACAATGAGCTCAAAATGAGCTCAAAATGGAGTTACTTGCCCCATCACAGCAAACCAAGACTTCTCCCAGACATGGGACCCTTAAACAATCAATCTGAAATTTCCTGATCAGCACGAGTGAGGTGATCTGTTTAAGGCCCCTGCAGTTCACTTCCCCGCAAAAGATGACCTGGCCTGAAACCATCTTTTCTTCTCTTTTGCGAATAACTTCCTTGCTGCACCCTCCTTCTGCTTGTAAAATCCTTCCATTTTGCAGAGGGTCTTTCGAATTACTAGAGGGGATGGCTGTATCAAATGACTGATATAGGTAATTAGATCTTCAAATTTAGTCAGTAGATTTTTTTTTTTTTAACCGTTGTCTAAGGGGTGTTCGCAAACCTGCACGAAAAAAGGATTTGTTTCCAGGGACGTTTATGTTTGGCAATTGTTAAGACAAATATTCCTGAAGGGGTGGGTCAGGCAAACAAAGTTGCAAGTTAAGGACATAAGGGTACTAGAAGACCAGCACGAATACCTGTGGGACAGCTTGAATAATAATACCATTCATAGGGGGCACCTGGGTGGCTCAGTCGGTTGAGCATTGGACTTCAGCTTCTGGGTTCAAGCCCCGCTTTGGCCTCTGTGCTGACAGCTCAGGGCCTGGAGCCTGCTTCAGATTCTGTGTCTCCCTCTCTCTCTGCCACTTTCCTGCTCTCTCTCTCTCTCTCTCTAAGATAAATAAACATTAAAAAATTAATACCATTCATAGCAACTACTGTGTCATTCTCTACACTTCACATAGATTATCTCCTTTAAATTTCATAACACCATGGGGGCCTATCATTATTAGCCTGATTCTACATGTGAGGAAAGCAGCAGGTTTACAATGCCTACCCTAGGGTTCTGGTTTCAAGGATAGTAAGTGATGTCCCAATATGGTGGACTTGTCAGGCAAATTGCCTATGGTACCTGTAGCTCTGGGGTGACCAGACAGGTATCCATCCAAGATCCAATCAGCCATAGCTGAGTGGACTAGCCATAGCTGATTGGATCCTGGATGGATACTGGCCTCAAAGCCGGCCAATTCATTGGCTAGTCCTATTTTCTCAAGTGAATTAGGAGTCCTGGAGATAAGAGTCTCTATAAAAGCTCTGGAGATAAGGCAGCCATTTTGGATCCCATGCAAATAGATGAGGAGGTAGAGAAAACTCTTGCACTGAGTAAGGCAGACGAAAGAAAGAGCCCATAGGACACTAAGAAATGGGAAAAAAAAAAACAAACAAAACCCAAACACTTCAACTCTGGGGTCTGATAGGCTGGGGCTGGAATCTAGACTCTGTTAATTATGAGTGGGCAGATTATCTAGCTTCTCTAGGACTCTATTTCCTCACCTTTAAAGTAGGACTGTTGGTGTCAGGTGACTTGCTTAGCACAGTGCCTGGCACAGGAGAAGCACTCACTGCATGACAGCCAGTATCATTATTATTAATATTTCTGATGGCTTGTCAGTTCTCCTCATTTCTTTACCTAATTTCCTCTCCAAAAGATTCCAGCACTGTATCCTCACCATAACCCTCCTTTTACTAGAGTGAGACTTGCCGGGAATGCATGGGTTGTCATATGGTACCGAGATAACTTACCCTCTCCCCCGCTTTTTAAAAATAGACTTTATTTTTTAGAGCAGTTTTAGGTTCACAGCAAAACTGAGCAGAAGGCACAGGGATTTCTCATACACTCCCTCCCCGCACACTTGCAGAGCCTTCTCTATTATCAACATCCTCCAAAGTGGTACATTTGTTACCACATTTGTTCAACTTGATGCAGCTGCATCGACCTATCACCCAAAGTCCATAGTTTACATTAGAGTGAAGCCTTGGTGTTTTACATTCTCGGGGCTTGGAAAAATTAATAATGACATGTATCCCCATTATCATATCATACAGAGTGGTTTCACTGCCCTAAATGTCCTCTTCTCCATATATTCATCTCTCCCTCTCCACCACCCCTGGCAACCACACTGATCTTCTTACTGTCTCCATGGTTTCACCTTTTCCAGAATGTCATGGGGTTGTACTCATATGGTACGTAGCCTTTTTGGACTGGCTTATTTCACTTAGTAATATGCATTTAAACGTCCTCCATATCCTAACAGCTCATTTTTAGCACTAAATAATACTCCATTGTCTGGATGTACCACAGTTTATTTATCCATTCACCTACTGAAGGACACATTGGTTGCTTCCAAGTTTGGTAATTGTGAATAAAGCTGGCATAATATCCATTCAGGCTTTTGTGTGGACATAAATTTTCAATGCATTTGAGTAAATACCAAGAAGTGGCATTGTTGGATCATGTGGTAAGAGAACGTTGGGTTTTTTAAGAAATTGTTAAACTGTCTTCCAAAGTGGCTGCACCATTTTGTATTCTCAACAGCAATGGATGAGAATTCCTGTTAATTTACATCCCCACCAGCATTTGGTGTTGTCAGTGCTCTTGGCCACAAACCTCCCCTTCTAAGACTGGTTCTTGAGAGAATGGTCCAGGTCATGTGCGGAAATTGTTCTTTATAGAGTCACAACAAAAGGAAGGCAATATAAATAATTTAATCTCTCAACATTCCATTTCCTTCTTTTTTCATCAGGTATGGCAATCCAGCAAGAATTATTTATTTTATCTTCACCATGTACTTAATACTGCACTGGTGTGTATGTGTGTGTGTGTGTGTCTGTGTGTGTGTGTGTGTGTAGCCCTGCCCCTGGTCAGAGGAGCTGATGGGTTGGTGGAAAAAAACAAAATAACAAACTCAAAACAATTGAAAAATAATGTGATAGTATGTATCAAGTATGCATGTTTCTTCAAAAAAAGTTTTATGTTTATTTTTGAGAGAGAGAGAGAGAGAGAGAGAGAGCAAGAGAGACCAGGTGGGAGAGAGGCAGAGAGAGAGAGGAAGACACAGAATCTGAAGCAGGTTCCAGGCTCTGACCTGTCAGCACAGAGCCCGATGTGGGGCTTGAACTCACAAACTGTGAGATCATGACCTGAGCTGAAGTTGGACGCTTAACTGACAGAGCCACCCAGGCACCCCACGACATGTTTCTTTATAGTCGAATGACCCTTACATGAGGATGTATGAGAACATTTAAAAAACAAATAAAACCCAAACCCAAACCAAAGACATATTTTCTAGCCTCACTCCCCAAATTTCAGATTCAGACAGTCTGAGGAGGGCAATGGTAAATATGAAAAATCTCCTTAGAAACTTTTGTTTTGTCCCAGACTTTGGAACTACAGTTTAGTTAGGATTTTTGGAGTTTGGAGTTCTCAACAATACCTTGTTAGAAGGTTGAAAATTAGACCTGCATCCTAGAAGCTGCGAGATGGAGAGACAAAAAGGCGAATCATTCCAGACAAGGGGAACAGGGGGAGCAAATGCAGGGAATTTGGACTCTCCATGGCATCTACTGGGGGCAGAGGATGGAGTGTGGAATAATGAGGCCTATGAAACAGGAGTAGTGGGTCCACAAGGGAGAGCCACTAGGGCAGAGTTTCAGGCTTAAAATTTGCCTATACATTTGCAGATTCAGCATCATCTTAGCCTATTTTTTTTTTTCTTTTGCAGCAGTCTCTTGTAGGTGGAGCAGTGCTCCTGCTGGGCCTGGTGGCTCTGAGAATGTCTCATTTCTATTCCTGGTCTCTACTGTCAGGGTTGTAAAGCAAATCCCAGCTCCAAATGCCAGGAGGAGACCAATGGTGTTTGCTGAAGGGACACTTCATCTCTGCAAGGACATTCTGGATCAGCTGGTTGAGTCAAGACACCTGGAAAAGCCAGTTCTGTCCAATCTGAGCCAGTCTCGTGCTCGGTGATTGCCTCCAGGAAGCTGGCAGCTTAGCTGACTCACAATTTGGTTTTGTGGTACTGACACCCTCTTTTATAAGAAAGGGCTGTGCAGGACAGAGGAGTCCTAGCGAGGAAGGCTTCTGAGAAAGTAGGAAGATTTTAAAAGAAAAATTTCCCATGTGCCTTTGCTATCTATAACTCTATGTTGAACACCAGCCTGCTGCCTCCCTTCCCTTCCAGTGACCAGCAGCCTAGGCATTGATATGATGTGGAGCTTGTCTTCTGTGAGGGGTTCCTTCAGCTCCTGGGCTCCCACAGCTTTGCCTCCCCGGGACTGCTCTCCTCTGTGTCGATCCCAAAGTCTGGACATGGTCTGTCAACTTTTCCTTTGTCAGGTCTCCGCGATCCTGTGTCCTTTGAGATCAGGCACAGACATTTGACGGATTGAATCTATACAGAGTAAATTCTATAACAAGTATAGAAAAAGCTATAGAAAATTCTACAGTGTTTTGCATTCTGAAAGCTCTCTGAATGAAAATATTTAGGGTCCAGGAATCTATTGTCAATAACTATCATTGGAGTTTCTGACGTCCACTGCCCTTCATGGCTATCTAAACATGGAGTGTCTAGAAACATCTTATTTTAGCCAGAGTGCCATGGTGAGAATTTCTTGCTTCGTGTTGTAGAGTGAGGGAAGAAATGTGTTTTGGATAGAAGGTCCTTCCTAGGCCCCATTGCCCTTAGGTCACCCTCTATGAGAAGGCTGTTGCTGCCAGTGTGCTTGCTGCACAGAATTTGTTATCACTATAGATTCAGACTCAGGTATTTTTCACTTCCAATGTTCAGGTATGATCTGCCTTATGGTTACACTCCTTCTCCACCTCACATAAAGAAGTACAACAAAACAAATAGTCCCATGATCTAGAAACTCAAGAAGCCATACTCGTTTATTAGAAGCGAAGGCAAGAACATTTGCTATGTGAGCCTTTTTTTTTCCCCTTTCTGCATTCACAGACCAGTGTCATTGCTGGGGAAGCCTGGGTTGGGTGCGTGGTTGGGTGACTCAAGGGGAGGGGCACACCCCTCTGTGGAGCATAACTTTTCTCATGAAGTATAAAACATTCCCCAATATTAGACTTTCAGGTCACTCACAGGCTTTCTTTTGAATAAACTGTGCCACTGAATGGGTGAATCCACATTTCTGGAATAGGTCAGACTTCTCCAGAGATATTTGTGGCAAGTGTTTCGAAGTGTGCTGGACCTCCATGTGAAGTAGTGGAGAATCCCACTGAACCTATTTATGGGGATGCACCTGCAAGGGGCCCAGCACAGACCAGGACCTCAGCAAGGGAAATTCTGTGACATGCCACCAATGCTCTTGGTTTCCTTCAAGTACCATGAAGGCAAATGCCTTCACCATGGTTCACCATGGTGACCTCAGTGTTCATAGTAGTTGCTCAGTAAGCCCATGGTGGATAAATACAAATCAAAACCACATTGAGATACCACCTCACACCAGTCAGAGTGGCTAAAATTAACAACTTAGGAAACAACAGATACTGGTGAGGATGTGGAGAAACGGGAAGCCTCTTGCACTGCTGGTGGGAATGCAAACTGGTGCAGCCACTCTGGAAAACAGTGTGGAGGTTCCTCAAAAAATTAAAAATAGAACTACCCTACGACCCAGCAATAGCACTACCAGGAATTTATCCAAAGGATACAGGAGTGTTGATTCATAGGGGCACACGTACCCAATGTTTATAGCAGGACTATCAACAATAGCCAAATTATGGAAATAGCCCAGATGTCCATCAACTGATGAGTGGATAAAGAAGATGTGGTTTATATATACAATGGAATACTACTTGGCAATGACAAAGAATGAAATCCTGCCGTTTGCAGCAACGTGGATGGAACTGGAGGGTATTATGCTAAGTGAAATAAGTCAGTCAGAGAAAGACAGATATCATATGTTTTCACTCATACGTGGAACTTGAGAAGCTTAACAGAAGACCATGGGGGAGGGGAAGAGGAAAAAATAGTTACAAACAGAGAGGGAAGGAGGCAAACCATAAGAGTCTCTTAAATACAGAGAACAAACAGGGTTGGTAGAAGGGGAGTGCAGGAGAGGGGGAGAAAATGAGTGATGGGCATTGAGGAGGGCACTTGTTGGGATGAGCACTGGGTGTTGTATGTAAGAGATGAATCATGGGAATCTACCCCTGAAACCAAGAGCACACTGTGTGCACTGTATGTTAGCCAACTTGACAATAACTTATATTAAAAAAAATAAGCACATGTTGGATAAATGAATTGATTGCCTTTGATGGGCTGAGTATGATGCTAGAGGTAGGAGCTGACTAAGTGTGGTATGGTATGAGTTGACTTAGAGGCATCGATTGGCTAAGACATAGGTGCTGTTCTTGAAGAGTTCTTAGGCTACTATGTAAGGCAAAGAGCTAGGGGAGAAAGCAACACAAAATGTAGCAATGGATTTATGTAAATGTCCTAAGGGAGCTCCAAGGAGGGAGCTAATTGTGTTGATGGGGGCATTCAGGTAGATCAGGGCTTCATGGATAAGGCAAACATGGAGGGCCTGTGAAAGGTTGATAAACGTGAAAGATTGAGAAACATTAGCCAGTCAGAAAGATCTAAAAAGACTTCATACTTTACGAAAGGAATAAAGAATGAGCTGGATTTTGAAGGATGTGGAGGGAATGGCTAGTGACGGGGGAGAACAATGCAAGCAGGATTTCTATTGTTGAGGAACTCACTGTATAAAGGGTCAGGGACCTACCAATGAAAGTGTGAAACAAAGCCTACCACTTCCATACCCTCTGCAGATTTACAGAAGAAGCGACTCTGAGGACGTGTTTCATGTCCCTCAGCCCCTCAGGCAGATCAAGGTCTTTTCAGGGCAGGGATGCATTTCCTGTGGGCTAGACAAAGGCTACCTGGGAGAGATGTGAGGCTGGGTACCATCCAATAAGAGTGGTCCTGTCTCAGAGAAGAGAGGAGAAACCCCATAGAAAAGAGCCAGAGGTACACCGCTTAATGCCCAGGGGATGAGGAAGGAGTTGGAAGAGGCCACCAAGAATAGAAGTATGTTTTCCAGGTCAAAAGGGTCTGCAGGAGAGGTGAGTCTAGGAGAGGACCCATGCAACACTACAAAAGAGAGAAAGAGTTCTCCTACCCAAGGATACCAACATGAACCATATGCCAGGCCCAGGAAGCACAGAGCCATCCATCAAGTATGGTCCTGTGCCCTAACCTCTCCTCACTCCTTTCCTCCTTTTCTCCTTTAGATCTGACAGTGGGGAAGATTGTGGTAGGAAGAGGAAAGCTGATATCAAGCCTCTTGCTCCACTGTGGGCTTCCAGACTGTGGCTGGCCCATGGAGAGAGGATTCAATACTAAGTGGGGTTCAGCCTCTTGACCATTACATGAGACTAGACCTTATTTTGATGAAAATGAGAATGTCTTTGTGCCTAAAGTGACTCCAATACTGTGCTATTACCTAGAAGTGAGCAAAAAAGCCAAAACACCTGCCAGGTTTTTTTTTTTTTATCCAAGGGCAAGGGAGGTTAACACACTGAAAAAAACATTAAGGTTTTTTAGGGGACAAAAACAGTACTGAGTACATTCTGAGTACATCACGAGTCGTACTTATTCAACATGCCTCTTACATATATAAACAGTGCTTGACATGCAGCAGGTGTTTTTCCTGAGTAATGGCAACAAGGTTATAATGATAATACCAGAACCTTCTACATGGAGATACAGAAGTTATAAGAACACCAAAGGCCAAACCTAGAAGTTGCGGTTTGGTGTTGCTACGGAGTACTTAGGCTTGTTAAGTGTTTGACCTCACAAAAGTCACAATTACAAAGTGACCTCAGCGGCCACGTGACATTCCGAATGGGGTGGAGTGTACAGGCAGCCAAAGCCTATAGACGATGTCCCTTTGTGGAGGACAACTAATGATCGATGATTCCTGCTCTTTTATCTCTATAGAAAATGCACTCAAGTTGTTTTAAACCTTTTCACAAGTGAGGATGCAACCCAAAGATTGGCCTGAGGGTGCCTAGGTTGTGACTGACACAGAATAGAGAACGGGACCTTCTCTGTGGTTTCCTCCCTCGCTTTGAGAGTACTTGCCTCTATCCTGCAGAGGCTGGAATTAAACATTTTGTCAACTCCTCGGAAGCTAGGCTTCCGATTCAAACTTGACCAACATGTGGCACTCTTGTCGATTTGGAAGAGAGACATGGGGCAGGGTCCATCCTTTTGCTGCTTGTGAGGTCCAAAAAGCACGTGGAGGCATTTAGCCTTTCCAGAGTCCATTTATCACTTTCTTGGGTGGCGAGGGGGCAGTATGGGGCATTCACTGGTATCGCAGCAGTTGTGGTGTGATCCAGAGCTGGCAGCGGTGGAAGATTCCAGATGTTGGCAGCTTCCAGAGGGCCGCCGTGGCAGTGTGGTGCCAGTGGAGGCGGCAAGGTGGTTGAAGAGGAAGCAGCCCCCTGGATGGGCTGGTTCTTCAGTGTGCTTCCTGAGTCCCCCACTGACAGCTCAACCGAAGAGTCCATTTCTTCAGCCCTTCCAACGATTCTGTAAGCTATTTCATACCCTGAAATAAATCCCTTCCCACCTACACTTGTTAGAAAGTTTAACCCCAGCCGCTACAGCATGGTATGTACAAATACAGAAAACAAAATCAAAGGAGTATGTCTGTGAAGCTAAACACAGGGAGGTGACATTCATCTGTTCATTCATTCATTCATTCATTCATCCCATATATATATTAAGGGCCTCCATGTGCCAGCTACTAGGACAGCTGGCTATTCACCGGGAGAAAAGACCAATGGAATCCTGTATTTATGGTTGTAAAATCTAGTAGATTATTCCTCTTGGCCTCCTCCATTGTGTCTACCTGGCTGAGAGCATTGACTCTTTCCATTTTACTTCTTTTCATTTGGTGATCAGACAGTTGAGCAGCTTGCTCAAGCAAAGAATTTGGTTCCTAGGGAGCCAAGAGTTCCAGGACCAAAGCTGTACTCCCAACCCAGGCCAGTCCTAAACACTAGTGATTGAGTTTTCCCTGCCAGACACCAATAATTAACCAACAAACAGAGCCTACAATTACTCTGTTATCTTAAGATCAGGATCTACTTCCCACATTCCTAGAACAAGTCTCTAAGTACCAGCACAGTAAATTCTCCTCCAAATTCTCGTACTCCAGGAGGATGCATGTATGTATACAGCAGCCATGGAGACGTGTGGCTGAGATCTTTCTTTAAGCGAGAACCCACAGCAAGGCCTGCTGTCAGCAGCAGTTCCCTGGGGATCTGCTTTGGTTTTGGGACTGATCTAGCACTACCCAGGTAGCCCTCGCCAACACTGAGCTCAGGGAGGCCCAGGGGCCAATGGTTTCACCTCTAGAGGCAATCTTTGCACCTGAACTTCCTGCCAATCCTCCTTTCTGCCCTTTACCTTTCATAGGTGTCAGGCCTCTATCATGGTCTGAGGTCTTTCCCTCCTGCCTCCTGTCTTCTTTCTCTTCGCAGGCCTCATCTCCAACAAATCTCTTGGATTCCTAGCTCAGTCTTTTTTTTTTTTTTTTTTTAAGATTTATTTATTTTTCAGTGTGAGAGCGCAAGTGGGGAAAGGGCAGAGAGAGAGAGGTGGGGACAGGGTGCTTCCCGAGGCTCCACCGACAGCTCTACTTACAGCCCATTTCTTCAGCCCTTCCAACGATTCTGTAAGCCACTTCATACCCTGAAATAAATCCCTTCCCACCTGCACATGTGAAGTGGGCTCCACACCAACAAGCAGTGAACCTGATGTGGGGCTTGAACTCATGAACCATGAGATCATGGCCTGAGCTGAAGTCCGATGCTCAACCGAGCTGCCCAGGTGTCCCTCTAACTCGGTCTTGTCTTCTTCCTGGAGGGAGCCAACCAGCCCACTGTGCACCAATACCTTTTCTTTTGAGAGGTTACTCACTTATTTCTCACTTAAGAGGTTTCCCATTTGTGTTTGCCTTTTTTTTTTTTTCTGGATGAAAACTCCCATATCTGAGGTTCTGATTTATTTCATCTAGGCCCTCTTCAGTCTCGCTAATAAAGGAGGTGATGAGGGACCCTTGGAAGTAACCTTTGTAAAACAAATACATTAGGAACGACAGCAGGTATTTGGCTCAAAAATGTTCCGGGGCCTGGCGCATCCTGAGAGAGTTCCTGGCTGCCTTTCATGGAGCAGATCGTCACCGGCAGACTCCGGTGTGTGGCCCCACCCCCCAGCATCTGCTATTGTAATTGTTTGCACAGCAAAAATCAATGACCAAAGGAGAATGTCCTTCCCAACACCCGGGTACTTGGCCTGCATATCCTTCAAGGCCTAACTCATCTGTCTGCTTTGGAAAGTGTTTTCTGCTCTACCAGGGAGCTTGGCCCAGTCCTTCGGTGTTCCTGCGGTGGGGTGGACGCAGTTCCCATGCTGCATGGCAGCTGTTTAAACACATGACACCTCCCTGGCTGGGTTGTGAATCTTAAGGGTGGGATGGTGTCCATCTCAGACATTTTACTATCCTTCTTGTCGGTGTGGAGCTAACATTTTGTAGGAGCCCCATAGGCACTGAGTGAGTAGTAGATGCATCAGGCCTGTCTGAAGCAAGGCGGTGGAGTGGACGCTTCTGAAGGAAGCTCTTTAGTCTGTGATTCCGGTTCCAGCCTCAGCCTGAGGCATTCCTGTGAGCATTAGCTCTTATTCCCGGCATGGGGCAGAGTAATGCACAGAAGGCAGGAGCCCAGCCTTGGTTCCTCGCTGGGTTTCAGTTTCCTTATCTCTGAAACAGAAGATTGGCTGGATAATCTGCCAGGATTTTCTACCTCTCTGACTCCAGGTCTGAGTCTGAGGACAGGTGGCTGTGTCATCCACGGGCTGTCTGCCTCCACGTGGCTAACCTGGGGCTGGACCCTCCCCTACCTACTTGCTCAGGTTCGGTGCAGGGAGAGGCTCTTCTCTCGCCAGTGTGTGCTCAGGCCAGAAGGATCGTAAAGAGGAGGGACAAACACTGATGGAGCAGCTACAGTACCTGGCGCTTTCGCAGAGGGCATCTAATTTTATGCCTCTCCACAACAACTCTGCAAGGTTATTAGTATGATCTCTAATTCTGAAGATGAAGAAATGAGACTCGGCGGGAAAAACAAAAACCCCAAATTGCCATAGGTCACACAGCTAATGGTGGGATTTAACAAGTGTCCAGACTCCTCGTCTGGTCTTTCTGCTGCCGTTTCCCAGGCGGAAGGAAGGCGTGAGTAGAGGTACAGAACTGGAGAGCATGGAGAGTGTTTGGGAATTAGGGAATAGTTGCTGGCAGAGGGCTGTAAAGCAGACGGGGTTTAAAGGGGAAGGGGTGAGACAAGGCTGGCATGGTAGATTGGCCATGCCCATCAGCCAGTGACAGTGGACTTGATAAACTGTATGCACTAGGGAACCATGGACAGTTTTGAGTACAAATAGGACATACTCAGAATTGTATATTACAAAGGTTAATATGGCTTTGGAATAAAATATGGAGTGTGTGGGGAGAGAGGAAAGACCTCTGGGAAAGCCTGTGGGGATAGCCTTCCTCCATGATAAGCCTTTCAACAGTGCAAACCACTGTGCTCCGTGCTGAAAGATACAGAGATGAAATAGATCTGGGTCCTGCCCTCAAGGAACTTATTATCTTAGAAGAGATGACAAGAGGACTCTTAGAGCAGGTAGTCTTATAGGTGTAAGTGCTAAGGATGTACAGCTAATCCCTGTCTCCATTGGATACAACCCACTGTTTCTTTAAGTTTATTATTTATTTATTTATTAAAAAAAATTTTTTTAAACGTTTATTTATTTTTGAGACAGAGAGAGACAGAGCATGAATGGGGGAGGGTCAGAGAGAGGGAGACACAGAATCTGAAACAGGCTCCAGGCTCTGAGCCATCAGCCCAGAGCCCGACGCGGGGCTCGAACTCACGGACCGCGAGATCATGACCTGAGCTGAAGTCGGACGCTTAACCGACTGAGCCACCCAGGTGCCCCAGTTTATTATTTATTTTGAGAGAGAGAGAGAGGGAGAGTGCAAGCAGGGGAAGGGCAGAGAGAGAGGGGGACAGAGGATCTAAAGCGGACTTTGTGCTGACAGCAACGAGCCCGATGTGGTGCTGGAACTCACCAACCACGAGGTCACGACCTGAGCTGAAGTCCGATACTCAACCTACTGAACTACCCAGGTGCCCCTAAACACTGCTGGTTTTAAAGGGGTCAGAAATGAGGTTTTGGATATCTCATGTACTGAAAATTTGGTTTCTTTTCTTACTATTTGCTTGAATGTCTGAATATTTGCCTCTTAGTATAAAAACAAATTGGGACTCCTTGCCTTTTCTCCTCGGTTAAGCCTCCACTCTCCTCCCCACACGTGAATCAGGGTGTTAGAGACCTCAGCAGGGCTCGTGTGTGCTCAGGTCAGTGTCAAGACTGCAGTCCAGAGGTGGGGCTGGCAGACCTTCCTTTGCCGCATCCCCACCTGGAATCAAGGATCCTCTTACTGGCTCCTCCTCTTCTCCACCAAGTCCAGGACCAAATTATCCTGGTGTCATTAGCTCCCCATGGTCTTCAGCTCTCCCTGCCTCCAGGGCTGGTGGAACAGGCCCCTACTTCTGTTTGTCTCTGACTTAATGTGTTTACTGTTCGTTACTTCACAGGTGCCCCACGCCTCACCTCACTCACCCACTCAGTGCTGAAGTATCAGTTCTTGGTATTTAAATAACAGTTTCAGGAGGGGCATTCCTGGCTGTTAAATAGATCTCCTTTGAACTGAACGCCTAGGCAACAGAGGAACCGATGCATTATGATTTTATTTTCTACCTTTAAAATGTTTTCCTTCTCCTTTTGTGTGTTCAAGCCTCTCCCCTGTGCTCAGGACTGTGTTGTAAGACACGGAGCAGAGGGCAGGATTATTTACTCATTTATCGAAAATTTATAGAATGCTCTCTGCCAGGCATTTTCCGGAGATCTTCACCTTTTGGATTCCAGGTCCTCAGCAAGGAGCTGCCACTATCAGATTGGTTCCTGTGCCATTGACCCCGAGCGACTGAAAATCATTCTTTCATTTGCTTTTAGATGTCTCTCCTTCCAATGACCACCTGCATCCCACCAGCAGCTAGCAGGGAGAAACCCCATGGGTTGAGGGCACTGAAACTGAACGGGATTCTAAACTAAGACCAAGCCACAGTGCTTTACAAGGCTCTCTACCCTGGCTATACACAACGTAAGGTGCTATGTCACAGACACGCACGGAGGCAGAGTTTCTCAAGATCCTCAAAATCACCATGTAATAAAGTAAATGTGGAAGAAAAAAGGCTCTGAGAATCAGAAGAGCCTGGTTCTGGTCCCACCTCTGCCACTTTGTCTCAGTCTCTTGATGATTTAAGGGACGGTGGGAGAAATGAGTTTGCACTTCTGGTTTGGGATACGGTGATCCTAAACTCATCACTTCTTTTCTTCTGTCTCTTTTTAATTTTTTTTAAATGTTATTTATTTTTGAGAGAGAAACAGAGAGAGCACGAGCAGGGGAGGGGCAGAGAGAGAGGGAGACACAGAATCTGAAGCAGGCTCCAGGCTCTGAGCTGTCAGTACAGAGCCTAACATGGGACTCAAACTCCCAGATCATGACCTGGGCTGAAGTTGGATGCTGAACCTACTGAGCCACCCAGGCACCTTTCATCACTTCTTTTCTTTTAAAAAAAATTTTTTTTTTTAATCTTTACTTATTTTTAAGAGGAAGAGACAGAGTGCCAGCAGGGGAGGGGCGGAGAGAGAGAGGGAGACAGAATCTGAAGCAGGCTCCAGGCTCCAGGCTCCACGCTGCCAGCACAGAGCCTGACACGGGGCTAAAACCCACGAACCGTGAGATCATGACCTGAGCCAAAGTTGGACGCTTACCTGACTGAGCCATCCAGGCACCCCATCATTACTTCTTTTCTAATAATCTCTCATCTCCGTTTCTTTCCCCCCCCTTCTTTATTTAACCATCTTTTCTCTCTCCCTGCCTTCTCTCTTCCCTCCCCTCCTCAGCCCAGCTTACTACCAATCCTATTACCTCTGTTTATAAGTGACAGCTTCTGGAACATAATGCGCAAGAAACAAGACGATTCTTCCAAGCTCTCAGAGGAATAAGGGAGAGAAAGCCACTCTTTGCCTTTATTGACGAACTCTTGGGGAAACTGAGTCCTTTGTCTTATCAGTTCATGGAAAAGTGGTTATTAGGGTTGAGGTCTCAAAATGCTTGTTCTCCTCTTAGCTGCAAACGTTAAAAGAGGTTTTGGGGAAATCAATGAAGGTGGAAATAAGTTGTGTGTTGCTAGATCTTCTGTACTCCTGGCCTCTCTCCTTGTTGTTTACTACACGTAGTTTACCTAGGCTGTTTGTTATAACTTCTACCCAACCGAGTTGAAAGAAAATAACTATCATGACCAAACGTCATTTACTAAGTTCTTAATTGATTAGAGCACCATGGTTGAAAGTGCATTAGATTGTGAATTTCCTGAGGGCACATGGCACAAGCCTGGCAAGTAGTGGGTGTGCAATGAATGCTTTATTTTGAAGGAGCCAATAATGTGCAAAGTGATACTTCTTACAACCTTCTCAGAGGAAGAGGTTATTGATGATGACTATTAAAATTTTTTTAAATTTGTGTTTGTTTATTTTTGAGAGAGAGAGAGAGTGTGTGTGTGAGCAGGGGAGGGGCAGAGAGTGAGGGAGACACAGAATCTGAAGCAGGCTCTAGGCTCTGAGCTATCAACACAGAGCCCTATGCAGGGCTTGAACTCACGGACCATGAGATCATGACTTGAGTCAAAGTCGGACACCCAGCTGAGCCACCCAGGCACCCAATGATGACTATGTGTTAGAAACAAGATTTGGAGAGAGGGCTTGAGAAGTAGTTGTTTCTGATTTTAAAACTTACATGAAACAGCAACAGTATAAATATGAACTTTGTTTAGTTATGTATTGCGTGAGTCACCTTTATTGAAAAGAAAAAGTATGGAAAAACTGGTGGTCTCAGAAAATTAAACGTGATGTCATGCTCAGGGCTTGCAAGACCAGAAACTGACATGTAAAGGATTTAAAAGGACTATCTTAGAAACAAGAAAGGCAAACTTTGTCACTTAGCATTGTCACAAGTCAGGAGTAGCTAGGGGGTGGGGGTGGGCACTAGCTAAGGCATCTGTGCACATTCTGGGTCCGAACTGGAAGACAGGAATCATATAGCATTTTCTTTGTGTTTAATCTCGGAAGGCTAGAGATTGCCAAAATATCTGAAACATGAACAAAGATAACTGATGTTAATCAGCTGGTGTCATCCAACTGCTACCAAAGCTCACTGTGGTATCACACTGGACTTTTGCTAATTCTGACCAATTGCTTTAGGTCAAGACACTGGATGATTAAGGAAGGAAATGAGAGTCTCAAAGTCACCATATTTCTATGTACCAAAGGACATGTAGGAAAATTTTATTTTAATCTTCGTCCCCTTAACCCAATAAGAGGAAAAAAAGATAGATATGCTGGGCAATATTACTCTGTGAAGGCCTAAATTAAGGTGTATTTCTTCAAGTGGACACAGGGGCTTTGAGGACAGTTGACTGCATTTCCCCCCCAGTAGCAGGATAGAGAGGAAGGGACATTCCACAGGTCCTTTAGTACTCAGAGCTCCACTGTGGTGCAGGATGGTTACACCAGCCCCTAAGTGCTCTCTTGGTTTCTGTGCCTCTCCTTCGATAATCTCTCTCTCACATAGCAGCCAGTCATCTCATAAAAAATGAGAAATCATAAAAAATGCAAGCCAAACTGTGTCGCCTTCTGTATTAAATTGTCCAGTGGTTTTCCATTACCCTGTTATTCTTGCCCAGGTCCAGTCATTATGTTCCTGCCTTGGTCTACTCAGCCCCACAAAACCCTACGAAGCCCTGGCCCCCACCCAGCAATCCAGCCTCACCTCGGCCTACCTTCCCCTTGTAGAATGTGCTCCAGGCACAGTGGCTTTCCTTCAATCCCTTCAGCATGTAGAGCATGCCCCTGCCTCAGGGGCTTTTTATTTTACTTGGTCACTCTGACCTCGGTTCTTTGAATGGCTGCCTTCTTCTCATTTTTTGGATCTTAGTTCACTGACACCTCCTCCGTGAGACCTTGTTGGGTCTCCTAAATTCAGTGAGGAAGTCACTCACAATTACGGTATGTGATTTTACTCTTTTCATAGTCCTTATCACTTTCTAAAATTATTGTGTTTATTTGATGGTTTACTAGTTTGCTGTTTCCTACCACTAGAATGTAAGCTCCGGAGAGCAGGCATGAAACTATCGTATACCGCTATATGCCCAGTGATAAGTTCCTGGCACACAGTAGGTCCAGAATAAATAGTTTGAGTATTTGATGAATGATGAGACCTAACCCATTCCCCCATCCCCATGGCACTGACATGCTCCATGGATGGGCCATAGCTTCCCTTTTGCAAAGTGGGTTGAGGTGCCTGGTTACCTCAGAGAAAGAGCCAGTCTAGGACATACACCAGAGCACTTTTTGAGCACTTAGAGATTAGGGAGGGCTCAGGCACAATATGTGATATCACCCAAGAGGGGCAGTACGATAGATACTCTCCAAAGATGACCACCACCAGTTCCTTCCCTCTTTGCGTATGCTCACCACTTCATCCATCAAGAGGTGTAAACCATTTTCTCTCTCCTTGAATCTAATTGGACTTGTGATTTGTTTCCACTAACAAATAGAAGGCAGCAGACGTGATGTTCTGGGTCCTCCAAGCCCAGGCCTCCAGAATTGACAGGACCTATGTCCTACTTTCTGCAAGCCAGCTGCCACGTAAGAAATCCAAAGCCCAAAGAACACTGTGCTTTGAGGAAGCCCAAGCTATCCATGTAGAGAAACCCAGGGATGAGCACGGAGGCCCTGGATATGAGTGAAACCTCGAATCTTACAGTCCAGCCCACGAATGCAGCCTAGTGATTGCCCTCAGCCCATGCCACCTGAAGTAGAAGAACCCACCAACTGAGCCAAATCAACCTGCGGAATCATGAGAAAGAAATCATTAGTATTTCAAGACACGGTACATGTTGGGGTGTTTGTTTTGCAACAGACAGCTGATGTCAGGCTATTGTTGCTATGAAATTTGGTGTAACCAAATCCTGAGGCTTGAAAAAGTTTTGAGCTTCTCAAGCTTTAATCTGCAAATACATCATCAGGGCATACGTTTTTGTTTGTTTTCTTTTTATTTTTTAAGTTTGTTTACTTATTTTTGAGAGAGAGAGAACAAGTGAGGGAAGGGCATACAGAGAGGGAAACACAGAATCTGAAGCAGGCTCCAAGCTCCAAGCTGTTGTGGCAGAGCCCGATGTGGGGCTCAAAGTCACAAACTGCGAGATCATGACCCAAGCCAAAGTGGGATGCTCAACTGACTGAGCCACCCTGGTGCCCCATCATCAGGGCATGCTGCTAAAAAGCAGTTTCTGATTCTGTAGGTCAAGGGTGGGGTCAAGATTCTGTATTTCTCACCAGCTCCTAAGTGATGCCTTATTCTGATGACAAAATACATGGAACATGCTCTGAATAGCATAGCCAGTCCCCGGCCTCCAGGACATTCCGACTTAGATCATCTTAGAAAACTCATGTGTATTTGAGGAAAGGCTAGTTTGAAAAAGGGTTCTGGTCAAATAAGTTTGGGAAACACTCCCTACTGTATTCTACTACTAGAGATTCATAACGTCTATTAGCTCATTAAGAGCTCCTAGAGCTCCTCCAGTCAGGAAAGCTGTTTGACTCTGAATAGCCCAGTATTTCCTGTCTGTATTTGGTTACACCTACTAATGTCTTCAAGAACCAATATCCTGTGGAATATACCTGGAGAAACACAAAACCACCCGACATCTGTGTGTTTTTAATTAACTTTGCAGATTTCTCATTGTCCCTCAATAATGAATCCTATGTCACACATTTTCACAACCCAGATTTCTTTTTCTCCCCTTGGATCTAACCTAATTCCTTGCCCCCTTGCTGCAGTGTGAGAAGTCCCTGGTCATTTTCCATGGAGAAGGACAACCACATCTCCCCAGTGTCCAGTCCTTTCTGTACTTAAAGGTCTGTCCTCCTTCTCAAGGTCCTAGAACTTCCTGTTCTTCTCACTTTTCTTCCCATTTCCCAGAACCCCATTGTTCTTTTTCCAGCACAACCAGCTGAGTGACCTTTGATCACTGTCTGGATATCTCTAAGCATAAGTACCCCTAGTTGCAAGGTAAACGACACTCGTGGTATTGGGTGAGGTGTTGGTTTTTTTCTTTTTTTAAGTTTATTTTTATTTGTTTTGAGAGAGAGAGAGAGAGAGAGAGAGAGAGCGAGCAGGGGAGGGACAGAGAATCCCAAGTAGGCTCCATGCTGTCAGCACAGAGCCCGATGTGGGGCTCAATCCCACGAATCGAGAGCTCATGACCTGAGCCAAAATCAAGAGTCAGATGCTTAAATCAAGAGTTAGATGCTTAGCCAACTGAGCTACCCGGGCGCCCCAGTATTGGGTGAGTTTTAAATGAATCCATCTGTGTGGAACACTTAGCATAAGGCCTGCCGTCCTAATCACTCACATGTCAGCTCTTGTTGTCATTGTTCTGGGTCTAAGCTCAGTCTCAGAGCCCCGCCTCTCCAGTGTTAAGGATATTCAGGTCCAACTGGGACTGGGGAGGAAGGGAGAGACTGGGGGGTGGGAGGCATGCGGCTGATCAAGACTCATCTAATTCCACAGTCTGATTTGAGCTGCTATTCTTAGCCACCTTCACACCAAATCTTTCCCCTGGTACTGCTAAGCAGCTTCAGAAAGTCCAGGCTAAACTTAGAATCTGAATCTGTGTCTCTGGAAGTCCACCCACCCCTCATCCCTGGAAGCTGTTCTTTGGGGGCTGACACTGGCATTTCAAGGGTTATCTGCTATTTTTGCATTTTGGTTGTCTCTCTGCTGAAACAAACCAGGGATTGTCTCCCAGAAGCCAGACTCGATACTGGTAGGTTTTCCACCACCGCATGGCTCTGAACAACGTCACCTCTGCCGTCTACCCTTCATTCCAGAGACTACCTGTAAATATGGTTGAATTCCTTGCTACTCTTGTAGCTACCCAGTAGCTTAGGAGAGAGCAGGCAGCTTCTCATCCATATTAAAAAGCTATGGCACTTTTCTTTTCACTGGCTCCTCTCTCCTGCCATTTGCAGACCCCACTAATAGCATCGCACTGGAAGGCTCTGCTCCTATAAAGGGTGCACCGAGTAACGCAAGCTGTCCTTAGTTCTCTCTTCCGTGGCCTTAAAAGGAAGCAGCCCTGGTCACAAGACAAACTTCCTTTTCTATGAAGTGGGAGAAGAACCTGATGGATTTTGTTTGCCTTCAAGCCTTATATGGTTTCTTAATGTGTGCAGATCTGATGTGCTTATTGTTACATTTGTTTGTGGGCACAATTGCTGTCCTTCACTCGGGCTCGAACCAAAAGCCAGAGCGTGGAGGGCAACAGGACTTTGGTGTGTGTGCTGTACCTGAATGCAGCAATCCAACTTCTCTCTGCAAGGCTTATATTTCGACCTAACTTTCTACCTAACTTTCTACCTAACACGTCAAGGCTTATATTTCTACCTAACTTATAAATGGAGGAGGACCCATACCAATGGCAGCAAAGATTTAATGTGACCAATGTACCAGGCACTGGGCTAACCAGATACCTTACCTATAATTTCATCTACATGTCCGTTTGTATTCCTTTTTTTAAAAAGTGTTTATTTATCTAGTTTTGAGAGAGAGAGAGAGCACGCGCACTAGGGGGTAGGGGCAGAGAGAGAGGGAGGGATCATCTCAAGCAGGTTCTGAGCTGTCGGTCCAGAGCCTGATGTGGGTCTCAAACTCACGAATGATGAGATCATGACCTGAGCCAAGATCAAGAGTTGGACACTTAGCCGACTGAGCCACCCAGGCTGCCCCTGTATTTCCTTTTTCCAGGAGATACCTGAGGGCTCTAAGGGGTGAGAGAGGTGACATAACTTGCCCCAGGTCACAGCCTGTCAGTGAGAGAGCTGAGATTCACCCCAGAGCCCGGGGGGGGGGGGGGGGGGGGGGGGGCGGGGCGGGGGGCTCCTGAGTCTCACGCTTGTCCGCGGCAGGTGGAAACCAGGATGTTGTCGCTCCTATTTGAAAATACTTGGGAGTGAAGTCATTCCACAGGTAAGTCTGACACATCTTTTGGGGTTTCGTGACCCTGAGACAGGAAGTTTTAGCCTGAGGTTTCCAACTATTTGTGTCTGAGAAAAATCTGTGTGCTGGAACTGGAACCATTATTATTTTCTCGTTAGCTTCCCACAGATAGGAAACGGATCCAGAAAAGTTGCGACTTGGAAGTGCAGTTCACATATGGTGCTAGTCTTAGATCTGTGTGGATCCAGAGAAAGTTTTTATTACCAGGTTTTATTATTTCGCTTCTTCAATGGATTATAAAGTATAAAGTGGCAATGACTTTGGTCGCCAGGTGTTTTGGCCCCGCATTGTACTTAAGGGCCTTGCTCCTCCAAGTGTGTCAAGGTCGAGCAGCAGCAGCGGCATCACCTGAGAGCTTACTAAAAAGGCAGACTCTCAGGCCCCACTCCAGAATCATGGAACCAGGATCTGCAACTTAACAGCATCCCAAGCTTATCTCCATGCAGAGGAAGTTTGAGAGGCACGGTTTTACACGCCTTAAAACTCGAGGGTGGCCTAGTGCTAAGACAATGGTTCACCAGGGCGGCTGCGCCTTAGAATCACCTGGGTAACTTTAGAACATATTAAAGACTGGGCCGCCCTGCTTTGGAGTCTGCATTCATTTATCTAGGATGGGAATGTTTGAAAAAGTTTATTGGGTGCAATCAGGGCTCAGCCCCACTGCCCAAAGGAAAGCAGAGTCTGGCTCTGGAGCATTATACGTGCCATCGCGAGGACGTGGATCTATATGAGGACAAGGGCTCTCTCTGCTGGACTCTCTAAGTCAGCATGGATATAGACAAGGTTTAAGGAAGGACAGTGGAATAAATACTGAAGCACAAAATGAAACTCTATCATGTGTGGATTAAAAAAATTATTTTTAATGTTAGAGAGAGAGAGAGAGAGAGAGAGAGAGAGAGAGAGAATGAATCAGGGAGGGCAGACAGAGAAAGGGAGACACAGAATCTGAAACAGGCTCCAGGCTCTGAGCTGTCAGCACAGAGCCTGACGCGGGGCTCAAACTCACGAACTGGGAGATCATGGCCTGAGCTGAAGTTGGATGCTTAACTGACTGAGCCACCTAGGTGCCCCTAGATTTTCTTTTTTTTCCTCTTTTTCTTTTTCTTCTTCTTCTTCTTCTTCTTCTTCTTCTTCTTCTTCTTCTTCTTCTTCTTTTGAGAAAGAAAGCAATGAAAAGGGAGCCATGGGGATTATGTTCAGAGTCAAGATTTGGAAAAATGCGCCATTATTCTTCCAACTCTGTGGAGGGAATGCTTATGGAGAAGATCTAATGTCCTTCATTCAAGATTTTAACATCTTTTATTTAGGGCATGTGTATGCTTTAAAGTAGCCAGATTTAGCTAATCAAAAACAGGACGCTTACTTAAATTTGAATTTCAGATGAACAAAGAATACTTGTTTAGTATAATTTTCTAGTATGCAATATTTGGGACAGACCTTAAAAAATTATTCACTGTGTATCTGAAACCCAAACTTAACTGGGTGTTCTGTATTTTATCTGCCAACCCCAGCCTGTTTAAAATGGTGAATCTCAATCAATGCTTCTGGACACAATGATACAGTCAAAAAAGATACCCTTAGTGGGGTGCCTGGGTGGCTTAGTCAGTTAAGCACCTGACTCTTGATTTTGGCTCAGGTCATGATCTCACCATTTGCGTCGGGCTCCGTGCTGACGGTGTGGAGCCTGCTTGGGATTCTCTCTCTCCCTTTCTCTGTACCTTTCCCACATGTACTCTCTCTCTCTCTCTCAAAATAAATAAAAAAACTTAAAAAACAAGATACCCTTGGTAAACTGTGAGGGTGAGCAGCCATGTGGTGTGTGTGAAGAGTATTGAAGGGATGGGGACCCTTACCATGGGAAGTGAGGAGAGAGGGATAAAAACTTCATTAATGGTAAAGAGAATGAGAAGAATCTCCCCCCAGTATGTTAGGGAAAATTCACCCATAAGTTATAGACTAAAAACACTGAAGAATGTTTCATGGAGGAAAATTTTCTTCCTTGAAAAATTGATTTTTTTGTGTTTAAAATTATAGAAGAGATACATGTTTATAAAAATTCCAGCTGCACAGTCAGGTATAAAATAGAAAGCCAATGTATCAGAGCCTTTCTTTATCACCCCTAGAAGTTGCTACTCTGAACTTTCACTTGGGTATCCTTCCGGAAATTTCTTGGGGGTGGGTTAACATGTGTATACGTAGGATGTTTTTTATTTCAATTTTTTAAAACTTTAAAAATACTTCTGCAAGTTGCTTTTATTTTTACTTAAGAGTAATCTTAGATATCTTTTCCTATATGCACATGTAGATGTACTGACCTAATTTTTTTAATAAGTGTATTACAGCTTGTTTACATATAAAAATTTTTCATTTATCCTTTATTTGAGGGACACTTAAAGGTACTTTCTCTGTGCAGTTTCTTCTGTGCAGTGCCTTAAGTGGTTGCTTATCATTCATTGTCAATTCATCGTCAATACTTGGTATCAGTCCAAATAATCATCTTCTCAGAGGGGTCTCCCTGTTCCCTGTCCTTCCTTTTTTCTCTCTCTCCCTCTCTTCTTTCTTCCTGTCTTATTTCATTCCTTTCTCTTTCTTTCTCCCTCCCTCTCTCTCTCTCCGTCCCTCCTCCTCCCTCTTCCTCCTCTCCTCTCCTCTCCTCTCCTCTCCTCTCCTCTCCTCTCCTCTCCTCTCCTTCTTTCTGTTCTCTACTACTGCCATTTAAGCCTACAGGCAGGAATGCTGTCTTCTAATAAGAGAAGAAGATGGGCCAAACTAGGGCAGGGGCCAGAAAGATTTGAAGGAGTGGTCTTTTCTGATGGGAAAACTTAGTTGGGTGTGATGTTTTTCATCAAGATCAGGAATCTGCAAACTATGGCCTGTGGACCAAATCTGGCTCACCACCTATTTTTGTAAGTAGTTTTATTTGGAGACAGCCATACCCATTCTTTTACATACTGTCTATGGCTACCCTGGTGCTACAGTGGCACAGTTGAATATTTGTGACAGCGACTGAATGGCCGGAAAAGCCAAAAATATTTTCTTCCTTATTCTTTACAGAAAAATTTTGCTGGTGCCTCATCAAGATTAACAATATCTATATATTCTAGATATAGGTCTTAGATGCTCAGATCGGTGGCATTATAAAAGACAGCAAGGTTTGTCCCTATCCTCTGGGAACCAAGGGCCAGTTTTCCCATTAGCCAGAGGCTGCTTTTTCCTTGAGCTTTGTCCTAAAGTCCAGTGAAGTGAGGAGTCATAAAATGCAGAAGCCACGATACACAGCTTGGAAAGGGTGATCGGGAAGGAGACTGTCATCCCTGGCCAACTCTCACACAGCTCAATTCCTCAAGAACCATCCTTTGACTTTGCAGAGCCCACACGACTGCCCCTCTCAGGACACTGCCTCCTTGACTTCAGAGCTGCTTGTATCCCAGTCTCCTATCTTAGATTGGACTTCCTTCAAGAACAGTTCAAAGTTTTCTGATTTTCCCTAGCAAAAAGGAGAGCAGCAGTGACACAACACTGCTTCAGAATGCCGGGGGACTTTATACTTGCATGCACATGGAGACCAATCTCAAAGAACCTCAGAGTGAGAAACCTCACCTTTGTCAGACAGCCTTTACCAGCATTCCTGTTGCTAGGATACACGTCATCTGATTGATATTTCCAAGATCTTGGTTGAAATCCCTTTGTTTCCTTGGTCTTAAGGCTAAGTCTTCAGGTTTTTATGTTTTAAGTTGAGTCTGTGGTCGTGTCAAATCAAATGAGTTGACATTTTCAACAAGCTGAAAACGTGCCGAAACATCATCCCTCTCTTAGTGACGCAGACTTTCCATTTTGGTGAATGGCTCTACAGTTCCTCACTTCAAGATCCTGGGTGAAGGGGAGTTTCCTTGCTGACTTCTCAGCTTGTTTTTTCTTTTCACCTACCCACTTAAAAATCATCTTTTGGTGTATAAATAGGTCCTACTTATTTCTAGAGTCGAGAGTTTGTTTGTAGGTTGTTTATTGGGATGTCATCATCCAAACACAGTGCCAGGCTGCTCAGTGGAAAGCTAATTTCCTTTCGAAAATTGCAATTCTGAAAGCTGCACATATTTTATTGCCATCATCAATAGGAACTGAAGCACATGTATCTTCACGCTGAGTGATACACCAGCAAGCTAAATAAAAATGATCTTACTCTTGCAACCAAAAATAGATAACACTGATGGGAACTGACCCCACTGTGACACACACAAAATTAACTTTCAGGGTCTCTGAGCCATCATCCTTCAACAAGAGGCCTGGATGACTGCCAGTCAAAAGAAGCAAGCCATATGCATCTTAAGGCTCTTTGAGTAGAAGAAAGAAGTAGTAGTTTCAAATAAGTTTCAAATTGAAAGTGACAAGGGCAGATGCTTCAGTTTGTAGGCAATGATTAACAAACGAGCTATTTCATGCACTGGCAAATCTAGGTAGTGTGCTTCAAGACGCGTAGCTTAGGGCAGTGATTCTCAACTGGGATGGTTTCGTACCCACCCCCCCCCCCCCCCCGCCTTGCCCCACGCGCTACCAGGGAATCTCTGACAACGTTTAGAGAGATTTTTGATTGTCACTATTGGAAATGGGATGCTACTGGCATTTAAAGAGGCCTAAACAGGGGCGCCTGGGTGGCTTGGTCGGTTAAGCGTCCAACTTCGGCTCAGGTCATGATCTCACGTTCCGTGAGTTCAAGCCCCGCGTCAGGCTCTGTGCTGACCGCTCAGAGCCTGGAGCCTGTTTCGGATTCTGTGTCTCCCTCTCTCCCTGCCCCTCCCCTGTTCATGCTCTGTCTCTCTCTGTCTCAAAAATAAATAAACGTTAAAAAATTTTTTTTTAAAGAGGCCTAAACATCCTACAATGCACAGGACAGCACCCCATCACAAAGAATTATCCAGCCCCAAATGCCAATTGTGCCAAGGTTGAGAAACCCTGTCCTAGGAGTTCAATTCTTTTACAGTGGTTGGTGATCCGCCCCAGCAGCCAGACAACACTACACACACATTTGCAGTAAAGTGTCTGCAATGAGACACGGTGAAGCCCATTCTCCGTGGGTCTCACGTGGAAGAAGAGGTAGGACTCCAGGAGTGTGTAGTGCGATGGAAGGGAAAATCTGCAGTAAGCTGGAGTGGGGCTGGGCTTCCCATGCCCAAGTTTGTGGAATGAAAAGTTGGCTCTGAGAGAAACCAAAGAGTTTGCTAGAAAATAAGTGGGCCTAGAATTGGGGCAGCAGAGCATCTGGTGCCTGGGTGGCAGGTGAAGATTTTTGACCAGTGCACAGGGAGCATCATGTGCTCTAGCCTCTGCGCCCACGTTTGCTCCCGGCATGATACTCCATGAGGCACCTCCCCTCCAGGGAGGGAGAAGGATTTCCATTGCTCCTGGTCCATCCTCTTCTTTCAAGTTCCCTTTCTAGATGGACCTATAGGAAAGCAGGAACATGCAGTCTCCTGGAGGACCCTGGGCAGCTCACAGCAAGTGAAGAGAATTTAGGGAGTGAACTCCTAAACACAATCATTTCCCCAAATTATACAACCTTGCTAAAACAATTCCAGTAAAAATCAGGAACTAGATGAGATTGCTTGTCATCAATACTGCTACTTAATATTGGCTTAAAGATTCTAGTGAGTGCAATGGTATTTAAAAAATAAATAGTTCGCATAAACTTTGGAAAAGAAGAAATCAAATAGCTTCTTTAAAAAATTGTTTTTAATGTTTATTTATTTTTGAGCGAGACAGAAAGACACAGTGCAAGTAGGGGAAGTGCAGAGAGAGAGGGAGACACAGAATCTGAAACAGGCTCCAGGCTCTGAGCTGTTAGCACAGAGCCTGACATGGGGCTCGAACTCACGAACTGTGAGACCATGACCTGAGCCAAAGTCGGATGCTCAACCAACTGAGCCACCCAGGTGCCCTTAAACAAAATAACTTCTGCTGGATCTGCAGTTGTGTACTTAGAAAATTCAGGTCTAGAAAAACAACAACAACAACAACAGAATGTATAAAAGGATTGTGTAGGTGGCTATGTATAAGTGCATAGAAATCATTAGCTCTTCCCCATATTGCCACAAGCACCTAAAATAAATATGCAGAAAACATTCCATTCTCAGTAGTAATGACAATTATAAGAGATTTATAAAGGTATACTTTGTTCTTGGACAAGAAGGCGGAGAATTATAAATAAAATTTCCTAAGCCTAATGTAAAAATTGAATCAAGCTTTAGTGAGACTCTCAATAGATTTTCTCTTGGAATCAGATAAAATAATCTTAAATATCACATAGAAAAATAAATGTCCAAGAATATCTTTAAAATGAGAATACAAAGAAGGGAGGCTTTTCTACAGTTGGATTTGCATTTCCAGATAGCAGAAAACTTTGTAATCATGTAAATATGAGGTTGTGTTAGGAAGAGAGAAATAGACAAGCATCACAGAATAAGGAAGCTAGAAAACGACTGAAGTATATGCGAGGACTGTATATACTTTAAAGGTGATTCAAGGGGAAAATGATGGACTTTTACATAAATGCTCTTGGTACAAATGTTTCTTCATCTGGGTAAAGATAAAATTAGACTCTATAATATCATGTTCAAAAATCAAATTTCAGATGGATTAAAGATGCAAATGCAAAAAAATACAACAAAATACAATAAAATCTAAGAATCCTCGTGAATAATCTAGGATATAGGACACTTTCTTAACTTAAACCAGACACTATAAAAGAATATGTAAATATATACCTATGTATGCAAAAATAACAGCGAAGTCAGAGGAGACCACGAGTCATGTCGAGGAACAAATGGTAAATATGGAAAAACATAGCTCCAATGTAGAAGACAGAGCAAGATTTTGTCTGAAATATTTGAAGAGCTCTCACAGATCCATAAAACACAAGCCATCCAGCAAAACTAAGGCAAGGGAAATAGAAAAAGACAATTCACTAGGGAAAAATAAACATGGTAACAAATACCTGAAGAAATGCTCACTCTCACTCAGGGAAATGCACCATAAGTAACAAAAAGCGATCTCCTTAGTCCCACCAGACTGGAAACAATGTCTACCAGACAAAACACATATTCCCTCCGAGCCAGCAATCCCTTTCCTGGGTATGTATTCCACAGAAAGAAAACACCAAAATGGGAAGCTCCACCTCTAGATCTTACTGCAGCCTTGTGTGTAGTGCTAAAATTATCCAGAGACAAGTAAGGGCAAGTTAAGAAGGGAATGGATACAAAAATTATGGGCCCGTCACACCATCCTATATTGTGCAACTTTAAAAAGAATTTAGAACTACGCCATTTGACTTGGGGGGATTTTTGTGACATTATGTTGATTGAGAAATGCATGATGCTGGAAAGCTTGTGTAATAGAATTTCCATTGTTGTTAAATAAGTAATGACCCATCTTCAGTATATGTACTAGTGTGCATGTGAGCATGGAGAAAAAGACACAGAAGGAGACCTATGAGGCTCAACACTCTGCCGGGAAGAAGTATGGAAGAGAAGGCCAGAAAGAGAAGAAAAGAAAGAAAAAGACTGCAACACACCCCTACTCCCATATCTATGACATGATTTAATTTACACTTTAGAGATATTAATATTATATTTATGTGCATATTTATTTTTATTTATATGTGTGCATACATATGCACCCAGTGTAACTGCGTGGTCAAAGAAGAAATTAACACAACCATGATTTTCAAAAACATGCTAATACTACCTTGAATTTATATAGCGGTTTTCTCTCAAAGACTTCTTAATGCTTTTATGTACGGCATTATTCCATCCTTGTGACTTCCAGGGAGGTGTGACCTTTAAATGTCAAAGCCGCCAGTGCTCTCTGCCCTGGCTCCAGTGATGGACGTCTGCATGTCATGGTGGCAGCAACTGCCCATCCTCTCTGCGGGAGAGGGTGCCCAGAGCTGGGCTTTGTGGCTGGGCTCCTCCAGCCTGCAGGGCTCAGAGTTTCTCCCGGCTCCTTTGTAATGCACCTGCTCCTCTAGATACAACTCACTTAGATGAAAAGCAAACCTCCAGGCTTTCCCCAGGTTTGGGACCCAATCAAGGCACAAGGGTAAAGAGAGCAATCAGTCAAGGGAAAGCCTGATGAAAGACTTCGGGGGACCGTGATAGGTGGGTCACTAAGTGAGAGAGCTAGCTCCAGTGGATAATGAACGCACTGTTCAGTACAGTAAAAGCAGTGGGCTCCTCCCTACGGAGGCTGCATGAGCTGGTGTGAAGAGCTTGGGTTTGGAACCCAAGAGTCAAGAATAAACACTTGGTTTTACCACTTCCTTGGAAAATGATTTAACTTTACTGAGCTTGAAAACCAAATCCTCCCCAAATAACTCTTATTTGCTAGATTATTGCAAGGTTATAACGAGGCGTGACTACGAAAGCATCTAACACTGTCTGCACACAAGAGGAGCTTAACCAGCAGATGGTAGGAAATCAGGGTATGGAGAGCCTGTCAGGATTTGGCCCTGTGTTGTCTCCATTTCTCCTGACCCACCTCTCATGCTTTCTTCAACCACTGATTGAATTGCTATCATACCAAATATTGGGCCTCGGACCTCTCAGAGTTTAAGGAAGGACACTGGGAGGAATACAGATGCCCCACAGGGGGCTAAGGGCTTTTAATCGAGGTACGTACAGGGTGCTATGAGCATAGGAGGATAATGTCACATGTGTGCAGGGGCCAGGAAAGGTTAAAAGAAAGAGTGATACTCGGGAGCTCTGCTGGTTGACTGGGAAAGGGAGAATAAGTAGTAAGGGGTGTGATGTGCCAGTGTGAAATAAACTTACAGACAGGAAGACAGATATGTTAAAACAAAAAAGCCAAAAGATGAAAAACCGTTGATATTTATAGCTACCATTTTTGGTTTAAAAACTAACGGGATTTGACAAAGAATTTTGTGCAACTGCTTTTTACCCAGGCTTTGCAACAATGGTTTAGACCCTGTACAACTGAAGCATAGAATCAGTTTGGCAGTTTATAGGGACAACTTAATAAGATCTTTTAAATCAGAAATCGGGTGGATAGCGAGGCTTCAAGATGGCTCCCAATGATCCCAGCCTGCTGATTTTCAAGCCCTTATGTAATCCCCTCTCCTAATATACCAGAGTTGGTCTGTGTGACCAACAGAACATGAAAGATGTGAGGGTGTGTCACTTCTGAGATGAAGTGCCAAAATTCAGTGGCTCTGTCTTGGGCTCTCTCTCCTTCTTGGATCACTGCCTCTGGGTGAAGCCAGCTTCCAAGTTGTGGGGATACTCAGGCAGACTCTGGAGAGGTCCACGTGGAGGAGATAAGGTGTGCCAACAATCATGGCTCGAACCTGGAAGTGCATCCTTCAGCCATCAAGCCTCAGATAACTGCAGCTCTGGCTGACAGCTCAATTGGAATCTCATGAGAGACAATGAGCCAGAATCACCTACCTAAGCTGCTTCCAGATTCCTGACCCAGAGAAGCTGCAAGATAATAAATATTTGCTGTTTTAAGAATAATTTATTATGCAGCAATAGGTATTCATTCCCAATTCTTTACCTTTTTCTGCATCAAAGCCCTTTGCTATACAGTATTGCAGTCTCTCCTACTAGAGGCAGAATATATTTTCGTGCCCTAATCATCTTGAACTTGGTCATGTAACTTGCTCTAGCCAAGGATATTTGGGCAAATATGACAGCATGTCCATTCTTAGCTATCTAGGCCTTAGGATGTCTGTGTTTCCACCTACTTTTCTGGAAGCTTCCATCTTCCTCCATGAAGAGGAGCTACCAGCTACCTCTCTGTAGCTGATGCCCTTTGAGCCTGGGCCCCATAAAGGGAACACATTAACAGAGCCACTCCTGCCAATTTGCAAACGTGGGACACTGAGAACAAATTATTGTTGTTTCAAGCCACTAAGTGTAGGGTGATTGTTACATAGAATTAATGTGGCAATAAATGATTGCTGCTGTCCCCTTAGACATGTGAGCAGAAGAGGGATATGAAGATTGGAAATTACCGACAAGATTGGAAATTCAGGTAATGGCTACATTTGGAAGGGCCCTGAGAACCAAGTTATGGAGCTCAGATTTTATTCTGTGTGTCCCTCAGGACAATTCATTTTAGGAAGAACACTTTGGTGACAGTGCAGAGCATGGATTAAAGAAGGCAAGACTACAGGCCAAAGTCCAGGCAGGCAACTTTGCAAGAGTCCACAATGAGATGTTGAGATGTGACAAGGGCCTGAATGAGGGGACAGGCAGTGACAATGAAAGGAGAAGATTAATTTAAACTTGAGACTATCTTCTGAAACAACTTCTCTGTTTACCAAGGAAGTGTATGAGGAGAGAAAGTCTCCCACTGCAGACTTATGCCTGCCTTAGGCCAGAAAGCCCACTGATAGGAAGGGCTGGATGAATTGATTGCATTTCCAGGCAGATGTCATTATTCACTCCTTTTGGATCTTTGAAAAAAGTTCAAGTTACTCCATCGGATGTTGGGCAAATCCACTGTCCAAATGCCTGACAGGGTACATCTGAGCCTAAAGTATGTGTTCCACCCTGCTTTCAAGAGAACGTTCCCTTTGCATACATGTAAACAATTTCCCTTTCTCTCTTTGACCCTACTCCAGCCATTTCCTCCAAAGTTAGACAATTATAGATGAGCTGTGGGTTTCTTTGGTAAAAGAATTCTCAGATGAAGTTCAGAGGTTGCCTATGGAAAATTTGGTTGGAATAAGACAAAGACTTCCTGAGGAATCTTTTCAGTTTCTACCACTAGATAGGGATTAAAATGAATATTACAAGTAGGACAGGTTTGGAATACTTTTCTCCTCACTCTGAAGTCACAAGCTGGGCTAGCAAAACTTGGATCCATCTGGTATTGTCTATACATTGACATATTAGCTGGGAGAAGGAGTCATGTTATTGCCAAAGAGTGGGAGGTGCCACAGACTATCAAACCTACATTTTGGAACAAAGGTGTGCTTTTTGCACATGGGAGTACACTAAGCAAAGCCTAATAGATACTTGTTAACATGAAATATTCATAGAATGAGATTGGTTTAGTCCCCATTTGTCTGGAAGAATTACAAAGTCTATATTCTTAAAAGTAAAGATGCAATTTGGGAAACCTGTAAATGGATCAGGGATTTCCAGATGTTAAGAGACTTAGAGTCATGAGAGACGGTGTCCTACTACTCTGGCGTCTTATGATACAGTCTCAGGCCAACTTGTGATGTGATAAAGGGCAATTCATGTGCTCTATGTCTCAGTTTCGTCATATTTCATTATAGAAATTTCCCTACTGGTCTGTTGAGAGAATTAATCAGCATTTGCAAAGAATTTATGATGACCTTTGATAACTGGACAGCAACTAGTGTGCAATGTAATAGCCATTTCCTCCAAGTTAGGGGAGCATGGTTTGCTGTGGGCCTCTTTGGTAAATAAACTCTGAAGCTTGGGACCAAAGAGAAAAACAGTATTTTTGGGGTGGTCTGAAGTGGCAGGTTTTACATCTGGTAGTAAGATTCAGGGCTTCTATCATCCAGGAGCCTGAAACGACTTGAAGAGAAGTTTGAGTTAAGCAAGGGGTTAAGTACAAAGACCCATTCTGAAACCACAACCACCTGTTACCTTGAATATCACAGCAAAGCTAGCTTCATCAGAATGTTTTTTGGAAACAGTGCCGTTAAGTCAACAAGGGCCACCAATACCGGTGATGGCAATGACTCCATGGGTCACGTGCACATTAGCCTCATGATAAGGACTCAGGGTCTGTTAGTGCCGAATGTGGTTGTTCTGAGAGGTAAACACAAAAATTCTACTCACAAACTGTAGTTAGACATTGGGACTTGTTGGGATTAAAAGAAACACAACAGGATGGGGCGCCCAGGTGGCTCAGTCAGTTAAAGCATCCAACTTTGGCTCAGGTCGTGAACTCGCAGTTGGTGGGTTTGAGCCCCATTGTCAGGCTCTATACTGACAGCTCAGAGCCTGGAGTCTGCTTCAGATTCTGTGTCCCCTTCTCTATCTCTGACCCTCCCCTGCTTGTGCTCTCTCTCTCTCTTTCTCTCTCTCAAAAATAAACATTAAAAAAATTAAAACAAACAAACAAACAAAACAGGGGCGCCTGGCTGGCTCCTTTGGTGGAGCGTGTGACTCTTGATTTTGGGTCATTAATTCAATCCCCACGTTGGGCATGGAGCCTACTTTAAAAAAAAAAAATTCTGTGTTTTTTATCTAGCTCCAGGGGCTCCACCAGGGGACTTTCACAGCATGTGAAAGCAGGAAATGTCCTCAGAGGATCCTCACCTTGGAAATGAGGAGTAAGGGCAAAAAGGTGAAGTGACTACTACCCAAAGTCATACAGCTGTTTGGGATCAAGCTGGAGCCTAGCACCAATTAGGTCTCCTAATTTCCAATCTATTGATTAATTTTACTCTTTTACCACTTTTGTTCCTGACTCCTTGAAATTGATCATATCCCACTCTGACTCCTAGAAGGAAACACCTGCCTCTTTCAAATGAGTAAGTAGATAAACCTGCTTCCAACATGCTTTCTCCATCCCGAGGAACTTCTTGGAAGTCTGTCGGACTCCAGGCAGAAGAGTTGCCCATCTACTTGGGCTTCTCCTTCATCGAACTCACCGGACCTGGACGTTTTTCTCTACATACTCTCCCTTCCCCCCGACCTACCCAAGTAGTAGAAAATCTTTCATGCACGCATTTTATGCTACAATCCTCAAGGAATATTTGAATTTGGTAGCTCTTTTTAATATAAGAACCCAAGGGGTGATTCTTCGTAATAAGCAAGAACTTAGGGAATCTATTTGGGTAGTTCAGTTAGGACAAGTTGATTTTGTTGTGCTCCTGAAAATCGCACCTTGTAGCTGGCCCCTTAAACTGCCTGAGTACACAGCAGAACTTGGACCCCACTACTCTGCCTTAAAGAAAAATGGTGACTCATAGTTTTGGGCATGTTTTCATATCAAGTAAATTAGTGCTATTATAGTTATAACCCTTTCTGTGGGATACAAAGCAGAGAAGTAGTGATAGAGGTGGGTAACCATTAACATGATGACCAAATGGTAGCCTATTGCAAAAAGTAAAGAAAGTTAGAACACGATTTTTAAATCCTACTACCTACTTTGCAAGTGTCTATTAGTTAAACGGGGTATTATAACCTCTCTGCAATATGATTGCACCTTACTTTTACATGCCATCGCACCAGAGAATAACAATGGGACACTTTCTAATACTATCCTTTGTGACCTTACACAAGTAAACTGTCTTTCCCTTATCCCTCAGTCTCATTATCTGTAAATAGGGTTAATACTGCTTATCACATCTAAAAATCAGGCCCTTTGAACTTAACTACCCTACATTTTCTTAAATCAATTACATCAGTTATCTACTGCCACACTAAGGTTGTATAACAACAAACCACAACAATTTCAGTGGCATACAAGGATGCCTTTTGTCAAAGGTTAGGATACCCACTGTGACTATTGTGAGACAGACTTAAGCCAAAACTCTATTCATCAGAATCGTATTCACTCAATCTCCTATAAAATTTTACTCTGACTAGTACACACAGTGTTGCTTTGGATCTCCAGGAAATTAGGGAATGTCCAGTATTCCCTGAAAAGTGTGATTATTTTTCCTTCTCTAGTGCATAGTCGCCTTGATAAATGGCCATAGGTGCCTTTGGGGAAAGTCAGGAAGATTTACAATATAAGTTGTCTGCAGAGCAGAGTTCTGATTCAGGGGGACCCTTCTTTATTCAAGGGATTCTGGGTCTGTGAGCTGGCTCAAGTCTGGGAATTTGTTGTGACATTTCTAATGATGTAAACTAGCAAAATCATTCAATTCTTTTGGAGTTTATTGTACCTCCTTATGATCCATGCTTTGTACATTGCTCTCTTGGATCTTCTGGGACTTGAGTCTAGTTTTAGGAGCAGTAAGAGGTGGTAGAATTAGGTCTGAAGGAAGATCAGCAATTCCCTGCCAGGCAAAATATCTCAGGGGAGGTGATTACAGGTTCTTCAGGCAAAAGCAAACTAACCTCCTTAGACAGGGAAGATGGGCTGCCTCTCCTGGAAAAGGAGGCTTAGTAGAGCTCAAGGATTCAAGTTGCCCAGCTTCATTAGATTTTACCCATAAATCCCTTTCCCGATATTCAAGGTCCCACTCTTTGCCAAATAATATTATAATGTGGGAAGCTATGTGACAGGGAAGTCAATTTGCAGTGTAGTTCAGCCACCTACAAGAGAGGATTTTGGGTGTGTTTTTGGAAATCCTGGCCATAAGGCTGTAGGAGATAAGGGTTTTTATTAGGGAACTCCTATATTTTGGGCCCTTTATGCAGATCTTGAGCTGAAACTTTCCCTGATTTCATCATTTTCTTTCCCCAAGTCCTTCAGTACACTTAGAAACAACCAACCAAACCACTCCCAGAACCAAATTTTATTTTTTTTTTAATATATGAAATTTATTGTCAAATTGGTTTCCATACAACACCCAGTGCTCATCCCAAGAGATGCCCTCTTCAATACCCATCACCCACCCTCCCCTCCCTCCCCCCCATCAGCCCTCAGTTTGTTCTCAGTTTTTAAGAGTTTCTTATGCTTTGGCTCTCTCCCACTTTAACCTCTCTCTCTCTCTTTTTTTTTTTTCCTTCCTCTCCCCCATGGGTTCCTGTTAAGTTTCTCAGGATCCACATAAGAGTGAAAACATATGGTATCTGTCTTTCTCTGTATGGCTTATTTCACTTAGCATAACACTCTCCATTTCCATCCACGTTGCTACAAAGGCCATATTTCATTCTTTCTCATTGCCACGTAGTACTCCATTGTGTATATAAACCACAATTTCATTATCCGTTCATCAGTAGATGGACATTTAGGCTCTTTCCACAATTTGGCTATTGTTGAGAGTGCTTCTATAAGCATTGGGGTACAAGTGCCCCTATGCATCAATACTCCTGTATCCCTTGGGTAAATTCCTAGCAGTGCTACTGCTGGGTCATAGGATAGGTCTACTTTTAATTTTTTGAGGAACCTCCACACTGTTTTCCAGAGCGGCTGCACCAGTTTGCATTCCCACCAACAGTGCAAGAGGGTCCAGAACCAAATTTTCTATCAGTCAAGGTTCAATCAGAGAAGCAGAAACCACTACGAGCAGTTCTATATCATTATATCATAAAAAGGAGTTTCTTACAGAAATTTGACCTTATGCAATTGTAGGAGTTTATGTGTCATTGTCACAGTTGTGAAGGTATGTTGTATACATGTACTTTATATATGTGTTTTACATACACACATACATACGTGTATATATAAGTGTATATAAGACAGAAAATATATAAGATATAAGTGCATAGAAAACATGTGCAAAGACATAGATGTATACGTAAGCATACATATGTAGAAAATCTGTGGCTTCTGGAAAAAGAGTAGACTAAGAGAACTTGAAACTCTCCCGCTACAAATTCTGAGAAAAGCTAAATGAAATGTTTAAAAATTCTTTGAAATTTATAGCTGAGCCTACAAGAAAAAAAAAAAAGGGAAATCCCTAGATCCCATAAATGAAGAGGGAACTGAAAACCAGATCAGTAAGCTTATAAACTGACATTGGCTTCCCTTGGTCTGGGGACTTATGGGTTCCTACAAGCAGAGTCTTGGGCTTTTAGGACTAGAATATGTGAAATAAGGAGCTAGAGTTTGCATGATGTGGGGAGTGAACCTGAGATGTCTGCAAAAGCCAAGACATTCAGAGGCTGAGGCTGTACTCTCAGTGAAAGGACAAAAGAGGGGAAAAAAAATCTACAAAGTGGCCAAAGATTCAAAAAGGAAACTTCTCTGTTTCTATATGGCTCTTGGTTAAAAAAAAGTCTGACCTGAGAAAATGAAACTACAGACCTATGCCTTGCATGGACTCAATATCCAAATTTATATTGCCTACGTGGTCCAGGAATTCAAAATGTATAATAAATGATGTAAAACATAGTGATAAATTGACAAGCAGTGATATAAACAATAACAGTACCAACAAAATGATGACTACTGTGGAGAGGTAATTTCAAGGTGGAATTAAAGTGGAAGAAAATTATGACATGTAGGACAGTTTACTGATTTAAAAGTTCTAGTGGCATTGGGATGGCTCACTCTTTAAGCGTCTGACTTTGGCTCAGGTCATGATCTTGCAGTTTGTGAGTTCGAGCCCCACATCAGGCTCTCTGCTATCAGTGCACAGCCCACTGTGGATCCTCTGTCTCCCTCTCTCTCTGCCTCTCCTTCCCCTGTTCTCTCTCTCTTTCAAAAATGAATAAACATTAAAAATAAAAAAAGTTTTAAGGTACTTCTGTATTAAGTATTGCATTGTATATCTATACCACATCTTTTTTATCCATTCATCTATGGATGGATACTTGAGTTCCTTTCATATTTCGGCTATTATAAATAATGTTGCAATAAACCTAGGGGTGAATATATCTTTTTGAATTAGTGTTTCTGTCCACTATATTGTACATCTGAAACTAGGATACTACTATATGTTAATTATACCAGAATTTAAAAAATAAATAAAAATTTTGAAAAAATGAATGCACTGTATCTTCATATTGATATGGATACATCTCTCGAAGCTAATGTTAAGGTAAAAAAAAAAACTAGTTACAAAAGGAGCATATACTCTATTTATGTCATTTGAAAACACAGAACGATGATTCTGTTATTTCTAAAAAATACATAGAACAAACATAGCAAAGTATAAAAATGTTTAAATCTGGTGATAGGTGTGTGGATAGCTGTTGTATGTACTTTTGTATATTTGAAATATTTCATATTTTAAAAATGGAACGAAAAATAAATTTATAAATGCATTAGCTTCATGTCCACTGGGTAATTCAGAGTCTGTGTGTTGACCAGGGAAGAAGGTATAGAAGGCTTTTATTATAGGATTTTATAGAATAACATTATCTTGGTGATGTTACCATGGACATAGATCTTTAAGGCTCAAAATTTTGATTTGTTACAAATTAGTTCACAGTGAGAAAAGCGTTCAGAAACCTAAATATTCCTGCTTGATGGACACCTTCTCAGGCCTCTGTAACGTTTGGAGAAAAGTCCTAAGGGGAAGTTTGTGTAGTGCATAGCATACCAAATTAGACTAAGTGGAATTATTGAAACAATGATTTTGTTTAACAGCATCAGGTTCTGATAACACCTGAGGCAGCTGTCTCATGATCGGATTGACCTTGGCAATGTGAGTCGGAATTCTCCAAGTCCATTACAGAGCTGGAATGAGCATGGTCTACATTTGACTTTATGAATGTCATTTTTTAGGTTTTCAAGGCTGAACAACACCTCTCCATTCCTTCCACTCCCAAGTGTCTTTCAGTTGATTAATAGAGGTTCTAATCTACATAGTTTTGAGACATTCTGTCGCCTTAGGGTAACTTTCCACTTCTTAGCTTTTGATCAAATTTGGGTTGGTTTCATAATTTTGCTCTAAGTATCATTCTGTTCTTTTATTTCCAAAGAACTTAAGGGATAATGCTGGACTGTATGCCCCAAGAGATGACACATTGACCATAGTACTTTCCTGCTTAAAACACTTAGGTAGTTCCCTCTTTTCTGCATTAAGGTTCAAGCTCCCTACAATGACAAGACCTGGCTCCCACCTATAGCTACAGTCTTCTCTTCTGTCCTTTCTGGTCTAGCCCTTGACACTCGGCAATGTTGCACAAATGCCCTGCTTCTTGTTTCACACACACTGAGCTGTCTCTCCCCTCTGCCATGGCTCCAGCTGCCTAGAGGTCTGACCCATTCCCTGCCCTCTTCACTTGCTAGATGCCACCTGTCCTTCACTATTCCCTCAGGTGTTCCCTTCAGCCCTCCAACCTTGATTTCTCCCTCTGTGACCCTGTAGCCACCTTTGCAGACTTCAGTTTTGGCACTGAGCACACAGTGATTGAACATTTCTGTTTATGTCTGTCTCCCTGACTGGACTGATGGCTCCAGCAAAGACAAGAACCATGTCATTTTAATTGTCTATCCGGTAGTGTCCTTAATGCTGGCCGCTCACTATTTCTAGCTCTCTGCTTCATGGTGGGATTGTACTTCCCTATCCCTCTGAAGCCATGTGACTATTTCTGGCCAAAGACTTATGTGTGAAAGTGATTTGTTTAAATCCTGGGCCAGAAAAGTGAATTACCACTGGGAGACCTTCTAGAATACTCTGGCTGTTCTCTTAGCTGACTGGCAATATAGTAGTAGGGACTGCTCTGTCAACTTAGACCCAGAGTGAGGATGATGAAGATGGTGAACAGAGCTCCAGACAACCCATGGTGCACATTTAGCATGAGTATAATATAAACTTTCACTGTTTTAAATCACTATGATGTGGGCTTGTGTGATACCACAATATGAGCAAATCCCTCCTGACTGATAAATATCCCCAGCATTTGGCATGGTGCTGGCACCTGTAGGTGCTTAATAAATGTTTACTGAAAAGAACTCGCAACTACTCTAGGAGAAAATTAAATCAAATAGTGCTTGTGGAAGTACCAGGCATCTAGTAGGCACTTACTAAATATTAACAGGACCTAAGGAAAACATCTATATCTTAGGTTTCTTTTTAAATAGTTACTTCAATTGTGTGTGAGAATAAGTGTCTAGTGGAATGAAAATTAGTTACTAAGTTAGAAATAGTCATCAGGAAGAAAAGGACTATCATTTATAGCCAAAGATAAAAAGTGCTTAGGGAACACATTTCTCAAGTAAAATATTTTATATCCCAAATTAAAGAAGCATCCTATTAAAAAAAAGTCAGCCTCGAAATCCTGTCCTAGGTCTCATGTCCTCCTGGCAGGCTGTATAATTTGTTCTATAATTATTCATTTGGCTCTTCACTGCCCTGTTTCAGAAAGGAAAATACTTATTTATTATCAGGGGGACTAGAGGGAAAAGGGACTGATGGGTGGTAAAGCACGGGAAATGCTTATTTTGAATAGTTTTCTTGGCTTCTTTCATTGTTAATGCCTGTAACAGCAGCATGGCAGCTGAAATAAGACTTCTAATAGCTGAACAGGTAAGGTTAATCAATAAATAAGCAGCCACCAATGTTTACAAAGTATGTGATAATGTTCTAAGAATTTACAGAGTGTAAAAGATAAATAAAAATCCCACAAGAAATTTATAAAGTTCCTAGGTAAACTTTGCACAAGAAGCCACTTGCAAATGTATAAGGGATCCTTATTGATCTGTGCCGGACAAAGACCAGGTGCATGCGTTAGCAGGTGTGAGCATGTATTTTCCTTCTGTGCAAAGTAAAGTGCTTGTGTATGTTAACTGGTAACACTCACACTGCTTATCTCCTCCAGGAAGAGGGGCTGCGTGGTCCCAGGAGAACCAGAACGGTGCTCCAAATCTCATACAGTTCACAGGAAAGGAAAGGAAAATGCACCCCCCCCCCACCTTTTTAAAAAATTAATTTATTTTTAAGAGAGAGTAGAGAGAGAGTGTGTGAGTGGGGCAGGGTCAAAGAGAGATGCGGACAGAGGATCTGAAGCAGGCTCTGTGCTGACAGCAGAGAGCCCGACGTGGGGCTCGAACTCATGAATGTGAGATGATGACCTTGGCCGAAGGCAGACGCTCAATCGACTGAGTCACCCAGGTGCCCCAAAAATGGCCCTTAAACATCTGAAAGTGCATAAGACCTTAATTTTAATAATAGAGATACACACAGAAACTTCACCAACATACGATTTTCTTACTTATCAGACTAACAAAAATCTAAAAGATTGACAACATATTTTGTTGGTAGAGCTGTGGCAAAATAGGCAATCTTATACGTTGCTAGGGTGAATGCAAAATGATACAAATCCCATGGATGGGAATTTGACATCTTTAGTGAAAGTACATATGCATTTGTCCTTTGATCTGGTAATCCAGTCTGTGGGAATTTATCCCAATAATATGTTGGAAAAGTACAAAAAGACTTTTATACATGACACTGCATTGTAGAATTTTTTACAACAGCAAAAGATTGAAAAGTAATTGACTAAACTATAGAATACCCTCCATATTAGTGGAGGAATACTATGGAATAGTATGGAATACTATTCAGTGGAATACTATGCAGTTATAAACAGGAAGGTTATCTCAGTATAATGCCATGGAGTTATCAGCTTAATAAGATGTTTAGTTAAAAAAATTAAGATAGCAAAGTGTAAGAGTATTCTGACATTTATCTGAGGAAGGGTGACATAAGTGCATGTGTGTATACTTGGTGATATTTGAGGAACCATAAATAAAATAATTACTTAAAGGAATGAGAAGGAGGAGGGTGAAGAGGATAGAGGTGAAAGTTAGACTTTTCCGAATGTACTTTGTTTTGTAGATATAATAGTGGTACGATGTAAATGTCTTATATAATTAAAAAAATCAAATCAAAATTAAAAGAGAAATTCCTTAAAATAAAAAAACTAGTTATTTAAAATGGTCATAGGACGACACAACCCTAGTGCAGTAGAATGAAGAGAAATTGAGTTGCAAAAAAACCCAATAACAACAAACAAACAAACAAACAACTTAATGATGGCACTCTCTGTAGTGTCCCTGAAATGGTTATATATGCTATAGTATAAAGCAAATAAATGATTGTGTTAAAGAGATTAGAACACTAAGATTTTCCTTGTAAGAGGAAAAAGGATATAAAATCACAGAAGCAAAGCTTTGTAATCCTAAAGTTGAATGAAAAATAACAGTATGAGTTTACAGTGTATTAAAAAAATATTTCTTGCCTGGTTCTGTCCATAAAAAGGTCAACTCAATACCAGGAAGTACCCCTTGTGTCCAGCCTACAGCATCTAAACAATATTTTCCAGTAAAAGGAACTAGGGTTTTTTGGAGAAGTGGATGTTCCAGGTCTAAAGGCATAAAATGGAAAAGAAGAGCCTGGATATATTGTCATACTAGATGGCAGGGAATTATCAAAGACCAGTGGGCTAGTGTCAACATTTCTTAAGAGCCAACTAAAGCTAACTGGTCATCTTTGGAGGATTATGAAGGACCAAGTCAGTGTCCTGAATTATCCACAAGTAGAGGGAAGAAGTTAAGCATTGATCTTTCCTTTCATGTGACACTCTATCTCAGGGTAAGCAAGCAGCCAGTAAGAAGAATTTTCTCTTTACAGGAGTATTCCAGCTAATAAGGAAGACCAACAGAATTGGGAGAGCACTATTTTACAACTCCTGATTGAAATAATGGATCTAGGTAATAACCGTCGATAGCTGCTAATATCACTAAGAGAGACAACCAGGCATCATATGCCTCCTGATGGATGCATACAACACCACCTATGAAGTATTCTTGTAAAAAGATGAAATATGAATCAAACTCAGCTTCTAGATCGAACATCCATTTACATAGGAAGTTGAATAGACAAAACTGAAACAAAACCGTGAGAATGCAATCAGCCAAATCCAGAAGGTGAGACTCCAAGGTCCAACAAACAAGTTTATTCAACAAATAAATTTCCAAAATAAACCCCATATCTAGATTAGAATAGCTTTCAGTTCAATATCAAACAGATGTCCCTGTACCCTGTTTCAATCTTAATTCAAACAAAATAACTCTAAAATTAAAAATTATGTGCAAATCTAGTTAGTGTTCAAATTTTCCCAGTCATTTTATAAAAGTCAACGTGGTCTACGTATTTGGTGATTTGAAAGAATTGTTCATTTTTGGAGGTATAGGTTTATTTTTTTTAAACTCTTTTTTATGTTTTATTTGTTTTTAAGAGCAAGAGAGACAGAGCACAAGCAGGGGAGGGTCAGAAAGATAGGGAGACAGAATGTGAAGCTGGCAGGCTTCAGGCTCCAAGCTGTCAGTACAGAGCCCAACGTGAGGCTCAAACTCACAGACTGCAAGATCATGACCTGAGTCGAAGTCGGACGCCTAACCGACTGAGCCACCCAGGCACCCCTTGGAGGTATAGGTTTAAAACCTTAGTGCTGGTATTTTGTAAGTTTATATTGAAATCTTTATGGATGAAATGACAAGATGTCTGTGATTATTCTTTTAGAATAATCCTAAATCTGTGTATGTTGGAGGGGTAGGGAGAAATTTGGCAGTGGAGGAAGTTACAGATGAAATAACAGGGATAGTGAGGTAATACTGTCGTAGCTGAATGTTTGTGTTGTGTGTCATGTTGAGTATTTCTGGATTTTATTTGTTCATGATAGTGCCTGGCAAATAGTAAGCACTCAGTGGATAGGTCCCTGAGGAGATCTGGGGCTTGGACATTCTGGAGCTCTGGGAGACAATATATAGAATATCTTCCTTGTGCATCCTAGGTAATCTGTGTATAAAAATGGGAAGAAACTTTTTTTTTTATCATAGTCGCAGACTATCCACATTGTTCTGTACTTTTCTTTTTTATCACTTAATAATATCTTTTGGTAATTGTTCCGTATCAGTGCCCAGAGAGCTTCCTCATTCTGGTGTGTGTGTGTGTGTGTGTGTGTGTGTGTGTGTGTGTGTATGTGTTTGCAACTGCTCTGTTTTCCACTTATGGTTATACTGTATTATATTTAACCCGCTCTTTACTGATGTCTGTTCTCACTTTTTTTTTTTCATTTTGAGTGTAGTATTTAGGAACTCCTTCTGATAGGACACAGGAAGGGGTTTTATTTCCCCCAAAGAGCTCCATGGCTCCATAACTTGCTCAGCTGTCAGAGACAAATCAAGACGCTCTCCTGAGAGTTGTAACCCCCCACCACACCATCAAATGAGTGGACTCCACGACTCTCCCACAACAACAATTAAATGATCTTATTTTTGAGTAAGCACCTCGGGGGACACACCCCTCGAGTGTGGGTTTAGTTTGGCTTGATTGGGGTGTGTGTGCCAGGTGGGTGGGGCAGGATGAATAGTTCTCAATGTTGTTTGTCATGTTTGAATTCAGATCTTCTTCACTAGCTGTGAAGAGTCTTCACGCTTCTAACAGGAGTTTCTAGAGCCCCTGAACCTTCAGAGAATGATATCAAAGCTCTTGGCGGGTGTAAGAGAGTCAAAGGAAGCGCCTTTACATGGGGCTGCTTGGAAAATGGGGCAAGTAGCTAGGTAAAAAAGTGCAAAAGCAGAAAATGGCCCAGGGTATTTTTAAACCTCTTACAAATAGGAGCAAGCCCAAATTTAACACTTGCTGGTTGTTTAATGTGGCTTTCTCTTTCACCCACGTTCTCTTCAAAGGGATAGTTTTTTCCTCTCTCTGCTGAAATCTATGGGTTCAGGTAGTAACTACTCAGCTCCAATGGGCAAAGCAAGTGAACACACTCATGAGAGCTGCACTCAGATAACAAAGGAAGCTGAAGTTAAAATAAAACCACACCTCCTTCCCCTTCAGGTGACAAAGATAACCTTCCCTAGCCTGGCCTCAACGCTTCAGCAATAAGCAAGCTGAAGTGAAGGCCAGGAAAGAGAAAGCAGAACTGGGGGTCCTCCCCACATGCCCAATTCCCTTTCTACCCTGTCTTCCTGCCCCTCTAGTTCTCAACTCCACCCGGAGCTGTCTCTGTGAAGAGATGGCAGGGGAACTTGCAGCACCATTTTCTCTCTCTAAATACTTCCCCAGGTACCTCAAACCTCTGTTCTTTCTTCTCTCAAAGTAGCTCCTAGAAAGGGCTTGATAAAATGCATTTGCATCATGGCATAGAAAGATATAGGGTCATCTGTTCTAGGGATGATGAATGAGCTCTAATGTATCATTCCTTCTATGGATACTCTTAACCTTAAGACAAATTACTTAGTGGGGGCATTTCAGGCATCAGTAATTCACGAATAGGAGACAGTACGGGTAGAGAGTGCTGTGGATTCTAAAATCCTATGAATGGCCACACACGCATGCAAAAACACAGCAGTCTACAGCCCTAAACACATTTAAAACATGCATAAAACAGCAAAACTTTCACTTAGATGGCAAGGACCAGGGCCTATGCCATCAAACCCCTCTATCCATGGCACGCTGGGTAGCTTTAGCCTTTAAGCCTTGAGGTTTACATAGTATGAAGTTCCATCACTGAGCTCAGGTCAGAAGCCTGGCGATACCTCTTCACATAAAGACATTCATCCATTTCATTTGCTTACTTTTCACATTCAACATTTTATTTGGCCCTAAACTCAGTGCAATGTATTTGGATCTGAATCTCTGCCCTCCATCAGCCTCTGTATTCTGGGCCCCTCAGTTTGAAACAGAGACCACGCAAGGTGCACTCAGGACTTGCCTTGCTGATTAATTCACAAAATCCACAACTCATTGGCTTTAATCCCTGAAACTAATTAGCTTCAAGGGTTCGAATGAGAAGGTACTCAAACTGAAAATGTATGCAAAGCAACATGCTGATGAGAAGAACTGGCAGATTGAAAGTAAGTAAGTAAATCTACAGGCCCTCTTGTGCATTCTCCTCTGTCCCCATCTGGGAGCCACTTTCTTGCAACTTGGCTTTCTGTAGCTGTCAAAACCCCAACTTTAAACCTATTGGTTCAGTGATTAGACTCTGGGTTTTGGGGTCAGGAAGTTAGGTTGGGGAGGGGGGTGGAGTTTTTCTGTGGCTGTCTGAGCAACTGTAGAAGAACTGTTTGATCTTTGCAGGCTCCAAAAAATGATAACCACCTCCAGTGGGCCTTTGGTAGGTGATAGGCCATGGTGGGGGTACCTTTCTACGTAGTGTTGAAGAATGTGAGACTGGGTCAGTTATTTGACATTCAGAGGGACAGCTCTGAAAGGGAACCAAGCACAAAAGGCCAGATAAATATCTGATGCAAAGGAGCGTAATAGAACGGGTCCAGGTCTCTACATGCTAGCTTCTCCCTAGGCTCTGACAGATTCTGTAAGCTTGCTGTAACGACCTGACTTCAAACCATCCAAGATCCTTTAAATTCTCACTATGAAGAGCAGGAGACCGTAAGAGCTTCAGGAGAAATCTGTGGATAGATACAGAAATGATGTCATTGAATGTCAAGGTGATCCAACAGAAAAACCTATTTTCTGAGACTCATCTAAGGAAAACAGTAGATTAAGTCAAATCTCTTCATAAGAAGCTGAGAATAAATGCTCCTCCTTCCTAAAACCTGATGGTGAGCTGACAGGCACTCTCCCCTACCCACACTACACAAGAAGCCCAGTATTAAAACATACATAAATACAGGGGTCTGTAACTTCCTTGTTTAAGGAGAAGATTATGGCAATGTCTCAAAGCGATAGAGTCAGATAATGTCTGAGCAGGATAATCTGGGTGGTGGTTCTGAGAAAAGGACACACAGGAAAACAGGAAACCATAGTGCAGCCCTCCAAAAAAGAGCTGGGGAAGGACTCATTAGCAGGACTGGAGGGTGGGCCTCTGAGAGGAGAACCACAGAGAATTCTTAGAGAGGAGTTCTTCAGGACTTGGTAAAGCAGGGGAAACACTCCTTTTAATCCCTAGCCAAATAGGGATTTCTGGGGCCACAAGGGGAAAACTTGCTCCTCTAGAAACTAAAAGAAGTTGACAGCATAGTTCTGCATGGCACTGGAAGACCAAGCAGGATTTGAATAAAGAATTGCAACCCTGAGGATAAGGTTCCAGACCAGCTCCATTCAAAAGAAATACAATGTGAGCTACGTATAGAAGTTTAAATTGTCTAGTGGCCATGTTTAAAAACGTTTGAAGTAGGTAAAATTAATTTTAGTAACATATTTTAGTTAGCTCAAAATATACAAAATAATTACTAACACATAATCAATGTAAGTAGTATTTGAGATATTTTACTAATTTTAATGTTGAATTAATTAAAATTAGATTAAATAGAAAATTCCTCAGTTGCATTAACTGCTTACGTTTCAAACACTCAATAGCACACGTGACTAGTAGCTACCATGTTGGACAACACAGGTTTAGAACAAGGGCCCTCAAATTATGGAACAATTTACCACTTTAAATTTGGATCCAGAAAACTGAAGTATATGAATATCTATGTTTTTCTTGAACTTCGGAGCCTATTTTCTCTGGTAAAATGTAGTTGTGTATGCTTGAACAACCACGTTTGGGACTGTGGTGTCTAAGGTGGAGAGACTATCCTTCAGGAGACTCTAAGAATGTTGGGAAGGGGCAGAAATGTAGCTGTCTTTATCGGTTAGGATAGACTAAATGTTGGTGGCTTTACCCAACAGAAGTTTATTTCTCACTCTTACTACACATCCAACCTGGGTTGGTGAAGGGGGATTTTGAGGGTCTGGGAAGACTGCTCTGCACCCTGGCTCCTGATCCAGTCTGACAGAGAAGTTGCGGTCTGAAACACTGCTAGCCACCAAGGTAGAGGAAGAGTGCTGTGAACAGGCTTACAACTAAATGATGATCCTAGATGTGACACGCGTCACTTTGCCTCATTGGCTAGAACCAGTTTCATGGCCCTACCCAATCTCAAAGTGACCAGAAAGTGCAATTCTGCAACGTACCCGAAAGTCAAGTAGAGAGGTGGAAAGCTTGGTGAACAGGACTCGTGACTATCTTTTTGACGTTGGCTTGTTGTTGCAAAGTAGATTCAAATTATATCCAGGGACAGAAAGGAGCTTGACATTGAGCTTTGAGGCAGGGAGGGCCCAGAAAGACACATTTTCAGGTAGGTGAGGTTCAAATAGGAGACACAGGGGAGCTGTATTTTTTTTTTCCTCTGACAAGAAATCAGAGATGCAGCTTCTTAATTGCTCTGGGACAAGAGCAGCAATCTCTACCCAGATACCAGATATGGCCAAGAGGCAAAAGTAAACACAAAGGGATTGCCTGTGTTTGGGGAGCAAATGCATCCCAAGCATTAAACAATAAAAAAATAACCAAGATCAGATATGTTTTCAAAGGTAGGGTGCTGACATTAATTAGGGGAAAGGAGATTATTTAAAATGGAAAATATTGCCTTGTTTATTTTTGAATCACAGAATCATCATTTTTTGCAGCAGGAAGTCTTAACCTCATTTTATAGATTAGAAAATTAGGTAAAAGAGGTTAGATGCATTGCATGAGATTAGTGCATTGTAAGTCACTGGCCTGGTTGGCGTTTAATGCTGAATTTCTAATTCCCTGATTAATGTGTTTTTCCATCTTGGTGACATAATTTACATGTTGGTGGAATCAGGGGGTCCCCACTATTTCCTTTCTCTTCATTTCTAGCTCTGCCTTCAAGTCTTGAGAGATGGAGACAGATGTGAGCTTCATAAGATCAAGGACTAAAAACACCTATTTTCTTTAATTAATCTTTCTCTTTGTAGACAAAAAATAAAGCTAGGGACCTGTTATGGACCTAATTGTATGGTATCTTTCCACACACCCCCTGCCCATTCATATGTTAAAGTATTGACTCTCAACGTGGCTGTAACTGGAGATGGGGCCTTTAAGGAGGTAAATAAGGTCAAATGAGGTCATAAGGGTGAGACCCTAATCCTGTAGGACCGGTGTCCTTTTAAAAGGAAGAACTCTGCATGCAGAGGAACAGCCATGTTTAAGTCTCAGGTATTTTGTTATGACAACCCACGCTGACTAATACAGAACCCATCCCACGATTCTTTCCTCTAGTCATATACAATGTCTTACTGGGGTACAGTGAACAGGATATTTCACTAATGTGTTGAGTTGCTATCTGAATTCAACCAGGCCTATGTTTGTGCTTGGCACCGTATTGGGTGAAGGGGACATGAAGCACAAGACAGCGTCTTTAAGAATTGTAGAGGGGGAGATACAGAGATCACCACAGTAAAAATTCCTGTGGTCTAGAAACAATACCGTGGGTCCAGGAAAATGAATTCTGATTGGGAAGTTGAGAAGCTTCGTTAGAAGAGGCAGCAGTGGTTGGGTAGGGCTTCTTCCCTCAGTGCCCGCATCCCAAGTTGTCCTTTAAATTTGATTTGTTTGTATGGCATCCACACATACATACCATTTCCGCATGAAACCAATAGGAGCATACTTACTAAAGAAAAAGAAACTAGCATTTATTGAGCACCAACTGTGTGTAAAGGACTTACAGATTTTATTTCATAGAAACCTCCAATAACACAATTTTGTATTTTTATGTCCACTTTGCAGATGAGAAAACAGACTGGAGGTGACTTGTCTAAAGAGGATAAGCTTGTTAGTTGATAGAGCTAAGATTTGAACCCAGATCGGTTTGATGCCAGAAAACCCAGCATATTGCCGCTGTAAGGTAAAAGATGTTCCTGCTAAATGTCACCTAAGTACGTCTCAAAGATCGGTTAATTGGTGGACTTGAAATTTTACCTTACCTATAGGTGTATTTATTTACCTTCTTAAAAGCAGATGTTTTGCTCCTGTATGTCAGAGAGCATTGTGTGTTTTTTTCACTGATGTATCCTGAGTACCTTTATTAGTGCCTGGCACATGGTACTTAATACTTGTTGAATAATAATTGCTTTTAGTTCCTTAAAAAAGATGTAAAGTGTAGCTTTTGGAACAATAAATAGTTATTAGTTCGCCTGATCCCTTACTTGACTGCAATGCAAAGAGGAAGGATCTTTGAAGATTGAGGTTGGTGAAGAGGTACTTTCAAGCTGATGAAAGTTTTTGAACTTCTGGAATTTGGGGAGTGACAGTGATTCAAGGAGATAACCAAAAGGCACCTGGCAAAACCAGCCTAGAGATCAAGACATGTCTGAGGGGGTGATCTTTATAGGAGGCAGCTGAGGTTGTGGAACGACAGACAGAGATGAGGGAGAGAATGTGGGGTGAAGCTGGAATTAAAAATCTAGATTTTCGGGGCACCTGGGTAGCTCAGTCGGTTGAGCGTCCGACTTCGGCTCATGATCTTGCGGTTTGCGAGTTCGAGCCCCACGTTGGGCTCTGTGCTGACAGCTCAGAGCCTGGAGCCTGTTTCAGATTCTGTGTCTCCCTCTCTCTCTGCTCCTCCCCCGCTCATGCTTTCTCTCTCTCTCTCTCTCTGTCAAAAATAAATAAACATAAAAAAATTTAAAAAAGATCTAGATTTTCTGACTTCCTGTTACTAGGAGGCAGGTATATCCCAAACCAAACTATCGTGCTTTGGTTCCTCTTCAGTGTCAGCCTCAAATCAGTCTCATCTTCTAGCTCACATTCTTTTCTTATGTCCCTGTTGACATTTTTTCCTTATCTGGACTTACCTTCTTTATGCGTCCCCATCCTTCAAATACCAATTCTGTGAAACTCTCTATGACCTTGGCTTCTATTGATTTATCTTCTCTGAGTTTCTGCAGCTTCACTATTATACCAGCGATCTCTGCTTTTCTGACTGCATATCCCTACTAACAGAGTGTTTCTGAGTGTAGCTCCTGATACATCCATTTACTGATTCTTGACACTATATACATGTAAATGCTCTAAAACATTTTATAGAAATGAGACATTTTATTTTATTTTTGAGAGAGAGAGAGTGAGAGTGAGCAAGTGTGAGCAGGGCAGGGGCAGAGAGAGAGGGGTAGAGAAAGTCTTAAGCAGGCTCTGTGCTGTCAGCATGCAGCCTGAAGCAGGGCTCAATCCCATGACCTGAACCGAAATCAAGAGTCAGATGCTTAACCAACTGAGCCAACGAGACACCCCCACAAACGAGAGAAATTTCAAGAGAGGAGATAAAAATGAAGTAAACAATGTTTACAAATATCATGCTAATTGTGATGTCTTCAGGTTCTCATCAGCTTATATCTCCGGGATAAATATTTACGTAGGGATAGGGTTAATTGTTAATAGTAGTGGATGTAAACTGAGATTTCAAATACTTTTTATGTGTTGATAATTTCAACAATTTGTTGCCAGATCTGAAAAGATCATTGTGAAGCTTATCTCACATTGAAGCTGATGAAGAGCTTTGTACCAGGAGAGGTGGAAATAGCAGCCCTGCCATCTTCCTGGACTTAATTTGTACTAACGTTACTGATAGTATTTTCAACCCATGGATAGTTTACAAAAAGAATATTTCATGGCATTTGCCCACTTTGTAGGAGCTATATTATCTAGTCTTTACTAAATAGTTGATACATCCGTTCAAGTAGGGACACAGAAGTCCATTTGTCACAGTTATTGGAAAGCGAGGCAGCCACAGTCAACTCTCCCTCCCTGGGAGAATTCCATTCTTCCTTCAGGACCATGACTATCTGACATACGGTCAGGGTGAAGACCCCGGTGTCACCCCTGCCTTCAAGTGTATGTACCCCCTATCAGAGAACTTTGGCCCTCTCTATATTTCAAGGCACTTGACTACTGATTGGCTTTAATTGTTCTGTTTCATGTGTGGCTCTCTCTAACTTCTCAAATTGTTGGTAACCCCTTGGAGGTCAAGATGCTGTCAGTCTCTGATGATGGATTGGTGACATGCATTAGCTCTTTCCTTCTTTATTTGTGTCACCTTTTTCATGAGGCTTGAGTCAAGGGGAAGCTAGGGTCCTAAGATTATCTGAGTGGCTGCATTTCTAGTATGATGTATGTAAGCAAAGCACAAGAAACAAGTCAAGTCCCTACGCCAACATCTATTGTTTCCCTCTGAATTTTTCAATTTAGATCTCTTTTCAAGGAAGCGTACTCCCCCTTAAAAGCCTTGCAAGATCCTCGCTTTATAGCTTTTAATTAGAATGTTCTATTCTTATACTCTGTCAATCTCCCCTCTTTCTTTCTCCCCTGTACTCCCAGCTCTTTCTGTGGTATGGAATATCTTACCTGATGAAGTTTACAAAAAAAAAAAAAAAAAAAGCAAAACAACCGGGGAAATTACATTGTGTTTAACTTCTCTCCCCAGAATAGCAATTCAGAAATAGCACTTTCTATGTGGTCTATTTATACGTAGCTCTTCTTGGCCTGAGTCTCAGCATTGGTGTCTAACTGAGCACTTTCATATCTGGTGTGGTGATTGAAGGCAGACTCACCTGGACACTTTGTGTATACAACAAAACTATAGACAATGACTGACGGGGATTAAAAGACCCCTCACCATGGTGACACAGAGTCCTGTCTTGGCTCTTTCCATGCATAATGATGGATAGGTCAATTCACTGGTCTGTATATTTCAATGAAGACAAAAATTCCTACTCACTTTATAAGCTTGTTTTGAGAATTGTTGAGAGATGGTGTAGTAAACATACTTTGAAAAAGTATAAGGTATCCATTTCTGTACAAATATACTTTTGTCCCAAACCAAAAAATGTATAACACCGAGAGTGAATCCTAATGGAAACCATGGCCTTTGGGTGATAATCATGTGTCAGTGTAGGTTCATCAATTGTAACAAATGCACCAGTCAGGTGGGGGATGCTGAACATGGTGAGACTATGCATGTGTCAGGGGAGGGATATATGGGAAATCTCTGTACTTTCCCCTGACTCTTGCAGTGAATCTAAAACTGTTCTAAAAAAGAAAGTCTATTCAAAAAAGGTATAAGGTATAATACAAATGCAGGATGTCATAACGAATTTCCTATCTTTTGCAAATATTCTTCATTCTTCTGCTCTTATAACCCTAGGCAAAATGGGCAGTGCTTAAGTTTCTTCTCATGAAGAGGTGAGATGAGGAGAATATTTTTTCTTTTTAAGTCAGTGTTTAGAGATGATTTAATGCACAGGAATGTAAGTGGTAGCTCAGAGAGGCATTTTAGACTGGATTGAAGAGGGTAGGGGTAGAGGTGGGATAGGAGCTCCTTTGATCTTTGTTTTCTTATTTATCCTTCATGTATTAGTTCATTCTTTTACAGTTTCCATGTGTTTACTTACACAACACACTGGTAGTTTCGGCTAAGGAAATGATACTATACTATACTATATGTATTATATGTACACGATTCTTTATTCATATTAATGAATTAACCCACTCATTAAATTGGTTAGTTCAGCAGCATTTACTACATGCTTATTATGTGCTAGAAATTATTTAAGGTGCTGGATAGGAAAATACCCATGTACAAGAAATATTCTGTGTCTTCAATGAGTCCCAGTACAGGACTTTTATCGCCTCTCAAATATAATACACGCACAAAATTATTTTCCCCTAAGTGCCAGATTTCTGCTGAAGTCAAGCAATCAGGTTGAATGTCTTAGTTGAGGCCTGGGTTGTAGCATGTATGAAAGAATTAAATTTATCCAGATGCCCTGGGAAATAAAGCTTCTTGTAAATCTCCCCAGTTTTTACTCACTCTTCTCCTTTCATGGTGCCCACTTCAACCTAAGCACCTTCCCCAAGAAATCCCCATTGCATCACTAAGTTAGAACTTAATCGGCATGTAGACTAACCTAAGACAGGCAATGTCTTCCTAGGTTGAGACTATGAAGTATGTGTGTGTGTGTGGGGGGGGGGGGGGGTTGAGTATCTTTAATTTGTACTTTTAGTAGGAAATTATTTATACTCCACAGAGTCATAAAGTATGGCATGTGTACTTTCAAAGCACTTATCTAGTACTGAAACAACCCTACGACAGGGGCAAGGTAGTTATTATGCTTCTTTTACTGAGGAGAAATGGAGGCCTAGATGAAGTAAATGATTACCCATTGTCTGAAACTCCTAAGTTGTAGAGTTAGGACTCAAATTCTTCCATAGAAATTATTCTGTGATAACAGTCTGCTCATCATTTGTTGCCTGTATGGTATGCTCTGTCATCAATGTCATCTTGTCATGACGTGTCACGCTACTTCATTTTGTTTCATTTTTGAAATTCACCAGTATTTACAGAGCACCATCTTATGCCAGGCAGTGTTGTAGTGGAGAGGTGGACGTGGCATGTCCCTCCTGTTCAAAGAACTTGCAGTCTGTTGTCTGTTTCTCCTGATGCTCCCGATTCTGATGTGACATCCGCAAAGGCTCCTACTCCTGATGGCACAACTGGGGATAGTCACGTGTTGGATTACCCAAAGCTCAGCAGGAAACATAATGGTGAGTGTCCCATGGCAATGGTGCCAGCAGTGGTGATAGCAAGGGTCTAAACGTGATGGCATCAGCAAAGCAGCATAGATAGCATGCCTTGCTTGTATTTTCTGAGCCTGGCTCCCATCCTTTCTGTCATTTCTCTGATGTGCCCAGTATCTTTCCAAAAATTTGTTATTTTTTTAAGTTAGCATTAGTTTTTGTTGAGTGTGATCAAGAACCCTGATGTATTTTTCCAAGAAATTTATAATCTAATTATATATAACACACACATATTTGTGTGTATGTGTATGTAGAAATATATATGTAAAAATATTATATTCCAAAGAAAGATTCTAGTTTAAGTATTTAAAATCCAGATTTCCGTGGCCACTCACACACAAAATGCTATCCATGGGTCATCATTCCATGCTGCTGCCCCTGGTCCCTCATCACTGGCTTCCTTGTTCTCTGTCCCCACCTGATCTCAGAGTCTTACACTCCACACTCAGTGCAGACTCATCTGCAGGGTCAAGGTGGAGAGAGAAATACTACTGACAGCAGCGAATGATAGCACATGAGCTATACTCCTCTTCTGGAAGCAAAACATTGCCAATCTAGTTCTAAAACCAAGATACTAGGAAGAGATCCATTCTATCTATTAGCAGATATATCTGGCTAGAGCATGCCTATTTTGCAAAAAGAGTTCCAGGACCATTGTGAAAGGAAAGAGCTTATAGTCAGTCTAGAAAAAGACTTTGACAAAAGACTGTATTAGAAAACCACATAATGAAGTAGAAATGTAGGACTGGCTACAGACAAGTCAAATTGCACTGTCCATAACAGAAAATGGCCTCAGACTTGAAGTAACTAAATTCTGGGATTCTCTATGGGCCCTAGATTCATCCACTGACATTTATAGGTCTTGGAATAGGCACCATTAGTTTCATGTCCCATACAAGTCCTGTTCACACATCATATCCAGAACTTTTGACTAAATTAATAGGCAAAACTGATTTTAACTAAAGTTTCTACAGAATGATCTTGTTATGTACTATTTATAACAAGAGGGGTTCTCACTCATGGCTGCACATTACACACATGGAGGGAGCTTTTCTAAATATGGATGTCCAGACTTAGAGATCCTGATTCAATTGGTATTAGTTGGGGGAGGGAGTTAAAATTCCCCAGGAGACTCTAATGTGAGGCCAGGTTGGGTACCATTGATATATAAGAACAAAAATATGAACAACAAAAAATAGTTGATTCAGTTAAGCCGTAGGCAAGGAAGAGAAAAAGTGGGAGATCTTAAAGTAAGAATTTGAAACTCAGAGAAGCCCTTCAAAATAGTGTCTTTGTAAATCATGACTCTCTTGTTATAGGCACGCAAGAAGTCTTTACTTTGTTGTACTGACCAAAGTGTCCAGCATGGAGCTGAGCTCAGAGAGCTAGTTAGCGAACGAACGGACATCAATACTTTGTACTTTCTCATACATCGATCCCTTTGCTGCTAGAACTCTTTTCCATTCACTTACAGAACATACTCAACTGCTGTTCTTCAGTTGGCTTTGTCTGCAGGTGGACAGACAGCTTAGGGCAAATAAATTCAAACCAAATAGCTTTGGGAAGCCCTGGAGATCTTCAGATGTGTTGAATTGAGAGTTACATTCTTTTCCTTCAAGGAACCCACCATAAGGGCAATGCCTGCCTGTACATCTAGATAGTTTCTTTCTTTTTTTTTCTTTTTTTGCTTTTTCTCCTTTGTTTTTAATTGGGGAGTGGGGATGGGAAGGATACCAGAGCTCTGGATGAATACTTATAGCCCCATGGTTTGCCAAAATTTGTGTGCACACACATGAACATTTCAAATATTCGTGAATTCCCATCAAGAACAGAACTATTTAAAAACTGTAATGCTCTCCATTGACACCTCCAGCTGAAGAGCAATTTTATGGCATAATTATAATGTATTGCATAATTTGGAAAAGCTTTTGTTCTCATTGTGATTATCTTCAGAGAGCTCTTTTTTCACCTCCCCCTTCCACATTGACTGAATTAAGAATATCCGACCCTTAAAGGCTGTTTTTCCTTCACAGAATAAAAGTGACGCTTTAAGATGAAGCACATAAGAAGTGATGGGTGGGAGAGAAATTTTGGTATGTGACTCACCTCTTTCTTGCGAAGGTAAGTTTTGACTGATCTTAAAAACTTTTTCTTCTAGGATTTCATTGGGGTAGGGGGAAATGGACCTGTGGAAAAGAATTGTAGGCATCAAAAGCCCCCGAAAGAGGTCAGTTTACTAATTTGTTTGTGGTCACAAGTGAGTCACAGAGGCCTCAGTTTGCTCATCTTTAAAATGAGGGAAGTAGGGGCACCTGGGTGGCTCAGTCGGTTAAGCATCAGACTTCAGCTCCGGTTATGATCTCGCAGTTTGTGAGTTTGAGCCCCACATCGAGTTCTGTGCTGACAGCTCAGAGCCTGGAGCCTTCTTTGGATTCTGTGTCTCCCTCGCTCTCTGCCCATCCCCTGCTCATGCTCTGTCTCTCAAAAGTAAATAAATGTTTAAAAAACTTTTTTAAATGAGGGAAATAGACTAGATAACCCTTGAAATTAACTCTTCAGTACCAGAATTCTACTTATTCTATTTTATTCTGCAATTCTATTTATTTAATTCTATTCTGTATTCTGGGAACATAATATTGGAGGAAACTAATAAAATGATCAGAAACCAAATATCAGATCAACTTTTTGTGTACCTTGAGAAAATGGAAAATTCTGGTTCACTTTGGATTTCCTATGTGAACAGGACAAAGGATTCTAGAATGGTAATATATCTAAGTGGCCCCAGAAACGCTGCTGATTTTCTTCTAAATGCAAGCGTCCGATTTTGCTATTGCCACAACCATTAGCTCTTAACAGGGAAATAAGAGCAAAGGCTTCAAAATATACTATCAGTCATAAGGCACCATATATCGGGACTTGTCTAGCATGAATGATATGAAAAGAACACCTGTAGATTCTCTTTTTCTTACTATGTACTGAATTTTGAAGCAGTCACTGTTTTCCCCTCCCAAGCCATACCTAGCATGCTGAGAAGGTCATCATAGAGATGGTAAAAGCGTTAAGAGTACTTGGAACATCAGGGCCCCCACTGCCCCTTTTAAGTCATCAAGGCAATAATACCTACATGCAGTGAAACATTGATCAGAATGGCGAAATTCAAAATGACCACCACCAATTTTTATTTAATTCCTAATGGTTTTGTTTCTTGATTTATTCACTTTGGACAATATTTATTGTCTTCTTTCTATGGAAGGTAAGGATTAGATCATTCCCCCTCTTTCCCCACACCCTCTGCCTTTTCCAATTTTGTATACATGCTGCTGAAGCGAGCACTGCCTTTTCCCAATTTTGGATACTAATGCTATTGATTTTTGTTCTTCATCACTTTTGGAACTTTAAATACTACGATTTTCTCTTTGTTTCTTGTTCTATAAAGCCACGGGCTTCTTAAATGTTCTCACGCTATCAAATTTTCTGGCCAATCCTTGGGTAGAACTTACTGGCTTGCTCCTTTCTGCTGTTGATCCTCACCCTCTACTTCCTCCAATACACTATTGTAAAATGTCCTCAGCATTGAAGACCTTAACTAAAATGTAAGAGATGGCCATTCTTTAATTGTTGTCATCCCATTCATGCACCACACTAATATTATTTTCTACATATGGACTTGCCTGTGTCCTTTATGATGTAGTCTCTGTGGGTCCTAACTTCCTGCCTAACCTGATCAGTTAACTGAAGGCAGACATGATCATCATTCTTATCTTCCCACAGAAACTCACGCAGACAGAGCACCAAAGTGTGCTCAGTACACGCTGCTGATTAAAATAACTAAAGAGACACATTCCCACCCCCCAAATTACTGTTGACAATTCGAAGTGTCAGTCCTAAGTCACAGTTTTAGAAGAAAATGAGATTCTTTCCAGCCTAGGAGAGCACTTCTGTTCACCTTGAGGGAGTGCTAATTAACTGATTTGTAGCATCTCCACCATCCCTTGAGAGTTAACACCTTTCTTGGCAGTCAACCAAATAGGTTGGCATCAAGCCTTGCAAGGGCTAGATAAAAGCCAGGTATTTTCCACACCTTGTTTTTGGGGTATGGATTTGTTTTTTGTGCTGTCTGTCCAGTACAAGTTCTGGTGGTCCTTGATTGCTGATCCATCTTTGGATCTGGGTAGAAGAAAATGAGGCACATAGATTGGAGGGGATATTCCTGGAGGCGAGGGAAAACGATTCTAATCCTGCTGTGGTTCTCTCCTTGTCATGGTAAGATGGAGAGGAGGATACTGAAATACTGGAAGGTTAGGAATCTTCTGGGATGGAAGGTAGGCATACTAAGGCTTGTTTTTTTGTTTTTTGTTTTTTTTTTAATTTGAGAAAGAGAGGAGAGAGAGAGAGAGAGTGAGAGAGAGTGGGGGAAGAGGCAGAGGGAGAGTGAGAGAGAGAGAGAGAAAGAATGAATCTCAAGCAGGCTGCATGCTCAATGTGGAGCCCAACATGGGGCTGGATCCCATAACCCTGGGATCATGACCTGAGCTGAAATCAAGAGTTGGACGCTCAACCAACTGAGCCACCCAGGTGCCCCAAAAGCTTTTAATCTCTCTCTTAAGTAGATCTTACCTTTTGACAAGGTTTGTTATAAAGAATTGAGGGCTCTGTGGAGTCTCCAATGCCTTTTTAAAATTATCAAATCAAGATTCAATTCAATTCAATATAATCCCAAGTTTTTGAACAATGGCAATCTACATGGTTAACAGAAAGCATCCCATTTCCTGACTATGGTAGATCGTACATTTTACTTATCAACTCTGAAAGGTGTTTCTCCTCCGTCTTATATGTGTCATCTGTTCATGCAGGTTAGGCATGTGATGAAGAGCTACATCTGCTCTATGGTGACCCCAAATCAGCACACTTACAACTGTGGGCTTTCTCCGGCTTACCCTCAGATCATGTTCTCAGTTTAAATGTGGGGCAGGATGGGGGGCTGTGGGGTCAGCAGGCTGCTCTGAGAAGAGTTTACATTTCATGTTGACACAGGAGCTCTTTCCCCCTCCCCCACCTTGACTGAAAGCAGTTCTCATGCATGAATGGAATTTTATTGGGAAATACATATGGGCTCTCTGTACTATTTTCAAGTTTCTAAAGGGTGATGGTAAAAGCAGGTGCCGATCTAGGACTTAGCCAGGGATGCGTTTCCCTCCAGCAGAGAAGGGCTTCTGAAAATGCATGCAGTATTTTTCCAGAGTCCACGCCCGCCTGTTCACAAACATTTTCTGGTAAGTGCCAGAGAAAGTGTTATGTGGGAGGAGACGTGGTACAGGCTTACTATTGCCTCAGGAAAGCCAAGCACGATCTCCCTTGATAAGGAAGAGTCTGTCTTCAGCTATGACTGAGGGAGAAGAGTTTCTAACACATTGTAATATGGAATCACAGAGATGGAAATTGGTACTTATTGGCTTCTCATTTGTGGTCTGTCTGCCTTGTATTTATCTGAAACACAAACACGGCAAAGGAAGAGGGAGTCTTTACAAGGGCTATTTGGCTTTCCAGCTCAAACCCGGTAGGTAGACCTTATGACAGCGATGAGGCCATTTTCCTCACAGCAGGCTGTCTGTCCTCTGTCCAGGCTGCTGTGAAAGGGGTCACAGGGAGAGTGTTAACAGATCAATGCCTTTGGCTGAGCGCTCTCTTTTCCCACAGGATGCCTTCTTTTCACATGGAGTGGATTTGCAGGTCTGGAGTCCTTAAAGCCAATTTTCATTTTTAATCCGGTTTGAGCCGATCTCATTAATCAGTCAAGGCCTCCTTTTCACACTTGCTTTGGGACACAAAGGGAACCCAGTTATGAGCTGTTAATTAGCTATTAGGGGACTGGGAAACTTCCAATGGGTCATTATTCACACTGTTTGAGGCTAATACTTATTTAATTAGAACTATTCCTTTCCTGTCATAAATCCCTAGTTAAAATAAATTTAGCTCAAAATGTCAGCTCAGCTTAAAAAGAAATTGGTGGCTAATTCAAATTCTACTGACTTTTTATGGGACAAATGCTTGAACAATTGCTGTCCTGCGAGGCCGCACACGGTGACTACGAATCTGTCAGGACTCACGCTGAGGGGACATATGCGTGTATGTACATAGATGGAGAGTGCTCTGTGAGGCCAAGAAAGTGGGCTCCCCTTGGTTGTATAACACTCTCCCATATGTTTTCTTTAGTGTGTTGAAAACTTTTGACAAGAGGCACGGGGTAGAGCCACACCGTCCTTACTCACAGACATTCACATGCTGCGTGTACGTATCTTATTATAAAGTCAAGCATTCTGAGAACCAGCATTGGCTGAGGTACTTGGGGAATAGTGTCCCCACTAATGAAGTTTCTAGTTACACGAGGGTTCAGCAGAAAGTGTTTTGTTTCCATTACTGAAGCTTGTGAAACACGAGTTTCTCTATTTTCCTCTTGTTTCAATGATCTATTCCTGTATAACAAACCACCACAAAACTCAGTGGCTTCAAACAACAACTGTTTTATTTGTGAGTCATGAATTTGGTACGGCTCAGCTGGGTGTTTCTTTAGATCTATATGGTGTCTGATGGAGTTCACTTGGCTATATTTGAAAAGGCTTTACCACATGTCTGGCACCTCAGTGCTGCTCCACAGGGTCTGTCTGTGTGTCTCACTCTCTGTCTCTCATTAAGGTTGGCTTAGGCTTCTGGATGGCATGGGCATCAGAGTATGGCAAGGCCCTGAGAGAGAGTGTTCCAAATGGTATGATGGCAGCTGCCAATCTCTCAAGGCCCAGGCTTGAAAGTTACCCAGTAACACTCTACTGCATTTTGTTGGTCAAAATAGGTCACATGGCCAACCGAGACTCAAGAGAAGGGGAAACTGATTCAGTCTCTCAACAGCCTCCCAAAGACAAAGAATGTGTAGCCATCTAAATGCATCATATGAAACTTGCCACATTCAAAAATTTTTTAATGTTTATTTACTTTTGAAAGAGAGAGAGAGAGAGCATGAACAGGGGAGGGGCAGAGAGAGAGGGAGACACAGAAGCAGGCTCTAGGCTCTGAGCTGTCAGCAGAGAGCCTGACACGGGGTTCGAACTCATGAACCAGGAGATCATAACTTGAGCCAAAATTGGATGCTAACCAACTGAGCCTCCCAGGCGCCCCATAAACTTGCCACGTTCAAAACCTGACTTTTGTTTGTTGATTGAAGATTATGTGATGTCTCCTGACCACCATTCAAGATGTGAATGGTGAGTGCCTAGTTACATGGAGGCAGGAGATGTGACAGATACCAGTATCAGTTACAGATGCTTTCAGCTGTATTTGCAATGACGTGGATGGAGCTAGAGAGTTATACTGTGTTATGCTAAGCGAGATAAGTCAGAGAAAGACGCATATATGATTTCACTCATATGTGGGATTTAAGAAACAAAACAGAGGAACATAGGGGAAGGGAAGGAGAAATAAAAGAAGATACAAACAGAGAGGGAGGCAAACCATAAGAGACTCTTAACTACAGAGAACAAACTGAGGGTTGCTGGAGGGGAGTGGGTGAGGGTAGACTAAATGGGTGAAGGACATTAAGGAGGGCACTTGTGATGAGCACTGAGTATTATATGTAAGTGATGAATCACTGAATTCTACTCTTAAACCAATACTACACTATATGTTAACTTGAATTTCAATGAAATCTTGGAAGAAAAAAAATATGCCTTTAGCTGTGAAAAACAGAAAACTTAAGCCTGTCAATGTCATATGAAAATTTATTTGCTTATTAGGCAGGAAGTCCAAGGGTGGGGGGGATGCCTTCAGGGTTGGTTGATCCAATACCTTAGTGATGTTCATTATTCTCATCTCTCTTCTGTGACATTTGTAGTCTTGGCTTTGTTCTAACTCCTCTTCTTATGGCAGCATGGCTGTCATTGTGGCTATTTGCTTCCTTATTCACATTCACTGGGTGAGAGAGTCACTATTTGTGGTTCTTTCTTTTCTTTGTTTTAAAAGTTTATTTATTTTTCAGAGACAGAGCATGAGCTGGGGAAGGGCAGAGAGAGAGAGGGAGACACAGAATCTGAAGCAGGCTCCAGGCTCTGAGTTGTCAGCACAGAGCCCGACGTGGGGCTCGAACCCATGAACCGTGAGATCATGACCTGAGCCAAAGTAGGACGTTTAACTGACTGAGCCACCCAGGAGTCCCTGTGGTTCTTAAGAGCAAGGAAGTTTTCAGAAGAGCCCTGTCACATCTCTTCTCAAGTCTTATTGGCCAGAGTGGGATCACCTGCCCACTTCCGAAGCAGTCACTAACAAGAGGAACTGGAGTATTCCTACCAGTCTGTCCCATCGTGGACAAGAGGGTGGGAGCAGCTTCCCCCAGAGACATGAGCTATGTGGAATAGAAAATGAAGCTGGGGTTTTATTAGGAAGAAGGAAGATGTCAGTAGATTTTTGAATAGGCAGCTAAGAATGCCATTGCATTGCTTTAAAAACAAATCCATGGCCTCTATTTATTTTCTTACGAAAGAGAATAATTTTAAAAACTTTTAATGTTTTATTTATTTTTGAAAGAGAGAGAGAGAAAGAACAGAGTGTGAACGGGGGAGGGCAGAGAGAGAGGGAGACAAAGAATCCAAAGCAGGCTCTAGGCTCTGAGCTGTCAGCACAGAGCCCGACGCAGGGCTTGAACTCACAAACCGCGAGATCACGACATGAGCCAAAGTCGGATGCCTAAGCGAATGAGCCACCCGGGCACCCCGAAAATAAGTTTTTTTAAATTGTGGCTTCAGTTTAGGAAGAAATTATTGTAGAATAAGTCTAACATTAAGAAAACATTACATTAAGAAAACAGTACATGCTTCTCAGGGTTGGGATTAAAAAGTGGGAAGGTATGCAGGATGCCAAGAGACAAAGTAAATAGCCCTCTGCTAGAGAGCGCACACACAGAGGGTCCCTCTGGGGGGAGAGCGGGGACTCCTGAAGGACTAAGGGTGGAGGGGACATGGAGCACAGCAGCTTTTCAAGGCAGAATATCAACATATCTGAGAGCCCAGAATGTAAACTTTTGCAACTAGTACTATCTGGAGTGGGGAGGGATGGTGGCGTGGCACAGAGCTGGGGCAGATTCCTCCGGGTGTTTCATCCCCCGCAGCATGTTTTTTAGAAGTGCAATCAGGTTATAAAGAGCACCAAGGCAGCTTTAAAGGGAAAGCCATAGAAGGACAGGCTACGGCTTGGGGACATGAGGGTATACTGTGTGCTTATCGGGGAAGGGGTTATGGGAGAGCAGGCCCACCTACTCGGCCTTCACTGACAGCATGTTAGGTCATTAGCCGATGGCCTCACCTCCTTCATGCCTCCCTGCTGGTTCATGGCTCAGCCACGGAAATAGTGGGGACGCCCCACGCCCCAGGCCAGGCTTTGGGCCAACTCACTCCACCTGAAGGGTGACTGACCATAGACCCCTCTGACTCTCACTAGTTCCCACCTTCTACCAAACAAAGTTCAGTTGTTGTTTCCCTCTCTCTTGGCCAGCCCCTCGCATTGCTGACAGGGCCTTTATGCTCTAAAATGTATTTCAAAATTAAAGTAAGAAATTCTCAGGGAGGAGAAGTTTCCATCCAGGTATTGTTCAATCGGGATTTTTTTTTTCATGCTTGTTATCTCTAGGCAACCTGTCAATGTATCTGATGCCTTGTAAGATGTAAAATTACGAGGCAAGATCATCTTCAAAGGTGAAAAACAAGCCCCAGATGTTTCCAACAGCAGTTAAGAGCCACAAAATGCTTTGAAAAACCTCCTCTAACTTTGTTTGATTCTAGCTCAGACAATCTAGCAAAATAACATAAGATAAACATTCACTTTAAGGAGTAGATTTTAGTGTTGCATGCCGTTTCAGATTTCCAATGTTTGGGACAACTTTTGTTATGTTTTGGGGTGGCATTAACCCTGAAGTGAATGCCAGAGGCTGGCTAAATTGTAACAGAAGACAGAAATAATCACATAGTGGATGTCAGTAAGCAGCAAGGCATCTGCATGCAATGTGTCCCTTCTGTCCTTCACAAGGGCTATAAGAGGGACTCATAGCCCATTTCACAGATGAGAAAATGGCTTCTGCGAGTCAAGGTCATACATGTAGCCACAGACCAGGTCGATTCCAGCTCTTTGTGAGTTACACCAGCTTTCTGCTGATACAATTCCCTTTCTTTATCCACTTTTAACCCCTTGCCTAAGGTTAGTTATGCAAAAATTGGGGAAATGTGGGCTCCTGCTCTAGCTCTGCTCTTTGTTAACAGGGAGGCACTGGAGAGGCCCCTTTCCCGGACAGCTCTAATGGTCTCTGAGAGCAGAATCGGGCTCCTGAAAGCCCAGGTTGCTTTAGCTATTTTGCATGCCCATCTGAATGCTTAGTTAGCCCTTTCCTGCCTATTAGCTCTCCTGAGGGGTGTGGCTGGGGCAGAGCCTCATGCAAATGTCATGGGAGGAAGGAGCCATTATAAGAATCGAATCTTTCTTGGCAGAGAGAGCCACCTTTGACCAAGCCTCCTTGGAGCAAGGCACTGGAAGTGCCTGTTGGGGCTTCAGCATGGGGGGCCTTCCCACTGTAACCTCAAAGATCATATGGTCAACTGTCTAGCTTGAAAAATAAATGAGTTTTTTGCTGAATCAGTATTACGGCTCTCTAGATGTGACTTTGCTGTGCTTGCGAGGCAATATGTTAAATGAGGTCACAAGGGCACACCCGAGCTGTTCACAAACTGCAGGAGGTGGGGTCAGGGAGGGAAGGGGTGAGATTCCCTGGATGGCTTCTCTGATACGGTGGTTTTGGAAACAAGGAAGGCAGTTCCAGGCATGGCATAGATACTGAGGGAATGGAGCTTAAAAGTAGGTGGGAGAGGGAAAATGTGAAGAACAAGCTATGAGGACAATGAAGGTGCTTGTAAGAGCAGATTTGTAGACAGTGATAAGAGGTCAGCTCAGGGTATGCAGGATGGGTGATGACCCCTTATTTCCTCTGCTTGCTTTTTTCTTCTGAGGACAGTTGTTTGGGACTGAGCCTGCATCCGAGGATCTAAGGCAGGTGGCTGGACTTTGGGTAACTTCAGGCTGGGAGGTGGGGGAGGATGGTGTGTGCAGATATTGTAGACAGGTTAAGGAGACCTTCCAGCTACCTGAAGGACAGCCACCTTCTCTTATAAACGATGTCTCTCTTCTCGTTACTTCCTCTTCTGTATTTATCTAACTCACGGAGGGCAGCTCATGGAAGATTTGCAGAGCTCTCTGGTTTTTAATTTTAGTTGCACGTGGGACCTTGAAGGAGAACAAGGCAAACTCTTTAGTGTCATTGGCCCTTGTGGATGATGTGTGCATGTTTGTTAGGATAAAGACCTCATACTGCCTGTGGCTATCCAGCAGGGTCCTTGGGGACCAAGGCAGGGAAGGACTCTGTTGTGGAGAATGCTTTGAAAATAAGAGCACAATACACCCTTGATCCTGAATACTTTGGCTGAGTCTTCATGGTAACAGCCAGTTCTGAGATATTTGGAGTGAAAACCACGTGACCTTGTTGCCAGTGTGCAATACACACTGTAACAAACCACAGGGACCAACTAGAATGAAGTAGAGGTAAAGCCCAGCTTTGTCTAAATGGGAAACCACAAGTCATAGGAAGATGTCCTCTCCCACCTCATGGGGGATTTCCTTTAATAGCATCCATGATATATGGCTACTGGCTATTAGCTTCTTTTTGAGCAGCCGCTGTGATGAGACATTCAATGACTATTCAAGGTGCCCCAATGACCTGTTGTTGAAAGATGTTCCTTTTTACACAGAGCTCAAGAGTGCCTCCCAGTAATTTCCACCCACAGATTCTGATTCTGGAACCACACGCATAAAATCTATTTCCTCTTTCAGGTGACAGCCCTCTAGTGTTGTGTGACCATTTTCTTGACCCTCATTTTCTTCTCTATTCTTTCTCAGGAATTCTCTCAGCTGTTCCTCACTGACTCCAGACCCTTCTCCTGGAGAAGTGCCCCTTGTCCTGGAGGAATAACTATTACTGATGGGCTTGCCTAACCCAGTCCTAGGGGCTGTGTTCTCCCTTGAGCTGGGCACTGAACTGCCATTATGGCTTAGTCAACCTCAAAACAGGATGTTAAATGAAAGAAGCTGGACACACATGGTTACAGACAGTGGGATTCCATTTACGTGAAGTCTAAGAATAAGCAAAACAAATCTGTGATGAAAATCAGAAGGCAGTTCCTCTGACCAGAGGGGGAAGGGGGAATTCACTGGAAAGGAGCACAAAGGAGCTTTCTGGGGTGATGGAAAGGTTCCTTGTTTTGTTTAGGGTAGTGGCTAGGGGGTGTATAGTCAAAACTGCTCAAATTGATCACTGATCTGTGTATGTTACAGTGAGTTATACCTCAGTATAAAGAAAACTCCTATTTTTCATATAGCGAACCACCATTCTTTCCCTTCAGATTTGCTTGTCACTTGTTCAGCTTGAGGTATTTATAAGACAGCAAAAGTGCCACAAATGTGTATCAAGAGCAGCTGCCAGCTTTTCTATTGTTAGTCAATTAAGCATGCACAAATTTGCCTTCTCCGTCATATGATTCTGCTTTTGTATATGGAAAGAAAAAAGAAAAACACCTCAAGCACAAGTAATATTTTAGTGCCAATTACCTTCACAAAAACTAATTGCTCCTTGGTACTTTATTAAAGTGTGAGGATTATAAAGTGATTAGCAAAATATCTTGACTGAGCTGAAATAAGATATATGTGCCCTTGCAATGGGGCAAGTGGTACCTCTCCAACAAATGCTGACTGAATAAAAAAAAAAAAAAAAAAAAAAAAAGGTAATGCTCATTGCAAAGTTTATTTTTTTTTAAATATTTTTTTAATGATTATGTATTTTTGAGAGAGAGAGAGAGAGAGAGAGAGCACGACAGAGCGTGAGCAGGGGAGGGGCAGAGACAGAGGGAGACACAGAATCCAAAGCAGGCTCCAGGCTCTGAGCTGTCAGCACAGAGCCCAACGTGGGGCTCGAACTCACGAAGTGTGAGATCATGACCTGAGCTGAAGTCAGACGCCCAACTGACTGAGCCACCCAGGCTCCCCTGCAAAGTTTCTTTATAGGTTCCTCACTGCCAAGAATAGGTCTTTTTTTATTTAAAAAAAATTTTTTTTAATGTTTGTTTGTGTGTGAGAGAGAGCGTGAGCGAGAGCAAGTTGGGGAGGGGCAGAGAGAGAGAGGGAGACACAGAATCAGAAGTAGGCTCCAGGCTCTGAGCACAGACCCTGATGTGGGCTCAAACTCACGAACCATGAGATCATGACCTGAGCTGAAGTCAGAAGCTTAACTGACTGAGCCACCCAGGTGCCCTAAGAGTAGGTCTTTTTTTTTAAAGCAAATATTCTGAGACTTTTCCTTCTATTATTTCTGACTCTTAGAAGTTGAACATTAGCTAAACTCACCAAAGCAGCAAGAAACTGAGATTTTCCAGAGATCAGAGAGAACTCTCTCTTCAGTCAGTAATTGGGACCATTTTCAAAGTTACCCAAAATAGGATAAAAAAAAAAAAAAAGAGCCAAGGAAGCCCCATAACCCCAGTCTTCTGAAAAAAACATCAGACAAATTTTGATAGAGAAGCGTCCTATAATATACCTGCTCAGTACTCCTCAATACTGTCAAGGTCATCAAAAACAAGGAAAGTCTAAGACACCGTCAAGCAAAGTCTAAGGAGACTGGCACCTGAATTTAATGTGGTGTGCTGGATGGGACTCTGGAATTGAGAAAAGGCATTAGGGAAAAACTAAGGAGACCTGAATAAAACATGAACTTTAGTTAATAATAATGTACAGATATTGGTTCATTAATTATAATAAGTGTGCCATACAACTATAAGATGTTAATAATAGGGAAAACTAGGTAAGAGTATATGGGAACCCTCTGTGCTATTTTCTCAAGTTTTCTGTAAATCTAAAATTAGGTCTAAAAAAATATAGGTTACTAAATGGCTTGCATAGCATGGAAAAAAGTCCAGAAGGTTACATACCAAATTGTTTTCTGAAAGAGAAAAAATGTTTTCAGAGGTTATATATCTTAGTGATGGGATTAAAGACTTTTTAAATAAATGGGGGAAAAAAGGCATGGAAGAAAGTACCCACAACCTGAACCCTTTGTACACTTTGGGTCTGGGGAGGGAGGTGCGCAGGGTTAGCCTATGATCATGTGCTTTGACTAACGCTGGGTCTACCATCCAAAGATTATGAGACTGAGTTCTGATCCCCAAATCAAATGCTCCACATCTTGGCCAAAATGTCTCTAAACAAGGGAGTGGTCCTAGCTCTTAATGAGAGAGGTGGTTCATTTCTTCAGGCTCAGAGGGTTTAGAGGAATCTGGAAATTAATTTGAGAGCTTGGAAGAAATCAGCCCAGACATTCCATGTCATCGTTCATTTTCCCCAACGAGATTTTGGACTTGGGCCTCACAACTCTGACTTGATTGGGGTTTTAACTTCCACTGGAGTTTGGGGCTACACTTATTGTGAGGGCCTGGGTCTCCACGTTCCCTGTCCTCCTTCTGCAGGTGAGCAAAACCTCTTCATTTGCCTTCACGGAGAGCCTCTGGCTTTGTCACTTGACTTTCAATGGGCTGGTCCTGGCTCTCAGCTTTTTGTTCAGCTGTGTTCTTTTTGTACAACTCCAACAGAGTATAGTGTCGGGCACTCCCTCTCCCTGTCCTCAAGCTTTCTCTTTCTTGCTACTTTGCTGACACCAGATACAGAGCACTAGCTATTGCACCCCCTTCCGCCTAGGCATGATCCTAATTCAGCACAGGGGAAGTCGTAACAGTTGATCAGGGAGCATCTGTGCTCCTGTGACCTCCATGATGGGTCCTCACTGTCAGCAGAGGGGGGAGTGACCCAGCTTCCAAACATCATTTTTCCCTCTGCCTTCTCAGACCACTCCTGGAACCAACCCCCAAAGGCCGGGTTCTCTGGGAAGCTGAGCCTGAGATGGACTTTAGCATGTTTAATAGGGAGTGGCCACGGGACCAATATCCAGAGAAAGGGGGAGAAGAAAGCAGGATTGGGCAGTGGGGGAAGTCATGTAAAATGTTATCCTACAAGAAACACACCATCACTGTAGTAAACTTAGGACATAAAGAGAAGCAAAAAGAAGCAACACCCTCCCCAGTCCTAACACTGCTAATCTTTTGATGGAGGTTATGTACTCTTATATAAGTGTATATGTAATTCCTTTTTAAAACATGGTTTCACACTGTACATCGTGTTTCGTAATTGACTTTTCTCTTTCATATCTTACGACACATTTTCCCACGACAGTGAATATAAAGCTATTTTGTCATTTAGGCGGCTGCAGAGAAAGGCTGACACATCATATGAGAGGCTGGGTAGGGTGGGTCTAAGAGTCAGAGTCTGGAGCCAGACTGCCTGGGTGTGTGTGAGCGCCACAGGTACGGCTGGAAGACAGAGGATGGGTGAGGGAGGCTCGCTGTACTTCAGTCAAAGGCTGATGGCAATTGTAGGACATATCTTTTGGGAGGGTTGGATGAACTAACACACGTAAAGTGTTAAGATAAGAGCCTGGTGTTCAGGAAGTGCTATGCAGATGGTGCCAGTGCTTTGTAAGGAGCACTGTTATGTACTTAGCCTAAGTCCCTATGTTTCGACATTTCCTCTAATAAATAATGTGATGAATACCCTCCTGCTTGGGGGACAATCAGGGATATTTATTTACCTGTTTCCCTCAGATAAATTCCTAGGATTAAAATTGCCGTGTTAAACCTCCAACCCAAGTACCGTGCCTCTAACACAAGTATTATCATTCACGAAAATCTCTGTCAGTCTGCTAGGTGGAAAATAAGGTTTTTGACTTATATTTATTTAAGAATGAGAGTGTTGAATATTTTTCATAGCTTCATTTGTCGCTTCTACTTCTTTTGACCAACTGGCTACTTATGGCCTTTGCCCATTCTTCCAGGAGGGGAAACTCTTTCTCTATGGATTTGAAACAACTCTTTATTTATCAAGGATACTCTATATTTTACAAGTCTTAAATATAAAACTAGCTTATGAAACTTACATTTCCCACTGAAGTTTGAGCGAGGCAGTAAAACAATGTTTGCGGTGAAAGAGACAATTGGTTTTAGAAACACTTTTTAAGTGAACGAGTGAATCTAGGTAAAGGGTGAGTTGGTGTTCTTTCTACTCTTCCATTTGTGTGTGTGTGTGTTAGTGTGAAATTATATCAAAATGAGAAGTGCCAAAAAAATACATCACTGAAAAGAAAGCCAACTTGTGGGTGACTGGTGCCTGCCCAGCCCAACCACTGAATACCTGACTACTCTGTTCTGTTTCGTTTGTGGCTACTGTAGAGACCTGATGGCCATCTCTGTGGCCAGCCTGAGACACGTCTATGAGCCAGTCCTGCCCAGACTAGCTGCTTAGAGCTCTGCACATCCCTGGCCTGAACCTGGGCCTGCTGGCACAACTATACCACTCTGGTCTGTTATCAGGTGCTTAATAGCCTGCCTGAAATGGTACGAAACGGTGGCCTTGGCTAGCCTCTTTGGTTATGGAGCCTCCCCCTTCCTCTCCTTGGTCTTGGGAGGGTTAGAGGTGGCAAAGTAGCTCACTTTCATTTTCTCCATTCCCACAAGTCTGTGCTTCTTGCACAAAGGCCCACTCATTTAGACCTAAAAGACTCATTCTTTGACCTAACTCTGCAACTAGAAAGTTAGTCCTTCGTCAGACTAACATACCTCCTAGATTATGCTGCAGAAACAAATTAAGGCCAAAATCTCTGTGGCTTACTTGAATAAAGATTTATGCTACCTACTCTACATGAGCAGTGGAGGTTTGGGGTCACCAAGCATGGGGATTAGTGATGGCTCTGCTCTAGGTAGTCACTCAGGGATACAGGCTCACAGAAGCCCTGCCTTCTGTCACATCACCAGCTAATACAGTAAAGAAAGAGAGAAGCATAGAGAAATTATACTCACTTTTCTCTACTTTGGCTCTTGAGTATTGCGTGTGATCCCCATTCACATCCCATTGCCCTGCACCAGTCACAAGGTCCCACCCAACTGTAAGGTGGCTGGGGAAGGTGGAGAAGTCCAGAGAACATGTGCTGAGCTTTGCTGTCTCTGCCGGCTCTCAGCCCAAGTCTGGACGCACCTCCTGGTATTGTGATCTAATTATTTATAATATTTTGGTTAATGTCTGTCTTCTTGCTAGACTTGGATCTTTTGAAGGGTTGGGACTCTGTCTTCTTTGTTTACCACCTAATTCTTACGGGGTGCCTGGGTGGCTCAGTCGGTTAAGCAGACAACTTCAGCTCAGGTCATGATCTCACGGTCCGTGATTTCGAGCCCCGCATCGGGCTCTGTGCTGACAGCTCAGAGCCTGGAGCCTGTTTCAGATTCTGTGTCTCCCTCTCTCTCTGACCCTCCCCCGTTCATGCTTTGTCTCTCTCTGTCTCAAAAATAAATAAACGTTAAAAATTTTTTTTTTTTAAAAAAGCCTAGCAAGGTATGCAGCAAGAAGCACACCAACAGAACTGTGACCTTTGATGCCATCTGGTGGTAATATCCATGTATTACAGGGAAGTTTCTTTTAAATGACATAGAGACCGAGCCCTCGGACTTCAATTCCTTTTCAGGGGGTTCCAGTGGGCATGTGGAGAAGTGGAACAGAGTGTTAGAAAATGAGATGTTCCAAGATTTCAGCAGACCAATACTCTAGAATGACAATGTCTGCATGTCATAGGGTAGTTGCTCTATCATTCTGGCGCCTTCCCATCCCCCCCCCCCCCCCCCCCCCCCCCCCGCCTGCTGACCAGTCTCTCCCTTTCCCCAGTTTGGTGTAAGAGCTTCAATTGTTGGGAGACAAAACAACATTAAATGTTATGCCAAATAAAATTTAAAAATATACCTCTAGCTGATAAGTCAGTTGCAAAATAAACTCGCTTATTGGTCTACCTGAACTCTGGCCTGCCCACCCTCAGCACCAGTGACAGAAAACAGATAAAGCTAGCCACCTTTTCCCTCTAATACACCACCCCTTTTGTCGAAGCCGAAAACAGTCAAGGTAAAGAACCGTGTTAAGGAGGTTTCTGAAAAATTATCTGGCTCCAAACTTTGAGATTTCGAAGAAGTCCCAGGGTTAGCTGTGGCGGCAGACCGCTGTGCCGGATGAAAGCTAATGACCCTGGGGGCAGACAAAGGGTTTTAAAGAGCAAAGCTTAATTGAAGGTAATAGTGGGAGACAGGAAAAATTGGAGAACAGTAATGGAAGGAGTGCATTAGTGAGGTTTCTGCGCTGTCATCTTTTAGCCCGAGACTCTGGGCTCTTCTGTGTAAGTGGCCCCTTGCTCTCTTGAATCCATTATCTCCCCAGGACGCCCTGTTATGTGCTCAGTGAGATGGAAACCGTGGTGCCCTGGTACTGGCCCTGGGGAGGAGGAACCTTAGGCAAACACCATTTCCCAGAAAATAAGAAACAAAACAAAACTTGGTTAAACAATGAGGAAAGCAAGAGAGGGCAGCTGAGCCCTTTGTTCAGAGGCTGAGAAGTTCGCTTTGTTTAAGAGGAACTGATTAACTGAATGTGGATAAGCTGGCAAACAGAGAATTACAAATGCATATACTCTGCAAATACCATTTCTGAAAACAATACAGAAAAAACTATGAGAGGAACGCACTGAAGCGGCAAACGTTTCAGAAATGGGGAGGACAATCTTGAATTTTTAATTAATAAAAATTCACATTTAGTGGGTGCTTGGTAGGGCCAGGTAGTAAACTAAGTGCTTAGAGATGGTTTATATTGCAAATCTCCCAGGTACCCTGGGAAGTAGATTTTGCTCTGACCCCCCATTTCAGAGGTGAGAAGTGGGTTCTATAACTTGCCCAAAGTCATGCAGCTAGGTGGGGTGGGACCAGGACTCTGCTCCAGGCCTGCTGTCTCCAGAGCCCTGGCCTTCACAACGGGTTCATATGGTTTCCAGGCTGTCCTTTCCTATGCCCGAATCCTAGCTCTTAGATTTTGGCATCATTAGAGTTCCTAGTGACTCGTTTTGTCTCTAAATGCCACCTTTCCTGCACCCCTCCATTCTTCCTTCTCTAGTTAATGATATAGAGCCACAGTCAGTATCATCAAAATCTATTTTGCAGTGCTGGTGGCTGGGGACACAGCCATCTATGAAGGAGGGGCCCACTGTTCCCAGAAGTGATCTATTTCACCAACCAAGGTTTTGCACGGCTGGTTCTTCTGTCCATTGATTGCCAGTCTTCCCACCCTGCCCCCTCCCCCCAACCATCTTTTCTTGGCCTCACTCACACTTCAAAACTCCGAGCTCAAAGGAACCCAGAGAGAACCACCAGAGGCCCCAGATCCACCCTTTCCTGTGAGAAGGTTCTTAGAATCTTCAAAGGATAAACCCAGTGTTATAGGGTTGCAGGGTATTGTTCAAACACCAAATTCAAGTGTATCTATCTTCTTCAATGAAGTGCTTTAAACTTGTTGAAGCTTAGTTTTCTGAGGGTTAATAATTTTTTGCTCTGACCAGAACAGGGAAAGTGCAAAAGGCAATTCAGCTGATAAAGGTCACCTGGCCTCTGAATTTTCTTTCTTGCTATGTGAGTAAATGCTTGCACCACCAAAGACAAAAAGACTGAGGGTGGCAGGAACCTGTCTGCAGAGCTGGGAGAGAGCGTGCACAGGAGCAATGCAGCATAAATAGGTCCTGAATGAGGCAATGGGGGTGGTGGGTGGGGCCCAGAGGTTTTTGTATTTTTTTAGCACAGGGTAAGTGTGCCTGGGGCCTGGCAGTTTTCTTGGAGTCCAACATTAGGCCACTGTCAGGGACAGGGTTTCTAGGGCCAGCAACTGGAAGATCAGGGCATAAAGTTTTGCTTTGTCAGTCACAGTCCATGATCCTAAGCATGACTTCTCTGCCTTAGTTTCCCTATCTGTACAATGGGGGTGATAGTGCTGTTATTCTGTCTCATGGGTTCATTCATGGAATCAATCAAGAGTAGCAAATCATTTTGAAATATTCTGGTCAAAGATTTTAATTAGTAGATCTGATGACATTAAAACTCTTTAAAAATCCTTGGCTCACAGGGGCTCCTGGGTGGCTCAGTCAGTTGAGCGCCCAACTTCAGATCTGGTCATGATCTCGCAGTGCATGGGTTTGAGGCCCTCATTGGCCTCTGAGCTGACAGTGTGGAGCCAGCTTGAGATTCTCTCTTTCCCTCTCTCTCTCTGACCCTGTCCCACTCTGTCTCTGTCTCTCTCTCTCAAAATAAATAAATAAACTTAAAATCTTTGGCTCACAGAATAGAGCCATCGTTCAGCGCAGCATACAAGTTTCTTTACCAGCTAATTGCAAGGTCATATTCCTTCACCCTTTCCACTGTCCTATATGCCCACCACATCCATCTACCTGCAGGTCATTACCAAACACACTTCCTCACGCTCCTGTCCAAGCTGTTTCCAACACCTGTGATGCCCTCACTTTCCTTGTTTGCCCTGGAGCTGGACGAGGGCTTATCTACTTCCTTCCCCTGCCCCCAAATCCCTTCTTTATAAGCTGAATCTGTACAAGCTATTTAGCTAGTCTGAGCTGTGGGTTTCTCATCTCTAAATTGGGAGTAACAACAATTCCCAGGGACACAGCTAGAGGTTCTGGGGTAGTGTGACAGCACAGCTGTTATCCCAGGCGGGACTACTATCGCGACCCGGACAGGGGGGCATGAGAGGAAGCCGTGGGGGGGGAGCTGGGTCTGTTCCAAGCGCATCTGAAACTTTAGTGGTCAGAACAAGAGACAACAGGGAGGATGGCCAAAAGATAGGGCTTGTTAAAAAATGTGTTCACTCTCCTTGATGGGAGAACCTGCCCGTGCTTCTGATGTCATTTCCAGACTAGCTGATGGGAGGTTAAAGGAGAGAATGTTTCTGTGGCACGTGGCACAGGACTTGATACCCGGAGCTCCATAAACATTAGCTGTGACTTATTTTGTTGTTAACTGTTCTTTCATGGATGCTATCGATGTTCCCATGGTACGTTATGCACAGCTTGCTGCGTCACTTACTTTTGGGAAGTTGCTTGCTTTCTCTGCACCTCAGTGCCCTCAGCTGTAGGACAGGAAGGATCATAACAGTGCTGATGTGTGTGCTGTCGTGAAGACCACCTGAGGTACCATGTAAAAGGCCTCCGAGCACTCAGCACCCTGAATGCAGGGCTGTTGCAGCCACTTGCAGTGAGGGAGTCCAGCAACATGGTAGGAGTGGCTGGGCCTGATGAACATTCGGTCAATGCAAGTACATTTGGGAAGAACAAACAGGTTACGACTTCCTCTAGCGAGGATCTAGAGAACCGTAGGCAGTGATTTCTGGGCATCCATGGGGTGCTGATTTAGGGCATTGGCTTACTTCCTGGGTTTGACTAGATTTGTGGAGAAACAGGGAGATGTCAAATGTGAAGATAATGAAATATGTTAAATGTCATATCCTGTCGTGCAGGTGAGAGGTTGGGCCAGGCTTGCCTCCTGCCCCCAAACTGCTCACAGATGGGAGACTTTGGAAAGATGCCTTTTCCAAAGCGCATGCAAAGTAAGAATAAAGGTATGGATGGTTGTATTCATTGAGCCCCTTCAAAGACCTGTAGTTAGTCTGGGAGACAAGTATTGGTCACAAAGAAGAGATACTGGGGGATATGTTGACAGTTCTCTACTCAAAGCATGCCTGTGGATTAATGGAAGGCACTGAGACCTGAGGGGGAAAATGCATTCCTCAACCGAGGCCACACGGTTTCTCACACCCCTGGTGGCTCACCACCATTCCACAAGTCTGCCTTTCTATTTCCCTCATTTTGAAGTACTTCCCTCTAGAGGCAAGCCTGGGAAGATGACTAACCTTGAAAGAAAGAAACCAAGGGGGCAGGTGGCAGATAGTCAGGCCAGGCCACCAGGCAGTGGAGTTGGAGAGAAGACAAAGGGAAAATCTTCCTTTTCATAGGAAGCTTGTGGCTTGAGGAGTTATGGAAAGGATGAGGCTAGAGCAATACCAACTGCAGTCCCTTTCTATTGGTCTCCATCTTGGCCACCTTTCTGCATTCATACTTCAGCCCAGTCCAGGGTCCCTAAAGATAAAAGGAATCAGAAAGAATTTTCTAAGCAGGAAGATACACTCAACTTCTTCTCCACAAAAGCTCTCCTGGGTAGGATTTGGCTTTGTCTTCAAGGGAATAAGCCCAGAACCAGAACAGCCCCAGGTCAGAGTCTGGGACCTTCTAAAATCAGGGGAATGTGCCATGGAAGATCCACTCCAGGCTAGCCTTAGCCAAGGTGGAAAAGTACTCAGGTGTAGGGTGGTGGTGATGCGGGACCAAGAAGGGAGGCAGGAGGTCTGTTACCACCAAAGTAATACAAGAGAAAGGGTTAGCAGTTCCTATTCTAGAAGCAGCTTACTCTCCAGGGAAGCAAGGACACACTTTTATAGAGCTTCAGCAGGAAGAACATGAGGGGGATACACGTGAGGATTCAGGCTTGGGAAATAGGGCAGAAAATGCAAACTTAGTGGCCTTATGGTATTGTCTAGATGACTGTGTTTTGAACGTTGAAGCCTCACAAATCCAGTGCCAGGAAGAGCCCCTGCAAGGTGAGGATTTGAGTCTTTCCATCAGGCAGTGACTTCAACACCCATCAAAGTGTGAAAAGCATATGTTACTCATGTGAACGTACATGTGAATCTGTCTGGGGGAAAAGTACGCCTGAAAAAATAGCAAGCATCAAGTAGATGTGTTCTAAAGCAAAGAATAGCAGATTAGTAATTGCAGACCGCAAAGCTTTTCCTCTCTGGAGGCTGAACACTAATGCAGGCATTGTTCTTCCTTCAGGCACCCCTGTCACCGAGCATTAGTGCTTCAGAGCGTTTATATCTATTAGGGTGTGATCATCACAGCTCGTGACAGAGCCTCCAAATTATACCTTTCATAATTCTGTTAGCCTTTTTTGTGCCACAAAGTCTTAGGCTGTGTGTTAAGGCAGTTAACTTCATCAGGAAGAAAAGAAAGACTAGCCTTGACTTTTTTCTTTCCAGTTGCAGAAATTGCTTGATCAGATGCTGTGTCTATACCAGCCACAAGCGCCACCTTCGGGTAGTTTCTCAGTATGGTTGCAGAAATTTGGGGCCATCTGGACTTTGCATGTGAGTGGAAATGTACAACCACCTCTCCTTGAGCTGCCTTGGCGATATGGTACAAGAACCTTCCGAGAAACACTTGTGTTTCTGGTGATGCTTTGCCCTGGAGATTTGATTATTTTATTATGACCAAATAGTAAAAGGGGCCTTTCTAGTGCCATTTGGTGGCCCCAAATGGAAAATTTCTGGACTGAAAACTCAATTCAGCTGAGAAACTGGTTAGACCAATTAGCCACTGAGCTGATTGGCTAGGTGGGTAGATTTATTAGATATTTAACTAAAATCCAAGACAATCCAGATTCCTTATTTTAGCTACAATTTCGGTAACTTTCTAAACTCCTAAACCTGGACTTTGTCTCCAAATTAATTTGTTTGTTTTTAACCGGAAGCTGGCAATTAACTCTCTAGATAACATTTGACTTCATTTTCAGATAGGGATTCTGATGAATATGAAAAAAAGAAAAAAGAAAGAAATAAAAAAAAAAAACCTAACTGTAACAAACCACCTTTTTGGTAGTGAAAACGCGAAAAAAGATGGTTTAGAAATCCACGACCTGATCCAAATTGCCTCCCCATGGTCACATGGCCTCGCCTTGCTCTCAGCTTCTATTGGCTGCCTTAGGCTTGGACTTGCTTTGAGTCTCAGCTCTGCCACTTCCTGTATGACCTTATCGTTTAGGATGCTCTTGGCTGCAAGCAATGAAAAAATCCGACTGAATCTGGCCAAGTCAACTTTAAGAACTCACTTAAACAGAAAGTCTAGAGAGAGGAAAGTTCCAGGGTTGGGTAGTCCATTTGCTCAACAACAGCCCAAGTATCCAGGCTTTCTCCTTTTTTCTTTTCTCTGCCAACTTCAGTATACTGGCTTTTGTGCTGAAGATGGTGTCCACATTCCCAGGCACACCTCCATGGGCAGTACAGTTTATCAACACAATACATGCATTTTTCAAAGAGAATCCTGCTTCCTTAGAAGCCCCAAGACACTTTTCCCTCCATGCTGGTGAGAATAGAAATTAGAATTCGTGGTTTAGGTGGGTGGGTCCTAGCCCTACATGCATATCAGAGCCACTGGGGAGCTTTGTGAAACTACAGAGGCCTACAACTCACCCCCAGAGAGGCTGATCTAACTAGAGTAGATGGTTCTAATATGCAGGCAGCATTGAGGCCACTGGCTTAGTCTAATCAAGATTTCCTTACCTGGGCTGGCAGAGGGGTTCAGCCTCCCCTGAACACTGGCCTCCCTATCCCCCAAATCAGGGTTCTAACACAGGGAGGAGACCGGTGAGGATGGTGATTTGGCAGGCAAATGAGCACATGATCTGTCACAAATCCATTAAATTTTGGTCTTCAACTTTTGCCTGGAGAATGAAAATTATAATATGTATTTTGCAGGGCATGATCTGTAGGGGTTGCAGTTCAGAAAACTTTGGCATGGGGCAGAGGGAAGGATTCCAGTATTACCTGCTCATCAGATCTCCAGACCTCACTGAGAGACCATTCTGTCTTTCTTCCTTTCCCTGGTCCCTCTTCCCCCATGCAGGACAAGGCCTCGGGTTTATGTGGCAGCAGGGGGCAAGGTGGAGGCTTACTTCTCACTGTTCTTCTAAATCTTTCTCTGTTCTCTCCTCTCTAGTGAGCTTTATATTTCCCTGTCTTGGGAGTGGTAGGCAGGGAACCAGACAGTTTTTCTGACTGGCCTAAATTACACTCCCTAATAGTTAGTTTAAAAACTTGGGATGCTCTCCTGTTTCCTGAGTTGAAGATGTTTTGAGGCATAGAAATTTAGCCTCCAGTGTCTTTGTTCTCAGAGGTCTTCATAGAAGCTTTCTGGGGTTAAGATCTTTCCAAAGGGTTTCCATCACAGGCTCGGGGGCCCTGGTTAATATACACTTCCACACTCTTCTTCTCTGGGCTGGGGTCAGGGCTGGGAATCACATAACACAGCCTTATACTCAACCTGGAACAGCAAGGCCATTGGACCTCCTCACTGCCTGGTCCCACTCTCTCCACCGGAGTCTTTGTCTACTCGGGGGACTTCCTCAGAAATCAGTTATCTTGCTCTCTCCCTCAAGTCTGACCCCCAGGGGGATTCTTAGGCCATACATCTGAAAATGCCTTTCAATATTCCTTCAACAAATGTTTACTGGCTACCAGCTATGTGCCAGGCACCATGTGAAACCCTGGGAACACAGCAGTGAATGAGGTGGACAAGGGTCCTGCTTCCATGCAGCTCACTCATGTATAGGGTGAGATGAGACAGTAAGCAATAAACAAACCAGATCAGACCAGACAGTGACAAGAAGAAAATGAGAGAGGACAGTAGGACAGTGACCCCTTCGGGTGGGCTACTTCAGAGAGGGCATCACAGAAAGCCTCTCTGAGGAGAGAAGTTTGATTTGATGCCTGAATGATAAGAGGGACCCAGACTCACAGGGAGCTGGGGGAAGGAATATTCCAGATAGAGGAAATGATGGGAAAGGCCTCTTTCATGGGAACAAACTTGAGAAGTTAGAGGAATAACACGAAGGCTGGTAGGCTGGAACAAAGGGAGTAGGCTCTAAGCTCCTTCCAATGGCCCATGTGGAACTTAGGCCAATCCCAAGACATGAATGGACACCTACATTAAAGGTTCCTAAGAGGTAATGTGACAGTTGAGAAGCTTCTCAGATGTTCTATGATAAGAGCTTTGTCTTCCCAGAGCACAGGAGACTCCCTCAGTGACAGCATCGCCCACCTTTACCTGCCCACCGAAAAGGGTCTCACCTTCAACCCATGGACAGCATCATTCATTCCTTTTAATGTCATCCTAGTTCTGGCTCCTTATAAATCTTGTTGTTGTTGTTTCCCTGAAACACTTTATATATAAATCACCATCTCCATGAGGGGACATAAAATTTTTTCCTTATGCTGTCTTACATTCTCAGTCGATGAGAGCAGGTGGGGCGCCATGTTCTGTACATTCCTGCGCAGATACTCTCATGTACTGTAGATGCTCTCAGCTGATGAACTCCCTCCAGAATTTCCTGAGTTGAAGAGGTTCTGCAACATGTGACCTTATTTTTGCTGTTGATTCTGTGTGCTCAAGATGATTAGATTATGTTCCCCGCAAAGAAATTGAGTCTATGACCTGGGCTAGCCACAGTGCAAAGGAAGAGAGGACTTGTCTCTACTTCCCCAAAGTCAGGTGGCTGAGATGATGTCGGCAGTTTTGAGGTAGTGCAAAATGGCTGGGGGGGGGGGGGGCGGTGGTCAAGGGCTCTCCCATTCTGGGTGGGGGAGCTATCATCCCTTTTATGTAATAGCTCATCAGTCAGTTGAACTATTAATTTGTCTATGAACCCACTGAGGCTGAAATGTGGGAAGTTGGTAGGAAAAAGTAAAGATACCCATGGATATTTTAAGGAGGTGCATATTTATGCAGAAAGTTTTACTAAAAGCAGATCAGAAACAAGAGGGAAAGGAGATAACTTTACTAACAGAAGCCACATATACCTGTAATCAGCAACCAGAGTCTGTGGAGGGTCAAATAGCCTTGTGCCTTCCTGTTAGTAAACAGTAGCTGGTCTTTGCCATGCTCCATTACTGAAGACGAGTGCATGTGATTAGAGACATTTTTATTCTGGTCATTGCCATGGTGCTTTTGGGGGGAAGGTCAGAGAGGAGAACTCCCTCTCAGGCTTAGCTGGAGGCCAGCGTCTTAAGCAGAGACCCAGGGGCACATCTGCCAGCCAGACACAGAGTAACACAGAGCTGGGGAGGTTTGGGAGGTGGGGGGCGTTCCTTAAAGTAAGTCTTCCAAGCCACATGGCTATTGTCTGGAGCTTATAATTGCTAACAAGTTTCCTCCTTGCTATCAATTTGTTTTGTGCCACTCAGGGCAGCAGTCAGCGATTTAGTTCCAAAACAAGGGACGCTATGTTCCTGAAGGCATCACTCCCCAACCCCGCCCCACCCTCCAAGGGCTCCCCTGCCAGCAAATTTTAGGTGGTAGAACCAGAAGTGACAATCACCACTGACATTTTAGGTTTTGTAGTGTGAGTAGTAAAGAGCCATTTAGGTGAGGGGGCATTGAGCACCCCTTCCTGGTAGCTGTTCCTGCCACTGGAAGTCTGGTTGGCCAGCATGAGGTGCGGAGATGTGGACATCTCTGAAGGGTATTAGTAGTCGGGCCTGGCTTCCGACACAGCAGAGGAAAGCAAAATGCCCTACCAACTTCCTTCCATCTCAAGTCCGGCCTCCAGCAAAGAGCCTCAGATGCTTTTGGTCAAATGCAAGCATGTACTCGTCACACCGGGCTGATGACTTCTTTTCTGGGTTATCTGTCTCCATCACCTTCATGCCCTGGCTCTGGAAGCACCGCACTGAGCCAGATGGATTGCTGCTCAGGTACAAGGCCAGGGTGCTGGGCAGTTCCGGGAGGCCCAGGACTGGAAGGAACATGGGGACAGGCCCATCAGGAGGCAGCTCCTCTTGGAGCTGTTCTGGGGCTGCGGCCTCCCAGCTGAAAGCTGATGCTATTGCTGACTCACCATGATTGTGGTTGAGAAAAAACCCAGCAAACTGGTGGCTCCCATGAGCCCTGGAGCTGCAAAATATAGGCCAGGGAGCCTCAGCCGGAAGGGGCTTCAGTTAGTGAGACACCAACACTTTTCGGACCATCTCTCTTTTATGATGTCAAGTTATAAGGGGCTCCAGAGGACACTGAGCATTTCCCTCTCTATTGCCCCTTGGGGGAAGAGGGGCATGAAAGCAGGTCAGAGCAGTAGAAGCATCTATCTCCAGTCCTCTCTGGGGGTCCTATTCTGCTTTTGTTGTCTTTCTGCTATGGGTGAACCTAGATCCAGCAGAACTGGATGGATCTTCTCCAGAGACCTCCAGCAACTTCTAGACCAACATCTAGACTGCATAACTCAGGGATGAGGGGTGGGGAGTCAAGAGGTTGGTGGGGGGTGTGTGTGTGTGGGGATGAGTACAATCTATAGGGCACTTTATGTAAATGGCGCCTCCTGGAGTCCTGCAAAGGGGCCCTAGGACGCATATCTCTGTGTGCTACATCCCCACCCCAGCTTCTGTGCTGGCCTAACTTCCAGATAATCAGCACCAGGTACTAAACAAATACAGTAAAACCTTAGTTTGAGAGCATAATTTGTTCTGGAAAGTGCTCATATATCAAAGTAAGTTTCAAGAACCATTGGCTCAGTTGTGATCATGTGACGTCTGGCATTTAGTACTCCTCTTATTACAAGACATTGCTCGTTTTTCAAGTTAAACTTTATTAGAAACGTTTCCTCGTCTTGCAGAACATTCACAGAACAAGTAACTTGCAATCCAAGGTTTTACTGTACTTATTGAATATATAATGGTGTGGTAAACAGAATAATACCCCCCTCGCCCACCATGTCCTAATTTCCAGAACCTGTAAATATGCTACTTTACATGACAAAAGAGATTTTGCATGCATGATTCTTATTATGGACCTTGAAATGAAGAGGTTATCCTGGATTATCTGGGTAGGCCCATTCTAATCGTATATCCTTAAAAGCAGACAAAACCTTCCCTGGGTGTGGAGAGAAAAATGTGACTATGGAAGAGGAGTCAGAGATGGGAGTGTTAGAAGCATTCTGTACCCCACTGCTGGTTCTGAGATGTGAGGGGCTACATGCAAAGACCAGAAAGAGCCCACTAAGAGCTAGGGCAACCTCAGTTGACAGCCACAGAAACAGGGACCTCAGTCCTACAACCTCATGGAACTGCCAACCCCTGAATGAGCAAAGAAATGGATTCTCCCTTAGGGCCCCACAGAGGAACAGAGCCCTGCTGATGCCTTGATATCAGTCCAGTGCAACTCATGACCCACAGCACTGCGACATACTATATTTGTGTTGTAAGCTGCAAAAGTTAGGGTAGTTAGGGCAGCATCAGAATACTAATACAAATGGGTACCAGGTGGAATATCATTTTATAATTGAATGTAATTTTCTTGCCTCTGACACACCTAATTTCGGTGGTGGCCACCAGAGGTGAAGTCCTTTTTAATGGTCGGCCATGTTCTGGTGGAAGGGAGGGCATTCTTCCTTCTGATGTTCTGTGCTTCCTTATACATCTAGGTCTGCTTCTTTCTTGGCATCTGCTACTGGCATCTCCACCCACTTGGCCGCTAGGATAGATGTTGCTCAAGGCTGCCCTTTACATGAAGCACATAGGGCTCTCTACCGCTTCCTGTCCTCTCTGCTGCTCAGAGAGGCCCCTCTCCCCAGGCAGGTGGTCCATACCCATCCCCCACACTCCTCTCTTCTCCAAGTGTCTTCCTGGGACTGGTAAATTGTGTCAGGTTCTAGCTAGTGCCTTAGACCACAGTGGGTCTGAGGAAACTCATGGGCCTCCTCCTTCACAACACATGACTCCAGAGAAGCCTGGAAGTTTCCAGCCCCTCCCACCTGAGTGTGCTTTGCCCCTCCCTTCTTCCTTTCTCCCCAGGACCCTGTGGCAGAGGTTCTGTGGGGGCTGCTACTTGGGGAGCTCTATCTAGGTGACAGCATAGAGTCTCTCCTCTCCCTGGATCTTTTGTGGGGAATACTCCCTATATTCTTCCTCCCCACCACCCAACTTGGGACAAGGCCTAAGGGATGATGTCAGTGGTGGTGATGAGGATGGCAGGGGAGAAGCTACCTGCATCTTCTTAATAGCTCTTATTTTAAACTTCTCTCCCGCTCTCCTCCTTAGTTTCTTTTACAGCTCATACCACAGCAGAGGAACAGACAAAGAAGCTGTTCCTGTTCACTTAGACTGTAATCCCCAGTGGTTATTAACTCAAAGCTGGTGCAGTGTTCTCTCAATCTGGCAGTTTGGTGTAGATTTGAGTGTCTTTGTTCTGAACAGTCTTTGTGGGGTTGGTAGCAAAGAAAGAAAAAAAATAGTAGTTAATTTGATCCCTCAGATTCTTTGTGTGTGTGCAAAAAACTATAGCTCTATCACAGGCTTATGAGTGGATGTCAAGTTTTAACAAACAAGATGTCAGCAGGACAGCTTTGCTCAGGGCTTCAGTCTCCTCAGGTCCATCCAAGGTGTCAATGCCCTTCTGAGGGACACAATTTCCATTTACTGCCTTGCTTGCTTCCTCTGGGCGTCAGTGTCTCTAATCTAGGCCAGAAGGAATTTGTGGCATAAAAAAAAAAAAAAAAAAAAAAAAAAAATCCAGTCCTGAGAGAAGACTGCCTACAGTCCCCTCAGGATTCATTTTCCAGTTCATGTCCTTAGGGTGCATGGGTGGCCTACTGGGGATGTGCCCATGGAATGTCTGGATCTGCTGTTATAGGATCCACCTCAGCTTTCTGTAGAGATAAGTCCTGGCCCTGATTCACACTGTGAGTCCGGGAAGTCCCTTATCAAACCTAGTCAGAACTGGAAAGACTCCACAGAGCCCCTCAGGGGTTTCTTCTATGATTGGCTAGGAGAGGGGACCCACCCAGTGTTGGGTTAGGGATGACTGAGGTCAGTTGTTCAGGGTCAGCCACTGCTACCTGGCTCAGTTCCTGCCACAAGGACCTTTGAGAATTTCTCCTTTGGGTGGTGGAGATGTCACTTTTAAGTGAGATCAACATGGGCAAAATAGGGAGGCCCATCCTCAGGCCTTTTCTGAGGGTCCTGAAAAGGTGGGGAAGGACCCTCTGCCTCTGGAAGTGCCATATACCGAGTGCCGAGGGCACCCCGGACGCTGTGCCAGGCTCTCTGTGAGCATTATCCCCTTCCTCCCACAGCAGCCCAAGGAGGGAGGTGCTCTCATTATTCCTAGGAGAGGGAGGAGGGATTCCTTGGGAATCAGCCTGGTGTCATGGCAAAAGCCAGAGTATTGGGTTTCAATCCCCAACCTCTTACTTGGTGGTTTTGGAGAAGATATATACCCCTCTTGAACCTCAGGTATCTTAATCTGTAAGTGCAGATAAGGCTACCTAATCATAAAGTGTGAGGGTTAAGTGAAATAAGATCCATAAAGTTTCTTGAATGGAACAGGTGATTAATACATGTCCTGTGTCCCTACCTTTCGAAAGCAGACCAAAACTTTGGTGTGGCACTCATATAATCCTGTGGCCGACAGCAATGTCAACCAAAAACATTTGGGCAGAGTCCCATCCAATGTCGTCTGAAGCCTGTAAACCTCCTTCCTCCCAGGAGAATTCAAGAATGTTACCGGGGGCTCAGTTCTACCAGTGATACCCCCTCACCCTTGTCCCCTTCCCCTGCCCCAAGGGGCCAGGCTTCGGTTGTGGAGGGTCAACAGCAGACTCCATTGCCCTCCAACATTATACGAGTTGTCTCTGGTTCTGTGTAGCTTTTCTTACTGCTTGTTGGATGTGGTTAATTTAGCCTTTTGCTTAACCTGTCAGTGAAATAATACCTAATAGCATTTCTTTCCATTTTTCTGTATTCTCCATAATTCTATTTCCTTCAGGGCCAATTTTTGGCTTTATTTTTCCTCTAAGAGGTCTAGTTAAGGTTTACCCCACAGTTCATCTTGCCTACCCCAGACTCAAACAACAGCATACGACATCGTTAAGCTGATCTGATAGAGAGTGAAACTACCACCTAGTGGTCATTGGAGGTGTGACTGCCTTTTCATGAGCTCTCCTTGCTAAGGGTACCTGAAAAAAAAAAATCAGAGTTGATGGTTTTCTTTAAATCTAACTTAGAAGCTGTGACATAAATTAGCTCAAACAATGTATGCACTTCAAAGCCTTATTGGAAAGAGACTGAGTATATATGAATATTTTCAAATCAAAATGAATAGTGAAACAAAAATGAGATTGACATGCACCAGGGTGCCAAACGAGGACACTACGTTTTTTCTTTGACTACACTTAAATGAAGTCCCACATAGACAAAATAAGCAAGTCAAACAACAAACGACTTTAACCAAACAAATGAACAAAAAATGGATGACTGCTTTCATTATCCAACACCTATCTACCAAGTACTGGGTGAGCTGTGGTCAGCATCCAAGAGTTTAATGGAGCAGCTCATCACAATGCACTGTGGTGATTTAAAAGTTGAAGGAGAATCTAGTGAATACCACAGGAAGATCTGCTAACCCTGTACAGCAGTGAAATTTGAATTGAGTCATCACGGAAGATTAGATTTTGTCAGGCAGTAGGGATAGAGGGTAGCAAGGGAATCCCACTTGACAAAGAGCACACATGGAAGACCCAGAGGAGTAGAAGGACAAGTTCACAAGCTAGCACAGTGTCTGACAAATATAATTCGGTCTAAAACCGTGTACGAACAATGCATTTATTGACCACCTATTTTATGCACTTACTGGCTACCTATTTCAATCAAAGTAGACACACAAAGGTATGAGACATTGAGAGACATTTAAGAAGACATGGTGGGGGAAGGGGACACCTGGGTGGCTCAGATGTCTAGGTGTCTGGCTCTTGATTTTGGCTCAGGTCATGATCTCAGGGTCATGGAATTGAGCCCTGTGCCAGGGCTTGGCATTCTCTCTCTCCCTCTCTCCCACGCACACTCACTCGTACTCACTCGTACGCACTCACTCTCTCTCTCTCAAAATAAATAAACAAACATGTAAAAAAAAAAAAAAGAAGATATGGAGGCACATTGCAAAGATGACAGTTTATCCCAGATTACTCTAGAGATTCCAAGCTCACCCAGTAAAAATCCTATCAGGGTTTTTTTTTTTTTTTTCTTTTGGAGAAATTGACAAGATACTTCTAAGATTTATTTAGAAAAGCAAAGGGCCAAGAATAGCCAAGACAGTCTTGAAAAAGAAGAATGAAACTTAGAGGACTTAACACTAGCAGATATCAGGACTTTTAACAAAGCTCAAGGGATTAACTGCCAGAAAACTGTCTACTCAAAGTGAACATATATACACCCTCTGACCCGGCGATTCCACTTGTATGTGCCCCACCAAAATGCATACATATTTAACAGAAATTTATACCACATTGTTCAAAGCAGCACTATTCATAATAGCCCTAAACTGGGACTATTCGAATGCCCATCAGCATTGTGGTGTCTTTGTGCAATGGAAGTCTATATAGCAATGAGAATGGGTGATTTACAACTACACGTGACAGTACGGACGTGTGTCACAAACATAAGGTTACAGAAAAAGACCAGACTCAAAGGAATACATACTGTAAAATCCCCATTAATAAAATATAAAAGTGGTCAAACCGAATTGTGGTAATTCACTGCATTACTGGCACCCTAGGTGAGACAAGCAAGGCATTTATCCTGTCCACAAAATTTAAGGGATTGCCAAAAACCTCAACCATCAAGGAAAATAATGTTTTTTTAAAAAAGGTTTAAAAAAAATCACAATTAATGCAAAACTATCATAGTGAACAAATGGTCAGTTTTCAGTGAAGACGGGAGCCGACCCTGAACTTGCACAACTTACTTTATTAGCCTCATGCTAATCCTGGCTCTGCCAGATCCTATCTTGCCTAAATAGGAAGTTTGCAGGTTTCTGTTTGTTCTTTTATCCTCTGCCATCACCACAGCTGTGCCCAGGCTAGCCTTCTGGAGGAGAGCTGTCCCCCACCCCTAGACACGGGGGAGAGCCCAGCCAAGATGAGCAGAATTGCCTCTACAACCATTTCCGGTGAGCGAACCATGAAGTCTTGACTTTGTGTGCCACTTAAGTTTTGTGGTTGTTTGATATACAGCAATGGTCAATTGTACACAAAAGTATGTAGCTAAAAGTCAGAACAGAGGTTACTCTGGGCAAGTGGATAATGACTTGAAGGAGGCGTGAAATGTGCTTCTGAGTTGTAGGCAAGTTGTTTCTTGATCTGGGTGCTGATTACACAGTTGTGTTCCATTTGTGAAAATTCATTGAGTTGTAGGTTTATGGTCTGCACATTGTTCTATATTTTTATTATAAGTAAATACAAACATTTTAAAGAATGTTTATTTGAGAGACAGAGAGAGACCACAAGCATGGGAGGGGCAGAGAGAGAGGGACAGAAAGAATCCCAAGCAGGCTCTATACTGTCAGTGCAGAGCCTGACGAGGGGCTTTATCTCACAAACCGAGGTCATGACTTGAGCCGAAATCAAGAGTCAGATGCTTAACTGACTGAGCCACCCAGGTGCCCCTAAATACAAAATTTTATAAAGACAGAACACTCGGTCCCCACCAGTTCTTCGAGAACAACTTAGCTGGGATAAGACACACACACAAAGTTATAAGCAAAAGACTGAAAGTTACAAGCAAAGTACAAAGGACAGAAATAAAAATACAGAATAAACTGGATTTGAACCAATATTCAAAAAAATCTATGAAAGTATTATATTTTGAACTCCACCCACTGTTCCAAGAAAACATTTAGCCTTATTTGGGCCATTATTTTTGAACACTAAACCCAGACAATATCAGAACATAAGAATATTCTCTGAACCAGTATTTCATTTCCTGTGAATTTCTGTTAAATTGGTCTTTACCTTTAGTTTTGTTTTATATGTTTTTTTAAAAGTTTATTTTATTTATTTTGAGAGAGAGTACACCAAAAGCACGGGGGAGGTGCAGAGGGAGAATTGCAAGCAGGCTCAGCACTGTTAGTGTGCATCCAGACTTGGGGCTCGATCCCATGACCTGAGCCCAAACCAAGAGTCAGATGCTTAACCAACTGAGCCACCTAGGTGCCCCTTTACATTTAATTTTATATTGGCCTCATGTCAATGAAAAGAATTAATTATTATCGTCATTTTTTTTCCAACCAAATGTTTCCTGGTAACTTGTGAAAGATCAGAAAGCATGGTTTCTCTATGTAGAGAAATGATAGAAACTTATCATCCGGAATCAATTACTTAAGGGGCAATTTGTTATCTACCAACCACCTGTCTATCTTTCTAATTCGAAGACTGTCATTCCTGACTGGAGGAAGTTCCGTATCTAATTAGAAATGCAATTTCCATGGTTTCTCTGGAAATTTCCTTCCCTTTCTAGCTGGTTAGGATTGACTCTGAAGTGGGTGGCAAGATTTTGTCATCAATTTGATGTCAAAGAGGAAGTACATCTGCTGTAAGATTGAGACAAAAGGGGAAAAATATGTATCTAATAATCAGCACTTGTGATCTCTTCTTGCATTTCCCAAAGAAATATCTTCTATTTGCTTTTAAAAAAGAGATATAAACATATATGTTGTCATCTTTCTGGAGAAAATATGTTTCTGTCTAGTACCAAATTTTCTATTTAGTCCAGATGATTCTCACTCACCTGGCCCTGAAAAGCTGTGTTCCGCTTTTCACAGCAGATGAGGACAAGGCACAGTGCCAAGAACTTTAACTACATGAACTCATTTAATCTTTGAAACTTCCCTCGGGGTATGTACTATTAGTATTTCCTTTTTACAAATGAAGGCACTGAAGCACAGAGATGTTGCATCCCTTGCTAAAAGTCACACAGCAAGAAACTAACAGAGTACACTGAACCCAGCTGTCTGGTTCTGGACACTGTGCTCTTAATCACCAAAGCTTGCTTTCACAGTGTACCGTGAGCTCACAATTTCAAAGGAGCTAAAAGAAATCTTCTTTTAAAATGAATGTTTATTTTATAAACAGAACTGCCTCTCCCTGTTTTATATCTGGTATAAATCTAAATTTGTATACACATCAACTTTGCTTGACGTGGGAAGGGCAAACCTATATAGTACGGATATATAATAAATGATATCATTCTGAAATAGTGACTCAAAATTACCTTTAACAAGCTCTTTAGATGTCTATCTTATGTATATCGCCCTGTTTTGACTACATCACACAGTAAGTCTGTGTGTTTTTTACTCACTGATAGGTTCATAAATCCGTGTCTCATTAGTTACGGATGAAGGCCCTCTAGGATAAGAATTAACTCATCCTCTGTAAAGCTTCTGTACCCACAGCGCACATGGTAAACCAGTAGGTGCTCAGGGTATGTGCTCATGGGTTGATTACATTACATTACAAAAGCAAATGTCTTACAGCTTAGCAGAGATTTCATAGAGAAACAGTAAGATAAATGAAAATGGTAGTCTGTGAAATTGACTAGTGGTACACATGTAGGTTACTCAGATGTTTTCACCGACAGGAAGACAACTACAGGATTTCTGACCATAAAAACTTGTCATCTGTTTTATCCTTTCTCTGTTTCCCAGTTGTAGGAGACCTCACGCTCCTCTCCTCCTCCACACCAGCACGAGTAAACGCAGAACCATAGACAGTCTTAGATCATTCAACAGAACCTACGGAGCTTCTGTGACTATCACCACAAGTTAACTTCCAAAGCCGATGATTTCTATTTTCTATTTTAATGTCTATTCCACTGCCCTTCTTGGGACCTTCACAGAGCCCCCATCTTTTATGTACACCCTTCCTTTTTTCACTGTCAGAAGGTTAAGCTGTGAGATTTCAGACAGATGGTGGGAAATCTACAGGTTTTTGCATGTCTCGTAACCCCTGCTCTGCCTCGTGCCCAGAGGAGACTGTCCTAGGCTCACAGGCCTAAGTCATGGCTAACAACTCATAGCCGAAAAGATTCTTGAGTGTACCGGTGACAACCTTGCTAAGGTCATCTGTTATCTCCCCTGGAATTTGTATCATTAGGAACTTTGGTTCCTGTTGTTTAAAACCAAGTGCTGTTCTGATCAACACCATCAGTGGCAACACATTCTTGCTCCCTAACCAAATCAGTCATCAACTTCTTTGCAAAATTCAGCTAACATTGCCAACCTTTCCCAAGTCCTATTCTGGGTGCATCAGGACACACAAAGGGAGAGAGTGGATCTGTCCTCTGAGGCATAGACTCTGTTGGACTGGGAATTGGGATGCACATCACCCAATCAGCTCTAATACTGTGACACGTGGGCTCTGGTAGGCACAGGAGAACGGGCAAAACTCAAAGGGTAGGATAGAGTAATTTCAACAAGGGGATAAAGGTGGACTTTCTTGGAAAGGGGATTCATGGATTTTGAAGGAAACGTGTCTCCTTTCACTTTTCCCCTTAGCTCTGGCATTTATCCATTCCTTCCAAATTTGCTGCAAGAAACTTGCGGCAAGCGCATTTAGTTAATCTGCCAGCCCCAGCCTTGCTGCAAAAAAGCTTTCTAGCCCAGCACCACAATTAATGCTCCAGAATCATCTATACAGTTTTTGGGCCAGAAGGGGTCTCTCCTTTGGGTAACTGTGCACTCCACTCCCCATCATCCAAGATATTTTTTTTCCTGGACTCAAACCTCCATCAACATTATAATGATCCTGATTCATAGTTCATACGGAAAGGTTACGGGAAGAAAGCAGCCACTGATTATATACAAATTGCGTCATTTCTTCATTAAAAAATGGTCTACCTGAAAGAAAACTTGCTGACTATAAGCAAGATTTTGTAGTAAAAAATGTTTACCTTGGATGATCTGGAGCCGAAGCCATGTTTCTTATAAGCCACGCAGTACTGAGGATTTTGGGTCCGTTTCCCCTTTTCAACAAGATACAGCTGTGATCCCCATGTGGGCCCCAGTTGTGAGTTCATGGACTGATTGCACTTAGAATCACCTGGGAAGCATTTTGAACCAGCAGTTTCTCGAGTTCCAGCCCTAGAGATGCTGTTACAGCAGATCTGGGAGTAGGACCTGGAAATCTGTCTATAATAAGTTCTCTAAGAGTTCTATGTAAGCCAGTTTTAGAAATGACTGTTTCAGGGACGATATGATTGGCAGGTAACATTTCCTGGAGATTAGTGATAGGTATTAATGCTCTCACATCATTTCAGTTTCAGGAATGCCCTTACCTACATAATCTGCTCTGATTTATGGGAGAAAAGGAATGGTTTGTTATGCAGGGGTGAGAGTGGCCACCGTGTGTTAGGTGTGGTTGGTTTGTTTCCATTTGGGAGGGTATTTCCTTTGAGTAAGATATACCATCACGAAGTAAGATCTGGATTAATCCTTTTTGCACGTTTAGTACAATTTCATGCAAACAACCTATTGATTACCTATGTGTCGTCATTTTATTGCACATATAATAGGTATTATTAAGTGGTATTAGAAAAAGAAATCACTGGGGCACCTGGGTGGCTCAGTGGGTTGAGCGACTGACTTTGACTCAGGTCATGATCTTGAGGTCTATGAGTTTGAGCCCCGCATCTGGGTCTGTGCTGACAGAGCCTGGAGCCAGCTTTGGATTCTGTGTCTCCCTCTCTCTGACCTTGCCCCATTCATGCTCTGCCTCTCTCTCTCTCTCCCTCTCTCAAAAATGTTAAAAAAGAAAAAGAAATCAATATGTTGGTTGCCACCTTCATACATCCCACTTTTCACTTGTCTTTATTCTTTTTTTTTTTTAATGCTTAGGATCATATTTGATGCTCTGTTCTCCTCCTATTCTCCTGGAAGTTTTCTCATGTTGTCACAGGCTTTTTTTCCATTTTCCCTTTTAACACTTGCATGTCCTTGCCAGTTTTTAGTGTACCTGGGTTTACACTACGCTAATGGATTTTAGGATTGGCACTAATCAATGTTTTGTGGATTTCTGGGAAGGCCACACTCATACTTCCATATATGAGGTATGGTTCATTGATAACCAGTGCTGGCTTGGCGCACTTTTTAAGGGCCTGAAAATCACTCAGAAGCCTTCAGGTGTTCCCGGACGCTTTTCTCTTTCAGTGCAACACACCAGATGGAACCAGGAGATGGTGCTGTGGGTCCATTTTTTACCCCACATTCTGTGCTGCTGGTGGTTTTCCAAGAACCCAGGTGAAATGTCAAGAGCTAAAGCCTTCATTCTTGTCCTACTGGGGCTAATCAATTGCTCAAATCTGCAAGCTAGACGAAATCTTTAAAAATAAAAATAAAAAATAACTATTAGCTAGGGATGAAAAATGATGATGGACTGACAATGAACTCTGCTTTAAAGTCACCAGATCTGGGGCGCCTGGGTGGCGCAGTCGGTTAAGCGTCCGACTTCAGCCAGGTCACGATCTCGCGGACCGTGAGTTCGAGCCCCGCGTCAGGCTCTGGGCTGATGGCTCGGAGCCTGGAGCCTGTTTCCGATTCTGTGTCTCCCTCTCTCTGTGCCCCTCCCCCGTTCATGCTCTGTCTCTCTCTGTCCCAAAAATAAATAAAAAACGTTGAAAAAAAATTAAAAAAAAAAAATAAAGTCACCAGATCTGAACTTCACACTGAACCTGAACTTGGAGGAGGTAGTGAGTGGAGTGTTTACTAGTAACTTCCAGTTGTTAGGAAAGCCGTCAGAAAAAACTTTTGAGGAAGCCTGGAGACCAATCTGCGGCTTCCTGCTGCTCTAAGAGCAGCACAGAGAAGTGACTACAATATAAATGGATTTCTAAGGAAAACATATATGTTATGCTGTCCTTAGTTTAACCATGAAAATGTAAGGCAAAAGTTGCTATTTACAAAATTAGCATAAAAAAAAATCTGATGCCAAGGGCCATAGGATTTTGTCAAGCCCTTTGTAACCACTGGTGCAGCTGGCTCACTTTCCTAGGAATTCTGAGATAATGCTAACAGCCTGCTTGGTTTTCCTCTTGTGTATTTATAACTTCTTCTGGTATTTGTAGTTAGAATGCGGCCTGCTGGAATGGATTTTCTTTTCCTATTTGCATATAAATGACATGACCATGACCCTGTAAATTTCCCACAGACCGTTTTAGAAATAGGGTGTTGTTATCCCAGAGGTGGGGGTCCCTGCATCATCCCTAAGAGTGTCTAAGCCAATTAGCTCAGATGGTTTGAGCATGGCTCTGAGACATCCAAGGTCACAGTAACCATCTGTGGCAAGATCAGTCAAGTTAGAAAAGAGCCTGTGTATTCCAGGCACCAAAAGGAATGTGCTTTAACCCAGGCAAAATGAGAGTTATTGGTAACATGGAAAAATATAATGGGCGTAACTCAATGTTCCTTGATGCTGAACAGAACAGGCAGGCACTCAGTGATGTTATCATCAACGGCACAGCCAATTTTGTCTTTTTAGAGCAACCACCTTCCTAAGAATAAAGCTGTAGGAACCTAAGGTTCCTGACTCAGAGTTTTTTCTCTGTGTCTCCTAAGGTGGTTGTTGTTGTTGTTGTTGTTTACCATTGCACACAATAGTTTGGAAGAAATGAAAAGATAACTATGCTTGTTGAGAGAATGGAAACAGTTTAATACTGAACAGATGATTCTCCCACTGGAGGGCCCCCATCAGCCGCAAAATTTTAGGGAATCTGTGCAAACCGGGTTTTTCATAATTTTTGCATGCTTTCCATTGGGTCCCTCTATTAGCCACTGCGATCCAGATGTGTACTTGAGATTTATAGTTGTTTACTTGGGAAGCAAAATCTCCTATGAAACAGGAAAGGGATTTTTCATTTAAAGAATAAATATTTGTGTTCTAGATGAAGAAGAAAAGGCCTTCCTGAGCTAAATTTCTGCCGCTGGCTAGTTGAATGTCTGGTACATAACAATACCTCACATTCATTGACCAAGGGATGGGCTCTGTGCTAACACGGCATAAGCATCCCTTCTTTTAATCCTAATTTTAAAAATTAATCCTTTTAATTCCGTTAATCTTGTGAAGTAGGTGCTGTTATTAGCTGCATTTTTGAGGATGAAGAAATGGACTCAGAAAGATGAAGTAAGTTCCCTGGGATTTTCTGGGCAGTAAAAGGCAGAGCCATGATGTGAAATCAGGCTCTATAATTCCAAGGCCTCATTTTTAAGCACCATCCTATCCTATTCTGCCTGTAGCTTAGGAGAAACAACCTGATTTATTTTTTTCCTCGAACAGGACTATATACTTGTAAATCTATGATCGGAAGTAGGCCCTAATATCTGTGTTCAGAAATGCCTATGTGCTTTTCTTCAACAGGCAGCAGGTATGTATTGAGGTCAGGAATCACAGGGTCAGTGGTCCTATTTTTTAGTAAGTCCTGTGTGGGTATTGAGCATCTCTCTTTGGCATGTGAGGCCACCTCCTCTCTACTGTTCGCACCTTGGGACTATGTCAAAAATTCTAGACAACAGGAAACGACCCACTCGATGTCCGGTCACAGTGGAATACTACACTCTTCCTAGCGCTCAGCAAAATGAAAATCCCGTAGTTCATAGAAAATACCCCCCTGAATGGGCGTTTGGGGATCCAGATATTTTTTTCTTTAATTTTTTAAAAATGTTTATTTATTTCTGAGACAGAGAGAGACAAAGCATGATTGGGGGAGGGGCAGAGAGAGAGAGGGAGACACAGAATCTGAAGCAGGCTCCAGGCTCTCAGCTGTCAGCACAGAGCCCGATGTGGGGCTCGAACTCATGGACTGTGAGATCATGACCTGAGCCAAAGTCTGTTGCTCAACTGACTGAGCCACCCAGGCGCCCCTCCAGCTATTTTTACTTGAACATATTCTCTGGAGTTTCCTCCATTCAAAATCTCCCCCTTATCTCTTGAAACACAGACACTATTCTTGCAAAGGAAAATTCTTCCACATTAATGACCACGAGGGTAAATTTTTTCTCCATATCATTTATGCATGTATCTTCAAAGCAAAATATAAATAAACAAGAATTGGTTTTAGATGTTTATCTCAGGAACAGGCTTTTAGAAATTTAGCACCTACTGTCACTCCCTTTCATTTGGAGATTCACTGTAATTTCCCTGCTGAGAACTTCTCATCCTGGAGTATCTGCCTTGGGGAGATAATGTGACACTTTGCTAGAGGGGCTTGGATGAAAGGGATGTTAAGGTAGACAGGTGACTTAGGGAAGGTTTCATGGAGGTTGGACTTGAGTTGGACGTTGAAGGAAATGCAGGTTTGGACTGGTTTGGAGGTGGGGTGGCGTGGAGTGTATTATATGGAGAAAAAGTCAGGTGAGTCAAGATTAAGTGCTGGAATTGAGTCTACTGGTATAGACCAGGAAACCTGGTAGGAGTGCAAGGTAACTTGTCTATATGGAGTGGGGGTTGGAACATAGCTCAAATGGATGAGAAATGTGAAATTAATGGAGGATGTTATGGTGTTGGCAGGTTACCAATGGCAGTATTTTAGTGTGAACTTATCTTTAGAAACCATCCTTTGCGAACTTCACAACTTACAGATGAGGCAATGAAAATTCAAGGTGGAAAGGAAACTTTCCCAGGGTCTCACAGCATATCAGTGTCAAAAGCGTCATTCAATGCCTGCACCTTGATATAGTCCTGCTTCAGGGCTTGGTCTGATCATAAACATGAAGCTATTGTAGGCTAGGAAGTAAAGAAGCTCTACCATGATAAAGTATCACTTTGTTGGAGAAAATAGGAAATCAGAAGGGGAACTATTATTATTATTATTGTTATTGACTTATGTATTTTTTTTTTCTGAGAGAGAGAGAGTAAGAGTGGAGAGAGGCTCAGAGGGAGAGAGAGAGAGAGAGAGAAAGAATGTCAAGGGACGATATCCCATGACCTTGGGATCATGACCCGAGCTGAAATCAAGAGTTGAACACTTAACCAACTGAGCCCCCTAGGTGCCCTGGGAACTATTATTATATTAAAGGCTTGAGGTATATACTGTGGCCTTGGTTGTTGGGAGGGAGACAAAGGAGATAATCAGACACATTAAAGGAGAAGTTGGTAGGACACTGTATAGGGCCCAGAGAAGGGGAACATAAGCTGATTGCAAGCTGCAAATTTTGGGTTCTTTTAGAATGACACCAGGGGGCAAAATGTGAAGATTATGAGTTTCAGTCTGGAAACCTTTGGCAAACAAACTTGGTGAGAGACAGCTAGGAATAGTCATTCATTTATTCATCCAATGAATATTTATTGAATACCTGGTATGAGCTACTATGGTAGATACTGGGGATACATTGGTAAACAGGCAAGATGTGCTTAGATGGTGACCTCATAGAGCTTTGTTCTGGTGTTTCCTGGTGGAGAAACATGGCCATAGATGAAAGGCACGCTCTTGGAGCCGTCAACAGCTGTGGTGCTTGGCAGGTGACGTCTCACAGGCGGTGAGAACAGAGCGAACTACAGAGGGCTGAGGAGAGAGCCTGAGGACCCCTGATTGTAGTAGGAAAGAAGCCATCATTATCACTAGGTTATGAATTTTTAACAAATTGTCCTAAGAGTTTAAAAACCATTTTTTCTCTCATTTCTTTTTATTTAAATTGATTATTTGAGCTTGTCTCCACCAAATAATTCTCTAACATTCAAGTGAATGGAGAGAATGATTAAACGGGCTTTCAATGGGGCGAATGTGTCCACTGACCCAAGATAAAAGGTGACAGACTCTAATTATATTTTAAAAATTCCCCTGGCCCACTGAGCTGGCGCCAGCACCTTTTGTTGGTTTAATTTGCCAGGATTCTTCAAACTCGGTCCTTGCTCCACTAGGTGGTGTTAAGTGCTAAATAACACCCCCCCCCCCACCCACCCCGTTTTTTTCTTCCTAGTCTTTTAACCCAAGCTTGGGCTGGCCTTTGGGTAGATTAGGAAATTCTAACCAACAGATTCCTAAAGGACTTAGGCTGTTAAGGAAGGGCAGGCCTGGGAGCATCCCACAATCTCCAGATTAAATAGCAAACAGAGCTGTTAGAGGTAAAAGAAAATCTTATTTAATGTTAATAAATGCTAAAATTAGCATTGATTTACATTTTAAATCCTGATTTATTACTTCATTATGTTATAACACTTAATTTGGTTCAATTTAAAACTTTGAAAAAACTCACAGAAGCAACCACAATGTATATCTTAGAGGTAAAAGGTCAATCGTTAAAAGTGAATCTTTAATGAAAAACATAGAGAAATTGTCTTAATGCCTGAAGTTCTTAGTAGTCTTTTCCAGAAACATCTTAAGGTAGGATGTGTATTGAGAAGAACCATAGAGGTTCACCCTTGGAAAGACAGTGATCACTCACGATCTGAAGACATTTTTTAAATTCTTCAAGGGCACGAGGGAGCTATTTTCCATACCCTAATTTGTTTTGCCAACTTTCCATTTTTCTCTCTCCTGTGTGATTATATATGTATGTACTATTATCCCCTCCTGTCTGGGGAAATGTTTGGCACACTGGCATCCCCTTCTTCCCTTCCTTTCATTGTATATTTCTCTATCCTTTTTCTTACCTTTCTTTCCCAAGCACAGAGTGCCTCAGAAATTTCCTTCTATCTGCTTTAGTCCATGATTTTATCTTAAAGTTTAACTCTTGAAATAGCATCATTTCCTTTATGTAGCAGTTCCTTTTGGGGTTGGGGAAAAGTGTCTCACTGTGTCCCCTGTGTCTAGGCAACAATAATCTTCATGCTTGGAACGTCTGGAACCATCAGCTCCAGGAACTAGATCTTAAGTCATAACTGCATGTCTCCATCTTTCCTGAGGTGCACTGCAAATAATTTTCAACCATTAATAATCTTAGCACCCAAGTGTGTGAATGGTGATTCTTGAAAAATAAAAATCAAAGAGGATTGCAAGTTATTCCTATAATCAATAATCCTCACCCTTTGCGTTCCTGTGTTTTCTGGAATAGAAGAAAAAGCCATGAAGTTGTAGAAGCAATCAGACCCACAGTCAGTCTGGGTATCTACAAGGCAGTGTGTTCATATGTGTGTTTATTTATTATTTTTAGAGGTAGGAGGTAAGAAATGCATCATGGAGCTATTTGGGGAAAAATCCAGATTTTGTTCAATAATGAATCAAGCAACCTTGAGCTCCACAGCTCTTCTCCCCCATGAAAATTGAAGTTATTTTGAGTGACACAGAATTTAAAGGGATTACTATCATAGTGTTGTTAAGTCAAAGCATATTGACTGAACATGATTCATAATTAACTAGACAACTCTAATTTCATTATACACACTTTGCTATTCAGAGACCTGCCCAGATGTTCGGCCTTGCCCACCAATGGCCAGTATGAATTGCTTTCCTTTCTGCCTTTGTTTCTCTCTTCTTGATTTCCCACTCTCCTTTTCTCTTCAACTGGCTCACCAGAACCCAGACCCCATCTTTCCTCTTCTCTGAACAGAAAGTCTGTCTTCCTAAGGTGTGGCTCTGTGCCAGAAATAATGGAAGTGGTGGAAAATTTCCTTGTGGTTAGAGGTGAAGCCAACAGTGAGGGAGCTTGTCTCTCACTCTCCTCCCCTCTAGACACCTTCCTCCCCAGGTATGCATTCAGGCTGGGATCAGGGAGCACAGGAGTTGTGCCCAGAAGAGCCAAGACATTCTTGCTGGCTCTTGCTGCCTGCTTTGTGCTCAGAAACAGCAACTAAAAACACTTTGTGGCGATCCTGGAAGATGGGAGAGCACCAACCAAATTCTCAGAGACAGCTGCTGTATACCAAAGAAAGGCCCCCCAAACTGCATGAGGCACCCCCCCCCCCCACTCCTGCAACCTCAGCTCACAAAGGGACCCAACAGAGTAAATACCTCCCCATGCTTTCTGGGTCAATCTGTCCGTGTTAAAATCCTGCCCCTGTGTGTGTTTGGGTTAGTCCATTAGAGAATTTCTAGGACTCTTGAAATGCCTGTGGGTAACCTGGAATTTCCTGAGAGACCTGGCTGCTGAGATCACTAGCCAGCTTCAGGGATCCATGCCTTCTGTGAGTGACAAAGACATTTGTGTAAAAATGGGTCACCGGAAATCCTTGGAAATTCTTGAGCCCCAAATTCCCTATAATGCAAAAAATACCAACTATAAAAGTTCTAAGGTATGGCAGAGAAAGTCTACATCTTAATCAAGGCAGAGATATGTGGGTAGCTATCATTTGTCTTTGGCTCACTCTAAAAGCCAGCTTGTTAATATTCATTGGTACAGGTCCACATGACTTACAAGATCAACTACCACTTTCTCAGTTCTCTTTGAGGTTGAAAGGCAAAAGCCTTATGGGGCTCATTGGAATTCCCAGGGTCTCATGGGCTAAGACAAAAGCAATGGTTGAATAGTTGATGTTCTGAATGGACTTAACTGATCTAGTAGGGGCTAGACCTAAATTTCACCAAAGAAAAGCTTGAAATGGTCACCTGTGCTCTACTTTTGGGACGGATCAGAAAGGTCACTCTTATTTAAGCCACAATTCAAGGGTACACTTGTATGCATGGAGACATGGCGGGGGCTTCTACCTTTCCTTAACTTTCAGTATATTAACATATTCCCTTCTCATAGATCACATCTTTCTGTCATTTTTGATTCACTTAAGAAATACTCATTCGCTAAATATGTGCCAGATCCTTTATTAGCTAGTGGGGAAATAATGGTGAGAAAGGTAGTCCCAGGTTCCTGCCCCTTACAAGTATGAAGTCAGTGTAAAGCAGGGAGTCCCTCTGATGCCACACCTATGGGCACAGGTTCCAGAGCCTGGATGGTATTGCTGTTCTTATCCATCACTCCCTTTAAACACTGTGACTTAATATTGGTGAATCAGTCCAAACCTTGGCTTTAGCCCCTCCATTTTTGGCTTTTCTAAGATGTTTGGCAAGGGCAAAGAACCTGCTTCCGAAACTAGCATAGGTTGCTATAGGCAACACTCGTTTGATAGCCCCTACTAACTACCATAGTAGTTTCTGCAAAGTCTGCATGACTTACCTTTCTTCCGAGAAGCAAAATAAATGTATAAATGCTATCTCTGTGCTCTTACAAGTTCCATTTTTTTTACTTTCCTTTTAATCCAATCCATCAAAGATCCTGTGCCAGGGATGTTTACTGTCTGATCGATGAAGCAACAAACATGAAAGCATCTGTGGGGAGGGCCATGCGAGGCAGCAGAAGTCAGATAGCAGGCATTCTTGTGGGCTGAGATAACCAGTGATTCTTCATAAAAGGGAGGGCATGGGATTTGGAGCATGAAAGAGATGAAATGTGGCTGAGGGAGGGTATTTTCATTAGAGGAAAAGTAAGTGTATAAATGTAGAGAAGGAAGTATTTGTGGCATGAGAGGTGGTAAGGAGATGGATCCACCTGGAGCTCTGGCTTTTGCTAGAATGGAAACCCAGCAACTCTGTCCAGAGATATCACCTAGTGATCTCTATGGCTCAGAGAACTTGCTTGGTGGATAAAGTAACTCGTGTGGCCCTTTGCCCATCCTTGCCACCAGCATAAAGCAATCAAGGGTAGAAATTAGGAGAAAATAGCTCATTTCCTCATCCTTTGCTTAAAGCATCAATTTTCCATGGGCAATTTTATAAATTAAGAACTTTCCTGTGCTAAGGGATTGGTGAGTTTCTTTGGTAAACAACAGAGCTCTAATTTGAAGGAAATATTCACAAACTCATGTGCTTAGAGAAGGCATACTCAATCTCCCCAGTGTTCCATGGCACCCTTCCTAGATCAGAATGGAAAAGCAGAGTTCCCCTAATTGCCACAGCCACATGTTACATATCTCCAAGGAAAAAGGCCCTAAACTGCCAAGAACTTAGGCCAAGAAAGACCGTAAAAGGTACAGTTCTCTTTCAAGGTGAGGCAGTAGGTACAAAGGTGTTCTGTCTGAGACTTTTGAAGCTGCTTGTGCATAGATTAGATTGTGAATGTGACTGGCAGCCAATTGTAAGCCAGCATTGCTAAAACCTGTTCTATAAATCCACACCAACACATGTGCACGGCATCATTGTGGATGAATCTGGAAACCAAGAACATCCTGTGTGAGGACAATTGCATCATAGAATAAATACTGGGCTCAAATACCACCACAGTGCAAGACTTTTCCAGAGAAAGCTTTCAACATACGTCATCATGAACATTAGACAGTGCTGTATTTGTGCTGCCTGAGGTTTACTCTTCCCCATACATGCAGAGAAGTCTTCTCTGGCGAAATGTAGTTAACTCCAAGCTTGTGGAAGGCCTTGATTCATTTTGCCTCCATGCAGGGAGAGAGAAGAGCAAACTAAAGGGGTAAATATCCTAGGGCATTTCCAATCTAGCTCCATCCTGCAAAAGAAGTCACAGAACCTGTCTGTCACTATGTCCCCCTCTCTCTTCCCCTTCCATCTCTTTCCAAACCTCTGTGTCATTACTTCCCAAAGCAAATCTTCCTTTGCAAGCTGCTCAGATCATGCTCCCTAGGGCCTCCCATGAATATTCTGGCCTCCACAGTTATGCCTGACATTCCCCAATCTGGAGTTCCTTTTCCATTCTCTCTGCTTATCTAAATCAAACCCAGGTTCCAGATTCATCTCGAATATCTGCCCCTCACAGGAACTTCCCTTATCACCACAGTCTAGTTGAAAAGCTCCTGTTAGTTGCCATAGCTTCAATGGGTGATCTTAATAACTTTAGCACTGTGTGTGATATGCTGACCTGTGTAATTGTTACTGCGATCTATTTCCCCAACTAACCCAAAAGCTTATAGAGAGGATGGACCACGTATGATTCATTTTTATGCCCTACTATCCAAATTCTTTTGTGTTTAATTTTTAGATGCCCACTGGTTCTCCAAATCAATATAGAATGAACTCAAGACAAATTTGTGATTGAGAGCTCATGCACTGAACATCTGAAGCCTAAACAGATCCTGCCATTGACTGAGATGGTGATGAATGCAAACAAGGCAAGAGAAGAAGGAAGCGTATTGCCAGGTGGGGGTGAGAGATAGAGGCCATCAAGGCTACTATGGGAGTGACCAGCCAGGACACTGATCAGTGGTCTGTCCAGTTCTAGCCTGCTGAGTTTTGGGAAGAAGCTGAGGAGTTACCAATCCATTTCAATCTAAACTTCTTGCAGCCTCTGCTAATTCCCCTTTGGGTGACACTTGCTGTTCATATTCCATGCCATCCACATTGGACTTGATCACTTCCTTGTTTGGAGGCTCTTAAGCTGTAGTGACTCAGAATTTATTGAGTCACTCAATACTTATTGTATTAAGATAGAATTAACATGCTATGAAATTCATCCTTCTCATATGTACAGTTCAGTGGTTTTTTTTTAGTATATTCACAAAGTAGTGCAGCCACTACTGCTAATTATAGGACAATATTCATCACCCACAAAGGAAACTTCGTATCCATTAGCGATTGTGCCTATCATGCTTATCCTTCCCTTCTCTCCACTCCTGGAAACTACTGATGTACTTTCTGTCCCTATGGACTTGCCCCTTCTGGACAGTTCATTCATTCATTCTTCATTTAAGGTTTATTTTGAGAGAGAGAGCATGAGTGAGCACATGCGTGAGCGGTGAGGGACAGAGAGAGAGCGAGACAGGGAGTCTCAACCAGGCTTTGCACTGTCAGAGCAGAGCCTGATGCTTGAACCCAGGAACCATGAGATCATGACCTGAGCTGAAATCAAAAGTCAGACACTTAACTAACTGACTGAGCCATGCAGGAAACTGTGGACAGTTTATTTAAATAGAATCATATAATCTGTAGCCTTTTACATCTCAAGGTTTATCTATATTGTAGCATGAATCAGTACCTCACTTCTTTTCATAATTGAATATATTCCATTGACGAATATACCCCATTTTTAATCCATTCATCAGTTGATGGACATGTGGACTGTTTCTACTTTCTGGAAAGCGATTATGAATAATGCTTCTACGAACACTGTACAAATGTTTTTGTGGACATGTGTTTTAAATTCTCTTGGCTGTATACCTGGGAGGGGAGTTGCTGAGCCATGAGGTAACATTACGTTCACTTTCTGAGGAGCTGTCAGAATGTTTTCCACAGTGATTGCACCATTTCACATTCTCACGAGTATATAAGGGTTTCTATTTCTCTACATTCTCACCCACACTTTTTATTGTCTGTCTTTTTTTTTTTTTTTTTTTTATTTAAATTTTTTTTTTTTTTTCAACGTTTTTTATTTATTTTTGGGACAGAGAGAGACAGAGCATGAACGGGGGAGGGGCAGAGAGAGAGGGAGACACAGAATCGGAAACAGGCTCCAGGCTCCGAGCCATCAGCCCAGAGCCTGATGCGGGGCTCGAACTCACAGACCGCGAGATCGTGACCTGGCTGAAGTCGGACGCTTAACCGACTGCGCCACCCAGGCGCCCCAGTTGTCTGTCTTTTTTATTACAGCCATTCTAGGGTGTGCGTGGAGTGGTATTTGCCTGTGGTTCTGATTTGCATTCTCCTAATATGTTAAGCGTTTCTTCATATTTATTGATCATTTGTATATTTTCTTTGGAGTTATGTCTATTTAAAAATACTTTTATCACTGAGTTGCAAGAGTCTTCTATATGTATTCTCAAAACTCACTTTAATTATGTATTATGTATTAATTACATACTAATCAACTGATTACCACAGTAGTTTCTTATTACAGTACAATCCTCAGCATGCTGACTTCCTGTGTGGCTTTTTAACTTAATAGTTTTTGTCTTGCTTGACAATACAACTTTCTCTCAGTATTTTCTCCAATAGCTGTGCTCTTGCCTGAGTATGGTCTCTAGGCCTCCGTAACAATAAGAAGGACGCAGGCCACTGTTGGGGGGAGAAAAGAGTCATTTCCTAATTGGAGCCGTGTTAGTTTTTATTGGTACATACCAAATTACTTCAAGCAGAGAGGCTTCAAACAACACATGCTTAGTATCTCACAGTTTCCATGGATCAGGAGTTGGGGCATGGCTACGCTGGGTCCTTGGTTCAGAGTTGCACAAGCCAGTAATCAGCTGTGCGATGTTCTCATCAGAAGCTCAAATAGAGCAAGATCCACTTCTATACTTCCTTAGCCTGGAATGAGGAGTGGCAGAATTTATCTCCTTGCAGCTGGAGAACTCATAGCCTTCAAGGCCAGAATCTTGTAATGAGTCTCTTGTCTGAGGGAGGGACCTGGTGTCTCTTCTAGGGGCCTTTACTTGATTAAGTCAGGCCCACCCAGGTGCTCTTCCTGTTGATTAACTCAAGCCAAGTGATTTGGAACCATAATTAGATCTGCAAAAATTCTTTCATCTCTGCTACATTCTTTAAAAGAAATTTTTTTTAATGTTTATTTATCTTTGAGAGAGAGAGAGAGAGAGAAAGAGAGCACAAGCAGGGGAGGGGCAGTGAGAGAGGGAGACACAGAATCTGAAGCAGGCTCTAGGCTCTGAGCTGTCAGCACAGAGCCTGATGAAGGGCTCAAACTCAGAAGCTGTGAGATCATGACGTGAGCTGAAGTCAGACACTTAACCGACTGAGCCACCCAGGTACCCCTCACCTTTACTATGTTCTATTGGCTACAAGCAAATCCTACGTCCCATCCACAAAGTTGGTGCTGGGGGGTTGTTGTACAAGGGTGTGAGTCACTGGGAGCTACCTTAAGGTGTTTCTCTTATAGGATAGTAACTGGAAAAGGGCTTTCCCCTATTAAGCAAAAACAAAAACAAAAACAAAAACAAAACAAAAAAAAAACCACCATGAGGTGTTGTTGTTGTTGTTGTTGTTGTTTTAAGATAATGCCATTAAATAGCTCTCTTGGCCATAGCAACTCCAAAGCTGTTCCTGCTCAATCATTTTTCACTCAGTGACATATAGGCTCCAAAACAAATGTGCATAAATGATAGCATAGGACATCATGGAAGTCCTTTCAATACCTAACAGTCAGAAGTACCACAATGACTTTTATTAAATAGCCCATGTTTTTGCTAATCACATATTAATAATGAGAATGAGAATGAATGCATATATAGTGCTTTCTGTGGTCCAGTACTTTATACATACTAAATCATTTACTCTCCACAATCAATCCTAGAAGCAGGTGTTGTTGTTTGTTACCAACATGTGTTACAGATGAGAGAACTGGAGACAGAGGTCAGTGGTCACGCTATAAGAAGAGACCCTATCCTGAGCCTAGAAGTCTGCACTCAGACCCACCATGCTCTTTGCCTCTCAGTGAGGTAGTCACCTGATGAAGGAGGCGAGAATCTGGGTGTCATCAAGGCCCTTGTTCCACATAGAATTTCAGGAAAAACACTTCTAGTAGCTCAAGGTTGTCTATGGGAATAGGTCATCAGCAGAGGGTCTTTTGGGTCATTACAAAAACCATTAACTAATATGTACAGAGCCAAAGGGAAGAAAGTAGTTTAAAATCCTAAGAAACTAAGTTGCCTTTTGTCCGAGGATAGTACCACTGACTCACACTGCGCTAAAGCAGCGTGTGCTTGGAATGTACCAGTACACAAGGCATCGGACCATTCATCTGACTTACGTTAAGAGCTGATTATGTGTCAGGCACTGTGCTATGCATGAGGAACACAGTGGGAAAAAGTGTCACAGTTCCTCTTTGATGAAGATAACATTGCAGTGTGAGGAAAACACAGTAAAGAAATAAATATAAATAGAATATCAGGGTAGCCACAGGTGTTATGCAGCGACTAAGACAAGATGATGGCTGAGACTGGTACCCAGGGTTGCCTCTTCTCTGGAGAAAAAAAAAAAAAAATCATGTAAGTCTGCCAGGAGCCATAATTAGTGCTTTTCACCTTGACAGAAGAAACAACTATAAGTAAACTGGTCCTGAGGTGTGAAGACTGACATTACAGGGGCCACCCCATGGATATTGGGCCACCGGGGACCAACCTTGCTCCCCACTTCTTTCCCCATGGGGGTCCAAGTCTTTTTATCAGACAGACCATACTTAGGGGGTCCTACAGAAGCAGAACTGGCCTTTCAGCCAAGATGGAAACAGCTTCGGTTGTCCTAACACTGAACTTTGACACGAGACACGACCAGCCAAGCTCTTAGGGCCAATACTATTACCCAACCACTCACTAGAAAACAAAAAGTGAGCTTTAGGCTTTCCTTCACTATTTAGAGCAATTCCCTTTCCATCTTACTTCATTCCCACATTAACTCCCCTGTTTACCCTTCCTCAGACTGTTGGCTTTGCCTCTTTTTCTTGGCCCCTTGGAACTGACCGAAGATTTTGGCTTCCTGGAGATAAACCCTCACCTTCTCTCCCTCCTCCAGACTCAACTCAACCCAGCTTGGGCCAGCCCAGCCATTGACCAGGAGTGGGTCTTTCCAGGGTTCTCACAAGAGGGTGGGGATGAGAGGCAGGATGCTGAGCCATGTGACTCCATGCTCCTCTGGCACCTGAACCCCAGGTCACGCTCTGAGGCTGTGCCTTGGAAGTGCGTTCTCAGGCCAGGCTCCTCAGGCAGCATCTCCGGTGGACCAATCACGTTCCTCATCAGTGGTTAATTCTTTAGCCCCCTGGCCCAGGTCATGAGTAGGGAGGTCGAATAGCTTTGGCAAGTTCAGCTGCACACAGCAACGCTGCCTCCCTCTCTCTCTTCCCACCACATCCTGGACCACCAGGCTCCACCCCACCCCCCACCACCCATTCTGGGTTGGCGCCAAGTCCCCATCTTAACAAGCTTCTTAGGTGACTCGTATCTGCTGCCCCGTTGGGCATTACTGTGATTAAAGGGAAACAGAAAGAGACCTGAAAACACCACCCCCCCCCCAAATCTTATTAAGTGGTTTCCTGTTGCAGTGAGAAGTGCGTTCTTCAATCACACAGGGTTAAATACGCCATTTCAGGTTATATTTTTGAAATAATTCCTCTGGATAATCTCCTTGGGATAACAGAAGTTCCCAGGAATCTGCACTTGTTTTGGTGATTCTGGTCGGCAGTCATGAGACCTTGATTGCTGGCCTCGCTTTTCAAACTAAAGAGTTGCTCAAAACAAGATGACAAACGTTCAGGGAAAGTAGGCCCGTGCCAGGGACCTCCGACTCCACTATAATAGGAAACGAGTGGAGGACTCTGGTTTTCTTCAGAATTTCCTCAAGCTGAAGGCTTCATCAATACAGAGCACTTCAGTGGGGTCTCAGGCAGCACTCTCCAAAACAGAGCAATATCCAAAGTTATAAACATTCTGGCTGTTTTGGAAAATGTGAGAATCTCTGGTTATCATCAGTTTGTAATTGTTGGAGTTTTACAAGTGAGGGTAAAGGGAGAATTTTGGTGACAAATTTCTCAGAGCAAAATAACAAAGACAAAATTGTACCAAATTTATTATTCTGCATGACATAAATAGGACATGTTTGTTCTATGATACAAAAAATTTTTGTACTCCTTTTCTTCTAAAGAATAGTCTGAAGAAAACATAGGCAGTAAGTTCCCTGACATCACTCTTAGATTTTTTTTTTTTTTGATCTGACTCCAAAGGCAACGGCAATGAAAGCAAAAATAAATGAATGAGACTACATCAAAGTAAAAATCTTCCGCACAGGGAAGGAAACCATCCACGAAATAAAAAGACAACTTTGTGATTGGGAGGAGATATTTTCCAATCATATAGTGGATAAGGGACTAATATACCTAAAGCATATGAAGAATTCACAGAACCTAATAACAAAAGCCAAACAATCCAATTAAAAAACGGGCAGAGGATCTGAATATTTTTCCAAAGAAGACAGACAGATGGCCAACAGACACATGAAAAGATGCTCAATATCACTCATCATCAGGAAAATGCAAATCAAAACCACAATGAGTTATCTCATGCCTGTCAGAAAGGCTATTCTCCAAAAGACAAGAAATAAGTGTTGGAGAGATTGTGGAGAAAAGGAAATACTTTTATGCTGTTGGTGGGAATGTTAATTGGTGCAGCCACTGTGGAAAACATTATGGAGCTTCCTGAGAAAAGTAAACATATAATTACCATGTGATCCAGTAATTCCATTTCTGGGTACTTATCTGAAGAATGTAAGAACATTGATTTGAAAAGATATGGCGCCCCTATGTTCTTTGCAGCATTATTTACAATAGCCAAGATATGGAAACCACCTACGTGTCTATCAATAGATGAATGGATAAATAAGATGTGGTATATATATACAATGGAATACTACTCGGCCATAAAAAGAAGAAAATCTGGTCATCTGTGACAACATAGACAGACCTTGGGGACATTATGCTGAGTGAAATAAGTTAAGCACAGAAACAAATACTGTTTGATTTCACTCATACGTGGAATCTGAAAAAAACCCAAACAAACAAACCAACCAAACAAAACTCATATACAGAGAACTGATTGGTGGTTATCAGAGGGGAAGGGGGTTGAGGGTGGGTGAAAAAGGTAAAGGGGGTTAGTTGTATGGTGAAGGATGGCAACTAAATGTATTGTGGTGATCACTCTGTAGTGTATGCAAATATCGAATTATTATGTTGTACACCTGAAGCTAATGTAATGTGATATGCCAATTTTACCTCAAGTAAAACAAAAAAGAATCGATGTTCTCTGATAGATGAGATCTATTTTATCAAAAAAAAAAAAAAAAGATAAAAATAAAAGTGAAAAAAGAATGCAGTCTGGGAAGCTCACTTCAAAGCAGATGCCTGGTGGTTGGAATGTCATCTGCTTACTCCAGACACCCATGTCACAGCATCAACAAGACTTCTTCGCAGACAAGGGCGCGTCGGAACTGGCCACGGAGGCGTTAGGTGAGGCGCAAGATGGAGCAGGCCCCATGGTGAGGTCACATGTCACTAAGTACGCCTCCTGCACGGGTCCCCCATGTTCCCAGCCCCCTCCCTCCCTGCCGGCACACTCCACCTTGGTCTCTGCAACTGTCCGAGGCCCCCATTTTACAGCAGACGCTTCCATTCTTAATGTGCGTCGACACTTTTCTGCCCCGCGAATATCTGGTTTGTGGATTATTTTGCCTCAGACGTATCCATTTGCATTTTCCCATGATGATCTGCACATTGCCCCTGGCCCTTCCCATTTTCCTAATTCCTTTAGGTTATGCTTTTGCTTTATGCTGGTGTTTGTCACATTTCTCCATTCAGAATCATCTGCGAATTTCATCTTCCAGCTCTTTCTCACTCCCCAAGGTCGTTAATAAAGACAGGTCTGAGTGAGACAGGAGGAAGGGCCAGCTTCCCAACCCACCCTGGAGACCACCCTCCTGAGCCAGCCCAGTGTCCTGCAGGCTGTTTACTTCCACCCAGCACATTTTTCCATCCACATGACAGGATGGGCGGCCAAGATGATCTGCCTTCATTTATGCCATGTCTCAGGACCCTTTAGTCGCTGCCAAACTTCAGAATTCGTGGATGGAACATCTGTTCCTGTCAGTTTTTATGCTGGGGTTATACACAAAAGCAAAAGTGTTTGCCTCCGCCTCAAGAGCCACACGAGAAATTGTTGTCAATTTAATATGTGTGTGGAAACACAATCCTCCGTCGCCCCACCCTGTGGGAAATTACTTTCCCTTCTATACCCTCAAATTGTTCGGAGGGCTCCCTTTGCTCTTCTTTTGATTGTTGTGCGGGACAAGCAATCTGCCCTTCAAGAAAGTCAGCGGGGTACCAAGCCATTCAATCCTCCTAAAATTATTTGGAAATTGGTCTGCAGTGTTCTCCTCTGCCACTGAGCCCCTGAATTCTCACTTAGTGCAAATTGAGCTCTGCTGATCAAGGCGTGACTCTGCCAACTGGCAAAGCCTAATTCCATGTAGGTCTTGGAAAGCAGGAAAGGGGTTGAAATCAGGATGCTCAAGAAAGAGATGCAAATTAGATTTTCAAGTGATATTTGAGGACAGGAAGAGCCCTAGGGGGAGTTTTTCTTCACCTGAACTGGCTCCTGACACTAACTAGCTCTGTGGGCTTGGCCACTTGCTCAACCTGCCTGAGCCAATTTTGTCAGATCTAGGATAAGAGGTTGGAACTAGACAGTGTAAGGCCACTTCCAGCTACAGATCTGTGATTCTCTCTGAAGCACTGCACAGAGTGCAGAAAAGAGTGTGTCCTTCCCAAGCTGTTGTCACTGACTGCAGAGGGAATAATTACAGAGCTGGGAGCTGGGGTCCCATAAGAACTGTAGAGCTCTCTTTAAGATCTCAAAGGGCTGTTTAAATCATTTTTTTAAATTTTGTATTAAAATTTTTTTTAATGTTTATTTATTATTGAGAGACAGAGAGTGACAGAGCATGAGCATGGGAGGGGCAGAGAGATGGGGAGACACAGAATCCGAAGCAGGCTCCAGGCTCTGAGCAAGCGGTCAGCACAGAGCCTGATGTGGGGCTCGAACTCACAAACTGCGAGATCATGACCTGAGCTGAAGTCCATTCATTGTTGAAATACAGAGCACCTATTGAGGGTCAGGCACAGTGATAAAAACTGGGCACACAGAGATGAGTGAGATATAGCTTCTGGCCTTAAGGAGGTCACTCTTTAACAGGGAATCAGGTAAGTGAGCAGACAACTGTCACGTATTTACAAGAGAGGCTTGAGAGAGTTCTCCATGGGATGATCACATAGCTTATAATACAAACTAGGACTTTTTTTAGAGTGAAGGGTTGCAATACTAGCTAATATGCCCATAGAGATACATGAGCCAGGTCCATTATAGGCAAACTGGCACATGTAGTCATTCTAGCTAAAGAGAAAGTGTGGCTATTAAACCCCCTTATGTCACCACTGAGACCGGGCCACACATTTAGGTGATGCCTGACACAAAATCAACAACAGTTTGCATTATTTCTTTAGATGACTGTTGATTTTTTGCAAACCATGCTATTCATCACTGTTTTTATTCCTTCCTTCCCTCCCTTCCTTCCTCTCTCCTTCTTTCCCTCTTCCTTTCCTCCCTCCCTCCCCCTTCCTTCCTTCCTTCCTTCCTTCCTTCCTTCCTTCCTTCCTTCCTTCCTACTTTCCTCCCTTCCTTCCTCAAGTGGCTCTCCAGTAGAACCAGTTACTAGGAGAATCTTAATATAATAAAAGCGTTAGCATTCCAGGTATTTATTCTGTGGGGGAATCACTTGCTTAGTCCAAAACTTCTGCCCCTGGGAATCCGTTGGTCTAAACTTTCTTCTGGTAATTTCGGTGCCCTTCACTGTAAAATCCGTAATACATCGTTCCTGGAGTCAATCCCCGAAGACTGGATCATAAGTGAGATTGTTTTCTAATACACTTCTTTCTCCCTCCAGGTCTACTATGGTGGCTCTGCATCCTACTGACTTTAATACTACACTGTCTTATGATTTCTGAGTTTCATCTGTAGCCAATTACTTTTCTGCACCATTAGTCTCAGTCCAAAATTTTTCTGCTAGGCATTTAGGTCCAGGAATTTAAGAAATGTTGGATGTTTATTTGTAACCAAGATGTTCTCTTTCCCGCACCTCATTGCTAAAGATGCTGGAGCTCTCATAATATGAATTTGCTCCCTAGCCCCATGGCTCAACATGTATTATAAAAATAATCTTAATCTAAAACTCCCTGAATTTTTTCTCAAAAGTAACAGAAGCCTGGTGGCCTCGGTGGGTACCAGGAAGCTAGCCATTTCCCAGGCTAAGCCCTCCACACTACAGTCACCTTTATGTTCCATTTGAAGGTGTAGTCAGACATTTGAGACGAAACCGAGCACTGTGGCTCATGACCTACATTCCTCCACAGCTATATCATCCAGAAAAATGACTTCTCTGTTGTCAGGCAATTCACAGTGTGGGGCTCTTCTGGCCCAATATTTATTATCCCAAGTCACAAATAAAGGAACCAAGTCAACTGATTGCTTAGCTGATATGTAACTCTACAACCTGAAGTGTCAAAGGAATGTGTGATTAGAGCTCACCCACTACCATGAATAACTGTTGAGAAAGAAGAGCAGAAGAGACTCTCAAAAGCTTACACTGTTGGGATCCCCATCAAGAACCTGCCTGAATCGCATACTTAAGGACAAAACAATACAAGAGGGTCCTTTGGAACCAGGTAAATGACAAGTATCTCCCTCCCACTCACCCCCTCCATTCAATATTGTATTAGAGAGCCTAGCTAGCATAAGACAGGAGAAAAAATGAAAAGTACAAGATATGGAAAGGAAGAAAAAAAATTTTCATTATCAGCAGACATTATTTCTTACATAGAAAATTCAAGAGATTCTATAGACAAAAATATTTGCATGAATAGAGAACAAGTTTGCAAATTAAGAATCAATAAAGAAGAAATCATTAACATCTTTCTACTCCAGGGGCCACAAATTGAACATTTTAATTTCAGAAAAAAATTAGAAAGCATAGTTTTAGAAAAAGATCCTACACACAACAGCAACAAAAATTATAAGGTATGCAAGGATATATTAACAAAAGATGAACAAAACTTTATGGAAACTATTGTAAAACATTTTACACACAAGAAGATCTGAATAAGAGATATGCTGGACACACAGTAGGGAAGTTTCAATATCATCATAATAATTCTGCTTAAATCTATCTACGAATTTAATGCCATTTCAAATACCATCTTGACACTTTATTGTGGAAGTGAACAAATAGATTGTAAAACTCATATGAATGAGTGAAAAGTCAAGTATAGTCAAGACAATTTTGAAAAAAAAAGAATAAAAACAATTCTTACCATACTAGCTATCAAGAATTGCCCTAAAGCTACAGTAATTAAAGTAAGACTAGCCCAGCACACACCAATGAGATAGTTCCACATCTATATGGAAACTTTATGAATGAGAGTAGTGGGAATACCAGTCAATGGAGAAGGGATAAGATAGTTAACAAATGATGCCAGGACAATTCACTATTCATGTAGAATAAATACATTAAAAATAGGTTTCTATGCAAAGCTAACTCCCATATGGATTAAAAAACGTAGCTATTGAAACAAAGCAATGCTGTAAAACTTTTGTGAGAATGTATGGTATATATTTATAATATTGGAGTAAGGAAGGTTTTCTTGAACAATACATAAAAGGTACCAAACATAAAAGAAAACTGATACATTTAGCTATAAAAAACAACAATTTTGGGGTGGAAAACCAAACATAACAATTAGAAGGTAAGCTATAGTTTTCTAACTCTTAAAATTAAACAAAAAAGAATTAGTATCCAGAATATACAAATATATCTTTCAGATCAATAACACACACACATACACACACGCACACACACAAATATTGGCAAAGGATATGGACAGAAATTTACAAAGAAGAAATCTGAATAGCCAAAAAATATATAAAAGCATCAATAAAGTATTATTTCATACCCATCTGATTGGAAAAAATTTAAAACTCTTACAACACATATGCTGGCAAGGATATGGGAAAACAATATGTCTTTTAGTACTGCTGAGAGTATGAATATCTATAAGCACTTTGGAAAGCAATTTCACATTATCTAAAAAAGCTGAAAATAAACACACCCAGCCCCCAAGTAATTTTGCTTCTAAGTAATAACCCTCAGGAAACTCTCACATATGTGCTCAAGGAGACTTCTACATCATTGGTTGTTGCAATGTTATTTTTAATAGCAAAATGTTGGACACCATCTAAGAGGCCATCAATGGGGAATGGATAAACTGTGGTATATTCATACATTGGAATACTAAGCCACTGTTAAAATGAATGAATGAACAATTCCAAAGGTGGTAATGTGAATATATCTGGAAAATATAAAGTTCAGCATAAACGAGGAAATTTACAGTATACTATTTATGTACATTTTAAAAATTAGAAACAATACTATACATTGAGAATGTATACTAATTTAAAGATAGTGGTTATTTCCTGGGAGGGAACAAATGGGGGCTTACTATCTGTAATGTTTCATTTCTTTTTAAAGAATCGATCTGGATCAAATATAGCAAAATATTAACATTTGCTAAATCCAGATGGTAGATGCATGAAAAATTTGTAATTTTTTCTGTGTTTTGTGTATAATGAACATTTTAATAACTTAAAAATATTAAAAAAGGAAAATATTAAATAAAGGAATAAATCAATAAGTGAATAAATTAGTAATGTACCCTAGGAATTGGGGCATTTTACACAAAGAGTGGGTAAAATATTATAGCTGAAAACACCATTAGCAAGTACCTAATCTTACTCCATATTAGACATATGTGGAAATTGAGACCTATAGAAATTAAGTGTCTTCAGAGCCATACAAGTAACCAGAACTGGAACCCAGTCCTCCTAACTTGCAGCCCAGGACTCCCTTCCACTGTGCCTCAGGGACATATTATTGTCATCATCATTAGAAGATAGAGAATTAGGCCTTGGGTATAGTATGGAGAACCAATTGTGGGACTGTCCTCAATAACCCAAGGGTCATTCCCAAAAGGACTCTCCATGTAAAGAGTACCATTTATAAACCCTCTGAGAAAACCAAATAGCAGCTCATTTATGTTATGGCCTCAACTCAAACCCTACGACAACCTCTGCCAATTATCAATTATTGGCAAACACCATGAAAGAAAAACATCTCAAGGGAGAGTTGGCGAGGGCTACAACAACCCTGCTTATTACGTGGTTGGTAGAAGATGGTGTCACTCATCTCATACATCTTTCTAAAGCTGAGGTCTCCTCAGGACCTTACCAGGTCAATAACACCCAACATCTCTCCTCAAACTGCCATGCATTCTGGTTTCTTGAGGAACCTTCAAATGCCTGGTACAGATAATTCACTGGTGGAGTCAGAAGAGAGTGAGCTTCCCCATTTATTCTTGTCATCCTCTCCCCACCCACCTTATCCATGGTTTTCCATGGCTTCCTTCAAAAAGGCATCCGAATCAAAGATCGGGTTTCCAAAGTCCTTTCTAGCATCTGCTGCTTTATTGTAATCAACAACAATAGCTAATTTACTGAAGGCTCACTAAGCATTAGACATTGTTCTAAGCACTTTTGGATATTACTTCATTTAATCCTCACAAAAAACCCTGTGAGGTGGATACCATCACTTTAAAGACAAGGATCACAATCACAGGACTTACATTTTCCAAAGTCATGCTAATAACATTATGGAAGAGGATTCAAATGTAGACAATTTGGTTCCTGAACCTAAACCATCACACACAACACCAAATTCACTTCATTCTTGGAGAGCCTACTCCTTTCACCATTAAGTATAATGAAAGCTGTGGGCTTGTCATATAGGACTTTTATTATGTTGAGGTACAGTCCTTCTATACCTAATCCGTTAAAAGTTTTTTTCACGAATGAATATTGAATTTTGCCGAAGGCTTTCTCCCTTCTCTGTATAATGCACTTCCAGCCTTATTTTTAAGGAGAAGCCCAGTTAGAGGGAGAACATGTGGAGATACATATACAATCATGTTTCCCTTATCCCTTTCTTGTTTTTTATCTTTCACATATGTAGTCTAAAGGGTTTGGTCTATTTTTTCCTTCATCTAATCCTAAAATCCATGACTTACAAGGATCTTAGAGGTCATCACTTCTTTCAGTGACTCAAAAATCACCTTATTAAAGGATTCTCCCTGACCACCCCATTACACTACTCCACCCCCACCCCATACCTTGGCTAGTCCCTTCCCCACTTATCCTGCTTTATTTTTCTACACGTGTCTTTTGCTTCCTACCATCTTATATGTTTGCTTATTGTCAGTCTCTCTTTCCTAGAATGTAAGCACTATGAAGATGGAGCTTTACTCTGTCTGCTGATATAGCTTCAGTATCTACAGTAGTGTTGGAAACTAAACCTTGGCTCTACATCTAGTTGGTATTCCAAAAATCAAATTTTTGAACATTGAAAGTTTGTTCTTTTTATTTTCTTTTATTCCCTTAAAACTCTCTGGTACCTTGCAATATGTGGCTTTTTCTGTAGTTAATCAAACTTTTCTGGTTATTATCAGTGGGAATTTTTGGCCTGCTGCAAACCATTCTACCCTGCCCTGGAGTCAAAAGTCTCTTTGCTTCCCACTCCCCCCACTCAGTGCCAGTTCCATCAATTCAATCCAGTCTGTTTTTTTGGAGCCTCAGTGGATTAGAAAGGATTAAGGCAGCTTTCTCTGTTATTTGACCTGAAACTGTCATGGCCCTAGGGCTTGGGAATAACATTTCTTCCCATGCTTTTGTCTGTTTCTTACAGTAGGTTCAGTTCATTGGCTAAAGTTCCCCAAGTCTTTATCTCCTTTAAAAAAGACCTGATAATGATCCCTTTGGGTATCATACTATAATGGGGTCTTACTTAAATGTAAGCTTTGTTTGTTTATTCCCCTTCAACAATTAATGGAGGACATTGCTTATCATTTTCTAATATATTTGATTAATTTGTTACATAGGTATAATACGGCAGTGATTGGTAACTTCATGATTTGGATGTTAGTTGAAGTAAATGCTATAAATTCACTTTCTTATTAATTATGGGTATGTCACAAAACTATGTTGAGTATGTTGAATAATGGAATCAAAACTTAAAAAAAAGATTACAGTAATCTATGGTGATGGGCTGAAGCTGGTAGAATGAAATAGAATGTGGATAAATGGAATTCTACATTGAGACCAAAAAAAAAAAAAAAAATTGGCTAAGAACAAGATAGAGGCATATGGCTTAAAAGCAGACTTTGGTGTTTATTTACCACAAACCATGAATGAACTCTAAGTGTGATGGGGCTGCTAAAACAAGGTATTTTAGGCTCTTTTCATACTAATATGATATCCAGTTTAGTTCTAGTTGGTCACACCACTTCTAAATTATTCCTTCCTAAAGTGGACATGGGTAAACAGGGACTCATGTAAGGATAGTGAAGAATTTACATGGAAAGTTTAGATTGGAGAAAAGACTTATTCTTTAATAGTTTAAATATTGGAAGCATTGTCATGTAGACTTTCTTTGTATCTGTCTAGAAGACAAAAATGGGCAAGTCATACAAAGGTATGATTTGGGACCATATAAGTGCAGGCATTTTAATGATTAGAGCTGTTGAATGATAAGGTGGGCTTCTCTTGTGAGAGAACTACCTGTCCTTTGAGGTGTCCAAACACAGGATGGTTGTCCTGCTGTGGGGAATACTGTGAAAAAATAGAAAATTATAAAAGATGACCATTAGAGTTGCTTCAACTTTGAGATGCTCAGCTTCTGAATAATTTTGCAGCTCTAGCTCTATGCGGTGTGAGGCACTGAAATAAGGAATAAAGGATTATGAGATTATCCTTAGCACTTAGGAACAAGCAAACCCTAAGGAGACCATAAAAGAGAAGAGAGGAGCAATGGTTCTCACTTCTTTCTCTCTTTCTCTTTTTTTTTCTTCTTTTCTCTTTTCTTTTCTTTTCTCTTTTCTTTCTTTATTTCTTAACTCCCTTCCTTCTCTCATTCTTTTTCCTCCCTTTCTTCCTTTCTTTCTTTGTAGCAGAATCCTCCCACCCACCTTTAAAAAAAGAAATGCTATATATAACCCAATTTGGAAAATAAATAAAAAAGTAATTTGAGTGGTCAGGACTCCAGCAGCTGCTCACTTGGACCCCCACCTACTCAGATCCTTCACCCTCAAAGAGGCCTCTGTGGTATCTCTATGGAACCAGGGCTCCTTGGAAGTCAGTCTGAAGCCACTAAGGGGAGGCTTGAGAGAAATCTCTTGGAATTGCATAGAAGGAGGAAATTGGAAAATTCTGGGAAAACAATGTCCAGTCTCTTTAGCCCCATTAAAGGTACTATGTCCACACAAATAAGTCCAGGAACAATACAAAAAAATGCCAGGGAACTTTTCCAGCTCAATTCTCTTCTACCTATTCTAATGTGTCTCATATATTGAGTCCTCTTATTTCTCTGTTTTGGCTCTATGTCTTAGATTCCCCTTCCCCCCTGCCCGCCCTGCTTCTTCAGATTTGGTGACTTGGTTTTTGATTTACTGATTATACACAGCTGAGTTCACTCTTTATCCAGTCCCCATTTGGCAGGGGGAGGAATAGTGGCAAATCATAGAGTCTGCATGGCAGAAGACCTAAATGTTGGGGTCTGTTATCTAAAATGGAAGGTCTGGCTACCCCACAGTAACCTGCTTGTGAAATCGCCAAGTAGGAGATTCTCAAAGAATAATGCCAGAAGCTGTGGCAGAAAACTCTATGTCTTGTCCTTCCTGGCCCTCTCTACCATACACAAAGGAAATAGGTTTTGCCAAGGGGGCATGGGGAGGTAGCAACAGAATGGCATATTAGCATACACTATAGCAGTCAGGGTCCAGTGCATTCAATTTGGGTTATTTAAAGAGTTTAATAAAAGTGTGAATAGGATTTAGCAAGAGCAAGAAGGGACAGAGACAGTACTACCCCTGATTCTGAAGGAGCAAGGAAAGGACTGGCTGTTGAAGCCAAGACAGAAAGAACTCTGTGTATAAGATTGCCCAACAAGTGCTGTGGCCTTCAGGAGTGGGCTCCTACAGGAGCCAAATGACAGCAACCAACTCCATCAAAAGTAGAACTGGAGGATTAATACTCTGACTTCACTTTCCTTCTGCCTCCTACCTTTTTGCTAGAACCTTCCATCGTCTGAGCCAGTGGGAAGTCAGGTATCAGCGATACCCTTGATGGAATCCCCCTGGGTTTGTAGCAGAGTAGAAAGCCTCCTGGGTTTATAGCATGGTGGAAAGTGAATCTGAAGGGCAAAATGGAAGATATGCAGCACACCAAACCTCAAAATCCATGCCATGCTTTGTGTTTCAGCTATGTGGAGAACATCACATTCACACCACCTCCACTTTACTCACAGCCCAGCTGCAATCATGTATTCTACTGATGGTTATACAACGTTAGTAAATAAAGGACTCCTCTCTACAAACCATTTGCCTTTATGGTAGGCTTGCTTATTCTTACTGTTAATGCTGACCATTTTCCAAATCATTTCTTTGGAAAGTAAAGCCAAAAGAGCTATTTAAGACTATCTATTTCTATCTCCAGTTTGCCATTTGCCTTCTCTGGTCTTCTAAGCAGACACTTCACGACATGAGGTATAAAGCTGACTAGGACCCCAAACACTGGGAAGCAACATTTCTGCTTTAAAACTGACCATGAAAGGTGGTAAGCAAATAAAAATTGGCCTGGACTTTAATGGTCTCACACGTGGGTAAATCCATTTAATTCTCCAAGTGGGGAAGCAGAGGTTTATGACTTTTACATGGTTTCTAGCTTAGCATCCTCAAGGGGTGTGATGCATCTAAGAAGTAATTGAAAAATAAATTGTCTATTTTGTCAGTAAACATTGTCACAAATATTGAGTTTGTGAATGCATTACCTTCTCTAGAGGTAAATATTTATAGATATAGGAAACTCAAAAATGTAAGCTAAACAATGGCATCAGTTTCCTTTTCAGCTGAATCACTAATTACTGAGCGTCTATTTCAGGGGACTTCTCTGGTTATCATTTACTAAATAACAAATCTCCCTAAAACTCACTGGCTAATATAGCAACTTATTATTATATCTCATGTTACCATGGGAAGTCCTGTTTGGGGTGAGTCTCTTATGTGATTGCAGTCAGATGGTGGCCACGAGTGGGATCATCTGTAGGCTCAGCAGGAGTGGTTATCCAAGATAGCTCACAGCTTGGCTGGGAGTTGATCTCGGTTGGTATCTAGTAGCTCAGCTACAACTGTTAACTTGATTTTTCTACAATTAGTCTGTCCATGTCCGTGGGCTTCTTATAGTATGGAGCTTCAATACTACGGCTGAGTGAGTATTCCAAGAGACCCAGATGAATCTGCAAAGCTTCTTATAATTAGTCTCAGAATTTATGCAGTGTTATGAAGATTGAGTTACTCAGCGTTTAAAAAAGTAGGAAGGGTAGGAGCGCCTCGGTGTCTCAGTAGGTTTGACTTCAGCTCAGGTCATGATCTCACAGCTTGTGATTTCAAGCCCCATGTTGGGCTCTGTGCTGACAGCTCAGAGCCTGGAGCCTGCTTCAGATTCTGTGTTTCCCTTTCTGTCTCTGTCCCTCCCCTGCTCACGCCCTCTCTCTCTCTCTCTCTCTCTCTCTCTCTCTCTGTCTCTCTCTCAAGAATAAACATTAAAAAATTAAAAAAAAAATAGGAAGGGTGTTGCAAGACACTAAGTACTAGCATGAGCAAAGCCCTAAAGTTATGTCATAACATGAAATATGTAGGAAACTACAAGTACTTAGGTATTACTAGATTCTAAAGTTTGCAAGAAGGATGTGGCAGGAGATGAACTGGAAAGCCAAGAATAGGCAGTAACGAGAATTTTATATTTTTTGACTGCTCTGCTAGAAAGTCTGACCTTACAGATTTGGGGAGGCTTTGGGCTTTAAAGCAGAGGTATGATTGGTCATAGCGGACTTCGAGATACATACCTCTATGTACAGAGTGTGGTGAGTAGATTTAGAGACGGCAACACCCCAAGACTTGAGGCAGGGAGGCCTCTTAGGACTCTACTGTACTCCAGGTGAGAGGCTGAAGGTCTGAGAAAAGACAGTAATTGAGAGGATGGAATAAAGGGGATAGAATTAGAGATATCTAAGGCAAAACTGGAAGCACTGGGGCACTATTTGAATTTTGGGAACTAAGTTCAAGGAAATTGAATGTTTTAAATCCCGGATTTCTATGTAGGATTTGAGAGTCTCAGTTTCTCAGTGAAGTAGTTGGTGAGGCTATTGGAGATAATCTAATAGTTTTCCTGAATTAATGAAAAGTTTAATCTTCATAAAGTAGAATCACATTGAGTCTTGAGCAGAAAAGTGTGTGTGTGTGTGTGTGTGTGTGTGTGTGTGTGTGTGTAGGGGGGCTCTTAAAAAATAACCAAGGTAAAAAGACAGAAGGAAACATGATTAATCCAATGTAAGTCAGAAAAGGAGTGTAAAGAAGCGAAGAAAAACTACGGTAATAAAAAGATGAAATACACTGGTAGAAACAAGTATACATATATTAGTTATCACCAATACGAATGGCTTAAAGACATCTATTAAAAGACAGAGATTCTGAGTGGGCAAAAGTATATTTCAACTATGTAAATACATGTGAATATGTTGCATGTCTATACACATATGTATGTATGTGCGTGTATGTAGACACATATATATATATATTTATAGTAGGAAAGAATTCCATAGGCAAACATTAATCAAAATAAAATTGGTATAACTATATTAATATCATCATCATATCAACGTCAGGGTAGATTCAAGAAAAAACTATTAGTGATACAATGTCTTTATATAATGATATAGAAACAATTCATTAGGAAGATTCTGTATTTTAAATTAAATATATATAAAGCCCACATTGACAAGATTAGAGAGACTGACAAGCATATAATCAAAATAGTTTTAACACACATTTCTCACAAATTAATATGTTAATTAAATAATAAGTTAAGAAGTAGAAAAACTTGAACAACATAATTAACAAGCCATATTTATGAGGTTAGGAGAGGTGATGCACAGTATCATTTTAACCACAAAATTGTAATGACCCAATAGTCACAATTTATCTTACCTATGCTTTTGTCTAAAAGAATCTGGGACTGTGTCTCTAGGAGGCTAATGGAAGCTAATGATTTTTTAGGTTCAGCATCTGGGGCAGGTGGTTACTTTTTTCACTGTAGGCAAGGGAAAAAGACCAGAAAATTATGCCTGGATTTTCACCAGTTCAGCCTGAAAGAGATACAAGAAGCTTCCATTTACATTCCATTGACTAGAGCTAGTCATATGACCTTGACCAGCAGCAAAGAACCTGAAGAAAGGGGGAAAGGTAGAATTACTAAGAATTACTGTCAGTCACAAAGCTTAATCTAATGGAAACAAATAGAATCTTGCATCCATATTGCACGTACTGGAATTTTGTTTTTCAAAAGTCACCACATGAAAAAGAGAAAACAATGATTGTGTAACCAATATTCTGATCAATGTCCTTCTGACTTTTCCAATTTGAAAAATAAGTAGCGTGCATGTGTCATGTGTCATAGAAGAAGTCATAATGGAAGTCATCACATTTAAAGCTGAATAATGAAATTTATAGCAATATTTGCAGCACACAGAGAGACATTTATAACTTTAAATGCATATATAACAGAAGAAAAATTGAAAAATAATGAGTCAGTTATTTGATTCAAAAAAGTTAGGGGAAAACAACAAAAAGTAACACCAAACAAGTTGATGGAAGTAAATAATAATGATAGGAGCAGAAATTGATGGACTGGAAATCCAAGGAACAATAAAGAATATTAACAAAGCTGGTTCTTAAAAAGACTGATAAAATAGACAAGTTTTCTGGAAAAATTGGTCAAAAATATAAGAGGGAATATAAAATGAAAAGGGGAACATACTATAGAAAGCATGTAGACTGAAAATAATGTGAGACTGACTACGTTGTATGCCAATAATTTGAAAATGTAGACATTATGCATGTAGGTAATCTAAAGGTACAGGTAATCTGAAGAAACCTATAAATCTTAACCTATAACCTTTAAAGAAATTGAAGGACTACCAAAAACCTCCAGCAAATACCATAGGTAATGACTGAAAGTTAGACACATTCTCTTTAAAGTGAAGACTGTGACAAAATTCCTTGTTGCTAGTGCTTCTTTAAAATTTTTTTGGAGGTTCAAGACAGTGCAGTGAGGTGAGAAAATAAAGTAAGACGTATAAATATCGGTATGGAAGAACTAACTCGATTATGTGAAGGCATTGTAATGGTTTACCAACAAAATCCAAGGAATCCCATAAACTATTAGCACTGAGAAGTTACTGTCATTCGTATAAATTAATGGATGCCAATTTAAGGAACTATTCACACACATACACACATAATACATACACACACACATATATATACATATACATGATATGTATACATTATGTATAATACACATATATACATAATATATTAAAAAATATATTTTAAAATACCCCATTTGAAATAGCAATTAAAGCTACTAAGCTTGTTACGGAAATTTTGGAAGCCAATTAAATGTGAATCAATAGACTACAATTACATATTTGTATAATCATATACCTGAATACGATGCGACACGTAATGTGAAAGAATTGACTCTACCTCAAAAAACAATGGAAAAACAATTATCTGGAAAATTTTTTGAGTAAAAGAATTCAGGTTTCATGATATCAGTATTATGATACTATTTTCATAAATTAAAAGGTACACAAAATAATGCTGCTTATTGCAAATGGATATATACAAATGCTGTGAATATATAAAACATGGATAGAAAAGATACTATACCGGAGTACCTGGTTGGCTCAGTCAGTCAAGCGTCCAATTTTTGATTTTAGCTCAGGTCATGATCTCATGGTTTGTGGGTTCAAGCCCCATGTCAGGCTCTGCACTGACCATGTGGAGCCTGCTTGGGATTCTCTCTCCCTCTCTCTCTCTCTGCCGCTCCCCCACTCATGCTTTATCTCTCTCCCAAAATAAATACATGAACATCTTTAAAAAAGAAAAGCTATTACACCAACTTTAGGATGGAGGTTAACTCTTGGGAGGGAGAAATAATAGACTGGGAATTGGAAGATTCAACAGTAATATCATATTTCTTTAAAAAAGGTCTGGAGTAGATTATACAAAATAATAAATTTTTCTAAATCAGGATAGTAGGTAGTTAAGTATTTTATTAGCCTTCTATGTTCAATTTATTGCATAATTAAGTAATTAAATTTAAATGTGAATAGGAGGTTGGGGTGCCTGGGTGGCTCAGTCGGTTGAGAGTCCGACTTTGGCTCAGGTCATGATCTCACAGTCTGTGAGTTCGAGCCCTGCATCAGGCTCTGTGCTGACAGCTCAGAGCCTGGAGCTTGCTTCAGATTCTGTGTCTCCCTCTCTCTCTGCCCCTCCCCACTCATGCTCTCTCTCTCTGTCAAAAATAAACATTAAAAAAAATTTTTTTTAAGTGTGAATAGGAGGTAAGGAAATGTACATAAAGTACTTTGCCAGAAGTCTGACCCTGGGCAACAGCACGGAAATGCCATAACTTCTAAATGGAGGGATGCTGGAAAATGAAGCTTCTGAAAAATGAAGCTTCCTCACTTACCAAAGCTTTTCTAGACTTCTTGTGGCTATTATTCTAGGTATTGAGATGACCTGGCTGCCACATCCATCAGCTGCTTTTAATCATCAGGATGATGGATTCTGCCCATTTATCCAAAACACATGAAAAAATGCAAGTAGCTACATTTTCTTCTGAGGTATTCTAAAATAAAAAAATATTTTCTGAATCATTTAAGAACTATTAGATCACGACTGGTAGAACTGAAGTGTTGCTTACTGAATTGTAGTTTTTCAAAAGTTAAGAATCCCTTTGTCATTCCCAGAACAGCTCTGCTTTCTTAATACTTGAGGGTACTGTAATGTCACCTTGTTTCAAGGGACTTGATGATGGTTTCCATGTTTGCATTTGCTTCGCTTTTTGTCCTGATGATCTGCAAATTAGACTATTCAGGAGGAATCTGGGAGAAGGCCCTAATTCCAAATATGAGAAGAAAATTCTTCTCAGATAATGTGCTGATGCTACTGCCTGGAGACTTAGTTAATACAATCTTTTTGGCAGGACAATTAGGCAACCAAGGATTTCTATTTCCAGAAACTTAACTTTCATGCTCGTACAAAGCTCCATGTAAAGGAGGTTCATTGAAAAAGATGTTGTTCTAATACTGTAGGGAACATCTTTGAATATATAACTGTTGTTATGTTCAAGAGTATAGTAGTAAGAACTTGGAACTAGGGCAAATGTGTATCAATAAGGGAATGAATGAACATATAATGGCACATCTATGCTGCATGATAATATGGTTAAAAATAAATAAAGTAGATCTCTCTGTAGAGAGATACAAGTTGAACTTCTAAGGTATATTAAGTGAGAAAAAGAAAGTTATTGAGCAATACATATGATAGGATCCCATTAATGTTAAAAATGCCAAATCCATTATGTGTGCAAATACAAAACATACACACATATAAATTTATGGAAAAGTTTACAGCCTGAACTGTTAACAATGTTTACTTTTGGGAAAAGAATTTTAGGTGGTGAGATATGTTTAAAAATAGTTATATATTTAAATATATAAATATATTATATATATTTAATATATATTTTATAAAATATATATTTTATATAAAATATATTTTATATATTTATATATTAATATATATTTATATATTAAATATATTTAGATTTCAAATATGTTTAAATATATATAAATATATTTAAATACATTTATGAATTTATTATATTTCTATTCCCATATTGTATTTTCATCTTTTTAAAAGACAGCTTAGATTCTCATTCCAAGTACATTAAACAGAAGTTCTACTATCTTTGAGACTTACTATTGTTATATTGCCTTAGGAAATAAATTATAAAAAGTAATGAGTACATTTTTTCTATAAACAGGAAAATATTTTTTTTTTTTTTAACATTTATTTATTTTTGAGACAGAGAGAGAGAGAGAGCATGAACAGGGGAGGGTCAGAGAAAGAGGGAGATGCAGAATCTGAAACAGGCTCCAGGCTCTGAGCTGTCAGCACAGAGCCCGACGCGGGGCTTGAACCCACGGTCCGCGAAATCATGACCTGAGCGGAAGTCGGACGCTTAACCGACTGAGCCACCCAGGTGCCCCAGGAAAATATTTTTTAATATAGGAAAATATGCATGTTTACTGTAGGAAATCTAAAAAATACAACAAAATACAGAGAATGAAAATCACTCATAATCTCATCACAATGTGTTGATGTTTTCCCTCCTTTTATGGACGTGGTTGAGATCATACCACATATATAAATTTTATTCTAATTTCTTTCTACTTAACACATAAATGTTTACCTATGCCATTAAAGCTCTTTGAAAACAGAATCAAATAGATTCCCCATCCTTAACTTAACCATTCTACACTTGTCTCAGATTTGGTTAACAATGGCAAAATCTGTTTTTTTTCTTTTTTAAAGGGTTTTAAAATTTATTTTTGAGAGAGAGTACATGAGTGGGGGAGGGGCTGAGAGAGAGGGTGACAGGATCTGAAGTGGGCTCTGAGTGGACAGCAGAGAGCCTAATGCGGGACTTGAACTCATGAACTCTGAGATCATGACCAGAGCTGATGTCACTCGACCGACTAAGCCACCTGGGTCCCCCCCACATCGGCTTCCGAGACTGTCAGACCACATTTGTGAAATCAGACACCCTTTGGTGATATGGCCAGCCTGAGTCTAACATGCTCAAAGGGAAAGAATGAGCTCTAAGAGCTCAAGAATACACCAATGTGAACCAAAGCACTTGCTGTGAAGCAATAGCCAACAGCACAGATTAAATGCTTCCTTTTTCTTCCTCTTTTATACCATGGTGCTGTAAAAGTTATCCATGACTGACAGAAATCAAGTCTGCTTTTGAAGAAACCTTCTATTTTTACATATTGGGTCGAGTAATGGTCCAGAACATAGGCCTCGTCCAGAGTTCCATCAGATAAGCAAGACAGAAATTCCAAGAAAAAAGAACCCTGACGGAAAAGACCCTAACGTCCACGTTTATTTGGTATTAGGAGAAACGTAGGGAGTCCTGTGGCATAAGACAAATATCGAAGGACCATTTGCAGGTGTGAAAAGTGAAACATTTTCCAAAGGTTCATTAAATCACACAGCATCCCTTAGAGAGGGTCTCCATGGTGAAGCTAGCTTTCCTTTTTCCAGGCCAATAAGCGCAAGAAGGAGCCACGGAGGCCGCAGCTGAGACCACCCAGGCGGCGGGAGAAGCGTGGGGCTCACAGCAGAGGCCCCTGTCCCTCCTGTCCACGGGCCCAGGCACAAGAATTCCTTCCCCAGCCTCAGCTGGCTAGGGCCTGAGGTTTCTCTTTTTGTTGGACTCACCGCGGCGGATTCAAACAACAAAGGCACTGGAAGCCTGCAATCCTTTACGAAATGGTCTGAATGGAAACCACAAGGCCTGGAAATTCAAGGGCTTTGGCAAAAATGCTGCTTTGTTCTTCATGTCCCGAAATTGATCCGGCCAATGCCTCGGGTGACAAACAGTGAATAGCACTGGGTACGGCATGTGCTGCAATTAGGTTGGTGGCTCGGATCGGGGCTTCTGTGGGACCAGGCCCACCCCATCTGCCATTCTTGCAGTTACTCTGTGGCTTCATCGCAGAAGCTGGGGGCTCCCCAGGATCCCTGGTGAGGCTGATTTTATTAAAAGAAAAGTAAGTTCATCGCTACTTCTCACTAGCACATGTTTCAGATGTTTTCTTTCTCTGATCAACTACATTTGCCAAGCCACACATTCTGTGCTAAATGGAGCTTACCTAACTCTGCAGGCTGGGGTTTTTCCTGGATCACTCCTATGTCTCTTACTGAAATGCTTCTGGAGAAGCTCATTTCACCCATCGCTCATTCTTTTGTGTGTTCGTTCATTCATTCATTCATTCATTCATTCAAGTACAAATTTATTACCCGTTATGAGTGTATTTTTCTTGAGACACTCTGCTTGGTAATAAAAACATCTAGCCCCGCACTGATAGTGCTGAATGAAAAACTAGGATAAGTGCTCTGATGGAAACAAGCCATCACATGAGAATGTGTGACACGGTGGCTGGAATCCCAACAGTTCCACGGAGGTTCCTAGGTGGACAGGCATCACAGAGCTCATCTGAGGCTGAACAGGGCAGCCCGGAATCCATGCTATGTGTCAGGGATTCCTTTTTTCGTCATCTTCAGTGGTGGTGGTGATAGTCTGCCACAGCTTTTAGCTCTGGTTCGTCAAGTCAGATATATTCAGTAGGTAGACGTTGACTTTATGTTATGAAGGTGGCAACTATCATCACCATCAGTATAAACGTTGCCAAGTACAAAGCACTTGCCTATGCCAGAAGACAGCATCAGAACTCAAATGTCTACTCATTAAACTGGGTTACAGTATCTTTTTTTTTTTTTAAATTAATGTTTATTTTTGAAATAGAGACACACACAGAACAAACGGAGAAGGGGCAGAGAGAGACACAGAATCTGAAGTGGGCTCCAGGCTTCAAGCTGGCAGCACAGAGCCTGACGTGGGGCTCAAACTCACAAACTGCAAGATTGTGACCTGAGTCGAATCAGATGCTTAACTGACTGAGCCACCCAGGTGCCCCTGGGTTGCAATATCTATTGAAAAATCTTCCCTGGGGAAACAAATGACAGAATCATGGATGGAATTCTGGCCCTATTCATAACACTTCTGACACCAAATGTGTGGGTTTTCCACACCAAGTGGATCTCCACTTCTCTTTGGACATTAAATGGGTGTCTGTCCTGGGATATAATTCAATTCTGACCCTATCTATGTGGAATTAGTGCAGATCTTACAAGTGAAGGGCTCGGTCCCACAATACTGCCCCCCCCCCATTTCAGGGGGCACTTTACTTACTTTACTTACTATTACCAGTTTGTTATAAAGGATATTAGAAAGGACACAAGTGAACAGCCAGATGAAGAGGTATACAGGACAAGGTCTGGAAGGGTCCTGAGCACAAGAACCTCTGTCCCTGTGGAGTATGGGGTGTGCCACTCTCCTGGCACATAGATACATTCACCAATGGGGAAATTCTCCACATCTTTTCATTTAGGCTTTTTATGGAGGGTCCATTAGATAGACACAGTTGATTAAATCATTGGCCATTGGTGATTAGCTCAATTCTCAGTCCCTCTCTCTTCCCTGGAGGTCAGGGGTGGTGTGTGTGTGTGAGTGTTGGAAATCCCTTTCTTCTAATAACATGTTTGGTTCCTTTTGTGGGTAGCTCCCACCCCAAAGCTATCTAGGGCCCCATCAAAAGTCACCTCCTTAGAAAAAAGGAGTTACTTCATTAGCATAAATGTGAGTATGTTTGAAAGAGGTTTATTATACTTACCCTCATCTCTCAGGAAATTACAAGAGTTTTAGGAGCTGTGTCCTAGCACCCAGGGACAAAGGCCAAATATATGTATTTCTTATTATATGAAACATCACAGGCCTCTTATGTTACAACTGAGCCTTTATCCCTATATGGATGTCCACATATTCATATTAGTAAGGAGGTTGAGCTTTGCAAAAGCTTGGACACCATTGGTAGGAGGGAGCTGAGAATAGTCTCTGTCCCTTGGACACCCTCTCTCTTCTCCATACCCTCACTATACCTTCCAGCTTAGTAAGCTTTAAGGTGTTATGATTTGGGGCCAGAGAAACCCTGAGGGCAGAGGATTTGGTGGTAAACTCCAGAAGAAGCAGGAATTTGGTCTTTTCATCTCTATCTCCAGGCACACGGCACACACACACAAGTGTCAAGCAGATGAAGTAGACACAGGCCTAAGAGTTTTGTGGGAAGCAAAGTGACTATATTTCAACTTGTCTGTGTGGCAAAGGAGAGAGGAACAGGTTCTTCTCACAAAAGAAGTTCTCTTCTGTGTCAAGGGCAGGATAGCCAAGAATCCCAGCCTCCTCTTAGTTTCAAGATTCCCTCGGGAAGAGGAGCTTGACACCTGAAGGATCTTGACCAAGCCGTGAATGTTCAGAGGGACCCACGGTACTTCCCAGTTTTGACTGAGTTTCCTGGGAGCCCGAGAAACCAGGCAGCCTAGAGTTGAGGTTGGGTTCAATTTGTCATTTTTTGTCCTATGTTGTTTGACGTCACAACCTTCAAGGTCAACCTACATTACTTCCATTGCTTTCATATCCTTTTTGTGCTTATTCCTTGATTTTCCCAATGCTGGACTCAAAACTCCTCGCAGGAATACACTGTCTAGTTATTTCAATTCCAATTTCTAATTCTCTCAGTTCAGCTCACAGTACAAGGCTCTGTGGTTCCATATACTATAAGCTGTAAAAAAATGTTTAATGTACTCGTTGAGCATAGCCTGCCTTCATAGGGAAGCCACTCTCCTAACCCCTGAGGAGCCATGCACACTCTGTTTGGCTGCTTCCCCATTCATGCCTCTCAAGGATCAACCTGGCTGCCACCTTAGACTTTGTGTACAAATATTTTTGCCGGGCCCTGAGTGCTGGAAGCCACTACCTCCTTCTGGAAGTGAATACCAGAGATGGAAAACCTCTGTTTCACTTCTGCCGAAGAACACTGTGCCCTTCTCAGCATAATTTTCTTGAAAACATGATAAAGGGAAGATAAAGATGTCAGTGAGAAACTAAGGCAAAACATTCTGTGGGCCAGCCGCTGGTTCTGAGGGAAACCAGCTGAGAGAGCCTCGCGCTTCTCCCACACAGCTGAACAGCTGGGACGGGACCCCAGTGTGGTGTCCAGTGGGGAAGGGTTGGAAGGATGAAAGGCACCGGTCCCCAGCTCTGTGGTTCTGGGGCACCTGGAGTTCAGGCTCTGGGTGGGTGAACAAGAGGGTAGACTTGCATATGGCCCTGAGGTTTGTGCCTCCCCAGCTGTCAGCTCTCAGAAGCCTCTGCTCCTGTAATCTACAGGAGATCTACAATTTCAAACAATCTACAATTTCAAAGCCATATGATGACCAGCTTGTACAGTGTGTCAGTGCATGGCTTCAAACTGGAGTCAGAGCTTGTTTTAGGCAAATTAGGGTGGGGGCTCCAATGTGCTGCCTCCACAAGCAAATGCTTCTCATCCAGTCTGGTGACTGAGGGGGTTGAGGTAGGACATACAGCCTCACTTCATTCCTATATCCAGCCAGTTAGGTTTTTCTAGGCATTAAAGATCCATATGGCATCAGGGTGCTATCAGGCAGCACGATTTAGCATTCAGAGCTATGTTTCACACGCGGGCTCTGCTACTACCCATGAAATCTCAAACAAGCCGCACTGTCTCCCCATTCCCATTTCTCCATCTATAAAATGGAGGGAAAGGGAACTTTGTCTCTGCCCTTCCTTCCCTCACAAGAACCAGTCTCAATGCGGAGGATATGCCAGATACCTGGAGATCTTGAAGAGGAAGGTGTTGTGCCCCTGCCTCCCACACAGACTCTCATGCTCATTACCTTTTGTGGCCTGCTGGGCAACATGATGCTGAACTACCTGGAAACCTTAGGGGGTGGGCTGAATCCAGCTGCAAAGTCGTTATCTTTTCTTGCTAGGGAGGCCTGTGTGGCTAAAAGGCATGCACACTCCCTTTCTCTCTCTTAGGGTGACTAACCTTCCTGGTTTGCATGGGGCTACAGGGCTTCTGGGAAGTGCGACTTTCAGCACTAAACCCAGGACAGTCCTGGATGAACCAAGAAGGTCGGTCACCCTACCGGTAGAAATTACAGGGCAGAATGTTCTTGCTTCTGTTACCAAACCTCAATTTATTTGAGGGGCTGTGTTACAGAGATAAAGGGAGGAAGATCTGAGTTACAAACTATATTTTAATTATCCCCTTCTCAAGGTCTAATTTAGATGGAAATCTCACTGCCCAGTTTACTTTTCAGTAAATTAGTGGCTTCATGGAGGTATGGTTAGGATTCTTTATGAAAGACCCTCATCGCTCACTGGGGACTTAGGCATCCTGACCAGGGAAATCCCTTTAGTTCTATTATTCCCATAATGATTTGTTCTCCCTTCCAGCACCCTACCCTCTCACTACACTATTATTTGTGCCATCACTTTAATGGCCTGAGAGCTCAGCACACCCATCAGCCCATTCAGTGTGCTGTGTACCCTTGGCCACCAAACACAAGGATATAAAAGAAGGAAGGCTGACATAACTCTAACAGTGGAGCCAAAACTGGTGAAAGCTCCAGCTTCCATCAACTGTTGATCAAAGACATGAATAGGTAGAGACTTAAGAGGCTTAAACTTGATATGAATGGATTTCCTCCAGGCCTTAGTAATTGACAAGCTTTTAGAAAAGCATCAAGAGGTTCCAATGCTAGGCAGAAGCAGAAATGAAGAAATGAGTTTGGAAGAGCTTGAGTTCACTTAGTGATAAATATTCAAAAATTCATTATTTTGTTAAATGCCACTCTCCTCTCCCCACTTTTTTTTTCTTTCATTTTGACTTTCTAGGGCACTGGGTGAAGCCTAGAATAGGACAGTGAACATAACTTTATCTCTGCTGTCATGGTCTTAGAGTTTAGCAACTCCCAGTCGATAATCTGTGTGTGTGAAGATTAAGTAAATCTATGCAGAAGGTTTAAAAAACTGCCCTGAAATCTTGGCCAATCCTTTGAGGCTACATAGCCTGTAATTGAAGGCTGCTCTACTTATATGTTTCTAGATATAAGATAGTTGATAGACCCCCAAGTAGTAGCAACTATCAGTGACAATCCATTGGGAAGTTGATAACTGATACGGTGCTGGTGTTGTTTGTCCCTTTTATAGCCATTTTTGTAGAGAGTAGATGACTCCCTCTTTCATATCTCACAACTGGAGACTCAACCCATCTTCCTCCAGTCGAGGGGAAAATGAGCAACTTCAGCTGGCAATAAAATGACCTTCCCGAATACAGGAATATAAACCACAGAGAGGATAGCTTGGAAAAGTATTTCCTGAAATAAAAGACAAAACCACAGAATGCTTTAACAGTCACCAAAACTCACAGACTTAACACAATCCACATAAGAACATAATTAGGACACATGCTTATGTATTTATAGAAACACAAAGTATAACAGAAAAACAAAGTTGGGTCGACGATGAATGCATTTAGAAACTTTCAAAGAGGAACTAGAAAGGCGTGCTTGCTGCCTACGATTTTAATATTGGAAGAGTTCTTGGTATTAATGTAGTTAAAAAAACCCTCACAATAACTGCTTACCTTGACTCCTGGTGATGATGGCAACTGATGGATCAACAGGAGTCGAATTAGTTTGGGCAGGAGGTATGGATGGATGGACTTAGGGAAATTAGTGACTCACAGCAATGGATTAATTCACATCACATGCCACCTGCAACACTGGCAGATGGGTTAGTGCTAAGACTCGAGAGTTTAGTATGGCTCTTTAACAGGCCAAATGACCCATTCTTTTCTCCGCCCCACCTCTTACTTTTTTCATAGAGCTGGAAGCATTAATGGCAAGAATTGCTATGCTGAATTTAAGAGCAGGGAAAATGACTATGTGGCTCAAATACCATGTAGTCAGAGCCACGGGGACACTTCAGAAGTCCGGAACTGGGATTTAGTCTCACGTATAGATTTCCCAGTCTGCAGGTCAGCTGTGTGTGGCATGGTTCTATTCTACATAGATTTCCCCATCCCTCACAATTTACCCGCCTCTTGTACTACCTCTGGTCTTCAACACTGTAGGTGCTGCAGGAACATGTCTTCAGTGGCACATCATCAGAAACACTCTTTTCAGTGGCCTTTACATAGTGAAGTAGCTCCTCTGGTTATTAGCTCAAGGGCTCAAGGGAATAAGTCTATTCTTAGAGACAACCTCGCTCCTCTGGAAGCCACAAAATGGGGTTCTAGTTTCCATCCTGAAGACATCTAGCTATGTGCCTTCCTTAATTTCGATTTCCTCCCTATAAGATGTGGAGTTGAGGTGGACTGAGAATCTTTAAGATTACTCTCAGATCCAATATTCTGTAGACTCGGTGAATTTATAATCCTATCTGGAAACATACAAACCCCTCTATAAACCGCTTGTTGACAATGCCAGAGATCATCCAGAGCAAATAGGGGTTGAGCCCTGGTTCAGTATCTCTAAGCAGAATTGTTTCTGAGCTTGTGTGACTTTTCCATGAGGTGTCCAGTTGTCTTTCCCAGGGAGCCAGCCAAGGTGCCAGATGGAGGCAGTTACGGGAAAAGAGATGATGCAGATTTTAACAATGCAATTAAAATCATGTTTTGACAGCCCCATTCTAAGGGCAAAAACAAGGAGGGATGGGAGGGAAGTGTTTGGCTGTTTTCGATCCTTATGATAGAATTAGGTCTCACTATCTCTTGAAAAATAAAGTGGAAATATACTCAATAGCTCTCTCCAAATGGAAGTAGACTTTTAGATTCTACCAGTCCCTAACCTGTTAGATAGAGGGCTTACTCATACGTGAGAGGGAAATGTTTATTAATCATCCTTAGTGCTACTGGCGACCATATACCCACTGGCAATTTCTTACATACTAGACTTGACCTTGGCTATTTATCAAATTGCTCAATAGGGCTTTTTAGAAAAGAATATAGGTGAGTACTGGCTCTTCCATTTTGTCTTTTTTTCCCTAATGAAAATTCTCCTGGCCACAAGTTCCCTTGTGGTTGCTCAGCTCTCCTTATATCGTTACATCCTCATGATACTAGTTTTTTTATAAATACACTTTTTATTTTAAAATCTTTTTCGACCTACAGCCAAGTTGTGAAGATAGTACAGAGAGTTTCCATATACCCCAGACCAAGCCCTCCCTACTGTTAACATCCTACGTGAGTATGGTACGTTTGGCACAATTTTCATGAACCAATATCATTATGTCGTTATTAACTATTTCACGCAGATATCCTCAGCTTTTACCTAATGCCCTTTATCTGTTCCAGGGTCCCATCCAGGATACCACACTACATTTACTTGTCATGTCTCCTTAGACTCCTATTGGCTATGACAGTTTCTCAGACTTTCCTTGCTTTTGATAACCTTGACAATTTTGAGAAGTACTGGTGAATGTGGAATAATAGTAACAACAACAATAACCTTTTTGTGGCTTCGTATCATGCTGAGCAAGGTGCACAGTCCTTGAGATATATGGACTTGCTTAATTCCCACTACATCCATACAGGTAGATCCTATTATTATCCCCTTTCACAGCTGAGGAGACTGCAGCTTCAAATGTTTGAGCAATTTACCTAAGATAACGTAGTGTATGTGCCAGAGCAGGGAGCCCAACCCAGGTGTGTTGGTTCCAGAGGCTACATTCTTACCCACCATGCTTAGTAATAAGAACAATGATGAAAAATCCCTTAGTTCTGTACAGTTCTTTGCCAAGCACTTTTACATACATCACAAAACACACCCAAATGACCCTGGTGATCAGGATGATCAGAGCATTCCTGATAATTCCTGGAGGCCCAGCAGCTTGGTGTGGGTTTGTACTATAGCCTGATGATAGGCCAGTGTTACTCATGTACGTATCAGCCTTGCTGGTGGGCCTTTCATACCCTGCAGGGCAGAGCCCAGACCTTCCTTACTGTTACCTCCCTGTAATGTCTAATATTACGTCTCTTACAGGGCAATCTCTTCATAAGAACTTGCTGAAATGGGTTCCTGTTTTATAGATGAAAACACTCAACATTGGAGTTAATGAAAGCCAAAAAATTCATGTTCCATGTAAGTTGTAAAAGCCTTTAAATCCTTTTGAAAAATTCTGTTCTTCTGTAGGGATCTACCTTATTGGCTGTCTATGTATTTACCAGAAGCCTTTCAACTGTCTAAGCAGAGGGAGGAGGGAAGCAAGAACAGGGATTAATAAAACTCAGACAACTTTAAAATAGATATTTTTTTTCAACAGATGCAAATTCCTTTCTGGTGGTAGCAGTGGTGTGATCTTTATTTTCATTTCCTATTGGCCAAGTCCTACCAGACATAGTTTTAGAATCACAGCATTTCAATTTATCTCTTTGGCCTTAATTTGCATGTCACTGGAAGAGACATTAACATAAGTAGAGAAAATGGTTACAAGTGCAGAGAAGAAGAAATAAGGGACAGAGCACATTGGTGAATGGAAAACTGGCAACGTCTGCATCTACTCTCCTCCAGTGAGTGATAGGGAGGCTTACCCTATACTTCCTTCATCCAGAGAGAGGCCCAGAACCATCGGCCACGTTAGAGCCTGGCTGTCTTCCTGCAAAGCAGGCTGGGTAAATCCTCATTATGTCGGCAGTGGCGACCACTGTTACTCTTTTTCCATGGGATTAGCGATGAGAGGCTCAGTAGACAGAGCAGGCATTGAACTTGCTTTGTGGAGAAATATTTCTCCTGGGTTCAAACGCTGTCAACTTACTGTGTAAACTTGGCAAGTTCTGCTACCTCTCAAACCTCATTTCCCTCATCTTTAAAATGGGCTTAATAACAAATGTGATCCCAGAGCCGCTGTGAGGATTAGAAATAATATGTGCAAAGGATATATGTAAAGTCCAATGGATGGCAAATGGCTTACATTCAGTATACGTAATTCTTTTTTTTTAATGCTTGTTTGTTTGTTTGTTTGTTTGTTTAGAGAGAATGCATGTGAGTAGGGGAGGGGCAGAGAGAGAGGGAGAGAGAGAATCCCAAGCAGGCTCTGTGATGTCAGCGCAGAGCCTCACCTGGGGCTCGATCTCACAAATCTGTGATATCATGACCAGAGCCAAAAACAAGAGTTGGATGCTTAACTGACTGAGCCACCCAGGTGCTCCATATGTAGTTCTTATTAATCTGTTTTCCAGCTTAAGGACTGATGTCGATGGCTGCCTCAGTCACATTCTAGCCACCAAGTCCATATTCCTCACATTTAATAGTCCCCAAATGAAAGTCAAAGGCATTTAAAAACAAAACAAAACAAACAAACAAACAAACAAAACAAAACAAGACAAGACAAAACACTTTCCTGGGACTCAGGGAAGCCAGCTTCTGTATTTCAGCCAACCCCAAGAACACCTCTCCTTCTGGGGCAGCTCCCGCAGTGTGACTCCATCTACCTCCCTCCATCCAAGGCCAGGGGACATCAAGGCAAACCCAGGAGTGTGGCATCTGCCAAAACTCCTCTGTCCCTTAATCCCAGCCTATGATTCCTGCCCCATCCTGCCCTCTGGGCTAGTCTGACCTCTGTTTTTCACTCCCAGTCTATTTGGCATTTTTATGACCAGGGCTTGGGCAACTGGGCAAAACCTGTGGACTAGAACTGGGCACTATTTCCGAGGAGTTTCCCTTGGTGAAACGCTTGACACTCTGCTGGGTACGAGTGGGTGGTTTTGACAGCTGCAGGGAGAGGTGCCGTGTCCTGGGGTGGCATGGGTGATGAACACACCATAAATCGCCCGTCGGCCTAGAGCATAAATCCGAGGGCTGTACTGGTTCCGAGGCTAGGAAATTGGAATGAGGGAGCCAGGTAAACAGACCTGAGTCAACAGGAGCAAAGAAACAGCTCTTGTGGCCCTGCCATCCACAGCCGTGGGCCGGGTTTTCAGAGCGTCGGATGGCTCGCTTCTTAGGAGTCATCTTTGATTTTTATGGTTTTGTGAGGTTTGGGAAAGAAAATAAATGCAGGGTAAGGGCGGGACTCCTTGCAGTGGCCGGGGCAAATGCTCAAAGCGCCATGGCACCCGGCAGAGTTTCCAGAGTGGCTAGACATTGCTGGCTCCTTCTCCCTCCAGAGAAGTGAGGAAAAGGCCGCTCAGCTGCCCCATGGGTCACTGGCGGGCAGGTCGCTTGGTAAAAACACAGGGCTGCAAGTTAGGGCACCTGGATTCCAGGCCCTGCTTTGCCACTAACGGGTGACATGATTTTTTTTTTTTTTTTTTTTTTTTAGGCCTCCTTACTTGTCTGTCTGAATTTCAGTCTTCTCATTTACAAAACAGAACATCCATATCCCACCTACCTCAGAGGATCAAATGAGATTATAGAGGTCATATTTTTGGAAACTTCTTACTTTGTGAAACTGTCAGACTTTGTGTGAACATTTATTAATAATAAGAAAACATCAGCTACCAATTGCTAAGCACTTTTTAGTACTTGGCACAGGGCTAGGGCTCAGCGCAAAGGAAAAGTATGAGTTTCTTTATTCAAAAAGAAGGAAGAAGTGCCATTAAACTTATTAAAATATAAAAGTATAGTTAAGAATACTGTACTGTATATTTGAAAGTTGCTAAGATAGATCTTTTAAGTTCCTACCACAAGGAAAAAATGTAATTCTGTGTGGTGATATATGTTAACTAAACTTATTCTGGCAATCGTTTCACAATGTATGCATCTGTCAAATAATTAATTTCTACACCTAAAATTATTACAATGTCACATGTCAGTTATATCTCAGTTTAAAAATTAACTTAAAAAATAATAAAACTTTTCTTTCTCATCCATGGGCTCTCTCTACCTATCGATTTCTTATTTTTTTGATTTTTTTTTCTCTTTGCTGTTATGCTCCCTCAGGCCTGGGGATACTTGCCGAGGAAGCACAGATCTTCATGAGCTCTCAGGAGGATGAGGTTGGGGTGACAGGAAGGTCCACTGACTGCTGGTGTGATGTGCATGCCTGGCGGAGGTGGGCAAGTGGAGCCTGGCATCTATGCTTCTCCAAGCCACGGTGGAAAGGCGATCTGGAGAGGTGGGTGGAGGCTGGCCCCTTCTGAGTTGCTCAATAAATGCACTCCAGTTCTGCTAGACTGAGTCCAGGATGGCATTGCCATGAGGTACTCTGGCACAAGTGCCCTGGCGCTGACCTACCCTCTGCCAGTGTGCAAAACCTTACTGGGTAAGGGATGGGGAGAGGGAGATCAGGCAGGGAGCCTGGGGCACCAGATAGTGGGGAAGCAGGCAGCTAAGAGGCTGCCCCCGGAGGTGATGAGAGGCAGAACCACAGCTAAACCGAGGCTCTAAGCTTCCATTGTCTTTTTGTACTTCACTTGCAAATCTCAAAATCTGGGACTGTGACTGCAGAGTGTTAAACATCAAGTGTGGGACCCCCTCAGCACCAGGTCCTGTGTGACTGTGCAGTTCCAGCCTAGGTGAGGCTTGTGAGCCTCAGTGAGGTCCAAGCCTTGTGAGGTTCAAGGACCGTGCTCTTAGGGAGCTCCTCTTTGTTCCTGTTAAGCAGAGGAGGAAAAAGATCTTAGGGAGCTTCCATCAACTTCTGTAAAAGCAGAGGTAACATTTGAGCTTAAGAATAATTGAAATGAGCCCCAAAGAATCTGACTATTACCAACGAATGTGAGAGCTGGGCTGTTAAACCCTGGCCTTGTAGTAAATGAATATTCAGTTCCTGCTAACTCCCTCAAGAGAAAAGTCAGGGGTGTCCTCTCCCCAGCAAAGGACATTATTCCAACAACACTATGAAGAGTCATGACTGTTTGGTGGGCAATCTAATACCCAGGGTGGTTGCTAAAACTATTCTCAGTCATTTATATTCATCCACTCAACCATTTAGCAAACAATTATTGAGTACCTGTCACAGGCAAAGATTTTGCTTGGCATTTTTTTATTTTTGGAATATAAATGTGATTAGGATCTGACTTCTTTCCTCTAGGAACTTATTCATGCTGGAAAACTTGCAAACACTATCCTTTCTTTCCTTTTTAAAGTTTATTTATTTTTGAGAGAGAGCGTGAGCACGAGCTGGGGAGGGACAGAGAGAGGGGGAGACAGAGAATCCCAGGCAGGTTCTGCATTAGTCCAATGTGGGGTTTGACCCCATGAACCACAAAATCATGTCTTGAGCTGAAATGAAGAGTGACTGACTGAGCCTCCCAGATGCCCCAATAAACACTATCCTTAAGATCAATAATGAAAAGTGCCCTAAGGGAGAAAACAACAACTGGAAAGGGTTGGGGGCTTTAAAAAGGGGCCTCTGGTAGGTGAATGAGCAAATCTTCCCGGCCAGGTGCTACTTAAGATGACCTTTGAAGAACAGGTAGGGTTTTGCCTATGAAGGTTGTGAGGAGGGAACAGCAGGGGCAAGTCCAGGGTGGTTGGAAAAACATGCAGCCTGTTCTGGGAACTTCCTCTCTTCCAATTCCAAGCGTGTGTTTGTGTTTCCATGTCGTTACCTGACCCTACTCCTTTACCATGTTTGACTGATCCAGAGGCATGTTTCTCTGGAATTCTTTCATTTTTTTCCTTTTTTTCCAAACAGATTCTGAGAATGAGGTATCCCTTTGGTTGCAGAAGCTGTAGGATGGCACTCCTGGGAGACTGAGCCAGTAGTTTTCTTAATGTGTGGGAGATGCCATATAGACAGAGAGAAAGAAGGTGGCAGACATGGAGGCAGAGACAAAGGTAGGGAGGCAGGAAAGCACGCTTGCCTCACTTCCAGGCCTTCCTGAGCCCAAAGGTTGCACCAGCCTTCTGTCTGTGGACACCCTGTGTCCTTCTAATAGAGCTCTCTTTTGCCTTGCCTATTGCGAGGTGAATCTGTGTCCCCTGAAATCCAGAGACTTCCTTCAAATATAAGGGTTATTGCAATGGGGTAGGTGAGGACTCAGGAGAGCCTGCTGCAGGGCAGGGGGAGGGGACAGGATGAGGACCTGTGTGGAGATGCAGGAGGTGGGACTGAGCTGTTAGGACGTGGTGGTGGTTGATGCTCAGAGAGAGGCAGAGACAATGGACAACAGCAGATTTCAAGGGATCACTGGCGTGACTATGACTCTAAATCATCATTTAGTATGCTTTGTATTGCAGGATATGAAAGCTGCTCCCACCCCAACCTATGGAATGTTAACTTGACACCTAAGACAGTTGAGGCTTCCTGTGATTCAGTATCCCACTATTTTCTGATGGTACAGAAAGATAAACAACCAGCAGAAGATTGCACATCCCTTTTTTTTTTTTTTTTTTTTAAAGCATTTGACCCATAGTTTCCTGTGGTTCTGGCCCCTATGCTCTTGGCTGGAGCCCATCCAAAGCAGTGTGCAAGCAGCCTCAACAGGGGCCAGCACCACTCCAAGGTGACTCCTGCCCTAGGGAGAGGGGAAGATGACTACACACAGCAGTCCAACTGTGGCCCCAGCTGTGGGCTGTGGCCAGGCATCTGGTCTGAACGTAGGCCCCACCCACCAACAAAAGCTTCTCAGGGCACAAAACAGGGAAAGTGCCCTGCATTTTGGTGCTACTGCATCTCTGCAAATGCCTGGTCTGACTTAACTCAAGCTTAACTTCAGACTGGCCCACTAACAACACAGGGACCCACCTCTGCTCACAACAGGCAAAGCCAATCATTGCAGACAGCCGGACGGAAGGCAAAAGTGGCTCAGCCACACAGCAGGGCACATGCAACACACACAGAAGACACCTGTGAGGCGCCAGGTTCTGGTGAATAGAGGGCAATGCATTGCAGTTACACCACAGGGCCCCTTCTTCATAGGGCCACTGCTTGTAAGAGCAGGAGGCAGAGCTCTCTCCTAACACACAGAAACAGGCACAGACAGACAAAATGAGATGTCCACTCTCACCACTTTTATTCAACATAGTACTGGAATTCCTAGCCACATCAATCAGACAAATAAAACAAAGAGAAGGCATCCAAATTGGAAAGGAAGAAGTAAAGCTTTCACTATTTGCAGATCACATGATACTGTATACAGAAAACCCTGAAGACTTCACAGAAAAACCACCAGAAGTGAAAAGTGAATTCATAAGGTCACAGGACACAAAATCAGTATGTGGAAATTTGTTGTATTTCTACACACTAACAATGAAATAACACAGAAATTAAGAAAACAATCCCATTTAAAATTGCAACAAAAATAATTTAAAAAACTAGAAATAAACTTAACCAAGGATGTGAAAGACCTGTGTTCTGAAAACTATAAAACATGGCTGGAAGCAATTGAAGACAACATAAACAAATGGAAAAATATTCCATGCCAATGGATAAGAAGAGCAAATATTGTCAAAATGTCCAGACTACCCAAAGCAATATACAGATTCAGTGCAGTCCCTATCAAAATACCAAAAGCATTTTTCATAGACCTAGAACCAACAATCCTAAAATTTGTATGGAACCACAAAAGACCCGGAATAGCCAAAGAAATCTTGAAAAAGAACAAAACTGGAGGTTTCACAATTCCAGGTTTAAAGATATACTAAAGAGCTGAAGTAATCAAAACAGTATGGTGCTGGCACAAAAACAGGCATATAGATCAATGGAACAGAATAGAGTCCAGAAAACAACTCACAATTATATAATCAATCTTAGACAAAGGATGCAAGAATATGCACTGGGAAAAAGGCAGTCTCTTTTACAAATGGTGCTGGGGAAACTGGATAGCTACCTGCAAAAGAATGAAACTGGACCAGTTTCTTACACCAAACACAAAAATAAACTCAAGATGGATTAAAGATGGAAATATGAGACCTGAAACCATAAAAATCCTAGAAGAGAGCGGTGGCAGTAATTTCTCTGACATCAGCCATAGCAACATTTTTCTAGATGTGTCTTCTGAGGCAAGGGAAACAAAAGCAAAAGTAAACTATTGGGACTGCATCAAAATAAAAAACTCCTGCACAACAAAACTAAAAGACATGTGAATGCAAGCTGGTACAGCCACTCTGGAAAACAGTATGGAGGTTCCTCAAAAATCTAAAAATAGAACTATCCTATGACCCAGCAATTGCACTATTAGGCATTTATCCAAGGGATACAGGTGTGCTGTTTCAAAGGGACACATGCACCCCCGTGTTTATAGCAGCACTATCAACAATAACCAAAGTATGGAAAGAGCCCAAATGTCCCTCGATGGATGAATGGATAAAGAAGATGTGGTATATATGTACAGTGGAGTATTACTCAGCAATCAAAAAGAATGAAATCTTGCCACTTGCAACTACGTGGATGGAACTGGAGGGTATTATGCTAAGTGAGATTAGTCAGTCAGAGAAAGACAAAAATCATATGACTTCACTCATAAGAGACGAAACAAATGAACATAAGGGAAGTGAAACAAAAATAATATAAAAACAGGGAGGGGGACAAAACAGAAGAGACTCATAAATATGGAGAACAAACTGAGGGTTACTGGAGGGGTTGTGGGAGGGGGGGATGGGCTAAATGGGTAAGGGGCATCAAGGAATCTATTCCTGAAATCATTGTTGCACTATATGCTAACTAATTTGGATGTAAAATTTAAAAAATAAAATATAAAACAAAAAACAAACAAACAAAAAAAAAACCAACAAAAGTTAAAGACAACCTACCAAATGGGAGAAGATATATGCAAATGAAGTATCTGATGAAGGGTTAATATCCAAAAAATATAAAGAACTTACACATCTCAACACCCAAAAAACAAATAATCCATTTAAAAATAGGCAGAAGACATATGGAAACATTTCTCCAAAGAAGACAGGCAGATGGTCAACAGATACATGAAAAGAGGCTCAACATTACTTATCATCAGGGAAAAGTAAGTCAAAACAACAATGAGATACCACCTCACACCCGTCAGAAGGGCTAAAAATCAAAACCATAAGAAACAACAAGTGTTGGTGAGGATGTGGAGGAAAAGGAACCCTCCTGCACTGTTGGTGGGAATGCAAAGTGGTGCAGTCCTTGTGTAAAACAGTATGGAGGTTCCTCAAAAAGTTAAAAAGAGAATTGCCATATGATCCAATAATGCCACTACTGGGTATTTACCCAAAGAATATGAAAACACGAATTCAAAAAGATATATGCACTCCTATGTTTATTGCAGCATTATTTACAATAGCCAAATTATGGAAGCAACCCAAGTGTCCATCAATAGATGAATGGGTAAAGATGTGGTATATATACATGATGAATATTACTCAGCCATAAAAAAAGAATGAAATCTTGCTATTTGCAATAACTTGGATGGATCTAGAGGGTATAATGTTAAGTGAAATAAGTCAGTCAGAAAAAGACAAATACCACATCATTGTATTCATATATGGATTTTAAGAAACAAAACAAGGGATCAAAGAACAAAAGACACAAACCAAAAAACAGACTGTTAACTATAAAGAGCAAACTGATGGTTACCAGAGGGGAGTGGGGTGGGAAGATGTGTGAAATAGATAAAAGGGATTAAGAGTACACTTATCTTGGGGCACCTGGGCGGCTCAATTGGTTAAGCATCCAACTTCAACTCAGGTCATGATCTCCCAGTTCATATGTTTGAACCCCGCATTGGGCTCTGTGCTGACAGCTCAGAGCCTGGAGCCTGCTTCAAATTCTGTGTCTCCCTCTCTCTCTGCCCCTCTGCAGGTTGTGCTGTCTCTCTCTCTCTCTTTCTCTTAAAAATAAATAATAAAACATTTTAAAAAATGATTTAAAAAAGAGAGTAGAATTATCTTGATAAGAACTGAGTATAGAATTGTTGAATCAATTTACACCTGAAGCTGATATAACACTGTATGTTAACTATACTGGAATTTAAAAACAAAAGAAAAAAAAAAAGAAAAGAAAACCATGTGAATCTCTTATCTAAATATGTTTTAAAAATGGGATGAGGTGAAATTTTCTCCTGATGGAATGGATTCTAGAGCTACTAAGCCACTTGTATTTACAAAAGAGTTGATAAAAATATTCCTCTGGATTGTATGAAAAGGGAGACAGAGGCCTCTCGTAAGACATGGTCTCCACTATTACTCAGATTTGGCTTCTTTCTTTTGTGCCTTATTAGACACTGGACCTCATTTTCAGTTTCTCCAATTTTCTGCAGGTAAATGTTCTCTGTTTCTTTATTAGTCCACTTCAGCCTGTCTTTCCCTTTTGTTTGCATTTTGATTTTGTCTGAAGATTTTTCTTGCTTTCCTGTGGCCCTTGCTGTGATTAACTTGCACTCAGTAGGAGCAGGCTCAGTGACAACATTGCTGATCTCTTACAACTCTTCCTTCCCTGCCTCTTGGGCTGCATTACCCTTCTGTCAGATTGCCATGTCAGATCTAAGTTTCCAGGAAGAGTGATACTATAGAAATTCACACTTATGGGAGCACAAGAAAAACAGAGGAGGCAAATGATGGCTTAAAAATATTTTGATAATCCCGTACATTTGTTTGTGTAGTTGACCTTGGATTTCCAAGAATGTGGTGGAGGAGGAAAGGGAGGCAAAACTTAATGGACCAATTGTAGGAAATAAACTTGCAACGCTAAAAAATATGATCTAGAGACTTTAACAAAACACACACAGGCTGATCCTATAAATAGCCATGGCAGCATGTGGAGTTCATTAAGTCAGAGGAGTGGCTCAGGCACCTTGGAAGGTAGCTGCAAGAGCCGGCGCACTCCAAGACGTGCCCTTTCACTCAAAGACTTCACAGATGTCAAGAGTTTCCAGGGGCTCTGTTCTCTCTCTGTCTGCCCACAGGGGGAAGTGTGGCCACACCTTGCCCTTTGCCTTGGCCTGGCTCACAGTGACCAGAACGTGGGGAACAAATGTCTGGTGTGTTAATAGATCTAGCAGAGGGATTTAGAATTGGGATTGGTGAATTGGCCATCTGAATTTTTGTTCTCTGCTCTCTCATAGCTGCTTAATGTCATGCTAAAGCCGGTAGCTGTATATCCAAGAGTAATTAAAATATTATTTCTGATGTGACATGCCACAAAGCAGTACTTCTGGCATTAGCCCAACCCCAAAGGGGAGAGCATACAAGTCTTCTTGCTTATCTATGTTCTTTCTTTGAAACCCATCTGACTTCTTCCCCCTTCAGTTTTAGAGTCTTCCCTGAATTTCTCAATCTATCCCCTCTTTCCTTCCCTTGAACTCTCTTGATCTGAATCTTCTGTGCTGCATAAAGGAAATGGGACTTCACAGAGCAGAGTTCATATTTTGGTCGGGACCCTTGTTATGTTAGCTTGAGTAAATTCTAACTACCATAACCATGTAGACAGGGATTATTAGATGAATGGTGATTGCTACCTTGTTTTTATATTTTTACTTAATTCTTGCCACAGCTGAACAGGGGCTCTTATTACCTTTATATCTTATGGATGGGGAAACAGAAGCTCAGGGAATATAACTTGCCTCATACCAAATGGTTGGCAGGTGATAATGCTGTCAGAATTGAACCTGGATTTCCCACCTATCATGCTGTGTTGACTCCACATTCACTTTTCTGAACCTTAGCTCTTTCATCTTTGAACTAGAGATATTTGGGTAATTGTAATGATTCAATGAGAAAGGAAGCCTATAGTGCTGGGTTAAAATATATGCATATGTAATCCTTTCCTTCCCTCCTTAGAGTTTTATCATAAGCTATCCTGTATCTTCTCATGTTTAAAAATGGAGTTTCCACCTAGATCCCTGCTCTAGGTATATGGTGGCTCTAGCTCATATAAACTCTGTAGGTCCTGTGCTATAGCAAAGTAGTGTCATATAGCACATAAAGACAGTGGGGATAACTTGATTCTAAGAATTGATTCTCTTTCTCCTCTTTTGGAAATGGCCAGTAGGCTTGGAGCATAACACACTGTCCAGCCATGTGAGATGGGGCTGTCTAGTCTTGTTTACCACATGCCTTCCCATATGGAAGCTCATAACTACAATAGTACCACTCCAGGAAATTAAGTTCATGGAACCATCAAACACATTTTCAAACTATTTGGATATTTTCTTCAAAGATACTTGGAAGTTTAATCTTCCTGTTAGCTATCCAAAAGTATTACAAAAATAGGCAAGAGTGGAGACATATGTAGAGGCAGGTACTCCTTGTCTCTCTCAACTACTTGCCTGTAATAATTCTTTTTTAAATGTTTATTTATTTGGGGGGGGGGTGGAGAGCGAAAGAGCGAGCTGGGAAGGGGCACAGAAAGAAGAAGAAGAAGAGAGAGAATCCCAAGCAGGCTCCATGCTGTCAGCAAAGAGTCTGACGTGGAACACGAACCCATGAACCATGAAATCATGACCTGACCCAAAATCAAGAGTCAGACGCTTAACTGACTGAGCCACCCAGGAGCCCCTCTTTGTAACACCTTTTGAGTGTAGTTTTGAGTGAAGTGTTTAATCAAGAGACAGAAATGTGGGAAGTTGAAGAGAAGAAAAGGGGAATAGTCAAGGAGACGGGTAACTGGCTCTTCATTAATTTCTAGCATTTTCCAGGGAGCAGCTTTGGGTATTAGATAGTGGGAGTATGTGTGTCTATGGCATTGGTGAGGCAATGGTCAGAAACCATCGACTCTCAATTGTGGCTACACATGAAAATAATCTGGGGAGATTTAAAAAAATGCCCAGACCAACTGAATCAGAATCTCATGGAATGGGGAAATTGGTATAAAAAAAAAAAATCCTCAGGTCATTCTCATGTATCTGGGGTTGAAATAACTAATCTAGGAAAGTTAACCAGACCAGGCCCAGAAATAAGCTATTTTCCTGGTACTGTCTCTGGGAGAAGTGATATAAGATTATAGTTAATCTTGCAATAAAGGGAGGCAGACAATTTCAGGGACCCCCAAGAATGTGCACTATGTGTATCTTTTTGGGAGAGGTGACTATTAATTTTGTGTATTGCCAATAAATTGTGCTACTAATAATGTGTGTTCCTGTTGGAACCGTAGGTGGGGGGCCTGGAGCAAACATCTCTTATGTTCAGAGGTATTATAGGAGGGTAGACAGGCTAAAGTAAGCAATATCAGGAAATAAGCCTTCTTTCTTTGTCCATTACAAATACAGACCTCTAGAATACCTCTCATCCTTGGTCTTTCATTTCTGATCTTGAAATTAGAATGTCAATTCATTTTAGACCCTTCCCTCCTCCTGCTACTAACCGTATTCCTGTTCACATGTGAAGAGGAGTTAACATTTTCAATTTTTCTCTTTGAAAGTTATTTCTACCTGTTCACTGTAGCTGTAAATGGCACCATTATCGTTTTCTTTGAAAGTGTCTCCAGCTGAAAGGTAGTATGATGTCCTTTAAAAAAGCATGGGTAGGGATCAAACAATCGTTTGAATTCCACATCTGTTAATGAATTATGTGACTTTTGGCAAATTTCCTAATCTCTAAGTGTCTCTGTTTCATAGTCTGTAAAATGGAAACAGTAGCATCCACCTTAAAATGCTGTTGAGAGCATATGAAAATAAATGTAGGTTAAATGTATAGGCCAGTGTCAGGAATATAATAGTTGTCTGGTAGGTGTTGGTATTGCTGTTTTTTTTAAATATTTTATTTAGCACATTTCCTCACTTAATTTCAGAGAGGAATAATTATGTTAAATTGCTAGAGGAAGAAATTCTGCTAAAAACACCACACTTGAAGAATTCCTATTCACATTTGAAGATGAAGCACAAATCATGCCATCTCTGTGATAACTTAAATGAAATAATAATGGTAAAAATTACTGGTGCAGGGCTTGACACACAGTAGGTATGTAATAAATGTCACTTCTTTTCCTATCCTTATTACTATTTGCAGGGAATTTTCTAGGCAGGAAAGGTGATGTAGCATTATAATATTTTATGTCAGTAAAACATTATAATCATCTCCATTATTTCTCTTAAACTTTTGTTACACCATAAACTTTTAGCAATGTCTCCCTTTTAGGATTTCATACTTTAATATCTTACCCTTTGCCTAATTCCCAGATAATCATACCCTGACATCTAGCCTGTGGTTCAGTCCTCCCCTCTATTCTAACCACTGATAGTATTCTCAGGGGTTTCAACAACCATGTTGACTTTCCAATTGCCTGGCATTATGGTTCTTTGTCCTTTGATTACTTCTTCTCATTCCACTACATCTCCTTACAAATATGACCATTATTAGAAATGTTTCCACTGCTGAGATCTTAATTCTATGATCCTCCTTTCTTAACAGAATCATTTTCTATTCTCTTACTTTGGACACATAATTCCCAGGTGTGGTATACAGACTTTGAAAAGGATACATAAGGCAATTGTCAAGGGCCATATTAAGCCAGAGAGATCAAGTTGGTTCTAAAACCAAGCTATTTTAGGTTTTTTTTGAGAACCTAAAATAAGTATTCTTATTATGAATGTCAATTAATTCTTCTATATACACAAATGATATTGAGCTATAGATTGTATTAGATAGATTCATAGAATACTGTAGCAGCAAACTCTAGAAATTCAAATACTTTCACTGGGCTGGTGCCTGTAATTTTGCTATTGAATATCATTTGGCACCATCTTCAAATTTGTCTGATCTATGGTTTGATCTGGACTAAGTAAACTCTAGTAATTTTTCCATGTTGAAGAACGGGTTGAACTGAATTGAGTTTAGGGGAATATAACAAATAAAAGAATTAGAATAGAATAGAATAGAATAGAATAGAATAGAATCATTCCTCAGTGCTTACATTTTTTGAGCCCCACTGTGTGTCAGGCACTGTGCTGGTTCTAGGTGTAGAAGCTAAGGATGATAAAGAGCTGGCAATCTGGTGAGCAAGACAGTAGGTAGACACAGGTGGCTAATTTAAGAGGTATTTCTTGCTGCTCCTTGGCTCACAGTTTTGCAGAGATATTCACTGTGTTATGGTCACAGTGGGTGGGGTTGTGAACGGACATAAGGGCTGTTAATTTAGAATGTTCTCTGCCACCTTTTACACATAGCAACAAAGACATCTGGACATTTCAATGAGTTTTCAATTTGTGAGCTACTTGGCATTGTGTTCAAGTAGGTAGCAGATAGAGTCTAGTGCCAGGTCAATAAGTTGGATTTCTATATCCCTTTATTTGGAAGTTCCTTGGGGAGCATTCCTGGAAAGGAGATCTATCCTGAGAGAATTCTAAAGTAGATGGGCTTAAGTCATTAGATGCTCCATTGTTATTATGTCTTCAGGGTAGCCATTTCTGGTATTCAGAATGAACAGAATGTGGGTATAGCAAATACTGGTGTCTGACTCTCCAATAAAAAAAATAGATTTGGAAAAAAGAGAGGAAGTCTTGATCTCCCAAAAGTGACGTGTTCAAACTCATTTGATCTCTCCAACTCTTCTGGTTCATCCAAGGGAAACTTTTTCCAAGGGTCCTTGGACACAAAACTCATTCTATCCATAGTTGTGTTTGAGGAGAAGGTCACTAAGGAATCTTCAGTTTCCTAAACTTTTTTTCAGCAAATCCTTAGTGAAAACAAGAATGTACTTTCTGGATGCTCTTTGGGTGGGGGCAGAAGAGTAACCACAAATCGTGCCTAAAGAAGAACCTTCTTGCCAAAGTGAGGTCTGGTGGTCTCTCCCCTCGAGCTTCTTGCCAATGTGCTTATTTGTGGAGCTACTGAGAGGACCCTCCAGACCCATAAAGTGCTGACCAGATGTGGTTTGGTGAATATGCCACTATCACACAATAGGAAATGATATAAAGTCAACTGATAATTAACATTCTCTGAGAAGTATTTGTTGCCCTGACCATGTCTGCATTTGGGACCCTGCTAACCTTAGAGTCTTCTCTAGAAGATTCAATCCATAGGACAGTTCTCCTAGCTTCAACAGTGCTTCTTCAACATTTTGATGTTGTTTGTTTAGAATTAATGGTTTCTTTTGTCCACATGCCTGTAGCCCTCTTATTTAGGACTTTTTCCCCCCTGCCTTATATTCTACAATTATTGACATTCTTTCCTTGATCAATAAATGATAAGCTCTATCAAGGTTTATTTCTACACATTTCCATAGCGTTGAAACATTAAGTGCTAATTTTCTTTTTCATGAAAGCATCAAGGCAGGTTTAAAGCAACAGGAAAAAGGAAAGCAGCTGGACACACGTATTAAAAAGTAATGATGTGTGTGCGGAGGCAGAAGATACCTCGTCCATCCCTTTATTTTAGTATTAGAGGGGGACATTTATGGGTTGACTGTAGATATGCAAGTTCAGGTCTTTTTTTTTTCCTTCCCAAGATGTCAGCTGAGTATGTTAGGAGGGGAATAGCATAAGAGAGGAGACTACCTATGTTTCTGAAACTGCTTCTTTCTAAGGACAGAAATTACCATGATTTGGACTGAGAAAAAAAAAAAACGGACATAAACTAATCTATAATGGGACTGGAATCGGGAGCTTTAAAAAATTTACATATACTTAAGTTTTATCCATGAACTTCTGTCATTGTCTTCTATGAAAGGCAAATGTTCTCTCAGGCAATGCTCTTGGTAAACTTCTCCCCTTTGGCTTCAACTCAAATATCGCCTCCCCTAGAAAGCCTTCTCTGACACAAATGCAGCAAACTTATTGGTTGTTCCATGCTCTCTGAACTTTTCAGGTGGGTCCATCATGACAATGGTGACCCTGTATTGCAGTGACTTAGGAGGAGTCTGTCTTTGCACTGGACTTGTAGCTCCTGTAAGTAACGATGTCTATAGAACATAGTGTATATTCTACAATATTATGAGGAAATAAGTGTTCTCTGGAAATAAGTATGTATGAGGGAATAAGTATCCTTTTAATTAAGTCCTAAAAATAAGTCATTTTTAGATCTAATAGATGGGTCATAGGACTGACCCAATTTGGCATTTCTTAATGCTTTTATGTACAATATTTCTTAAGAGAAGTATTATAAGGGTAGAGATGGATTTGGGTTGTATAAGTTCAGTCATTCACTTACCTCCTTCATGATTTTATTGTATCCACTGCCACATGTACTATTATTTAATGTTTTTGAGCTTAACTCATTTCTTTTACTCAAGATAGTTTGAGAGAAAATTTTTAAGAAAATTAGCGAGAGGTGCATAATTTGCTATTAATAAATAGCGGAAAAAATTCAAACACACTGAAGTATGAAGTGCTTATTTATGCATTGCTTAAAATTATTTCTGTGTGACTGGTGGTGAGTGGAGTGCTCTTAGGAAACATGGCTCCAGGGTTTTTCTGAAGCCACCATTTTCCTTACTCTAAAGTATTATTTCTATTACACATGTTGTTAGTATTTCTCATACATCTCCACTGAAGTACTCTAATGGCACAAGAGAGGAGACATGCTCTCCACCACCCTCCCATCTCCCCACCTCGGGCGACAGTAGACATACAACCCAGGGGGACTTGGCACAGAGGTTTCAAGTGGCCCATTGTAAATTTCTTTGAAATCTTCATTTTTGTGTTGGCAGTCATACACATTTTGCTTCTACACCATAGTACATATTTCTAATTATTTTCATACAAGTACAGATTTTCCTTCAAATGTTTTAATAAAGTGATGATCTTGCATACTATTTACTTGATGATTTTGAGTATAACCAATTATACCTCACCATTATGTACCACACTTTGAGAAGCACAGTCTTGAGTAAAGCACAATATTGTATTAAATGGTCTCCATTTTAGTACTAAGATGTAGTTTGGTAAATATTCCTCACTGAATGACATTGTAATTGAAATCCGTGGAGATTAATATTTGCAGAAAACTCTAGGAAGAATTTATCTACTGAGATAGTAAGAAGTGAAAACAGAAATGATTATCTAGATCATACTGGACCAGACTTAAACATTACTTTTTGAAAATTAGTTTTGGAGCCAATTGAAAACTAGTTTTATCTGAATGACAGAACTCAAGGAGCCCCTCTCCATTTTGTAGGAAAATGTTACTCTTTTTTTTTTTTAATGCTCATTTATATTTCAGAGAAAGAGACAGAGAGACAGAGCGTGAGCTGGGCAGGGGCAGAGAGAGAGGGAGACACAGAATCTGAAGCAGGCTCCAGGCTCTGAACTGTCAGCACAGAGCCTGATGTGGGGCTTGAACTCACCAACTATGAGATCATGACCTGAGCCAAAGCTGGATGTTTAATTGACTGAGCCACCCCGGTGCCCCGGAAAATGTTATTCTTTATTCTCTCTAGCTGTGGCCACTCTCACCCAGGCCTCAGTGATATAATACAATAGGATGGGGTGGAGGTGGGTCAGTGCTACTGAACTACATGTTCTTCCACATTGAAAATGCCTGTAGATTTTGTGGATAATGTGCCACAGAAGTTAGTGATTAGATAGAGGTTTTGCATTTACCAGTTGGCTTCAGAATACCAGTCGGGGGCCCTGATCTAGACTTTCTTTTACACTGTTCAATTCACTAGACAAATGCTACATAACGCAAATATACTCTAAACTGGGCCTGAGCTGGGATTGAGAATTTGACTGGTAGATGTTTATTTTTTGGCTCATCTGGTCTCATTTTTAAATTTAGAAAAAGGAAATAGAAGCTCTTGGCTTTAACTCAGTATTCTGTTTCTGCACTTACTGCTAGTAGAGGTGGCTGGTAGGTTGATTAAATCATCTTCATTTAGCTGGTAGGAATGAGCCTTGTAAAGCTGCCTAGAAGTCAACAGAATAAGCCCCCAAGGGAAGAAGCAAAACTGGACTGGAATCAGTTTTAAAATCTGAGACTTGGCTTCAAATAAAACTGTCTACATGGTCATTCTTATTTAACAGGAATTCTAGGGGTTTTAGTGGTTACAGATGATAGACTCAAGAAAGCTTTAATTATTTTAATGTAGCATGCCCAAACTTGTCTCGTGGTGTGTGTGTGTGTGTGTGTGTGTGTGTGTGTACATGTGTGTTAGTTTGGAAGGGAACTGGTGGCCATTTAGAATACTTTCTTCCAACTCTGGCAGTATTGCTGGCCAAGTCTCTGGGAGTGAAATTTGGTGGCGACTGGCCTTTGGGCTGAAGAAAATTAGCCTATGTGCTATTTCCTAGTCTAGCTGGCCTCAAGAGCCATCAGTAGATTGTCCTCAAAAGCAACAGAAACTGGGTCCCCTCTTTCTCATGGTGAGGGCTGATTTGTCTACTCCCCATTTGACGACCAGAGATACCAGTGAGAGATGAAGTCAGGATATCTGCTCTGACCCTCCATTAGGCTTATGGTTCATTCCCTTAGGTCCACATGTAGGTGTTGGAAACCCAAGAACACAGCCACCATCTATCCATGGTCAATCTGCCTTTGGGTAAAAACAGATGTTATACCTATCACGAGTCTTCTTTCTTGACACCATTTACTTGCAAATTCTAGAAATATGCCCATCACTGCCAGAGATGCCTCTACTTTGACTCTTCTCCCAGTGGTCTGAGGCAAGCCTGAGGTAAGAGAGCTATGAGTTTCTGTGGTCCACTCTGTTTTTCAAAGACCTCTTTCTCCACCTGACTCAGAGTAAAGAAGAGAAGCCATATAGGAAATGGCATGCTCTGCCATCCCATACAAGCCTCTCGAAAGCTGAAGTGAGTAGGAACTGGTTAGGATTTGGAATTGGAAGATACTTCTGTGGGTCAGACAACTGACAGGAAACTGTATGGGTCAGACAACTGACCTGGAAGATACTTCTGTGGCTCAGACAACTGTCTGGAGACAACGCGTCTCTGGCTTTGACTCAGCCAGCCCCTCATCAGGGGTTGGGAACATGGTAGGCTGGCTTCCGGGGTCTGCTGCCTGCTGGCTATGGGACCCCTGGGACACACACAGGCTCATCTCTGTGAGTCCTTATTTCCTCATAAGCCAAAAGAGGTGGTTGGATACTTTCCTAGGATACTTCTAACTCTGAAATTCTATAAGGTGACTAAAATTATGGGATAGGGGAAAGAAAGACAACCACAGGGAAAAGGTGGAGAACAAGGCAATGCTAACACAAATCTCTAAGGAATGTCCAGGTCTCTCTTCATGTTTACGTTCAATTATGTTCATCACCCCCACCACTTTCCTAGAATTTCTACTTCCTGTGCTGCAGCCTTTGGTTGGCAAATTGTTTACCTGCTCTAGATCCTGTTGCTACTTCTATAAACTGGGAGCAATAACACCATCCATATAGGGTGTTGAGTTTGGTATTTTTATTTTGAAGACAAAATGATTATACGTTTAAAGGGCTTTGCACAGCATGTGCTCATGGAGATATTCCATAAATGTACATTTTCTCCACTTTCCCCTTTCTCTCTAAATTTGCTCCACTCTGGAACTTTCCTGGAAGAACTTGCTCTAGGCTGGTGTTCCGATTAGGTATAACCCAATTAAGATCAGAACACCACTGATGCTCCCCAGAGCAGGAAAATGGCAAAGCCGAGATCTGCTCACCTGTTCTTCATGCTTCCTAAAGCTGTGCAGGTGAAAGATGGGAAGACACTCCAGACTGCTGCTCTTTCCCACCTCCCCTCCCCCACCCTGTGCTCTTTCTACCTCCTGAAATCCTACCCCTCCTCCAGGACCCAGCTCTCCGGCCCCCTGTGAATCCTTCCCTGGCTACTCTGGCCAGAAGAACCCTCTTCCATGTCCAGAGCCCTGTCACCTGTACTCTCGGAGCCTACTTTTCACCATGCTGTGAAATGTCTTCTGCATTTCAAATTGTTATTGGTGTTTATAAATCCTTTTGCTATTTAACACTGTACCTTTCCTTTGTCTCTTTATCTAGATGGCAGATTTCTTGAGGGCAGGGGGTTTGTGTTTCTACAGCTCCCTGAACAAGCATTCCACATGTGGGCAGAGACCATGGTAAAAAATAATTTTACACTTTTCATCTGTTTCCATGGTCATACTGTCTCCGCTCACACCCTTGCCACTATTATTATCGAATTTTCACAACTGTCGGTCACTCTCCTTCTTTTCCTCACAGAGTAGATGACATGGCTTTTAAATGTGAACTTGTGTTACTTTTAGAAGGATTATTTCATTTTTCTCTTCTTGTTACATGTAAAAATGAGACCATATTTCCTTTTCCTCACCTCTGCATAGCTTTCTGAGGGTCAAAGATTTAGCCCAAAACATTCCTCCAAAGCTTTTAAAGGTGAATACCACATTTGTTTCCTAATAATGAGACCTTTTCTTTAGAACAAATGTCATAAATGTTCCTTGGTCCCTTTCCTGCTTCATGGGCTCATCACTGTATTTTAAGAATTCCCCAAAGTGGAAAATAGCAATCTCACAAATCAATCTCCATTTGACCTATTCTCCACAGTCGAATCCAAATTCCTGCCTTAAAAGTTCTGCATTCCTCTGAAGCTAAATGATACAAAAATATCAAAAACACCCTTGTATTTGAATCATCCTGGTCTCTCTCTGCTCATACGGGCTGATTCAGCAGAGTAGCTCCTGGGGGAGGGCACTGGTTTCCAGCCCGTTTCAGACAGACAGAGGCATCTCCAAGCGGATTTCTCAAAGGCCAAGGACATTTTTTCGGCATGGACTCTGAGCTTGTTGCCACATAAACAAATAGGAGGATTTTGCTTCAGCCTCTCCAGTGTTTTTGGATTGACAGTAAGTGCTAAGAGGGAGACAGAAGCCAATAGGCAGCCAGGGACAGCTAGAAGCCCAGAAGAAAGCCGGGAATTGTTGGCTCTGACTCCATGCTCAGGGTGAGGCTGTGAGCAAAGCCTCAGCCGTGAAAAATGTCTGGAAAACCTCTCGGCTGGACGTTTCACCCGTAGACCCAGAGGCTGGATGATGGAGGAGCGAAGAGAATCTGCCAGGATTGCCTTGCTTCATGAGTACTTCTCACCTCTGGCTGCACACTGAAATCACCTGTGAGGCTCTTAAAAGCTGCCAGTGTCAGGGCCCCACCCCAGGCCTGGTGAGTCCCGAGGCTGGGTGTTTCTGAAAAGATCTCAAGGGGACTTTAGTCATGATCTGTGATTAAACACTGACATAGGCACTTTTCTTTTATTTTGAGGATACGATTTTTCCCCTTTTGACAGGTTTTCCTTAGAGAATATTAGTAGGCTGGATCTGGCAGGGATATTAGAGATCACGGGGGCCAAATATAGCAAGTAGGTTTAATGTATGGTGCCAGCTCTGAGTAACCGAGGCTGCTTGAAGGGCACTGAGAAGGACTGAGGGGGACATTGAGGCTGTATCCTGACTCAACAAAGTTCTGGGTCACTTGGTGATCACTGCCACATGTCAGATGGTGGCACAGTGTCATGTGAGTGGGGTATTTGTCATTCGTTACACAGAAAAGGAAATCACTCGCAGAGAGAATATACTTGTCCAAACTCATACCAAGTGACTGCTTTCTTTCTTCTCTCTCTTTTATTAAGCATGGACAACATTCTTGGTATTTAAAGGGCAAAGTTAAGTAGACTCTATACTTTGGGGTTGTCTCAACTCAGTCAAAGTATGTAATCGTCTGCTAAGCTTGAAGAAATGGCAAGAGCTAACAGGGATCTTTCATGCCCCAATTCAAGCCAATGGCTTCCACTTTCTTAGCCTTGACTTGTCTGTGCAAACACGGCCAGTGTTTGGGACCAAATCGGCAGCACCAACTCAGTGGCTTGAAAATTCTTGCATTTTGCCACTTTCACATTTTGAAACCTGGGAAAGCCTAACAGCTCCTGGCATCTGGGAGCTGCTGTTCCAGACTCCCACAGGCCTCTTGGGCCTTATTTCTGTGTCCTTCCTAATCCTGACATGTGCTTTTTAGAGAATTAGGAGATGGTGTGAACTCCCAGAGACGCATGTTGCTTCCATTCATTGTGTGTGTCCCCAAACACGGCCATAGATTTATGGCTCTCTGATGAGGCCCTCACCCCACTTCAAGACCCCGGTCTCTTGTCCCTTGATATCTGGCTAGCCTTGGGGGGGGGGCGGATGACTTCACTGACCTCTTTCGGTTCTGTTCCCAATGTCTACCTGCTCTCCTGCCTTTGGACACTGCTGAGCTTTTTTGTCTTCTCTGGCAGATCTTTATCCCAAGGTAAGATCTTGGGATCTTATGTGCAGCACGCAGTAATGAAGTGCCTGCTAAGATCAGAAAAACGTCCAAATTCAAGCCTGCTGCCCAGCTATGAGGAATGTGTGGCAAAAAGCCACTCTCCTCAATTGAGCCCAACAAATATTTTCCCTAAATGTTATTTAGATTCAGTTCAGTTGATCATTACTACATATGTGGCTCTCTACGTTTGCAAGCTAATAGTTTAGAATAAGTTTTATTCCTTCAAAAGGCTATGCCAGTACGCATGTTTATATCCTCACAGAAAATAGCCTAGGGGATGACATGCCGCACTTTATTTGTGGGAATGGGGGGAGCCTTGGGGTGGGCTTCGTTTTTCACTTTGCACACGTCGGTGTTGCTGGTGTTTTTTGTTTTTGTTTTTTTTTTTTAACAGTTAAGGACATATTTTCCCATTGGAAAATAAAAATATTAAGTTTAGGAAAATAAAAAGAAGCTCACAAAATCTTAGAGATTAAAAGACCCCAGAATTTATGTAATCCTTTTATTCAAAATCTTCTGTGAATCTTTGTCAAATTTATGATATAGTTTTGTGTGCGTGTGCACACGTGTGTGTGTGTGTGTGTGTGTGTGTGTGTGTACGCTCTCGTGTAAGGCTGCCAATTGTCTTTTCTTAGGAATTTTATTCTGAATTATGTCTCTCTTGCATTTTTTGTGTTAAAATATCCTTCTGTTTATGAAACAATAGTGACAATGTGTGATGATTTTTAAAAATCTTTACTTGGTAGAATAAATAATTGGAGACTCAATGACAGTTCTTAAAACTTTAGACACTTACGGGTTTATAAAAATTAATCTTGAAATTACTCATGTTCTCAACTTTCCCATTTTATAGACGAGGGAAACTGAGAGGCTCGGAGACTTGTAAATTACTCATGACAACTAACCTACTGTGTTCTGTTCGACATACCACTCTGTCTCTCAATTTAAACAATAATCATTCATGGGGCGCCTGGGTGGCTCATTCAGTTAAGCATCCAATTCTTGGTTTAGGCTCAGGACATGATCTCATGGTTTCGTGGGTTTGAGCCTCACATCAGGCTCTCTGCTGACAATGAGGAGGCTGCTTGGGATTCTCTCTGCCTCCCCGCAACTCACACTGTCTCTGTCTCTCTCCAAATAAATAAATAAACTTAAAAAAATAAAAAAAAATAGGGGTGCCCGGGTGGCTTAGTCAGTTGAGTGTTCAACTTCAGCTCAGGTCCTGATCTCACAGTTTGTGGGTTCGAGCCCTATGTTGGGCTCTGTGCTGACAGCTCAGAGCCTGGAGCCTGTTTCAGATTCTGTGTCTCCCTCTCTCTCTGCACCTCCCCGGCATGTGCGCGTGTGTGCTCTCTTAAAAATAAATAAACATTAAACAAAAAAATAAACTAAAAAAGCATTCATACAACACTTGCTTACTGAACATATAACCTTATCAGAATAGGTGTTAGGGATAAATAAGAATAAATAGCATCCTCCTGGAGCTTACAGTATAATGCAATGGCTAACAGCATTAGTTTACATACCATATGCCAAATCATTAAAATCCTTCTCCTTTTTGGTAAATAAATGTGCCTTATACTATCTTATTGAATACAGATCATCGTTTCTTTATCTGTAGTTCATTCCTGTACAGCAGACATCTTACTTTGTCCATAATATTGACACCTTGTCTCACACTGGAACCATGCAAACATTTTAAATGTTTTTAAAAGTTAGGCAAAACAAATGCATGTTCACTGTAAAATATTTCAGCAATATTTAAATATACAGAGAAGTAAGTGGGACTCTGTTTTCATTGCTCCCGACTCTCCAATTCTGTTCTGGTCTCTGGAGTTAACCCCTGTTGAATAGTTTTGGGGCTATTCTTGCAGAACATTTTCCTTAGAGTATATACACAGATTTCAGGTTACTTCTCTTTGTTATACAGCCTTTCTTATGTAACTATCTATTTCCTGCAGTGAACTCACTTTATCCCAATTAGAGGGATCCTATCATTTCTGAAAATACGACCATCAACCACCACCCCTTGATAGTTTGCCTAAATACAGGCCCCTCTCAACTTAAAAACAAGTTGTATTTAAGGTGGCTCAGTCGGTTAAGCGTCCGACTTCGGCTCAGGTCACGATCTCTCGGTCCGTGAGTTCGAGCCCCGCGTCTCTGGGCTGATGGCTCAGAGCCTGGAGCCTGTTTCCGATTCTGTGTCTCCCTCTCTCTCTGCCCCTCCCCCATTCATGCTCTGTCTCTCTCTGTCTCAAAAATAAATAAACGTTAAAAAAAATTAAAAAAAAAATAAAAGGTTTCTATTTTATTGGAACTCAGAATGTGTTTTCTCCCAAAATGAGTTACAAATATGTTTTACACAGTGGCTACAGCAGCCCAAGAAAAAGGTAAACATGAAAAAAGAGACATTTAAAGAGTATTTACCATGTGTGAAAAACCCTATTAAGAATTTTCCATTATTTCATTTACTCTTTGCAATATTTTTGTTAGGGTGGTTATTATTCCAAACCATACAGAGGGAGCAACTGATGTTTAAGTGATGAAGTAATTTCACAAAGTAACCTTTGTCATGAAGGTTTGTTACTTTGTTCACAAAGTAACCTTTGTCATGAAGGTTGTAAATGTCAGAGCTGAGAGTCACCTCCAAGTATGTTTGATCCCTAAGCACATGCGCCTTCCAGCTCCTGGAAGTTGGTTTAATAGGGCAAAGGTACACACATAGACACATATTCAGCTTCAGGAAGTGGTATGCTGTTTGCTTCCTCCTGTTTCCGTGGTCCTGGAAGGAAACCTGGAGAGCTAGAAGCTCTGGATCTACTATACTTTATTCACATCCCAATCTGTGACTGTCTCAGGCCAGTTATTGACATACTGGCTACTGCTGTCTGTATGTTTTTCAGCTTCCATAGCCAGTCAGTAAACACCCTTTTGAGAATTCTGTTTTTCTCTCTAGATCTACTCTCCAGTCTTCATTTCACTTTGAGCCTTGTGAGACCAACCTTCTTGGACTCTATCAACTGGCTGACCCCCTTTCCTCTGACTTCTGATTGCCCAATGGGAGGCATCAGCAGGAGGTTGGAAGGTATGAACGAAGAAATGTCAGGGCACTTTGTTCTCTGTCTCCATTCCTGTCGCTACTCAGCAGTGGCTGGGTTCCTATACCAAAAGCCACAGCTTCTGCTGGATGGCCTTCCTTATATTTTCAGCTCCAAGTTCCAACAAACAATCCCTCCTTAGTACTTTCAAGTCAAGGGTGGTAACAGCATTCTATTCTTATTAGTCAGGTGCTTTTCCATTTCTTGTGGGTAACAACTTTGCCCACACCCTTGTCAATGTCCCTTCATGATAAACTCTCTTTAGTGACCCGTTTTGAGTATACCATCTGTTCGCTGCTGGGAATCTGGCTGATCCAGTAAACGAAACCAAGGTTTGTTTCTGAAAACAGATCCCAAAAATGGGATTCTGTGATTAGCCTTCTCACATATTTGATGAGAGCACAGATAATCTCCTTGCCAAGGTAGAATGGATACAAAGAATGTGGTAGAGTAACGGTCACTCAAATTATCACCAGCTGTTGCATGGGGTGGTGTGCAGGTGAAAGGCAGAGCTCATGTGACTGTGGCATGCACTGTTTTGTCAGGTGATTTAGATTACAAAGATTGTGCTGGCCACTTAAGAAACCCAGAGAACATAAACAGAGAAAGGGATAAATTATCAACCTTGAATATCCAACTCAGGGCATAGGTGGAAAATAGCCTCTCTGGAAGTGTTTAATGAATCTTTTACCTCTGTAGCTACAGGGCAAATATATCTAACTCAGCACAACTTTTGAAGAATCCCTTATCTAGCTGCAGGGCAAATATTATCGGAGATCATCTCAGGCTAAACCTATGTCCTATCTCCATCCACTTTTTCCCAATTACGTTGGTTTCTAGGGGTCTACAATATCATAAAATAAAAGGCGCATGTGCTGAGGATTCAAATACCTGGGACTGACTTTCAGCTCTGACGGTAACCACTTACATGGCACCAAGCAGATTGTTTAATCGCTGGGAGAGACAAGTTGCTGCATCAATAAATGGGCAATACTACTCGGTCTTGTATGATAAGATAATGTATAAGCAGGAAGGAGTGGATTCCTGAGATAGAAGATGAGGTAATTTTTGGCAGATATAGAGAAGACTGAGAACTGCAAACCTCCCAATTCCCCTGATCCTTCATTGTTTCCGGAAGAAGCTTCTGCTCCCCACTTCCTCATCAGAGTGAAGCAGCCTTCCAGTCTTATCTTTGGCTTATCTTTGGCAAGCCCCCCTGGAAGGAGAACTGGTGCAGACTTCTAGTGTTTTGCGGTGTAGCCATGATGCCTTCTGCAGGTAACTATTCTCCCTTTAAACAATTCCACCTTGCCACTAAGCCCCAGTAGAAATGAAATGCCTGACCACATAACAAATCACCACAAACTTGGATGCCTTAAAAGAATGGAAATTTGTTCTCTCACTGTTCTGGAGGCTAGAAGTTGGAAACAGGGTGTCAGCAGGGCTATGCTCCCTCTAGTAGTCTCCAGAAGAGAATCCTACCCTTTCTTCTCCAGCTTCTGTTGTTCCAAGAATCTTTGCTTTCTGGCCCCATAACTCTAATCTCTCCCTCCACCTTCACAAGGCCTTCTCTGGGTCTTCTGTGCTGTGTCGAGTAAAAACACTTGTCACTGGGGGGCGCTTGGGTGGCTCAGTGGGTTAAGCATCCCAGTCTTGATTTCAACTCAGGTCATGATATCACGGTTCGGTTTGTAAGTTTGACCTCGCGTTGGGCTCTGGGCTGACAGTGTAGAGCCTGCTTGGGATTCTCTCTGTCTCCCCCACCTCCCTCTCTCCCTCCTCCACTCTTGCTCTCTTAAAATAAATAAACTTAAAAAAACTGTCATTGGATGTAGGGCACACCCCAGTAATCCAGGATGATCACATTTCAAAATCTTCAACTTACTTCTGTCTGCAAAAATGCCATTTTCAAATGAGGTCACATTTATAGATTCTAGGAGATCTATTTTGGTGGGGGGCACCATTTAAACCATTACACTGACTGTGAAAAATCAAGTGGCCATGAGACCTGAGCTGACCCTGGTGAAGTGGGTGTTATCTGACTCACCATTCATAAAACTGGGAATGTGCAACAGGAATTCATTGAGTGGCAATGGTATACACATGACTGGGTTCAACATGGGTAGGCAGCTCACTCTTTCAACACCCACTTCTGGTGCATTGCCTCTTCTATCTCAATTCACATCTATGGCCTTATGTGGAATTCCTTATAACTATGTGACTGGGGAAGACCCACTTGGGCCTGAGTTATGATATGTGGTCATAAGCCAGAAGGGCAGAGTCACTGCATTATAGTCCCAGCCAGGGTGGCTCTGAAAGAAAGATCAGGGTGAAGGAAAACTATTCTAATCAGAATTTTTTTAAAGTTCATTTGTTTCTTTTGAGAGAGAGAGAGAGAGAGCACAAGTGGGAGAGGGGCAGAGAGTGAGAGCAAGAGAGAATCCCAAGCAGGCTCCACAGTACCAGCATGGAGTCCAATGGGGGACTTGAACCCATGAGCTGCTAGATCATGACCTGAACCAAAGTCAGATACTTAGCTGACTGAGCCACTCAGGTGTCCCTCCAAGAAGAATTTTAAGCAGTACAACTGGCTGTTTACTTAGGCCACCAGAAGACAGCTTAAGGTTTGTATCTATGACTGCATGGGAGGTGGATAAAAACTTAACCAATTGGTCAGGAACTTTAAAAAAACATGATATACAGATTGGTGACAAGGGGAAACATATGAGGATAGATTTCTCATAATAGGCACATATTATTCCATTACCATCTAAATGCCTACCAGCGAGCATTTCATTGTGGAGAGAAGCTCTTGATAGGAGGTGCACAAGATGAAATAATCCTGTGGCTATCAGTCAGAATATTTCTCAGCCACTGTGGTACTTGTTCCATGGACTCCTTGACAATAATGCCCCAGTGACAAGAATTAAGGCTAATTAATGTGATTTCCGTTATTAAGGTTGATCTCTTTATTGCCACTGCTCCATATTCCCCCTGTGGACAACAGAGACCAAGGCTAAACCCCTGATATAGCATCATTCTCTAGGGGAACCAACATAACACCATCTTATTGGACCCCTTCCATCATGGAGGCAGCAGCCATTTTTCCTTGTGGAAATATACATACTATATATACATTATAAATAGGCATTTTCTTCCTTGCCCCAATTTTTCTGCCAGACATCCTAAACTTACAGGAGGTCTTATTTTTCCCAATTTTACCCCTTCAACTCATTGAATGGCAAGTAAAATGTGGAAATAGATTCATACCTTCTAAATTCACTGCCCCATTGTTCATGTTATTACGGAAGGAACTACTGCAGGTGCAGTTGCCATCCCAGGGAGATGATGAACTGTCTGGTTAGGGAATAGACTCCAAACCAGAGGTCAGAACTATCTCCCTGACAGTCTGAATTTGCAGATCTGGGAATCAGAATGTGAAGGTGAAAGAGTTCCTTCTCACTCTGATAACTAACAGCTCACTTAAAGAATTTGTGCTTCCTGAGGCACCCGGGTGGCTCAGTAGGTTAAGAGTCCAGCTCTTGATCTCAGCTTAGGTCATGATCTCATGGTTGGTGGGTTTGAGCCCTGTGTTGGCCTCTGTGATGACGGCGTGAAGCCTGCTTAGGACTCTCTCTTGTCTCTTTCTCTCTCTGCACCTATTCCCACGCTCTCTTTTTCTCTCTCAAAATAAATAAACATTAAAAACAACAAAAAAAGAGGGGCTCCTGGCTGGCTCAGTCGGTTAAGCATCTGACTTTGGCTCAGGTCATGATTTCTCGGTTCGTGAGTCTGAGCCCTGCATCGGGCTCTGTGCTGACAGCTCAGAGCCTGGAGCCTGCTTCTGTGTCTCCCTGTCTCTCTGTTCCTCCTCCACTTGTACTCTTAAAAATAAACATTACAGAAAATTTAAAAAAAAGAAAAAAAAAAGAAAAAAATAACAACAACAACAACAACAACAACAACAAAAAACAACAAAAAAGAATTTGTGCTTCCTGTCTCCACAACCTTGGCATTGGTGGTTTTGGCGGTTCCTGTGCTCAAGGGAAGAATGCTTCCAAGAGGGGACAGTCATGTTTCCACTAAATTCACAATTGGGACTAACTCGATCCTCATGCTGCTTAACCAACAGGCAAAGGTGGGGTCACATTACTGACCTGGGTAATCAAACTTGCTTATGAAGGAAATGTGGCTTGCTGATACCCAGTGGGAGGGACAAGGACTATGCGTGGAGTCCAGAGAATTTACTGGAGCTTCTCTTAGTACTTCTCTACCATACTGGTCTATAAAAGACTACAGCATCCCAACAAATACAAGACAATGGTAGATTTGGAGTTGTGTATAAATAAAGTTTGAGTCACCATCAGGTAAAGACTTTATCCAGCCAAAGAACTCACAGAGGATAAGGGAAGTAGGGAAAAGGTAGAAGAAGCTATGGTTATTAACGTAGGCCTGTGACCAGGTACAAAAGTAGGGACTGTAGGAGCTCTATTTTGGGTTGTTCCTCCACCCACATCTTTTCTCCCCCCTGTTATATTACACGGAAATTGCCTGAATTTTAGGCTTCAGGAGAGAACATGAGTGGATTCATAGCACCTAATGATGATACATCCACTGACTGAAACTATATGCTTCCTACAGTGGGAACATACGTTTTTTTCAACCAGGTAAAGTGGAAAGATAGATACAGAGGAGCAAAAATGCACTAGATGTTCTCTGCCTCTCTAGATCAGTTTTCCATCCTTCTCTATCCTGCTCTATGCATGGAGAGGTTGATCTCCATGAACTGCTTTAACCAGGCTCTCATGCCCAGGGGCTTTTAAGTTGCAATGGCAATGGCAGATGAAAGAGCTGGAGGAAAGACCATGCGGTCCATTTCCTGGCTCCCCACTTCCTGGACCACAATTTCTTCTTTCCAGGACCAGGGCTCCTCTTGAGTAGTCCTTTCCACCCCCACCTCCCATGGCCAGTTGTTGCCAGCGCTCAGCAACTTCTCTCTCCCCTGTGCCTTCAGTCTGTAAGTTAAAGTCTCCCAACACCATCCCTTGTTGGTTTAGCTTAACTCTGATCTCTTTAAAAATCGCCCTTTCGGGGCGCCTGGGTGGCTCAGTCGGTTAAGCATCCGACTTCGGCTCAGGTCATGATCTCGCGGTCCGTGAGTTCAAGCCCCACGTCAGGCTCTGTGCTGACAGCTCAGAGCCTGGAGCCTGTTTCGGATTCTGTGTCTCCCTCTCTCTCTGCCCCTCCCCTGTTCATGCTCTGTCTCTCTCTCTGTCTCAAAAATAAAAAAAATTAAAAAAAAAAAAATCGCCCTTTCATGAAACTCTCTTTGGTTACTCATTTGAAATGAGCCATCTCTTTCTTGCCAGGATCCTGAGTAGTACAATACCCACAGTTTCACTCTTCTGTTTAGGTTAGGGAATACCTCTTTCTTCATCTCTACCAAGCTCATAAGCTCATACATCAAATTATTCCCAGTTCTGTGTGTATATGCTGAAAGAAGGACAGATGTAAAGACAGATTTTCTTCCTTGGGCTATGGTCCCTTCCATAATAACCACTATAGGAGGGAAGAGGACTCTCTCTTTTAGATTAGGAAATTTTGGTCCCAACCTCACCCATCTGAACTTGGAAATGGGTACATTGCTCACTCTCTTAGCATTATAGTAAACAAAACATATTTGCCATAGCATTCTAGTGGTAGAAAGATAATAGTCCATTACTGGGCTATAAGCTTGCTTCATTAAACAAATATTTAGTGAACACTTTTCTCTAGGCTCTAAAAATATGGAAGTGGACAAAACAGATTTTGCCATCATGGACTTTACAACTTCATAATATAAGCACTTGCCCTCTTCCCTATGGTACTGTGAGAACTGTGGTAGAAGCTCAATGCGTTAAATGAATAAAGACTAAGGTTAAAAGAGAAAAAAATAGTAATTTACAGTTATACAGCAATTCCCTATGGTTAGCTCAATGTATTTACATCTCAAGAGCAAGTTGGGTTTTACAGCACTGGCCTGTCCCCTCCCCCAAACAATCTAGCACTTAGAAACTTGTGAAAACTCTTTGAGATTTTGATGGATTCCTCTCAGGTTTATGTCAAATATCTGGAAGCACAATAATACAAGTCTAACTGTCACTACTCAATATCCCACATCCCTTGTCTCACTGCTCTAGACCCTACTGGTGGGGAAAGTTCTGTGGAAATGACTGGGCTCCTTAGCCTTCTGCATCTGAGTAGCTTCTCAACTCGCTTTGACTTCTGTTCAACAGGATGTCCTTCCTTGGAGGCTTCCCTCTAGATTCACTTCTTTCTTTCCTCTGGCCTCTGTCTTTTTCTTTTTAACTTCAGATCTTTCCCTCCATTTCTGGGATTGTTGTCCTGATGTCTGTTAGTCAACTCTGACCCAACATGTTGCCACCATCAGTCTAGTGGGAGTCCTGTTCACAGATAGATAGATAGATAGGTGCTGTGTCAAGAGACCCATTTTGAAACATGGAAATTGGAAGAAACCTAAAACAACAGAGTAGGGAACAGAAAGCTTGTTCCTGGTAGGTCTCCGCAATGGCATTTCCTCCTTATATGGTTTCTTTCTTTCTTTCTTTCTTTCTTTCTTTCTTTCTTTCTTTCTTTCTTTCTTTCTCTTTTTTCTCGATTCAAGTTCAAATTTTAAAATGTTCCTGCTGACATTTACTGTTGTGCCTTCTTATTGTTGAGTGGCTGGTGTATGGTCAGAGTTTTCAGCTCTTTGTACTTTTGTGTGACAACTCACTGTGATGTGGGGTGGGAGGGGAGAGACCCATGGGGAAAAATCTTGCTCATCATCGAGCTGAAATCAAAGGAATGCTTCAGGCTATGAAAAATGGCTTCTGGTTCCCTGGCTCCACACTGTAAGCGCTCATGCTTTGGAAAAGATAATCTGGAAAAAGTGAGGTGTGGGGAGGATGGGGGTTTTCACATTGCAGCAGAGGATATCCATAGTTTCTTTTCAGGTTTAATTGCACGTGGGTGGTGTACAACTATAAGTACTCATAAATTGCCTACCCCAATATTGCATTCAGCCCCCTCCATATGTGTCAGCATGAGCTGAGCTGAAGCCAGCAGACTGGGCCAAAATATACTAGAACTGTAGCCAAACTGATGATAGAGGATTTGAAAAGTCAGCTAGAGAGACCTGTGGACCTGGTTATTGGAGTAATAGATTTCTTGTCTTGAGCCTCTACATAGACACTATTTTTTTCCTCTTTGGGGTAGAATATGAAATGAGAATATACTGATGGAGAAACTGATCTTTTTCTCTAGTTGAAAAAGTAGCGTTTAGTGACTTACAAAACTATACAGGAGTTTTAGGTAAAACCCGTCATACAGCATTTGTAGGCTGTCTGAATTGTCTATTGTAAGATGCATATTCCCTTGTTTTTCCTTTTTATTTAAAAAAAGTGCAAATTTTACTAGAAACAACATTATTAATTTCTAGTGGATTTTTAAAAAGTTTATTTCCAACCTCTACCAAATAGCACTGAGAAGAAAAAAAAAAGCACTCTGAATCCCCAAATGGGAAAAGTAAAGTGCTGTACAAATATTTCTCACCACTGCCTACTGGTTACTTTTTTACAGGTGGCTATTTGACTAACTGATTGATTAGTGCTCAGTAGAGAAACTGTGTATTTTATCTAAATGTGAGGCATTTTTGAGGTTGCGAAGAGGGAAAGGAATTAAGGAATATTTGCCATTTGAAGGTGAGCAAATAAAATTTAAATAGCTTGGAGAGATATACCATTTTCAAAGACTAGAAGAATATTGTTCAAAGTCTAATACAACCCAGAGTTATCTGTAGATTCAATGCAATTCCTATGAAAATACCAAAAGCATTGTTCATAGAACTAGAACAAACAATCCCAAAGTTTGTTATGGAACCACAGAAAACCCTGAATAGCCAAAGCAATCTTGACAAAGAAGAACAAAACTGAAGGTATCACAATATCAGATTTCAAGGTGTACTACAAAGCTGTAGTAATCAAGACAGTATGGTACTGATACACAAAAACAAACACATAGATCAATGGAACAGAATAGAGAGCCCAGACATAAACCCACACTTACATGGTCAGTTAACCTATGACAAAGGAGGCAGGGATATACTATAAGGAAAGGATAGTCTCTTCAATAAACAATGTTGGGAAAAGTGGATAGCTACGTGAAGCTGGACCACTTTTTTACACCATACACAAAAATAAACTCAAAATGGATTCAAGAAAAAAATGGAGGCCCTGAAAACAAAAAACTCCTAAAAAAATACAGGCAGTTAACTCTTGGACATTGGCCTTTGAGATATTTTTTTGGATCTGTTTCCTCAGGCAATGGCAACAAAAGCAAAAATAAACAATTGGGACTAGATCAAACTAAAAAGCTTTTTCACAACAAAAGAAACCATCAACAAAGTGAAAAGGCAACCTATTGAATGGGAAAATATATTTGCAAATGATATCTCCATTAAGGGGTTAATATACAAATTAGAAGGAACTCCTACAACTCAATACCAAAACGCCCAAAAATCCAATGAAAAAAATGGGAAGAGGACCTGAATGAGACATTTTTCCAAAGAAGATATACAGATGGTCAAGAGACACATTAGAAGATGCTCAATATCGCTAATCATCAGGGAAATTACAATTAAAACCACAATGAGATACTGCCTCACACCTGTCAAAATGGCTAGTAACAAAAAAATAAGAAATGGCAAGTGTTGGTGAGAATGTGGAGAGGAGAGAACCTTTATGACCTGCTGATGGGAATGTAAATTGGTGCAGTCATTGTGGAAGATAGTATGGAGGTTCCTAAAAAATTTAAGTAAAATTACTACATAATCCAGCAATTCCACTTCTGTACATATATATGAAGCAAAGGAAAACACTAATTTAAAAAGATATATACACTCTCATGTTCATCGCGGCATTATTGAAAATAGCCAAGATATGGAAGAAACCTGTGTCCATCAATAGATGAAAGGATAAAGAAGATGTGGGATATATGTGTGCATGCGTGTGTATCACATGTACGTATATATGTATGCAATGCATGTGTATGTATATGTGCATATATCACATGTGTGTATATGTATATACAGACACATAAACATACAATGGAATATTACTCAGCCACAATAGGAAAAGAATCTTGTCATTTGCAACAACATGGATGGACTACAGGGTATTATGTTAAGTGAAATAAGTCAGAGACAAATACCATATAATTTCAGTTATATGTGGAATCTAGAAAACAAAGCAAATGAACTACAACAAAAAAGTCAAAACAGAAATAGACTCATAAAAACAAAGAACAAACTGGTTGTTGCCATAGGGGAGGGGTCGGAGGGATGGGTGAAATAGGTGAAGGAGATTAAGAGGTACAAATGTCTAGTTATAAATTAAGTCATGAGGTTGTAAAGTACAGCATGGGGAATATAAGCAATAATATGGTGTTAAATTTGGCACCTAAAACCATAAAAAACCTAGGAATAAATCTAACCAAAGAGGTGAAAAAGCTATACACTGAAAACTATAGAAAACTTATGAAAGAAATTGAAGAAAACACAAAAAAATAGAAAAAGATACCATCCTCCTGGGTAGGAAGAACAAATATTGTTAAAATGTCGATACTACCCAAAGCAATCTACGTATTCAATGCAAGCCCTATCAAAATAACACCAGCATTTTCACAGAGGTAGAACAAATAATCCTAAAATTGGTATGGAACCAGAAAAGACCCCAAATAGCCAAAGCAATCTCGGAAAAAAAAAAAAAAAAAAAACAATAGCAAAAACAGGAGGCATCACAATCCCGGACTTCAAGCTACACTACAAAGCTGTAATCATCAAGACAGTATGGGACTGGCACAAGAACAAACACTCAGATCAATGGAACAGAAGAGAGAACCCAGAAATGGACCCACAAACGTATGGCCAACTCATCTTTGACAAAGCAGGAAAGAATATCCAATGGAATAAAGACAGTATCTTCAGCAACTGGTGCTGGGAAAACTGGACAAAAACATGCAGAAAAATGAACCTGGACCACTTTCTTACACCATACACTAAAATAAACTCAAAATGGATGAAAGACCTCAATGTAAGACAGGAAGCCATCAAAATCCTCGAGGAGAAAGTAGGCAAAAACCTCTTTGATTTTGCCTGCAGCAACTTCTTATTCAACACGTCTCCAGAGGCAAGGGAAACAAAAGCAAAAATGAACTACTGGGACCTCATCAAAATAAAAACCTTCTGCACAGCGAAGGAAATAATCAGCAAAACTGAAAGGCAACTGACAGAATGGGAGAAGATAATTGCAAACGACAGAAAAAGGGTTATCCTGATGTCCTTTATGTCAGATAAAGGGTTAGTATCCAAAATGTATAAAGAACTTATCAAACTCAACACCCAAAAAACAAATAATCCAGTGGAGAAATTGGCAAAAGACATGAATAGACACTTCTCCAAAGAAGACATCCAGATGGCCAACTGACACATGAAAAAATGCTCAACATCATTCATCATCAGGGAAATAACATCAAAACCACAATGAGATACCACCTCACACCTGTCAGAATGGCTAACATTAAAAACACAGGTAACAACAGATGTTGGTGAGGATGTGGAGAAAGAGGATCTCTTTTGCGTTGTTGGTGGGAATGCAAGCTGGTGCAGCCACTCTGGAAAATAGTATGGAGGTTCCTCAAAAAACTAAAAATAGAACTATCCTCCGACCCAGTAATTGCACTACTAGGCATTTATCCACAGGATACAGGTGTGCTGTTTCGAAGGGACACATGCACCCTCATGTTTATAGCAGCATTATCAACAATAGCCAAAGTATGGAAAGAGCCCAAATGTCCATCGATGGATGAATGGATAAAGAAGATGTGGTATATATATACAATGGAGTATTACTCAGCAATCAAAAAGAATGAAATCTTGCCACTTGCAACTACGTGGATGGAACTAGAGGGTATTATGCTAAGCGAAATGAGTCAGAGAAAGACAAAAATCACATGATGTCACTCATATGAGGACTTTAAGGCACAGAACAGATGAACATGAGGGAAGAGAAGCAAAAATAATATAAAAACAGGGAGGGGGACAAAACATAAGAGACTCTTAAATATGGAGAACAAATAGAAGTTTACTGGAAGAGGTGTGGGAGGGGAGATGGGCTAAATGGGTAAGGGGCAGTAAGCAATCTGCTCGTGAAATCATTGTTGCACTATTTGGATGTAAATTAAGAAAATAAAATTTAAAATGTGGTGTTAAATTTGTATGTTGACAGATGGTAACTAGACTTAGTGTGGTGATCAGTTACACTACATACACATTTTGAAGCACTATGTTGTGCACATAAACTAATAAAATATTGTTTATCAATTATACTTCAATTGAAACAAAACAAAACAAAACAAAGTTCACCTATTCTAGGATTCCATATACATGGCTTTCTGGAAAAAAATGAAACTATCAAGAGAGAGAACAGATCAGCAGTGGTCCAGGGTTGACATAGGGGGAAGGTGTGGCCACAAAGACTAGCAGAAGGAAGTTTAGAAGGTAGTGAAACTTTTTTCTAGTGGTGGTTACACAAATGTATGCATATGTTAAAACACAGGATTGTACAATAAATATTTTATTGCATACAGATTTAAACAATAAAATAACTAAAAATTATCTGAAGTAAATAATTGCAAAATATTATTATTTTGTATTTTTTTGGTAGATACGTAAGTCTGTTACACTTTTCCAAACTTTATTTTATTTTATTTTATTTTATTAAAAATTTTTTTTAATGTTTATTTATTTTTGAGACAGGGAGAGACAGAGCATGAGCAGGGGAGAGTCAGAGAGAGGGAGACACAGAATCTGAAGCAGACTCAGGCTCTGAACTGTCAGCACAGAGCCCGACGCGGGGCTAGAACTCACGGACCGCGAGATCATGACCTGAGCCGAAGTCGGCCGCCTAACTGACTGAGCCACCCAGGCGCCCCTTCCAAACTTTATTTTAAATACATCCTGAGTAAATATTTAAAAATTAAAAATTTATATTAACTAACATATTTTCAGTCACCTAAGAACTAGGTCCCACGGGGCGCCTGGGTGGCGCAGTCGGTTGGGCGTCCGACTTCAGCCAGGTCACGATCTCACGGTCCGTGAGTTCGAGCCCCGCGTCGGGCTCTGGGCTGATGGCTCGGAGCCTGGAGCCTGTTTCCGATTCTGTGTCTCCCTCTCTCTCTGCCCCTCCCCCATTCATGCTCTGTCTCTCTCTGTCCCAAAAATAAATAAACGTTGAAAAAAAAAATTAAAAAAAAAAAGAACTAGGTCCCACAGCTTAATCATTACCTGTGGATAAATTGTATTTATGACCATTTTGGTGCCAAGAAATCACTTGATTTGTAGCATTAAACCTTCAATGTACAGATAAGCATATGTGATTGCTACTAAATTGATATCTTAATCTCAAAATGACATTTTGACCCTGAAATAGCATTTTTTTCCATGCTGAATTATTTTACTCATTAGAAAGTTAAAACTCATATTGGCATCCGTAATTAGAAGATATGTTTATAGAATAAGGCTTTAGTGTCTTAAGTTATTTAATAGATTGAGATTTGATCTGACACTATGTGCTACATTAATTACCATAGATGAATGGGAAAAGAGAAGTGGATATGACTTGTAAATGATGTGTTACAAACAACTAAAGACCCTATGACTTCATAGTATGCTGTACAAAGTTTGTTGGAAGTTAGAATAAAGGAAAGTAGTGGGAAAATTGTGTCATTATGAAACACATGGTAATAAAGTACAGACGTGTCAAATTCAACGCACCTGAATTTCCTTTGAAATTAAATTTGGTTGTATAAGTGTATAAGACTTACAACCATTTAGATCCTGTTCCTAGTTTTATGTTTGAACATACATATTTAAGTAACATTATCCTAAACACAATTTATGTCAATATTAGGGATTCAAGAGAATTCTTTTCCTTTTAATATTTCAGAACCACTGCCCTAAAGCAGTTTATTCTGCAAAGGAATCACATTCACTTCCAGTCTAATGTACCACTTTTATTGCCTAAAGTCTATTTTCCATAAAACTCTACCCAGATACAGAACACTTATTAGTTTCCTAACTGGCACCATGAGTATCGAACCTAAGACCAGATATCTGACTCTGTATCATCTTTGCTAACCTCTTCTGAAAAAATTCAGTCTGCTTCTCCAAAGCCTGTAAGACGATGCTTTGATGTCGCTTCTCCCCACACCCTCACTTCTTGGTGTTGCTCACAATCATTCTGCAAATATTTACTGAGTACCTACTATGTATGTTCTAGGCATAGGGCTAAAGAGTTATCTGAAACCTCCAGTTTCTCCCTCCGACAGGGATTTAACACATCATAGTTAAGTCCTTAATACCTGTCAATACTTCTGGTTGCAGAACTCAGCTTCTCCATCCCATGGCCAACAATGTTGCTGCTACCTTCTCTGGCCAGACCCTAGCTCCTAGTCCCAATGCTCTTGATGCAGAAAGAAGGGCCCTCTCACTAACATAACTACACCTCTAAATTTCTAAAGAGAAGAGTCTTAGTCTCTGCTCTCTTGAATGACTCAGGCATCAACTATTTTATTGTTTTCTAAAGTAACTTCTCAGTAAGAAAAAAAAATCTTATGATAATTTTCTTCAGAGCACAGTGGAGTACCATTTTAAGTGACACCAAATAATTTCATATCTAAAAGAATACTTGCTCGAGACCCATATGCAAATCCTTGAGCTGAACGCAAACAGGGCGGTTCTATCACCTTTATGTGACTTTAGTTCTCTGCCAATTTCATCATTGCCCAAAGAGCTAAGAATGTTTCAGTCAAGAATCTTTGTCCCAGGGTCAACCAACCCTCTAAAAAGTCCAGTTATTTCCTTATAAGTGTCCTTAGATACTTGTCAGTACGTTTGCATAGAAGAGTATCACTTGATTAACATTATATTAGGCATAAACATCTGAGCGATAGCCAAGCTACTCAAAAGTTTCTTATTGACATAAGAAATATGTATGTATAGTTGACATACAATATTATACAGTATACCTCATTTTACTGTGTTTCACTTTACTGCACCTCACAGACAACTGCATTTTTTACAAACTGAAGGTTTATGGCAACCCAGCCTCATGCAAATCTATCGGCACCATTTTTCCAATAGAATTTGCTCACTTCACGTCTCTGTCACATTTTGGTAAGTCTTGAAAGATCTCAAGTTTTTTCATTATTTTTCTATTTATTATGGCAATCTGTGATCAGTGATCTTTGATGTTACTATTGTAATTATTTTGGGGTGCCACAAACTGTGCCCATATGAAACGAGCAACTTAATTGATGCACACTGTGTGTTCTGACTGCTCCACTGACTGGCTGTTCCCCCATCTCTCTCCCTCTCTTCAGTCCCCCCTATTCCCTGAGACACAACAATATGGAAAATAGGTCAGTTAATAACCCTACGACAGCCTCTAAGTGTTCAAGTGAAAGGAAGAGCCACACCTCTCTCACTTTAAATCAGAAGCTGGAAATGATTCAGCTTAGTGAGGAAGGCATGTCAAAAGCCAAGATAGGCTGAAAGCTAGACCTTTTGTGCCAATCAGTTAGCCAAGTTGTGACTGTGAAGGAAAAGTTCTTGAAGGAGATTAAAAGTATTACTACACCCAACCTGCAGATGATAAGAAAGTGAAACAATCTTACTGCTGATATGGAGAAAGTCTGAGTGGTCTGGAGAGAAAATCAAAGCAGTCACAACATTCCCGAAGTCAAAGCCTAAAAAATGCAGGGCAAGGCCCTAAGTCTCTTCAATTCTGGGAAGGCTGAGAGAGGTGAGGAATCTGCAGAAGAAAAGGCTGAAGCTAGCAGAGGTTGGTTCATGAGGAAAGAAGCCATCTCCGGGACATAAAAGTACGAGGTGAAGCGGCAAGTGCTGATGTAGAAGCTGCAGCGAGTTATCCAGAAGAGCTAGGAGAGATCATTAATGAAGGTGGCTACGCTCAACAAATTTTTCAGTGTAGATGAAATGGTCGTCTATAGGAAGAAGATGCTATCTAGGACTTTCATAGTTAGAGAGGAGAAGTCAATACCTGGCTTCAAAGCTTAAAAGGACCCTGTTGTTAGGGGCTAACGCAGTTGGTCACTTTAAGTTGAAGCCAATGCTCATTTACCATTGCGAAGATCCTAAGGCACTTAAGAGTTATGCTAAATCTACTCTGTGCTCTAGAAATGGAGCAACAAAGCTTGGATGATGTGACGCATCTGTTTACAATACAATTTACTGAATATTTTAAGCACACTGTTGAGACGTATTACTCAGAGAAAAGACAGCTTTAAAAATATTACTGCTCACTGATAACACACTTGCTGTCCACGAGCTCTGATCATGTACAGTGAGATTGCTGTTGTTTTCATGCCTTCAAACACAGGATTAGGGAATCCCTAGTGGAATCCATGTTTCTTATTGCCTCAATGAGAACTGGTCTTTTCAGTCCTACTGAAAAGTGAGATCTCTTTCTTCTACCTTGGATTCTTGATCTCTACTATTTTTATATGGCATCTGGGATCATAGTAGTAGGAACTTTTGGGATTGGGTATCTAATGCTTTCAGGCAAGACTCCATCTGAACTAATTCAGGTTAAAGATCTCTAAATTGTATGTAGCATAGAAAAATATTTTCTAATGTCCCTCAACACAGAAGATCAATTTTATTTATGTATTTATTTAAAAATTTATTTTGTTTTAGAGAGAGGGAGTGAGCAAGAGGGAGAGAGGGGCAGAGGTGCGGGGTGGTGGGAGAAGGGGGAGGGGGGCGGAGAGAGAGAGAGAGAGGAGAAGCAGAGAGAATCTTAAGCAGACTCCACGCTCAGCACAGAGCCTGACATGGGGCTCTAACCCTCAACCCTGGGATCATGACCTGAGCTGAAATCAAGAGTTGGATGCTCAACATCTAAGCCACCCCATGCCCCAGGAGATCAATTTTAATTATACTTTCCATAAGAGTAGATTTCCTAATATTTAATCCTGAGTTTTAAGTTCCAGTTTGGATACAAATGCATCTTGTCTTATTCCCAGGAAAAGGGGAGAATGGTTGGCTCCTCTTCTCTGCTTAAAGACTCTTTTTAGACACCTGGACAGTTCATAAATCAACCTTTAGCCTTCAGAGGGAAAGTCAGGAAGGCTTCTCTGGGAATAAGCTCACTTACCTAAGATGGGTTTCTGCTGAGAAATTAAATCTTGTAAGATTAAAAATGCATCATGCTTAGGGAATTTGAAGTCTTCTTTCCATTTAAAAAATGCATTAAAAAACCCACGGCAATCTAAGTCATGTTTCAGCTATGTCCTGGAAGACTAGGAAGTGTTGTTTTCATGGAAAATTACTTATTACAGAAAAGATTTTTATGCCTGTGTTATAATTTGTGGTAGACATAGATGTTTCCTAAGGGCTCTCTGATTTAAAACTGCAATAATGGATGAAACTCAGATATCATGGCGACTCTCTAGAGTGAGCTCTATTTCCAAGATTCATAGCCCTCTTTCTAATTCTGCTTCCAGAACGATTCCAGGGGCTGGTACAGCATTCTAACTGTAGAGAGGAAAACAGGAGCAGAGAGAGAGGCACACGGGGGAGAGACTTCAAGCCAGATCTATAACTATCTCTTTGTTTGTCTGACTCCTTGTTTCTTTTCTCTTTCAAATTCAAACAACTTCAACAGTCCCCAGACACCCTGAACACAAGGTGGGGCCTAAACAAAACATTTCCTGTGTCCAGGAAGCTACCAAAATAGCCACTGCAGGTCCTGTAAAGGGCATTTGGTGAAACACAGAGTAAACAGGCGCATGATGACAGGCTGATGGTGGCTGTGTTGATGAAAAGGCCAAGAAGAAGGAGCAAGTTCTTCTCAGTCAAGATTCAGCTTCAAAGGTCGGTCTCCTTATAAATAAATCAGCCACTGGCTCACCTGGTACTAAATTTCTCCCAAACCCCTGTGGATTCAGCAGCTTGCTGGAGGCGATACCACTTAACCTTTCTGAATTTCAGCTTCTTCCTCAAGAAAAAGAGGAGACTGGACCTGTGCACCTCTCAGAACTCACTCTTTGGGGCTGTCAGGTACAAGCGGACTCCACATTAAAAGCAAAGATGAGAAGGAAAATATGTAGAAGGCATCCACTGGCAGGTAGATTTCAGCTGTGGCTTCTGTATTCTATTGATCAGCCAGGTTTTTTTAAACCCCTATTTAAAACATTTGACTTTGGGGCACCTGGGTGGCTCAGTCGGTTAAGCGTCCGACTTCAGCTCAGGTCAGGATTTCATGGTTTGTGGGTTTGAGCCCCGTGTTGGGCTCTGTGCTGACAGCTCAGAGCCTGGAGCCTGTTTCAGATTCTGTGTCTCCCTCTCTCTCTGCCCCTCCCCTGTTCACTCTCTGTCTCAAGAATAAATAAACATTAAAAAAAATTTAAAAAAATAGATAAAACATTTGATTTAGAATTTCCAATGCTGCTTAACTTGCCTAGTAAATTGTACCTGCTCTTTATTGGAGGGTATATTATGAAATGACATCGGAGTTAAGGCCTTGGCATGACAGAGGCACCTGTTGTGGGCCACTGGTATGAGCTCTAGTAGCTGCCGTAACCATGGTCCCAAGTCTAACAAAAATCTGCCCCCTTGCATTAGGACCATGTTAATGCTAGCAGGTGGAAGCTGGATCATTTAGAAAGCATCTATGGAGAGAAGAGTATATAGCATTATTACCTGTATCTAGCAAGTACTTTGTATATTTGAGTATCCATGCTACACACACATATATTCTCATGTGTATACATAATTAGTTGGGCACACTTACCTGCTCAGGCCTATCAGGCACCACTAGAGATGAGGTGGGCAGGACACCGGGATGGTGAAATGGGAATGAGGATGGGATGGAAATGCCAAGGGCAAAATATAAATAGGGATATGTGGCCTCTAGACATTAGTCTAGACACTAGTCTTCTCTGCCTTTGAAGTCCAGGGGCCTTGCCAGAGCAGGCAGTGGGTCCAGCTTTACTCCACTGTTCTTACTGGACCCTCTTCTCTGTTGGGAGAAGACACTTTGGCTTGAGACACTGCAATGACTTTACAAAATCCTTTATTGTGCCAGCAAATTCAGGATACAGATGGTGCACATGTAGGAGAGTTAGAGGTATACTGTAGAGCTGGGATCCAACCTTATCCAGTTTGATTCATAAGCCATGCTTCTCAAAACTAACAGACTTTCCTACTCCCTAGTCTCTTTTAGACTGGATAGGCTATATTATGGTAAATATTTTTTTAATGTTTATTTACTTATTTTTGAAAGAGAGAGAGAGAGAGAGAGAGAGAGAGTGCACAGCAGGGGATGGGCAGAGAAAGGGAGGGAGACACAGACTCCAGGCTCTGAGTTGTCAGTGCAGAGCCCAACACGGGGGTCGAACTCACCAACTGTGAGATCATGACCTGAGCCAAAGTCAGATGCTTAACCACCAGAGCCACCCAGGCGCCCCTTTATTATGCCAAATCTTGATCTCCAAACTTCATAAGATCAAAACAACAAGCTGTATTTCCTGTCACACTCCATGTCCCTTGGGTACTGGCAAAAGGACTGCTCCTCATAACCACTTGAGATCTAGCTCACAGAAGCTAAGCCAAACACAGACTTCCACGGTTCCAAAGTTAGGCAGACGAGAACATATACTTGAACTATATACTTGCTCTTAAAACTGCTGCCTAGAGAGAACACATGACCTTTTCACTCATGTATCTTTGGCTAAGGCCTGTCACATGGCCAAGCCTAATGTTAAAAGCCGAAAGCTTTATGCAATCTGAAGAGAAACCAGCGTATTCTAAGCCTAATGTTAAAAAATCAATTACACTCTTCCTCCAGGATTGGGTAGCATATACTGGTCAACAGTAGACCTTTACCTCCCTGTCTCAATAGCTGGGCTCATCTCTCTCATTCACCCCCCCACCCCTTCTCCCTGTCCAGGAACTTCTCTAACCTTCCAGGTTGGTTTTTCTCCTTTCAAGCTCCCACAGCTTGAATCTCCTAAACGTTTAAAATTCTAGCACATTTTAGTTATGCAGATTCTTCAAGAGGCCAGAAATAGGACATCCTGGTCAGTAACCTAAATGAAAATTTACCCTATCTTTTGATGAACCATTCCCAATTTGACCTGTACTAGAAAGTCTACTAAGCTTAGAGATTATTTTGCAGATCTCATTTTGAACGGAAGAATGCTGAATCACTCTTACTAAAAAAGTTACTCTTGTTACAAGCACAGAGTAAACTTCTCTAAGGGCATGCCAGTAGTACTTTTTTTTTTTAAATTTTTAATGGTTATTTACCTTTGAGAGAGAGAGAGAGAGAGGGCGCTCTTAAGCGGGGGAGGGGACAGAGAGGGGAGACACAGAATTCGAAACAGGCTCCAGGCTCTGAGTGGTCAGCACAGAGCCTGATGTGGGGCTCGAACTCACGAGCCGTGAGATCATGACCTGAGCCAAGGTCCGACGCTTAACCAACTGAGCCACCCGGCTGCGCCAGTAGTACTTCTGATTAGCTTGCTTTTGATTCGCCTGTGACCCTGGAAAGACACCTGCTGTCTCAGGTAACGTTTTTCCATGAGTAGGGTAAGGGAGAACACTTTGTTTCCAAGAGTCTTTGAGATTGAAATGTTATGACTATTATTTCTGTTAACAAGCTCCCAGGAAGTACATGAGGCTCCCACGTGTGGAGACAGTGACAGTTTTTATATTGCTGGGTATGCAAAGTTGAAGCTCATTACTGAGTGTGCTCTATGGTGGTCCTGCAGAACTGCATTGTGCAGGTATGGAAAGCATCTGGTTCCACATGCTTGAGCAGAAAGTCAGGGAAAGTAAAAACAATTATATGGTCCACACCCACGAGGGAGCTAATGAGTTAGTATGTACACTGCTGAGGAGGAACACACCCACCAGCATTCTTCTGTGTTTGACACAGGTCAGGTTGTCTTCTTTGTAGACTCCTATCGTTAGGACTGAGAGGCAGGGACCAAAATAATTTGATTATAGCATCTTGCTAGTTACACGGCTTAACTTATGTTTATTCTTTCTTTTTCCTTTGGCATTCCAGACATAACAATGCCACGGACTTTACATGGACTGTTTCTTTTGATTTTCCTCCAAGATCACCGGTTTCCTTCCCAGAACTTCAGTCCTTGATACACCTCTAAGTAACAAGAGACTGAATTGGAAATCCTTTTGGAATCCACTGTGGATCCTCCAATCAAACAAGTAAATAATCTCAGTGTACTTTACACATTTCTTCTTTGGGGGGACGGGGAAGGGGAGGAAAGAGAGAGAGGCGGGGGAGGCAGAGAGAATCTTAAGCAGGCTCCATGAACCTAGAGCAGAGCCCAACGTGGGATTCAGTCTCATGACCATGAAATCATGACCTGAGCTGAAATCAAGAGCTGGACACTTAACCAAGTAAGCCACCCAGGCGCCCAATGCTTTCTACCTTTCACTCACATATCCATGAATTCATTGAGCACATTCTATGTACCAGGCTCTGTGCTGGGCACTGGAAACCCAAACACCTCTGGCCCCTGCCCTGGACACCCTCACCATCTTGCCAGGATATATATATTAAAAGGACAAGAAAGAGATGTTTGAGTAGAATATGAAAGTAAGATCTTGCCAGGCAGAGAGATTAAAGAAGGATTCAAGATTCAAGCGGAGGGACCAGTTTGGGCCAAGAAACAAGAGTGAGTAGACATAACTGGTTTGGGAACATGCATTCCTACCTACAGGAAGCATCCCTGATGTATTGATAACCTACCTTTCCCAAAGGCTTCAATTTCTTCCACATCTAAAGATGACCTAGGAATAAGCATGGTAAAATTTAAGTTCATAAAGGGGGAGGCTTGAGTGCTATGTGGAAATGTCCAGCTCCGGTAATGACAGACTAGCAAAGTAACCAGTCCCCTTAGGTCCTGCTATAAGAGGTGTACAGCAAGTGACAGGAGCCCAGGCCTACTCATTGTCAGACAGAGGCCTGAATTCCTGTCCTGCCACCAGCTATCTGTGTGATTCCAGGCATGGCACCTGATCTAAGCCTCAGGTTCCTCCTCCATAAAATGGGCATAATGGTACCTTCCCCCACAGAGTTGTAAGGAGTAAATGGATGATCACATGCAAATCTCTTAGAATGGTTCCTAGCATCTACTGAGCACTTGATTATTGTCAGATTTGGTTTTGCTGTTGTAATTGTTATTTTCACGGTTTTCAAATTATATTTCACTGTAATTACTCAGTGACGGCTTCATTGTCTTACTACGATTTTTCTCTCATAGCCCTAAATACTTCAATTTGGAAAGGAAGCATGGGATTATAGGTAGCTTTAATCAATTTTCTGTGAACTGATTTCAAAAAAAATTTTTTTAAATATTTATTTTTGAGAGAGAGAGAGCGCAAGCAGAGGAGGGGCTGAGAGAGAGTAAAGGCACTGAATCCAAAACAGGCCCTAGGCTCTGAGCTGTCAGCACAGAGCTGGACGCAGGGCTCAAACTCACAAACCCACAAACCGTGATATCAGGACCTGAGCTGAAGTCAGAGGCTTAACCAACTGAGCCACCCAAGCACTCCTCTGTGAACTGATTTTTATTGAGCATTCTACTGTGAGCAAGGCTTGGTGTTAGTTGCTGAGAACTCTGGGAGATAATTTCTTCTCGAACCCACTAAAGAGTAGCAGTATAGCTTGTTTTGAACTTCAGTTTCAAGGTGGTTTTCAGAAGATAGTAACAAATGTAACCTGCGTTGTGGAGATTTGTTTTCTCTGTGCTTCCTGTCCTCCCTTTTTCAAATGGCACAGACCTTTACTTTCCTTGGAGAATTATTCCTTCTTCCAATTTTGCAATTCTGTTGAGCCTATAGGATTTATACTCACTGACCTGGGAAGAGAATATCCACATCCCACCCTAGAGTAAGCCAAAGGAAGCAGGAGAAAACATAGGCGGCATACAAAAGTAGGAGAGACACAGAGGTTTCCACTATTGGAGGCATTGAATCTCGTATTCTAGTCCCTGAGCTTATCAAATCTGTTCTGGATCCTTCCTTTGGTTTACGAGTGAACTAAATTTCCATTTCTATTTAAGCTGCAGCAAATTGGGCTTCTGTCACTTGCAACCAAAGGGGTTCTGAACACCCCTGTCTACTTTGAAGTGTTATTGTATGGGGCAGATAAGGCAAGGGCACAATTCTTTGAAAACCTCAAGCATAACAGATACTAAGTGTAATAAAAAGCACTGTGAAAAATAGCTTCTTCCCTAAAAGGGGAAATAAAGTATTCTGTACTGCCAGTGCAAATGATTTCAGAACAGAGTGCTGATTGCACAATCTACCTAATTGGATTCCAGTGTCACGTGAATGCCATGAACTCTGGTAAGCAGGGAAGGCTTTAGGGAAAAGGTAGGATTCAGCTCAGCCTAAGGGATAAACACAATTATTGATCAAATTAAGTAAAAGGCTTCCATGGTGGGTACCGTGAGCTAAAAGCACTGATGTTGGATACCCAGTTCACAAGTGTTTGCTGGCCCACTATCGGTCACAGAGAGAGGAAGTTAAGGCTTGGAAAGATTTTGGAATCGGTTTCGGTTACTTGTAAAAGCCACTTAAATCATCAAATACCAAAAACCGTCTGCAGTATTTAAGCAAACACACAAAAAAAATTAGAGAAGCATATTCCACATTCCTGCGGGATCCTCTTATAACCCAAGGCCTTTCTTCTTCCTGGTTAGCATTTTTAAGACTTCCTTGGTGTTTGAGTCAGGTTGGTATCACCTAAAGACTTCACCTGAGCATTTTTTATTCTCTCTCTTTGGGGCCAATTCAGATGAAAGGGGTTGCTCCCTGCAGGTCCCTTCTTGACTCTCCAGCTGTTATCACTTTTCATCATCCTATGGCGACTGTCCTTCTCAGTTTCATGTTAAACCACTCTTTTGACTAAGCCTCAGGGCTGGAAATTCTTCTCAAGGAGCTTGATGCTGCTGGGGTGCCTGGGTGGCTCAGTTGGTTAAGGTTAAGCATCCAACTCTTGGTTTTGGCCCAGGTTACGATCTCACAGTTCATGGGATTGAACCCCAAATCAGGCTTCGTGCCTACAGCATGGAGCCTGCTTGAGATTCTCCCCCCTCAAAAACAAATAAATAAACAAACAACAACAACAAAAAAGAAGAAGCTTGATGCTGCTATTGGCAAGTATCTGCAGATTTCTAAGGTTTCTAGGGTCCAGGACAACAATCATACACATTGTGTTCCGCATTATTTCTTAAAGTGCCATGCTTAGGAATCTTTCTGCCTTAATTTCAACTGCACATGTTTTCTTACTTCAGTTCATGGAAACTCATATAATTGTCAAGTTCACTTACTGTAGGCATCAAAAAAATGAATCTAAACGTTAGGTTTCCCCACGTATAAAATGGGATTTATAACACCTAACTTTACAAGGCTATTATAAGAATTAATTAAGGTAATTGATGTGAAATTATCATATGAAGTACAACAATAATAAAAGCAATGCAGAAGTAGTAAGACACAGTAAAATTCTCACTTGTGACTTTTACTCCTTGCCCTAATCCCCTAGTATCTTCCCTCTGTGATTCTCATGATCTTCTGCATTTTTTCCCGACATGTGGGCTCATGTTAATTCTAGGACCTGACAGGTACCTGAGGTTGGAGTTTATTGATTTGCTGGTCGTTAACACTTTTCATCTCATACTCCTGCCAGACAGATGCTGAAGGAAATTAGTACTAAAAAGAAGGTTGAGAATCTGGGTAGTAAGTGGCTTAAGGCAGCTAAAGCATGAGACTTACCCCCTGCAGAGATGGGCTCATTGAACCTACAAGGCTACAAGCTCCAACGAGAACCACACCAGAGGACAGGTCTAGGCTTTGTTGACAGGATGCATCAAACAGGGCCAGTCTGAAGATCAAAAGGTGGAGGAGAGCGAGAGGGTATGGCGAGTTCACGAAGGGAACAGGTGCTGAGTGTCACCTGCAGCTCATTTTTGTGTTTTGTCATCCATCATTTTCTCTTGGTCTTTGAAAATATCTCCTGGGAAGAGGTCCTTTGGCATGAGGGAAGCTAGACATGCTTCTCATCTTTTCTTCTATCCTCTTCCCAGTTGGAAACATAACTCAAAGCTGGTTGACATCTTAGCAGATCCAATTTGTTTCAAACTCCATTTTCAGTCAATTTCAGAGGAAATTTTTTCCAGGAAAGCTGAAATTATTCCATGGAAACAGTTGGGGGGAATGGCTTGTGGACAGAGATAGTTGAGGTTATTGGCTTATAGAACATAAGCTGGAGAAGGGACCTATGAGGTCAGGTACATACCTTCCCTTTCTTTTTAAAGGCAAGGACACCAAAGCCAGAATGGGGCAGGTAGCTCGACCAGGGTCTCACTTTCAGGTGCCTCCCTAAGTCTCCTGAAGGTAGAGAGGAGTTTAAAAGATCCACTGCATCAGGAAAAGTATTGAGTGACCGAGGCAAAATTGGCCAGCTGGAACTGATCTTGTCAAAGACTGGGCTAGGAGAGTGGGAGTGAATAATGCCAGGGCAAGACAGATTTCTCAGAAGGAGAAAAAAAGAGTAAAAACCAAACTGGGACTTGGAGTAAACAAATCAAAAGCAACAGCCAATGCTAGAGGGGGACAAAGTGACTCTAAGAACAGCTGAGAGTGATTTAGGGTCAGGATGGTGAAAAACAAGTTGTCAAGTTAATAGAATCCAACAGGAGTTATATAATGTGAACACAGTACCTGGATTTGTTAGTAGCTCCCCTTTGTTGGGGAGGTCCCCACAGTTTGGCCAGTCTGTTTTTCCCTTACTATTTCTCTTGTCCCACACCAACACAACCGCAAGTTCACATCCACACCTGGTAGTCACTTGTCTCCAAGGCTTTCCTCAGGCTGTTCTCTCTGTCTGGAGTGCCGTGTCCTGTCTTAGCACCTTTCTTCTCTGGTCCAACCAATTCTATATACACTTCTAACAATTCTGGTCACTAATTCCAGTGTATGGATTTTCCCCCCACACCACCAAGCAATTCTCAGACATCAGCTGGGTGTCCTACAATTTAAGACAATTCTGACATTATCTACCCGGAGCTAAGAGATCCCACAGGTAAAGGGCTCTGTCCTATGAGACTGTCCCTTCACATTTTAGATGCTGATCACAAATACAGGTTATCACTCCTACTTCTGACCCAACAGCTATAGATAGGAAGTTTCAACAGCTCTTCCTCAGGCTTGATGAATTTTCTAGAATGGCTCCCAGAAATAAGAGAAACATTGTACTTACTAGATTATTGGTGTAATTTTGCAAGGGTGTAACTCAGGAACAGCCAGAGGGAAGAGGTACATAGGGAAAGGAACCTGGGAAGGGCACAGAGCTTCTATGCCCTCTCTTAGCACACTGCTCTCAGCAAATCTCCATGTGTTCACCAACCTGGAAGCTCTCTGAACTTCTCCATCCTTTTGGGGATTTATAGACTCTTCATTACTTCCATTCATTAGGCATGATTGGCCACTGGTGATTGAACTCTGTCTCCAGCCCGGCTCCTCTGCTCCCCAGGGTGTGTGTAAAGGGGGAGGTGGGGGTGGGGATAAAAGTTTCGATCCTTAAATCCTACACTTGGTTCCCTGGCAACCAGCACCCATCCTAAGCAAGTCACTTCATTAACATAGCAAGGGATACCTCTATTGCTCACACCACAGGAAATTCCAAGGGTTTAGGATATCTGAGACAGAAATGGTGGAAGAGCAAATATATAGTTCTTATTATAAATCACAAAATCACACCTTCAGAGACCAGTTCAGTCCCCGCTGCCTATATGAAGCCTTGTAAGTACTGAAAGTATTCATTCTCTCCATTTGTTGGCCTCTAGTGGCATGAATGCCTGCACCTGTCTCATACACCGTTCGAGTGATCTATGTGCGGGCATTGTAGCATTGTCTCTCCCCTCTCTTTGCAAAGTTTGTGAGTAATTTGTCTTCTACCCCATAGAAGCCTTACCTGTGTGCCTCACACATAATAGGTGCTCAGACATCTGGAGAGTATCTATGATACTGGAAGCATTTTATTTGGTTTAGCCAGATCCTTACTAAGGAGGAATGTTGAGAAGCTGAGCATTCAGAGAGCCACAGAGATGATAAATAAGCTTTAAAATATGCTAAAGGAAGTCAGTTTAAAAGAAAATAAAACTTGGGAACTTTTCAGAGAAGTGAGGCACATTCATTGATCTTTCTCCAGGCCTGTAAAGAGCTTATACCCCAAGAATTGACAGCAGTTGCTTTTCATCCCTGATCAAGACAGATCAGTAGGAAATTAACCTAAACAGAAGCATCATTGAGTTCACAAATGGGGAAAATATTTCTGAGAGAAGGTGATTAAACTCTCAGATGAGTTATCAGAGGGATTTGTAGACTTTAGGTCTCCAAAAGACTATTAAAAAACAGATTCTTGTGGGTCAAGGCCAGTTTAGAGGCTCCCTCTGGAATGAAAGCCATGGAATGAATTTGACAATCTGTTCTCTCACACCTCCTGTGCTGGCATGGTGTCCGCCTTATAAGGCTCAGCAGTCAGTTCCAGGCTGGTTCCAGCAGGTGGCGGCCACGTGCAGTGAAAGCCCATAGGTACCAGGAGCTTGACCGGTTTAAAAAAGCAAGTCAGCCAGTTTGGAAAGTGCACAGGGACCCATGCAGGGTGTGCACAAGTCTAGTAAGTATGCCCCACAGGATAGCCCAAGAAACCTCCATCAGAGAGCCTCTTACTTTCTCCACTCCCGCCCCATCAAGTCTCCTAGGCGTTAAGAATTCTTAAGCGCACTGAGCAATTTGGAAAAACCTTCCCTCCAAACCTGGCATGATGGCACAGTCATTTCCAGAAAGTCCCCAGAGCCTGTGCTTAGAGCAGCAGACTGGTAGGCCGAGGCTTTCTGATCTGCTTCTGCAAACCCACACGTAATGAATAACACTTTACCAAAAACAAAGTGAAGCAAGACAAAAAAATGCTCAGTAGAGACGAACAATGGCACAGATAATTCAGAAAAGCAGTAAATCACTTACACTTGACTCTAAAGATACACACATAGGGCATCTACGTGCCTGCTGTTGTGCTCACAATCCTGCTTCCAAGGAATGCTGCCCTAGGCACAACGGGTTTGCTGGCACTGTATTGTGGAACTCACTGGCTTTGCTGCCTTCAAAAGTTTGGGTGCATTGTGTTGAGGACTTAGTCACAGGCAGCCCTATAGTGGGCTGAGGGCAGCCTTCCTATGAATTGACGAGGTCTAAAAGCGCCTCCCACAGGGATGCTCGGGGTTCACTGTGATGACCACCCACATCAGATCCTCTTCCAGGGAAGGACGTGCATAAGATTCACTCCGTGAGGCATAGGCAGATGCTGCCAGTCTCCTGAAGAAAGAGGCCTGCTTTTTATCTAGTCCTGGAGTTGTTGGGTCCCTGAGGGCCCTAGACTGCTGGGACGGCTTTCATTGTGTTCTTACTTCCTCATCCTACTCTCTATATAACATCTTCTCAGCACGTCAATGACTCAAGCACATCTCTTCCATGCAACCTGAAGCGTAAAATCAACACTGAGAGGCTTCCCTGCCCTGCGACTATCTGACAGAGGAGTCTTTTGAATTCTGTTTTAATTTTGCATCCCTTAAATGAAGAGTTCAGCTCAGCAATCTAGGTGCCTGGACCCTAGAAACTGTAATTGTGCAGTGTTGGCAGGATAAGACAAGCATGGGCCATACAGTGCAGGAAGAACCACTGTACTTTTTTTTTTTTTAACTTTATTTATTTTGAGAGTGAGAGAATGCATGTGTGCATGTGAACGGGGGAGGGACAGAGGGAGAAGGAGAGAGAATCCCAAGCAGGCTCCACACTGTCAGCATGGAGCCCAATGTGAGGCTCAACCCCAGGAACCAGGAGATCATGACCTGAGCAGACACCAAGAGTCAGATGCTTAACAGACTGAGTGACCCACGTGCCCCATTACTGCACTTTTCACATGGCTCCTCTGTGGTGTAGAGGCTGGCTGGGCTTGAATTCCAGATCTAGCAGAACTGATCTAAGTGCTCTAAGGCTCTCTTTCCTTGTTTGTAAAACAGGACTCAGAGTAGCTACCTTAGCAGACTGTAAAAAGAATAAAATGAGATCATGTATATAGGTCATTTAGAATAGCTACACAAATGTTAAGTGTTGATATTGACTGATTCTTTGTTTCCTCCATTAGACTATGTGATATTATTAATATTTCTAACTTTACTTCCCAGCACCAATAAGTGATCCATTAGTATGCATTGAATGAGTGTGGAAAACACTTGTAGAAAACAAATGAAGAGAACTTCAGATAAGATATTTTGGCTACGTTTGAATAAAATTTTCTTTTGCTTTTCTGATTTTCCATATTATCAATTCTGCTCCATTTATGCATCATAAGGTCAGTTTTTTTTTAAATGTCTTCAAGACCATTATATTTTGTCATCCTTTAGATTAGGAATCATAACATCCTGAATTGGTTTATTATCTGATGGTGAAGACCCACTAGGTTCAATCAACTGCAAACTGGTGGCATTATTCCCAGTCAGGGAGAAGGTTGGCCTGGATGCCTTTTTGTAAAATCCAGGGGTTTTTAACTCTGGGGTGGAACCCAAGATGCTGATAGGTTAGAAGGTGGAGGTGGGAAGATGGAATGCAGCCAGGGGCGGATGTCTTCAATGTAGTCGCAGCTTTGAAAATGCAGTGCTTTCTTTGGACTTATTTCAGATGTCAGACACAGCAGGGTTGACATCAGTACCCAGCAGGCCATGGATTATGGCTGCCTGTAATGACTGTATTCCACTGTGTTTATTGTTCTGGATGTTAATATATAGAGTAAATGATAGTCCTTTAATTGAAGGTTGGAAATGCCCCATACTAAGGCACCCGGGTGACATCATCATTAACCACTCAAGTGAAACCCAAGACACTTGCTGGCCAGGAAATTATAGCCTTGGAGACCATCTTCCTATTTGTGTATGTGGTATGTGTGAGGGAGAGGGGACCCAGCAGCTGGCCTATACCTTATCGGCAGTTTGTGATTTCACTGTGAGGAGAGAGACATCATTTGGAAACTAGCGAGGACACATTAGTTTTACAGGAAATCTCAGCTAATCAGGACCCTAGAAACTGTAATTGTGCAGTGTTGGCAGGATAAGACAAGCATGGGCCATACAGTGCAGGAAGAACTACTGTACTTTTTTTTTTTAACTTTATTTATTTTGAGAGTGAGAGAATGGATGTGTGCATGTGAACAGGGCAGGGGCAGAGAGAGAAGGCCCCTTCTGATTAGGCCTACTCCTGTAGGCCGCATGAGCCCAGGAGAGGAGAGAGGTCAGTTTTTCTTTCTTATTTAGCAATGTGAAGTGGCTCTTGAAAGGATATCCTCAGTTTATTTGTGGGAACAAGTTATCATATTTCCGTAATAGGTGTTTAATCAAAACAATTTCTTATAATTATTGAGACTGTAGCTTCTGAGCTATGAGAAGTCTCAACAAGCCATTGGACCATGAATTGATTCTAACTGCCTCTATGAGAAGGTACGTTAGTTTCCTACCACTACTATAACAACTACCACAGACTTGGTGGTTCAAAACAACATAAATTTATCATCTTACAGTTCTGGAGGTGTGAAGTCTGAAATGGATCGCACTGGGCTAACACATAAACATTCATGCTGGAGTTTCTAGGGGAGAATCTGTTTCCTTGATTTTCCAGCTTCTAAAGACTGCCTGATTCTATGGCTTGGGGCCCCCTTCTAGCGAGTGCATCATTCTGAGCTCTGATTTTGTGGTCACATCTCCCCCTCTGACTTGCCTGCCTCCCTCTTTTGATTATAAAGACCCCTGAGATTGCAATGGGCCCACCTGGATGATTCAGCATAATTTTCCCCTCTCCCTCCTCTCGGCTGAATAGCAAACTTGATTCCATCTACAATCTTAATACCCCCATACCATGTAACATGACATGTTTGCAGGTTCTGGTGATGAAGACCTGGACCTCTTTGGGGTGAGAGCATTATTCTGCTTGCCATAGAAGGTACTAGGTTAGGAAGGTCAAGTGGAACTGAAATCTGGGTTGGGAATTAAGGACTAGTGATGGGAACTGCACCAATAATAAAAAGCTGTTCCATATGTCCTTGTAGCAAAGTAACTGGTTAAGTCAGGGGCATTACTGCTTACTAATCAAAAACACACACTTTGGGCTCAGACAGAAGTAGAGTCAAATCTTAACTCTGCCACTTGCTGGCTGTGGGGTTTTGGAGACAGTACTCAATCCTCCTAATGAGTTTCCACTATTATAAAAAGGAGGCAATAATATGTACCACATAGAACTGTTGTAAGATTTAAGTAACATAATCAAAATGCAATGGCCAGGGTGGTAACTGGTAGTGAGCATTCAGTAAGGGGTAGTTACACATCAGGAGGGGTTCTGCTCTTTTATCTGACTCCTTGGGAGGCATAGCAGAGATAGTGAGGGTCTATGGTTCGTCCTCAAATCCAATACCCCAAATTAAGGGTATAAGACTTTTCCTTAAAAGAAAGAAGAACCAACACATTACATTGTCTTGGGCGAGAGTAGCTTAATTGAGTCCATCTTTACCTAGTATTATCATCACCTGAAGGCACATGTGTCTGATACTGTGCCGGGTGCTGGAGAGGGGACACACCATGGCCCCTGGTCTCCAGGCTAGTATGTAACCAGCCATGCAGATGCCATGGCTGGAAGCTCTGGGAGCTCCAGGGAAATTGAGATAAGAGAGGCAGAAGAGAGAGAGAGAGAGAGAGAGAGAGAGAGAGAGAGAGAGAGAGAGAGAGAGAACTCAGACAGGGGTGGAAGGAGGAGGTTTCAGAGGAGTTAAGCTAGACCTTGAAGGAAGATGAAGATTTAGAGAAGCAGGGAAAAGTCGGGAGAGCATTTTAGGCGAAGGTTTAGGGAGCAGTGACATGAGCAGAAATGCCCCTATGGGGGTTCCATGTTGAAGGGACAGGACAGATAGATGTCTTGGGTAGACAAGTTGTGGAGCAGGAACCTGCAGAGGTAGAATAGGACTAGATTAAAGGACTATTGCCCTAAGTAGGCTTACACTTCTCCATTTTATTCAACTTGGTATGACACACAGTGGCTGCTCATAGCCATTAGTTATTGTCTTATCAATAACTAATTTGACCTGAAATAAGGTATTTAGGCATAATTCTTTGGACAGTGAGGGATAACAGAAAGAACAAGTTGAAGCATGCAAAGACCAGGCAGGGCCCTATTTCCAGTGTCCAGAAAAGGAAATGAAGGCTTGATGATAGCAGGGATGGAACAGAAAGATAGGCAAGACTAAATAGAAATCTCAGACATGTTAACTGTAAAATTCAGAAATGATCTGGATGTATCTGTAAGGCCCGTAAGGCATGTTTGCAAAGTGGTGATAGCTTAGCTTGTGACTGAAACAGTTGCATTGATTTCTGATGTCCAAGAAGAAATAAGGTGTCCAAAAACCTAAATACGAGTGTATCAGTTACCTATTGCTAAGTAACAAACCAACTTGTACATCACTGACTTAAAACAATCATTTATTTAGCTCATGTTTCTGAGGGTTGAAAATTTAGGCAGGATGGTCCTTCTGGTCTTGGCTGGGCTCACTTTTGTATCTGTGGTCAGCTGTTAAGTCAATTGGGGGCTTCTGGCCTGAGATGCTTCAACCTGTCATCTCAGTTTTCCTACCTAGTCTCTCATTATCCAACAGTTAAGCCTATGATTATTTTCATGATAGAGACAGGGTTCCAAAAATGCTACCAGAAACATGCAAGGCCCCTGAAATCTAGGCTTAGAACTGGAACACCAACACTTTCACCTCATTCTATTAGACAAACCAAGACACGTTGCTTAGCCCAAATTCAAGAAGTAGGAACAAAGACCCCACTTGTTAATGGGAAGAGCTACAAAGTCACATTAGGAAGAGTGGGACAATTAAGGCCATTTTTGTAATAAAATCTAGCACAGACTGCAGAGGATATTTGGGATGTTCTGCTAAGAAGCTTTATATACATCGACCTACTTATTTTTTATCCTTATAGCCATATCTGCATAAAATTCATTAGCAAGTATATGGTGAATTGTACAAGTCTTGCTTTATTTCCATTCCAACTGTGTCCAAGAGTTGTGTGGCTCCTCTTGGATAATATACCAAATAGTCATTGAAGGGAATTGGGTGTTCCAGGCTGGTCTTAGTGGTTAATTTAATGCAGTGAGATTTTTGTCCCTCCACTGAGATTTTTGAAAGCCTGGGCCACATCTCTGGCTTCTCTTGACTGGTCTACTGAGTGGTGTAAAGAACTAGAAACTAGTGGTATAAAGAAACTAGAACTAGAACCATTTAAATACTCTACTATTAGCATTGGCTACATATTTGAACTTGGGTTTTAAAAGTGACCAATATCACCATAAGCCACAAGGGAAACAGGATGGTGGGAAAGAAACAAGCTGCTTGGGCCATCCCTATCTGAAGGGAAAGATGCATCCTGTCATTCCTCTGAGTCTCCTTAAAGAAAAAGCCTACTTTTGGTGCTATGTATCTGCCTGTGGTTGCCGCATACCTTGGCTCTCTGCAATCCAATTTTAATGACCTCATGTAGTGAGCTTGGTGCATCATGCCCCAGAACTGGAAGAGGGAAGAAGCATAGTAGACAGCCACCTCCTGCAGATGTCTGGAAATGAAAGCATCCTGAGTTGCTGGCAAGGCCCTAGAGGCCTGGCTGATCCCACAAGTATCAACTGGGCATGTAATTAGCACATTGTCACTTTACACCATTTGCAGAGGTACTTCAGGAAATTGGAAATGCTGAAGACGAGCAAGCCCTGGAGTGGAGTGGTGGTCCCATTAGATCCAATTCTGGTGTAGAAGCAGCCGCTAGGGCAAAAGACCTCTGCCATTGGGCAGCCAGGGTCCAGGAGGATCCAGGCTTCACTCCCTGTCCTGGACCCACTCCTCTTTCTGGGCCTGGCCCAGACCCTGCGACCTGGCCGCAGGCTGGTAAAAGACAACTTTGCTGAAACATGGGAAGGAGGAATAACAGGGAAGATAATGGGGCAGCAGGGGTAGTCCTGGGCATTTGGCAGCCTGACAATGAACTTGATGAGTTCAGACAAACCCAAGTGGCCCTGGTCTAGGAAGGGGAGTCAGAAACTTGAAGCACAATGCCAGTGTCTGTCAGGTTTGTTTTCTTTCTCCTCTCACACCATTGACACATTTGGGCCCAGCCGCTCAGTCCTACAAATACAATACCTTCCTTACTCTACTCCCTAAAGTCTTGAAATGGAATTGCCCAGTGATTGACTGAGGTCAGCTAAATAGGAAGAGATGGGGAAAGTTGTCCTTTTTTGTTCGACTTAGATATCACTGACAGGAACACATCATTGTATGAACTCTTACTACTAGACTACTAGGCAAAAATCAATTCCTAAATGCATCTTGTATATTGCACTTCCATGCCTCAGCCAGATCATCTCTCTGCCAGAATGCTCTCTCTTTTCCTGTCTGCTGGCTCAATTCTAAGTACTGTTTAAGTTCCATGACCCTCAGGAGGACTCTTAATTATTTTAGATTTGATAATCTCTCCATTCTCGGAATTTCATATGCCTTATTATCTTCATCTACACATGAAAAATGCGACTTAGTATTGCCACCTACCTTTCTTGTGTTTGGGTCTCACACTGCAGGTGAGTCTTACTTCCTGGAATCTCCAGTAGCACCAAGCCCGTGGCCTACCACACAGTAGACTCTTAGTAAGTATTCAGTGGTCATGGCACTTCAAATGTCATGATCTTCTCTGCAAATTCACTCTTAGTGCTTCCTGTGAACACTGATCATTCTTTGCTCAGCATCCTTCCACCATCTGAGTAGTACCTAGATTTCCAGTGGGGCTAATTACATCTCACCCATTATGTATCTTCTTGTTATCAGGTAATTCCAGATGCCTGTATTCTACAGTGGAATCTAAGAGTGCAAGACCCTTTCTCTCCTTGCCCACTTCTCAGACTACATCTTTGATGTATGGCCTAAGCTTAGCCAAGCGGCTTCTCTGTCTCAGGTCTCTGGAACCTGAAAGAAGGGTTGAAGGACAAAAGAATAATGACTGCAATAATGAATGCATTGCAGGGTAGTGGCAGAAGCATCCCACCCAGTTTGATCCTACTACACAAGAGCCTCTCTTTTTCCCATTTCCTGGCCCTTGGAGCTTTTAGTTATGGTACTTTCTCAAGTCTAGCTCTCCAGCCTCCTGACAGTCATGTCAGCTCACCAAGTCCTTCCAGTGAAGACTCTTCCAAAGTAGCAAAAGTGTCTGAATGCCTGTTTTTGTTTATGTTGCTTGAAACCATGGAATTATGATACACGCCTTATTTTGGATCCTATCAACACTCTCTTGGAGTATTGTAGTAGCCTTCTTACTGGGTTCCTTATCTTCAATTTCAATCTCCTCCAATAAGATGTCTATATTCTTTCCAGAGTGTTATATGTAAGATAAAAAGTTTAATGTAGATGCTGACTTATTCTTGCTTTTAAGATAAAATGCCAATGTCTAAGCATTTCTCATAATCTTGTGTTCTACGCATGTGGCCCAGAATTGGGCAGTGTGGTGCAGGGGAAATATCATGGCATTGGATCTTAGACATAGGCTTGAATCATGTTATGTCAGTCAATTTATTAAATCCTTTTCATTATTAGTTTTCTCGTGTGTAAAAGGGAGAAAATGCTATCTCCTGAGGTGGTTGTGAGGATGTGATAGACAATACACCTACAGCTCTTGCAGGATGACAGGTTCTGTTCTCAGGAGATATTAGTTCCTTTCCCTCCACCCTCCCTCCCTAATTGAGCTTGTTGATCCCTGATGGATCTTGACCAAACCTGGATGAGTGTGGAAGCTCTTAAGTTCACCTATGTTAGGAGCAGCATTAGAGTATTATTGGTGCTCTGATTGATGGAAGAAAAGCCATGCATGTCATTCCAGAGATAGAAGGGTCTAGAGGAAGAATCTGCCATGGCATATTAAAGCAAAAAGATTTTCATTTGTGGTATGTCAGAAACAGTTCTGATTATGCTTGTGGGAGAAAAGGATCCTTTATTATGATGTATTCAATATCTTAGTCCAGTGTTTAAAAAAAAACATCATTGCATTTCAGAGTCAGATGCCACATCTGTTTCTTGGTTCTTTGTCTATTCTAAGCAGGTAAAAAAAAATGGCAAGATGTGCCCTCTGTGTGGAATGTGCAAGCAAATGTCTCCACCAACAGCTATGTCCTCCAAACCTCATTTTCCGTGGTCTTTCTTAAAGTCTCCATATTTGAAATGGTCAATTTGTTACTGCTGCCAAAGACTGAAAGCAATGTGAGCTAATTACAGAGAGGGAGTTTGCCTAACAGAAGGGCTTTTCACTAGCAGCTGAAGGGGGCTGTTTCCCTTTTGCATTGGTGATAGCTTGATGGGATTCAAAAAGTACACAGTAGCCTTTAATAATTTCTAACTTGGGCTCACACGAGAAAGCACTTAATGAAGGGGGACTTAGATTGCAAGGCAGGATAGGAATATCTGTGTTGGACGATGTGCTAAGGCAGCTAAATGAGTATCATTTGGACAAAATGGGTGCGTAAATAGCAGAAAAGACTCACAGAAGCAGTATTCCTCTTTGAGATAATCAGAATTCCAAGTGTCAACTAAATAGGTGAAAGCAACTTGCATGGGAGTGATCTATTCAGACAATGAAGCTGCATATTACCCACATTGACATCAGCCAGTATGACATGGTATTGAGGGGAAAGGCAGAGGATGTGGAGCGGAGGAAGGTATTGTTACATCACGTGCAGCCAGGGAAGGTTTCTTTGTAGCAGCAATGTAAGGATTTGGTTTTTGTGTTTTCCTCTCAAGGTATTTTTTTTAAACCTCTAATCTGAGATCATGCCAGTTTACCCCAGGAATGGGATTTGTGTCTTCTTACTCTCTATGCCTCCCCTAATGGCTCCCCATTTAAAGAGGCCATAGCGCCCAGCTATGAAGTGCTCAGAGACCCAAGTTCCAACTCCAATGAGGCTCTTGTCTTACACCATCACAGCACCACATGCATGAAGGAGCCAGAACCTTTTTGGGGATTTGTCCTCAAGCTGGAAGCTGGTGGATCTCGGAGCCGAATGTCCTTATTTGTTGAGCAGAAGAGCAGGTAGGGTCACAGTCCACTGCCCTCAGAGGCCAGCAAACATTAGAGAGAGAGAGATTTCACATCACAGCACTTCAGTTTGGGCAGAGCTGTGGGCTAAAACAAAATGTCTCAGGTGAAAATAGTAGGCATGTTAATCGTGAAATGAAACTAGTCTTCCTCTCTCCTTGGGAGCAGGAGTTCCATTGTTTGGCCCCTTGTGACCTGAACCTGGCCCTGAGTTCCTTTGGAAGCCACTATTAACTGTGACTATTTAATGGTGGGAAGGTGATGACATGGATATCCCCACACTCAGCCAGAGCCTCAGAGGGGCATTCCGGAGGGAAACCGGATGGCTCCAATATGAACTCTTTGTCTGCTGACCTATCAGGGATGAGTGAATTGAGGCTTGACTCCTGGTTCAGGAATGACTCCTGTCATTCCTTTTCTCTACTGGACCTCGGGAAGGTTTCAAAGCCCCAAATCACTCAACGTTACTTCACAAAACGCAATGTAAATGCTTCTCTTTTCAATTGAAATGTTGAGAACCAGAAGGGGAGGTGACTACCTGTTTCTTTGGCTACTAGCCATTGTGAATGAAAGCAACATGAGCAAAAACAATATCAATAGCATTTCCTTTGAGTTTTTCCAGTCTGTGTTTCCCAGCACAGTCGTCTATATACCATAATGATGCTGTTGACCATTTGCAGGAGAGTTTTGGGGTGTTTGCCCCAGTGTGCATGCCAGTTCATCTGAAGTCTCTGTGTCATACATTTAACCCTTGCCGGTAACATACTCTTCAAAGTTCACTGGCCTGTTAGAGTGTCTAGTGTATGGTTGAGAAATTTAATTTTACCCTGTAGAGATTGGTGTTCCTTATCTTATTAAGAACAAAAGCATGATATAGTAGAAAGGAGGTGAGATTGAGCAGAGTACAAGGGTTTTGCAACCAGTTTGACTGCTTAGCTGTGGGGCTTGAGGACATCCTTGAGCTTCAGTTTTTTATGTAAAAAGGAAATAAAAACTCCTATTGCTCTCCATCACTGAGAGAGTCGGATGAAATAATGCATTAAAAGTGCTTTGTATGTTAAAAAGCCTGTACAAGTGTGATTGATAACCAACATCACTTCTAAACAACCTGAAGAATAGAGACATGCCAGAAGCAATCTTTTAAAGATGGATCTAAATTCCAAAGCAATCAAAAGTGACTCAGCCTTACCTTAACCTATTTCACATGACTTTCATTTTATTTGGACAGTTCTGAGGACTGAAATGGTTCATCATTAGAAGCTCATACAGAAAACTGAGGTGTTCTTGGGGCTGTGTGATAAAGTGACTGGGGTATAATTTCCTGACAGATTTCCTACTGTCTCCTGAATTAATATTTTTCTTGGCTTGCCTCTTCTACTGAAATCTCCGTGATTTCCTGTTATTGGGAGCCATGGAGACAGTTTTCTCTTCTGTAAAGTGGGATAATACCTTCTAAGGTTTTTGTAAGGTTCATAATGAGTTACTGTCAGTAAAGCTCTTCTGGTAAAACACTGCCCACGGTAGATATGTAATAATTGCTAGCTCTCACTATTATTGCTACTTTATTACATTTATTGTAATTATCACTGGTTGAATTGCAAACTGCAATGGTCACATTTCTCCCTTTGGCCAGCCATTGAGCAAATTAAGTTTCAACTACTTTCAGATAGATGAGTGAGATAACTAAGACAAACTGATATAATTTTAACTTATTTAACAGTAGGATTATTTATCTTCAAATGCTTTTTCTTTCCCTTTAGATTACTGAGAAATGCCAGCCCCGCCCCCTGCCCCCACCTTGTTAAAAGGTGGGAAAGCCCAGATGAAACAGTAGTAGGTTCATGGTTTTCTGCTTCCTGGCCACCTGGTCTGGGCAGGAGATTGCAATTCTTTAGAATGCACACTTTCCAAATTCAAATAGGGCTGTCCCTTCCTCTCTGGCACCAGCAGTGGGGCAGTGGATACTATGGTGAATCCTTTAGGACCCAAGCTAATTCTTGGTTTAGAAACTTTTGGTATAGAAATAATGATTATGGGAGGATAATGGCTAAAATGTTTGAAGCACTTCCCATTTGCCAGATGCTTCTCCAAACACTTGATAAACATTAACTCATCTAATCTTCACAAAACCTCTAGGAGGTAGGAAGATACATACTAAGATCATTTTCCAGAGAAGGAAACAGGCACACACAAGTTGTGCCACTCAGACAGCTGCTTGTGCCAGGATTAAAACACGAGTATCTTCACTCTTAAACCTTACCCTCTGAAGAAAGGGCTGAGTCAGCGAGGACTACAGTGCAGTTCTAGAACACTGCAATGTTAAGCAGGAAACACCCTCCTTCTGAAATGTGGCGGGTTCTAACTGTGCTGAGGTAAAGATAAACAGAGAAAGCCTTTAAATGTGAACCTGGACCTTCTCCCTGGAGTCTTTTGTTGACAGGGTACAGCTGTTTTGTGTACAAAGACAACCTGTATGGTGTGCGGCTGCCATCTTGTACCTCAGGCCATATGTCTGGGTTGTGTGGTCAAAATAACAGCAGATTAAAGTGCTTTCACATGAAGGTGTCTTTGCTCCCAGCCTGTGAATTAAGAATTCTTATTAGATAGATTTTCTTAAGTGAGGAAAGAATCTCAGAGGCTGAAGAGACTTGCCCTGTGGTTACACAGCTGTTAAGTGACATCCCTGGGTTTGACCCCCCATGTCAAGCTCCTAGCCCTGAAGGGCACAATTCCTAGTCAGCCCTGGGGGCCTGTGACCAGACTGAAAGAAGAAGCTTCCTCTCAGGTCAGATTTGTATTGACACTTTTTGTAGACAGAGAACAGGGAAGCGAGAGGGGAGTATACTGTCATGGCACAAAGATGTGTCACTAAAAGGTACCTTGAGGAAAGCACTGACCTTTGATGGCCCAAGACCAGCTTTTGATTCCCTCGCATATATATTAACTCTTCATTTGGCATTTCCTGATGGTTTTTTTTTTTTTTAGCTTTCTGTGTGAATGTCACTTCCTCAGGGAAGCCTGTCCTTACTGCCTCCCCCAGGTACATCGAGGTGTCCAACCCTGCATCCCTGTATCATTCCATCTTCTCACTTTCATAGCACCGATTCCTGCATTCACAAAATATCTCCTGAGCCCTCACGTGTCAGCTAATCGCTGGAAATATTTCATTAAAAAACTCGGAGTCCCCGTTCTTATGGAAGGGGATGAAGAAGTGACAGGAATGAAGCAGAGTAAAGGAGTTGGTGGTGACAGAATGGTCAGAGAAGGGCTGAGTGAATGAGAACGTGAGAGTATGGCAGGTGGTGGGGGCAGGGTTTCGCTAGTGCTGAAACAGCAAGCACATCTTTGGGGATGTTTCCTGATGCTATTGTTATTGTTTAACAAAGAGTAGGACCCTGGCAATGACACAAAGGTACCACAGAGGTGGGAACTTGCTCTCTTCCCTCTACTGTAGCCCTGATGCCTAGCATAGTCCTGGGCACGTGGATGGCCAGTAGTTGCTAAGTAAGTGGATGAATTAATCCAAGGGATAGGAAAATAAATACCAATTTCACTTGACGAGACAAAGCCCAGGGGCTGAGGCATTTCTGGGATTACCTAAGTAACTATGGACTGGATTTGAAGGCTCTTGTTTTCCTCTTCTTTCTTTTTTCCTTATTTTCCCTTTTCTTTCCTTTTCTTTTCAGGTTTTGCACAGATAGAATTTAAAATATTATCAGCAAATATTCTCTAAAGAGTCTTTTTTATAGTTTATTTATTTATTTTGAGAGCAAGCAGGCAAATGGAAGAAGGGGCAGAGAGAGTGATAGAGAGAGAATCCCAGGTAGGCTCCATATTGCCAGTGCAGAGCCCAACGTGGGGCTCGAACTCATAAACCATGAGCCGCGAGATCATGACCTGAGCTGAAATCTGACACTTAACCGACTGAGCCACCCAGGTGCCCTAAACTAAAGATGCTTCAAGTGTGTGTGATATGTCTGTAATGTGGCTCAAATTCATACATAAGAATCGATAAGTTACTTGTCTTTAAGGTTTTCTTGATTAGTATTCTTTGAAAATATATGAAACTTACAGAAAGTTTGTAAGCTTAATACCAAACCTTTTTTCCCCCTGTAAGCCATTTGAGAATGAATTGTTAACACGTTGTCCTAACATGTTTGCTTGCCATCTCACACACCTTGTCTGAGAGCTTTCGTGTGTATTTTCCACGAACAAAGACCATCTGCTCCATAACCACAAAGCGACCATTACAATCAGGCTCTGACACTGGCCTGAGGTGCCTGTGTGTGGAAGCCTCCCCTCACCCTGCTTGGCAAGTTCTAGTTCTCCTGATCATTCCCTGGAAAGGAGGCCTTGTCACCCTGCTCAGACTCTGACTCCCTGCTCTGGGCCACTCCACCGCAGCTGGCACTCCACTTTGCTTATCCTACCTAAAGATTTGACATCAAGACTGACATTCAGGGAAGGGAAGCAGCCAATCTTAAAAGTTTTAAAAAATAGTTTTTACTACGGTTGAATTGATGACGGCTACCATCGCGCATGTGGTTTCCTCAAATAGCCTGCACAAAGCATCCAGGAAGCCTCCTTCCATTGCGTGGCATCCCACCCCTGCTGGGGCCTCCCCACGCAGCTCACCTGTAAGCACCCACCCTCTTGCTCTGCCACTTGGCTCGCATCACTTTCTTAAAGAGCCAGATTGAGACTCATCTCTTACAAAGTCTTTCCCAATTCACCCCACACATCTCTGGTCCCGCTTTGTCCTGAGACGTTTTGTTTTGTTTTTTTCCAATTTATATTATATTACTTACTCATGTATAGTTTTGTTCCCTGGTTGTTCAAGAAATGTTTTCTTCCTTAGCTAGATTTGTTTACTTCCCATGTAACCCTACAAGAGCTGGGCATGTGAGATAGGCTTAGCCGATATTTGCCATTGTGATTAACATGCAATTATGTACTATGGGTCTCCACATCAATTGTCACAGGCCCTGTGCAAGGGAGAACTCGTGGGGATGTGGCCTTGAGCCTTATGTCTTCAATGCCTATCTTGACCTGGAAGCCTTTATTTTCTTATTTTGTCCATAGAATGATACAGTGCCATGCTACTTCTTGACTTAAAACTCCTCAAAGGCTTTTCAATGCCCATAGCAAAAGTCAAAGACCTTCTGGAATGATGTACAGTCTTCCATGTTCTTGATCTACATCTCATGCTACACCCTCACTCAAAATTCATGTCCTGCAAGTAATGCTTCATTGCTTGTCTTTGCTCTTATAGTGAAAGCCATTCTGTGCTTCTGAGATTTAGCGTGCTGTCTTCACAGCTGGGTCTACCTGCTCCCTCTTTTCTTGCCCGGTTAACATCTGCTCATTCTTCAAGATTCAGATCAGTCTCTTTCCTAGAACACCTTCCCAGAGCTTCTTGGCTCTGGGATATAAGGTATAAGTTCTTCTTTGTATTCATATAGTGTCCCATGTTTATTTCCATCATTGCCATTAATGCATTTCATTCATTTATTCACTCATTAAGCAACTTTACTTTTGAGCACCTACTGTGTGCTACCCATTGTCCTAGGTACTGGGAAGATTGCACTGATGAAACCAGATAGTGTCTTTTATGGAGGAGAGGTATGTTAGAAAATACTTACACAAATAAATTCTTAAATGACCAATGTGAAAAGTGCCATGAAATGGAAGCATGGAAAGCCCAAGCCTGACAAAGGGTGGCAAGGGGGCTTTTCATTGATGAGGTGACAAGTAAGCTGCACTGGGAGGGCCATCATGGACTTAACCAGATGAAGAGTGAAGAGAAAGAATGATCATCTAAATACTTGGTTTACACATTCGTCGCCTTGTTTAGGGTTTAAGTCATGTGAGGAGAGGTATTGGACATAATTCGTTACTATATCCCCAGAACCTAGTATGGTACCCAGAACACTTCAGTGTCCTACTGAACAAAGTTGCTGAATGATTACCCAAAGTGTGAGGTCTTGTGTGTGAGCACCAGAAAGCCTAACTGTTGGCAAGCCGGCCACAAGCCAGGAGGGACTCCCATCATGTCTTTACTTCCTGTAGCCCTCTTGGGTTTCCTTTATTCAAATTGTGGCTTTCTTTCTCCCTTCATACAACACTGGGTTTCTCAGAAGATCTTCCAAAACTCTTCCCACAATTACCGTGGGACAACAGTAAATAGTCTGCAATTTCCAAGGGCTCACTATCGTTTAGTCCTAAAAACGGCTGGATATTGACCTTTTGCCACTCAACTGTGGTGTGATGGAATCTGAGGGGCCCACGCTGTGTGTAAAGCACCTTGTAAATCTGGGTTGCAAGAAGCAGGCTGAAGTTAGTCTACTGCCTGCTCCTGACAGTGGTGAAAGGGAAGAGAAACCTCATGTTTCTCCAGGCCAGGTCTGATGCTCAGTCTAGGGGCATATCTGCCCAGGACAGTGAAACTCCCCAGTCCCATCCAGAGACGGTCCTATTATTCATATTATTCAGGAAGCAAAGGGAAGGGCATACAAGTCTGCCTGCCTCAGCTCAGAATCCATGTTATCTATTTATTTTTTACCTGCTTCTTAAACTCTTTGTAGTAGCAAAAATTGAATATTTCTCAGGACGGGCAAAAAAAAAAAAAAAAAAGTTTAAGGCCTTCAGTTCATCTTCTTAAGGTGAAATAATACTAAAGAGAAAAGAATATAGATGTCTCTTCTTTTATTACTAGTAAAGGGGAAATTTATCTTTAACACAATTAAAAGCCTAACAATTTAATATAAGAAAGTTCTTGCTTATTTGTATCCTATTTTCAGATCAAACGTAATCTGTAACTTTTGCTTGGTGCTCAAAGAAAATGTACAGCTTGTGGTTATCAACCTTGTCATAACTCTCTTTGTAGCCTTGAAGACACTTTCCCTCACAAAGCAAAGTCAAAATCATCCCCACTCTTTAAACATTTTATCCACCCCTATCTAGCCCTTTGATCTTACTCCCTAATCTAAAAAAAAAAAGTAGCTTAAAAAAGTAGGTTAAATTTCAAAACTGACCACACGTCAAGTGGAGAATAAGTCTCTGAAGTCCTGAGTAACTTTCTAAATTGTTCTTTCAGGCTGACAGGAAGCACTGTGTGTTGAAGCCGTGTACCAGTACAAACGCTTCTGGAAATATATACATGGTGGACAATAACCGTGTTCTTCCAATAGCATCTAATCTCAAATTCCTCTCTGTGGGAAGAAAAAAAGGCATAAGCCTTCCCATCTGGCAGAGGATGTATCAGTTTTATGTTGGAAGTCTTCTGTAGAAGGTGGATGGGTCACTCTAAAGTGATGGAACCACAATAAATATTCTAGGAACAAAATAATACTCACTCTTGAAAATAAGAGGTCGCCAATTTCTTGAGCTGCCTTCTATGGTTTCAGTGGTTTGGTTATTTGGATCTCCATTACTTCTCCATGTTGGATAGAGATACTAGAGACTCTCAGATCCATCAAATATTTCATGGTAGCAAAAGCAGAAATACAAAAGGTGTTGAAATTATTACGGCAGAACAGATTCAAGCTTTATTTAATTCATGTCAGCATGAAAATATTGTGACCAAAAAGGAAAAAAAAAGGATGGAGATGGACTTTGTTTTTGGAAAAGGAGCAAGAGTAGAATTCATTGCTTTGTGTGATGCAGAGACTTAGAACACATACTGCCACTACATGAGTCTATTTTGAATCTCTTACAAGGTTTGTCTACATAAGAGATTTAGTGTCATTAGTACTTTATTGAATTTAATCTTATTTTGATGTATCTTTCTGGATTTTTTTTTCACATTTCAAATGATTCAAGTAGGAGGCAGTGAACGCAAGTTTTCCACTTGGAGATTCTAGTTTTGTCACTGAGTGCCTGCATTCATAAACACAGTTCTGTTGGTTCATGGACTAGATTTCCGTGTCATTCACCTTTTCCAATAAAATGAGGTAAAACAAAACTATGCTAAGAACTCAAAATGGAATTGTTCATGTTAAAATGGAAACTCTCTGACTTAAAACACTTCAGGGGAAAAACAGACTTTGATCAGTGAACATGTCTCTGATTAATGGTCAGAGAGAATTCCATAACAGTTACATCCAAGCTCAGTCACACACAAGATAGGCTGCTGATGACCCTGCCCGTCCCTGCCTTCTCCATTCCTCGCCCCAGTCCCAATTCAAATGTACATTCCCCAGATAGAGTATACATACATACACACGATAAAACTTGTAAAGAAAACGCATGTCAGTTAAATGCCAGATTTTGATGTGAAAGGAAATAAACTGAATGCACCATGCATCTCTAAGATGGATTACTGTGATAGGGGAGGGGGTGAGCATATTGTTAAAAGTAAAAATGTCAAGAAAAAGCCATCATCAGCATGGGTTAGACCTACAATACTACAAATTTCAGAGGCAACTTGTCACCCCAGGTTTCAAGAAGTGTACATTGGTGGTAGCTTTAGTCTTATTAGACTAAATAAAACCTGGGGTCTGGGAATCATAGCATAAATGTATGATTGCTACCATGTAGCTATCTGCTCAGGAAATTAGGATCCTGATAAATTAAGAACCTAGCATGACTGAATTATGTTCATTCTTTATTATTATTATTATTATTATTATTATTACTTTGTTTTCAGGAATAGAATTTAGTGATTCATCACTTACATATGACACCCAGTGCTCATCGAGGCAAGTGCCCTCCTTAATGTCCTTTGCCCATTTAGCCCAACCCCCCACCAAGACCCCTCCAGCAACCCTTGGTTTGTTCGCTGTATTGAGGAGGCTTTTATGTCTCGTCTCCCTCTCTGTTTTTATATTATTTTTGCTTCCCTTACTTATGGTCATTTGTTTTGTATCTTAAATTCCACATATGAGTGAAGTCATATATTTGTCTCTCTGACTTATTTCACTTAGCATAATACACTCTAGTTCCATCCACGTTGTTGTAAATGGCAAGATTTCATTCTTTTTGATCGCCGAGTAATATTCCATCACACACACACACACACACACACACACACACACACCCACACCACATCTTCTTTATGCATTCATCAGTTGATGGGCATTTGGGAATTCTGCTCATTCTTAAATTACATTGTTCCTTTCCTCTATGGAGATTGTTCTCCTGTGTAGAATTCTGCAAATGCCACCTATCCCATGTGGGACAATGAAAAGACACTGTAAATTCCAAAGTGTTGGTGTGGATATCAGAGGCTATCACTAGCATCCTATTTTTAATAACTCAGCTCTCTTAAAGAAGATATGTCTGTGACTGGAACATGTCTGGAACTGGTATTTATCCTCTGGTGTTGTATCTTAGCAATTCCCATTTTGTGACCTCATGATCCTTGTGGCCAGAGGTGTGGATTTATAAGATCAGAGGTGAGGGAATTCTCCCAGACACTCAGTCTGTGGTTACCAACCATTGGTTCACTAATGGAATGGCCTGTAAAAGTGATCCTGAACTTAAAGGCTCTGTTTGGGAGAGGGCATCCCCCAGGTCTCAGTGTGGCAGGTCACAGTGAGATTGCTCAGAGAGAAGACTGAGGTTTCACTCTATTGTCTTATGTGCTAATTAAATAATAACCATTTGGTGGGTTAAGAAAGTAGTAGAGCAAGATAAAGTGTGGTCCTCTGGGTTACTTTTCCATATAGATTTGTCTGCTTTTTCTGGCCATGGACTTATTCTTTTTTTTAATTGGCTTATTTATGAGGTTTTAAAATTAATTGTTACTAATTATCCCCCCAAAAAATCCATTTTATTGGAAGAAATCTATATAAGCCAGCAGCAGAGGGAAATGAGAATGATCTGCTTCCTCGTGTCTTCCCCACAGGACTGGTGATATATCTTTATTTCCTTGTTTTGTTTTTAAATAATAGCAAGAATCATTAAGTGGCTGGATTTCAAAAGAATTAGCACAGCCCTGGCAGAGGGCAATACATATTTGGAGATCTCCTCTACGTCACGAAACATTTCCTGCTAAATTAGATTCAATTGACTTGGATAAAAACAAGTTCACAGGGCTTGAGAATTTGGCTGGGAAGCTATAAACAATGGGAAGCACCAAGTGGAATCTGTGTTTCCAAACTTGGGGGTTTGGCTTATGTGGCGCCAGTGGGGTGAGGGAAGGGTCATGTCCATTTAAAGGAATCACGGAGGTTCTGGAAAAGGCTGCTGGTGTCACTAACTAATTTCATTACAAGCAGGAACCTGTGCCAGCACCAGCTAATGCCATCATGTAGAGAGGGGCCGGGGAACACTGGATGCCAAGGAGGTGCTCAGAGGGGGTTTGGGTCCCAGCTTGGGCTCCTTTCCATGAGGCAGACACCCACATTGGTGGATAGAGCCTGCTGGAGGAGTGCCAAGGGAAAACGAGGCAAGTGGGCAGCCATTTTTAATAGCATTAAAAAGAGCCAATGAGCCCAAGAGCCAAGTTTAGTGACATTATTACATAAAATAGACCAAATTGGGGAATTTCTTCCCTAAAGAATATGTGCAGCATTTTTGTCATAATTATGGGATGGCACCAGAGGACAGAGTTTGTGGATGATACATCAAAAAAAAAAAAAAAAAAGAGGAAGAAGAAAAGAAAAGAAAAGAAAAGAAGTTATCATTGAAAAACAAAAGCCTACATCCCCAAATTGAATATCATTCTGCTTTATTCTTAAATGCTGTAGCAAGTGTATACAGAATCTAGGGTCATGTTAATTCACAATTAAGTGATAAAAGGAAAGCAGTAGAAAACTAATTGAATGCTCTAGACAGTTTTGATAAATGAAAAATAAGGATGGTTTCAAAAAGGACTATTCTCCATAGGGTCTAACGTAGAGCCTCACATAAAACAGGCATCAACATATCACTGCATGTGGTCAGTGTCCAGTAAATACTTTCTGACTAATAACTGAATGGATAACAGGCATCAGTTTGGGGGAAGATCTCTCTTTAGATGGTTTTCTTCCTCCTCTAAAGGGAAATTATGAACAAGAGGAATGCAAAATGACAGATATAGGTTAGTTCATTCATTCATTCAACACATATTTATTCAGCACTGACTGTATATGTGGCACTATTCTAGGCACTGGGGATAAAGAGATGAACATCATATTCTGTGAGGTTAGGATAAAAAGTCCCTAACCTCATAGAATACGTACTCTAGTGAGAAAGACAAGTCATACTAACAAGGACAACAAGCACGTATCCAACATACATCTGCTAACTTTAAGGGTTGGAAGATAAATAACACTGAGAAGGAAATAATGAGTGATTAGTGTGGGGTGGCACTTTCATGGGGTGAACAGGGAAGGTGTTGATCATTTGGAGTCAGGATCAGGAGGTGATATTTGAGGAAAAAATCATAATGAGGAAGTGACCATGGAGGGATGTGGGGAAACTGTTCCCAGCAAAGGAAAGAGCAAGGCACAGGTCAAGTGGCAGGACTGTGCTTGGTGTGCTCTCTGACCTGCAAGAACTCCAGGGTCACTGAGTGAGGTACAGGAGAGAGGTAGGGAGGAAATGAAGTGGGTGAGATAGGCACAGGCCAGTCGCACATGGGCAGGGCTGGCTACACAGTTTAGGAGGGCCCAGTGCAAAGTGAAAATGCTGGGCTCTTGGTCCAAAAAGCAATTAAAAAAAAAACTTTGTAAACACTAAAATATAAACCTTTTCCCTTTCTTTCATGACCTGTCTCTCACTACCTCATGGTGATTTTATTTGCTCTTTATATCCCACTCCCTTGGGCATAGGGATACTCAGAGGTAGTGCAGACCCTCATGGGTGCTGGGGGTCCTGCCCAAGGTCCCCTGGCTGCAGGGTTCTTCCTCCAGCCAGCCATTTGGACTACCAATATGCCCTATCCTGGGAAGTCAGTCTCTTCTTCCCATGGGCCCTTCCCACCCCAGCCACTTCATGGTGGATAGGTGGTCCCCAAAAGATTGCAGCTGATGTTTTGGGACATGCTCTGTACCTGGATTAGGTATGAGATTCTTGCCCCATTGCCCACCACCTCAACAACTAGCTATCAAAGTGCTGTGGATGCTAGCCTAGTCAGGTCCTTGCTGAGGCATTCAAGGACCTTGGCAGAATGTGGAATCTCACTGTTGACCCTGTCACCTGACCTGGTCATCACGCCAGCTGCAAGGCATCAGCTTCCATGTGCCAGGGACAGGAGAAGAAGGCTGGTGTGGCCTGGGACACCAGGGGGTAGGGGGTGGGTAGCCAAAACCAATTCTGGGGAGGCAGGGGAGTGATGGGTGACAGGACTGTCAATGAACTGAGGCTCCCAGCCCTGAGCATGTTGTTCTGATGTCCCTCTAGACTTCATTACAAAACATATAGGATAAAATTATTAAGATATCAAGGCATCAGCTGCAGAGCATTAAACTCCAAGTGCAGAACCTTGGTAAAGCCATGGTAAAGACTCTGACCTTTATTCTGAACAAGACAGACCAGCTGGGAATGGGTGTTTGGGGCAGTAGCAGAGGAAATGACCCTAATGTTTTAAAGACATTGTTCCAGCAGCTCTGTCAAGGAAGAAAAGCATAGAGGGAAACCAGGGAGGACAGGAGATGAGGGATAGCTTGATTCAGCAGTATTGCTGGAGGGAGTGAGTCGTCATGTTTCAGATGCATTTTGTAAGAAGAGCGGCTTTTAAGTTAGTTTTAACAAAAATATTTTGGATAAACTGTTAGACACAAGAAAGTGTTTATTGTAGACCTGAGGCCAGGAACCATTGATAAACACTTCCATATGTGCCATCATGGTGGAACATGAGCAAATCTCTCCAGAATTTAAAACCCTAGAAAATAATGTTAGGGTATAACACTACACACATAATGTGTAGGCCACATTATACCTGAAAATAAGTTTAAAAATAAGTACAGGACCTGACAGATCGGGGTCCACTGAATGTGTGGTTGGCCTCTTGGACCACCTCAAACATTTCTTTCCAGTTATTTAAATTTTTTTTTTAACGTTTATTTATTTCTGAGACAGAGAGAGACAGAGCATGAATGGGGGGAGAGGGCCAGAGAGAGAGGGAGACACAGAATTGGAAGCAGGCTCCAGGCTCTGAGCCATCAGCCCAGAGCCCGACGCGGGGCTCGAACTCACGGACCGTGAGATCGTGACCTGAGCTGAAGTCGGACGCCCAACCGACTGAGCCACCCAGGCGCCCCACTTTCCAGTTATTTTAAAAAGCAAATTTAGAATATTTTCATTAAGAAACATTTTATGGAATAAGTGACCATAAGCACTAAGATCACAGGTTATCTCTAAAGTGCTATTTCAGAATGAAAGTAACAAGTGAATTTTTAAAAAGAAAAATATCCTAAAATATCCTAATCCCAGTTCCAGAGCTCAGGGAGAAAGAGCTTTGGTGGATGTTAACCAGGACAAGAAGTACCCAGTTCTTCAACCTTATGCCATGATCTCTGACATCTTAGGCAGGAAACATACTCATTGTTTGGGTCTGGTGCCTCCCTAGCCTGAAGTCCCAGCTCCATCCCCGCTGTGTCTGTGAGCCCTGGTGGAGATGCTGGTCTTTGTCAGCAAAGATACCACTCCAGAGTGCTGAGCCCATGCCTCTGCCAGCCCCTACCTTCTCCCTGGAGGAGGCCTCTCTTCTTCCTGGCGGGACCTCTTTGTAGGATGTCCTCCTTTACATCTCATGACTGCCTCAAGCTGAAAGTGACCAGCTGGGCAGGCAAGGTGCCATATTCTGGGAAATGACAGTAATCGACTCAAATTTTTGAAGGTACTTTCACAAACATTACGTAATTCCCATTCCCATTTCCCATTAATGTGAACTATCTTGACATAATGGGCTACCTTGGTCATCTTTGTTTTGGAGAGGAAGATGAAGGTGAATATTAGAGAAAGACTATGTTGCCTTTTAAAATCTCATATGGCCAAAGTTACTATATGATATTTAATAATAAAAGAGTCAAATTTCAAAAAAATGGGGGAAGGAGTACTACCATTGATAGTTTATATGGCTCAGTTTATTCACCTAAAAAAATAAGAATTATAGAATAAAAAATATATTCTTCATTCCCAAGTCAAAGATGCTACTGAGATATAAATCATGCATTGTGATGGCAGGAGACAGTTTTCACTGTTTCTTCTCTTTATAAGAGAATGTTTTAGATGGTCCAAGAGGCCAACCACACATTCTGTGGACTCAGATATGTCAGGTCTTGTATTTGTCATTTTAAAACTTCTCTTTAGGGGGTACAATGTAGCCTGCAAAGGTACTATATATTAAATGTGAAATCCTAGGTTATATACTTCGGGTATTTTCAAAACATGACATTACTGGACTGATACTTCTTTTCCTGGTAATAGAATAATGAGTGTCAGACTTATGTGGATCCTGAGAAACTTAACAGAAACCCATGGGGGAGGGGAAGGAAAAAAAAAAAGAGGTTAGAGTGGGAGAGAGCCAAAGCATAAGAGACTGTTAAAAACTGAGAACAAACTGAGGGTTGATGGGGGGTGGGAGGGAGGGGAGGGTGGGGGATGGCTATTGAGGAGGGCACCTTTTTGGATGAGCACTGGGTGTTGTATGGAAACCAATTTGACAATAAATTTCATATATTGGAAAAAAAAAGCATAATGAGTGTCAGAGCAGTTTCAATATACTAACTTCTTTTCCTTGTGATTCCCTGAATGAAAGGCATTGTGGGAAACACCTGTGGTCTGTGGCCACAGTCAGAACCATACAAGGTTGTGTATTGTCTGAGTATGTGGATAGATCCAAACTCATGACTTGCCCTGTCAGTCTACAATGTCAGAGACATGGTTTTTATCACAGCCTGGTACCTTTCTATTGAGCTCAGATGACTTTCCATGGCAAAAGAGCTGTGTCATTAACTGCTAGAGTGTTGCTGGGGTGTTTACATGTTATTAACATCTTGACAAATATGAAAAAAAAGGATTGAAACATTTTATATTTTTTAAAGGATTTATCCATTAGTTATTTCAGTGGAGAAAATATATATCTGAAAATATATCTGAAAATAAACATTGTGACTTGTGGTGTTAATTACACAAAACTTCTTGCATCAGAAGATAGATTTTTAATCGCCAAATATGAAAGGCTGAGAGGGGATTTTGACAATTCCATCTTTCTCAATATGTGTTATGTTGATATCAGAATAAGATGTCATTGGCTACTGAAGAACAGTCTCTTAGGAGGTAGAATACCACTTCTGTGAAGGCATAAAGAAATTACAGAAGATGTTAATCAAATGCAAAATTCTAGAGGTGTTCCCTGTCCTCTTCTTTGCAAGTAGGAGGCTTGAGGATCATTTCAGAGCCTCTTTGCCTTGATTCCTCCAGCCTCTTACTGCAGCCAGACTATACTGGTTGGGTACAGGGGAACTGTAGGACCTTGTTCACTCTTCCAGGACCCAACCAGGAAACTAACACAGGCCCTTTCTGCATGTGGGTTTTGGAACCAGTGTTGCCTTGGGGAAAGTGGAAGTGTGAAGAAGGCTCTTTTCTCTAGGGACAGACTTGTGTCCAAGCACTGCCCCTTCCTCTCTTTTCTTCCTCCTTCCTCTTAGGAATCATTAATTAAGTCTAGGACAAGAAATAGAGCTCTTGCATTATTCCAGCTTCTTTATAAACGTATTTGCTCTGTGCTCTATGCTGAGGATTTCAAAACTTATTTTGAAACTTAAAAGCTGAAAGTTGACCCTTTTATTCTACTTCTGACACCTTACTGCCATAGCCAACATCTAAAACATGAGTGAAAATGATGTGGCAAAAAGAAAACACAGAGAAAGAAGAACATATCAGAAAGAGGGTAAGGTTACCCTGTTAGGTATACAACATGTTCATGCACTTCTAGAAGGCAGTGCACTACAGAATATGTTAACACAACTTGTACCTGTGCAGCTAATTACTCATAGCATTATTTCTGTCCACAAGGTATGATTTTATGTGATTACAGATGAGAGAGACTTTTATGTGATTACAAGACTCAGAGAGACTTTAGGGTTTATCTAGTCCACACTGTTTTTTCTTTTCTTTTTCAACAGAGAAGTGAAGAATATCGAGGTCAAGTAGCTTGCTCATGGTCACACACATATTTAGAGGCAGACTCCACAGTAGAACCCAGGTCCCTACATTTCTACTAGTGAACTCTTTCATAAAATAGTGCAATTGGGTCGTCCAGTGCTTCAGCATCTCCCCTCATAAGTTTCTTCCCTGAGAGGGTCTCTAAGGCAAAAGCAAACTGAGATGAAACAAAGAATTCACTATATGAGGAAAGGTTCTCCACATTCATGGGATGGCCTTAGTTAAAGAGTGTTTAGGAAAGAGAAAGCCATTGATTTGGATCAGCTGGAAGATGCTGTAAAAAGACCATCCAGGTAAAACAATAGGATAGGGAGAATTTGAGCTGCTCTGAGGATCTAGTAAAAGCTATACAAATCCTTCCTCAGACAAATGTACATTTGCACAAAATTTTGCAAAAGCATTTAGGTGGTTTTCAGATCCCCTAAGACCAAATCCCTGAATAAAGTTTAAGAACACTGTTAGACACAAGACCGTGTTTGGAGGTAGCAGGTAATACCTGGGCAAACACTTTCCCCAGAGAACTACCCTGGGAGTTGTAGGAACAGAAGTAGAAAGGGCTTGGTCCAAGGGTCAGCTCTGAGGGTGGGGAGTGACACCTTTTGGATTTTAAATATCTTAGGAGTGTGAGCTTTGACAGAAAACTGCACTCACTTCTCAATCAAAGTCACCTTGGAGGGGGCAGAGCTAATCAGCCTGTTGAGAGCAAGGCTAATAAGGGCTGAAATAGAGCGAGGGCTGTGCAATTGAACAAAGACAATCTTGTTGGCTCCTGGGCTCTATATGAGCTAATGAGCCTCTTGGGAAGGTGTGCTTTTGGGAGAAGAGAGCTGTAATTCTCTTAACTTGGCAGAAAAGGAGGAGAAACTGCGGATTTCCAAATTCTCTGGTCCTTGGAGACTTTATCCAGTAGCAGCAACAACAATAAAAACATTCAATTAAGAAGCTGCATCTTGGAATTTGTATTTCTCATTACTTTGACTCCCTTAACAGAGGGGAAGGAGCCTGGGGTGGGGGATAGGGGACAGTCTCATTCACTATGTAATCAGTAAATATTTATTCAGCATCTTTGACATAACAAACACCATGCTATATGTTGGGAATAAATGGTAAAATGATGGACATGGTCCCTGAATTTATGAAGTATAAATTCTAGTAAGAGATGTTGACAAGTGAACTCACCATTAGTGTGATACAGGGTGGTGGTACAGAGGAACCCCATGGGGAGGCATTCCTGATCATTTGTGGAGATGCTTCCTGGAGGAAATGGAGACTTGAAGGATGGGTTGAAGTTAACCAGTAGAAGAGGGAAAACCAGAGTGTTCCAGGTGGAGGTGAGTGCCCATGTGACAGTGCTGGTGTTTCAAAGGAATAGAGTGAAGGGGAGGGTGAGGGAGAAACTGAATGATACGAGATATCAACCACAGAGAGGTCCTGGACCACAGGATGAGATTTTGTAGGATATTCTAAGAGGGTAAAACTTAAACCCTAACAAGAACAAGGAAGACTGAAGGGCTTTATGGGGATAGGGGAGCATGGAAGATGTGATTCTGGGCTCTTTTTTCTCTTGTGTCATTCATTAACAACTCCCACCCCCCAAAAAATTCCCCCGAGAAGAGAATCATCTGATTGCTGAGATAGAGAAGAGGCTCTGAATACATGTGGCTCAGCCTCTTGCAGTCCTCTCTATTGAGTGCCACCTCTTATTAGGATCCCACTGTTCTGCATTTGGAGCTGACTCAGCTATATTCTGCCTCTGTAGTGGGGAGACCTGTGCTTCACACTAGATCCTGTTTACAGGAGGCTCATTAAGTTTCATGTCTGCCTGTAGGTCAAGCTGCATTTTCAAATTCAGCTATTCCAGTAATAAAGCTGATATTTTAGTTTCCATCCTTCTGATTCCTGTTTCTACCTCTCGTTTGGTTTTGAACTCAAGAGGGAAAGGAAAAATGTTATCACATAACCCCTGAAAACCTTATGAGTGATACAATCACTCACCTTTCCTTATCTACATTTGGATTGATGTTTTTTTTTCTTTCTGTCTTGTCTTTGCTGAAGTCTAGTTGTAGTGGAAAACTCACACTTATTTATCCAATTCATTTATTAACCTATGAGAAGGCAGTCTACATAGTGGGAGGAACCTAGACAGGGAAGCTGCTTGCGACTTCTTTTTCTTCCACATACATTGGCTACCGTTTAATTTCCATCCTTTCTCTGAGGAAAGAAATGAGAATTGGGTAGCTTAGAGATAGAAACTTGATGCTGTGACTTTATGCCATTATCCACAGCACTTAAGAGTGATGGGGAGACTGGACAATGGGAGGAGATAGGAGGATAAAGGGAGAGAGCTTTCTTATTCTCCTATGTAATCTAGTGTCTGGGGAATTCATTTTAGGATATTAACCTCATTTCTGTCTCCTTCTTATTTTTCTAGCCTTATTTTCCCCTTCTTTTATTTTCTTAGTTGCTTTAAATTTATTTTATATTATTTTATTGTATGCATTTGTATAAATTTCCTAAATCATTTTGGCAAAAAAGTAGGAGATAGAGATAGATAAACAAGCTCCTCCCCAAATATTCACTTCCATTAAGATATGCTTGGCTGTGCAATCTGCTTTGACAAGGAGAGTTTATAATTTAGAAACACTCAGGTTCATGCAATCCGTGGACACACAGCAAAGTCCAATAAAAGTGATTTTTAGAAATTAAAAAAAAATTTTTTTTAACGTTTATTTTTGAGACAGAGACAGAGCATGAATGGGGGAGGGTCAGAGAGAGGGAGACACAGAATCTGAAACAGGCTCCAGGCTCTGAGCTGTCAGCACAGAGCCTGACGTGGGACTTTAACTCACAGTCCGCGAGATCATGACCTGAGCCAAAGTCGGCCGCTTAACCAAATGAGCCACCCAGGTGCTCCAAAAGTGATTTTTAAAAGTTATTTGTATCATTGCTGTCCTCTACTAATGGTTACTTTTCAGATATTTTTATTTCAAATTTATATTTAAATTAATTCAATAATGTTAACAGTTAATCTGTCCCTGGAACATGTCCAGAGACCAGCCTCCACTAATCATTGAGTCTCAAGGTTCAACCCAATTGGTATTATATTCCTAAATGTCTTTGGGCAAAGTGTAAACACTCATTGTTAATTGTCTCAGTGCTTCACTAAAGTGTTTCTCTAGACTTTGAAGGATAATACTGGGTAATCCCATTTTGGTTGGGGGGATGGTGGAACAAACATCATTCTGAGCGTTTGACTGTTGCCAATATCACTTGCCAAAGTAGTCTGAGAAAGAATTATGAAATTATGGTGGTGGTGCTGGTGACAGCTCAGATTTCTACAGTTCTTCAAAGGCATCATCTAAGCCACATATAAAAGTCATTCAATCCCACAGTGATAAATTTTTGAAGCCTATCCCTACGTGTTCTAACAAGTATTTTGTGACTTCACTGTCGGTAAGCTTCTCTTTGGTGACTGCTGTGTAAGGTACTAACCATGTCTTCTCTCAGAGTTCTGACCCTGGTTCCAGTTCCTTCATAGAGTTTTTAGGAGGAAGGAAATTCATAGCCTGACCATATGGTCTAATATTTAACTTTACTGCTTCTCCAGTCCACTGATCCCATCTTATCTATGACTGCCTCTTTTAGTGCCAAATTAATAGTTTCATGTCTGCAAATATTTTAGTCAACACTTTTTAACTTTCTCAGTGTATTTTCCTTATAGTCCAGAACATACCAAAACATATAAGCATTCTATTCCTTGGTCATTGCCATGTTTCCATCTCTATTCTTGTTTACTTTTCTACTATTGCCTATAAGTGTGCGTGTGTGTGTGTGTATGTGTGTGCGTGGCACATATTCACGTGCATCTGCTGAGCTGGCAGACTGGCAGGTCCAGTGTGTATCGGGAAGAAGAAAATACCACTTGGTAATAACAGATTTGGTAGGAAAACTTTCTCTTCTTTAAGAGTAAAATGGAGGAGTTGCAATCCATATTAAAAGAGTGGTGCATATAATTATCATCCCAGCTGTAAATAAAAATACCGCACTGTGGTTAGAAAAGGAGTCTTATAGCCCTGGGCCTCTGAAAGAAACAACCCAATGGTATCAGACGCCCTTTTTCTTCAAAGACAACTGTCCAGGGGCCACAGAAACAAGCAAGACAGTGATTTTCCTATTAGACTGTCACCCAGAAGTAGGGGGATTTCATCCAGAAGCAGAAACATCCAGAAGTGATATACTCTATGACCTTTCCTACTTCCTTTCAGCCAGTGCTATATTGGGCTTTTCCTGAAACTGCTCTAAGCATGACTGTTGATCATGATTGCATCTCTTCCTAGCTTCACTTCTCATAATCCCACAGGGATATGATGGTGCTGGCACCCAGTCTTCCATATCAGGTGTACAAACTGTCCTCTGGCTCTCTGTGCCCACCCTTACCACAATACCAGTTCCCATGAGTCATAGAATTCTATAGGCAAAGAAACAATGTGTATAACTAGCTGGTTGTCTTTACAAATTAATTCAAAACAATTATGACTAGATAAAGGAATACATAAAGGAAACATAATAGTCAAAAATATTATGACCATAGTTCTGGGAGCTATGCTGGATGCTGGCGAGATCATATGGGGAGAAGAAGCTCCTTCCTGCAAGAAAGCCATTCATTCATTTATTGATTGATTCAAGCATTCAGTACAAATATTTTTGTTTGCTTACCAAGCACTAGACAGTGTTCTAAGTGCTGAAAAATACAACAGTAAACAAAACTGAAAAGTGTGGTATCCTCAGTGAGGAAAGAGAGAAAATAAATACCAAATAAGTAGAATATATTAGGTTGTAATAATCTTTCTTTTTTTTTTTTTTACTGTTTGTTTATTTTTGAGAGAGAGAGAGAGAGAGAGAGAGAGAGAGAGAGAGAGAGAGAGAAAGAGTGAGCAGGGGAGGGGCAGAGAGAGGGAGACGGAATCCGAAACAGGCTCCAGGCTCTGAGCTGTCAGCACAGAGCCCGACACAGGGCTCGAACTCACCAGCTGTGAGATCATGACCTGAGCCAAAGTTGAATGCTTAACCGACTGAGCCACCCAGGTGCCCCCCTGTAATAATCTTTCTGATGGGTGGACCTGCATAGACCATGTAGTCCCTGATTATCAAATCAAACACCAATCTGTATGTTGCTGTGAAGGTATTTGGTAGATACAATTAAAGTCCACAATCTGTTGACTTTAAGAGAGATTATCTATGGGATAATTCTAGAGAATCTGGGTGGGCCTGATTCAGTTAGCTGAAATACCTTAAGAGAAGGGCTGAGGCTCCCTTGAGAGAAGGAATCAATGTGGATCGTGGCTTCAGCTCACGTCCTTCCCATCAGCCTGTCCTATGGATATTGGATTTATTTGGGCAGCTCCAAGATTGCATAAGCCAATTCCTTGCAGTAAACCTGTTCATATTATCTTCTACTGCTTCTGTTTCTCTGGCTGAAAACTGACTGATACAGCTCTGTAAAGAAAAAGCAAGAAAGGGGGACAAGACTGTCTGGGGACATGGATATATACACGATTAACATGGAATTTATACCTACTGTCATAGGATTATAGACAAAGTGCTAGAGTAGTGCAGTAGAAGTAGTGATTATTTTACTAGTACAAAAAATTACATTTTGGAGAAAGGAATGGAGCTCAAATACTATAGGTTAGTAAACAGGTTGCTTTTTCTGAAACTTCCTCAACTTTTCAATGTGTAAAATAATAAATCCAACTTCATATGATTAGTAAGCAAATGAGGTAAGACTATCATATATAAAGCACCTAGCACCATGCCTGGCACATAATAAAATCTATTTGATTTGTTTTCTTAATGTCCTCCTAATACCAACAAACATACCTGATTTGTGAAATATCATGACAACTCAACATTATCTTGACATCCACACACCTGTGGCCAACCCATACCTGAGGCAGACAGGTACCAAAGCCTACTCAATGGGATTCAGTAGGATAATGCTGCTTGATGAGTCTGAGAAGACACTGAACTGGGAATTACATATGGATGGAGAAGAATTAGACTTGTCTGCGTAACAGACCATGCCATTCTTTCCTATTATCTTGGAACATTTCCCAACTCCCTATTCAGTCTTCAGACAAATATCTTGCACACTCAAGCTGTTCTTTAAAAATCTTCAAAATAATCAAAATGATGCATCAATGAATGAGTTCTACTCTTCTAAGGTTTCAACTAAGATATTGTGCATGGCTTCTCATTGTGAAAGAACTTCTGACAGCTGACAGGGAGAAAGAGATGAAGAGGAATGTTCTGTAGAATATACTTTAAACTGTAGTTTCTAGGTAAAGGAAATTACTATCTGTCATTTTTGTACACATTTGGCAGTGGTAAAAAGCATAGGAGAGCATTATTCTGCTTGAAATAGTCCACATTATTATGTACACTCCTCCTTTCTCTGGTTAACTCAACAGGAAAACATATTTCTAGGGTTGTTTTTCTCCTGAGTAAGGCAGTTCAGTACCCATCCCTGTAGTTCATTTGGAATAGGATGAGCTCCCACTTTCCATGGGTGTATGAGATGGTGTCTTAAATAAAATAAAAAGTGTACCTAAAAATAAAAAGAGGCATCTGAGGCAAAAGTTGCTCCTTCCTGTTCAGCACTATCATTGAATGGCAAGGGGTTACATTCCCGTAACTTCTTAAAGTAAAAAAAAAAGGCTAGAATAAATCTTCAAGAATTCATTCACCCCACAAATATTTTTTTTCAGTGCCCATTGTGTGCTGACCATAAGACTAGGTAGTAAGGACACATGAGTGAACAAGTCAGGCAAGTTCCTGTTTTCATGTGGGTTACTTTTCTAGTGGGAGATTTAAATGGAACGGATAGCATTTCTTGAGAACTTGCTGTATGCAACTTCTCTGTCTAGGTAATCAAATATCGAACCAAGGCAGTTGAACAAAGGGCAACTAGTGGTGTCCCTGAAGATGGGAAGAGGGTCAGAATGAGGAGCCTGGATGCAAGGGGAAACAGGGGACACTGTAGTCCAATTGGTGGTGTCAGTAGAGGTCTTGGCAGATGTGACCCTGAGTCCCAGCTGGACTGTGGTTCACAGTGAAAAGAGGTAGGTGAGAGCAAGTCTTTGAGGAGTTTGGATATAAAATTAAGGAGTTTGGATAGAATATTAATATCAGTCTTGGGGAAGGAAGACCCAGGTATTTGTGCCAGGTGCCTAAGGGGTGGGACAGATAATTAGAACTGTGTTAGTAAATACAGTACCTTGTGCTTAGTAAGAGCCTAATACATATTTGCTGAAATAATAAAAGAACAGAACAAAATTTGGAACACATGTGATGGATATTCACTACAAAACCCTTGAACCTGAGTTCTGACTCCCCTGGGTCAAGATTCCAGCCAGGATTTTGTAGAGACCTGTGCTCTGAAGTAGAAGTCAACTAACCTCACTGTGGAGACTGATAGTTTATAGGCAGGCTAGTTTTGACTGGTGTGATGTCTGGTCTGCTCTTTGGTTTAAAAGGCATCATTACTGCTACCCCATCCAGATATACCTCAGTACTGGTGGTATTGAACAGATGGAAGGGGGGTCTGGACTGCAGCAGCTGTTTTCAGTACCATTGGCTGTTCCTGCTTTCACATTATGATACAAACCTAGATGAACTGGAGAATATTTAGAGAAGATTTGGGAGCAAAGCTAGGGTCTAATAAAGCCTAACTGAGCTCCTAATTGACTAATTTTGCTAATTGAGTCAACTTCTCCTTACCAAATGGCTGTGTCTAGGTTATTTTCCTAGCCCATCACTGGGAAATCTATTCAACTTTGAGTCAGGGACAAAAATACACACACACACACACAGACACACACACACTCACACACAACACACATAAACACACATTATATCTATATTTAGTTTTATCAGGTTAATGTGGTGCTGACTCTAGAGAGAATAGGAAGGGCATGGTGGGTACCCAATAGCAAAGGTGAGCTCTGAAGCCAGCACAGAGACTATAATTTCTGCCATTATTTACACTGCCCCTTAGCATGGGTAGTCCCAAGTCAATGGATATTGTATAAAAATAGAAGGAATAAAAAGGTGAACTCTGCACCAGATGAGAACTGGGTAAGAGGTGCTAGCATTACCAGGAGTTCCTCACTGGGTTCGAAGTTAGCATATGCTGGGGCAAAGGGAATAGTACCTATGGCAATCGTTAATTTAGGACTTCCTTTGTATGAGCGCTGTGCTACGTACTTTACATACTCTATCTCCTCATTTCCTCACATAGCCTTGGGAGGTATGTATTATTATCTTCATTTTTCAGATGAGGAAACCAAGGCTTAGTAAGATCAGCTATGTGCTATGCACTCCATAAATATTTCTTAAATGAATAAATGAATGAATAAGGCCACACAGCTCGTAAGTGGCAGATCTGAGACATATGCTCAGGCTAACTCAAAGGCAGGTAGGACCCTTACTGCTCTTTTCCTCAGGTATTTTACCTTTGGAGACAGCAAGGAGGCTACTGGAATAATGTTTAACAGCTCTTTTTCTGAGCAGGGGAATGTCTTTTTTCTTAAGTAAACCCATCTCCCAGAATACACTGGTGGAGTTATGTTACTAACTAGGAGTAGCCAGCTGCCTACCGGTTATCTACATGAAGGAATGCTGTTTTGGTATTTCCCTCTGACTGATACTGAAATTGAAACGGGGAAGGACTCCAAGTACAACATATCGTGCAGAGGGATGAGGTACCCTCGTGGGATCTCACTGAGACACTGCCGAGAACACGTTGAAATCATTATTCTGATGGGTCAGGAATACTTTCTCACCCAAGGCTAAGTAGCCACATCTGCTGGGCACTTATGGTCATCCTGAGCTGGCTTCATCCATAATGTGGGCCCACATCAGTAGTCCAAGGGCCATTCCTGCTGGGAAAGCAGAGTCATTTCCCATGTAACATAAACTTTAGAAAAGTTGGGATACAAAAACTCATGGCTATATAGATGTGCCTTTAAAGACATTCTCCAAGGAGGTCTTTTGTAAATGAGGACTGTGATTCAGAAACAGAAAGTGCATACCATGCCCTTCACCCCGTGGCTGAGGCCACTGCATGCTCGGAGACTGGGTCAAGTTTTTCCTGAATGCTGATTGGGCTGGTAGGTTAAGAATAAATCTTTCAGGGAGACCTTGTTCTGCAGTCAGGACAGTGTGTCAAAATGAAGAGGTAAACCTTTTATTGGTTCCCCCCATTTCCCCTAAAAAATACATTCTGTCAAAAAAGAGATTGCTTTTTCTGATTTCAATATAATGTAGTCCTGGTTTAGAAAATCAGAGGACCTGAGACCTATGAGTTTTTTCTCAGGATGCAGATTCAGACAGACCTGCCTGGAAAGGAACCCTCTCTCTTACATGGGGGATTTGGAGAACCAAATAAAGTAGCCTCTCCTGGCTGAGGGGCCATGGAAAGTTTATAAAGCCAAAGAAGAGTTCCAAGTAGCTGATAGACTCTGCCCAGGGCCGTTTAAGCAAGGACAAGGGGACTAAGAGAATAGGCACTATTGTTTCAAAGTGCACCTGATGATCAAGTTTGGGGCTTGCATGGTTTCAAGGTGTGTAGTGACCATTAATCTATCCCTTACACTCATAGCTGAGGAGTAAGGATTGATAAATATAGGGCACAGTTCTCTTTGTTTTATCTCTTGGCCATTTTGTCTTAACCTTCTCTGAGACCTTAATCAAACTTCTTTAAATGACTAAGAAAATCATCACGCAACCAGTGTTCAAGTATCTGAAGTTGTGGTTACTATCTGTGGTATATCTCCTAGACCCTCTTATTTATTTCACCTGCCTGCAGGGCCTTCATATTCAAATGTCTTTCATATTTAAATCCTAGTCCAGATCTTGAAACATCTGCTTCTACTCATACCACCAACACCTCAACCTTCATATGCCCAACTCATGCTCATAGCCTCTCAGTGAATGGCACTACTAGCCTAGGATTCAAGTTTGAAAAGAACCACACAGGAATCCTTTTCTCTCTCACTCCCATATCCAACTGGACACTAAGGTACCATCAGATCTTAACTCATTATCTTCTCACCGGGGCACCTGAGTGGCTCAGTCAGTTAAGCATCTGACTCTTGATTTCTTCTCAGGTCCTGGTGTCACGGTTCATGAGATTGAGCCCCGCAAACGGCTCTGTGCTGACAGTGCAGAGCCTATCTGGATTCTCTCTCTCTTCCTCTTTCTGCCCCTCCCTCCCTCATTCTTGCTCTCTTTCTCTTTCAAAATAAATAAAATAAAAATTAAAAAAATATCTTCTGACCTATTTCCTCATGTCAAATCCTATAACTATTATCTTAATTCAGGCCCTCAGCATTAAAAATACTTCTTGGCCTAGACAAGTGTAGTGGTTTCCTAAATGGCCCCTCTCCAGTTCTTCCTCGTGCCAACCACGATGAGTTTCCTGAATCTTAGCCCTTGTGTCCTTCCTCTGTTGACCGATCTGCTCCCTACATGGCATTTTATGTCTAGTCCCTGCTTCCTTCTCAGATTATTCTTTTGTCTTCCTCCACAGAGCTTTCATGGCACACATCTCTAGGATCCCACCCCACTCACTCTTCCTCCATGTGACAAGCTTCCAGATGTCACCATGGCTTTCCAAATCTGATCCCTTTTCTGTTGGCACAGATCCATTCATTCTTGATGATAGGCCTCATCTACAGCCTTCCTGGTTTTTATGTCCAGGTGCAAATAAGTGTGTTATTCTATGGACTGTTTTCTAATACCACAACACTTCTGGCACCAAATATGTGGGGATTTCCCCCATGCAAACCTATTCTCCACTGATCTGGACACCAACCGGGTAACCTAGAGTTCAATTCAATTCTGACACTACTCAGAGTTAGTGTACACCCCAGAGGTTAAGGGCTCAGTCTCACAAGGCTGCCCCCACCTCAAACACCAATTTCAAGTCCCAGGCCTTCCGTATTTCTGACTGATCAGCTATAAATCAGGAGTTCACACGAACCCCTCTTCATATTTGATAATTTGCTAGAATGGCTCACAGGACTCAGGAATAGTTTACTTGCTATGCCTGGTTTATTATAAAGGATACAACTCAGGAACAGTCTAATGGAAGAGATGTGTAGGACAAGGTATGGGGGGAGGGGTACAGAGCTTCCATACCCTCTCTAGGCATGCTCAAAAAATGTTTGATGAATGAGTACGGAGTAGACTCCACTCTAATGACTCTTGAATAGACTCCCTCTACTGGCCAGTTTGAAGAGAGTGGCCTTTTCTTTTTAACACTTCTACTTTCTATCTTGAAAAATCCTGACCAAATGACACTTTGAACTTTTTGACTTTGACAGTCAACTTTTGTTCCTTCCTGCCAGGATTTCTGCTTCCAAGCCAATCCTTTGACCTAGTTGCTAGAGAATTTGGAATCGGAATCTTTCAGAGCTATATCAGAGCACACATGTGCTGAACATTTAGTGACAAAGTTTTCTCTTATAACAGCAAAGGATCTGTGTTTTGAAAAGAGATTCATTGAATTGCCACCCTCACCAAAATCATCTCCCACCCTGTTACTCTTTGGTAGAGAAAAGAGTGCTCAGAAAGATATTGTTGAGAATAAAGACATGGAGAAAACAGCAGCTTTCTGCCAAAGTAGTTTGTTTTTAGAAATTTCTGGGAAAGAAGACTCTACAGTGAGTGAATTGCTTAGTGGTAAGAATTAAATATCAGATCGTTTCCTCTGATTCTGTTTTTTTGGGAATCTGGAAACTAGAGGGCCCCTATAGCATTCTTATGGCCTCCAAACAGGGGGGTATTATTTTAAGTATTAAATATCTAGAAAGTGCTTTGTTTACAGGGTGATCATAATAAATGAATGCCTTCAGGAAGGATTTGGAACTTCCTGTAATCCAAAGCCCTGCATCTGGGGCCCTGTGGCCTGACATGGAGTTGGCGGAGAAGCTAATAAGTTCAAGTTGTATTTCTTCCCCAAGTCAGTTCCCTCCACAACTTTTCACGGAAAGCTGAGAGTAGAGACTTTCGTTCTTTCTGTGCAGCAATGAACACCAGAGTCAAGAAAGGGCCCCAAACTGAGCATGAGAAAATGTTAGCAGAAATGAAGAAAAGAAACAATCAACACCCATGGTTGGATTGGTCCCATGTGACAGCCATGTGACTGAGCCAGGACAAAAAAAAGGAGAAATTGCCCTTTTTTTTTCTGTTCTGCTTCTCCCCATCCTCCTTCTACCCACCCCCCTTTAAAAAAAAAGATGTCTGTAAATTCTGTCAAAAAACAATCTTCTCTTATTCTATTTGGCGCCGGCTGCTGCTCCTTGTTTATTTTCTTCCATGGCTTCCTCCTACTTCGCTGTTTGTGCTTCTTTTCCTAAATGCCTCCCACCCTACTCATGCCAGGCTTCTGCTGATGCCCTCACTTACATAAGCCTGATAATTGGTTTAAAATCTGGTCTGAAAACTCCCCTCCTCCCCCAAGTGGGTTGTGCCCCTGGCTGCCTCAAGTTACCCAAGAGTCTGCTATAAGCAAGCGTTACCTAGTTTGAGAAGACAAAATAAAAACCGCTTGGCTCAGTGTTGGATTCTGAAGGAAATAGCTGGGCTGAGTGACTCAAAGAGTTTGCATTTTCTGGCCACTGCTTTCATAACAAAAGCAACATTTTAGCCACCTGAACTTAGCTGACTTCAGGGTGTTATTAGGAAGGCTTATGCAGCTTAAGTGGCAACAAAGGGCTCATCTGTGTTTGCTCAGGTAAGAGAGACGTGTGCACAGTGGTAGATCCAGTCCAAGGTCACCTAGTCAATGGAATAACAGAAAGTCATACCCCTACAGATCATCTGCAAACCTAGGTACCTGAATTCGAGACAGTCACCTATCAAATAGCATTACTATGAGCAGACTTTCTTATTTGATTGAAGATATTGTATTTCGCATTCTTTTACTCACTAAAATATCTCAGATCAATCTTCTTTATCTTTCCAACAGCCACCAACACTGGAATACTTCAGTGCTTTCCAAATATTCAGCATCCTGAATCAATAAACGCTATTGCATTAATAAACTACCAATTTTAAGTGAATTTAAAATATGAACACTTGCAAATGATAAAAGTAAAATAACATACTTAAAATTGTATAAAGAATAATTATTTTAGGGGTACCTGGGTGGCTCAATTAGTTGAGCACCTGACTCTTGATTTCGGCTCAGATCATGGTCTCACTGTTTCTGAGTTGGAGCCCTGAGTCAGGTTCCAAGCTGACAGCACTGAGGCTGCTTGGGATTCTCTCTCTCCCTCTCTGCCCCTCCTTCACTCTCTCAAAAATAAATAAACTTAAAAAATTATTTTATTTTATAATCTTTAACCAAGGCATTTTTGTCCAGCTCAAGGGTATACATCTTAAGTTTTGGGTCTTCCTGATATTCTCACATGAATCTTTGGGCTGATTTCTCACAGGAGGGGTCATAGCTCCTTCAGATCATGAATTGGTAAGGATATCACTTTTCAAAGCAAGAGGCTAGAATGATTCAACCTGGGGAATGGCAGTGGATTTAGAATACACTGTGTTTTCCCTGGAAGGTGCCATCACCTGATTCAGCATTTAAATGTGGTGTTTAAAAGGACAGTCAAGCCATCAACTATGTGTTTTGAAGAATGGAAGAAATCTTCAGACTCTGGGAGTCATTAGACAATCAAGTCCTTGCCCTCATGGTCAACCTTCTTAAGAAATCCTAACTACATATTTTCAGCCTTCAGAATCTTGACACCTTGCCTCTGAAAGATAGGTGTGTGTTACTGAGATACGTTATTTCTATACCTAGATCGCTTGAAGTTGGTATTGGTCTTCATTGGTATTGTAATCATGAGACTATTTTTATCTCATCCCTCATTTAAAAAATGTGTATGAGTATTTCTTCCCTCAACATTAGAATATTTAAGGGTGGACCAGCACCTTAATCAGCTGATTAAGCTTCGGACTCTTGGTTTCGTCTCAAGTCATGATCTCATGGTTTGTGGGATCTAGCCCCGTATCTGTCTCCCTCCCTTTTTCTCACTGTCCCTCTACCCTCTCATGCATGCGTGCACTCTCTCTGTGGCTCTCAAAATAAGTAAATAAACATTTAAAAAAAATTTTAATAAGAATATTTAAGTGTGGAAAAACAATGTTATATCTGGCATTCATTTCTTTGAACATTGCTCTCAAAATAAGAACATTCAGTGTGTGAAATCTGATACTATTGAATCTTCTCACCATTTCCGTCAACACTAAATGAAGATCAGGAGATTTATTTTTGGCCAGTGATTATTCTCTGTGGATACACAATATGCAGGCAGTCAGGAGCCACTTCTCTTCTTCAAAAAGCCATATCTTTTCATATACATACATATAAGTCACATAAAACAAGAGTCAATTAAATGAAAAAAAATTCTAATTCTGTAGCCTGGGTTTTCAATGATTAAAAATACAGAAATTTGTCAGGCACTTCTCTGTCACATGAGAACCCTTATACAGTGCTAAGTGTTGGTTGATATTTATCACATCTGTGTTTTTGTATACTTCTAATACATGCCAGGAATTAATTGCTTTTCTAAAATGTATGAAATAGATAATAGGCAACATGTAATAGAGTCATTTCAAAAGTAATTTTTTAATAGTTTATTCTGATTTACTTGTGAACCTAATAATGGCCATCACCTTTGTGACCTGGCTATACATTTCTTACCAATAATGTGAATTCTATTATTTTAGCTATGAGGTGTGCAAATGTGAAACACGTATCTGTCGTTTTATTCTCTTTTATGCCTTTAGTGAATAAGTTAATCAATTGTGAAATGGGGAGCATTTGTTTTTGCATTTTTTATTGGAAAAACTCCATTGATTTTGTAGAGAACTTGTTCTTTTTGAAAAATTTTTTAAAAGCTTTGATGCTTTTATGTCTGCTATTTGAGACTCAAATAGGGGAGAGGGACAGATGGGGAGAGAGAGAGAATCTTAAGCAGGTTCCACACTTGGCAGGGAGCCTGACACAGGGTGCTATCCCATGACCTTGGGATCATGACCTGAGCTAAAATCAAGAATCAGATACTTAACAGACTGAGCCACCCAGGTGCCTCTTTTATCACTATCTTTTAACTTCATTTAAGTCATTAATCCATCTGTATGTGTGTGCGTGCATGTGTGTGTGTGTGTGTGTGTGTGTGTGTGTGTGTGTGAATTGAGAATATAACAACATAACAGTGATGTTAAAAAAAAAACACTCAAATAATATACCCCTACTCAAAGACTTATACATGAATGTTCATAGCAGTTTTATGTGAAACATCCACTCAAAATAATCCAAATGTCCATCAGTGGGTTAATGGATAAGCAAACATAGGGACAATGAAATAATACTTAGCAACAAAAAGGCATGAACTACTAATATATACAATATGGATGAATCTCAAAATCACTATGCTGAGTGAAAGAAGTTAAACAAGAGAGGAATACATACTGTATGATTCCATCTATATGGAATTCTAGAAAATATTAAGTAACATATAGTGACAGAAAAACAGATCAGTAGTTGCCTGGGTACAGGGCCAGAAGGAGTGATGGACTGCAAAGGGGCTGGGGAAAATTTTTGGAAGTCATAAAGCAAAATTTTTTTAAAATGTGAGTATAGTTGACACACAATGTTAAATTAGTTTTAGATATACAAGTTAGTGATTTGACAAATTTATACACTATGCTATGTTCACTACAGTGTAGTTACTGTTTTATTCTATCACTACTGTAATATTATTGATTCTATCCCTTATGCTGTGCCTTTCAATCTGGTGATTTTTTTTTATTCCCTAAGTGGAAGCCTGTATCTCCCCCTCCCTTTCACCCATTGTGCCTATCTGCCTACCTCCCACCCCTCTGGCAAACAGAGGAGTACCTATATCTTTTTGAATGAGTGTTTTCATTTTCTTTGGGTAAATACCCAATAGTGGAATTATTGAAACATACGGTGTTTCTATTTTTAATTTTTTGAGGAAACTCCCCACTATTTTCCATAATGGCTGTACCAATTTACATTCTCACCAACAGTGCATAATGGTTCCCTTTTCTCTGCATCATCCTTAACACTTGTTATTGCTTATCATTTTGATTTTGGCTATTTTAACTGGAGCGAGGTGATATTTTATTGTGGTTTTGATTTGCATTTCCCTAATGATGAGTGATGTTGCATATCTTTTCACATGTCTGTTGTTCTGTTCAGGTCCTCTTACTATTTTTTTAATTGGATTGTTTGTTTTTGGTGTTGAGTTGTGTAAGTTCTTTATGTATTTTGGATATTAACCCCTCATCCGCAAATATCTTCTACTATTCATGAGATTACCTTTTGCTTTGTTGATGGTTTCTTTGCTGTTCAAAAGCCTTTTGTTTTGATGAAGTGCCAATAGTTTATTTTTGCTTTTGCTTCCTTTGCCTCAGGAGATATATCTAGAGAAATGTTGCTATAGCTGATGTCAGAGAAATTACTGCCTGTGTCCTTTTCTAGGAATTTTATGGTTTCATGTCTTATATTTAGTTCTTTAATCCATTTTGAGTTTATCTTTGCTTATGGTGCTAGAAAGTGGTCCAACTTCATTCTTTTAAGTGTAGCTGTCCAGTTTTCCCAGAACCATGTATTGAAGAGACTGTCATTTCCCCACTGTATATTTTTGCCTCCTTTGTCATAGGTTAACTGACCATATAAGCACAGATTTATTTCTGGGCTCTCTATTCTGTTCCATTGATCTATGTGTCCATTTTTGTGCAAGTACCATACTGTTTTGATTACTACAGCTTTGCAGTATATCCTGAAATCTGGTATTGTGATATGAGCTTTGTTCTTTCTCAGAACTGCTTTCACTACTTGGGATCTATTGTGGTTCCATAAAAATTTTTATTATTATTTGTTCTAGTTTTGTGAAAAATGTGGTTGGTATTTTGACAGGGATTGTATTGAATTTGTAAATTGCTTTGAGTAGTAGGGACACTTTAACAATATTTGTTCTTCTAATCCATGAGCATGGAATATCTTTCAATATGTCTTCAATTTCTTTCATCAGTGTTTTATAATTTTCAAAGTATATGTCTTTCACCTCTTCATTTAAGTTTATTGCTATTTTATTATTTTTTGGTGCAATTATAAATTGTGTTATTTTAAAATTTCTCTTTCTGCTACTTCATTATTAGTGTATAGAAATGCCACTGATTTATAGGCATTAATGTTGTATCCTGATAATTTACTGAATTTGTTTGTTACTTCTGGCAGTTTTTTTGTGGAGTCTTTAGGACTTTCCATATGTATAGGATCATATTGCCTTCAGATAGTGACAGTTTAACTTCTTCTTTGCCAATATGGATACCTCTTAGTTCTTTTTCTTATCTGAGTGCTGTGGCCAGGACTTCTAGTATTATGTTGAATAAATGTGTCAAGAGTGGACATCCTGTCTTGTTCCTGACCTTACTGGAAAAGGTCTATTTTTTTACCTTTGAGTATGATGTTAGCGGTGGGTTTTTCACATGTGAACTATTATGTTGAGATATGTTCCCTCTAAACCCACTTTGTGGAGTTTTTATCATGAGTAGGTGTTGAGTCTTGTCAGATGCTTTTCCTGAATCTACTGAGATGATCATAAGATTTTTAGCCTTCATTTTGTTGATGTGTTATATGATGTTGATTGATTTGTGAATATTGAACCATTTTTGCATCCCCTGATCATGGTCAATGATCTTTTTAATGTATTCTTGTATGCAGTTCATTAATATTTTGTTCATGGTCTTTGCATTTATGTTAATAAGGGATATTAGTGTATAGTTTTCTTTTTTCTTTTTTTTTTTTTTGGTGGTATCTTTGTCTGGTTTTGGTATCAGGGTAATGCTGGCCTCATAGAATGTATTTGGAAGCTTTCCTTCCTCTTCTGTTCTTTGGAATAGTTTGAGGACATTAGGTACCAACTCTTCCTTAAATGTCTGGTAGGATTCCCCTGTGAATCCATTTGGTCCTGGACTTTTAATTTGGGGGAGATTTTTGATACGAATTCAATTGTCATTTCTTATCAGTTTTTTCAAAATTTTTATTTCTTCTTGGTTTAGTTTTAGAAGATTGTATATTTCTAGGAATTTATCCATTTCCTCTAAGTTGTCCAGTTTGTTGGCACATAATTTTTCAGAGTATTCTTTTATAATCCTTTGTATTTCTGTGTTGTCAGTTGTTACTTATCTCTCATTTCAGATTTTATTTATTTGGGTCCTTTTCCTCTTTTTTCTTGATGAGTTTGGCTAGGATTTTTCAATTTTGCTTATCTTTCAAAGAAAACACCACATGTTTTCATTTATTTCCTCTATTTTTTTTAGTCTCTATGTCATTTATTTCTGCTCTGATCTTTATTTCCTTCATTCTACTCGCCTTGGTCTTCTAATTCACCTTGGTCTTCTTTTTATAGTTCCTTTAGGTGTAAAGTTAGGTTGTTTATTTGAGCTTTTTCTTATTTCTTGAGGTAGATCTGTGTTACTATATATTTGAACTGCTTTTGCTCTTGTCCCAAATTTTGGACGATGTGTTTTCATTTTATTTTGTCTCTATTTATTTTTTTAACTTCTTCTTTGATTGCTTTGTTGACCCACAGGTTGTGTAGTGCCATGTTATTTTGTCTCCACATGTTTGTGTTTTTCCATTTTTTTCTTGTGACTGATTTCTAGTTTAATGATGTTGTGACTGGAAAAGATGCATGGTATGATTTCAATCTTCCTAAACTTAATAAGGTTTGCTTCATGGCCTAATGTGTGATCTATTCTGGAGAATGTTCCACATACCCTTGAAAAGAGGTGTATTCTGTTGTTTTGGATGGAATGTTCTGTATATATCTGTTCTGCCCATCTGGTCCACTGTGTCATGCAAAGACCATGTTTCCTTGTTGATTTTCTGCCTGGATGATTGTTGATCATCATTGATGTAAGTGGGGTGTTAAAGTTATTGAATTATTGAATTATTATCAATTTCTCTATATTGAATTATTGAATTATTATCAATTTCTCTATATACATCCATTAATATTTGTTTTATGTACTTAGGTGCTCCAGTGTTGAGTGCATAGATATTTACAATTGTTATATCCTCTTTTGGATTGATCCCTTTATCATTATGTAATGCCTTTCTTTGTCTCTTGTTACAGTCTTTGTCTTAAAGTCTATTTTGTTTTGTATATGCATTGCTAACCCAGCTTTTTTTGCTTCCATTTACATGGTGAATGCTTTTCCATCTTTCATGATAAAAAAGATCTGAAAGATAATTTAGGTGGTGAAAATTTTTTGCCTTCTTTCAGTTATGGATGTGTGTGTGTGTGTGTGTGTGTGTGTGTGTGTGTGTGTGAGCGAGACACAAAGTTGCCCACAAAGTTCCTATAACTTTATTTTGTTTTGTTGATGTTGATAGTTTCCTTTCCTTTCAGGGGTTATTTTAAAATTTAAGTTCCATTGCTTCAAAATAGCATTTCTTGACATCTTAACATACTAAATTCCAAAGAATAATGAATTACTTAACTGGAACAAACATATTAAATGATTGTCATAAGATAAAAGTTTGGGTATGTAGCAAATTTGATAAAGGGATCCCTACTTATTGTAGAAAATGTTTGATTTGTTTGGGTTCTTTAATATTGTTATGCGATTTTTATTTTTCTTTGAAAAGACAGCACTTATAAAAGGTTCCTGAGCAAGTGGTACATCCTTCCCCCCAAATAAAACTGTACATATTACAATCAGGGAAGAGAATGTGAAGGATTTAAAAACTGTTTATAAAAAAATGTGCTTCTTTGTCCAGAAATTGTGTAATTTCTCACTGTTTAACACTTGTGCTGGAGACTTAGACCAGGACTTCCTTGGAATTCCTGTATGAAATGGTCAGAGGAAGCTACCTATCCTGTAGCAACAATCACAAAATCTTAGTTGCTTAAAATAGCAGCAGCAGCAGCAACAACAACAACAACAACAAAAACAACAGTTATTCTCACTCAAGGTACGTGTCCACTGAAGATTGGCTGGTGAGGAGTGAGGATATGGAGAAATGTTCTAGACTATCTTAGTAAGGGAATCAGAATGAGAGAGGTTGATTTTCAAGTGTTTACCCTGAAGTAGAAAAAGAGGAAGGGGATGGCAAATCATGTACAGGCCATTACTGCTTTCACCCAAAAGTGACACAGATACTCATCTTTTCCTTTATGTATTTATTTAAAAATATTTTTAGAGAAGTTTTAGGTTTACAGAAGAATTGTGCTAAAAGGAGAGTTTCCATACTCCTTCCCTATGCTCACAGTGTCCCCTCTTATTATCAGCTAGCACTGGTGTGGTGTGTCCATTGCAAGGCTGAAATGAAGGGTGAGCTTGGAGCTTAGAAATGAAGTAGGTTAATCATCAATACAGAAAATAAATACATTTTTTTTCACTGGTTCCTGTTTCTTATGCAAACATCTGCTTATTGCAGCTAAAAGATTCAAAGTAAGGTGGAGACTAGAGAAGGAGTAAGATCCAGTATTGGCAGGGCTTGAAACACTCCCTTTTATGTAACTATAAACTATAGGTATTGCCTTTTCAGTACCATCAGAAACTCTGCATAGAACTTTTTTTTTTTTTAAATCATGACTGAGTAAGAAGATAGTTTGAGTTCCCAGCTCTTACTTCAGGTAGCTGGAAGGTTCCCTGGAGGCATTTGTACTTGGACCACTTGGGAAGAACAGCTCTACAACTGTTGGTTCTCCCAGAGAATCCAGAGGGACGTACTATACATTTCAAGTTCCAAGACATCAAATTCCTCTACAAAGCTCAAGACTCACTTGACCATCCTTGCTTTTCTTTGCATTTCTTTCCTTTCTCATTTCTTATTATTATCCATTCTCTCTCCTTTCTTTCCCCTATCTTTAGATTCTTTCCCTTTCTCTTCTTCCCACTCCTTTATTTTCTCTTACACCAGCTACTCTTTCTGGTGTGGCAGGAGTGGGGATGGTAGGGGTGGGGACTGCAGGTTGTTGAAAGACCATGAACTCCTGCATTAGAGAGGCCAAGTATCAAATCTTAATTTTGGTATTTACTTGCTTTACAATCTTGAGAAAGTTATTTTTCATTTTCATTTTTCAAAACTGGGAATGATAATAGCTAGGATACATGTAGTTTGTAAGAAATAAATGAGAGCATGTATATGTAGTGCCTAATAGATAACAGGTGCTTGATAAATACTTGTTTCCATTCCCCTGTCTTTATTTATCAAACACACCCTTAAGCGCACCTTTTAAAAAACAACTTAATACTAACCATATGTCCATAGGGCCCTGGGCCAGGCACTTATCTTAGACTCAGCCTGAATTCTCCTCCTGCAATTCTGAATTGGTTATTTTAATCTAACCATATTTTACTGAACTCATTCTCTCTGTCTTAATTATTTGGAACTGGAGAGGTTCAATTCAGTTTGTGGCTCTCCAGAATTACTGAGCTGGCATAGTTTGACTAAAATAGGGGAAAGTTTACAGCATAAGGGAAAGAAAGGACAGACTGGATTTGGATTCCCCTGGCTGGAATCAGTGACAAGGATCACCAATTATTCAGATGGAAGGTTCAAGTCCTCAGTTGTCATCTGTTCACATTCCCTGCCAGAACCAGCCTTCAGATACCACTCATCGTCATGTGTATACTTGCCCTGGAGCTGGAAAATGGCCATCAAGGGCACCGGAGGGTGGAAATCACATTTTCCTCTGTCCTCAGTGTTATGACACCTTGATGGTTATTTACCTTCCAGTCCCTGTTGGAACTGTTAACTACAAGTAGTTGCAAAGTCAGCCAGCCAGCAAGCAAATTACCTTCTGAGCTAAGCAACATTGAGGAATTTATAAGTTGTTTTCTCTTCTATCCACTGAATACCAGCCAGGGTGAGCCTAGCCCTGCATCTTGAAATAGGACTTCTCTTCATGGCTTAGGCTCAATTAGCTGTCAGCATTCAAGGGAGTCAGTGACACACACACTGTGGGGTGGAGGTGAGGCTCTGAGTCCCCATTTTTCCCCTGAAGGAGTGCAGTGGCACCATTGACCACAGCTCATGAGAAGCCTGAGGTGTTCTTTTTATTCTTATGAGCCTTGCAGGGGTGACTGAAAGAAAGAAGGTTTAGGAAGCAAAGGTGAATTTTCTACTAGGGGGTATCTTTGTGGTCTCAGAGTCCAGAACTCCACAGTAGAGGTTTAAACAATGCTCATTCTCAAGTGTCAATGGGGCAATTTAAATGTGGGGCCACTTCCTGCTGGTGAGGGAAGGGATATCATGGGAGGTCATAAGCTGGAATGCACAAAAATGAAGTTTAAATATTAGAAGATTTTATCAATTTAAAAACAGAATGAAGTAGAAGTTCCAGGATTGGTTCAGCAACTCATAAATACTAAAACCCAGGCCATTTCCATCATTTTGCAATTCCTTCTTCAGGTGTGGCACTTCATGGTTGCAAGATGGGTGCTGCCATAGTGCCAAGCATCACATCCTCACATTACTGCATCTGAGACAGAAGCTTAAGTTCAGACTTGTTTGACGTAATGCATGCCCCCTGGGAAATCCATCAAGAATAAGTATTGTTTTATTAAATTTTATTTCAATTTATGCATGTGTATGTATACACACATGGAGAGCTATGTTAAATATATTTCTTCCTATAAATTGCAGTTAAACATTTGAAAGACTATACTTTAGAGAGTTTAAGTAACTTGAACAAGATCATGTGGTACATTGTGAAACTGTAATTTGAATCTATGTAGTCAGAGACCAGAACCTGGATCTCAATTGCTCTGCTTGCTGTCAAGATAGCGTAGAATGTGGTGAGCCCAGGATGGGGTATCAGTGTAGAGAGGGAAAAGTATCAGCAAGAAGCAGCTGGAGAGCGGAGGAAAGGCACCGGACACTCTGAGAACATTCTTTGTTCCTCGTTTACTGGATTCCAGAGTGCAGAGGCTTTAGAAGGTGTATGAGCCAGTGGAGCTCTCTGGACAGTGCCTGGTGGGGGTGCTAAGGGCTGCAGTAGTCACGGGTCCTGGTTCCCCAGTACAGTCTTGGTTGCTGGAACATATTATTAGTAGCTACCTCTTGTATTCACAAATATCTCTTGGTTTAAACAAAAAAATAATCTGCTTCCTCTGTTGATGCTAGTCCTATACGGAATTTTAGGACCAGAGTGACCTTAGTCCAAACCTTGACATTCTGGATGAGGAACATGAATGTTGAGAGGTGAAGTGACATGCCAAAGTCACATCGGAAATGGTGGTGAGCCTGAGCCAAAGCTTAGACCCTGGCTCTCAGGCCCACGCTTTCCACTGATGTAGTTTGTATCATGGCTGTGGGCCTTTTAAAAGGTGGTAGATTGCAGGCTGGCAGGAATGATATGTGTATGCCACACTCTGGATGCTCACCTGAAAACCTCAGAGAAGATGTCCCACCTCTCTAGCATCTACTATGGGCTTCCCGGTGGGATTGGATCTTCTTGTGGAAGTGCAAGAAAGTGAGAATACAGAGAAAGAAGGCTGCATTGCCTGTGGACTTATTTTTCTAAGCACATGATGAAACTTACATCCAGGCAATTTTTTTTTTTAACAAAAATAATTTGAGAATGTTTTCCAGGGCAAAATATACTGTGCAGTCTTTGTGCCCACAGCACCTGTAGGAGGGGGTTGAATCGAAGTTTTGTTCCAGGTCCTGAAAGTTTATGGTCCATTTAGCTGTGAAGCAGAGTTTAGTGTTGGCAAACTTTGGTGTTTGTTTTAGTTTCTGAAAGTTGCTAACCATTCTCTCTTTCTTCAGGAGGAGAGCAGGCTTGTGAGGAGAGGCAGGGCCATAATAGGGACAGGGTGGCTGGTGCGGGAGTGTTTAGGGGTTGAGTCTTAATGGAGCAGTGGACATTTCTGCCTGATGCCATTAGTGTGACCATGTTTTAGCCTGGAACCCTGCCATGTAGAGCTAAACCAGTAGAGGCTGAGGAACATAGGGTGTTGTCTGAGCCCCTTCCTTCTGTGACTTTACCAAGCGTGGATTTTAATGGACAGTGGCAGCCCCTAGAGCCGAGCACACACTCCTACAAAAGATAAACTTTGTCTATTTGCTCAGTCCTCCTCTTCTCACTTTGTTACCATCTAAACCAGGTCCATCATGCCCTCAACAAATTTGGCAGGAAAGACGGATGGTCTTAGATCTGACTAAACAGACTCTATTTCTGGAGCTCACATAGTTAACCGTAGGCCTATCCCCAATATAAGACCTTAGCAAGAAGCCTAACATGCATAACCTGTCCTGTTTTATGCACTAGCAATAAGTGATGTTTTCTTGAGTGTGGAGTATCAATTAGCTTCATTTTGGAATTCTGGAAGCAAATTGCTTGTCAGAAACATAAAAAATGAAAAGATTTCATAGACACACTACAATAATCACAGTAACATGTCAGGGTAAGTCTCATGCTCCTACCTCATTACTTTGCGCTTTCTCTTAATTTCCACTCTCACCATGGTCATTCAGGACCTCTATGCCTCATGCTTGGCCTATGACAAGAACCTCCTATCTCATCTACTTGCCTCTAGACTCTCCCTACTCCTCTTTACTCTGTGCCAATCTGCCTTACCCTGGCCACCATAAGGCACAATCTTTTCTCTTCTGGAAGAGACCAGTCTTCCACATCAGCACCCAATACATGGATGCCCAACTGATATTAGTTAAAAATATAAATCATAACTCACATGCTATAGTGACAAGTTTGCCCATGTGCAATGCCTCTGTGTTCATTTCTAACTTCTCTATATAAGAGAAGGAGCATGGCTCAGAGAAAGAGCTCTGATTTATGAGTCAGAAAGCTTCGCTTTGAATCATCTGTGCCACCATATGCTAGTTGTTAGACTATGAGTTTTGCATACATTATCTCTTTCATGTTATAAATAACCTATGATATAGATATTATTCTTATTCCACTTTAAAGAAGAGTTAACTGACTTTAAGAGAACTTCCCAAGGCACACAGCTAAAGGTTCTCAGACATTCTGAATCTACTCTGCTTAACCACCCTGTTAAACTGCTATGAAACCCTGGCCAAGTTAATAATTTTCAAAATTTAGCCTCCTCCTGTGTAAAATGAGAAGCCTGAACTCTGGTGATTGTCTTTAAATCTTGTACAACTATTCTGTGATCTGTGCTTCTGCTTCCAAACATCCACAGAAATGCACTGTGAAACTTCAGTGAATTGTGACCTGTGTTGTGAGTTGAAGGCAGGTCGGGGAACTGTAACATTCCATTAGGAAGTGGCACATGTTTGCAGCCAACAACTGAAATCCAAACTCCTGGCACAGAGCCAACCCTGCCCTCCATCCTAATGCACAGTTTCCTGGTGAGTTAATTTGGTTCATTCCTGAATCCTCAACCTTTGGTCACATCCCCACTAGAAAGGTCAGTCCGCAGGCCCAACTCTCTTCTAGATCAAGTAGTTGTCCTTGTATGGAGTACCATTTGAGGGGAGTAAAGGCCTGTGTGTCTGAGATGAGTGGAGGGCATTGTTAAAATGACCATGTGTCATTAACTTGGGGTGCTGATATTTTAAAACTGTAGTCATGTGATTTCCCTTCTGGGACTGGCACTCTTTCTCAGGCGTCTTCTTGAATGCATTTTTATTTTGTACACTTTAAATATTGGATGTTCCGAGCGTGTAGTTCTCAGCCTTGCTCTCTGCTAGGGTATCCACATTGTTTCTCATATCCAGACCTGACTTTCCCTTAAAATGTCTACTTGAATTTCCAGCTAATTTCTAGATATTAATGGCTATATCTATACCTCAACCTCCTCAAGCTCTTCGGAGTTGAGTATTTCCCAAACTGAACCATAAAGTGGTGTAATACAGAAATAAGTAAAATGTTTGTGGAATAAATAAACCCTGAAATATGAACTAATAAAATAGTATAGGTTTAGACATTTGGTAACTTTTCACATGTTCCTTGGGAAATGGAACTATTTTAGTTCTTAAAAAAGGGGACATGCCTAATAAATTTTTTTATATTTTGAACTATAGTATGGTCCCTGGAGCATAACTGCTGACCAAACAATTTATTTTGAAATTAATGAAGTAAATAAAGGAAACCCAGGACTGATAAATTTTGTGAGGAGGAGAAAAGAGACCCAAATCCTGAAGTGATGCCCTGAGAAGGCAGACCCACGTGGGATGATGCAGTATGGGACTTGGCTTGTAGGGTCAACATGGGGACTGGACCCATGATAAAAACAAATAATGGAGAAGGGTCCACCTCATAGTCAGCAATCACACTATTGACTTCACTTGATTGGTTAGGGCCATCTCAGGCTCTTAAGACATTGCCTTTAGCTCTGAGGCTGGAGAGTAAATTATACTTTGGCAAATGTTGAGCCCTTGGTACAGACTTCCATGAAGACTCATCCGGTTTCCACAATTTCCTTTTACCTCTTCATACCATCATTTTCCCTGGAGAGCCAATCATTGAAGTGGTCCCAGCTGGGTTTTGTGGCTCCCAGTGTCCTGAGTACTCAAGAGAACAGGCTAGGGCAGTTAGCCATGTGAACACTTAGGAAAGCTTTTGGAAAATATATTTTCCCCTCTCAGAACTGGTCCTGATGAGCTGGCGGCTGGCTTGCAGACACACAAGGTGAGATATTCCAACTTTGAAGATGTCCAGTTGAATCAGATGTGGTGTAATACATCTATATCTCCTCATGCCTGAACCAGGCAAAAATCTCATATCTGAAAAATTAGTTCTCTTGGAAGGCAGTGGGATGCTCTGGGGAAAGGGTAGGGGAGACTGAATTTTTGGATCTGTGAATTCTATTACTGCTGTCTTGGGACAATTGTCTTTGAGATGTAGACTCTCCTTTTTAGTTTACATGTATTCCTTCTCAAAGTAAGTCCTTCCCTTGACAGAAAATTCTTCCTCTAGTAATGACACAATGGGAATAGTTAAAAGGTTCCATTTGTATGCTAGCATCCAGATAAGGAGGCTGGTTTTAGTCTTAGGCAGAGGGTAGGTGGGCAGTGGGGTTTCAAGTATAATGGGGGACTTGGTTACTGGTACTAGAAGCTGTTCAGAACGAGAGTGATGGGGGAGATAGTAGAGCAAAGGGTGGTCTTCATATAGAGGTAAATTTAGTTAGAGTGGGGCTGGCTCCTGTGTCTGAGCAGTGGAAGCGACTTTAGGAAGCCAAATATGAACCCACTGGTCAGGCTGAGTGCCTGGTTTAAGCCTAAACCTTGGGGGATGGTAGGATTGAGGTTAACACTTTTCTGCTCTTGCTAGATTTACTTACTGTAGGAACTGCCATAACTTCGGGTGGTGTGTCCTGGGGCATCAGTTGCAAGAAGTTAGGAAATGCAGAGGAATACAGATTGAATAAAGTGTGGACCAATCCTTCCTGGATGTATTTTCCATCCATCATATTCAGTCTATCCATTTCTCTTTGTTCCTTGAAAGCCATCTTCTCTTCCAGCTGTCAGCTGCTTGTGCTGAGTCTAGATCTAGCTTCCTTAATTCAGATTGTCAAGGACATCTCTATGTCTCCTTCTCAACTGTTACCAAAGTATGTCTATATCTCTTACTACAACTCCCGTTCATCTCTAATACATTGCCTTTTAGAGCATAAGCTGTTCAATATTACTAAGAGGAGACAGAGAAACATTTCTTTTTAAAATTTGTTTTGAACATTTATTCACCTTTGAGAGACAGACAGAGCACCATGGGGGAGGGGAAGAGAGAGAGTAGACACAGAATCCGAAGCAGGCTCCAGGCTCTGAGCTGTTGGTACAGCTCAAAGCTGTACCCGATGCGGGGCTCGAACCCATGAGCCATGAGATCATGACCTGAGCTGAAGTCGGACGCTAAACCAACTGAGCCACCCAGGCGCCCCCAGAGAAACATTTCAATTGTATCCACAACTCTATTGTAGAATAGTTTCTAACACTAGGCTAGAAGGATAGCCTATTTCAATTTTTCTGTTCTTAGGCTCCTGAATTATACTGAACACTAAAAGCCAGACACATTATCATTTGGAGAAATTTAATTTCAGTGAGTTCAAATATCTCCGTTTTGTCCATTAGCCATCTTATTTAAGAAAATATTCCTTATCCCAATGTCATAAGAATATTCTTTTATATTTTCCAAAATACATTTTAAAATTCCTTTTTATATTTAAGTCTTTAATATCTCTGGATGTTTTAATTTTATTTTTTATTTTTTAAAATTTACATCCAAATTAGTTAGCAAAGTAAAACAATGATTTCAGGAGTAGATTCCTTAATGCCCCTTACCCATTTAGCCCATCCCCCCTCCCCCAACCCTTCCAGCAACCCTCAATTTGTTCTCCATATTTATGAGTCTCTTCTGTTTTGTCCCCCTCCCTGTTTTTATATTATTTTTGTTTCCCTTCTCTTATGTTCATCTGTTTTGTCTCTTAAAGTTCTCATATGAGTGAAGTCATATGATATTTGTCTTTCTCTGACTAATTTCACTTATCATAATACCCTCTAGATCCATCCACGTAGTTGCAACTGGCAAGATTTCATTCTTTTTGATTGCCTAGTAATACTCCATTGTGTATGTATACCACATCTTTATCCATTCACCCATCAATGGACATTTGGGCTCTTTCCATACTTTGGCTATTGTTGATAGTGCTGCTATAAACATGGGGGTGCATGTGTCCCTTCGAAACAGCACACCTGTATCCCGTGGATAAATGCATAGTAGTGCAATTGCTGGGTTGTAGGGTAGTTCTATTTTTAGTTTTTTTGAGGAACCTCCATACTGTTTTTCAGAATGGCTGCACCAGCTTTCATTCCCACCAACAACGCAAAAGAGATCCTCTTTCTTTGCATCCTCGCCAACATCTGTTGTTGCCTGAGTTGTTAATGTTAGCCATTCTGACAGGTATAAGATGGTATCTCATTGTGGTTTTGATTTGTATTTCCCTGATGAGGAGTGATGTTGAGCATTTTTTTCATGTGTCAGTTGGCCATCTGGATGTCTTCCTTGGAGAAGTGTCTATTCATGTCTTTTGCCCATTTTTTCACTGGATTATTTGTTTTTTGGGTGTTGAGTTTGATAAGTTCTTCATAGATTTTGGATGCTCTTTATCTGATATGTCATTTGCAAATATCTTCTCCCATTCTGTCAGTTGCCTTTTAGTTTTGCTGATGGTTTCCTTTGCTGTGCGGAAGCTTTTTATTTTGATGAGGTCCCAGTAGTTCATTTTTGATTTTGTTTCCCTTGCCTCCAGAGACATGTTGAGTAAGAAGTTGCTGCAGGCAAGATCAAACAGGTTTTTGTCTGCCTTCTCCTTGAGGATTTTGATGGCTTCCTGTCTTACATTGAGGTCTTTCATCCATTGTGAGGATGTTTTAATATATGGTATAATGTAAGAAATTAATTTTAATTTTCCTTTAGATTAAAAGAAAAGCCAGTTTGGATGGCTAGTTTCTTTAGCATCATTTTTTTTTTTGAATTGTGCCTTCCTTTCTCCAATGATCTTTTATAAATTAAAACTCCATATGTGTGAGTCTGTTTCTAAACTTTATCTTCTATTCTGTTAATCTATTTGTCTATCTCTGGGCCAGTACCACACCTCTTTATTACAGCATGAAATTAGATCTTCATTTTTGGTAGGCTCTATCTCTTGCCTTTCTGTCAACAACATATGTTTATAGGATTTTAATTAGAATTACATTGAGTTTCTACATAAACTTAGGAGTGATCTGCCTTCTTTGTGTTATTGATTCTTCCTATTCATGAATATGTTATACCATTCCTTTTGCTTAGGTCTTCTCTGATACCATTCAATAAAATAGTTTTATATTTTTTCCATAAAAATCTGCACTTTGGTTAGATTTATTGCAAGGTTTTATATATATTTAATGGAACCTTAATTAAAATTACATTTTCTAGCTATTTGCTGCTAGTGTATAAAATTGCAATTGACTTTTATATAATGATGTTGTAATCTCTTTTGGGTTTTCTATAGGAGTAATCATATCATCTTTAAGTAATGACAGTTTTGTTTCTACCTTCCTCATCCTTAGACCTTTTTTTTCATATTGTATAACCTGGGTCCTCTAGTAAATGATCTTTAAATTCAGGACCAGAAACCTCAGATGAGTGTCAATACAATCATACTATATCTCATTTATTCTCCCACTCTCCTGGAAGACATTTCATGCCTTCTTTCTCCTCAAATCTCTAAGATCTACTCCTCTATATGCACCTTCACCCAATGACATGTTTTTTTCTAATTCATTGGGAAAGAAACTGAGGCAACCAGAAGAGAACTTCCACAGACTCTCAACCTCAAATCCTCAACCCCCTGCATCTATCCATATATTCTTATTCCCTGCAGGTTACCATAGAGGATACATTTCTGAGATAAACTCAACTTAATTATTATGCACAGTCCTTATATTTGGATTTGGTTGGCAAATATTTTGTTTAGGATTTTCCATCTCAGTTCATGAGAGAGACTGGCTTATGATTTTCCCTTTTCATACTTCTCTTGTCAAATGCTGGCACCAATGTTTATTCTAGCATCATAAAATAAGATGAAGTGCACTCCCTCTTTTTCTGTTCTTGGGAAGAGTTCAAGACTAAAATTACTTGTTTCTTTAATATTTGGCAGAACTTGCTAACAAAACCATTTGATGCTTTCTTTGTCAAAAAAATTGTAACTGATGATTTACTATATTTTTTAATGAGTTGTCTTTCTTGAGTCCATATTTTGGTGAGACATATTTTGCTAGGAATTTGATTATTTCAGCTAAATTTTCAAATATACTGTCATAAAGTTATTTATAATACTCTTATTATCCTTTGAATATCTGTAGTATTTTTGACTGTATCTACATTTCCATTCCTAATATTAGTCAATAGTGTCTTCTTTCTTTTTTTGTGTACAATCTGGGTAGAGACTTTTTGCTCGAAAAAGCTCAAAACCAAAAAACAAACCAACTTTGGACCTGCTGAGCCTCTCTTTTATAAGTTTATTCAGATTGCATTCATTTCTGCTATAATTATTTCCTTTTTTGACTTTTCTTAAGCAGAAACTTATTACCACATTCAGTTTTATTCCCTTTCCCTCCCCCAATACATGCACTTAAGACTACACATTTTTCTTTTAAGTGCTGCTTTGGTTGCATCCAACATGTTATGTAACATTTAGTTCTGCATTTTATAACTTAAATTATGATATCGACTTTCGCTCAACATGATGACTCTTCTCATTTATTTAGGTTTTTAATTTTTATTTAAAGTTTTGTCTTTCTACAATTTTCTCCAATATTCCACACCTTTTATTACTCGTACTTCTAGATTTTTTAGAGTATTTGTCACTATCATGTATATTAACCTTATTCCATTTTCTAACTAGCTATTGGTAGTGAATAGCAATACTTGTGACTTTTTTTAATTGAGGTAAAATTGACATACAACATAATGATTCCATATTTGTATATATTGCGAAATGATCACCACATTAAGTCTAGTTAACGATACTAGTTTAAAAATGCCAGGGATTAAGAGGTACACTTGTCATTATGAGCAACAGGTGATGTTTGGAATTGTTGAATCACTATATTGTACACCCAAAACTAACCCAAGACTGTATGTTAACCATCCTGGAAATAATAAAATAAAATAAAATAAAATAAAATAAAATAAAATAAAATAAAATACTACTATTGATTTTTCTATGTTGATTTATATCTAGAATTTTTGTTTCATTCTCTTAATACTTATATGTAGTTGGATTTTCTATGTTCATTGTCATGATAGCTGAAAATGGGGCCTTTTTTCTTCCTTCCTGAGTCTTACACCTACCTATTATTATTACTGTTATTATTTTGGCCTGTCTTCAAGTACAATGCAATAAAAGTGGTGAAAATGGTATCTTTCTTTTTCCTGAGTGTAGTAGAAATCTTTCTAAAGTTTCACTGGTGTTTAATATCCATTTCATTTTCCTACAAAAGTGTGTGGTGTGTGTGTGTGTGTGTGTGTGTGTGTGTGTGTGTTACTTCAGAGCCTATAGAACCTTAAATGACTTTTTCCAGGCTGCCTTTCATACTGGATATGATTTTTAAATTGGACAATTGGATGTGTCTTCATACCTTTAGAAAAAGTGTACAAATTTTCCTTAAAGCTGCAGGAAAAAACCAGAGAACTCCAAACCACAGCCCAGTGCCAGCACAGATAAAGAATCTGATCCACGGCCTGAACCCACCAAGGACACATTGGTCTTGACTACACTTATTAAAACCATATGTTCTTCATCCTCCTTAAGCACACTGCACCTTCTTAAGCCAGGAGAATTCAGGTATCAGTTCACAAGCAGTCATACTAAGTTTCCTCTTAGACAGAAAAGCAAAGAATAAAAGGAAAGAGAGTAAATGTTTTTCTTTGTAATACCTATATCATTGTCCAGATAATATATTTTTATTACTTAAAAAATAAAATGTAGATGAACAAAAAGAAGGGGAAAAAAGCAACTGATAATGCTTTCTCCCAGGGACAACTCTCTGTTAAATTTTTCTTTTTCTCTATTGTTATATTAATTAGACAAGGAGGACGGTAGCTTGATGTGGTTCCAATGCCCTGGCAGCCTAGATAAGCAAACTAAAATCTAAGTCTTGAAATGTCTCAAGGTTATGAGATCAAAACACTAAGGACACTAAGGACAACAAATCACACGCAATCAACTAACCTTTAAGCTATAGGCAGTCAATAATATTTTATCTTGCTTCTTGTTTCTCTATTAAAGTCTTTCAGCTCCTGCCGCTGGACGACACTTAACCACTTCTGGTTTGGTGCTGCCAGGTTCTAATCAAGTTTTGCTCAAACTCTTAAACTTTTTAAATACCTCAGTATATCTTTGAACAATTCAGAGTATGAAGATTTTTCGTTAGCCAGCTTATGTCATCATCTGATTTTTATGAGCCTCGTGCAATGTGATCTTCGGTGTTTTATTGGTGACTAGTGTGTCTCAGAGAAGCTGCCACTCAGTCCTATGTGACCTATGTGACTAGGTGAAGCATCTGGGGGGGGGGGGGAATAGCCATGTGTATCGAATTCTTTAGGAGAGACCCCCAACTTTGGGCTGCTTGGATGCTTTGTCACTCATTCGCATTTCATATCATTTATTACCAAACTGAATGGTAAAAGGACAAATATTTGGGGATAATTCACATAAACATTTCCCAGGGCTAGACTTAGATATAAATCATAGAAAACAGTTCCTGTGTGATAACTGAAAGAAGATGGGAATATAGAAAATAGTTATGTCACCAAATGAGAGTCAAATTCATGTTGTCTTATCCTCCCCAGTTGACAATGGAATAAGTTGGCAAGCACTGAAATGAAAATAGCAGAACAATAGGATAGGTCACTTTTTCCATGAGAATGAAAGGGAAAATCATTTTTTTCTTATTATTATTTTGCATTTTGCCAGTTCAGTTTCACAATGGGAGTACTCAGAATTTTGTTTTCCTAGACCAACAATTTCGCCACAAAAGCCTGATGAACTTTAGCTGCATCTCTGGCTAAGTCTTTGAGGCAAAACCATTTAGTTGACTCCTGATGTTTGAGAGACGCCAACATACCAGGCTGAGTTGGCTCCCAGTGAGAATTCTGTTCAATAATCTCGGCTTCTTGTGACTGAAACAAAAATTGTTTTCTGACTAGGATTTTATATTTATAGACATTCTGTTAATCTGTTGATCATTTATACTGATGTTAAGGACATGAAGCTCGCAGTAAACTGGATCAAGAGTAAATTTTACTGGCACTTGTTAGTAGTTATAAAAGCCCTGTGTCTTATCAGGCCTATTTTTGTTTGCTCCAGACCCCAGCCCCACTAGTGGTATTCATGCACTGGGAAAACTGAGTTAATGGAGGGCTCTGTGTAACAACCACAGTCTTTCTCAGCCCAAACACTCCCTGTTTCCATCCTTCTCTTTTTTGATAAAGTGGGTGATTTCCCTGTTGGAATAATATATGGAATTCTAATTGTTCTCAAGGTAGAAGATATGTGACCTTTGTCCAAAATAGAGGGGAAGGCCAAGTCATTTATCATTAGTGTTGAGCTGAGTCTTGGCTTCTGGTCCATGGTTTCTTTCAGTAAGAAGAGCAGTTTATCACTGACATCTATTCTAAAGATCAGAAGAGTTTTCTGAGTTTCTCTCAGGCATGACTCTTCTAGATGGCTTTTTATACTTACAATCCCCTTCTTGTACCTCCAACTCCCAACCACTTTCTCCCTACTAATAGTTTTAACATAAGGTTTACAGAACATAGGGACATTTTTTATGTTATTCATAACCAGTCTTTATTTCAAGGACACTGTAGAAATGTCTAGAAGAAAGGTAGAGGGTACTGTGTAATGTACTAACTGGAAATAGTTAAGAGTCACACGAAACATGGGAAGACAGAAGGTAGTATCAGTAGTAGACTCATGTCATGGGCCAGAGAAGAGAAATCTGCTTTCACAGGATCTGTTAGCCTAGGATTCCATATTTAAAACAATAAGAGGTTATTTCTCACTCATGATACCCTTGTGTATTTGGTGGGGGGCATTCTAGAGATAATTCAGGAACCCAGTTTCCTTCTATCTCTGGATTATGACCTCTTTCACATCCACAGAGTCTTCTCTACTTGTCTGATGACTGGGGAAAGAATGAGAGGATTGAATGTGGGAGGGATCAGCTAGGCCCCTAAGAGGTGTGTGTCACTTCTGCCAATATTCCATTGATTCAAATTCTGTCAATGGTCACATATACTGCAAGGGAGGCTGGAAAATATAGTTTACTTGTATGTCCAGAAGAAAATGGAAATCAGTTTTTAGGACACATGGCAGAGGATAAAGATACATCTTAAGATATTGTAGAAATGAAAGAGTCTCAATAAGCTCACAATTTCCTGTCATGTCATTACTCCCTATCCCTGTTTCTCTTTTAGATCTTGGTTCTAAATCTACATGTCCACCCACTTTTCTAGCTGGGAATACAGTGAATTCCTCTCAGAGAGCTATGTGCCCTTCATCCTGGGAGATTTTGCTTTACTGAGTCCTTGGTATGTCTTATGGAAAATACCACTGAGACACTTCACAGTCACACTTAGCGGTTAGAGATAAAAAAGAAGCAGAAGACTTGATTTCCTGCTTTAAGTGCACTTGCACAATTGCTTTGACAAGTTTTTGTATTACTCCTGTACCTTCACCTAAAGCGCATCTAAGAATTCCTGTGAGAATTAAGAGTTTCTATCTCAATTCAAATTCTATGTTTCCAGGAAACCCTTACTTCACACAGGAATTCTTAGATGCGCTTTAGGTGAAGGTGAAGAAATTATAAGAAAATTAAAAAATATAAAAGGAATAAAAGAAGCAAAAAAAATAGATCACTATATCCTGTCCTCTTCCTTCCCCCATTAGGAAATCTTTCCCTACCTGAGGGTGGGGAAGGCAGGGTATAGGCTGATGCCCGAGAATAGACAGGTAAACGCTTCTATTGACGTGGTAACTGTACTACTGAATATTTCCCAAGACTCAGGATTCCTCAGGTTTGCCATCACAAGCAGGTGACTAAAGCAAATTCTTTGGCTTTGCATAGGCCTGGCTAAAGCTCTGTTGTTGGAAACTCTCTGAGGAGTTCATGCAGCAAATCTTTTTTTCATGATTTATGAGATTCCAAATGCCACCACTAGCATTAGATGATTAAATTGGGACATTTGTTTGAACTGCATGGACAGGGTTATATACTGCCCTGAAGGCCTCAGGTGGACATTGCACGCCATTGCCATCATCGCTTGGACGTCACCAGCAGGAAATATCAGAAGCTTCCCAAGACAGTCTGTACTCCTGAGCTTTCCAGAGAGGCCCTGGCAGACATAGGTTGGCTTTGTCTGGATTGGTACCTGGGCCTGGAAGTCTCTAAAGCTCAGAGCTCCACCATGGTGGAAAAGGGCTGGGTGAGTGCCCTGGAGTAGTATTAGTAAGAGCAGAACATCTAAGCCTGTCAGATGCCCTGTGTCAGAGTGTCAGAGGTGACAGTGACTGCTGCCCCCTCATTGATCAGATTAGTCAGGCACTCACCGGCGTTGAGTTGCAAATGTCTGGATTTTACTTCGCCTGGCAGGAGCTCCTGGGATAGGAGAGAAAACAGCTTATAAATTCTTTAATGATTCTTGGAGCCAAGGGCAGCTTACAGACTGGATTTTTAAGCAGTGCTATTTAAAAGGTTCCAGGGGACATAAAGGTAAATAGCTTGAAAAATAGGTGGAAAGTTATTTTTTTCCTCCTCTGAGAACATTATCCAGATTGAATTAACCCCTCACGAATCCTTGTGATTCTGAGGCACAGTAGTATGCACTGTGCTGGGACATCGTAATCCAGCTTCTTATACAGCCCCCACTTTTTCGATGATGTTGATCATTCAGTTACACTGCATGTTTCTCTGTGGAAGAAACATTTGGAAATCCGGCTTTTAAAATTCCTTTCTTTTTCTTTCTTTCTTTCTTTTGATTGGATATCTCAACAGCTCTGAAGTGTCCTCGGGGATGTCTGAGGATGTGTGAAGACAAATGAACAAAGAGTAATCTCCTCTGAAGATGTCCAAGAAGAAGCTGAGTATTTACTCAGAGGAAGATGCAAGTTCTGGTTGGAAGAATGACCTGACATCGATACTAGTCCCAAAATTCCACTATTTTATTTAGCTTATATCTATTTGAATATTTGGAAACTAGTACACTCTCTTTTTAACGGATACAGAGGTAGCTTCTGGGTAAAGCGTTAATTTTGTTACTCATATTCCCTATAGAAACCTATAATAGGGTTAGGTTATTCTTTCATTGGTACGGTGCCCATAACCCTATATTTTGTGGGACAGTTCTGATTTCAAACTTTCTCATTTTCTGTTCTCTGAGTTCACTTCTGCTTGACACATGACTTGTTCTAACTTGAGACTTAATATTGACAATTTACTGACAGGGCAAAGGAAGTATCAGTGATGAAAAGAGCAAGCCATTATGGGTGGATGCCTTGCAGAAGAGATGAGATTTCCTACCCTCGTGGATAATTTTGAGTTCCTTCAAATATTTCAGACCAAAGGACCTCTTTTCCTTCAATGCTTTTCTCTTGATAAAACAACAACAACAACAACAACAACAAAACAACAACAACAACAACAACTCTGCACTAAACTGTCTCTATGATGATCATGGATTTAACCACTAGTTGCTATTACTTGGGAATGATTTTTCCACACGGCATAGCAAATTCTTGAACTAATTTCCATGGCTGCCACGGGACCGGTCATAATGCTTGGTTCTAGTAAGTGGAGGGATGGTACTAGAATGAGCAGCTGGTCAATGCCTTCTGCTTCAATCTTCTATTGTGGTCCTGATGTTCTGGGTGCCTCTTGCTGGCCTCACCCTATTCCTAAGGAAGTCTTTGATTTTTCCACTTCCCTTTATTTCATTTTTTTATCAACTAAAAGTTGGATTTTAGTTGATAAAAAAAAATAGCACTTAACAGCAGAAACCCCTGAAAAGGAAGATGTCTTTCTCCTTGTCCACTCAAAAAGCTACTGCCCTTTGCAGGTGATGTGATATAGGAAGTAAAATACTGAGGTTCATGGATAAGAAGGTAGAGTCAGATATCACTGAAGAAAGTCCATCTTGCGAAATGAATATTTAATACACCTTTATTAGAATATAATTCCAATTACGTTAGGGATCTTCATCTACTTTACTCACTGATATATCCTGGGCACCTTAGACAATCAGTGTATGTCATGTGACTGTGCCAGACCAGATCTTTAGGAAACATACTGTCTCACAAAGGAGGCAAATGGGGAGGCAGGAGATGTATTTCAAAAGATTTTACAAGTTTATATAAATGTATACAAGATTTTATAAGTTTCTATATTTATGTAAGCTTAAAATGCATTTGAAACATAGAGGAGAACATGACTGATTGTGCCTTTGGAGGGGCTGTGGTGGCTCTAGAGAGAAGCTAAAATTGTCAATGGGTGTTTAAGGACAGGTCCTTTTTTAGGGAGTCATGGGTATGTGAGTAAGTGTGATGAGGGGTGATAAAAGTTATAAAAAATTAAATAGGATAAGGGGTTACAGGGTAACTGAGAGGCTATTTTAACTAGGGTGGGCAGGAAAAGGCTGTATGTGGCAGAGACATTTCAGCAGAAGCCTGAAAGAAGTGAGAGAATGAGCTTTGGGTGTGATTCTGTAGTTGTCCTTTAAACCCATTTAGATGCAGTGCTGTTAGCATTGGAGAAGCAAGGAGAGGTGATCCTTCAGGTGACTGTGGTCATTTTTAGGAAAGAGACTGGGCAAATTGCAAACTGAACTCACACACTGAACTTTGTTAATGTAATTACTCCATCCAGGGTCCAGTGGCTCAGTGGTAGGACTGGGTTTGGGTTGAAGAGAAGGTACACCAACGACTGGGACAGGTGGAAGGAACCTGCTTCTTTAGTTCCTAAAGGGAAAATTCACTTTGTAGGAAAAGCTGTTAAAGCTGCTGGAGAATATCTATCACATGCTGAATGACGTATACAGATAAAAAGTAGATTTTTACATGCTCTTTGGGGACAGAGTTACAGAGCTTTCTATGAACGTATTTTGGGTGGAGTGATCATGAATGTCAGCTTGCCTCAGCTGACTTGTAATAAGAGTAAAAAAGCCTTCCATGGTTGCATTGCAGGTATTTATAGATTCTTCTTGCTCTATTTTATAGTACTTGCTGCTGATGAAGTATGCTGTGAAGGGAGTCTTGTTAAACACTGTCAGCACTCCAACTGGTCTAGAAGCCTGTCGCATATTAAATGTTTTATAGCTGAACTTTATTACACTCAAACTTCACAGAGACATTTATGAACCTTATTGCATCCTGATATGAAATGAGGCCACAGAGGTATTTCTGATTTTATGGGAATGGAACTTTTCATTGTATGGAACTTTCACAAAGCTATTGAACTCTAGAGTTCAAAGTGACTTTACAAATGTTAATTTCTCTAGGGATCTTTGGGACCTTAAAAAAACTGCTGATGACTTCTACATCTTGCATCTAACTTTTTTTTTTCATTTGGAAAACATGTACAGTTGCCTCAGTAAAAGGAATGTGTGGAGTTTGTGGTTGATGCTGTATTCATGCCATGGTAAGAAGAGAGACCCTGTTTATTGCTACAGGAGACATATAAGGAAAATAAAAGGAGGAAAATATCATTTAATAGATAAACAGTCATGCCCAGCTTGACGTTTTTCTAAGCCCTTCAAGGACACACATTCCTGAAGTTCTGTGAGTCAGTCTTTATATTTGGAACATTAACTATTAACTTTCCTTTGTAAGGAGATTTTGTGCAATGCCAACCAGAAGAAACTGCAGTCTTTCCAAGCCTCATTTTCTCATGATTCATTCATTCCATATTCACTGAATTGTTACTTTGTATTAGACATTGTTCTAAGGAAAGACTATGATCAAAGACATAATTCTCAATGAATTTATGGTTAGTCCCAGTTGACTAAGCAAAGACATATGATATGTACAGACTGCTATCTGATTACAGATGAAAAAATCTAAATTAGGATGTGTTGTGTATACAGCATGTTCACATGGGGGAACATCAGTAGAGACTTCTGAGGGGTAGCAACACCTGAATTGGGTTTTTAGGGATGAATAGGAGTTAGGCAGAGAAATGCTGACGTTGTTATTCATGCACATCATCATAGTAGGTAAGGGAAAGATAGACATGTTTTGAGATAGCCTGAAAGATCTGCTTAGAAAAGTGAAACTCAGAATGAGGGTCTACTTCCCAGGGGTATGAGCCATGCTAACCCTGGCTCTTAAGTATGTAATCATCCTATTATCTCACTGTGCTTATTTATTGCTTTAATAGTCTTATTATTTGCATGGTATCTATGGTTTATACATTATTTTCATGTGCTTTACACAATTTAATCTTTATAGAAGCTTGGTGAAATGGGTATTGTTGTTACTTTATGGATAAAGAAATGAATCAGAGCTATCCAGTGGCCCTACCCACGGTTACATAGTTAGAGAGTGGCTTAACTGGGCCTGGAAAGAAGCCCTTTCAACTCCTATTCTGAGCTTATCTGTTATATCATAGGACCTTTATTGGTCATTTTTATTAATTGATTCAATATGCATTCTTTCAATACTATTTATATGCATGTATTTATTCAATAGGCATTTATTGAGCATATATTCTATGCCAGGCAGGCACTGTTCTAGGTTCTGGGATATAACAGTGAAAAAAAAGGTAATTTAAGATTGTGACAGATACTATAAAAATAAACATGATGGCATGAGAATGATTGGAGGCAGGGTCTACATTTAGTATTTAGATGGTTGCTTTTATTTACTTGGTCCTCCAGTTATATCCAGGATTTATTTCTCTCTGGGTGCTCACATGATGTTTGTTATTCAGCAAAACTTGCTAGGCATTTCCACGTATAAACCACCACATAAGACTCTTCCATTAATTTTGTCAATTTAGGAGAAATAAAGGGAGCTTCCATTTGTCGTGGGACCAGTATGTGTTGGGTTCTTTGGCATACAACTTATTAGTCTCATTCCAGAGATGCTGGTGGAGTCTTTCAAAGCACCAGGATTCTCTCCCAGCTGATTCTTTTGTTGCTTTGAAGGTGCAATGACCACCCTCCTCTCAGAGGTGGGAGACAAATGGTGGGGTGACTCTCTGTTCCTGTTGCTTAGAAGTCTTGTTAACAGCTGCCCCACATAAACATCCTTTCAAAGTTCTTTCTCTGTAGAGCCTGGCTCCTTTCCACAACTTAAATGTTGGTGAGAATGCCCTAGTATCTATTATTAAATATCTCACTATGGATGATGAAAAAATGTTCAACAACTAAGGTTTGTCACAACTAAGGTAGTCACACAGGATACTCTCTGAACACTTCATAGGATAACACAGGTCCCAAAGTATGCTCAGCTCCTTGCACCTGGAATCACATTGCCTTCCTCTGTATCACACCTGACATTCCAATAAGTCCCACTACAGAAATGTGGGCAGGGCTCCTGAAGGAGCATGATAGCTCCAAGTGGGGGTAGGGACGGCTCCCTTGCTCCACTGTAGCAATCTAGATGTCTTTCCTAGTTAGCTGATTGTGTCATGGAAATCTAAAAGAACTGAGCTTGGATGGATTAATGGTGAGCCTATAAAACATCCCAGAAGAGAGTCAACAGTTGGGAGTCCTGGAGGAGGTGACATTGTGAGAGCACTGGATCAGGAAGGGAGCCCTGGGTGGTCTTAGACAAATCCTCCTCCTGGGTTAGTCTTTGGGACTAGTGCAGTGTTTTGGCTATGAAGAAAATGAGACTTTCCAGCACATAGAGTTTATTCCACTTACTAGCTATTCAACTCTGAGCAGGCCATTTTAGCTTTAATGAGGTGGTTTCTGCATCTTTAAAATGGAATTAGAACACTTATATCATGGGTTTTTCTTTTCTTTTTTTTGAGGTTAAAATAAGATAATAGATACTGTCTTAATTAGGCGTTTAAAAGAGATGTGTGTAGGTTTGCTTCAACACTGGCAATTTGTTGCACAGATGCCCTGGAATGTGCATTATGGGGGATGATATCAGTAGCAGCCTAGTCCCTAGTTCTCAGGGATGCACAAAACTCAGCAGAGTAACTGCTTCACTTGCAACAGCAGCCTGGCCTTTAAGTGATCCAATGATTTTGTGTTCGCTGGGTACTTACACTTCTCCAAACAGGGGTGTTATTTGGCTTTTGCTTGTCTGATGTAGAACATCCTGGCATGGCAGCATATGAAGTATCTTTGAACTAAGGGTCTACCTTATGTATAGCATATGTAGGCATCTGTAGGGTTACTTTGGTCTGTACTCTGGTTCCTGTTTCCAGAAGTAGTAGTGCAGAGCTAGTTCTACCCACAGTCTAAGCCTGGGCCTTAGAACTTCAAAGAGGCTATGGTTGAGGTATTGTGATGCTTAGAGATGTGCTAGAGGATATGGTAGGGACATGCTACATCATAGCTATATATGTAAACAGTCTCTATAAAACTGAAGCTTAACTGATGGCCTAAAGACTAAACTGTGGGGTGTCAAGGAATAAAAGCTGCTGTAGAATAATGTGGCAAGCATCCAGACCCCATGAGGCTCTAGTGTGGCCACATCAGTCCAGGATACTCACATACCCCAAGGGAGAAGAGCACGGCTTTGGAGCATGCAGTCACACGCACATGCAGACAACACCATGGTCCGTGTCTTTTTGGCTCTGGAAGACCATCATTTATATACAATGGATGCATATGATTATATATACTATCAGGAAGAGAGGGACACTGGCTGGGTGGTCCCACGTATTTCTTGTGGTTAAACTGTTTATTCACTGTCAATTAAAGTAACTGGCTTACAGACATAAACAACTAGGATAAAGACTTAGGACCACCTGATAGCTGCTTGTGCCTTTCCCCCAAGTTGTCATGATAAAGCTCATGGTGGAATGGTTGCAATTGATTTTTTTAGACAAATCCATGGCCACATGTGTGCAAAACAGGAAGTGCCAGGGGGCTAACCACACAGCCTATGAATTTATTTCTCCCACATCTTTAAGGAAAGGAAAAAACCCTCACAAGTTGCAAAACTGTGGGACACAAATACCCTTTGGGAGATGTGAGATAGATGGGATCTGGTTCCTATGCCTAGTTAGGAAGCCAAGTTTTAGGGCAACTTAAATTCTATTGTGGCTGTTATGTTTGGGTTCTTTTCCTCATGGTTGTGGCTGTGTTCTTTGAAGAGAAAACCCACAATAACGGGTCAGTGATCCAAAGAGTCACATGTGTTGCGACCTTTTCTCATTTACAGCTTCCCAACTATTGTCATTTTCCAAGTGACCGATCCCACTGCCTTGGATGACCCTTTCCCCAAGCCAGTTTATAACTTGACAGAACTCTTCAACAGAGCTTGAAAAATCAGAAGTTTGGTTAAAAATCTGAAGTTGTTGGAAATTGAATTCATCATAGAAAATCCTTATCATGGAAAATCTTTTGGGGTACACAATCCAAGAGGCAGTGCAGCTCCCTATCCCTTCTGATATGAAGCAGACAGGGGAGATTTACTATTCCTGCTTAAAGGCCCACAAATAATATTATTATCATTTTAATTTCTAGAGTACATAATTTATTTAAATTCAAGTTAGTTAACATATGGTATAGTATTGGTTTCAGGAGCAGAAGATTCATCATTTCCATATGACACCCAGTGCTCATCCCAACAACTGCCCTCCTTGATGCCCACCACCCATTTCACCCATCTGCCCAACCACCTCCCCTCCAGAAACCCTCAGTTTGTTCTCTGTATTTAAGAATCTCTATACTTTGCCTCCCTCTCTGTTTTTACCTTATTTTTTCCTTCTCTTCCCCTATGGTCATCTGTTTTGTTTCTTAAATTTCACATATGAGTGAAATAATATGATATTTGTCTTTCTCTGACTTATTTTGCTTAGCATAATACACTCTAGATCCATCCTTTTTGATTGCCAAGTAATATTCCCTTGTGTATATATACCCCCTCTTTGTTATTGAAGAAGACACAAAGAAATAGAAAAACATTCCATGCTCATGGACTAGAAGAACAAATATTGTTAAAATGTCAATAATACCCAAAGAAATCTACACATTCAATGTAATCCCAATAAAAAATGCACTAGCATTCTTCTCAAGGCTAGAACAAACAATCCTAAAATTTGTATGGAACCACAAAAGACCCCGAATAGCCAAAGTAATATTGAATAAGAAAACCAAGACGGGAGGCATCACAGACTTTACCCTCTACCACAAAGCTGTAATCATCAAGAGAATATAGTATTGGCACAAAAACAGACACATAGACAAATGAAATAGAATAGAGACCCCAGAATTGGACGCACAAATGTAAGGCCAGCTAATCTTTGACAAAGCAGACAAGAGTATCCAATGGAAAAAAGACAGTCTCTTTAACAAATGGTGCTGGGAGACCTGGACAGCAACATGCAGAAGAATGAAACTAGACTACTTTCTTACACCATACACAAAAATAAACTCAAAATGGATGAAGGACCTGAATGTGAGATGGGAAACCATCAAAACCCTAGAAGAGAAAGCAGGAAAAAAACCCTCTGACCTCAGCTGCAGCAATTTCTTACTTGACATATCTCCAAAGACAAGGGAATTAAAAGCAAAAATGAACTATTGGGACCTAATGAAGATAAAAAGCTTCTGCACTGCAAAGGAAACAATCAGCAAAACTAAAAGGCAACTGACAGAATGGGAAAATATATTTGCAAATGACCTATCAGATAAAGGGCTAGTATCTAAAATCTATAAAGAACTCGCCAAACTCCATACCTGAGAAACAAATAATCCAGTGAAGAAATGGGCAGAAGACATGAATAGACACTTTTCCAAAGAAGACATCCAGATGGCCAACAGGCACATGAAAAGATGCTCAACGTCACTCCTCATCAGGGAAATACAAATCAAAACCACACTGAGATAACCACCTCATGCTGGTCAGAGTGGCTAAAATGAACAAATCAGGAGACTTCAGATGCTGGCAAGTATGTGGAGAAATGGAAACCCTCTTGCACTGCTGGTGGGAATGCAAACTGGTACAGCCACTCTGGAAAACAGTGTGGAGTTTCCTTAAAAATTTTAAAATAGAAATACCCCATGACCCAGCAATAGCACTGCTAGGAATCTACCCAAGGGATACAGGAGTGCTGATGCATAGGGGCGCTTGTATCCTAGTGTTTATGCCAGCGCTTTCAACAATAGCCAAATTATGGAAAGAGCCTAAATGTCCATGAACTGATGAATGGGTAAAGAAGTGGTTTATATATAATGGAATACTACCTGGCAATGAGAAAGAATGAAATCTGGCCATTTGTAGCAATGTGGATGGAACTGGAGGGTATTATGCTAAGTGAAATAAGCCAGGCAGAGAAAGACAGATACCATATGTTTTCACTCATATGTGGATCTTGAGAAACTTAACAGAAGACCATGGGGGAGGTGAAGGGGGAAAAAGAGTTACAGAGAGGGAGGGAGGCAAACCATAAGAGACTCTCAAGGACTGGGAACAAACTAAGGGTAGATGGGGGGTGGCGGTAAGGGGAAGCGGGTGATGGGCAGGGAGGAGGGCACTTGTTGAGACGAGCACTGGGTGCTGTTTGGAAACCAATTTGACAATAAATTATATTTTAAAAAATGTCTCTACTACCCAAAGCAATCTACATATTCGGTTCACAGATTATTTTAAGAATTTCAGTTTACCCTAGTCTTGATATGAGTATTGTCCTTGGCTCATGATCCATCCCATTGCTATGTGGTACAGCTTTCTTGGTAACTTTGTTAGAAAAACAGGAGTCTTAAGAGAACTTTTGGAATAAATTGTCTTGGTTTTTCATTTCAGTGAAAAAAATCAACACTGGTCCACTCTAACATGCTAGGAGAGTGTGGTGGTAAAAGAATTTTGTATCTGGAATTAGACAGTCCTGTGTTTGAATTCAACATCTCCACATATTAACTGTGTGAACTTAGGCAAATTTCTTCAACATACTAAGTCTTGTTTTTGATATTTACAAAATGGGCATAGCAGTAGTACCTCCTTTGTATGGTTATTGTAGTGTTTATAAACATTCAGGTAATGGCAGCCAATTATAATGTGAGAGTGTACTTAAAGCAAACACCCCCAGGTACTTATGTATGCTGTGAGAAATGAAGAAGTTGCATTATTACACTTAGGGTGTAAATTTGGGTCCCACGAAGAAAAAAAAAAAAAAGATCTTGAATTGGGGGTTAGGATAAAGGAGTGATTGAATTTTTTCTTTTGGAAAAAAAATGAATATTTTTCAGTTGAAAAAATATTTCATGAACTAGATTGAAACTTCTCAGAGTTGATGGGAGCCAGCTCAGCTGAATGTCTGTTATGTGGGACTGGACAGTGAGGGATGCCATACAAAGCTCTTCTGTGTCCAGGTTGAGTAACAGCCATATGATACTCCCAGACATACCTTCCCAAGCCACATGACACATTGCCATGCTAAGCACAGAGAGTCTGTATATTTCTCTTTCCTGTTATTACACATTCCACGCTGAATTCAAATGCAGAATGAGCATCTGAATGACTTATGTATTAAAAATTGAACCTAGTGAGACAAAGTTTTAGGGACTCACTTTTAATAAGGCAGAGAATTTGAGAGAAAGTAAACTCTAGACTATGTATTTCCTTTTCTCCTGACCAGATACTGATACTTGTTTCCAGTGACAATGTACTGTGTAAAAAAAAAGGCTTGGCTCTCCCAGAATAGTTAATGGTCTAAGGAGGTATGTAAGCAAGTGGACATATTAGAATTCATGTTTAGAATTCATTCAAGAGTACAAATTTGGAACATCCATGAATTTCTGGAGAGGACTATTTGCTTGTGTTAAGGTTAGTCGTGTGAAAGGACCTAGTATTTTGTAGAAACAGCCCTTCTTTCTGTAATAAAGGCTTTGTCAGTGAGGTAGATTGTCACCTGGAGTTTTTTTTTTTTTTAATTTTATTTTTAAAAAAATTTACATCCAAATTAGTTAGCATACGGTGCAACAATGATTTCAGGAGTAGATTCCTTAGTGCTCCTTACCCATTTAGCCCACCACCTGGAGTTTTTAAGGGTAGAATCATTATTATTTGATGGGAGATGGGGGAAGAGCCCGTTGGAGAGAATCAAGGCAGCACTGGGAAGCTGACAGAGATGTGAAAAAATTACTCCAGGTGGATTGTTCAATAGGCACTGGTGGGAGAGAGGGGTGAAAGTGTTATGTAATAGTGGAGGTGGAGTGGGGGATAGAGGTAGTGGCATCCTCATATGGATCAAGGGCCACAGAAGCAAGAGCAGAAAACAAAGACATGGTCTTGTGGAGTATAGGGAATCTGAGGCAGAAAGGGCAGAGCGTGAAAGTGGGGGGGGGCGGTTCCATGAGGGGAGGGAGGACTTTATAACACACACTTGCCTGGTATGAAATGTCTTGACTGTCAGAATGTGGGTGTAATGTGGCTTTTCCATTTTTAATGTAATATTGTAAGAGTGAAAAGTCGGGGTATTGGCAAGCAACAGATGGGACCCTTAAAATGGGTAACACAGGAGAGTTTAATGAAGAAATGATTTTCCAAGGGATGGGCAGATTTCAGGGGCTGTGAAGGGTGGGGAGCATTTTCACCCAGCCTGAAAGGACAAAGGGGGGGGTGCTATTGGATCTGCAGTAGAGGGAGCCAGGAGGAGGGGAGAGGGGCCACAACAGGTCACAAGCTCAGTCTCCAGGACACGGCACAGGTAGAGGAATGTGGAGAGTGGGGGCCTTTCTCCTTCCATGAAAACAGGAACTCTCTGCATGTGATACTGTGTTGAGTTTTTCCTTTGCAGTTCACATCTTGAGAAGGGCATGCTGTGCCTTTGAAGAGCTCAGGTGTGAGAATCAGCCACCCTTGTGAACAGTCCATGTGCCCCGCTTTAACTGTACAACTGTGTGCACAGGAGTGAAAGTTCCCAACTATCTCCGGACACACAGCACAGTAGTCAGCATCATGACTGTAGTTGTTGAAACTACTGTGGGGGAAGTAGCTTTGCCCTCTTCTCCTTGTGCCTCATTCTCAGCTCTCTGCTTCAGGTCAGTTCTAGAAAAGGCACCTGAAGGGGATAAGAAGCAGCCTGCATCTGGGCACCTGGGTGGCTCAGTCAGTTAAGCATCCCGCTTTGGCTCAGGTCATGATCTCATGGCTCATGGGCTTGAGCCCCACATTGGGCTCTGTGCTGACAGCTCAGAGCCTGGAGCCTCCAGACAGATTCTGTCTCCCTTGCTCTGCCCCTTCCCACCCCGCCCCCTGCCTCTCAAAAATAAATAAACATTAAAAAATTAAAAAAAAAGCAGCCTGCATCAGGGAATGACAGATACACACACACACACACACACACACACACACACACACACACACACACACACTTTGTCAATGCGTCTCCTCTTGGAGCTAGAGGAGCAAAGAAAGGAGAAAAGACTGCTCATGGCATATATTTTTCTCCACCTCTGCAGCTGTCACAGGGAAATCCTGTGATGTCAGAGGTGGCAGGCAGGAGAGTCCTGAGATGTGGGGGCCTGTGAACTTTGAAGGAGAGTCCCAGTGCTGCTTCCCACAGTGTGATCGGCACCTGCTTTGCTTATCATCCCTTCTCTGGCTTGCTTTAAGAGTGCCCACTGAAACCACGCATTCTGAAATGCACCAAACCATTTTTTTTGTGTTTTAAATATCAACGGGGCGAAAAATCAGAAACAAAGGCACAACCTCAAAGCAGCAGAAATGTTCTGACTGCCTCTTCCTCAGCCACAGCAGTTGGTCTCAGCAATTTTGACTCTTGGAGAATTCCAAAAAAGAAGAGGGATAAGGAAACACCTCTCACGGTATATCAAAAAGTAAAAACGAAATTGCCACAAAACCTTTTCAGTTGAGCGTGTGGTGGGGGAAGAGGAGGTGGTTTTATAAAGCATGCCATTGAGCCAGATTGATGTGGGTTTCATTGTTGGTTCTGTCTATGGTTATGCGATGTGAAAGTTATCCAACCTCACTAAGAATACATTTTCATCAATAAACTGAGTTACTTAGAGAATTCCACACAACATTAGACTATTCCATGTGTTATCTGGTACATATCACCATTATTACCAATAACATTACCATTATTAGAGCGGTAAGTCATCTCCTGTATCAATGTGTGCTTCAGAAATGTTTGTCTGTCTTTATTTAGCTTCAAGGGTTGTGAGACTTCTCTGTCCCCAGTCCCAATACGGGTACTGGCATTCTTTCCACAGTTCTATGAAGGCCCTGCCATCTCCTCTTCTAAAGGCCCTGCCCTCTCTCCTTGTCCTAGGCATTCCTCAGGGATCTGGACTTCTCTGAAAAACGGCTTGATGGCCCCACCACCTGCATGCCAAACAGTAAGCAACCACTGTTTGGCTTGGCTGTTTGCTTGACACCAACCTACCGCTCAGTGGGTGCCTGAGCTTTCTAAAAAGAAAGATCTTTCCAAATGATAACAAACTTCCAAGTACACATTTGGTACCTTAAATTTATTAGGCCTGCTGCAATGAACAAACTGTCCTTGTTGCTTATTTCCAAGAGCAGTTGTAGTTTAAAAAAATAAAATTTCTGTCCATTTTTAATATTTGCTGTTCACTTGGGATTTATGGGGAAAAATGCATGAGCCCTGCTTTCGTTAGGAGGCTATTGCTTCAGTTCCTAGTGCTGAGGGTTTGTGCTTTGCTGTCAACTTACCTAAGTGGTTATCAGTGGGGCTAACCCTTCACTCTTTTGCTCTGTCCACAGGAAAACCAACAACAATATATCCAATCAGACAATGGTTTGTGATCATGTCATCTTTGGGAAGGTATCTACTTAATTGTAAAATAAATTTTCATTCATATATCTCCTTTGAGAAATGATGACATTTATTCTCAGTTCTGGATCTCTATTCTTTTTCTGTAACTGTTTACATAGTGTTTTTGAAAAACTTTTCCAGGTCTTTGACTCTCTTTGTCCTTTACAGAGCCCAATCATTTCCTAACTTCCTAAAAAAGAAAAATAAAACCCTTGTTTGACCCCTTCATCTTTAATGGGTGAGGAAACAACAAAAACAGAAAAACAAAACATGCAGACGTCTGTGCTACCAGGAGGAAAGCTCCTAGGCTGGCCTCAGTCTTACAGGAGTTGCTGGGCACGCTGGTCTCTCCCGTGGAGTAGCATGGGGCTTGGCCTTGGCAAGTTCACACAGAGCTGCCCAGCAATTCCTGCTGCTCCCGTTGATGAGTGCTCCAGGCAATGGGAGAGTGATTTTCTTTTCTCCCACTAATGATCTGTGAAAGGGCTTCTAGAGGTCTACTCTGACATGGATCTTCAAAAAACAGATCTTTATTCTCTACCCTTCTGAATAATGGGCAATTCAGTCTTTGTCAGTACTTAGATTCTTTCCTCCTCCTCCTCAGTCCTGCTCTTTACAGAATCCTGCCAAGGTAGCTGAAGAAATCTTGTCCCTCAGTTGGGGTGCCAGGAGACAAGAACAAATGCTGCTCCTTTTCTCTCTGAACACAGAGCTTCATCGCCCTGGCACCACCTAATTATCCAGCTCTCCTGATCTCTGTCCTCAAGCGCCTGTTATTCTTGATTTGGATGATACGCACAAATTGGTTGCAGAAATTGGAGGTGGGGGGAGTAAAACAAGATGAGGTGGGGATCTTTAGTTTTAAAGGTGATAGGGGCACTCTGGTATATTTATTCCTACTCAGAAATAAGAAAGCAGAAATAAAATCACATTCTTGGCCATGGCCGCATGCCCGGTGAAAACTTCTCCCTCTCTATCATCCACAAATTGGGTAACTGAGGTCTGTGTCACTCACGTTCTCTATCCTCTGCCCTGTCCCTTCTGTTGGGTGTTCTTTCTATCAATGTGACTGTTTCATAAAATGAGGCCTCAGAATTTCTCCCTTCATGTATTTCCTTGTGGAATCAGCTAGTCTCAGAATTTCCACATTTTACTTCTTTCACATGACTTTCTAGGTCTGTATCTCTCATCTTGAATTCCAACCCCACATTTCCAAATGACTTACACGTGGAGAGGGCACTGTCCATGGAAACGCAGCATTTATAAGGCCATTTTCCCTCATATTGACCTCTTCCCATCCCCTTTATTCATCAAGGGTGTCACCACACTTCTAGGCTTCCAGATCCCAAACTTCAGAAACATTTTAGTTTTTGTCCCTTTAACCCCCACTTACCTATTCAGTAACTTAACCTTGCATACCATTTCATTACAATAATTTTCATATCTGTTTTGCTTTTATTTTTAAAATAACTTTTTAAGGGGCACCTGGGAGGCTCAGTTGGTTGAACATCTAGGTCTTGATTCTGGCTCCAGTCGTGATCCCAGGATCGTGGGATTGAGACCCATGTGGGGCTCTGCGCTGAGCATGGAGCTTGCTTTAGATTCTCTCTCTCTCTCCCTCTGCCCTTCTCCCCTGCTCATGTTCTCTCTCTCTCTCAAGTTAAAAAAATAATGAAAACATAAAATAACATTTTAAGATATTTTTTCTTATTTTAAAAGCTACTTGTATATACACTGCAGGTAACAAAACACACAAAGAAGAAAACATGTCACGTATGATTACACCGCACAGAGGTAAGCATTAGTGATGCATTTTCATCCTTTGTTTCCTGTGTGTCTATTTATCTATCCATCTATCTATCATGAAAACATGAAATCAAGTTTGCATTTCTGTATTACTCAGCAATAAGTATAAACATTTTTAATATTTTAAGTAATTTTTGTTTGCCATCTGGCTTTCAGTCATGTACATGTGTCATAATTTATGCAGCCAATTGTCTAATGCTGTGCAATTATGATCATTTTTTCACTATTAATACTTCACATGAATCAATAAGGTAGGTAGGAAAGGACTGAAAGATTTTACTACATACATACAGATGAAAACTTTTATATGGTAAATGCCCTGAATAAAATTAAAACAAAATGAGAAGTTGGGAGAAAAGACAAGCAACATGTATAAAGAAAAGAGGCAATAAATATAATATAGACATAGTGCCTTCAAATAAGTTTGAAGAAGGCCAACAATCCAGTAAGGGAAAATATCACAGTAGACAACTCAAAAAGAGGAAACTGATCAATAAAAAAGAAAATAAATGGGTGACAAATAGTGACTTCTTGTTTTAAATGTAAATTAAAAAAAATTTTTAAGTAGGCTCCATGCTCAATGTGGGGCTTGAACTGACAACCCTGAGATTAAGAGTCATATGCTGTACTACTGAGCCAACCAGAGGCCCCTGACTCTTTGCTTTAAACTGCTCTAATATTTTACAACTTATACTTTAAATTATAAAAGTAATACACATTCATCTTAAACTATTTAGTTACTACAGAGGGTTATGAGAAATGTATTTGATATCTGAACACCTAGAGATGATCAATGCCAACATTTTGTTTGATGTCTTTTCTATATTTACCTCATAATTAGAACAAGATCCTTTGTTTCCCCTCACACCATTCCTTTGCCTATTCTCAATATATTCTCTAGTCCTAGCTATAGCTACAAAATAGAATACAAAAGAAAAACCTGAAGAGATTTAAAATTGTAATTTGATGATTAGGAAAACATAAAGTAGCATTAGGAAAATTTTTATCACACAAAGTAGAATTTAGGGCCAGAACTAAAGGCATTAAACAAAGTTTAAAGTCGTCATTTTCTTTTGAAAAAGGCACCATCTTTATGACATCATCTCTGATGTTTAAAATTACTTTCATTTACTAATTTGCTTAACTGACTTTATTTCCCATTACAATTGCTCCTATTTGAGGGATTATATTTCAATTCATCAGTGATTTTTAGAGCACATTTTTCAGAAAATGTACTTTTCGATGACTCTCACTTCCCTTGGCCAAAATAATACCATTTCCCCCTATTTTGCTAACCATTCCTTCCCTTGTTTCTTAATTTTATCCTCTACCCAGGCTTTGCATTTGGGGTTTTTATAAGCTCAATCCTAAATTTTGTTCTTTCTATTCTATCCTCTCCTGCTAGGTGATCTGAGCCACAACTAGTGATGACTCACTATATTTTACATTAAGCCAAGTCCTCTGAGTGTCATCAACTATTTGATCCTTTCTCTTAGAGTCTCAGAGGCACCTTAGGCTAATTACATCTAGACACATGATCTTTGTTTCAAACCTGGTCCTTCTAGAGTTTACTTTTTCAACGAATCGCACCATCTCCCATGCATTTGCACAAGCCAGGAAAAGTAGTGATCCCTGACACCCCTCTTTTCTTCTGGGTCTAATTCATCTCCAAATCCTACTGATTTTACATTTCTGGAGTCAATCCACTCTCAACCACCACCATCACTCTAAGCCAAATGATCATTACCACCTACTGAAATACTGAAGTTCCTTTAAATGCTCTTCTTCTGAATCCACCAATACCTACCATGATTCACATTTAACCAGAACAATTTTTTTAAAAAAAGTTAGACCACTCCACATTTGTTTCTTGTTTTGTTTTGCCAGAATACAGAAAAACCGGTTTTATATATTGACCATCTGTTCGTTTCCCTTGCCAAATTCAAATGTCTGTTGTAGATTTTTAAAAATTTATTTTCTATGTGTATGATCATGCCATCTATGAATAAAGACAATTTTACCTGTTATGGTAAAATTTGTATGTCTTTTATTTATTTTTAACTTGTTCTGTTGCAGTGGTTAGCATATATAGCACAATGTTGAATATGTATTAAAAGAATGGACATTCTTGCCTTGTTCCTGATCTTAGGGAGTGAAAAATTTTAGTGTTTCATGATTACATATAATGTTAAATGCTTATTGTTTGTAAATGTCCTTGATCAGGTTGAGAAAGTTTCTTTCTAGTTGATTGAGAGTTTTACTTATTTTTTAAAGTCATGGTTACTGAATTTTGCTTTTTCTATTTCTAAGGAGATCATATTATTTTCTTTTTCCGGATGTTGATATGAAGAAATACATTGATTAATTTTTGAAAAGTTGAAGTAATCTTGCATTCCTGAATAAACTCTACATATTCATGATGTATTATCTATTTTATGCATTGATGGCTTCAGTTTGTTGGTACATTGTTAGGGCTTTTTGTGTCTATGTTCATGAGAGATGTTGGTCTATAGTTTATTTTCTTTTAATGTCTATGGTTGCGGCATCAGGTAATATTGCTCTCAAAAATGAGTTGAGAATTGTTCCCTTATCTTCTATTTTCTGGAAGAGTTTATGTAGAATTTTTTTTCTTGAATGTTTGGTAGAACTCACTAGTAAAGTCATCTGGGTCTGGAGTTTTACTTTAGTTTTTGTTTGTTTATTATATTATAATTCATGTATAATATGTAGTATAATATTTAATGTGGGAAGATTTATTCCTATAATTTCTTTAATAGATACAGGGCTCTTTAGGTTATCTATTTTTTCTTAAGTTTTATAGTTTGAGCTTTCTAAAAATTTGTCCATTTCATTTAAATTATCAAATGTATTGGCATAAAGTATTTCATAATATTCTTATTATCTTTTAATATCTATAAGTTCCATGGAGATTCCTCCTCTTTTAATAGCAGGTATTAGTAAGTAATTTGTGTCTTCTATCATTTTTTCTTGATCAATCTAACTAAAGAGATTATCAATTTTATTTATCCTTTCTTGTTTTTTAATGTTTATTTATTTTGGAGAGAGAGAGAGAGAGACAGTTCAACTGGGGAGGAGCAGAGAGAGATGGAGACACAGAATCTGAAGCAGGCTTGCTACGCGGGGTTCGAACTCACAAGCGGTGAGATCATGACCCAAGCCAAAGTCTGACACTTAACTGACTGACCCACCCAGGTGCCCCTTACTTATCTTTTCAATGACAAGCTCATTCCACAATTGAGCTATGCTCAAATTTATTTGACTGTTAAAATGACTTTGAAGGAGATGACAAGATCATGCATTGTAAGCGAGGTTTTGTAACAAAACAAAACAAAACAAACAAAAATCCCCTTGGTTGAGGAAATACTGCAAATCCACACATATATTTTGTATGCAAGTGAATTACAATGGGAAATTTGACATGTGCTCGCTTCGGCAGCACATATACAATGGGAAATTTGACAACCTTCTAATATTAAATCAAAGATAGTACCAATTAAATAGCCACCTCCATAGTTTCCTATACATTATTAAAGACACCCTGTTATCATGGATCTGGGATAATAGAGTAATTCAATATCACTACATGAAACTTAATTCCATTTTAGGTTTTAGGCTCTGCCTCTCAGCTAATCTCATACATTCAAAAATTGCATTTTTTTTCATCTTGAACTAAAATTAGGCTAATTGTAAACGTATTGGTTAAAAAAATAAAATAAATAAAATAAAAAATAAAATAAAAAAATAAACATATTGGCTTAAATAATATGGTATGTAATATTTACCTATATGATTAGCAAAAATAAAAGTATTATAATTAATTCTCGATTTTTATGAGGACAGGGTAAAATTGGCACTCTTCTATATAATCAAGAACATTACTTGCTACCACCTCTTTGCAAGGAATTTCAAAGTAGGCGTTAAAAGCCCTCATGTTTCTCATACCTTCTAAATTAATTCTTTCTTTTCCTGAAAATTATTCTCAGGAAATGGTTAAATATGTGAAAAAATATATACACTCAGAAATGCTCAGAGGTCAGTTTTTAGTTTAAAAAAGCTAGACACAATGTCCAATAACTGGAGAACAAATTTTAAGTACATTTTACTAGGTGGAACTAGGTCAAACTGCCATTTTTTGTAGGTTAAAAAGATTAAATGTCAGCAATTTCATATGTGTCAATCTAGTAGGAGGAACATACAATGGAATATTCTATGGTTACTCAACAGCATTTATACAGACAGTTTTTAATGATGTAAGTAAATGCTAATACCCTGGTATAATATATAGGATCAAACACACACACACACACACACACACACACACACACACACACAAACACACACACCACATCCATACCCCTAGTGGCCTGAAGTCATCTTTAGGTGGTGGAAAGTTTTTTTCTTGTTTATGTTCAACAATAGGATCCTTTTATTCTATAATAAGAAATGGCTTACTATTAAACAGAAATACAGAAACTATAATTGCCCCAAATAAAGAAGTACCTGTCTCATAATCTCCAATCACAAAGAACTTTCGAAGTTAACTAATTCCTGACTTTTATTGATCAAGTGCAAGGTAAAAGAACTGGGACAAGTAGGATATACGGAAAATTTTGCCAGTACGTCTGGGAAGGAGAAAATTCGGAGCTTTCCAGTGGTGTCAGGTGACAAGTCCCTAAGGGAACAGCTTACCCTCTTCCTCCCAAGGTACTGCCCTACCCTGAGGTGAGCACTGGAGAGCTGTCAGCATGCAAGCCAGACAGGTCTGTGCGAGGGGATGATCTCCTACAATCCTCAGTCTAGAACTGCTTATGAAACGAATGAAGTGTTTCTGCAGAGAAGGCTACTTAAGGCTGTTTTCCTTATTCAATAATCAAAGTGAGTAGTGCCAACCTTTAACTGATAAGAACAATAAATGATAGCGAGGAGGGATGGCACACTAAATAAAGAGAAAGAAAGACAACCCCTACGTGGAAAACATTCTGTAGCCAGCCTACTTTCATTGGTCCGTTTTATCCTCCCAAATGCTCTGACAAAAATCAAGAACTACATCAACCTTAGGTGACATACACTTTTTCATTCAGACATTTTCTTCCTCTACATTTCCTGGACTCACTCAGGAAAGGCAAAGCCAATTGTGTGTGTGTGTGTGTGTATGTGTGTGTGTGTGTGTGTATGGTGTTTTGACATTTGTGTGTTTCTGGCTACAATCAGCATTCCAATCATTTAAAAATGCCATTTGGGCACTGAGATGTGTTTCTAGGAAAACACTATAAAGATCTGAATTATCAAATTAAGTATTCCCAAAACATATTTAGGCAAACAAAGCTGCCAAAAAAGATTTTCAAGACCAAATCTCTTTATTTATTTTTGAGCCGGCAGCTTAAAATATTTTTGAATGTTAGAATGCTGGAAGTTTAGACAAGATGCTAAATAATGCTGAATTTACAATCTGAGAAAAAGCATCCACTTACTTCTTTTAGGGGAGGTGTGGGGGAGGGGTGACCATTTCTGACTTCTGGACACATTGAAAACTAAGAGGAAAGTTTGCTTCTTGAAAGGAGATTTTTCACATTGGTTCGGTCTTAGAGAAAAATAATATTTATTTTCAACTTACTTGGCTTAAGGTTTCCTTCCTTTACTTTCAGCCTTTAAACACACCAGTGCAATTTTCTCCTGCAATGGGGGCTGGGGCACGTAAGGACAAGGTGTTGGTATTGGATTTAAATATGGCTTTTTTGTTTAGCACGTTAGAAAGTTGTGCTGCTGAGTCCAAAGTTTTGTTCCTGCGTGGAGCTTCGGCCTTCCCTGTTTCTTGTCTTTAAAGAAGACCCGAAAGGAAGCAGAAACTGGACAAATAAAGTTTGATTGGAGAAGGACGCTATGGAATTCCAAATTAAAAGCTGTTGTGGCCTTGAGTGTGACATGGTGGCAGGAAGACCAGAGTGGGCCAAGGACAGCACCAAATACCTGAAGGTGGTATCAGAAGAGGAGAGATGGACCACAAAGGCCAGGAGAAGGGGCATAGTGACCGCATGACGTTTGTCTAAGGTGGTTGCTGAGGCTGGATCAGCACAAACCCATTCTTGTTCCTAAGTCAACAACTTAGAGGGTTATGGGACAGGAGCATCAGCTTGGGAATCAGAATGTATTTGTTATACAGCAAGATTGCTGGGTGTGAAGACAAGAAATCAAATGCTTATCCAGGTACGCAGGCCACTACTCTAGTTTTGAAAAAAAACTACAGTGTAGAATAAGCCACTTGGGGTTATAATCACAGCACCATGATGTCTTCCCCAGGTGGCTCTGCTGTGCAGCAGCTGGTCATGAATTCAGGCCAGAGTTACTCTAGGTCTTTTCCATCCCCAGTCCACGAGGACAGATTATGCATATTTTAAATCTTGTTCAAGAGAGCATGTTTTAAGCAGTATTTTGTTTCTTGGTTTATCACCATTAGAGAGAAGAATAGAATAGAGAGAAGTACAATGCAGCCTGGATCCCCAAAGTGTGAGAAGATGCAGCCCTGACATCCATATATTTAAATCAAGTTACCTCCAGGAATTATAAAACAGAAAAATAAAATCATTGTAGAAGGATATGTACCCAAGGTAGTATTTATTTATGCATATATTTTCTGTGAATGTCTTCAAGTATGTGTTTTCTGAAAAATATAAATTTTACCAAGAATTTAGAAAATTATCTCCAATTAATTGGCACTAAGGAATGTAAGCTTCAGATTGGTAATTTAGATTCTAAGCCTGGGACTCCATGTTCTATGAAATCTATTAGAAAACAAAAAGGCATTTTTTAAGCTTTTATTTGTTTTGTAATTTTGAAAACACTTTTTTAGGGCAAGAGACTGCTTGGTTCAGTCCAGATAAGCAAATACCCTAATTAATAAAATTACTTTCTCACTATAATATTTCTTGTCCTATTTGTCCTCATCATTTTGAAAGAATGGAAGCCAGCATTTAAAAGCCAATGTAAACACCACAAGTCAATGGAGTTATTCAGAAAGAGCTTCTGGTCACTTCTAAAGGTGTAGCATTTTTTAAAGTTTTCATTTAGTCTGCCTGTTACAAGCAATTTAAAACTTTCTTATTCTTCTTTATGTGGAGTCACAGCTTCAGACTAAATACCTTTTTTTAAAAACCAAAAGTACATTTAATTAATGAACAGCTTAATTAAAAATATAGCTTCACAGTATACTTAGGAACCACTAGGCAGAAATGATATAATCTGGTTTAGGGAGAAAACATTTGCCTAGCCTTTAACGGCTTTCTTTACTAACTATATTTACAGTTTGTATTTTTTTTCATTAAAGGTAATTAAGACAGGTTTCAAGATTTCCCTTTATATTTGTGTATATTTTATACAGAATATGTATGCATATTATTATATATCATACCTTATATATGTATGTATATAATTATATAATATATATAATTTATAGAATAATAAGAACTATTAGAAATGAAGAATTGATAGTAGAAATGAATAGTTCAACAGAATACTGAGAAGATACAGTCTTCTTCAGAACAATAAAGAAAAAAAAAGAAAAAAAAAACCCACCAGAGTGATGACACAGTAAGAAAGAGTTATGCTAACATGAGACTTTTTTTTTGTAACACAACCCTCCATTTTTTTCTTTTTTTGTAATCCATAGTGAAACAAATGACAAATATGACTTGTGATTTTTGCCAACCTCCAAAACTGGGCCAAACTTTATGATGTGAACCAGACTTTATGAATAAGAAACTAGAAACTTTGGAACACTGGCATAAAGACAATGCATATTTATGTCTAGAGAAATAAAGCACATCACATAAAAATGATCCGGTTCAGAATGAGAAAGAATTCTCAAGGCGGCACCAGAAGCTAAGAGAAAGTGAAGTAATGCCTTCAAAATCTTGAAGGAAAGTGATTTTCATACCTAGCCAAACTGTTAATCAAATATAAGAAAATGAATACATTTCCAATCTAAAAAATCAATTATCCTATCTACACCTTTTCTTAGGAAGAGGGTCTATCCCACCAATATATGAGTTAAAGCAAAAAAGACAGACATGTGATATAGGAGGTCCAATGTGGGAAAAAGGCAAAGGGACTGCCAGCCTGATCCTTATTTCTGTCTTTTCTTGAAAACTTGTGCAATCAAACCACAGAAGTCATACATTCCAACATGGCTACATTTGGCTAAAGCTGAGTAGTGGCATAGTCTTTCCAATTTGCCACAGCTCACATACTTCTTGCTGTCTCTTATACCCGACCCATTTCATTCATTTATGTGATTTCCCATCCTTGTAGACAGCTGGGTTTAAAACTCCTGTTCCAAACTCTGCCTTCTACACTACAACTGTACTGGTACAGCCTGCTTAAAGTTTATAGCATGATGGCTTTTTTTTTGCTACCATGAATGGCCTTTACACAGAAGTCTTCCTTCTTACATTTCTGTGTTGGTTGAATCTGGGGCCACTTAAATGAGATTCCTGTTCTCTGAGAGGTAGTGTACCTCCTATTATCTCTGGCCCATCATCCCACAAATTTCTGTCAAAGCAGTTATGGTTGTATACCCTTTTGCTTCTGCCACTGAACTTGATCCAAGAATGCTAATTTTGCCCTCTGTAAATGTTTGATTTTGTGGCTCTATTTAAATAGTGGTTTGTGGCTATTCCTTGATTTCACTTTGACTTCCATTAAGGAACTGGACTTTTACCAGTCATTACAGGGATGTAGAGTGTGTGACAGAAGAGGCACTGAGCTGGTGACTAGGAGACATGAGTGTTTTTCCTTTGCTACTTAGTAGATGTGTGACTTTGGGAACTGTTGCAACCTTTCTGAGATATACAATTGGGAAAAATATTTTTTTCATGGGTTTAATGCTTTATAATTTTCAGTGCAATTTCCTGTATATTATCTCATGCATTGCCACCATTTTACAAATGAGGAACAGTCAGGAAGATGTGATTTGCCTTGGATCATGGGACTAGTCCATAAATGAGCACTGAATATTGATCTTGTTTCTCAAGTGCTTTAACCAAAAAATAATTTGGTCGGTGGCATGTTGGTCAGTCTTTGGTAGGTTCCATTTTCCTCCTTTCACTCAGTGAGAGGCTTGCCTAAGTAGAAATATGCCTGGTCATGCTGAGAAGTAGAAAATAATATTTTTTTTAATCCTGTTTCTATATCCACTGCCATCTTCTGGCTTTTCTGACTGGTTTTGCTCACTGGCCAGAATGCTTAATTGCAAAAGTGACTGGGATCTTGGTCTTCTAGTTTCCAGATCACTTGTTATTCTACCATGAAACATGGCATTTCCCAAAAGACCCTGCCTTCTTTGAGGCACATTTTTACAAGTTTCTGTCTTAAAAGCACATGATCTTTTTTGTACCAGCCTCAATCCACCCCCAAAATTACTTTCACCAACTGAATGAGAAACATTGTGAGGACAGAGCCTTAATTCACCTAGTGTTTGTGTCTTCCATTTTTCTTGGTCAATTTCATAGTCTGGACCTTATAAGGGTTCACTCTATCACCAATGGTTGAACAATTAGTTAATAACATACACATACTCTAATCTCTGAATTAATTATATACAGGTAATCATAAGATTTATCATCCAAATTTGGACCCTTTGGAGAAAAGAAGTGGCATTACTCTCTTAAACAACATGTGTAAATTGGGACAATGGTTCTCTCCATTATATAAAGAATTTGCATAGTACCTGATACATAGGAAGTGTTCAATAAATGGTAACCTTTAAAAGGAATTGTATTAAAAGAAGTGAAAGCGTTGACAATTTAATAAAGAGTAAACTTAAGAGTGGTTCCCTTAATGGGGCAACTAAGTGGCTTAGTCGGTTGAGTGTCTGACTTCAGCTCAGGTTATGATCTCATGCTTCGTGAGTTCAAGCCCCACGTTGGGCTCTGTGCTGCCAGCTTAGAGCCTGGAACCTGCCTCGGATTCTGTGTCTCCCTCTTTCTCTCCCTTCCCCTGCTCCCACTCTGTCTCTGTCTGTCTCTCAAAAATAAACAAACATTTAAAAAAGAGAGTGGTTCCCTCAAATAGTAACACAGAACAATGGGTTGCTAGTGAAAAAAACGTTTTCTTTCTTGCATGGGTGTTGAATTTGAAGTCTACTAGACTTCCCACCCAGGAATCAAAGTGGGATAGTAAAGAATTTTTTAAAGGCAAACATACAGGTGGAGATATTTTCTCAGGAGATGAACTTGGGAGGTAAAGAGCCAGGGCCACAACAAAATAATCATTATACTAGCAGGGATAGTGGAAATACCTTTAAATAAAATAATAGAATTCAGAGAAGGTTCTACTTGTTTTTCAGATTCCTTTGTTATTATTTAATTCTTACTTCATGAAGTTGACAATATTTTTAAAGTAGTTCGTACCAAGTGACATCCCAGGATTAGAAGACATGGCTCCCAATTTCCAATGCCATCTCCCGAGGAACATAACTTACTTTTTTACTGATGCTCTATAGGATTATCTGTAATTCTGGGCTGCCTTTGCAGGCTATCGTTTTCCTGGGGAGCAGGCGTGCTGAGAGGCAATCCATCTTACTCCCTTCCTTCCAACTTGAGACTTGACCCTCGATCGCTGAGGTCTGATCTCTAATGTTTCAGCACCAGCTGCAACCCAATCCGTCAGTGAGCACAGCTGAGCTAAATTAATCTAATTTTTTTAGCCTTTGCACCCCAGATATCAATCTCCTGGGCAGTTAGTGCTCCCTGAGCCAGCCATGGATTCCACAACCGCTTATCACTGCCCCCTTTGTACTTCAGCCCCCAAGCTGCAAACAGCCTTGTGGGCACCACCGAGCTACACAAACATTTGTCCCCACAGCCGACTAGCTTCCTCAGGCCAGTGCGCCTAATGAGCTGGCCGTTGCCCGTAAATCAAGTCAAGCATACACAGTTCGGGCTTTCATCAGGTGAGCCCCGTTCAGCAATGCCTTTGAAGGAGAGGCCCCTGTGGGCTGCAGAGGCTGTACGCTGCCCAGATAAACACCCCATCTCAAAGATGTTGTTCTGTTTTGCAGACAGCCTTGTCGTTAGTGGGAGGAAGCGTGCTGGGTTGCCAAGTACCAGGAGCAGACTGATGTGACTTGGGAGCCAAGGAAAAGAAACACACACGCATATACACACACACATACACACACACACTCACACACTCACACACCCTCCCGAAGAGCCCAACTGGAGAGATGAGGAAAACACAAGGGGTGAAAATCTCATACACCATCCTCTCACCCCCAGATGTGCCCATTACCGGACAGTCAATGTAGATGTGGTACACGTGGCTTGGATGAGACCTGTCATGAGGACCTCCAACCGTGCTTCTGACCCATGGACGGCCAGCTTGGGGACCCTCTGCCTCCAGTGCCTTCCAATCCTTTCCTCCCTGAAGCCTCTCCAGGCTCCTCTGCATATTCAGTGCCTTCTCTGCAATTTCCCTTGTCTAAAATGTTCCACTAATTAGCTTCTGATCCCACAATAAGACAAAATTTGTATATGATGATTTCTTATGCTTTTAGGGCAAACCATTTTTTATACTGGTTTAGAATGTCTCTCCACTTAGTATTAGCAAGTGATCAGTAAATTCTGTAGTGTTTTTTCAAAATTCCTTTAGAATTGTTGAATTTTATTCATTAATAATGATAATATGAGTACAGACACCATTCCAGAGGCCAAGGATATAGTGATGAACAAGCCAAACACCTGTATTCTATGGCGGGGGGTGGGGGGAGACAGACAACAAGAAAGCAAATAAATATAGGATGCAATTTCAAGTAGTAATCAGTGCTATAAATAAAATTTACGTGGGAGAGGGGATAAAAAGAGATGGTGGGGCTGATTGATGGCAGTGGGGTGATTTCAATGAGGCATCAGGCACGGGCCCTGGAGAGATCATGTTTAAATTGAAATTTATTTGAGGTGAGGAAAAAGATATCTGTAGGTATGGGTAAGAACACTCAGGTAGAAGAAAATGCAAAGGTCCCACAGTGGGACCTGGGGGAGAAGAACAGGAAGGCTGAGTCACAGGCAGAGGAACTCAGTGTAGGACATGGGGTCAGAGAGGCAGGCAGGAGCTGTGCCAACAGGAGAGGTAAGGGGAGGGAGTAAGCATGGTATATATCACTTCCAAGAAGGGCATGATATCTCTTATCTCCTTTAGCCCTCACATAACCCCACAGAAATAGTATTAGTATCCTCTTTGTAGTTCTAAAAACTAGGGCTCACAGTAGCCAGGTGGCTTGCTGTAGTTCCCAGAGATGGTAAGTGGCAGAATCCAGAGCTCAGTTCGAAACTCCTACTTTACCCACAGAGTTTCTGTGGATTTAAGCCCCAACCTTAAACAGATGACAGTTTTGTTAGGGTGACAACAGTTACTCTGATGAAAAATGTGAAAACAGAAAACAGAATTTATGCTAATCTGGATTGTACAGTGATGGCAGTGGCTACTTTATCTTTGTTGTTGTTCCTTTGGAGCAACGACGCTCCTGCTTTCCCACAGCCTTGTGGTAGATATGAAGACTGAGCAAATGGGATCAGGGGGATTGCCGCAGAGATCAGGTATAGTGCAGCCACATGTAATACTAGGGGACGTTAAAGTCAGTCTTGTTCATAAAAATCAGGGTTTTCCAAACTTTAGCCATTTGAAAAGCATCTTGACTTTTTTTGCCATATTCTTGCACTATTATTTATCTAATATTTTCCTTCAAATTGACTCAACTTTTTTCTTAAATAAATTGGTCTATAAAGGAAATTTTGTATTTATATTAGCAACATAAAGCCAGTATAGTTTGCATAAAAAGAAAGTATGTATCAATAAATTAAATCAATGTTTACCTCAATTTTGTCTAAACTATCCAGAGTCCCCTTATCAATGTGGGGCAAAGCTGTGGGCAACCTGAATTATCTCTTCCTATTTCAACAACAAAAAAGGGTGACAGCTAAGTATCCCTGTGTCAAATGGTTAATGCTTTGTCCGTATACTTTATCATTTTCCATAACTATACTTTCAGAATTTAGCAAGGTGTACTTTGCTGCCTTTTTCATTTATGCCAAATATTAGCTTTAAATCCTGCACAATAATGGTCGTCAAATGCCACAGTATGAGACACTGCAATCGTGTGGTATGCTTTCTTCTATCTCTGTTGGTTTTAGCACAATTGCTCAAGAAAAGTTCTGGAACTCAGTAATTAAAAAAACGTTTACTACTGAAATTGTCTTCCTCCACCTTCCTCCTTCCATACTCCTTTTAAAAGCCCCTACCTCTGGCTTCCTCAGTTTTCCTATTTTGAAGCCACAGAGCTATCTGTGGATGTGGAGAGGTGAAGGAAGGTATAGATCAAAGGGGGGGAGACAAATTAAGTAGTTTTATTTTATATTTGTTCAGATCTATGTCCTTTCCTCTTTATTTCCATTGTCCCCATCTTAATTCAAGTCCTGATGACTTCTCAAATTATTCCAAAAGACCTTCAGATGAATCTCTCGCTGTTGCCTTTTCTCCCGGTCTACCCCGTAGCTGCCAACATGAAGTAACAACACCAACATATCACTCTCTTGTTTTTAAAACATTCATTAATTTCCCACTGTCTGCTGAGATAAAAACCTGCCTTCTCTCTTAGACATTCAAAGTCTTCCACTACATTCTCCAGTCTACTTTTATCTCACCCTTCCATACTCCATTCTCATGTATACTGGATGCCCTGAATCAAATAATCCCTGTAATAATAATTCAATAATCATCTTGAGTCTTTATATTGTTCTCATATAATTCCCTCCATATCACCTTTAACTCTCAAAATCCCACCCATGTCTTAAGGCTCATTCCAACTACTCTCTTCTCTAATGCGTCCATATGTATTCAGATGGATACAGGGATATAAGGCCTGCATTCTTCACCTTGTGTCAAGTTTCACTACATGTTATAAAGCAGATTTTTTTTTAAATTAGGGAAAGGAGGTCAGTTGTACACACATTAGTTCTACTGTCATAACAATATTACATAGGAGAGTGGTGTGTTTAGTCATCTCCAAATCCCTTGTATGACCTGAGAGAGGATAGGTAACAAGAATCTGAATAGTTAGGTTTTGTTTTTACTAGGAGAGAAGTCAGTGGTTGATAGAGAGTAAAATTTCACTGTTTGAGGAACTGGAGAAAGTCACTGGCCTCATTATGAACTCTCCTGAGAAAAGACAAGAAATGGATTTCATTGGCCCCTGTTGCACTACTCCATTAATCACCTCTGCTGTCAAATATTATTTCCTTTTGTCAGATTTACAGAGACGCTCATTAGAGACTTTCTAATGACAACTCTTTCCTTGTATATACTTCTTATGACCATGAGACCCTCAATAATAATAAATAAATAAACAAATATTTCCCTATCTTGAGATTGTCATCTATATGGAGAGACTCATGTAAGTGATAAACATTTTCTTTTTCTTTTAAAAAATGTTTATTTATTTTGAGAGAGAAAGAGAGAGAGAGAGAGAGAGAGAGAGAGAGAGAGAGAAAGTGCACAAGTGGGGGAGGGGCAGAGAGAGAAAGGGAGACAGCGAGAATCCTAAACAGGCTCTATGCTGTCGGCACACAGCCCACAGGGGGCTCCATCCCAAGAACTGTGAGACCATGACTTGAGCCGAAATCAAGAGTCAGATGCTTAAGCAACTGAGCCAACCAGGTGCCCCAGTGATAAACAAGGGAAAGAATTGCCTATGTTTCTCTGAAGTATGCCCCAGCCTGGATGCATGTGACCATTGTGACCATTGTGACCATCAGTCAACCTTGCCATGTGCCCACAGCAGTAAGATGAGAAAAGACTGATAGGTACGGAGGTTGCTGTGAGGAAAACCAAGGACTCATATGCTACTCGAATTGCATTATCAGAGGCTGAAGAGATTTGGCTTCTCTTATTAAGGTCCTAGGACTAAAACCGGGAGTTCAAGAAATATGAATGTCATTGTATATTAAAAAAGAAAGTATGTTAAACACAGTTCTAATAATTAGGAACTACTTCCAAGGCCCATATTTAATACTTTGATGCTAACACAAAAAACCACAATCAGTTGTGCTAGTCATAACATGCATACATGTAAGGGTGTGGAATTATCATTATTGGAATCATTAGTAGGAAAGAATTGCTGAACATACCAAGTGTGGTATAATACAGGCATGACATTACTTATCACTGTACCCATTAGATAAAAGGCACATTTGGAATTTTAGAGATAAAACACATGGAAGCACACATAGGGATGTATTCTCCCACTACAAAAATTGGCCAGTTGATTGACTGGAATGTCATGGATATCAATGTAGCCCTTAGACAGAAGCCAAGGTATCAAGAGGCTTCTGTGACCTGTCGTTGTGCTCTCCCAAGCTTTGTCCTCCCTCCTGTCAGAACTTCCCTTCCATTCCAGTCATGTCTATTTGTCCCCTAGAAAGTGGTTTTTCTCTGCCAGTGCTAGGGGATAGTCACTGGGTGCTTTCAGACAGAATCCCTTCCTGCCCCCTGCCTCCCATCCTCAATGCATGTGGCACTTCTGGCAGGAACCAGCTCTACCAGTTCTTGCTCAGACCTTCTGGACGCCTGTCAAAGACCATTTGTGACAGGACTTGAGAAGAGTAACAAAGCAGCTTTACCTTCAAACCCTCGGAAGAATGTGAAAACCAGAGTGGGGACACATAGGCTCTTTGTAACATCAGGTACACAGTGTCAGCTGCCTTCTCTGGCTGGCAGGGCTAAGTGACAGAATACAATGAAATGCTCAATGGGGCTGCATCGGGCTAGTTAGGACAGAGGATGCATTTTATTAAAGAAAGTAACATTGTGCCTCCTGCCAAACTGAGGTAATTTCCTTCCCTTTTCTATACTTCCCAGCATTCCAGATTTATACATTTTTACAGTGTTTGCCAGAGCTCACCTGAAGAAAGCTCTTCTCAAATAAAAAACTTAAAGAAATATTTTTGTTCAGGGCCCAGACCCATAAAGAATAACTACCACAAGCTTAAAAAATCCCAACCTAATTTTACAACTAATTACTTAAACAAACCAAATAAACAGACCAGGTTTGTCTCACTGAAAAGAAGACTATAAGCATATAACCTGCCCCGGAGTTTGGTAGAGTCAAATAACAGGACTCCTCACCCCACACCATCTTCTCATTGGCCTTACAGTCAGTCAATTCTTTTGTCCCTGAAACCAAGATGCTTTTACATTTCAATACACATGTTTCATCATCCAACCAAAATCATGATCACTTTTCAATTACTAGAATTGCTTAGGATATGTATAGATAAAGTCAGATCTTTCTTGCTAATGACATACGAGTCAACAAGAACTTTAATTTGATTCTGGATGTTCTCCTAAAATTCAGTAAGGGAACACATTCCTTTCAGGCAAATTGTCTGATCAAGAGCAACAAACATGACCAAATGATAACTAACGTGTGGCTCGGGAGAGTTAGCATTTCTCCCAGGGTTACTCTGGTGATGCAAAGGACCTGAGTGCTGGAGGATACAAAGGGATGGGGCTTTTACACTCATATCTATCATATACTGGGCGCTTTGATGGGAATTTCGCATACATAATCTCACTTAGTCTCTCCACACACAATAAAACTAGCTCGTATTACAGTTTAGGAACCCGAGGCTGAAAGAGATAGCCCTGAATTCCCAAAGCTAAAAATTGATCCAATATGTAGTAATACTACTGTCTATTTTATCAATCTAGTATAAAATGTTCAGTTAATTCAATTCAACATGCATTCATTTTTATATTCCCTGGAGCCTAAAATATATATGATACTCTCTCATAAGAAGTCACAGGAAGGTGAAGTTCATTCATTTATCTACACATCGTACACTATAATTAATGAATAATCTCAGTACTACTGTGAAGAAGGTCCTATATTGTTACAGAAGAGAATAATTCGTTCTATAATGAGTGAAAGGTGTTGTGTTGAATTTAAAGCAGTGGCCTCAATCTTTTCAATGTGAAGACCTCCCTTATTTGTCAGAAAGATTTGGGTGCCCCATGATAGTAACTGAGAATTAGCTGAGAGATTACGTATTCACCATAACTTGATAACCATGTAATACAATTTTTTTGTTTCAATAACCCCATTTACTGATATTGGCAAAACTTTAATACATATATCTGATATAACACAGTGCCTAGAAAGAGTCCAGACACATGGCCTTAAAAGCACTCTCCACCAAAGCATCCATGACCCATAGGCTGAGAACCATTGTTTCAAAGATCAACAAAGAAGGAAAATGTGTGGAATTAGGAAGCACTGATTTGCAGAGAGCTTTGGAGTCCTCTCCAAAGCAGTTCTAAGGAGATATGTGCCTTAAAAAATAAAAGACAAAGGGGGCTCGCTTGGGATTGATTTAGAGAAGTTATTTTATGGAGTTAATTTCCTGGCAGCCTGTACGACTTTCCTGAGTCTCCTGTGACAAACTGCTACAAATCAGGAGGCTTCAAAGAACAGAAATTCATTCTCTTCCAGTCTAAAGATCAGAAGTCTGAAATCAAGGTGTCGGAGGGGCCGTGTTCTCTCCAAAGGCTCAAAAAGAGAATGTTTCCTTGTCTGTTCCAGCTTCTGGTGGCTCCGGGTTTTCCATGGCTTGTGGCTGCAACACTTCACATGGCTCCAACTTCACATGGTCTTTTCTGCTTTATCAGTGTCTTCTTAGTCTCCTGTCACCTGTCATTGGATTGAGGTGAGCCCAGATAACCCACGACGATCTCATCTTGAGATTTTAAATTACATGTGCAAACAACTTTTTTCCCCCAGTAAAGTCACACTCCCAAGTTCTAGGAGTTAGGATATGGACATATCGTTTTTGGGGGGACCACCATTCAACCTGCTACACAGCCCAACCCCTCACTTATGGCTCCTGGTTTAGTCCAAGGAAAACAATGATGTCAAGAGGGTTAGAAAGTGGTGACTTGTGAATTAGGAATGACACAGGGGACCAAGTTCAGGTGTGCTAGTGATCACTAAGACATCTCAGTTCATCCAGCAGCTACTTTCTAAGGCCTAAAGAAAGGCTCCTTACCTAGAAATGCACTTTAAAACATGACATAATTTTAGTTGCTTTTTAAAAAATTATAATAATAATTCATGGCCATTAAATATTCTTGAAAATATTTTTAAAAATCACAGAAAGATAAGTGAAAATAAAACAAGTTACTCCACAACTTAGAAAAAGAAAAATTCTGGAATGTTTCCCACCTCTGCTCTCCCTTACTTAATCCCTCACCACTAATATTAGACTTCATCAATTAGACTCCACTTATTTAAATGAAGTTAAATTAAGTTTGGTTTTTAACATGTTAATTTTAAAAATAACATTTTAATATATAATGACATTAACATCTATTTATGAGGAGTCAAGATTTATAAATTCTGATTTATAAAATAATATTTGTATTTTCTGTAAGATGGAATAACATTTTTTCATAAAGCATTCCATACCTTGATCGTGTCTTCATTATAACGTTGCTCTCTACTCATATATATGAGAGTATATATAATCATTTAGTCATTACCATAGTACTGAGAGCTAGGCAGATTTTTAACAAATGAAAATAAAGAGTAAAAAGAATAACTCAATCTGTAGACAATACAGCTGGCAAGTCATAGACCTCGGGTTGGAGCCCAGACCATATAACCTCAAAGGCATTAAGCCATCTGGCTTCTGGGAATAATATTCTGGGGTTTTTGATATTTGTTTTTCCCAGGCAATGTACACATAAATTCTCACATGACTTACTTTATTCTCTTTAGATGCTTACATGCATACATTCTGACTTTACATGCATTCTCTCATTTTAATTTTTTGATCTAGTTTACAAAGTAGAATTTTTCATTCTAATTTTATTGCAAAACAAACAATTCTTCCCAACCCTCATAACCCTGGAGATGCTAGGGAGAAATGACACTGTGAGATTGCCAGTTAGGCACCCAGTATACCAAACCAATATGCAAGTGCTTGTTTCTCTTTTGTTTTTCCTTCTCTCTCCTAATATTTCCCAAATGGTGGCATATGTAGCTAATTCCACACTAGTCTCAGAGGAAGTATAAAGTAACTGAGTACTGACTTTAAAAAACATTTGATAAAAACATGTCATAGAGATGTTCAACATGCATTCTATAAACATGACATTATTTCATTTAAAATCAAATTTTTTCAGGAGATAGCATGTGTAGTTGGTGAAACTAATAACTGACATCCAATAAGAGGAGGAATCAGAAATGCCATTGTGGTTCATTTTACACACAAAATTTTTAATGTATATATTATATATTAATAATACAAGTAATATATGCTAATCAACTAATATTTATTAATAATATATTGTTATATATACTATATATTAATGATATACAATTTGTTATGTAATGCTTTTCTGTCCTTTATACAGGCTTTGTTTTCTTCCAAATGTTAGAGTATGGACATTTCTTCATGTGTCTAATGTTAAAGAACTGTATACATGACTCATCACATTTCCTTTTATATAATTACTATTTTTTATTTATACATTTTCCTATTGCTGAGCATTTAGGCCATGTTTTTGTGGGGTGTTTTGCCATTATAAACAATGCAGAAGAGGACTTTTTTGCACTAATCTTTGTCACCATCTCTGATTAGTTCCTCGGCATAGATTCTCATAAGTAGATCTATTGCATCAAAAATCATAATCATTTTACAGCTCTTAGAAAAAGTTGCATTTTGCTTTCTATAAAGAGTTTATCAATTGACATTTCTAACACCTCTTATCTTCCATATCCTTGCAAGATCAGAGTATTATCTTGTTTGTTAAGTGATTGCTACTCTTATAGGAAGGAAGTGATAGTTTTATTCAGTATTTTTTATTATTATTGTAAAAGGACATTTTTAAAAATAACTGTTCCTTAGTCTTTTACATTTCCTCTTCTTATGATTTGTTCATGTTCTTCGTGATGTTTACTACTGGGATCTAAATGTCTTACTGATTGGAACTCTCTCCTCCGTAGATAGGCAGAGTGCTGTTTTAATACAGAAATATGTTTCCACAAGGAAACAATTCTCCATTTTTCCATGATGATGAAATGTTGCCTTCACTACATTTGATTTTCTCATGACATTTTGTGAGTAAACATCTTATGAATGACAGAGGCCCCAAAAGGCAATACTATGATGTGGACTGCTGATGATAATTTGAAAAAGACAATAATAAGTATCTTAGCCATCTTGAGTTCATCTCGAAATAGTGTAAATAAATACTTCTTCCAAAGATATTAATCCTGACAAATATTTTCCAATATTTTAGGCATTTCTTTTTTAAACTAATTTTAGAGCACTAAATTTTAGATGGTTATTTAATGGAAGAACATTTTCCTACGTGTTCTATGCGTTTCCTCTAAAATTCTGAGTGAGCCTTTCACCTTCTGGGTATGGTAACAAGGAACATCACCCCCATATTAGTACTGTTTTTGGTATACAAAGTAAGCTTTCTTACCAATGACACTGATGATGATTGTAATTTTGTACTCTGTGTACTCTTCAAGTAAGTACAAGTCTCAAACTTCCATATATGTTCAAGTGTGAGGTGCTGGCAGTGAGACAAGCTGGCTCCATCAGCCTGGGTTAGTCATTACTCCCTAGGTCTTTCCCATGTTTATAAGTATGTCTTTTGTAATGGAGCCACAGGAAATCTCTGTTCTATAAGCATGGAAATGGCAGTGTCATACATGAAATCTCCTCCTAAGCTAATAGTCTTCATTTCTCAGGGATAAATAAGGAATTAACCAAACACTGGCTGAAGGCTTTAGGTTTAGAACAAAAGGAGGACCTAAAACAGCATCTGGAACAGAATGAGACTGGCAAAATATTGGGACCTTCCCAATAAAAGTTTCCATCATGGGATCACAGGGCATGAAGGTGCAGAAAACAAATCATACTACAGGGAATCATAACTGAGGACCTACCCACAGAGGGGTTCCTCCTTGGGGGTAGATTAGGAAAAGCCCAGGTGGCGAAATTCCGAGGTACAGTTGCAGAGAATCAGCCCCTTTTAATCAGGGCTCAGTTTCTACTGTGGCTAAGCTGGTTGGTAAATATGACAACTGGTTACAATGTTGTCTTTGAGACTAAAATACTGAAGTGCTTTTTCAATCATTATAAATATATTTTATTACTATGCTTTATGTTATGACATGTGGAGTTTAGACTCTATTTTTATTTTTAATTCTTTAAACATACATGGACTCTTGACCACAATATTTGGTTGTCTAGAACTCTTTACCAACCATGAGGGATAATAGATTTTACTGTATAGCTTCTGTCTCTTACTCAGATTTTAATCAATTTAAGAGCAAAGGAATGATTTTTCTGCTTCCTTTGGTCTCCCAGCAGGCTGCAATTGAAAATGGATTCTGATGGCTTGGAAAAGTTAATCCATCTCTGAAAGGTATGGGAGACCAGCTCACTAAGCAGGAGCTGGCCCAGTATGTCAAATCCTGTGGTGACTCCGTGCACCTTGAACTAAGCATACCTTTGGCACTAGTCTTAGTAACAGCACTTATCAATCAAGTCTTTGTGTAGCTGAGTCAATGATTTGACACGTTAAATGAATAATTATGGATTGGCTGACCTAGAGTGCATTTCAGGAGCCAAACTTCAACTTACTAATAGCTCTAGGATCAAGCTTCATACTGCACAGAGACACATGTCTGCAGACAATAAATGATGCCATTATTCTTGGTTTGGTATGATATTTATGATTGATCTTAACCCTTTGGTGAGAATGTGTTTTATACCCTCTCATTTGTTTTCAATCTATTTTAAGTATGTTAAGTTTCAAGACTCCACAATCATAGTCTAACATCTTGTTTTATTATATGTTTTCTTTAAGACAAATCTGGGTGCAATTTTTAAGGCTCACTTATCAAACTTTGTGATCCCTTAAAACAATATCCTGTGTGCCTAAGGAAGTTCTACATTAAAAATACCAACTTTTAAAAAGCAATAATAATCTTTCAAGAAATACTTTGTTTTTTAAAGGTTTATTAAAATGTGCTTGTCTTAACTTTTCAAAGTCAAGGTGACTTTTGATACTGGATTTGCACCTAAAACACTGAGAAAAACAGCCTTATATCTTAGTAAGGTCTGAATTGGAAAAAGGGAAGTACTTTCTGGAGTGTCCTTAGCATTCTTACACCTTTTAAACTACCTCCCAAGGAATATGCTTACGAACTTGCTCATAATATTTCTTTCATTACTCATGAAAATATTATTTTCATGGAAATTTTACCATATGACATTACACTTGCCTAAAACTCTTATTTTTGCCCTGCAACATTTCTCTTTCAGACATGAACATTTCTAGAGGAATTTTGGTATATAGAGAAAATGTAGTGTTCTATTTAATGATTATTATGAACACTTCAAGAGGCAAAAGAAATACTCTGAGGTCAATCTGAAAGTAAACAAAAAACCCTACTCACTTTATTATAACTGGAAAATTATACACATGATGGTATTTATAATCTGGTTTCCATTCCAAGTCAAATTAAAATGGGTCATTTTGTTCACTTGGCTTATATTTAATTCCAGGGGAAAAAAATCTGACATTTTGTTAAACAAACATTTGTGTTGTTATAATATATGTCTACATGCTGTTAAAAATGATTGGAAGTCAAGCATTCTGTCAAAATTTGTCGCTTTCTTTTTTAACTTCATACTGGACAGTTAGGATGATAAACAAAAGTCTAATACTGAATTAAAGATATTATTCAATTTTTAAAATATGAATTAAATGTGAAATTAACTCATAAAATAATTAAAATTATATAACTTTATATATATATATGTATATATATATACATATATATGTGTATATATATATATATATATACATACATATATTTTAAAAGTTGAGACATAATTGACATATAACATTACATTATTTTCTGGTATATGATATAATAATTTAATATTTGTACATGCTGTAAAGTGATTACCAAAATAAGTCCATTACCGTACACAGTTAAAATACATATATTTTATATAAATGTATTCTATAAACATCTTAAAATAAAATCTCCAAGATTATAAAGTAAAGGTTTCTTTATACTTAGACATTAAAATTTTTTTAATGTTTATTTATTTTTGACAGAGTGTGGGCAGGGTAGAGGAAGAGAGAGAGACACACACACAGAATTTGAAGCAGGCTCCAGGCTCTGAGTTGTCTGTCAGCACAGAGCCTGATGCAGGGCTCTAACTCATAAACCTTGAGATCATGACCTGAGCCCAAGTCGGACGCTTAACCAACTGAGCCACCCAGGCGCCCCTATACTTAGACATTAAGAAAGGAAAAATCTACTTGTATAATTTGTTAAATATTACAACTTAAATTTTAAACTGTTACCTATTGATCATTTGATCAATTACCCATTTGATCATTTACTTCCTAGAATCCTTCCTGTGTTTTCCCAGAGCTATCTCTAGCTCAGCAGAAATAAAACTTGAAACAAACAAAAACCTGATACCAATTACTTCAGCAAAGTGTTACCTAACTTAGATAGGCTCCAAAGTAGTATAAGGGAAAGTAGAAGGAGCAAGAGTAAGCATAATAAAATTGTGACTATAGATTAAGCTCAAGCAAATGCAATTTGAGAACGAAATTATACTGAAATAGCCCTTGAACATTCTGTGCTACATAACTCTGGACTATGAGAAATCCAGTGACAGAGATGAACTTTGGTCACAAGATTATAGAAAAGGGATGATGGCCTTAGGTATTGAGAGAAACAATATATTGTTATAGGGTTCTTATATGGGAAAGTTCATCGAATTACTTGGAGGTAGACTGCAATAAATTAAAGATTTTACAGTATAAACCCTAAAGCAATTACTAAAATAAGCCAAGACCTAAGAGTTATAGGTAATAAGTCAACACTGGGAAAAAAAACATAATAAAAATATGCCTACACAGTTAATCTAAAATAACACAGAAAACAAACGGCAAGATGATAGATTAAACTAAACTTCAATCAATAATCACATTAAATTAAATGGTTTAAGAAACTTATTAAAAGGTAGAGAGAGTCAGACTGGATTTTTTAAAAAAATAATAATTATATGTAGCCCATAAGAAACTCATTTTAAATATAAAGACACATAGGCTTAATGTAAATGGATAGAGGAACATCTGCAACTCCTATATATTGCTAGTTGGAATGAAAAATGTTTGAGCCACTTCAAAAACAATGCAGCAACTTCTTAAAAAATTTAACATACAATTACCACATGACCCATTACTCACACTCCTAGGTATTTATCAAAGAGAAATCAAAACTCATGTTTATAAAAAAAATAGTAAGTGAATTTTTGTAGCAATTGTAGCAAATTATACCTAACTGCTCCAAATGGAAAACAAACCAAATGTCCTTCACCGGGTGAATGAATATGAATGGTGGTATATCCATATTACAGAACGCTACTCAGTAATAAAAAGGAACATAAGATTGGGAAATGTAATATAAATCTATAATAAAATATTACTATAAACCTATTAAAATTTCTAAAATTATACCTAATCATATCAAAGTTTAATAATAACGTATAGCAAGTACAACTTTCTTACTGTACCAGTTAGACCACAAAATAATACAACCATGTTGGCAAACAGTTTGGCAGTTTCTTTCTTTCTTTCTTTTTTTTTTTTCAATATATGAAATTTATTGTCAAATTGGTTTCCATACAACACCCAGTGCTCATCCCAAAAGGTGCCCTCCTCAAGGCAGTTTCTTAAAAAGATAAGCAAACACCTGCAATGTACCCTGGCCATTTTACTCCTAGGAAATTATCCAAGAGTAACGGTCCATAAAAAAACTTCTACACAATTGTGATGTTTCACAGGTATACACAAACATCAAAACGTATCAAACTGTACGTGTTAAATATTATACTTGTTAAATATGTATAATACATTGTATATCAAGTATGCCATAAATAATACTTTAAAATTAAATAAATCATAAAACCTTGGAAAGCTATCTTGTGAGATGCAGCAAATGCAGTGCTCAGAAGGTAATTTACACTCTTTAGTACAAACATATTTTGAAAATTCTGAATACCAGTGATATAAGCATTCATATCAAGGACTTAAAGAATAGCAAATTAAAAACAAAGTAGATGCAGAGGAAAAGAGAAAAGACAAGAATAGAAATTAATGAAATATAAATATACAATAGAGGGTATCAACAAAGTCAAAAATCTATCTAATGAAAACTTTATAAAATGGACAAACCCACGGTAATACTGACTTAAAAAAAAAGGATAAGAAAGGGACCACATTAACTGCCAAATTCAGGAATGAAAAAGGAGACATTACAGTAATCTAGTAGTATGCTATACAAGTCTTGTACTGGTTCACTACAACTGATTTTTAAAATTTCAGTCCAATTACTAAATTAAATCATATACATTTCCAACCAAGTAAGTTAAATTAAAAATAAAGATAATACTCAAAACTCATTACTTTCTAATAATTTTACTTCATTTTACTACTATCTATACTCTTACATATCTATAACCTTTGTATCCGTAGGGTAGAAATACTATATAATGGAGTGCTACTGCTCATCTCTTACCAACAAGCATTTGAAACTATTATCCAATTCAGCAATAAAGTTGTTCACATTGTGAAGAACAGTTGAAGTTCCTACATACAAAGTGCTGAAGCTGAAAAAGGATTCAGATCAATGAATATAATTTGTATAGAATTGAGAAATTATTTAACAGTAGATGATGTTAGATTTAACGAAAATAAATAGTTTTGGAATAGATATAGCACATTAAAGTTCAACACCATTTGCCAAAACCAGATGTATGTGTAGCCATAGATTTGCTATAGATAAAAGAGTTTGGCAAAAAATCAAACAAGACATTCAGCAAGATCAAATTTAAATCAGATTTACTATAAAGAATATTATGTAGCTTCTGGGAAGATGGTGGAGTAGGAGGATCCTAAACTCACCTCACTCATGGATGCACATAGGTGACATCCTATGTGCCATGTCAGTGCAACTAACTCAGAAAACAACCTAAAGATTGGCACAGTTAATCACAGAGATAATGCCCCATTCAAAAGCTTAGGAGGGTCAAAGATGCAGTCGGGCACCAAATTCCCAACAAGACCAAACACAAATGGGAGGGACACCATACGCATGGAGAAGGGAGAGGAGGAGACATCACATCAGGCACCTCGGGCATGGGAGACCTGCACTGAGAAGACTAGCCTCCACAAAATCTGGCTTTGAAAGCCAGTGGAGCTTAACATCATGACTTTTCACAATCAGCAGGGCTTAACTCCAAGTACTTTGAAAATCAGTGGGCTCAGCTCTGGGAGAGCCAAAGGATGAGCCAGCATAACAAACAACGCCTCAGAGATGCAGCATAGAAGCAGAGGTTTGAAAAGCATTTGGGGTATATATAAAGGAGATTTGTTTACTAATCTCAGAACATGTGCTGGAGGAACAGGGATCTTTAGGAGAATTCTCCAAGAACCAAAGAGCTAGCAAATGCCATTTCACTCCCCCACTCCTGCCCCAGCCTACAGCATGAATGAACACTCTCCACCTACCTTGCTAAAACCATGATACCTAGTGTGACTGCAGCCCTAGCAGATGGACTGGGGACAGGCATCTGGTATGACAGCTGGCCTGGCCCACTCTCTCAGAGGACAGTATAGGGAGAGCCCTGTGGGTTTTGTGTGAGTCCTTCCCTGGCAGATGGACCAGGAATAGGCATTGGGTGTAACTGCCAGCCCCACCCACCAATGAAGGCCTCTCAGAGGTCACTATGGGAAAAGAGCCCTGCAGTTTAGGATGACTACAGTCCCAGCTCAGGGACAGGCCAGTCATCTAGTCTGACTTCTGATACCACCCAATAATAAGTCCATAGTGGACCCAGACTGGCCGCTTAACAGTACAGGGATAAACCCTGCCTACAACAGGCAAAGTGGGCCATTGCAGCCAACTAAACTGATTGCAAACACTGCTCAGCCACAACAGTAGAGTGCATATAATGCACATATGACCCCAAAGTACCTGATTCTGGTAAATAGGGGCATTGTGTTACAGGGCACCACAGGACCTCTGCTTCATAAGGTCACTACTTTCAACATCAGGAGTTAGACAAAATGAGAAGACAGAGGAATATATCCCAAATAAAAGAATAGGACAAAATCACAACAAAAGAGCTAAATGAAATGGAGATAAAAAAATATATGACTGATAAAGAATTCAAAGCAATGGTCATAAAGATACTCACTGGGCTTGAGAAAAAGGGGGGGATCTGAGAACCAATTAGAGATGAAGAACTCAATAAGTGAAATTTAAAATACACTAGGGGGAAATCAATGGCAGATGTATGTGTGTGTGTGTATGTGTGTGTGTATATATATACACACACACACACATATATATACATATAAATATACATATACATTTTTTAAAGTATATAAATTTTCTGACATGTATATATATATATATATATATATATATATATATATATATATATATATGAAGAAGTTAGGGGAAGTCAGCAACATCATCAAGCAGAATAACATTTGCATTATAGGGACCCCCAGAAGGAGAAGAAAGAAATGTGAGAAGGGGGGCAGAAAATTTATTTGAAGAAATAATAGCTGAAAACTTCCCTAATCTGGGAAAGTAAACAGGCATCCAGATCAAAGAAGCACAAACATCCCCTAACAAAATCAACACAAGAGATCACCCCAAGACACTTAGTAACTAAAATGGCAAAAAAGTAGTGATAAAGAGATAATTTTTAAATGCAGCAAGGGAAAATAAAACAGTTACATGTAAGGGAGCCCCCATAAGGCTATCAGCAAATTTTTCAGCATAAACTTTTCAGGCCAAAAGTACTGAAAGGTAAAAAAAAAACCAAAACAAAACAACACAACCTACAAGTAAGAAGGGTCTACCTATCATTCAAAATAGGAGAGATAAAGAGTTCCCAAGATAAACAAAAGTTAAAGGAGTTCATCACCACTAAACCAGACTTACAAAAGATGTTAAAATAAATTGTTTGAGTGAGAAGAAGAGGCCACAATCAGGTATAACAAAATTATGAAAGAAAAAAGTTTCACGGGTAAATGCAAATATAATAAAAGTAGCAGACTAGTCATTTATAAAACCAGAGTGAATGTTAAAGCACAAAAGGAATAAAACCAATGATACCTTTTTAAGTTCTTTATTTTCAGAGAGATAGTGTGTGTAAGCATGAGAAGGGGAGGGGCAGAGAGAGAGAGAGGGAGAGAGAGAATCCCAAGCAGGCTCTGTGCTGTCAGTGCAGAGCCCAACATGGAGCTAGATATTATGAACCTGTGAGATCATGACCTGAGCTGAAATCAAGAGTCAGACACTTAACTGACTGAGCCACCCAGGCGCCCCAAATCAATTATATTTATAAAAATAAGTCAAGGGAGTCGCAAGATAAATAGACGCAAATTATGATATCATATACCTAAAACATAGTGAGGAGGAATAAAAGTTTAGAGCTTTTATAAAGGGTTCAAACATAAGTGACCATCAACTTAATATAAACTGCTATAGGCATAAGAAGTTCTACATGAATGTAATAGCAACCACAAATCAAATGCCTATAATAGATACACAAAAAAATTAAAATAAAGGAATCTAAAGATGTCACTAAAGAAAATCACAAGGAAAGAAAGCAAGAGAAAAAAGGGACAGAGAACTATAAAAAGAACTGTAAAAGAAGAAAATGGCAAGAAGTACCTACCTATCAATAAGTACTTGTAAATGAACTAAATGCTCCAATAAAAACACATAGTGTGACTAAATGGATAAAAAAGCAAGATCCATTTATACAATGCCTACAGGAGACTGACTTCAGACTTAAATTGAAAGTGAAGGGTGGAAAAACATTCAGTATGCAAATAGGAGCAAGAAGAAAGCTGGGGTAGCAATCCTTATATTGAACAAAATAAACTTTAAAATAAATAGTGTAACAAGACAAAGAAGGATACTTCATAATGATAAATAATCTAACAAGAAGACATAAAAGTTGTAAATATTTATGCACCTAACATGGAAATGCCTAAATACATAAAGCAACTATTAACAGACATAAAGGGAAAATTAACAGTAATGTAATAATCCTAAGGGACTTAATACCCATATACATCAATGAGTACATCATCCAGAGAGTTATCAATAAGGAAACAGTGGCTTTGAATGACACATTGGAGCAGATGGACCTAACAGATATGTTCAGAACATTCCATCCAAACCCGGCAGAATACACATTCTTCTCCAGTTGCACATGGAACATTCCCTAGAATAAACCACATGTTAGGCCACAAAACAAGTCTCAATAAATTTAAAAGGATTGAAATCAGATCACACATCTTTCCAACCACAATGGTATGAAACTAGAAATCAATCACAAGAAAAAATCTGGAAAATCACAAATACATGGAGGTTAAATAATATGCTATTAAACAATGAACCAAAAAGTCAATGAGGAAATAAAAAAATAAGTACAGACAAATGAAAATGAAAACACAAAGGTCCAATATCTTTGGAATACGGCAAAAGCTATTTAAAGGGGGAAGATTATAGAAATACAGGTGAACATTAAGAAATAAGAAAAATCTCAATTAAAAAACTTAACCTTACACCTAAAAGAGCTAAAAGAATAAAGAAACCAACAAACCCAATCCAACAGAAGGAAAGAAATAATAAAGATCAGAGAAGAAATAAATTAAATAGAGACTAAGAAAAAATCAATGAAATCAGGAGTTGGTTCTTTGAAAAGATCAATAAAATTGCAAAAGCCTTTAGCCAAACTCATCAAGAAAGAAAGAGAGAGGACTCAAAATCAAACATGAAGGAGGAGAAATAACTAACACCACAGAAACATTAAGGATTGTAAGAGAATATTATGAAAAATTATATGCCAGGGCACCTGCATAGTTCGTTAAACTCAGTTGGTTAAGTGTCTGACTCTTAGTTTTGGCTCAGGTCATGATCTCATGGTCTGTGAGTCTGAGCCCCACGTTGGGCTCCATGCTAACAGTGGGAAGGCTGCTTGTGATTCTCTCTCTTCCTCTCTGCCTTTTCCTTCACCCCCACAAAATAAATAAGTAAACTTAAAAAAATTATATGCCAACAAATTAGATAACTTAGAAGAAATGGATAAATTCCTAGAAATATATACCTTCCAAACTGAATCAAGGAGAAACAAAATTTGAACAGACCAACTACAAGCAATGAAATTGAATTGGAAATATAAAAACTCCCAAAAAAAGTCCAGGACCAGATGGCTTCACAGATGAATTACACCACATATTTAAAAACGAGTTAATACCTATTCTTCTCAAACTATTCCAAAAAATAGAAGAAAAGGGAAAGCTTCCAAATCCATTCTTTGAGGCCAGCATTACCCCATTACCAAAACCAGAAAAGGACACTACAAAAGAAGTAAACTACAGGTCAATATCTCTGATGAATACAGATGTAAAAACCCCCAACAAAATATTAGCAAACCAAATCTAACAATATATATATTTAAAAAAATAAAATAATTTACCACAATCAAGTGGGATTTATTTCAGGAATGTAAGGGTGGTTCAATATTCACAAAGTAATCAACACAATACATCACATTAGCAAGAGCAAAATTAAAACTTATGATCACCTCAATAATTGCAGAAAGAGCATTTGACAAAGTATAACATACATTCATGATAAAAACTCTCGATAAAGTAGGATTACAGAGAACATATCTTAACATAATAAATACACAGTAGTGGTATTACTTGATGATATGGTAATTCTATTTTTAACTTTTGAGGAATCTCTATACTGTTTTGCACAGTAACTGTACCAGTTTGCATTTCCACCAACAGTGCACAAAGGTTCTCTTTTTCTCCACATCCTCACCAACACTTGTTATTTCTTGTCATTTTGATTCTAGTGATTCTGACAGGTGTAAAGTGACACCACACTGTGGTTTTAATTTGTATTTCACTGATGATTATCTGATGTTGAGCATCTTTTCATGTGTTGGCCATGTGTATGTCTTCTTTGGGAAAAGGTCTATTTAAGTCCTCTGCCTGGTTTTTAATCAGATTGTTTGGTGTTGAGTTGAATAATTTTTAAATAAATTTTGGGTATCAGATATATTATTTGCAAATACCTTTTCCCATTCAGTAGGCTGTCTTGTTTTGTTGATGGTTTCCTTCCCTGTGTAAAATCTTTTCATTTTGGTATAGTCCCAATAAAGCTATCATGTTTCACAGATGACATAGGTGTAGAAATTTTAAAATAATATACAGAAAAGCAATTTAATTAATAGGTAGGGTTAGCAGGGTTGGTGAATATAATTCAATGTTAAAAATATTAATTATAGGGGCGCCTGGGTGGCTCAGTCGGTTAAGCGTCCGACTTCAGCTCATGTCGTGATCTCGCGGTCCGTGAGTTCAAGCTCTGCGTCAGGCTCTGTGCTGACAGCTCAGAGCCTGGAGCCTGTTTCGGATTCTGTGTCTCCCTCTCTCTGACCCTCCCCCATTCATGCTCTGTCTCTCTCTGTCTCAAAAATAAACGTTAAAAAAATATTAATTATATTCAAATTACCAATAATCATCAGTGAGATAATCAAGATAAAAAAGTTAAATGCCATTCATAGGAAAAAAAAGAAAAGTTCAACAAAGATGTGAAAGACCTCTACACAAGCTGATTCTATAACTACATGAAAATTCTAAGAATCAAAAATGTCCCAGACAATGTGGAAGAAGAATAAACTTGGAGGACCTCCACTACAAAATAGCAAGACTTACTTTAAGGATAATCAAAACAAGTGATATTTTGTGAAGACAAAGAAACAGAAGAGAATAGAGAATCCAGAAAGAGGTCATTTGATTTATGGCAAGGATGGTGCTGCAGAACAATAAGTAAAGAAATGTCCCTTCAATAAACGTGCTGGGTCAATTCTTATTATAAGGAAAAATGATATTGCGTGTCAGGAATTAAGGCAGAGTTCATCTGGGAAATTTTTCTGCTTCATGCAGCATCAGCTGGGGTAAATAACCTCCATGGAGATAGCTGACACACTTCCAATATGACTCATTCACATTGCTGACAATTTATTTATTTCAGCTGACAGCTTAGCCAAGGGTTTTGCCTGGGAGCACATGAGTCTTTCCAGGGGCTTCTTGGCCTTCCTCATAGCAGGGGGCTGGCATCTAGGACCTAGGATTTTAAGATACATGACATAGAAGCTGCTAGTCTCTTCAAGCCTGAATTCAGAAACTGGTACAGTATTGCTTTTGCCTTATTCTATTGGTCAAATAAGTCTCAGAGCCCATCTAGATTCAAGAGAAGGGGAGCTATAACACCATCTCTCAGTGGGAGTCATGTCAAATAATTTGTGAGCATCTTTAATCTTCCATATCTGGAATGTCTCAGAAGGATTTTTCTCTGCTACCCTCTCTCATCTTCAGTCTTTAATGAATAATTTCCATGTATTTAGTGAAGGCCCATGGGCAAGGCTTGGCAGACGGGTACAGAAATCACTCTTCCTGGGGGTCCTTGTGATTCTAACCTGTCATACCAGCCCTCACTTGGCCATTAAAAGTTCATAAAAAGTGGAATTATTGAATCATATGGTACTTCCATTTTTAGTTTTTTGAGCAAACATACTGTTTTTCACGGGATGTACCAATTTCCATTCCCACCAACAGTACACAAGGGTTCCTTTTTCTCCACTTCCTTGCCAACACTTGTTTTTTTCTTGTCTTTTTTTTTTAATTTTTTTTAACGTTTATTTATTTTTGAGACAGAGAGAGACAGAGCATGAATGGGGGAGGGTCAGAGAGAGAGGGAGACACAGAATCCGAAACAGGCTCCAGGCTATGAGCTGTCAGCACAGAGCCCGACGCGGGGCTCGAACTCACGGACCGTGAGATCGTGACCTGAGCTGAAGCCGGTGCTCAACCGACTGAGCCACCCAGGTGCCCCTTTTTCTTGTCTTTTTGATGGTAGCCATTCTAACACGTGTACAGTGGTATCCCATTGAGGTTTTGATTGGCATTTCCCTGATGATTAGTGATGTTGAGCATTTTTAAATGTGTCTGTTGGCCAACTGTATGTCTTTTTTAAAGAACTGCCTATTCAGGTCCTCTGCCCATTGTTCAGTCTAATTGCTTTTTTTGGAGTTGAGCAGTAAGTGTCCATTAATGGATGAATGGATAAAGAAGATGTGGCACATGCGTGCACACACACACATACAGAGGAATATCACACAACAATAAAAATGGAGGAGATCTTGCATTTGCAACAACATAGATGGATCTAGAGGCAATTATCCTAAGTGAAATAAGTCAGACTGAGAAAGATAAATATCATATGATTTCGCTCATTTGTGGAATGTAAAAAACAAACAAACACACAAATGAATAAACCAAACAAAAAGCAGAACCAGGCCTATAAATAGAACAAATTGATGTTTGAAAGGGGGTGGAGGGATGGGAAATGAGTGAAGGAGAATGGGAGATACAGGCTTCCAATAACAGAATGTATAAATTATGGGAATAAGAGGCACAGCACAGAGAACACAGTGACTGATACTGTATTAGCACTGCATGGTGACAGATGGCAGTTACACTGAGGTAAGGTATAGACTTGTTGAATCACTATGTTGTATGCGAAACTAATGTGAGATTGTACGTCAACTATACTCAAATAAAAGGAAAAAATTCACAAAAATTTGGCTGATTTCTTCTCATTGGTGTGTATGTCAGAATGCTTTTTTTCTGTGGTAGCTCTAACAGGGATGAAAACGTCATGGGTGTCTTCTCTCCTAGGAAGGGTTTGCCAATTTCTGGGATTTAGTGTATTTAGAACAATTTGTATCCTTGAATGCCTGATGGTTTTTATAAGCTAGAATTTTGTAGCTTACCTCTCTTATTCTCATTGTTTGGTTGACAGTACAGTCTCATGACTTCCTACATTCTACCCAGAAGCACCCCTCCCCCCCAGTTCTTGATTTGGTTATATAATTCCTGTTTTTTTTTCTTTCTGGTTTTCTTCAGAAATTTTTAAGGCCATATTTTCTTCATTGTAAAGCTATTAAAGTATTCCATTATAATCCCTGTATTCTCAGTATCATTTTTCTTTTCTATCGGATCAGTGATACAAGTTAGAGGAATGATCCCTTTAACTAGCTCAGAGGGGTTTCTCTAGCATTTTAAATTTAATTTTTCTTTGTATTTACAAAACACATCATATGTTTTTTTTCAAAATTTTAGCTCTTCTGCATAACTATATAACTCATGCTGGTCTGGGGTTTCTCTTTGAAATAAAACTAAAATTATTTTTTGCAGTTTTACTCTGAATCTAGAATCACACTTTGTCTTTTAAGCCTTCCCCTCTATGACAAATTGCTTCTTACCTAACTCTTTCTCATAAGTGTTCATTTACTTATAACCTAATTTGTGATCATCATAAACATTGGAATGCCAACAAAGACAGGGCCTTATAGAAATTTAGGAGAGGTATAAAAGAGCAAGTATGTATTTTCATAAAACTTGTTTATGGGTTGCAAAATGTTGGTAGAGTATTTCCTAGGGTTTTTGATGCTTCCTTTCACCAGTGGATATGTATAAAAACAATTTGCAGGGTTGAAGTACATCGTGGCATGTGATCTCATTTTCTTTACAAATTATGGGTAGAGAGAGGATAAGGGATAGTTTCTGCCTATTCTCTGTCCTCCACATGGCTTGAAGTAACTTTGCAGATTGGATGTGACTTTTGCTCTATCATTATTAAAATGTAGAATAACATTTCTACACTTATATTTGCAAATTTAGTTAAGAAACAAAGCTTAAAAGAAATGTGATTTCATGATTTCAAAAGAGAGTGGTTTTTCCCTATAATGATTTCTTTTTTTGGGAAAATAACCTAGCACAATATAGAAATATTTCAGAAATAAACCTTCCAACTTCTTTTCTTTGCCAACAAAGGGTTGCTCTAGATGGGCTAAAGTTTCCAAACAAGACTTCCCATGAGCAGCCAAGGAGAGAAATACAGTCATGCCAACATCTGGATCAGTGCTGAAGAAACAACAGAAAACCTCACCTCTTACCTAATGAGTGATGCTGGTGTTTTTACCCTTGCTACTATGGATGGTGTTGAAGGACTGAATGCAGGCCAAGTCCTTGTTCACAGAAGTCTCTTTCAAAAGAGAGCTACTAGCATCTTCCATTTCAAGCAGGTGCCAAATATAGAGCATTTGTATTTTGTCCCAGGCTGAATAGGAATTTTTTGGTAAGCTTTACCTGTGTTGATATTTGAAGAAAAGTTATGCCTGTGGAAGAATCTGAGGGATATAAAATTTGTCTTCACTGGGACTATTTTTGCAATTCTGCTTTACAGTAAGAACTACCATCTGTGAGAAGTTCTTGCAAATTACTAAGTTAATTTTGTTGTAGGAGTAGTTATAACAGTAAGCCACACACTTTTCCTAAAATCTTCCTTCATGATGCAGACATGTGTATAAGTTGTGTGTAGGGGTGTGTGTGTGTGTGTGTGTGTGTGTACATATATAAGGCTGAGAGGCACTGAGTTATAGAAATGGTTGGGATTGTGAAAAGCAGTTAACAGGAAGAAACAGAATGGGCTATCACAGTTCTTTAGTGGCATTCTGCCTGTGCCTGGTATGTAACTTTCAGTCCCCAGTTTTACTCATCTTTCAAGCGCAGCTCAAAGACCTACCTCAAATATGAACCCTTCCCTTTTGGCCACTGTCACTCTGATGTCTGAATTCCCAAAACACATCTGCATTCCATACCCATTTTAGCATTCAATATATACCACTAAGAATTGTCTGTTGTTTTGGTTTTCTTTTTTCTTTTTGTCTCACTTGTTTATTTTTGCTTTTGTTGCCTTTGCTTTTGGTGTCAAATCCAAAAAGCATCACCAAGACTAATGTCAAGGAGCTTACTGCCTACGTTTTCTTCCAGAGTTTTATGGCTTCAGGTCTTACGTTCAAGTCTTTAATTCACTTTGAGTTGATTTTGGTGTATGTTGTAAGATTAGGATCCAGTTTCATTCTTTTGCATGTTTTTAAAATGTGCTTCAAGACTGTAGTTTTTGTTTTCCTTCAGATAATTCTAATCTTAGAACTTCTTCCTTTTTTTTTTTTTTCCTTCCATGATTCCATGATGAAAAGGATAAAAAGAAAGATTATATAAACACAGCCAAGCCTGGACCTAGACACGTGGGTGTCTCCAGACTAATAATTTGGTACCATTTCAAAGCGAATTTTAAAATATTTATTCAAGATTTATTTAAAGGGGCAGGGAGACTATGACTTCCTATTAATAAAAATGTATACAGAAATAAGTTCATTTACTGACTCACTTTGCTGCCCAAAGCAGAGCCAAAAGTCTGAAAAAAGTAGCAGACAAAAGTTTCCTGCTTTCCTATATCTCTTATTCTCTCTTCTGTTCTTTTGTGATTATTCAAATCAGACAACTTCTTGGCAAGCTTATTAAAGATTTAGATAATGAAGGAAATTCCTCAATCCTGTGAACAGCATTGTGCTTTGCAATTATTTTATCTCGGTTTCAGCTGCCAGCTACTGCTGGCTTTTTGGCTGGCTGCAAACTGCATGTGTGTGTTGCAAAATTATTCAAGAGAGTCATGTCCATGCTGGTGAGCACGGTTTCCATTTTCAGCTAAGCAGACTGTACTTCAACTGGATTTGTATAAATTTGTATTTCTGTAGTTACATAAAAAGCCACTTGAGAAAATCTGGCTCAGCAATCACTTCATTTTTAATTTATTCCATGGATATTTTAATGCTGCCATGTCAGTGCTTTGCGTAGCAGTCTTGTGGGCCTACCCTTCAGTCAGATTCTGTACCCACCACTTAGCAATCTTCTTCCAGGTGAATACTTTCTTCCAAACACCAGTCACCCTGGCTACTATGGTATACAATTAATTTGCTTTTTTAAAATGGGACTTTTCATTTCTCTTTTGTTAATTTTTGATACAGGAGCAGCAAAGAAAATCATTCTAAAAAGCCTGTTTAGGAATTCGAGGTGGCAGCACATTCTGAATTTGACACTGTCTGCCCCCTGAGAATCTTGACAAATCATTTAGCCTCCTTGACTCCAGATTTTATCATTTGTAAATTAGAGATAATAATATCCCTCTGGAGAATTGTAGGGAACCACAGCAGCAACTGTTTTTCCTGATGCTTTTGTGAATAGCTAATTGTATTGCTAATAAGGACTATGAAATTTTTAGCTCAGCCTTTGACACACAATGAATTATATAAAGAGGACTTAAAGTTATTAGAAGGTCAAAGAATTAATACTGTTGGGAAAATCCTCATTATCCATATCTCATATATTAATAAATTCCTGCATATCACAAAATTTTACTGGGTTCCATCTTAATTCTTACCAAAATTTAGATTTTAAACAAACATACATAACATGATAAGCTTCTGAAAGTGTGTGTGTGCGTGTGTGTGCGCACACACGCATTTGTGAAATATGCATTCAGGACTGAGTGTAGGGAGAGATGGAATGGAAGTTAACATCCCCTTCTCTCCTATTAGGCTGACCTTCAACGGTAACTACTATTAATAGTTTCTTGTTCACTATTCAGAATTTTCGATACATATCACTTCATTTATTGAATATTTATTGAGTACCTATTATATAGCAGGTATTCTTGTAGTTTCTGAGGATGCATTCAGGGAGAATCAAAAACAAAAACAAAAATACATCTTTCTCTTCTACCATCCCCTCCTTGGAGTGTGCATGTGCATGTACGTGTGTGTATGTGTGTGTGTATGCAAAACATCTGTCCTTTATTTACTGAGATATGATTTATATGTAGTGTAATGCACATATCATAATTTCAATGAGTTCTGATAAATACACACATCTCTGTATCCTCACAAAAGAATCAAAATATGACATATTTCCACCCCAGAAAGTTCCAATTTGCCTCTTCTAGTCAATCCATGCTGCAACCCCACATCACAGGCTGATTTCTAGTACCAATTTTTTACTTATTGCAGGATTTAATATAAATGGAATCATACAAAATCTATTTCATATAGTATCTTTTTTGTCTAGCCTCATCTGCTTCAAAATTTATCCATTTTATTGCATTTATCCATTTAGTGGGTAATTTGAAAAAATTTTTATTGTCCGTTGTATGTATATACCACAATTTATTCATGTTCTTCTTGATAGATATTTGCATTGTTTCTGGTTTTAATTATTATGAATAAAGGCAATATGAAGGTTCACATACAAGTATTTTTGTGAACATATGTCTTTGTTCTTGTGGTGAAAGTGCAGGTCATAGGTTGTGTGTATGTTCAAGTTTATAAGAAACTGCCAGTTTAAAAATTTATTTATTTTGAAAGGGAGAGTGAGAGAGCAAGTGGGGGGAGGGACAAGGAGAGGGAGAGGGAAAGAACCCCAAGCAGGCTCTGCATTATCAGTGTGGAGCCTAACGTGGGGCTCAAACTTACGAACTGCGAGATCATGACCTGAGCTGAAACCAAGAGCCAGACGCTTAACCAACTGAGCCACCCAGGTGCCCCAGAAACTGTCAGTTTCTTATAAAGTGGCTATGCCATTTTACAGTCCCTCTAAAACATAATGAGAAATTCAGTTGTTTCACATCTTCCCTGGCATGTAGACCTTCTGTGTATATGAAGTGACATATTTTAGTTTTAACTTGCATTTTCCTGATGATTAATTTTGATTACTTTTGCATGTGTTTAGTGGTTGTTCTGTACATTCTTTTGTGAAATGTCTATTCAATTATTTTGAGCACTTTTTAATCCAGTTATCCTTCATTATTAAGTTGTAGTTCTTTATATTTTCGGGACACAAGTCATTTTTTTCAGATATACACATTATAAATATTCTTCCTTAGGTTGTGGCATGCCTTTTCATTTTCTTAATGTTGTCTTTTCATGAGCAGTTTTTTTTTAAATTAAAAAAATGTTTATTTATTTTTGAGAGAGACAGAGAGACAGAGTGTGAGTGGGAGAGGGGCAGAGAGAGGGAGACACAGAATCCGAAGCAGGTGCCAGGTTCTGAGCTGTCAGCACAGAGCCCAAAGCAGGGCTCCAACTCACAAACCCTGAGATCATGAGCTGAGCCGAAGTTGGATGCTTAACCAACTGAGCCACTAGGGCACAGAAGTTTTCAATGCAAACAAGTACTTGATTTTTTTTCTGTTTTTTTTTTTTTACCCTGTGCAAAAATCTTTGCCTACTCCAAGTTTGCAAATATAGACTCCCTTGTGTTCTTCTAGAAAGTTTAGCTTTTACATTTATGTTTATTATCCATCTCAAATTAAGTTTTGAGTGTGTTGTGAGATAGAGGTCAAGGTTCATTTTTTAAATTTAAATTAAATTAAATTTTTATTTGTTTTGGATAGAGAGAGAGCAAGCGGGGAAAGGAGTAGAGTGAAAGAATCTTAAGCAGGCTTATGCTTAATGTGGTATGGTTGCCCAGTTGTTCCAGCATTACATTTTGAAGAATTTATTTTCTCTTTAAAGTGTTTTGGTGCCTTTTTAAAAGCATAATGGCCACATATTTTGGTTCTATTTTTAGACTACCGATTTGGTTCCAAATTGTATTGATTACCAAACTTTACAGTACATCTTATCTTGATTACCAAACTTTACAGTACATCTTATAATCAGGTAATATAAGTCCTCCAACTTTGTTCTTCATTTTGAAGATTAAGTCCTTCCAAATTCTTTATATATTTTAGAATTGGTCAGTCAAAATTTCTTCAAAAAAGCCTGCTGGAACAGTTTTCACTGTAAAGCTCTTTATTCACACATAGAAATACATTAAATTTTTGCATATTGGCCTGTTTCCTGTGACCTTGCTAAATTCACTTATAGGATTTAGGAATCTTATTGTACATTCATCCCTTAGAAATTTTTATGTACGTCATCATGTAATCTGCCAATAACGAGTATTCTCTCTTACTTTCCAACCTTTAAGTTAGGTATTAATTTAGCCTGAGTATGCTGGCCAGAATCTCCAGCACAATGTTGAATAGAAATTGTGACAGTGGATATCCTTGCTCTGTTTCTTATTAAAATGGGAAAAGCATTTAATCCTTCACCATTAAGTTCGACGTTTTTTGTAGTTTTAAAAAATTGATTATTTCATTTTTTTATTTTTTGAGAGAGGGAGAGAGAGAGAATGAGGTGGGGAGGGACAGAAAAAGAGGGAGACACAGAATCTGAAGCAGGCTCCAGGCTCTGGGCCATCAGCACAGAGCCCAATGCAGTGCTCAAACCCACAAACCATGAGACCATGACTTGAGCGGAAGTCGGACAGTCAACCAACTGAGCCAACCAGGTGCCCCAAAAATTAATTAATTTTTTTAGGGAAGTTTTAGGTTTACAGAAAAATTGAGCAGAAAGCACAGAACTCCCATATGCATCCACTCCCAGTTTCCCTATTACTAGCATCTTGTATTAGTGTGGTATATCTGATAAATACTTTTGTAATAGCTAGTAAATGATTAATGATACATTATTATTATCCAAAGTCCATATTTATAATTCACTCTTTGTGTTGTACAGTTCTATGAATTTTAACAAATATATAATGTCATGTATCCAAACCATTAAATATTATAGAGAATAGTTTCATTGCCCTAAAATCTTCTGTGCTCAGCTCTAAGTTTTTCAGAGATACCCTTAATGAGGTTAAGGAAGTTCCATTTACTTTTAGTTTGCTAAAGATTTAGGATTTTTCTCATGAATGGGGGTTGAATTTTGTTCTATGCTTTTCCCCATTTACTAAAATGGCCATATGGAATATTTTTGCCTTTCATTCTGTTGGTTTATATTGATTGATTTCCAAATGGTAAACCAATATTGCATTCCATGTAAACCTCACTTGGTCATGATACATTATGATTTTGATATATTGCTGAACTTAATTTGCTATCATTTTGTCAAGGATTTTTTATGAATTATGCATGAGAAATATTTTTCTAACATTTTCTTATATTTTTCTCTGGATTTGATATTAGGGTAACATTTGTCCATAAAACAAGTTGGAAAGTATTTCCTCCTCCACAATTTTCTGAAAGAGTTTGTTATGGGTACAAAGCAGTTAATAATATTACTTTATCTTTTTAATATATTTATCTTCTCTATAAAGTCCCATTTTTTCATGTACATACTTTTTTCTACTTTGTTACTTTCAACTATGTTTCTTAATATAGGTGAATCTTGCTTGTTTATCCAGTCTGACAATTGCTGCCTTTTACTCAGTGTTTACTCCATTTACATTTATGTAATTATTCATATGACTGAGTTTAAGTCTACCATTCTGCTATTTTCCCTTGTTTATGTCATTTGTTCTCTTTCTCCCCTCTAATTCCAACATCTTTTAGACTAATCAAATATTTATCACTGTTCCACTTACCTATTCCTTTTGCTTTTCCATTTTCAGTGGGTGGTCTTGTGGTTATAATATGTATTATTAACTTATCACAGTCTAATTTAAATTAAAATTTTACCTTTTCACATACCAGGTAAGAACCTTACAACATTTACCTTCCATTCTTGCTCTTGTCACATACTTTATCTGTGTTAAAACTAAATAGTTCATAGCCATTTTTCTTTAAACAGCTAATTGTCATAATTCAGCACTCTTCATGTCTTTGCTGGTAATCAAGTTCCATCTAGTATCAGTTATTCTTTAGACTGCATAACTTCTTTTAACATTTTTTTTTTTGTAGGGTAGTTCTTGGCTCTGAAAGTTATTATCAGACGGTCTTTATTTGAATGTGTCTTTATTTTGCCTTCATTTTTTAAGGCTACTTTTTCAGGTTATGAAATTTTAAGTTAAAATTGTTGATCCGCCCAGCACTTAAAATATGACATTCCATTTTTTTCTAGCTTGCATCGCCTGTGATGAAGAGTCAGTGTTTATTCTTATTGTTGTTTGAACATATGTGTGGTGTCTTTCTCTGGATACTTTAAAATTTTTCCCTTATCCCAGATTTTTATCACTATAATTATCATGTACATAGTTTTCTTTTTGCTTCTTTTGCTTTTGGTTTTGTCAAGGTTCTCAAATCTGTGGGTTGATATTTATATTGAAATTTGAAAGAGTTTTCAGTCACTAATTTTTCAATTTTTCCCCCTCTCCTTTGACTCAAGTTGCACACACTAGATTGCCCAATATTATCTCGCAAGTCAAGTGTCTTTGTTTTTTTCAGTCTTTTCTCCTCTGTATGTAATAGTTTGCATTGAACAAATTTCAAAGAAATTGATACTTTTTTCTGGAGTGTATGATCTTTTCATATCATTAATTGTATTTTTAATTTCAGATATTATACTTCTTGGCTTTATTTTTTTTTGTATTCATCTTTTATTCCTCTCTGCTGAAATTTCTCACCTATTCTCTCATATTTATATTTTCATTTCCTTTCCTTTAAACAATATTTTTCCTCTAATTCTACATCATATCATCACTGAGCCTTTATGATTTACTATTTCCCCCTGGTTATGGGTCATATTGTTCTGTTTATTCCCATGTCTAGTAATTTATTTTATCACATATTGAATATTAAGGATGCTACTTTTGTGAGGTCATTTTTTTGCTTTGAATAGTGCTATATTTTATTTTGGAAATTAGTTAATTTATTGAAGAAGCAATTCAATCTCAGCAAGGCTTGGTTTGTTGAACTACTCCAGGATTACCTTTATGGAAAGTTATAGCAGCTTTTGTCCATGGTTGTCCTTTTGTAAAATCTCAAAATGCTCAGGGTATTTAGCAAGTTCTCATCAGTCTTACTGATTGGAATTCCAACATATTTAAGCATTGTGCAAGCTCCAGAATCTCTTTCAAATTTATAACCCATAGCTATTACCCCAGATTTTTCAAAATCTCACTGTATATGCACAGCCAGTATTCAAGGGTCTCTCTCTCTCTCCCTCTCTCTCTCTCATTCTTTCTCTATATCTATATTACATATAATTCCTTCCTCTCTAGTGCTTTTTTTCTTCAAATATCATTTCCATAGCAGCCCTGAATTATAATCTGTCTTCCATCCAGATAGATGGTTGCTCTCTGTTTTGAATTTTCTTGTGCCATAGTTGATAAGGTTCCCTGAGATAGAAAGCTATGGTGAATATGAAGCTCATTTCATGTGGTTCCCTCCTCTGAAAGATCACAGGCAGCTCCTCACTGTCTAGTTGTCAAATTCCTGATCACAGCTGCTTTAGATGATTTGTTCATTTTCACAGTTATCTAGGACAAAGAAGGTAAGTCTTATGCATTATTTTGGCCAATTACTTTTACATATTTGTTGGAAACGGAGGTCTTACAAAGCATTTAAAAAACATAAATGCTCTCAAAAGTTTGCTATAAACTATTTTGCTAAAGAACACATCTTACAAATACTTCCATATCCATAAACATGGATCCGTCTCAATTTAAAAAATAGTTGCATTGTATTTCATTGAATGTCTTTATTGTACTTTATCTAAACATCCCCATTAATAGATATTTGGTGATTTTTGCTATTATAGATAATGCTGCAGTAATAATTCTTACATATAACCCTTGGCCTATTTGTGTGACTATACCAGTAGAATACATTTATGTCAGTGGAAAAGATGGATCAAAAGTAGAAATATTTGAAATTTTGATAGATAATAATAAGGTAACCTGAGAATGCCATTCTATACCTCCTCCTTCCAGTAGCACAGAAGGGCTTTTGTTTCCCATATCCTCCCCCACACAAGCATTATATGACAATGTTCTAAAAGAAAACAAAGTAAAATAATTTACATCATTCGTATCAATGGGAACTTCCCAGTGATATCTTAAGCTGAATCATTTTTGTGGTCTCCCCGGTGTTAACTTGCAATGTCTCAGGCATAGAAATTTAGTGAATGATTGCTGAATAAATTTGAATGGACGTGGTGGATTTTTACACTTTTTAAAATAAAAGCAAGTCAGAGGATTTACATTATTAGGAAGAATGAGAGAATAAAGAACTCTGACACTAACATGGTTAATAAAAGATGTTTTCACTCTTATGTGGATTCTGAGAAACTTAACAGGAACCCATGGGGGAGGGGAAGGAAAAAAAAGAGAGGTTAGAGTGGGAGAGAGCCAAAGCATAAGAGACTCTTAAAAAATGAGAATAAACTGAGGGCTGATGGGGGGTGGGAGGGAGGGGAGGGTGGGTGATGGGTATTGAAGAGGGCATCTTTTGGAATGAGCACTTGGTGTTGTATAGAAACCAATTTGACAATAAATTTCATACTTTAAAAGAAAAGAAAAAAAGAAATAAAAAAAATAAAAGTTAACAGACATACCACTAACAAGAGCAGCCCCTGATGGAGTTCCATGGAGGAAATGTCAGACCAACTGGCTGAAGTTTTATAAATCTAAACCCTAGTCTATATTTAATCACTCTTCCCTGATTATTTACTCCCCTCTGTTGCAGCAGCCTGGAATCCTGAGAAGCATGTTTTTACAACTGGTTGGAAATGAGAGATTAGGTGGGTTAGATCAAACACCTATTCCCTGTGATCAAGGGAAGGAAACTGAGACCATTTCAAAACATACTCTCCAGATTAGCTATACAGTTTGGGACTTGTTCTAGCTGGAAAGGACAACACCTCCTTCATAGACTCTCTTATGCCCACTAAGAGCCTTGAAGAAATTAAGTACAGAAATAGAAAGCTTTAAAAAAGGAAAGAAAGAAAAAAAAGACAGACAAGGAGGGTCACAGAATCTAAATAATTTATGCAAATCATTCCAACACACCTGGATAAAACATCCAAGATTATCCTTTTTATCTAGTTACTGCAAGGTCTAAAAAAGAAATTTATAAGCAGAATCACTTAACACAAATATCTAAGACAAAAGGACTCATGGGGAACATATAAAAAAAGGATATACATCATTTGGGCAAATCATTAAACTTCTCTGGGTCTTTTATTCCTACTTTTGTTGGCAAAGAAAGCTTCAGAGAAGAGGTATGTTGTGAGCTAATCCATGAACGATGAGTAAAATTTGCTAGTTAAACAAGAAACAAAGGCTATTCTGGGCAGGAAAGAGCCTCCTTTTAAGGAGGCTCCCACTAACTTCCTCAGTTAATCAGTTAATCTCTCTTTCCTCCAGGATTCTGCTATTCTGTGTATTTATTTCTGACATCAGGATTTATTTATCTGAATATGCCTATACTCCCAGTGTTTAACCCTGGGCCAAGCACAGGTTACTATCACTGAACATTTCATAAGTAAAGTCATGAAATGGTAAAATGTAAGAGTACATTTGATGAAGGCTAACTCTACTGTTTTCACACACTGCTATATAGTATGGGTCTGATGTTAAGTATTTGAGGAGATCCAAGAGTTTGTATTTTATCTGTAAGGGCACATCAAACATATGATGCTATTAATACCACAGTCCGTGCCCTAAGGTAGAAATTTCCTCCAACTATAGGCACAACGGGAATTAGGAAAAGAAAAGTGGTTTGGGGGAAATTGCAGAAGGTTTTGTGGAAAGGTGGACTGCCAAACAGACTCTGAAGGGTGGGTGTGTTTTGTCTGGAGGGTAGAGGGAGGAAAGCAAAGCTTAAGAAGTGTATGGGGCATAGAGGGGACAGGTGGAGGGTGCAGTTTATTGCATGAAATGAGCCATGTCAGGGAATTAAGAGGAATAAGGTACAAAGATAGAGTCATTCCAAATAGCATAGACCACAAAAGTCAGGTAAAAGCATTTGTACTTAACTCCCAGATTCTAGAGGATGAAAGTGGTATGATGACCATAATGTTTAAGAATGCCTTGTACCAGGGGCACCTGTGTGGCTCAGTTGGTTTATCCGACTTTGGCTTAGGTCATGATCTCGTGGTTCATGAGTTCGAGCCCCACATCAGGCTCTGTGCTAACAGCTCAGAGCCTGGAGTCTGCTTTGGTTTCTGTGTCTCCCTCTCTCTCTGCCCCTCCCTTGCTTGCACTCTGTCTCTTTCTGTCAAAAATAAATATACATTAAAAAAAAAGAATGCATTGTATTAGTCTGGTAATAACAGTCAAAAGATTCTGAGCAACTTGACATCAGAAAATGAGTGTTAACAATTATGCTGTTTATTCTGTGACTGGTATAGTGTTTGACACATAGCACATTCTTAATAAAATTTTAAGTTATATTTCTGCCTATAATTTCCCATCAGTTGAATGAGGAAGGAAGAGACTATAGCCATAATTCTGGCAGAAGGTGACTACAACAATGAATATGGTGGTCCCAGTAAAATTGATAAAGAGAAAAATCTCAATGACATTTCAAAGGAATAAATAACAGATCCTAGTGACAGACTGGAAATGGTGGGTGAAGAGTTTCAAAATGATGTGTGGCTTTCTTGCTTGAAGCAATGATGGGACCACTCTATGAAAAGGGAATGTTACTCATGTAAGAGAGAAGAGTTTGGGTGATGGAAATGTTGAAAATGGTGGGAAAACCAGTCATCCAAGTTTCTTATGGGCATTTGAAAATTTGAAATTGGAATATAAGTGAGAGGCAAGACCAGGATCGTTTCCATGAGAATAGGGAAAGGAGAAGAAGAGATAAAGTTGGGCATTTGAAGAAAGATATCTGGAATCTATACAGTTTCTAAAAATGAGGAGGAGTGTCTGAGATATGAGTTAAAGCCTAGAAATACTGGTCACAGAAGAAATACACCCAGGACTCTCATTGGAAAAATGTTCTTATTTCTGTGGTTGCTCTAACATTGTGAAGATTTAACAGCATATATGTCTGTGTCCTATAGGAGTTGGTGAGATAATTGAGGCTTGGAAGGAAGTGTGTTAATATAGGTCTACTGGAATTTCCTTCTTTGGGCTTCCACAAAATTCACATTTAGTACAAACAGGAAACTTAGTGGCAATGCTCATTAACATATCACGGGTTTTACTATGCCATAAGAAAGAGATTTACACATTTCCCCATTAATTAGGAGACATGCATATTAAGACCTACTTGAAGACCACTCATTTTGTATGACAATATATGTAAAGGACAGACTGGGGTTTTCTAGAACACTGCAATGTTTTGTGCCACACCTGCTCTCTTGCTGTTTGTTAATTCCCTTGGCTTCCTGAGTCACATCTTCAGAACAATGCTTTAAGCACATTTGGAATGTTCCTGGGGGTACAGAAGATTGATAGCTCTGTTTTCTCTCAAAAACATTTAGCAATTCCAGAAATCTTTATTTCCAACATGCCACAGCACACCTCATCTGGCCTTTCATATAAAAGATACCACAAATACCTCTTGCACAACTTTTGGCTGCAGGGGAATAATCAAAATGGGAATTAGCTTCTGTTTTAGAAACAAATAGGGTATTTATACATAAGCCAGGAAAAATTTCAGAAATGTTTGCAAATGCTCATTGCTATCAGGAAACAGGAAAAAATAATATAAAATTCCTAAAGAGGTGTGGTTTTCAAACATTCTGAGAGTAATTCATTTTATATCATGATGAAGCTCTGTGTGCATGTGCACAAGGGCATGCACACACGTGCACATGCACACACACCACATACAAATGAGACATAGTTTGAAGAGACAATAGTTATCCTTGTTACCTGGGTAATGCTCTATTCTATCTCATCCCATCCCATCCTATTCCATCCCAGTAAAAATAATGCTGGTTGGGACTTACTAAAATAATTGTATATGTGAAGGCTGAAAACTTTGCTAATTCATTTTTAGGCCCTTAGGAACAAATTTATTGTTCTGACCTTGAAAATAGGCTATAATTTTCATCCTAGGGGCACTTTATAGATCATCTTTACATTTCTTCTTCCCAAATCAGCAATTAGCCTATTCAGAGAAGAAACAGGCACTTGGACGTGGGCCATTCCATTCCTATAGCTATCTTCAAAGAGGAGCTTGCTGCTGGGTCACTTATAGCAATCACCACCTCTCTGTCCTTGATGTTCCCTCAATACCATGATAAATTAAGGAGTGAGTTTACCCTCCTATCACATAACTCTTAAACATATCACAGAACAATGTTCCCATAATGATGCCGAACGATGGACATTTATTTTGCCAGCATCTTAGCTCCAGTGACTCCAGAGGCAAAGGAATCTAACAAAGATGGGACAAGAGCAGTAGTGGCCCCAGATTCCTGTTAGGAGGGACTTGGGGCAGCCATCTGGTTGGAAGTTGTCATGGGACTTGTCCTAACCTATCACTGTATAGCCAGGTTACATATTTATCTGAGGAGGCCAGCTGTGTTGAAAGGATAGGAGATTGGGTCCTCTCAAGCCACCTTATGGAAGAGTCAAGAAACTTAGTGAAGCCATTGTGGAGAAACTAGTCTGAATTAGACTATTAAAAAATTTTCTTAACGTTTTTTTATTTTTGAAAGAGAGAGAGAGAGAGAAACAGAGCATGAACGGGGGAGGGACAGAGAGTGAGGGAGACACAGAATCTAAAGCAGGCTCCAGGCTCCAAGCTGTCAGCACAGAGCCTGACACGGGGCTCGAACCCATGATCTGTGAGATCATGACCTGAGCTGAAGTTGGACACTTAACCGACTGAGCCACCCAGGCACCCCTAAATTAGACTATTTTAACAGAATGCCTTTCTCAGATCACTTGGTTTGCAACATGCTAGCAAAGAAAAATCTCTCAGAGATCTCTTTTAATGCCTACATAAGAATGATATAAAAATGTGTGATTTCAAAGACTTACATGTAAAGTAAAAAATAGTGAACATAGCAGTTCCACTCCTAGGTACATACCAAAGAGAATGGAAAACGTATAGCCATGCAAAAACCTGGACACAAATGTTCATAGCAGTATTATTCATTACAGCCAAAGAGTGTAAACAGTTCAAATGTCCATCGGCTGATGAACAGATAAACAAAATGTGGCATATCCATATAATAGAATAGTATTCAGATATAAAAAAAACCAGAAGTACTTATACATGCTACAACATGATGAATGTCGAGAATACATTAAATCAAAGAAACTAGACACAGAAGGATACTATTATATTCCATTTATATCAAATGTCCAAAACAGGCAAATTCATAGAGATAAGAAGCAGATTAATGGCTTCCAAGGGATGGGGGAAGGGGGAAATTGGAGTTTACTGCTAATGGGTATGAGGTTTCTTTTGGGGATACTGGAAAAGTTCTGAAATTAGAACAAAGTGAATTACAACATAATTATACTAAAATCCACTGATGTGCACACTTTGAAATGTCAACTTTTATGTTATGTGAAGTGTGTCTCAATAAAAAATACTATCAAGAAAAAAGGGAGAGTTAGATAAATTGTAGTTTATCTACCTTCTGCATTATCACAATAATTATGTGACTTCATACATCTATAAATCTTACAATGATTTTTTATGTAGGTCAAATTTATAAAAATTATATTTTTGTTATTCTTTAATCTGCCAAGTACTTACCTACTAAATGTATTAACACAAAGTCTAAATTAGGCAATCTTGAATAAAGTAAATGTTCTTGTTGGATATAACTAATCTACTCTAAGCAATATGTGAGGGTGTTTTTAATCATTATTTACTGAACAACTAGTAGTTGCTAGTTGAACATAGTTGAACAAGTAGTGCGAAGTGATCAAGGAACAAAGAGGTCACTAAATCTTGACCTCTGTTCTAAAGAGCCATTCAACTCAACTGAGAGACAAAACATGGAATAAAAGTTCCCACCTAGCTATGAAATTTGAAATCAACCACAGAAAAAATTATGGAAAACCTCCAAAAGCATGGAGGTTAAAGAACCTCCTACTAAAAAATGAATGGGTCAACCAGGCAATTAGAGAAGAAATTAAAAAAATATATGGGGAAAAAGAAAATGAAAATACAACAATCCAAACGCTTTGGGATGCAGCAAAGGCAGTTCTGAGAGGAAAATACATTGCAATCCAGGCCTACCTCAAGAAACAAGAAAAATCCCAAATACAAAATCTAACAGCACACCTAAAGGAAATGGAAGCAGAAGAGCAAAGACACCCCAAAGCCAGCAGAAGAAGAGAAATAATAAAGATCAGAGCAGAATTAAACAATATAGAATCCAAAAAACAGTAGAACAGATCAATGAGACCAAGAGTTGAGTTTTTGAAAAAATAAAATTGATAAGCCTCTAGCCAGGCTTCTCAAAAAGAAAAGAGAGAGGACCCAAATAGATAAAATCACGAATGAAAATGGATTTATTACAACCAATCACTCAGAAATACAAGCAATTATCAAGGAATACTATGAAAAATTATATGCCAACAAACTGGTCAACCTGGAAGAAATGGACAAATTCCTAAACACCCACACACTACCAAAAATCAAATGGGGAGAAATAGAAAATTTGAAGAGACCTACAACTAGTGAAGAAATTAAATCAGTTATCAAAAATCTCCCAACAAATAAGAGTCCTGGACCAGATGGGTTCCCTGAGGAATTCTCCAGGCATTTAAAGCAGAGTTAATACCTATCCTTCTCAAGCTGTTCCAAAAAATAGAAAGGGAAGGAAAACTTCAGGACTCATTCTATGAAGTCAGCATTACTTTGATTCCCAAACCAGACAGAGACCCCATAAGAAATGAGAACTACAGGCCAATATCCCTGATGAATATGAATGCAAATATATTCAATAAGATACTAGCAAATAGAATTCAACAGCATATAAAAAGAATTACTCACCATGATCAAGTGGGATTCATTCGTGGGCTGCAGGGTTAGTTCATTATTCGCAAATCAATCAACGTGATACTTCACATTAATAAAATAAAAGAACCATATGATCCTGTCAATCGATGCAGAAAAAGCATTTGACAAAATTCAGCATCATTTCTTAATATAAAAAAACTCAATAAAGTCGGGATAGAAAGAAAGTACTTAAACATCATAAAAGCCATTTATGAAAAGCCCACAGCTAATATCATCCTCAATGGGGAAAAACTGAGAGCTTTCCCCGAGATCATCCACTCTCACCACTGCTGTTTAACATAATGTTGGAAGTCCTAGCCTCAGCAATCAGACAAAAACAAAATGAAATCAAAGGCATTAAAATTGGCAAAGATAAAGTCAAACTTTCACTTTTCGCAGACAACATGATACTCTACATGGAAAACCCGACAGACTCCACCAAAAGTCTGCTAGAACTGATACATGAATTCAGCAAAGTCGCAGGGTACAAAATCAATGTATAGAAATCGGCTACATTTTTATACACCAATAATGAAATAATAGAAAGAGAAATAAACAAACTGATCCCATTCAAAATTGTACCAAGAACCATAAATACCAGGAATAAACCTAACCAAAGATGTAAAAGATCTCTTTGCTGAAACTATAGAGAGCTTATGAAGGGAAGTGAAGAAGTCACAAGGAAATGGAAAAACATTCCATGCTTATGGACTGGAAGAACAAATATTGTTAAAATGTCAATACTACCCAAAGAAATCTACACACTCAATGTAATCCCAATCAAAATTGCACCAGCATTTTTCTCGAAGCTAGAACAAGCAATCCTAAAATTTGTATGGAACCACAAAAGACCCTGAATAGCCAGAGTAATATTGAAGAAGAAAACCAAGACGGGAGGCATCACAATCCCAGACTTTAGCCTCTACTACAAAGCTGTAATCATCAAGACAGTATGGTATTGGCACAAAAACAGACACATAGACCAATAGAATAGAGACCTCAGAATTGGACCCACAAATGTATGGCCAGCTAATCTTTGACAAAGCAGGCAAGAGTATCCAATGGAAAAAAGACAGTCTCTTTAACATATGGTGCTGGGAGAACTGGACAGCACCATGCAGAAGAATGAAACTAGACTACTTTCTTACACCATACACAAAAATAAACTCAAAATGGATAAAGGACCTGAATGTGAGACAGAAAACCATCAAAACCCTAGAGGAGAAAGCAGGAAAAAACCTCTGTGACCTCAGCTGCAGCAATTCTTACTCATCACATCTCCAAAGGCAAGGGAATTAAAAGCAGAAATGAACTATTGGGACCCCATCAAGATAAAAAGCTTCTGCACTGCAAAGGAAACAATCAACAAAATTAAAAGGCAATCAACAGAATGGGAAAAGATATTTGCAAATGACATATCAGATAAAGGGCTAGTATCTAAAATCTATAAAGAACTCACCAAACTCCACACCCGAAAAACAAATAATCCAGTGAAGAAATGGGCAGAAGACATGAATAGACACTTTTCCAAAGAAGACATCCAGATGGCCAACCAGCACATGAAAAGATGCTCAACATCACTCCTCATCAGGGAAATACAAATCAAAACCACACTCAGATACCAAGTCACGCTGGTCAGAGTGGCTAAAATGAACAAATCAGGAGACTATAGATGCTAGTGAGGATATGGAGAAACGGGAACTCTCTTGCACTGCTGGTGGGAATGCAAACTGGTGCAGCCGCTTTGGAAACCAGTGTGGAGATTCCTCAAACAATTAAAAATAGAAATACCCCATGACCCAGCAATAGCACTGCTAGGAATTTACCCAAGGGATACAGGAGTGATGATGCATAGGGGCACATGTACCCCAATGTTTATAGCAGCACTTTCAACAACAGTTAAATTATGGAAAGAGCCTAAATGCCCATCAACTGACAAATGGATAAAGAAGATGTGGTTTATTTATACAATGAAATACTATTTGCCAATGAGAAAGAATGAAATCTGGCCATTTGCAGCAATGTGGATGGAACTGGAGGGTATTATGCTAAGTGAAGTAAGTCTTACAGAGAAAGACAGATACCATATGTTTTCACTCATATGTGGATCTCGAGAAGCTTAACAGAAGACCATGGAGGAGAGGAAGGGGGAAAAAAAGCTAGAGAGAGAGAGAGACAGAGAGAGAGAGAGAGAGGTAAACCATAAGAGACTCTTAAATATTGAGAACTGAGGGTTGATGGGGGGTGGAGGAGAGGGAAAACTGGGTCATGGGCAATGAGGAGGGCACTTGTTGGGATGAGCACTAGGTGTTGTATGAAAAGCAATTTGACAATAAATTATATTTAAAAAATAAATAAAATGTTTTATATGAACTCATAAATAAATAAATATATAAATAAATAAATAAATAAATAAATAAATAAATAAATAAAGGTTCTCACCTACAAGAAGACCAAGGACCAAACCAAGTATGAGAGGTTCAATGGCAAACATCATAGACATTCAGCAAAGGGATAAAGAAGATAAAGCCCCTGGAGGAGATGGGTCTTTGGATATAAAAGAGAAAGACATCAGGCAAAGGACAGAAAGTGAATGCTCAGGGATAGGAAGGCTGTGGAGAGTTTGCTAGCACCTGGCCTCTGTGGAGATCAAAACAATTTCCCCACCATCATTTTTCTTGTAGCATCCTACTAGGGTCTCATATTATTTATTCTGTTTTAGAGGCAGGACAACCAAGGCACGGAGATTTTGAGGAGGGTCCAGTTAAAAGAAAAAAAAGAACTGTAGTATTATTGAAGAGTTTTTGAAAGAAGGATTTGTGGTTTTCTTTGGAAAAGATGTTCTTTTGCCTCCCAGGCTCCAGCCAGCTTTGGGTAAGATAAGTCACTAAAAATAAAATTTAAGTTGTTTTTAAAGCATCATATTTTCATAAGAACTTGTCCAAACTGCAATACAATGAAGACAGAGGGTTGTTGGAGCCTGTAGACTTCTTTCTTTCCAGTGCAATGAGAGAGAGTGGAGTTTTAAGCACTTTCCAACCAAACTTAAGTCACTAAATTAGGTAATTCAGGAAAACATACCTTTTAGAATGTTTCCTGCTTTCTCCAAATGAATGAATGAATGAATGAATGAATGAATGAATAAATGAAATTTGAAATGGTGTCCCTCAGAGAGGTGAATCTAAATACAGAAATTAAAAAACTGTGTATTTGAGCATAAAAAAAGTAGTGGTTTTATCTTATTTGGTAGACTCAACAGAGAATGCAACTGGTTTGGGAGCCTAAGAAACAGATGGTTCTCAATGTATATTGACCACTTTCTCTTTCTCTTGGCCTTAGCAGGTGGCTGTTAAGCCAACAGTGCACACCTACTATATATGAGGAATTTTTCTGGACACAGAAAAAGATGAGTAAGGCATAGTCCATGATGTAAAAATACTTATTCCCCAAATCCACATTTCCCAAAGTTTGTCCCATGGAACACTGCCCTTGGAGCTCTTCCACAAAAGAAAGGTTTGATGGCTAAATTGGCTTAGGAAACTCCTATATCCCAGAGCCTGCTCTTAGACATGGACAGTAAAAAAAAAAAAAAAAAAAAAAAAAAAAAGGGCTGCGGGAAAGAAAAACCTTAACTCAGAACTCCCTGTGCATTACCCTCTATTAAGAGCCTACAGCTAGTGACCTGCAGAATACATTGGGAACAGTTGCTTTAGATCAATGTTGTTCAATAGAAGTTTTTGCAGTGTTAAAAATATTTTATGTTTGTGCCGTGTAATATAGTAGTTATTAGCCACATGAGGCCACAAAGCATTTTAAATGTGGCTAGAGCAACTAAGGAACACAGTTTTTTAAACTTTATTTATTTTAATTAATTTAAATTTAATTAGCCCCATGTGGCCAGTGACTACTGCATTGAGCTGTATGGCTCCATATCATTAAACATAAGTCTTTTAAAAAGTCTTCTAATAGAAATTTAAATTTTTCAATATTTTGCACACAGAGACAAGTGACAGACATGTTAGGAGATTTGGAGAGAGTTGATATTCCACTAACACCATGAGTTTTGAAAGTTCTGACATCTGAAAATGCCTTTCCAAAATCTTTGTAGATATCCTAAATCCTGAGTATGGCCACGTTTTAATCTCCACATTTGGATCCATCTCAACAGTGTACAACTTGTAAGAAGAAATGCAACTCTGAAGCTCTGGATAATTTGTCTTCCTGTGCGGCCTTCAGGTATGATGGAGAAATGCACACACACTCAGAGATGAGCTTCACATATGACTATAAGGACAATCCCCAGGCTTACTCTGCAGGGTCTAGTCAGGTGAAAACATTGTCCAATGGCTTGACATAATTCTCAAATATTCATTACCAAAGGTTTCCTTCCGCAAAAGATTTTACTTTTACATTTATCTTTCCAAACATGTCTTTTTAAAATTTTTGTAGTTATGAATAACATTAATCCAATAAATATTTTCAGTTTTAATAGAATTGGTAGTAATCTTGAGAAGGCTATAAAAATGGCAGCTTTTATTTCTTTATTCCTTTTCTTATGATACTTGGCTTCTGATGTCTTGAAAAGGCTTTAGAATACCTCCCAATTTTTCACACATTGGCTCATTTTCAACATTTTCTACAGGCGTCCAGAGCCCACGACGCCTGCCTCCACAGGCTTCATGCTTTTGTGGCTCCGGCTCCACTTCCTGCTCTCAAAGCCCGTCTGTCCTGCAGATGAAAAGGGACTGAAAGAAGCATCACACCCAGAAAAAGAAGAGCGATATCTCCAACCGTGATAACAGCCAAGGCTCCCATCTCCACAATTAAAAATGCTCTAGGAAGATTTGGTAGTATGCAAAGAAGCTGGGTGTTCTTATGAGTCAATTGTCTTGAATAACCTTGGGAGAGGAGCTGCAGATTTTCCTTATTCCATAAATGTATAGAAATTATGATCAACAAAAATTGATAAGAACTTGCAGCCTTCACTGAAGAAATCCTCTGGAAGCCTATGTATTTCCTAGACATCACTTTATTTACTTTGTGATTTAGGTCAATGAAGTCAGCTTAACTTCAGAATTAACACTAACTCTTGCCAGGTTGAATGAGAATTTTTTTCTGGGCAACCATCAATGGGAAAGCTGACTTGCCTTCACCAGGTTTAGCTGGTTAGATTCTGGTATGCCCAGGGCAAGTAGTATTTCAGTGACTTGATCCTTAGGTTGGATTACATAATGGATTCACATATGAGTTAGGTTACATATTACTGCTGATTACTGTCAATAAACCATTCTCCATTTTTCTCCCAAGTAAGAATATGTTTACGATTCCATAATTAAATCTGGTGGCATTGCTGGGGGAGGGGCAGCAAAAACTGAACAGCTCAGTTTAGTTTGCAAATCTGAGTCATGGTTTTTACTCATAAGCTTAACAGAAATAAAATAAAGTCTCACTCCATGAACTGCCTGTGTAGATTTGATGGTGGAAAGAGGGGATGTATTGTATATGCCATGATACATGTTTGGGTTTATTTATACAAGCCTTAGCCTGGGAAAGTAGCTCTTGAGAAGGGGTAAACATGAATTTCGGGGTGCTTCTGAAACAATAATAGCAACAATAGCATTTTCCCAAATCCCCAGCAATCTTTTATGTAGTGGTTCTCATGGCTGCTACAGATGACTAGAATATGGGTAACTATGGATTCTTATCTTCCTGTGAACTTAAGAAAAACACTTTAGGTCAGCTACATAGTGCAAATGGTTAATTTATTCTGTATTTCTCTGACTCTAATCCAGGGAATGGTATTGATTGATACCAGTCTTAAAATATAAAGTGTGTTGCCCAAATCTCTCAGCACTCTGTTAAAAGTGTATCATCTGTGAATTTATCTCAACCTTTAATATTAACTTTTCTTTTTTTAGAGTATTTTACTCACAAAAAGCTAATAATTGTATGTTTACCTCTTACTGTCTGATGCATTCATTATTCATTACTGATGCATTCATCCAGTTAGAGGCAATTGCAACAGTCCATGGGAAGGACCGTGATGGCCTGATCTGGCCTGGTGACCACGTAGATGGAGAGAGGTGTTGGGTGGTAAACATATTAGGAGACAAAATCTGCAGAATTTGTGAGTGACTGGGTGTGAAGGAGAAACTAAGTTTAAGCAAGCTGGCAAGTGGATCAATTAACTAGAGACAGGGTTTTCTCCAAGAGAAACAGATTTTGGGTTTAAAAATAAGAGTGTCACCTGTGAGCATGTGTTATATAGATTATCTTTAAAATGCCTCTGTGGGGTTGTCTGTGCAATGTTTCTGACCATCACCCAAAGAAAGAAATATGTTTAGCATCATAATCCCATATCCCCACACAAATGAAAAAGGTTTCATGAAATAATTATTCTATATAAATGTGAGGCACTCTGATTTTTTCTATGCTATGCTATGCTATGCTATTCCACATTTCAGTTTTCATATGCTGGTATCCATGCATTCATCTGATTTCTGACCAACTAATGGATTGTAACTCACAGTTGAGCAGCACTGCAGTGCGTATTTTTACTTACATGTCTATGGATGGGAGACATATCGGGGTTTGAAAAAGATGTGTAGATGAAACATCAGCACATCAGAGGTGTGATCTACAGAAGTGAATGAACTGGCCCAGGGAGAGAGTATAAAGTGAGTAGAAGGTCAAAGACCTAATTCTGAGATGTGGGGAAATGGCACAGAGGAAGACAGACAGTGTATGCTACAGAAGCCAGCGCAAGAAATGGTTCTGACAATGAAGGAATAATGTCAGGTGCAGTTCAATGCTGCTAGGAGGTTGTACTCATCCCTGAAAAGCTTCCATTAGATTCCAAGATGACTAGGTCACTGGTCATCTTTGTGATAGAAATGCCAGGGTGTGAAAGGGAAGAAACTAGATTTCTGTCGGGTGAAGGAGTGGGAAGTGAAGAAATACAAATAGAGTTAGACAACTCCTTCGAAAAGTCTGTCTCTGAAATAAAACATTGAGATCAATGGGAAGTAGAGAAGAAAATCAGTGGCAGGAGAGAAATAGTACTGCTCTTTCTTCTATTTGTCATCTAACTTTGTGTCAAAGTCAGGGCTCTTCCAGGGGGCCAACTGTAGAATCACAGGATTAAATGAGTAAATCTACATGTGCCTTATGCATGCTTTCATGTATGCTTGTGTATGAATATAAACGTGTAAATTATATATAAATGTTACACATAACAATATATATGTATGTTGTTCTATAATCTGAAAAGAACACATTTAGCTGAGTATATCACCAAGGTTTCTAAGTTTTTCCTCAGGCCAAAGGACCAAGGTGTCCCTGGTCTACCTTTAGCTGTAACCAAACATTGGAGTTTTGCTGCAGAATGTCCTAGTATAAGATGAGTAATAGCTTCAAGGCCTGCCTGTCTTCCTTCAGATGGGATTCAAAGTATGGGCTGCAGACTTCTTTCAGTGGCAGAAAAGTCAGTCAAGGCTTTATGTGCACATGCCTCGATTTCAGCTTCAGGAGGTAGAGAGTAAGACAGTGATTATATTTCAGTTTCAAAATCAGTCCAATTATCAGCGATGTCAAGACATGTAATTGTCCCATTTTTGAGCCATTGCCAATGACTGATAATAACGACAATCTCCTTGACATTTCTGTCAAAATGTCTTATGGTTTCTAAATTAAAATATGCCAACCTTAAGAGACATAGATAGAGGAGATATTATAAGGTCTCAGCGGAGATAGTTTGCCTTAGAACCCAGTTTCTCAGTCAGCAGGGCAGAGTACCTTGTTAAACTCTTCTCTCTCACTGGCCTTTGGTTAAAGGTGGAAAGTTTATAAATCACTTTGGGATTTCACGAGAACTTCATTAATTCTAAACTAGAAGCCATTATAAATTATGACCTTCATTTTACACCGCTTAATTAAAAGCAGTGAAAGAGAATTCCATTGTTGAGGGTATTGAAAAGTAAACTCTACTTTCTAATTTCTCCTTTCCTGATTATTTCAAAATATTCACACTCCTTTTATTTGGAAAGATATTCTGTACACAAACAAGTTACTATATCAGACAATAGGGCTAGCCACTCAGCTTCTCAGCTTTTCCCTGGAAACCAGTCTTCTTTTCCAGGACTGGGAAGCAAAAGTGTCACACGGTCAAAAATGCTTCCATCTACTGGTCAAACTCAGGAATACACTAAATGTTCCTTTGCCTAAAATCACCAGTCAAGAACACAAAAGACCCAAATTGAACAGCCCTTGGCCTCCAGGCTCAGATGCTCAAAATAGTGGGCTCCTAATGATGGTGAAGGTAAATTGCAACAAAAAAGCTGTTCACTCCAACAGTTCAGAGGTGGAGTAGAGGGGTGAGGTTAGAACTCAAAACTCTCAAGGCTCTGCTTGTGTATTCTTTCACCAACCTAGAAATAAACAGGTAACAGGTTGTGATTGTGACTGCTTTGAAATATTCAGGTGAAGAGTGCTCTGCCTTTTGCATATTACCAGACTTAGTAGGCTACGGAATTCTGAGTCTGAAACTGCTAAATGGAATGGCTTAAGGTCGACTGACCCTTTTCTCAGGGCCTACTTGGGTCACTGGCCTCCTCATGGTCAGTCATTTTAATTCATTCTTGTGGGTGAAAATACGTGACTGTTCCCCTTTCTGACTGTCACAGGGAAATGACTTGCCATGGTGAGCAGTTGCCAGAGAGGCCAATGGGATTTGTCTCATTTCTATGATGACTCTAGGCTCAAAATGCCAGGCTGCTTGGCCTAGGGGAAGGTGCTGTAAGTTACAGGCAAGTGGCCAAGCCTCTCTAGCACCCTTTGCTCCCTTTGACAATCACCCTCCTGGTCTGTGTTCTGGCTGAATTAATTCACATCTGCCACTTATCAGACTTCATCGGCATTGTTAGCATTCCTTCTAACCTGCAGCCTCTATTCATTTAATGGTTATCTGATGGGGACTGATATTGGGTGAAGAGGAATGTTCAAATCATGCTGGCTTTGGCAAGTGGGAGCTCAAATAGCAGAACCTCAGTTTAAGAGGGGAATATTTGCTCGCTGATACGAGATTTTTTGTTAGTAGCTTTGTGGAATGGGAGGGAAAAGGATTCCAGGGAAATATTCTGGCAAAGGGGACTTGAAAGAACGATGTTCCATGTAATTTGTTTATGTGGCCAAAAAAATGAGAAGAAAGCAACAAGGTAGGCAGGCAAAGAACAGATATGATAGGAACACATCTCCCCGAATTATTTTTGGTCATTTTCCAGGCAAACATTCTGTAGTTGTAGTCTCATTGTTATACTCACTTGAGCAATTTATTTGCATTGAACCAATATGAGCAAGAAATATTAAGTTTTTAGAAGACTCGATTCTCAAGGAGCAGTTTTCTTGAAGAATATACTTTCTTAAAGTGTATTTCTTTCTTTCTTTTTTTTTTCTTCAAGTGTATCTCTGAACTCATGGGCTTTCTTTCCAGACTTCCATGCAGATGAGAGAGTATGAAAAAAATTGTATGTAAAGGGACAAAGCAGAAGCAGAGAGCTGTGCATGAAAAAATGCAGTTTTGTAGCTAAAACTGAGCACTCTTCAAAATGACACACTGCATGAGCATACTGACTCAAAAGCATCTTTATTCATTTAGGGCTTGCAGCAGATTCATAGGGAAAAATGAAACCCAGAGGGACGATGAGATTCCCAAGGGCAAGACTCATAACCAACTGAGAGGTCAATTTTACAATAACTTAAAATACTGTAAGTTATACTAAGCTGACAGTGGAGGCATTTTGCATTTTATCCTTTTAGAGAACATATAACTATAGAGAGACATATAAACATGTCTAAAGTGTGTTTCCAGTTTAAAAATGCACTTGCAATACACTGACCACAATAATTAATGCCCTTTTTTGAGAAAAAGTAATATCTGTGCTGGGAAAGCTGGATATCACACGCAAAAGAATGAAAGCAAACTCCTATCTTAGAGTGCTCATAAAAATTAACTTGAAATGGATTGAAAACTTAAATGTGAAGACCTAAAACCTCTAAATAAAAACTAGAATACAACTCCTAGAATAAAAAATGAAGAAAAAGCTCCTTGACATTGGTCTTGGCTGTGATTTTATGGATATGACACTCTAAACATAAGCAACCAAGGCAAAAATAAACAAGTGGGACTACATCAAACTAAAAATCTTCTACATAGTAAAGAAAGTAGCAATATGAAAAGGCAACCTACAGAATGGGAGGAAATATTTGTAAACCATATATCTGATGAGGGGCTAATTTCTAAAATAGGTAAGGAATTCATACCTTGTAACATAAAATAACATAAACATCATCAAATAACTCAATTAAAAAGTGGGCAAATGACTTGAATAGACATTTTCCTAAAAAATATATACAAATGGCCAACAGGTACATTTAAAGGGATGCAACATCACTAATCATCAGGGAAATGCAAATCAAAACCATAATGAAAAATCACCTCACACCTGTCAGAATGGCTATAATCAAAAAGATAAGAAAAAGGGAATTCTTGTGCACTTGATGGGAATGTAAGTTGGTATAGCTGTTACAGAAAATGTTATGAAGGTTTCTCAAAAAATTAAAAATAGAGCAATCATATGATATAAACTTTCCACTTCTCAGTAGATATCTGAAGGAAATGAAATCATTCTCAAAAGACATTTACATCTTTAATGTTCATTGCATTATTTACAATAGTTAATACATAGAAATAATCTAAGTGTCCATCAACACATGAATGGATAAAGAAAATGTGGTACACGCGCACACACACAGACACAGGAATATTATTCAGTCATAAAAACAAAACTTGAGGGCATTATGCTAGGTAGAACAAATCAAGGTCAGACAGAGAAAGACATATACTGTATAATCTCACTTACATGTGGAATCTAAAACAAGAGAATCCACTGAAGCAAAGAACAGACAGGCAGTTGCCCGATGTAGGGGTTGAGGGGTGGAGGAAATGGCTGAAGGTGGCCAAAGAGTACAAAATCCCAGTTACAAGATGGATACGTTCCAGAGATATAATGTACAACATAGTGACTACAGTTAACAATATTGTGTTGTATATTTGCAAGTCACCAAAAGAGTAGATCTTAAAACTTCTCATCACAAGGAAAAGATAACTGTAACTATGTAAGGTGATGCATGTTAACCAATCTTATTGTGGTAATCACTGTGCAACATATACATATATCAAGATAATCACTGTGCAACATATATGTATATCAAGGTAATCACTGTGCAACATATACACATATAAAATCATCATACACCTTAACCTTACACGATATAATGTCAATTATATTGCAATAAAGCTTAAAAAAGAAAAGAAAAGAAAGAAAAAGAAAGAAAATCAAATATCTGTAACCAAAACACATTGTGGTGGTTCTTTCAGTGGGTTCTGTGGCCAAACCAAGCATAAAACTGACACTTGCCAGCTTTGTGTCAATGTTGTCTAGCCTCGCTGTGCCTCAGCTTCCTCTTGTATTAAAAAAAAAAAAAGCCTCCCAGCCTCCTCATGCTGTGGGTTAAAAGCATTAAAGTGCAAATCAGTGCCAATCAATGATGTTAATATGAAAATCAGTAAGAACAGTGTCCGGAGTGTGATTGAGTTCTGTGAACATTACTCTTTGCTCCTTGCTGCTTGGAAGCACAGGATCTTTAGTTTAGTTCCCTAGGCTGTCCCTCTTAGTGTTCTACCCTTCTGACTTCCATGTGCTATTATTCCTTCAGAGCCTCTGTCACTCCTCAAAGCACTTCATCTTACAAAATGTCTCCTAGGGCAGTGGGGACGGGGCGGGGAGGGACAAGTCTTAGTACATGCTGTAACTGATGGCCTCCATCATCCGAAGTACATGGCTCTCCCCAGACCAGAAGAACCAGCAGCTTTTCCTGTGAGAAGGCCAGTTCTGCCCTCCCACTGCCAACACCAGTCTCTCTCATTTGTCCCTTATTCCCCAAACAAAGGCTTGATCATTTATTTTTTGCAGGGAGGGAAGCTGTCTTCAGGAAACCCTGTGCCACCACATTTATTAAAAAATTGGAGAGTCTAGACATAGATAAAGCTTCTTAGAGTACAAGGAAAAATACTTTTCTTTGAGTCTCCTATGCTAGCGAGGGAAAACATACATTAATGTGAGAATAATTCGGCCTGCTACGTTTCTGTTTATTATCTGTCTCCCCCACTAGATTGCAAGCTCTGTAAAGGTAGCAAACTTGTCTTTTTCTGTATTTTACATTTATTAAATGAATGAATGAATAAATGTGAGTAGGGGTTTTACTAGGTAGATGTGAACATTTATTATTATTATTTTTTACTCTCCCGCCCTTTCCCTTGGAACATAAACATGGGTGATGGTGTGCTGGTAAATGTTTAAAAACCAGCTCTCCAGACAGGTGGGGGAAGCCCTAATTTTAGCATTTGCCAGTTATGATGGTGTAAATATTCTTGCCAGAGGTGATTTCAAGCTACCAACGTGGAGCTCACAAAATTCTTGGCTGTTTAACAATAGTCTCTTGCAAGCATGTACCAACTGGCTCTAGCACACTACTGAAAACAGGTATTGGATTAATGTTACATCATTTAAAAAGGAAAACATAGCTTATTTAACACGGATTGAAACTAGAATATGAACCCCAAAGCCACTCCTTCTAGAAATGTAAGTACATGTATAAAGAAATAAATGATAGATAGCCAGAAATGAATTAAGGTAGACACCTATCTATAGAATACCAGCTTGTAAGACTGGCCATTCGCTGGCATCTTGGATTTGGGGAGCATTCCCACCACTGCCAGACTGATAAGAGTGGCTTACTGTGCCCAAAGTGTTTACACAAATGTGGTTTGTGATGAATGAATGTGTTCATTCCAGGAATCTGAAATTTTCATACTTGCTAGGCAATGGGTGCCTACATGACTCATCCCCAGTAAAAGCCCTGGAATCTCAAATGAGTTTTGCTGCAACATGTCACAAGTCGTCGCTGGAGGAACTGAGCACATCCTATGTGACTCCACTGGGAGAGGATCCTTGGAAGCTTGTGCCTGGTTTTCTGTGGACTTCCCGCATGTGCCTTTTCACTTTGCTGATTCTGCTTTCTATATTTTCACTATAATAAATCACAGCCCCGAATAGAGCTTTATGTTCAGTCCTGCAAATCCTCTTGTGAATTATAGAACTTGAGGGTGAACCTGGGAACCCCAACATGGTAGGAAAATTAATAAAGTGATCAGTGCTAGATACAGCTGAGGCCACTACAGTTTAAGAGTATTCAAAAGAATCTAGACAGAATGTGTTTTCTTCTCCTCCATACTGTCATAGCATATTGTAAATGCTTTTGTTATAGCATCGAGTGCATTACATTTGTGAGTAGGGGTTTTACTAGGTAGATGTGAACATTTATTATTATTACTTTTTACTCCCCCGCCCTTTCCTTTGGAACATAAACATGGGTGATAGTGTGCTGGTAAATGTTTAGAAACCAGCTTTCCAGACAGGTGGGGGAAGCAACCACTTCCCCTCAGCAACCCCCACTCTTGCTTCTACTCCAGGACAACGAGATTCCCAAGGGCAAGAGCCATTGTTGCTATATTCATCTTCTCCTCTATAGTGGGAAATACATTGCCCAGCACTTAGTAGAGCATTGGATTTTCTAAATAAATAGGTTATATTGCATAAGGCTGGGGAAATTTTGGGTCAGGAGAAGAGTTGACTACAGGGTAAGGAATAAAAGACTACTGAGCTGGAGGGCCAGTTTTGAAAGTTTGTTGATGGGTGGAGAGGGGAGGGCAGAACAGATATCCCTGCCCTACTTCAGACTCTTCTCCACGCTGTTCAAGTGACTGGGTTATGGGACATCCTACATGCTCATTCCTCATTGTGCTCCCAGCTATAGATCACTCTTTCTTATCACTCCAGGTGCCTGGCCAACTGTTCCAGTTCTCATCTCACATAAGGTAGCAGAGTGGACAGGTTGAAGCAAAGACACAATTAATTAAGAGGCACTCATGAAGGAGTTCCTTCACTGGAAGAGGATGTCAGAGGATCAACAAGGAAGACACAAGTCTCTAATTCCTTGTAACACCAGATTTCTCCCTTAATGGCTATTAATTCCCACATGTTTCATTAAAACTATACTTCCCAGTAACAGAATGTAAATGCATGTCTTCCATTTTCACTCAATCAGTCTTACTTAACATTTTCCTGGTAGACTGAAGGAATGTAAACTCAAACAGGACAGATGACTGGAACAATCTGGAATCATGCCTTTCTCTTTTCTCCTCTTAGCTCATGCACAGAATGCTGGAAGCTTATTCATTTCTGGTAAATATAGTTAACAGCAAGGAGTAGAAAGATGAGGCAGCTACAGAGGTCATTAAAATGGTATAAAAAATGATGGGTTACTCATTGCATTTTTTATTTTCCAATGGTGGACAATCACTTCCATTCCTTTTGCTCTGGAGTCAACATAATATAAACACAAATGAATTTAGTGGCACAAAGTTTTATGACCTTTTATTATCTGGCCCAAGTTCACAACAATGTCTAAAAAGATTGCCAGGAGATTCCTATTTAGAATAATCAGTAAAGAATTAACAACTGATAGAGAAAGATAACTGTGTGTTTTCTTTATTGTACCCATCTCTTGGGCATAAACATAATACTGGCTATTCATCACCATGTTTAATTAAGTATGTTGTCCACCAGATCAAAATGTGAACAGGCAAGTATCTCTCAGTGGGTTGTATGAAGTACTGACCATATGGCAGACTCTGTACTAAAAACACTAGGTACACAGTGGTTAACAAAACAGATCTGGGGTTTGCCCTTATGCAGCTTAGAGCCTTTTGGGAGGAAGTATACAAGAAAGCAACCAAATGAATATTTAATCAAAACTATGTGCTATGAAGGCAGAGGGTACTAGGAGAGAAAACTTATATTGAATGGTTAGAAAAGGTCTCTCCAAAGCAAGGTACATTTAATCCAAGGCCTCAAGAACAAGACAGAGTCAGCCAGGGATAGCCTGTGCCTCTTTGTAGGGGTAGACAAGGCAGGGGAAGGTTTAGGCAGGGTGAAGAGCGTGTGTGTAGCTCTTAGGCAGGAAAGAGCTTGCAGAGATGAGGAAGTGAAAGAAAATCAATATGATCGGAGCATAGTGAAGAAAAGAGAGTGGCTTACTACACTAGCGCTCAATACATTTTCATTGAAAATAAATAAAATTCCTATAAAAAGAAAATGTTCAGGAGGCTAAGGTAGGTCCTAAATTACAGTCTCATCCGAAATAGCCATTCTGATGTCTCTACAGAGAATAGAAGCCACTGGGTGGGAAGGGCACACAGTCTCCTGGGCCTAGGACAGCCATAGACTAATGTGGAGATTATGAATTTTATGCAGTGGGAATCAAATACTGCCAGGGAGTTGGCCCATTGGGTTAACCGACTTAGTTCATTGGACTTTAACTAGGATAGATGGGTTTGTGATAGTTGGTATGGGGGGTTCGGAGGGGTTAGACAAGAACTGCAAAGATCTCCTTATTCTTTCTACCCTGGCCTCATCACCAACTGTGACTCTCAGTTTAAATCCAAAGCAAATGGGGCTGATAGGACACACACACAGACACACAGAGACACAGACACACACACACAAACCTGTTCTTCATTCTGTTAGTATTAGTGTGAGCCTGTCATTGACATTTTCCTGTCATGTGAACTTTAAACCAGGAAAGATGAGTCCAACCTCATCAGAAGTGCTGCCAAGGCATCCTAAACTCAGATTGTATTTGAGGTACAGACAATTGAAGAATGACTAGACTACAAAGGAAATAAGCAGCACAGAGCATATCACCACAGCTGTTTTGGATGAAATTAATATTGAGGTAAAGGAAAATAATCAAGCCATATTCTGAACTTATTTTAGCTCTGAAACTGTAGGTACTCCAGCCAAGGACACACAATTAGCAAATAACAAAAATTCATTATCAGAGTCCTCTGCCTTCTTCAGCATTATTTTATCATCTTGGAGACCCACGTGAATGAGTTGAATCAATGTAAGTTAGACACATACGGATTAAACCTCTCAAAATCACCTCATGTGATTGAGATTTTGACAAACTAAAAGATGACTGAAAGGTATGTGGAAACGTTTTCAGAATCCAAGAACTACCAGGTTGGCCCACCTGTAAACATGCAATAATAACCCTGTGAATATTATGATACCTCTAATATTTTTATGTTTAACAAAATAATTTGTGTCCTCACTGTTCATAATATGTAAGTATTTGGAAGTAAGGTTAAACATTCTGATTAAAAAATGGTAGAAGGGATTCTAATTTGGAATATCCTAAGATTCTATGGGAGACAGTAAACGTGAAGTCAGCTAGAGTATCATACCTAACAAGGTTCTCAGCAAAACCAGAATTGACTCTAGTTAGTTCAAACAGAAAAGGAATTTGTTAAAGAAAATTGGGAAGCTCACCAGTTTCCTTAGGGTCAGATGGAGGCTTTGCAACTAGGAAGAGTGTCCAAACCATACTCCCAGAGCTGCTCTAGTAAGGACACATTTGCTGCTGCTGGTTCAGCCCAGACCTTCCAGACTGCAAAGGTGATACTGGTGACTAGATGACAGAAGCTTTCTCATTGTCTGCTCCAAAAGCCAGGTATGTCTTCTGTCACATCAACTGAGAGATGAATTCTGCAAACTCTTTCTTTAGATGGATCCATTACAAATCAAAGACTTCTATGGATGGATCTGATTGGCAGAACCCAAGTTACATGCCTATGCCCCACCTGAAAGGGAATCTAGTGGAGAGAATTCTGGCTTCCACCTTGGAGAAGAGGGACACAAAAGGTGGGACTTTCTACAGTCCTTACAAGGGTGCTCATATGATTCTGGATGGCTACAACATGGTGGATGTCCTTCACAATTTAGATTATGTAATATTTCCTAGTTATCAATGACATCTCATAAATTTGTTTTGCTATGTAACTAATTTATTACATATATGCTTATTTTTCTTCATGGCTATTTTTCTAATTAATTACAGTAAAGACTGTCTCATTTACTCAACATTTAGCAGTCAAACACATTTTCCACCTGCACCACAAGTGAAAACACGAAAATAAGCACCCCTAAAAATGGGGAGTGGGTATGAAAAGGAGATGCGTGAAACACTATGCATTTGATTAAGATGAGTATACTGTAGGCATTTAACTCAGGGCCTAGTGATCCTTTACTTTTATTTTTTTGAGAATTTATTCTGTGTTATGTTCCCCAACTAATAGAAAAGTTACAATTACAGTTCGATATTCATATACTTTTCATTCAGATTCATCAAATTTGTTTGCTTTGGAAAGTCCAGAACAGTTATTTTTCAGATGTCCCTCAATTTGAATTTATACAGTTGTTTCCTCATCACTGGGTTTAGATTAAACACATTTGGTAGAAATGCTACATAGGTGGTAATGTACTCTCAGTAATTTCTAAAATGAGTCATGTGCTATCAGTTTGTTTCTTTACTAGTAATATTAAGTTGAATCAGTTGATTAAGTTGGTGGACTCCAGGTTTATTTTTTAGAAAATTATTTTTCTTTCTGTGAATTAAAGTGATCCTCTGAGACTGTGTATCACAGACAGAGTATTCTGCTTCCTGACCATCATTTAACCAATGATTTTAGTATCCACTGATGATTCTTTGCTGAATCAATTATGACTAAGACGATTGCAAAATAAAGATTTTTACATTCTGTCAAATCTACATTATTAGTTGGCACTCCTTTGTAAAAAAGGGCATCCTCTTCTGGTTCATCACATTCATTCATTCATTTGTTCTTACAAGTATCAACTCATTAATTTATTTTCTTAATCTGTTGTAATAATATTACTGACAGTTTCTACTTTGATGCTCAAAATTATCCAAATTTGGCCAATGGGAAGCCCTTTAAAGCTGACTCCTGTGTCATTTTGACATGGCCTTATCATATTTTGAGCACTCCCTTAATTTTTGGCACAATAAGAAGTTTCAAGAGCACCTAAAACTTTTTCTCTCCCAAGGCTAGCATCAGCATTTTTCCAAGAATCACTAGTTGCCTTTTACAGAAAAATGAAATGGTGTTTAGATGTTAGGATCTAGATGCTAGTATGCTCATTCCTATTGAGAAACATTGGGTTGAAAAAGCTGAGAAATATTTATACCTGTATCTATTTGTATACCTTGATACTTTTAATTTAATCTAACACCACGGGATTTTTCCTTTTCTACTTTCATTCCTTTATTTTGCAAGTTTTCCCACCTCCCTCTTTCTATGCTTCAGTATAGGCAGAATAGTTTAGTTTCTCCACAGTGGCATGTCACATCCCAAGATTGGTGAAGGAATTATACCCTCGATGCCACTACCTCTGCTGTATCATCCCTGGTTAGCTGGTAATCTCAGGCTTGTACCCTCAAAGCCAGTCTTGACTTCTCCCTTACTCAGGGTCCCCTATCTGTTATCATTCTTCAGATATTCTTCATTTAGTCATTAAAGGCCATTGCCCTACCTCCTTTCCTGATCCAGGTCCTTATTTCCTCTTGTGTGAACTATGTTAATAGATTTCTATCTTGTATTATTGTTCATATTGCCTTCTTCATTCTAAGATACAACTACCAAGTAATCTTACAGGCGAGATGATTTTATTTCAAGTTAGAAATAATCACTTATATTTCTAAAAGACTTAAGTTCACACCAAGCCTAGTATTCAAAGTTGTTTAGTCTATCCTACTCCTTGTCCTCTTAATACATCTAATGTTTCAGCTAAACTTAAGGTCTTGCTTCTTATGTACTTTGCATTTTCCATTAGCTTATTTTCTTCTGTCTGGGTTGTCATAATGTAATTTTGAAAATTATATTTTCCATTCTATTAACCACTACTCAGAAACTTTTCTTGATTTCTTATAGCTTAGAACCTTCAGACTCTGCATGCTGGTATCAAGGTCCTCCAGAACACTCCAGTGGAACTATTTAGCCCTCTGTCTTATTGTTCTGCCATATGTTTCCTATGTTGCCTAAATGCTTCCACCTCTCTGTCTATGTACCTCTTTTCATAACAGTCTTTTGCCTGGAATGCACTCTACCACATTTATCTGTTGGGATCATATTCACTCCTAAGGTTCACTTCCAATGCCACTCTCTCCTTCTCACTACAATGAAGTCTTTACTGCAATCCCATTTGTAACTCAGTGTGAACTTTACTGAATGTCCTTTACTGCATTTCCTCTGCATCACATTCTGATAGTACTCTATTCTACTCACTTATTATATTATTTAGAATCAAGTTTGACAAAATGTAACAGGGACTTAAAGTTTTGAAGTTCACTTTTCTCTTGTAAAAATTCAGTGGGCAGTGTAGGGCTAGATTGGCAACTTAACTCCTCAGAGACCTCAAAAACTTAGAGTGCTTGCAGGAATGACTCTCGTCCTCATAGTACAAGATGGCAGCCAGAGCTTTAGTCATTACACATGAATTCTAGGCAACAGGGTGGAGGAAGATACAACAAAATAAGAGGAAAAGAATGTATTCCAGATGTATTTTAAAGTAAACTGTGTAGAGTTTATAGAGACAACACACACTTTCTAAGTTTACAGTTAGATGAATTTTGACAAATAGTGATCAATAACATAATCAAAATCTGGAGATTTTTTATCAACCCAGAAAATTCCCTTGTGCTTGTCTGCAGTTAATCACCCCAACCCTGGCTCATATTAATGGAGTAAAAGGGAAAGAGAACAACATCTCAAAATATAATTTGATAAAATTCAACACCCTTTTCAATAAAATTCTGATCAAATTAGGAAGAGAAGGGAACTTTCTCAACCTGATAAAAGGCATATGTGAAAAACCTATAGCTAGCATCATACTCAATGATGTGAGACTGAATATATCCCCTTATAATCTGGAAAAAGGCAAGAATGTTCACTATCATCATTTTTATTCAACATTGTACTGGTGGCCCTAGCCAGTGTAATAAAGCAAGAAAAATAAAATAAAAGGCATTGGGAAGTAAAAGATTAAGTTATGTCTATTTTCAGACAGCATGACCATTTATACAGAAAATCACTTGGAATTTATTTTTATTTCTTTTTAATTTTTTAATTTTTGAAGTTTATTTTTTTATTTTTAGAGAGAGACAGAGCATGAGTGGGAGGGAAGAGCAGAGAGAGAAGGAGACAGAGAATCCCAAGCAGGCTCTGCGCTGTCAACACAGGGCCTGTCACGGGGCTTGAACTTATGATCCATAAGATCATGACCGGCCTGAGCCAAAATCAAGAGTTGGATGGTTACCCATCCAGGTGCCCCTGGAATTTATTTTAAATAAAGCTTTTAGGGCTAAGATAAAGGTTAGTATACAGAAATAAACTACATTTCTACATACTATTAGCAAACAATCAGAAACTAAAATTAAGTTGATAAACTTTTTGGTATTTACTCAAAAAATTTTATGTACCTTTCTTTCCACTCCTTTTGGGAAAATAGTCTCTCATATGTTAGATTCTTGTGCTATCCCCAGCACTCTCAACAATAGCCAAATTATGGAAAGAGCCTAAATGTCCATCAACTGATGAATGGATAAAGAAATTGTGGTTTATATACACAATGGAGTACTACATGGCAATGAGAAAGAACGAAATATGGCCCTTTGTGGCAACGTGGATGTAACTGGAGAGTGTGATGTTAAGTGAAATAAGCCATACAGAGAAAGACAGATACCATATGTTTTCACTCTTATGTGGATCCTGAGAAACTTAACAGAAACCCATGGGGGAGGGGAAGGAAAAAAAAAAAGAGGTTAGAGTGGGAGAGAGCCAAAGCATAAGAGACTCTTAAAAACTGAGAACTGAGGGTTGATGGGGGGTGGGAGGGAGGGGAGGGTGGGTGATGGGTATTGAGGAGGGCACCTTTTGGGATGAACACTGGGTGTTGTATGGAAACCAATTTGACAATAAATTTTATATATTGAAAAAAAAAAAAAAGATTCTTGTGCTATCCCAAGTCACTGAGTCTCTTAAATTTTGCTTTAGTTTTTTTCTATTTATACTTCAGCTTAATTTCTATTGCTTTGTCTTCATATTCACTATCTTTTCTTCTGTAGTATTTCTTCTGAAGTACCTTCCTTATCCTCATGCACAAAAACACGCAGGGTCCCCATACAGTTGTTGTTCAACCCTCTCTTGTCTATTGTTCCCTTTCTGAGCATGTGGTCCCTCCCTGTCCTATAACTTCTCTGTCCTCTCCCCAAGCTGTGGGACAAATGCATTCCTACTAAAATGTAAAGCAATATTAACATCATTATGTATGTGTGCTAAAACCCTAAATTTCCTATTTCATTGGGACAGAAAATTACATGTGTGTGGAATAATCAAGTTTCAATGACCCATGTCAGTTATACAACAAAGCCAGATCCCATAACAAAATTTTACAAAATGGAAATTAAACTCAAATTTCCTTAGCGTTGCGCAAATAAATCTGGATGTGTTTAACTTTGCACTGGCAATTTTCATGTATTTGCAATATTTGGGTTAGAAATAAAACAAAATGGACTTTGTTACCTGAAAAAAATATTTATTATAAATTCTTTATAATCATTATTAAAGTTATTAATTCTATTAAATACATTTTTATTTCAGATATTTTATTTTTCATCTCTAGAAGTTCTTTTTTATTATTGGCTCATTTCTTTACTATGATCATGTTCTTTTAGGAACTATTGATCACGTGTAATGGCTGATTTAAAATCATTCTCTTTTAATTTCATCATCAATGTCATTTCTGATTCTGCTTGTATTTTATCCTATTTTGTGGTAATAAGTGGCTGTTTCTTTACTTATCTGGCAAATTTTTATTGAATATCATATTATGTTACAATATTGAGTATTTACTATGTTTTCTTCCTTTAAAGGCTGATGAAGTAGTTCCTGTTAGGTAATTAAGATACAAGTTTGGTTTTAAACTTGTATCTTTAAACTTGTAAACTTTGTTAGGACTGGTGTAGAGTAGCCTTTACCTTAGGACTAATTCAGCCATAGTACAAAGTCATGGCCCTTCTAGGCTTTTTATTGAATCTCCTGAGGGTTGAAAGAGGTTTCTCCACTCTAGCTGAAAAGAGTTTGAATATCTCTCATTCTAGTTAAAGCTCTACAGTTCCTTGATATTTTTTTCCCAGCAGTTGCTTTTTGTTGAGTTTCACTTTATACATGCATAAAGGGATTTCTATGAATGTTTCTTTTCATAGATTGCTCCTCTCCAATACTATGTCCTACAAATTCTTTCTGCTTCAGCCTTCCCCAAATCCAGTGTTTGCCTTTCATTTCAGAAAACTGACATGTACTTGCTGGGGATCTTCTCCCTCAGGCCATCTTTGGTAGGCAGAAAGCAAGGCCAATAGCAGGCTTCACCTCAGTTTCCCTTTTCTCAGTGATCACAGTCTTGCTCTGCCTATTGTCTTAATATCTGAAAGAGTTGTTTCATATATTTTATCCAGTTTTCTAGTTGTTCATGTAAGTATACTGGTTCTGTAGTAGTCAGAAGCATAAATCAACCATAAATAGATTTTAAAGAAAGGGTTCTATCCCTTCTTTTTACCACTCATTGGCCAGAAGTGAGGCTATCTTTACCTACAAAGGAAATGTCGCTTTTTTCTGGATGATCATTTGCCTAGTGAACAAATCAAAGAAGTGTGGATTCTGAGAAAGGGTGAGCATTATCTGCCATAATTATATAGTTATTAGGTCACTTATCAGTTCAGTAGTTCCCTGAGAGGAGAGTCCCTGTTGCTTTGTTTTGTACATCTTTTTGGTTGCCTAAACAGAGCCTAGTGCTCATGAAGGACTGAGGAAAAATAAAATTGAACAGAACATGTTCTTGAACACTGAACTCAGAATAATCCAAACCACCAAAGGGAAAATTAGGCATGAGAAAAGAAAACAACATATGCTGGCAGGAGAGAGCCTTGGGAAAAAAAGTTGGAAATTATCTTGAAGCTCCAAATGCATTAACTCATAGATTATTTAGAAACTCTGTTGAGAAATTGGAGACAGCAGAAGCCTTGTTGCTCCTCTCCCCTCCAATGTCCTTTTCTTGTTACCCATACCATTTCTTTCATAGCTCAGATAATAAGCAAGCTACTAATAAAGCCTTTCTGACTACCCGGCCTATGGCAAACAGCTCTTTTATATCATGATTTGTGTTGATTTTTTAACATAAACAATGATTAATATAGTTTATTTCTACCAAGAAGGTGGAATCTATTCAAAATGGCAAAAAAAGTTAATTATCTTTTATTTCTGTTAATTATTTGTTTTCCTCACATTTCCTGCCACACTGAACACAGAACATGTCAAGTAAGAACACTGTTCCTTGATCTGGTGTTCAACATCTGGTCGAAAGTTGTTTGAGGGTCACTTGAAACCTCAAAAAACAACAAACATGGGGATATCACCTGTCTTCTGACAAGGTGGAGCAATGGGACCACTTTCTCAGGGAGGTGGCCCCTGACTACTCTATTGAAGTGGCCAAACGCACACAACATCACCAGAGCCCTTCCTTATTTTATTTTTCCCTTAACCAATCACCATAAAACATATGATATATTGTAAGTATTATTTTCTTTATTATCTGTCTCTATTTCCATTCAAATAAAGGTTGGGAGTTTTATTCTTTTTCATCACTGCTCTATTCCTAGTACATGAACATTAGCGGAATAAAGAATAGGAGAAGATGACAAAGGAAGTTAAATGAGAAGGACTCCATGGAAGAAAGTGAGATGAAATCTTCCAGTGTAGTGGGATATTGGCCATGGTCTACATGACACAGGGGGTTATGTTTGATGATAAAGGATTTGGGTAGCTCTTTAAGGGCCATGTAAAAGAGAGGGTAAAACATGAAAATTTGGTGGAAGAGTTTTTCTCTATCCTGTTTAATTCAGCCAATTCATACTTTGAGTTTGTAGGAGAATCTTTCAATAGTCAAAGTAGAAAATGACTAGTCAAAGAAAACTTTATGAAGAATGTATTTGTAACTAAAAAGTAAAACAAACAAAAATCTCCCATAAATGCATACTCTGTTTTTTATTTAGTCTTCAATCAATGAACGTAGGTATCTTTTACATATAAAGTGATTTTTTAGTTGCCATCATCTTATAAAGACAATGTTTTTAACAACCGGTTACTGCCCTTGTTTTTTCCTGCCTTATGATTTGAAAATGGGTGTTTTATTTTCTTCTCCTTTTCCCATTTAAACTGGAATCCCTTCTCCATTCCTTGGCCTCCATTTCAGCACAAAGGGGCTCATTATTGCAAAGTTAAAAAGCCATAAGGCAGGGGAGTTCATAAAGCAAACTGCAACAAGGGCACAGCTATCATCTTACAGTCATAACCACTCTGAATTGCTGGGTGGCACCAGAAAGCTCACTGGTACCTTGGCATATGGCAGTAGGAACCTGGTAATTTGGACAGATTAAAAGTTGGTATGGAATTACCATTAGGCTTTCATCCAATTCTGAAGTGTGTGTGTGAGTGTTGTGGTGTGCAGGGACAGGAAAGGGGGAAGGGGTAGGGAAAGAGGAGGGAAGATGAGAGGAGAGAAGCATGATAACTCAATCCTAGGCTCTGCTAACTTCATGTTTTGATTATAAATGACCTAGAGAGGTCATGGCTCCAACTCTATGGTTTCTCTTTCCATGGATCTCAGTATTTTGTTGGCAGCTCTATTTGGCTGAATCCCACCAACCTGGTTGGTTAATTGGCTTTTCCCACCCTAATTCTTTATCAAAAGAGTATTCTAACATAAAGAGTGAGATTCAAATTCCCCAATGTATACAGCTTTCAAACAACTAAAGACATGAAAACAATGAGTAAAGGAGAAATGGATGTTGGGTTCAGGAGGAGAGACATGTATGAAGGTAGTAGGCCTTTCTTCATTGTGAATTTGTTTCAAATATGTGCCCACATGCTTCTGGTTTGAAACCAGAATCTTAGCATGTAATGAGATTCTATGGATATCTAGAACAAGAGGTCAACCAATAGAGTTACACTGAATTGTCCCTGAAGAAAGCATAAATTGACAGTGTGAGAAAACATGGCACCCAACTTTCTCCCAACAGAAGTCCTCAGCAGTAGGTTCAGATTAGGTACCTAACCTTATAGCCAAGTCTCAGAGAAACTGAACTCATTTATGCATCTGAATGTTTTCTGTGAATTCAAAAGCTTAAATTTATAGATCCCAGTGAGCTGAAAATTATAGGGCATTGTGCCACACAGGAGACTAATTTCATGTTTATTTTGAGATTTTCAATTTCAAATTTAGTTAAGAATAAAAGATTCTTTAGAAGAACATAGTAATTTGTTCTTCTCAGACTCATGGTGACAGACTTCTTATGGGTGGCAAACCAACTAACCCTTTGTGACTTAGATACAGAAACCTATGAACCAGGTAGATTGATAACACCTGCCAACCCAGTGATTCCCAACATGAAGGATATCTCCTTTTTTGCAAGGAGTACATCAAAGTCCGTAAGAAATGTAGATGGCATAAACTCAGTAGCACTCCTCCTGTCTGCCTCATGCCCCTGGGATAGGGTAGAGAAGGGGCACTTCTTCCTTGGTCCTTTCTGATCTCATTGTGGAAGCCTCTGATGTCTTTTCCTGACGTTCATTCATCCCCTTCCATCTGCGTCTATCACTGCATTTTTGTGTGCCAGTTTAATGACTTCATTGTGCCTGCAATAACACTTAGCCACTTCTCTCAATTACTTCTCTTGTATTGGAAAAAAAGAAAAATCTCAATCTAATCTGGGCTCAGACGACAAAAACATTTTAGCACTGCAAATAAATTATTTAAATGTGTTGGGAGATATTCCACTTTCTTGCTAAATGCTAAGAATTGTACCACATGGAAGTGAAATGTGCATGGTTGGGGAGGTTAGGAAAATGATCCCAGGGGACAGGGTGGCAGACAGGAGAGTTGTGGTACTCATCATGCACAAAGCTGTGGCTCTGTGTGACAGCTGCAATGCTATGCCATCAACCTGGGGCTTCCAGATAAAGGAGATCCTCTGGCCAGCCTTGTGTAAACCATGCCCCATGGCTTCAAGACTGATGAGAAGTAAGAGTCTGCCTAACCCTGAATCATCAGACTTATTTTCTGAACTGCACTAATAAATCAGAGCTTTGGATCCATCCACATTGGTAAAATAGGAATGATTATCCTTTCTCTTCTCCTGTTCCCCTGATCCTCACTACAGGTGTTCCTGTCACAACTTGCTCTTTCCCTTCATGGGTTGCTGGGAGTGTCAGGAGTCAACACTGATAATGATGATAATAGCAATAGCCGCCATTTGTGGTGTACATTCCATGTGCTAGACACTAATATTTCCACCTCAATCTTTAGATAACCTAAGGACAAGAGCAGTGTTATCCTCATTTACCCATGAGCAAAGTGAAGAAACTACCAAGGAAATAAAGCCAGCAGTGGTGGGCATCTCTAAAGGCCATGCCTTCACTAAGCTACTACATGTCATTTAATTTGTGAAACATAATATAGATATTTGGTATTGGCTACAGTTATGAAAGCCCCTTGCAACCATAATACTGCAACTATAAATTCTCCTTGGTGCCTTAAGAAATATTTGAGCAGAATGTTTAGAAAAAGACACCTGATAGGTTAGATGGGTAACACCTCACAGGATAGACCATGGAGGTGCTTTTGATAGAGATCTGTGAATTCCTTCCTTTAGCTCACTTGACTTCCAAATTCACTGTGGGATCTAAAGAAAAAAAGGAAATGCTGAGTAACACTTGCTAATGCTTCTTTAACACTTTCTGGTATCTCAGCCTCTATGATGGCAAGTATTTTGGATCAAATAGTAATACATAAACTTTATATATAGAACTTATAAGCATCCACATTTAAACTCTCTTCCAACTTGTCAGGTATTACCATGTCAATTTTATAAATAAGAAAATTAATCTGTTCAAAACCAGTAAGTTGTATCCCAAAAGTCTGTTAAGTATTTCCAAATTATAAAAGTCTCCCATAATTTGGGTGGCTTATATGTTCCGGGTTGCCTGGTTGTTCCAGCATAATTCACTCTCAGATACATCCTCATAATTCACTAGTTGAACAATAAATTATATGGTCAACCTACACAAAAGCATAGAATTAAATGCAGAATTTCACTTGCAACTAACGTATTTTTATAACACATTGGGATACATCTTGGGCCATCAGGGACACAACTATGCCTCTCCTGCACACAGGCCATTACTTTGGCAAGGTGTATATTTAGGGCATCAGTAATTGTCTTTTAGCTCTCTTTATCCATAAGTGAAAGCCCCTCTCTGGGTCAACGACTCAAAGTTTGCTTCCCAGCCAGGCTGCCCATTAGAATCACCTGGTGAGCATTTTAAAGTCAAGGGTGGCTCAGTCCCGCCCAGGACCAAGGCAGCCAGGACTTTAGGGGTGGACCCTGGGAAATGGCATTTCTCATAAGCCCTCCAGGCAGAGCTTTTGACAGTGCATCCAGAAATGATGACTGGTAACATGTGAACAAGCACAAGTTGATAATGGTGAAGTATATCAGATCCATGGGGAAAGCACCACAAGGAGAAGACCTGAGTTGAGGAGTGGGCAGTGTTGCCAAGGAGTCAAAAAGAAAGATATTCATGGCTACCTTTTGTATCTTATGAAACTCATATGTGCTTATCTCAACTTAATGAAGCCTGGCATTGTTAAAAAAAAAGTGATTTGGTGAACAAGATACCGAGTCTTGTCTCCAACTCCAATACTTGTCTCTCTGCAACTTTAGTCTGTTGCACCTTCTTGTTTATTGTATGTGCCTGTTTTGTGGAGTTACAATGGGTGTAGGATTATTCAGAAGGAAGCGTGTATGAAAATAGAACTTGTAATTGTTAGCATCATGTCTTCTAAGGGATAAAGCCTTTGCATTATTTTACTTATTTCAGAAAATGCTGAGAAAGGAGAGAAGTGCTCCATTATGCAGAGAAAGACACGGGGACAGAGAAGTAGGGGCTGAGCCATGGGGTCATGCAGTGAGGCAACCCAGACCTATAATTAGCAGTCAAAATTTCATGTCATTAACTTAATGCTCTGTGAAAATTTAAGCACTGTGAAAAAGAGGTTTCACTATTTTCCCAATTCATGAGAGTATTTTTACAGTATTATTAGACTTATTTTATGGTTATTTATTGCAATAAATGTTTATTTTCCTTTGAAATGTACTAAATCATATCTTAATCTCTTTGCTATAATTTTTCCATGGAAAGAAAATAACATTTCAGGTTGATGCAATTTCAATGTGCTGGGAGCTTAGTCTCTTGTTTCACGGCCAGTCCAGAACCTGTGCCTGGGGATGCAGGGACCAGGCCAGAGACTTGTTCCTTCCTGGTACAGGTCACTACAGTGTAGAATTGCTGAATTCTTCACTGCCAACTCAACTCCAAGTAACTCAAATTCTTTCCTTCAGTTTTTTTTTTTTAATTTCTGTGTAAATAATATTCAGTCCATCCTCAGATTCTATTCTAAGAGGTAATTTCTCAGCATTTCCTCAAGCTGTAACCCTCTCCACACTTCAATCATGAGTCTAATTCTTCAGTCTTTCACCCCTCTTCCCTGATGATTTGCCCTTATTTTCTATGGGGAAATAAGGGTACGCAGAAATGAGCAAAGAGCTTTCAATACTACATGCCCAAGAGGTGCTTAACCCCAAATCTTAACCCACTATACAGCAATTGTCGGTACAGGAAAGGGAGGAAGCCACAATATGTTATAGGCAGAAAATTTTACTAGTCTTCAATAAGTCAGCTATAGTAAGGGTAGAGGAAAGAGGTAGGGAATATGACTCTTGGGGTCCTGCTTTCATAGCAAATTATTCAGGTACAGGATGAGCAGTAAATTCAGGGCCATTCCTTAGACACAGGGTCTGGTGTCTCAGCCTATGTAAAATAATAATGTATAATACTATTTTAAGTGGGGGTAGGAAAATAATCCCCAGAATTTAGTTCCTTCAGACTGGTGAACCAGCCGAAATAAAAATTAAGTCCAAAGATAGTCCTTAATAGCTACAATTCCTGTCCCTGTTTCTCTCCGGCATTCTTTAGTGGGCTCACACTGACTAGCAGAATTGGTGATTCCCTCTTAGATGTCCATCACAGAGATCTGGCCAGATAAATGGAAATAGGTTCCCCAACTGCTTGATAGCAGATTTAAGGCACTGAAAGTCCCAAATGGTATGAGAGAGTTGGGAAAACTAGTCAAGGTGCTGATGTCCTCACGAAATTAAACATAACCTAAAAAATGATTGGAAATAGAAAAAATCTGGCTAAAAAATGGTAACGGGGAATAGGGTGGGGATTGGAGAAGGCTGAAAAGGAAAGTAATTGTAAACTTTGCTATGAAATGCTTCCTAGTTCTGCCTCGTAAGTCTAGATGGGGTTCCTGAAGGAGGAAAACTAAACAAGTAGTTTTGAGCTACGTTTCAAATTATAAGATTTTTTTTTAAGTTTATTTATTTTGAGAGAGCAAGAGCACAAGATGTGTAGGGAGAGAAGGAGAGAGAATCCCAAGCAGGCTCCTAATTGTCAACACAGAGCCTGGTAGGGGGCTCAAACTCACGAATGTGAAATCATGACCTGAGTAGAAACCAAGAGTTGGATGCTTAACTGAATGAGTTACCCAGGAACCCTAAGAAATATTCTTAAGTGAACAAGAAATGAAAGACTCTAGACCTGAGAGTAACTGAGTAAGAGTGTAGAAGTGAAAAAGAGGGAAGTCATTAGCATACCAGACTTAATTTGATGAAGAATCATTACTCTTCAAGTGTGTGTCTGTCTTTATAAGCCTTTCAAGGGCTGAGACTGCTAACCTCTATGTTCTACACATAACAGAAACATCATAAATGACTGTTTAAAAAAGAAATACACGAATAAAGAAATAAACATGAATAAATGAGTGGATGGGGGTATGAATGAAGTCATAAGTGGAGGTGTTCACTATAAGTGCCATTGCTGGCAGCTTTGGCTATGAGTTTAGGACTGTTTGTGACCTCTCATCTTCCTTTGCCCAACCACACAGCTTATGGTAATATTTCAGAGCATTTTGCCACCAGCAAATGATGCTTGCTTTTGGTCTTTTGAAGGAAGACTGCAGTTAACAGTTATATTGGCTTTAAATTTAGCAGTGTTGGGCAAGAATAGAAATGTTCTAATCCTGTCTCCTCCTACGGAATGTGAATTGTGGTCAGAGTAATATGTTTTTGACTCCTGTGATTTAGATCAAATTTCATAGGCCAGACAGGGCGTAGGGAGCCAGGCTGCAGCAGCCACTCTCCCTGGTAAACAGTGTCACACCTCCTTTGGACAGCCCAGGGCACCATGTGTGCCCTGGCATTAGAGACACCTCGCCAGGGCTTGTCTGTTCTCCCTGCCTTATTTCCCTGCCCAGTGTTCATGTGGCGTTTGGCTTCCTATTCTTAGAACTGGGCAATGCAGTGATGTGCAGGTGTGAATGGTACACACACGTGTGCCTAGAGAAGGCTGCCCCAGAAAAACACACCCAGGGCATGGATGCAACTCTGAGTTTTAGGTTTCTACTTCTCATAAGAAAAAAAGGTCACTAGTTATAAAACTTCCACTGCAGAGGCTGAGTTGGCCTAGCAAGGCAATGCTATCTGATGGGCCGTTCTATCTCTGTAAAGCAGACCCAGGAAGATGTCAGAATCGCAGAAGCCCGCGGGAAAATCCACCTTCCTACATAGGCCACTCAAGAGATAGTTCCAGTGGCCTGCTAAATTTAACACTGTTATGTCTCTGCCACCATATGGGCTAAGAACCTTTGTTTTGGAACAGACGGGTCATTTCACCCACTGTGCTGCAGCCACTGTCTGTCAAACATGCTGACTGCCACAGAATTCTAAATGCAATCAAGGAATAGAGAGTTTTTACCTTCGGAGGAAAATACTGTGGGTTTTTTCAGTCTTCCAGAGGACTCCCCTACAATTTTACCTCTACTCCCACCTAATAGCATTAACAATTTAAAGATACCTAGAAAGGTCAATTTCAGAAGAAAAGAGAACACGAAAATGATAAGTTTAAGAGGGTGCATAAATAAAACGTAACTGATGTATATCAATTTTACTGAATTGGGATTATGTATTTTAAGGAATTCTGTACAACCAGATAGGCATTCTTCACTAATTTCCTTTTTTATTTATCCATTTATTAATCTATATTAGGGAAGAAACAACCTTTATTTCCTAGGTCACAGATACTCAGCCTATGAAAGTATTAATGTCTTATCAAAGTTCAGCTCAAGTTTATCAAGGGAATAAAGATCCATGATACACTTTGTAGTAGCTAAATACAGTGAGTCTTAGATTGCCTGGCCAAACATTCTCTTCTCGCCTCTGTTATCATTCATAAATATGTACTGAGAATATTCATCAGTTGTTCAGATTAATTTAGACTGTAAGGAAGTTAATGCATAGACTCTATATATAATCTTTAAAAGTAGGAGTAATACCATATGTTAGTTTTCTTTTTTGTGCACACTCTGCAAACCTTTGGATTTATTATTAGATTGGGTCCATCTTTTATTAATTACCTTTACTTGGTAATATTTTCTACTATGTAAATTTTAAAAATATTTGATTTAACTAACTGGATGAGCATTTAAAAACTACCTCTCATAATTGATTACAAGCACTGAATTTTTCCTTCTCTTTATTTTTTTCTTTGAATTAATTTCTTTTCCTTTCTGAATGTTTTACCTCCAACCAGATGGATGAGTTTTTATTGTTAGTATTTTTTTAAATACTCTGTGAGGCTTATTTTTAGTGCTTCTAAAGTCTATCTCTCATATTTGTAAACTATAGTTCTTGAGATATATGATATCTGCTAATAAATTTTTGTTTCACTGTTCAATGAAAAGATTGTATTTGCTTTGATCAAAAACTATCCCCATATTAGAACTATCAGGAAGCAATTTGTTTACTTCACAATTAAATATTCAATTTGTACTATCAGCAAAATATTCCATGTGAGTAGTTACAATGGTAAAAAAATAACATAGCCCTTTTGCACAGGCCTTCAGAATTTTAACATCTCACATGGTCAGGCTCTTAAACGTAAATCTGTGAAGATAAGACACATTGACTTCTTGGCTAATGTTCATCGGGGTGATATAAAAGCCTTGCAGCCTAAACAGTGTCTTACTTTCACTGTCAGTAAGAACAGTCAAAATACTTCCATGGAAGGGTGTGTCATTAATGGAAGCATTTCAGATGTTTGTATGAGACAGTCAGGAGATTCCCTCTGGATTACCCTGTACTACACCATGTACTATACTTTATATTGTGAGGAAATGTGGTTTGGATCACATGTAGAAGTTATCCTTGGAATCAAATCTAAGTGCTCCAGAAACTGGGGTCTATAAGGCTGATTTAACATAATGCATGATCATCCCAATGTGGCAGGTAAAAGATCACATTATTAGAGCTATGTAAGTTACAAGGAAGTCTGGGGTTCCCAGTAGTTAGGAGATATTCAAGGTGACACACATTATTGCCCAAGGCCACTCTAGTAACCTCATCACTCTAGTATCCTCATCACATATAAAATCATCACAGCTTCATCATCTTTTAAAAATAGGTTTAAGGGGGGTGCCTGGGTGGCTTGGTTGGTTAAGCGTCCGACTTCAGCTCAGGTCACGATCTCGCGGTCCGTGAGTTCGAGCCCCGCGTCGGCCTCTGTGCCGACAGCTCAGAGCCTGGAGCCTGTTTCAGATTCTGTGTCTCCCTCTCTCTGTGACCCTCCCCCGTTCATGCTCTGTCTCTCTCTGTCTCAAAAATAAATAAACATTAAAAAAAATAGGTTTAAGGACGTATACATGTATATATGTGTATGTGCACATATGTAAATATGTGTGTATACATATGTATATATATGTATATATATGTGTGTATATATGTGTGTGTATGTGTATATGGGTATGTATATGTATCATGCAGGAATCCACTAAAGAAAAACAGACCAAGGCCAATGAAATTAATCCATCATTATTCTGTTGGCTGGCTCTACAGGCTACAGAAGCTAAGGCTCTTTTCCTCAGCTGGCTTGCCAATGGTCTTGAGTCCCAGGAGATCTATGACTACCATGATTCATTGATCATGTAGAAGCCAAACTGGCTTCTGCTCTGTCCTGAGGCTTCATCTCAGGACCTTGGCCTCTCTTCTCTCTTAACAAAGAGAAAAGGGCAGTAATAAGTATGAGGAACCAGATAAAAATGCCAAGCTATAACCACCCTCTTAGAATTACCATCAAAATTAAACAAAGACTCATTAAGAGTTTCAGTATTTGAACTAAGGATTTGAAAAAAAAAAAATTGGCATAGCAGAATGTTTCCAAACGAGGTTGTAGAGCTTATTTTAATGAGATCTCAATGATCTTCAGGAAATTTAATAGGAAACTTTATTCTAACTGGTTTAAATGAGGTGTGTTTTGAGAAATGAAAACTGGGAATTAATAAACAGGAAAATAAAGTCTATTCAAATCTTTGGAACTTATGTAATTCTTTATCTAGCCAAAAAAATATATTTGGAATAATATGTATCAGAATTTGGGGAATCTTTCTGTCTTACCGTGTTCCCTTTGCAAGCATCCTGCTAATCCCCAGAAGAACCTGGCCAGCTTCTCATTTATGAATATTAACAAACTCTGTATCTAGCAAGTACTTACTATATGTGAAGCATATGGAGTGGTCTCTATTCTCTCAAGAGTTTATCAGGGAGAGAGATGTATATAGAAATGAAGGAGTGAAAGAAGTGTGAATATGAGTGGGCATCAAGGCAGACCCGAGAAGGAAAGCTCTAGGTGGTTCTGCCTAAAACCAACTTGCTGAATGATCACCTTTGCAGAGTATATCACCCAATTTCTTTTTCCTGTAACTATTTAATTGAAGCCAGTCAGTTTTATTTTACTTTCCTGCCATTTGAGGACAACTGCTCTGGTTTCTGCTGCCAGGTATCTGTTATAACTAAATACTGAGGGTGAACAGAGGGGGAAATTGAGGGGCATACAAAGACATATTTATTTATTTATTTATTTATTTATTTATTTATTTAACGTTTATTTATTTTTGAGAGCGAGAGCGTGAATAGGGAAGAGGCAGAGAGAGAGGGAGACACAGAATCCGAAGCAGGCTCCAGGCTCCGAGCTGCCAGCACAGAGCCCGATGCGGGGCTCGAACCCACGAACCGTGAGATCATGACCTGAGCCGAAATCAGACGCTTAACTGACTGAGCCACCCAGGCGCCCCACAAAGACATATTTAAAAAGTAAAGTTTGAGTGAGAATAATTTGTATGAGTATTTTCATTATTTGTACATATTAAAAGAATATATTCATAAGAGTTTTAATATTTGACGACACAGAAACATATTCTTATGGAGTATATCATGGGTATGCCTGTCAAATAAATATTTGTTCAGGGGAATGTGCCACAAATTAAGCCAATCACAGTTCTTCCCTGGGAACAATATGCAGATATTGAAAGTCAATAGCCCTGGGCTATGGAGCTGAGAGAACCAATATTTGGGACAGAAGCCTTCTTTTTTCTCTGTCTACAGAATGGAGTTGGATAGGAATAGGCAGAAATGGATAAGGTATTGCCTTATTCAATTTGGGATGGTATGCCAGAATACCATAGACCAGGTGCCTTATTTATTAGAAAATTATTTCTCACAAAATTTATTTCTCACAGCTTTGGGGGCTGGGAAGTACATAATCAAGGTGCCAGCATAGTGTCTAGTGAGAACCTGCCCGCTTCCTGGTTCATGGACAGCCATCTTTTCACTGTCCTCACATGGTCAAAGACATGGTCAAAGCGATGAGAAGACTCTTGGGCCTCTTTTACAAGGATACGTATATCATTCATGAAGGCTCTGACCTCATGATCTAATCACCTCCCAAAGGCCCCTCCTCCAAATCCCTTCCCATTGGAGATTAGGTGTCAACATACAGATTTTGAGGGGATATAAACATTCAGCCCATGAAGATATGGAGAGAAAGATGGCCCTGGAGGGGATAAATATGAGACCCTGATTCCAGTAGTTAGCCTTTTCTTTGATCCCTTGAGTTAACAACAACTGTGAAGAGTCTGAGATTTTATCTTACTTGCAAGCTAAAAAATTGGCCTGTTAGTTTAATGAATGATAAGTAGGAGACATGAAACTCTTGGTTCAGAGACAAATGATTTTACTACTCACCCCAAAATAGTAGCCAGAGTATCAGCATTTACTTGTGCCCATTCCTCAAGGACTAGTTCTCAGATTATAATATAAAGAGCACCAAGTGACACGTATACACACAATGAGTTGTGTTACAGAAAAGAAACCCTGAGCTCAGGGAACTCAGATCCTTTATAATGGGCAATAGTCATGCGTGCCCTTTGTGCCAGAGTGAGACGTCAGCTGTTCACTATATACATTCCTGAAAAGGTCAGCATAAAGGCAACCATTATCACTGCTTACAAGACACGCAGAAAACTGAGAGAACTATGAAGAACTGTCTCCAACCAGAGCTACCCAGGTATCTCTTACAGTTCCATGAGTTAACACATTTCCCTTAAGCTAGCTGCACTGTGTTTATGTCATTTCAATCAAGAATCCTAACCAACATACATTTTGGCAGTAGGGGTCCCTACTTTGGGCAGTTCCTCTCATTCTATTATGAAAAGAGAATGATGTAAGTTTATTGTAGAAGATTTTGTAGGTATAAAAGTATAAGAAAATCAATCCTGTTTAAATTATGTGTGGGAGATTAGGTGGATCTAAGTTTGGGAGCTGTCTTCATTTTGCAGCAGCTGACTAGACTGCTCACATTCCTTTTTTTTCATGGAGTGACAAGACAAAGCACATATTTTGGGTTACAAAACATATTTTAAAAGGTATCAACTATTCTCAGTTAACTTAGGGTCTTGCAGACAGAAAATTATTAAACTGGCAATGGTGTCAGCTAGGATCCTCTGCCCTCATCTTCCAATTGACCTCCCTTCTTTCTTATGAGTTCCTACTCCTAAGACCTTGCTCCAGGTTAACTGCTAAGTAATACCATTAATATATCATCTGTATAATGGTTTAAGACAAAGATCCTGCTAGAGGAAGTGCTTATATTATAATAAGAAATTCTATAAGAAGGCAAAGCCTTTAGGAAGGAATCAAAAGAAGCACTAATGGTAGAACTTGAGGCATCATAAAAGGTGTTGAAGATTAGGGAAAACTGCTAAACACCATCCAAAACATGCCATTTCAGGTGCTTGTTTTAAGGTCACCAGAAATGGTTTTCTCCCTAGGGGAAAGAGGTCTTACTTCTGTTCCTGGTGACTAGACCATGGACTCTTTAAGTCTCTTTAACACAGTGTCTGACACACAGAAAATACTCAATTATCACTGTTTAATGAGTGGAAATAAGCCTCTACAGGTAAGCATGCTGAAATAAAGTGGTGGTCAGCTCATGAAGATCATGTGTTTTCTCATCCAACTTCTCAGGAAGTTGAATAAATCCACATAGGCAACAATTCACAAATAGTCAAAATAATCATGCCTGAATTGATGTTCCTGCAAAGCCATCATCTAAGGGAAAACTTTGGCTAAATAATTTATTTAAGGGAGATTGCCTTGCTCCCAACAGGATTTCCTAGCAACAAACGAAAGTCCTTTTCCCTTCATCTGTGTGAGGATGTGCGCATGTTGTATTTGCAGGAGGGGGAGAAGAAGGAGGCAGTGGAGAGGACATCCAACCACCTCTGTGACTTACCCCCTATGAAGGCAGCTGTTTTCTCCATCAGCGGCTGGTGGCAGACTTCTCCATATCCACTTGCCGTGGAAGGGCGAGCAGCTGGAATGTCAAACCCAGACTTAGTCTGAGAAAATAAACTCCCATCCAAGGACAGATGTGAGGTTTCTAGTCCTTAACTGCCCTGGAAACATTTCACCCTGTATTTGCCTCATGTTTAGAAATGTACAGGAATGTATATGCCAAACTGTTGCTTATTGTGGGCATGTTTTTCCCTCCTTTTCCCCACTGAGATGAAGTCTAGCAGGTCAAAAAGAGCAAGCTACGTGTAAATTCAGGATTATTCTATAAAAAGTCATAGGGCTAAGCCATAAAAATCATGATTTTACTTATATTTCAGGTAAGAGTCAGGTTTCTCATTGTTGGAAAAGGAAATTACAAAGGGAGTGAGGATGGAATGAATCCTGTGGTATTGGACTGGAATTGGAGGTATCAGTTTGAACTCATAATTTTACATTCAGAAACAGATACACATATATTTAGATATAGATGTGTATATATTTTTTCCTAGATGTGTCTGATGAGAGGTCCTAGCAGCAAAAGAAATGAAATACACACACACACACACACACACACACACACACACACACACACACACCTCTAATGCTCCTATTTTGGTTTCTAAATATCATTCTTGACTGAAAGGAACAGAATCCTTGAAGAAGTATTCGATTCTGGGTTTGTGGCATGGAAAGTACAACATGAGCCTGGAACATTGTATTGTGTCAAAAAAGAATCAATGCTCAAAGAATGCTGGAGAAATGTCATGAGGACCTAGGATCCAGCTTGCAGGGGGTGCCACTGACCAAATATGAGACAAACGGAGCATCGTATGACAGAGAGTGAAAGGGACCAAGAGCAGAGAAGAGAGAAAGACAAAAAAAAAAAAAAGCAAATGTGGCAAAATTTTAACATTTGGGAAATTTGGTTAAAAGTATATGGGAATTTTTGGTATAATTCATGCAATTTTTCTATGTCTGTAATTATTCCAAAAGAAAAAGGTATAATTAAACATATAAAATTGGTTGTAGGGGGAGATAAATAAAACAAGATCAGCAAAATATTGATAATTGCTGAAGTTCAATATTAGTTACTGTGACGTCATTATAGTATTTTCTCTACGTTATGCTTGACTCAATCCTTTCCGTAATAAAAAGTGAAAAAAATAAAAAATAAAAGAACACCCATGTGATTTTAGTTTAAGAATGATACCTCATGTTTCTAGCCTCAGGGTACCATGAAATCCAGGCCCTTGTGCATGACCCATGGCAGTAACATGAACCCACCTTCTCTTCTCTGCTCCTGAGTCTTCCTATTCACTGTAGTCCACCCTACTCACTGCCAGCCAGAGAGATCTTTCCAAAATGTATCTTTTAATATTTTATCCCCCTTCTAGCTCACAAATCTTTTACTCATTTCCCATGTCAAGAGGAGAAACTCTGAGCTTTCATTTCTAAGGTCTCAAGGTCCTTTATAATTAGGTCTTGACCTACTTTTGCAATGTCCAAATTCCTGACATGAATATTCTTCTTCATTAAACACTGTTTTCCTTATCCTGTCCCAAGGGCTCTTTGGCTATCCTTACCTCTCTATTTGGCAGGTCTGAAAATATGCCCATAATCCCCTTGGTTTTGTTTTAAATCTTTACTATCCATTAGGATGACTGATGGGGATGACAGAGTTTGAGGTTATTTCAAAGGAATGGGCTATGATCATTCCCTGCCAGAACTAGCTGTTTCTTTTGTGATATTCTACCCTGGGAATGGGCTCTGTGAAGCTGCTGGAGTTCCAGGTAAGAGATAGGCTAGTTTTGCTGGAAGCTGTGTTTATTTTCTCATTACAAATATTTTTTAGAATCCAAGTCATGTTTTGCTCTCTAGTGAGTCTGCAGGTAGGTTTCACTAACCCCAAAACATCCTATCTGTTCTTCCCCTATTTCACCTTTTTCTCAACATCTGTCTGGTACTCCCAACTCTTTTCCAAGATTCTTAGAGATATTATTTCATTGGTTAGATTGGACATTATTACCTTGTAAATTTGGGGAGGGCACCCTCTGTCTTCTCCTTATCCGACATTCTAAGATACATTCTTTTTACCTTTGGCAATGATCTAAATGAGAGAAGTTTACAATTGACGCTGAACTGTTATAGTGATTTCATACATCTCAGAGGAATTTCTTACACACATAGGTGTTCAAGTATTTACTGATGATCTGCAGAAACCATACCATTTATGCACAAATCTTCCAGTCATATTGCCCTACCGAAAGAAAATGTGGAGACTGTTAAAGCGATTAAATGAAGGCAAACAGGAAGGATCCTAAATGGAGGCTCCCTTATTCATCTCTCTTCACATTTTTGACAACTCCCAAAGATACAAATTCCTGAATATCATGCTCTTTTCAGGGCCACAACACTTTCTTTCTATGCTAATTTCAAGTACCTTTATGTTTTATCTTTTAACAGCTTCTTGGAAGTCTGCTAAACTCTAAAAATCATTTGTTTGGGATCCTTAGGGAACACTCATCCAATCATAAGAATAGGTGACATTTCTTGGTCCATCTTGGCCTCTGATGCTACATCATCTTTGAAGGACCTATTAATAATAACCAGTACTTATATATGCTTACCATGTGCAATAGCCTATCCTTAACGCTTTACCTGAATTAATGCGTTGAAGTCCATTTTAGTTTTTTATTCTTTCATTTGACTAGCCTCTGAGATAAATCTCCTCAGAAATACTTTGGGCCGCCCCACAACACTCTTTTGCCAGAAATTTTAGCACAAGCTAGAATTGGAAATATAAATGAGCCAAGTCCGTGGTTTGGTATGGCAGCCGTTGGCGATTAAAAAAAGAAAAAAAAATTAAAGAAATGCTATTTCTATTATAAAAACAATATTTTCTAAAGTTCCAAAGAGAAAAACAATTATGACACTCCCAACATATTTTGGTGGTTGGAAAGTAGAAAATGGCTTTTAAAAATTGGGCAAAATACATCTTGCAACCATATTACCAGTGGCTTTAAATGGAAAGAATGACAGGCCAACCTGGGTACAAGGCTAGCATTTCATCTTAAAACCTTTTTCAGTTATGTAGTCTCAAAACAGCTCCAGAACAAGCATCCTGAGAACATGGTCTAATACTAAATAAATACTACACATTTTATGGTTTCGGATCTAGGGCCCAGGAAACACAGGATTAAGTAATGGCAGAAGACTTATGTGCTGGGACCTCTAGATCCACAAACTTTGAGCATGTCAGTCCATAGTTCCCAGGACCCACCACTAAAAGATGTGATTAACAGCATGCACAGGCATCTTTGAACTGCTTTCCCGTGGCCTTTCCAGCTTTTTATGTTTCTCAGTCAGTGAGGACTTTGGCTTCTTTTTCTCCCTTGACTTCTAAGACCCCACATCATCCTGGGTCTTCCTCCTTTCTAACCGTTTCTGGCCTACTTGTGCCACTACTTCCATCTTCCTAAGAGTTGGGTTTGAGGGTTTGTATGTACGATTAACATACATACAAGTTGCAGTTGCACGCATATATGGAAATGTTCATTTGTAATATCTCCTATCCCCACTATGCAAATGACTTTCAAATCATCATTCCAACCACAGATTCTCTCATGAGCTTTAGACCTTTATGTCTAACAGCAGTTGGACCTTTTCTCTTGGATATTATACACTCTAAATTGTGATAAACAGTGGGGGTCATTTCTTTTGTCATGAACCAAGAATTATGCTGAGCCCTTTATTTCTCCTCTCATTACGGCTTTTATTTCATTGATGGATGTTTTGGCTGCAAGTTCATATTTCCTTTTGAGAAGGTTATATGGAAAAAATATGAATGTTTACTTCAAACTTATTTACTACTCTCACACTTTACTTTTGACATTAAAAACTCTTTGTATATGATTGTTGATTGTAGAAATCTAAAATGAATATTAACTCATTTGCCTGTTTTCAGTACTATGAATTATGTGAGCCCTGGTGACAGTCCAACTGTTGCTGTCTCTCAGAGAGTGGGGATTTGGGAAGTGGTCAAATATAAAGGAGAAGTTTCTTCCCCAGGAGTCTGGGAGCAAAGGAAGCCGCATGTAAAAAACTGGATCTTTCTAGAAATAGGGGCTATGGTTCTATGGAAAAATGAAAAGATTTTTAAATCTCTGACTTCTCCAGAAATCCTTAGGATGGGATGGTCCTTGCTGAGAGTGTTTATGTCCTTGAAGATGTTAGCAGAGCCAGGAGTCTCTCCAGGCTTCTGTCTACTGATCATGGCATAAAATTATGTCCTAGTACTGAGGGGACTTCCTCACTTTGGCGAGTTGTCTGCTTCCTGAAGGCAGCCAGTTGTATCTGTTGCAAGCTGCTCCACAGAGGCAGGGAGCTGGTCTCATCTGCTAGTTCCTTTTATCTCTCACCTAGACATGACCACCCAGGCAAACCCCTCCCTAGCTCCATTCAGTATACCACATCTCTCCATTCTCTCTTCCACACAACAAAGCATTCTCAGCCTTGTTTATCAAAACTGTTTCCTGACCAGTTTTCTTATCCTCAGCTTCCTATTTTTCCAGATCATTTCATGTGGCAGAGACAGATTAATCTCCTTTCTTCATTCCAGTTCACACCCCCAAGGTCTTTAGAGGCTCCCCAGTAAGATAAAGCACAAATTCTTAGTCTGGCATCATTTGTGATCTTCTCTAAACCAATCTCTTCACATTTTAAAATACTTATTGTCTCACCTTTATTTCAGCCACACCCGTGAACTCACTGCTCCTAGATATGCAAAATACCTTCTGTTCCACTCATACCTACTCCAGGTGCTAGTGGGATGAAAGACATTTATAAAAAAACATCTAGTCTGTCCGGCCATACTAAACTCTTAAATGGGTGATGCTCTTGAACGTCACACCCCATGGGGTGAAGGTGAAGCCCATTTATTCAACAAGCTTTTAGAACAACCATCTTTGCACATTCATGGTGGGCCTCCCATCTCTGCTCCGAGGGAGAGGTGAAATCTATTTAAACTGCATCCTTAATCTTTGCCATTGTAACTAGCCTATCCTAAGGTCAAACTTAGATAATTTATAGCATCAATTTCCCAAAGTTGTACTCATCCCAAGTAGGCAAACAGCCCTTTTCTTCAGACTTGACTTTCTGCCACCAGGACTCCGAGATGGTTAAACAGTTGGTAACTTTTCTTCAGGTATTAAAATATCTCATTTGCACTTGTGTTTTTAGATGGTTCATAGGTCCTTTTGATGCAGACCCAATGATGAGTGGATAGCCTTCTAATCAAGGGATATTGCTGTTCTCTGTGCTAATTTCCATAGCTGATAGGCACATAGATACATAGCCGCATCTCAAATCCTAGATGTTCAACACAGGGTTCATCACTGCTATTGTCTTTCCTAACTGGACTTCCATCCAAATGTTCTTCCAGAAGCAGTTATCCTTGTTAAATTGCAAAGTGGGCACAGAGACCAAATGAAGAGAACATATCCTGTAAAATTTGTTATGTTGAACTTCTTCTTTCTGTGGTTCATGATGATGAATTCCAAGATGAAGATTTGATAGATGTTTAGGGAAAAATCATATAACCGTTATTTTTATTCATAGATAATAGACATCCCAGGCAAGTCTAGAATTATAAAGGTTTTTTGTGTGGAGATCTGCTAGATTTAGGGTAAGGGGACCAATAGCCCCATCCCCAGGACCAATTTTCTTTCAACTTCAGTCCCACAGAAATGTCTCTCAGCACCTCCCAAGAGTACTGTTTAGACATTAGGGATTGTAAGCAAGGCTGTGATTTCATAGGATATCAGAATTGAACGGAATAACAAAATTTACCTTACTATGTATGATACTATTCACCTGTATATTTTAATTATTACGACTAACATTTCAGAGAAAGGAAAATGAGGATACCAACTTTGAGTACTTATTGTGTTCCTGGAAATGGATAAATACTTAGATTCATTCTCTCCTTTGAGCCTAATTAGCCTGTGATGATCTGAGATGGGGAAACTAAGAGATTAGGTAAAATGTCCCTGTGATAACAACTTTAGTAAGTGATAGAGCTCAAATTTGGGTCTGTTCTCTTTTTTAGAAGCTCCTTGAAAGCCCAGGACTGACTGTCTGGATACTCTGACAGCCCAGCTCTGTTGCTTCAAGCCAAGACAAACTCTGAGGTGTTACACCCTCTGAGCACCCTATGAGATCTGGTGGAGTCTAAGACTCAGCCTGAGCTCACAGCCTTACTTGGCTTCCACCCTGCAGTGCTAATAAGTGGCAGGGCTGGGACTCCCATACTGGTCTTCTCAAGTCTTGGGCTCTTTCCCCCAAAGAAGTCAGACACATCTGTTATTTCAAACTTCAAACATACCTAAAGAGTAACACGAATGTAAATGTATGAGGCACTTTCCAAGTCTCTCCTGACACCTTTCTGGTTTCCTAATCTAAAAAATTTTTTTGGTTAAGCTTTCAAATCCCAGTTATACAGTGGCAGGTTATACGCTGTTTATTCTATCACAGATTCATGCCTCATTTACTAAACTCCTATATATCATCGATGTTATTTGGAGCATACTACAAAGAATTTTGCTTGATGTTGCTCTTTGCACATAATGAGTTTTTTCCCCCCTCAGAACATTCTTAATTGGATCAGGCAGCAGGTAGTAGAGGTGTGAACCTGGGGGACAGAAAGCCCTACCTAAGCTCTGTAGCAAAATTGTAAGGAAGCTAAGAATTGTTTTCAGCTCCTCCAGATGTTTCTTCTATCAGTTATCATTCCACTTCTCACACTCCCCTGTCAGACGTGCTGTTAATTTCTCTCCAAATCAACACATAACTATGAATGACTGGTGGCAGTTTCACATGTATTTCTCCTAAATGTCAAGGACTCCAGAGTCAGGGAGGTTTGGGTTCAAATCCTCAACCCACCACTTACTGATTGTCAGCAAGACCCAATCACCTCCATTCCAGAAGGAAGCCAGTACCTACCTGACAGAGGGGTGAGAATTAAATTCTTAACAGATATAAATTCTAATGGGCTTAGGACAGGTCCTGGCACAAAGGAGTTCAAATGTTCATTCCATCCATCTCATCCTTGATTTCCCCCTGTCCCAGAAATATCTGCATAGTGATCATAATCTTAAACAGCAGAAGGAAAACTCAGATGGTTGACTTTCAATAACCACTTATTAGTCAAGGAAGACATGGGGATTCTCACAGTCACATGAAATACATTTTTGTTTCCTACCCAGGTGACACCAGAAAGGGTGACACTGTTAGTGCTGAACTAAGTGGCTTGTGTCTGACTCCTTGGGGGTGGATTGGTTTATGCTCACTTGAGACTGTGATGGTAAGAAGAAAGAGAACCAGGCCAACCTCTCTCCTCAGGTCCTCGTAGCAACAGAAGGATCACCTAAGACCACAAAGCCTCAGATAACCAAGAGAAGACCAACTTTAGGCATACTTCCTAGTCTGTGTGCATCTCTGGATGACCACATAAAAAATGTGAAGGCCTCTCTTTCCCAGGAAAAGATTGTGAGCAGAAACAGAAGCAGGCCATCAGATCTCACAGTGAGTCACAGGGCATTAATTTGTTTCTGCTTTTGATTTTTATGAACTTGAGGGAAAAGGGAGTTTTACTCTTTTCATCTGTTCCATTACAATAACCGCTCTGTTAACACACTTTTAAAAGTTCCATTTGAAGTCTGGGGCACTTCCTGGATGATGAGGATCCAGATATAATATGCTTGGTTTTCTAAAATAAATCCAAAACAGGATTGGTAGTTCCGCTAAAGAGGTGATGCTTTGGCAGGTAAATAGCATGGAGTGGAAAGCAAGCATCACCATCACAGATGGTTTCTTATGCTTTGAATCTTACTTGAATCTTATAAACCATAAGGAAACTGCAGGGGGTGCAGAGGGGGTGACTGAAAATAAATTCAAGTCAATGTTCAGAATCAACCCACAAGGAGAATAGAAGCAACCTCAAAAAAGTGCAGTGGTGAGTTTGCAGGACTTAGGAATTACTTGTTAGGTATAATTTCTGAAAACAGACATCCTATCTTAGTTATGTATTTACAACTTGGAGGTGAATAGGTGAGAGAGGGTGAGAGAGAAAAAGTTGGAGAGGCAAGCGACCTTAAGTTACTCAAACAATTTCTCCTACCCCTAAGAAGAAGACAAACCAGGACAGAGTTTCCTCTCCCACCTGTAGGTAAAATGAATCTCATTCCTTATAGGTAGTCCCAATCTAGAAAAACAATCCAATGAATGCACAGAAACATTTCCAAAATGTTCACTGGTGGATCTGATACAGGTCTGTCTTGTGGACTGATCTCATCAATCTCCTCATACACAAATTTATGTTGTTCATAGTGATGGCCAAAGAAATGTGGGATTAAGTGAGGATTATTCTCTTAGGAGGAAAGTGAGTCTCAGACCAAAGTCTCCTATGCATGTGGGTATTCGTTATCTAGATATTTATTAACAAGTAAGGAGAAATGGTCATAAAACTGTTCTGGAGGTTTTATTATCATAAAATAAGACAGAACTCTGACTCTTAAGCATAAAAGATTCACTTGAGGTAGACACACCAAATTACTCAGAGTCATTATCAGGCATACAGAAATTCTAATCCAGTGGCTACAATCAGAGCTATGTAGGCGTAGGTCATGCCTCTAGAGAGGTCTGCAGGCCTCCCTAGATTGTTAGGTCTCTTTAGGCCAGGGTCAGGATGCTTTTTCAAGTGTTTTAGCCAATCCATATTGCTTTCATCTCACCAATGAGAAGCCCAGTCTAACATTCATTTTAACAAAGAGATAATAACTACTATGTTAAACAAATCTTACAAATAAATAATAAAACACAAACATGTCGATAGAAAATCAGCAAAACTTACAAAAAAAAGGAAAAATGTGAAGAGTAAATCAGGAAGCTAGGACATATACAAAAAGGTTTAACCTAACTCATACTCATAGACAGCCAAAGAAAATAAGGTGCTGTTGTCATCTATTAAATTGGCAAATGACATTGTATATACTTTGGAATGAGAAACTGAACTTACTAATATACAGCAACTATGAAAATTATGAAGTTTATCAATGTGCATCTAAGTATTGTATACATTTTTGACAAAATAATTCCACTTCCAAAAATTTATCCTCAGAAAATAAAGATATCTCAAAGCGTAGCTGATAGGATTTTTATTGTGTTTTATTTATAATACTGAAATTGAAAATGAACTGAAGTCCAGCAACAGGTGATGGTCAAATAAACTGTGGTAGAGTTTTACATTTAAATTAATTATATCGAGAGTTCCGGAAGATGGCGGTGTAGGAGGACACTGGGCTCACCGCGCGTCCTGCCCATCACTTAGATTCCACCTACACCTGCCTTAAGAACCCAGAAAACCGCCAGAGGATTAGCAGAAGGGAGTCTCCAGAGCCAAGCGCAGACGAGAGGCCCACGGAAGAGGGTAGGAAGGGTGGCGAGGCTGTGCGCGCTCCACGGACTGGCGGGAGGGAGCCGGGGCGGAGGGGCGGCTCGCCGGCCAAGCAGAGCCCCCGAGTCTGGCTGGCAAAAGCGGAGGGGCCTGACGGACTGTGTTCCGACAGCAAGCGCGACTTAGTGTCTGGGAGGTCATAAGTTAACAGCTCTGCTCGGAAAGCTGGAAGGCTGGAGGACAAAGGGAGGGAGAGTTGCTGAGACCCCAGACGACAGAGCTCAGCTTGGCCGGGAACAAAGGCGCTTGCCAGTGCCATCTCCCCTGCCCATCCCCCAGCCAAAATCCCAAAGAGAACCAGTTCCTGCCAGGGAACTTGCTCGCTCCCCGCAAACACCCAACTCTGTGCTTCTGCGGAGCCAAACCTCCGGCAGCGGATCTGACTCCCTCCCGCTGCCACAGGGCCCCTCCTGAAGTGGATCACCTAAGGAGAAGCGAGCTAAGCCTGCCCCTCCTGCTCCCATGCACCTTGCCTACCCACCCCAGCTAATACGCCAGATCCCCAGCACCACAAGCCTGGCAGTGTGCAAGTAGCCCAGACGGGCCACGCCACCCCACAGTGAATCCCGCCCCTAGGAGAGGGGAAGAGAAGGCACACACCAGTCTGACTGTGGCCCCAGCGGTGGGCTGGGGGCAGACATCAGGTCGGACTGCGGCCCTGCCCACCAACTCCAGTTATACAACACAGCACGGGGGAAGTGCCCTGCGGGTCCTCACCACTCCAGGGACTATCCAAAATGACCAAACGGAAGAATTCCCCTCAGAAGAATCTCCAGGAAATAACAACAGCTAATGAACTGATCAAAAAGGATTTAAATAATATAACAGAAAGTGAATTTAGAATAATAGTCATAAAATTAATCGCTGGGCTTGAAAACAGTATACAGGACAGCAGAGAATCTCTTGCCACAGAGATCGAGGGACTAAGGAACTGTCACGAGGAGCTGAAAAACGCTTTAAACGAAATGCAAAACAAAATGGAAACCACGATGGCTCGGATTGAAGAGGCAGAGGAGAGAATAGGTGAACTAGAAGATAAAGTTATGGAGAAAGAGGAAGCTGAAAGAAAGAGAGATAAAAAAATCCAGGAGTATGAGGGGAAAATTAGAGAACTAAGTGATACACTAAAAAGAAATAATATACGCATAATTGGTATCCCAGAGGAGGAAGAGAGAGGGAAAGGTGCTGAAGGGGTACTTGAAGAAATTATAGCTGAGAACTTCCCTGAACTGGGGAAGGAAACAGGCATTGAAATCCAAGAGGCACAGAGAACTCCCTTCAGACGTAACTTGATCTTCTGCACGACATATCATAGTGAAACTGGCAAAATACAAGGATAAAGAGAAAATTCTGAAAGCAGCAAGGGATAAACGTGCCCTCACATATAAAGGGAGACCTATAAGACTCGTGACTGATCTCTCCTTTGAAACTTGGCAGGCCAGAAAGGCTTGGCACGATATCTTCAGTGTGCTAAACAGAAAAAATATGCAGCTGAGAATCCTTTATCCAGCAAGTCTGTCATTTAGAATAGAAGGAGAGATAAAGGTCTTCCCAAACAAACAAAAACTGAAGGAATTTGTCACCACGAAACCAGCCCTACAAGAGATCCTAAGGGGGATCCTGTGAGACAAAGTACCAGAGACATCACTACAAGCATAAAACATACAGACATCACAAGGACTCTAAACCCGTATCTTTCTATAATAACACTGAATGTAAATGGATTAAATGCGCCAACCAAAAGACATAGGGTATCAGAATGGATAAAAAAACAAGACCCATCTATTTGCTGTCTACAAGAGACTCATTTTAGATCTGAGGACACCTTTAGATTGAGAGTGAGGGGATGGAGAACTATTTATCATGCTCCTGGAAGCCAAAAGAAAGCTGGAGTAGCCATACTTATATCAGACAAACTAGACTTTAAATTAAAGGCTGTAACAAGAGATGAAGAAGGGCATTATATAATAATCACAGGGTCTATCCACCAGGAAGAGCTAACTATTATAAATGTCTATGCGCCAAATACCCGAGCCCCCAGATATATAAAACAATTACTCATAAACATAAGCAACCTTATTGATAAGAATGTGGTCATTGCAGGGGACTTTAACACCCCACTTACAGAAATGGATAGATCATCTAGACACACAGTCAATAAAGAAACAAGGGCCCTGAATGATACATTGGATCAGATGGACTTGACAGATATATTTAGAACTCTGCATCCCAAAGCAACAGAATATACTTTCTTCTCGAGTGCACATGGAACATTCTCCAAGATAGATCATATACTGGGTCACAAAACAGCCCTTCATAAGTTTACAAGAATTGAAATTATACCATGCATACTTTCAGACCACAATGCTATGAAGCTTGAAATCAACCACAGGAAAAAGTCTGGAAAACCTCCAAAAGCATGGAGGTTAAAGAACACCCTACTAACGAATGAGTGGGTCAACCAGGCAATTAGAGAAGAAATTAAAACATATATGGAAACAAACGAAAATGAAAATACAACAATCCAAACGCTTTGGGACGCAGCGAAGGCAGTCCTGAGAGGAAAATACATTGCAATCCAGGCCTATCTCAAGAAACAAGAAAAATCCCAAATACAAAATCTAACAGCACACCTAAAGGAAATAGAAGCAGAACAGCAAAGGCAGCCTAAACCCAGCAGAAGAAGAGAAATAATAAAGATCAGAGCAGAAATAAACAATATAGAATCTAAAAAAACTGTAGAGCAGATCAACGAAACCAAGAGTTGGTTTTTTGAAAAAATAAACAAAATTGACAAACCTCTAGCCAGGCTTCTCAAAAAGAAAAGGGAGATGACCCAAATAGATAAAATCATGATTGAAAATGGAATTATTACAACCAATCCCTCAGAGATACAAACAATTATCAGGGAATACTATGAAAAATTATATGCCAACAAATTGGACAACCTGGAAGAAATGGTCAAATTCCTAAACACCCACTCTCTTCCAAAACTCAATCAGGAGGAAATAGAAAGCTTGAACAGACCCATAACCAGCGAAGAAATTGAATCGGTTATCAAAAATCTCCCAATAAGAGTCCAGGACCAGATGGCTTCCCAGGGGAGTTCTACCAGACGTTTAAAGCAGAGATAATACCTATCCTTCTCAAGCTATTCCAAGAAATAGAAAGGGAAGGAAAACTTCCAGACTCATTCTATGAAGCCAGTATTACTTTGATTCCTAAACCAGACAGAGACCCAGTAAAAAAAGAGAACTACAGGCCAATATCTCTGATGAATATGGATGCAAAAATTCTCAATAAGATACTAGCAAATCGAATTCAACAGCATATGAAAAGAATTATTCACCATGATCAAGTGGGATTCATTCCTGGGATGCAGGGCTGGTTCAACATTCGCAACTCGATCAACGTGATACATCACATTAACAAAAAAAAAGAGAAGAACCATATGATCCTGTCAATCGATGCAGAAAAGGCCTTTGACAAAATCCAGCACCGTTTCTTAATAAAAACCCTGGAGAAAGTCGGGATAGAAGGAACATACTTAAAGATCATAAAAGCCATTTATGAAAAGCCCACAGCTGACATCATCCTCAACGGGGAAAAACTGAGAGCTTTTTCCCTGAGATCAGGAACATGACAGGGATGCCCACTCTCACCGCTGTTGTTTAATATAGTGCTGGAAGTTCTAGCATCAGCAATCAGACAACAAAAGGAAATCAAAGGCATCAAAATTGGCAAAGATGAAGTCAAGCTTTCGCTTTTTGCAGATGACATGATATTATACATGGAAAATCCGATAGACTCCACCAAAAGTCTGCTAGAACTGATACATGAATTCAGCAAAGTTGCAGGATACAAAATCAATGTACAGAAATCAGTTGCATTCTTATACACTAACAATGAAGCAACAGAAAGACAAATAAAGAAACTGATCCCATTCACAATTGCACCAAGAAGCATAAAATACCTAGGAATAAATCTAACCAAAGATGTAAAAGATCTGTATGCTGAAAACTATAGAAAGCTTATGCAGGTATTTGAAGAAGATATAAAGAAATGGAAAGACATTCCCTGCTCATGGATTGGAAGAATAAATATTGTCAAAATGTCAATACTACCCAAAGCTATCTACACATTCAATGCAATCCCAATCAAAATTGCACCAGCATTCTTCTCGAAACTAGAACAAGCAATCCTAAAATTCATATGGAATCACAAAAGGCCCCGAATAGCCAAAGTAATTTTGAAGAAGAAGACCAAAGCAGGAGGCATCACAATCCCAGACTTTAGCCTCTACTACAAAGCTGTCATCATCAAGACAGCATGGTATTGGCATAAAAACAGACACATAGACCAATGGAATAGAATAGAAACCCCAGAACTAGACCCACAAACGTATGGCCAACTCATCTTTGACAAAGCAGGAAAGAACATCCAATGGAAAAAAGACAGTCTCTTTAACAAATGGTGCTGGGAGAACTGGACAGCAACATGCAGAAGGTTGAAACTAGACCACTTTCTCACACCATTCACAAAAATAAACTCAAAATGGATAAAGGACCTGAATGTGAGACAGGAAACCATCAAAACCTTAGAGGAGAAAGCAGGAAAAGACCTCTCTGACCTCAGCCGTAGCAATCTCTTACTCGGCACATCCCCAAAGGCAAGGGAATTAAAAGCAAAAGTGAATTACTGGGACCTTATGAAGATAAAAAGCTTCTGCACAGCAAAGGAAACAACCAACAAAACTAAAAGGCAACCAACGGAATGGGAAAAGATATTTGCAAATGACACATCGGACAAAGGGCTAGTATCCAAAATCTATAAAGAGCTCATCAAACTCCACACCCGAAAAACAAATAACCCAGTGAAGAAATGGGCACAAGACATGAATAGACACTTCTCTAAAGAAGACATCCGGATGGCCAACAGGCACATGAAAAGATGTTCAACGTCGCTCCTTATCAGGGAAATACAAATCAAAACCACACTCAGATACCACCTCACGCCAGTCAGAGTGGCCAAAATGAACAAATCAGGAGACTATAGATGCTGGAGAGGATGTGGAGAAACAGGAACCCTCTTGCACTGTTGGTGGGAATGCAAATTGGTGCAGCCGCTCTGGAAAGCAGTGTGGAGGTTCCTCAGAAAATTAAAAATAGACCTACCCTATGACCCAGCAATAGCACTGCTAGGAATTTATCCAAGGGATACAGGAGTACTGATGCATAGGGGCACCTGTACCCCAATGTTTATAGCGGCACTCTCAACAATAGCCAAATTATGGAAAGAGCCTAAATGTCCATCAACTGATGAATGGATAAAGAAATTGTGGTTTATATACACAATGGAATACTACGTGGCAATGAGAAAAAATGAAATATGGCCTTTTGTAGCAACATGGATGGAACTGGAGAGTGTGATGCTAAGTGAAATAAGCCATACAGAGAAAGACAGATACCATATGGTTTCACTCTTATGTGGATCCTGAGAAACATAACAGAAACCCATGGGGGAGGGGAAGGGAAAAAAAAAAAAAAAAGAGGTTAGAGTGGGAGAGAGCCAAAGCATAAGAGACTGTTAAAAACTGAGAACAAACTGAGGGTTGATGGGGGGTGGGAGGGAGGGCAGGGTGGGTGATAGGTATTGAGGAGGGCACCTTTTGGGATGAGCACTGGGTGTTGTATGGAAACCAATTTGACAGTAAATTTCATATATTAAAAAATAAAAAAAAAAAAAAAAAGCAAAAGTGAATTACTGGGACCTTATGAAGATAAAAAGCTTCTGCACAGCAAAGGAAACAACCAACAAAACTAAAAGGCAACCAACGGAATGGGAAAAGATATTTGCAAATGACACATCGGACAAAGGGCTAGTATCCAAAATCTATAAAGAGCTCATCAAACTCCACACCCGAAAAACAAATAACCCAGTGAAGAAATGGGCAGAAAACGTGAATAGACACTTCTCTAAAGAAGACATCCGGATGGCCAACAGGCACATGAAAAGATGTTCAACGTTGCTCCTTATCAGGGAAATACAAATCAAAACCACACTCAGATACCACCTCACGCCAGTCAGAGTGGCCAAAATGAAGAAATCAGGAGACTATAGATGCTGGAGAGGATGTGGAGAAACGGGAACCCTCTTGCACTGTTGGTGGGAATGCAAACTGGTGCAGCCGCTCTGGAAAGCAGTGTGGAGGTTCCTCAGAAAATTAAAAATAGACCTACCCTATGACCCAGCAATAGCACTGCTAGGAATTTATCCAAGGGATACAGGAGTACTGATGCATAGGGGCACTTGTACCCCAATGTTTATAGCAGCACTCTCAACAATAGCCAAATTATGGAAAGAGCCTAAATGTCCATCAACTGATGAATGGATAAAGAAATTGTGGTTTATATACACAATGGAATACTATGTGGCAATGAGAAAAAATGAAATATGGCCTTTTGTAGCAACATGGATGGAACTGGAGAGTGTGATGCTAAGTGAAATAAGTCATACAGAGAAAGACAGATACCATATGGTTTCACTCTTATGTGGATCCTGAGAAACTTGACAGAAACCCATAGGGGAGGGGAAGGAAAAAAAAAAAAAAAAGAGGTTAGAGTGGGAGAGAGCCAAAGCATAAGAGACTGTTAAAAACTGAGAACAAACTGAGGGTTGATGGGGGGTGGGAGGGAGGGCAGGGTGGGTGATGGGTATTGAGGAGGGCACCTTTTGGGATGAGCACTGGGTGTTCTATGGAAACCAATTTGACAGTAAATTTCATATATTAAAAAAAAAAAGAATCAAAATAAATAAATAAATTAATTAATTAATTATATCATGTCAAAGAAAAGTCAGAAGACCTTTGTAACCTTGAGACACTAGACAAACAATATAAGAAAAAAAACTGACTACATAAAAATGTAAATGTTCTGTACATAATAATAGTAAAATAAATACCATTCATTCAGCAGATTTAAGTATGTATGGGCACATTAATGGCAATATTAATGATGATATAGATATATAGCATAGCAAAGAAGTATTAAAACCATATATGAAGACACATTGTGCCTTCTGGAAGAGACAATCTCTGCACTTTCTTCAGCTCTCCTTTCAAGTTAAATTCTGTTCTTCAGGAAAAAATAAATTTAAAAACTCATTGGAAAATACACACATACATACATACATAACATCAAATTTTAAAAATGTTCTTACCACAAAAAAGAAATGGTAATTATGTGACAGGATGGAATTGTTACCTACCGCTATGACAGTAATCATTTTGCAACATATAAATGTTTCAAATCAACACTTTTTACACCTTAAACTTACACAATGCTGTTAATTATACCTCAGTAAAGCTGAAAAAAACAAAAACAACAAAAGCAGTCCTCATTGTATATGCTGTCATAAACCCACAGGAAAAGTCAAAGGGTTCCTATCACCCAGGTTTCTGTTCTGTTTGTCATGCAGTACATGACCCAAATAGGTGAGAAATTCCCAGTCTTAGTCAAAACAGAGGTTTATGTTGGTGAATTCTTTATGATAAAATGATCACTGAAATTTAATTAAAACAGTAGTTTTTCTGAAAAGAACTTACTCTAGAGGCTGAATGAGAGAGAACCCATTTCTAAAGAAAATTGCAATCCATGAAGATTAAAGCAAATTAAAATCAATGAAAGAAAAAATTGATGGAGAAAACCAAATTCATAGTCAAGAAAATCAGGCTGAGTCTAGAGACAGATGTGAGCTTTTATACCTTTGCCATTCTATTAACTAAATGCCTGACTGAACAAATTATTTAGCCTCTCTGGTCCTAAGTTTTCTCGGCTAGAGGCAAAGGTGTGAACCCAGTGTTGATTTAGCTGAATTAGAGGACTTAGGCAAGCATCCTCTTCTATCTATGGGGTGAAGAATGTAATCATGTTTTTTTTTTGAAACATGCTTTTTAAATGAAAAATTTCAGCCATACAGAAAATTACAGAGAATATAGTATAACGGATGTCCATATACCCACACCTTAGATTTAATATACCATTTGCCCTCTCCTTCTAGTTTTCAAATTTTGAATTACTTCAAAGAGACCAAGAAAGACCCAAGTGGGCTTCCTCATGTTAACAATGCACCCTGCTAAGACCCCTCATTCTCTCACATGTAAGAAGGGGGTTGAAAATACCTCTAAACTCCACTATGCTCTACCAATGATTTTCCTACTGTGGGCAACTGATTTCTCCAAAGCCTCTGCTTCCCAGTTATGAAATGGGAGTAATAATTACCTCTTTCATAGAGTTGTTACAAGAATGAGTTTGTAAAATGTTTAGAACAGTACTTGGTACAGAGTAACCAGTCAATAAAGACTGTTTGGTATTACTATTAGCATTGCTATTTTTCGTATTACTAAATACTTCATATTTTTGTTGAGTTGAGTCCTACATTGTCCTTTCAAGTATGGGCTTCAAAACCACTTTAAAATCTATTTATTATTTTCATTTTTTTTTTTTTTAAGAAAAATCTTATTCATGTAAGGGAAAGACCAAGAGAGACATGATGTTGCTTGAAGTCTTTGAGCAGTGGAACTATGTCTCCAGTTTTGTATCTAAAACCAGGCTATTAGCCAAGTTCTTCCGAGAGGGAGGACAGAGAGCTTGGAAGAGAACTGGGCTCTTGTTTAGAAGATACTAAAATAAGAGGCTAACTTAGCCAGTTCCATCAAACAACTTCTCGGTACTGTGGAATAATGGTCCAACTGGAGGATCATCCTCTGCAGAGTTAAGTGCCTCCAGCATCAACAGAGCCATTCAAATAGAAGCTACACATACCACTCAGAGAGCTGGTTGTTGAGTTATAACTCATGAGAAGTTCCTGAATGATTTTGATGTAGACTGTTTCCATCACATAATAAAACCAATTAAGATCTCACTCTCGGATTGGTGAAGACATCCCAGATGTAAAGGCCAAAAACAAGGGCTGTTCCAATGATCCCTTGCCCTGAAGCAATCTTTTCTTTCCCACAGCCCACCCAGTGTGATATTATTAATTTTTGTTTTCTTTAGATCCAGCCCTTTTCTCAAAGAAGGCATGGGAACTTTCTCTGTCACTATTTCTGGAAATGGTTTTCAGTTATTTGGAGGAGAGGAAGGAAGAGATGGAGACCTGAATGGCACGGGCTGAGCAAGTATGGCTTTGATGCAACTTTATGCACTTCCTCTGAGGAGAGCTACCCTCTTTGCAATCTACAGATAACCAACTTGATTCTTTACAAAATGACAATGAACTTTTTAATGGAACTCTGGTGAGAAAAAAATAATCCATGCACCAGTCATCATAAACACTTCAATGCATTCTCTGGATTCTAGGGTTTTAGATAAAGGATTAATTATCAGTCCTATCATAAATGATTTTTTAAAACATGCCTTCTAAACGAAAAATTTCAGCCATACAGAAAATTACAGAGAATACAGTATAATGGATGCCCATATACCCACCCTTTAGATTTAATATAACATTTAGCCTCTGCTTCTATTTTTCAAATTTTGAAGTAGTTTAAACAGACCAAGACATATAGGGAAAATACTAACAAATAGCTTTGCAAATAACACGTAGTAAAGTTTTTGAAATAATGCCTGGACCACAAATACTAAGTGCTATTCCCCACACCAAATTTTAACATTGAAAAATTTTGCCATAAGTCCAGATTTTTTTTTAAGAAATCAAAATACCAAGACACTCGAGGCCCTGTTTATCCCTCTTTGGTATCTTCCCCTCTTTCCTCTCTCATTCTCTTTCACTACCTTCCATCACTTCCTCGCTTCCTCATTCTCTCACTCTCAACCTTTGCACAGAAAACCACTGCTCTGAATTCTGTGTTAATTATTCCAAGTTTTATATTTTTTGCATAATATTGTCTGGATTATTGTATTCCCAAGCAATATTTAGTGTAGTTTTTCTTATTAGGTGTGTGCATTGCATAATTCGCTTTTTTACTTGATATGTTTTTGAGATTTGCTTGTATTGATGTATAACTTTGGTTCACTTGTTTTAACTGCTATATAGTATTCACTATATAAATATTTATTTTCTATTCTTTGGTGATCATTGAGGTTGTTCCTAGTTTTTCTTATTATAAATATTTTCAATATCTCCTTATATACATATGCAAGGGTTTATTTAAGGCAGTGGCTTAATACACACATGTACACATGCATATACTGAAACCAAAATTTTATAAAACCACCTTCTATTGTTTTACTATTCTTATGATTTACCATTTATTCTATTTTATTCTATTCCATCCCACTCTTATCCATTCCTGTCTGATCTATCCTATTCTAAAAAAGGCAAATGTGGGTTGTGATTCACCATGTTGATTTCCTGTTCTACTAAACAGCCTAAACTCATAGTTTGAATGATACCATTTTGGGTTTTATACTTGAAGTTGGAATTACTCAGTCATATAGTATATGAACATTCAACTTTACCAGTATCAGTTCTCCAGGAACACCCCAAGTGGGGGCTGGGTGGAGGAGACAGAGAAACACTGCTGATCAAGCAAAGCTAAGTTTCTCAGGCCTACTGCAGGTAAAGAAAAACACTACCACAGCAGATTCTTACTAATACCTAAAAATAGGGAAGTTAGAAGATAGCATTTATATGGTTTTAGCATATGGGCTAGGTGATTTTAAAGTGTATCTTGCATGTCAGGAACTAGTTTGGATTGGGCAGCTTATGACATAACAGTTTTGAATTGATTGAAGCAAGACTCCTGAAGCAAGTCTTTTTTTTTTTAATTTTTTTTTTAACGTTTATTTATTTTTGAGACAGAGAGAGAGCATGAACGGGGGAGGGGCAGAGAGAGAAGGAGACACAGAATTGGAAGCAGGCTCCAGGCTCTGAGCCATCAGCCCAGAGCCTGACGCGGGGCTTGAACTCACGGACCGTGAGATCGTGACCTGAGTTGAAGTCCAACGCTTAACCGACTGAGCCACCCAGGCGCCCCCCCGAAAGCAAGTCTTAATGGGAAAGCTATTAGTTGCGATAAATCAGTTATGTTTGTAGCCTCATAGTGTTATCTTCCAGAAGAAGATATTTCCCTGAAGCAAGTAGCTGAGTATTACTTAACAAAGAGAAAAGTATGCCTGATCTCAGACTTGTCTAATATAGGAACAGAAAAAAATGTTTGGTGCACTGTTGTTTAATATCAAAAGAGGCAATTACATTGGATTTGGTTCTCACTACACAATACCAAATATTCTCCTAGGTGGCTGGGTCAACTTACACTCCTCCCACCATAATTATATGAGAGCCCATTATTCTGCATCCTCCTCAAGATTTAGTCTTATGTGATTTTTGCTTAATATTGCCAATCTGACAAATATTAAATATCTTGTTGTTATTTTATTCTAAATTTCCTTGATCACTAGCAAAATTTAACATCTTTGTATGCGTCTAGTAGCCATTTGGGTTTCTTCTTTGTGAATACCCTATTCAGGTCCTTTGTCAATTTTTCTACTATTTGTGTAGATTTTTCTTATTGTGTTGTTCCTATATATATATTCTGGATAATAATATTTTGATGAGCATAATCAATAACCATTTCAAATATCTTCTTCAAGTCTGTGTGCTTTGTAATTTATCCAGATATTTGATGTCTTTTGTTAAACAGAGCTTTAATTTTTTTAAATGTTTATTTATTTTGAGAAAGAGATATAGAGCACAAGCAGGAGAGGGGCAGAGAGAGAGGGAGACCCAGAATCCAAAGAAGGCTTCAGGCTCTGAGCTATCAACAGAGTCCAATGCAGGGCTCGACTTCAGGAACTGTGAAATCATGACCTGAGCTGGTTGAAGTCAAACGCTTAATGGACAGAGCCACCCAGGCACCCCTTGTTAAAAAAGAGTTTTAAAATTAAATGTAGGAAAATTAATAATTTTTATACTTGGTCCTTCTGGTTTATTCTTCAAAAATTTCTTAAAATATTTTACTTTTTTTGTTAAAAAATCTTCGTATTTTCACTTCATATTTATATCTCTAAACTGTCTTGAATTAATTTTTCTGTGTAGTAAGAGAATATTTTATTCAAGTATCATCATAATGGTACTTCTTGTAAAAAGAATTCCAAAATCAGTGGACTAGAACAGAAAGCAATTATTTGCATATCATGCATCTTTGAATTGATTGTAGTTTGGCTAACCTCAGCTGGGCTCAGCTAGGTTTAGTTCCAGACTGTGAGTTCAGGTCATGTGTGCTTCTCACACATGTTACATAATTCTGGGACCAGTAGGCTACCCAAAGCAATGGCAAAAATGAAAGGGACCAAGCCCAACCTGACTAGAACAGTTCAAGTCTCTAATCATGTGACATCTGCTAACATTCTAATGGCCACACCAAGGCACATGGCCAAGCTCAGAATCAGTGAGATGGGGGAATGTACTCTGACTCTAATGGGAAGAACTGGCAAAGTCTCATGACAGTGGGTGTGGACCCAGGGAAGGGCCAAACATTAGGAACAGTAATGAAATCTACCATAGGCCACCCTCTTGGTTATAATTACATTTCTCCCACACACAAAGTTTATTCAACCCTTCCCTATTACACCCCGAAAGACTCATCCAATCAAGGCATCAAGCTCTAAATCCAGGATCTTATGATCTGTGTCACATTGGGATGCAACTCCAGAACTAAAAAGACAACTTATCTGCCTCCCACTCACTCAACATACAATGATGAAACAGGATAATTGCCAACAAACTCACTCTCCCATTCAAAAGAAGAAACAACAAGAGACACAGCAGCAGCCATTAGCTGCCCATAGTAATTTTGAATCACACTGAGCAAATGTTTCCAGGTCCCTTTTCCTGGGTGGTTTTAAGTAGCTTATAGCTCAGTGCTCCCCTATCCTGGGTGACAATTTTAGTCCTCTCTACCTTACAGGAGATTAATTCCTATGATCACTACTTGTTTCCAGACTCAGAGCCCCGTACATCTGTGGCTTCAGCCTTACTCACAGCTTTCTGTATGGGTTATGTTCCTGGTCCACACAGATGCCTTTCTTATTTCTGTTTCCACCCATATTGTTTTGGTTTGATACTTTATATACCACTGCTGCCGGTTTAGACTGGAGGGGAAACATGTTTTGAATTCACTAAAGAAAATTTGGTCAGAGGTTCATAACATTTGGTTTTTACAGAAAAATTCTAGCATTTATTTATTTTTTATTCATATGCCATCCTTAATGGCTGCAAACTACCCAACTTGTCTGCAAACTACCTATTTGGGGGAAATTTTTTTAAAGGGAAAAAGAAAACAAAAACAAATAGCAAATAAGTAGAGCAGTAAGTTCATAGTTGGCAGGACAAGTGATCTGGTAACTTGTGTGTTTAATATTTGTATCAAGGACATGGAGTTCTATTCACAGGTGCATTCTAGGAGACCCTATTACCTCTTGAGCCTGCCAATTGGAGCATTAAAATGATAAATATAAGAATACAGTATTCACTGTTTTTCCTTAATTGCGTATCTCTGAAGGAAGTGGAACACTGCATGGGAAGGATCACTGTTCATTCTTCAAGCATATAGATAGAATGGCTTAACTTCATTCCCTGTCCTTTCCAAGAATTCTTTAATGAGGCTACACACCCTCCAGCTCAGTGTCTGATGTTCTGGTCTCATTAGCTAGGGAAGTGTGTATGTCAGGGGCAGAGACGTGTCAGACAAATACTCCCTCTGAACACCTTATTGTTCCCTGGGCTAATTTTTAGGCCCTGAGGTGAATTAGATATCTTTCCCTCAAATCATTGTTAGACAAGGGTAAAAAAAAACAAAAAACCAACCAAACAAAAACCACCATACACAAGTAGGCCAATAACTTGAATTTAACGTATGTGTCAGCTTTTGGCTACATCAGGGATCTCCACCCCATAAATGTTCTAATTCTTTCTTCCCTTTACACTGCTGTCCTCCCACCTTTTTAAAAAAAGACTTGGATCACTTGATTGTCTACAAATTGCAGAGAAAACCCATTATTTCTTCCCTGAACTATTGCAAAAACCCCATTAAGTATTCTGTCTACCTGAACTCTTTCCCTGTCAATTCATTTCCTCAAAAGAAACAAAAACGATTTTCTTAAAAACACTTTTAAAAGCAAAGTGATATGTCCAAAAGATTAAAAATAAAATAGTACCAAAAGATACACAATTAGAGCCAATATTTTCTACCCATGCTTCTCCTCTTCCTCAGTGCCACGCTGTAAGAATATTTTCTATTTTTAGAGCTTATATTGGTTATCTCAGTGATTCTAAATACAGCACTTCATATGAATATAAAATTCTCAGTTAAGCATTATCACTCTACTATTGACCTTCTTGCTCTGACTGATGAGGGTTTAGCTGCCTTCTTGTCTCATGTTCTCTCATTCTCATTACACTACTGATCTCAGTTCCACCAATGATCTCCTCTGCTACTTCAGACAGTATTCTTTAAGTTTAGTTATTTATTTTGAGAAAGAGAGAGAGAGAAAGAGAGAGAGAGAGAGAGAGAGAGAGAGAGAGAGCGCACAAGCGTACTCCTGGGAGAGAGGGAGAATCCCAAGCATGCTCCATGCTGTCAATGCAGAGCTGGACGCAGGGCTCGAACTCACCAATCATGAGATCATGCCCTGAGCCAAAGTCAAGAGTCAGACAATTAACCAACTGAGCCATCCAGATGCTCCCAAATAGTACTCTTAAATACTCACTTCATTATCTGCTCACCACAGGCCAGAACTATCCAATAGAACTTCTTGATAATAGAAATGTTCATATCTATTCTGTTCAATATGGTATCCAACTACCCACAGTGAAAACAGTACTTGAAATCTGGCAGCAAGTGCAAATGAGGAACAAGAGAATTTAAAACTATATTTAATTTTAATTCATTTAAAATTAAACAGCCACTTGTGGCTACTGGTAACTGTACTAAATAGGACAGCTATAGATAATAGCCTTTAATTAATCACAGGTTTTTTGGGTGAGGATATCAGTCCCCTTCATTTCTTTTCTCTTCTCCTCATTCTTACATTTGACAACCCATTATCTGTAGTTTTGTACTTATATTGCCAAAATTGGTAATATTAGCATGTTATTTGTAAGTGTAGTAAAACTTTCCATGATATGTCTAAAGCGAACCCTAATGCTGAAAATCTTAAAACTGTTATTTATATTATCGTGATTCAGCTTCCTTTGTAGTTCTCTTCATGATTTTAAAATTTTGGTAGATTTATTTGTTTATTGTTTGTCTCTGATGAAGGCTAGAAACTTGCCCACTTCTTTCAAGATTATAATCCCAGAGCCTAACATAGTCACTGACAGAGGAGCCTTAGAGATGTCCATAAATATTGAGTGGATGGTCAGGTTTCATATGTTGTTTGGACATTTTGGCATCATCTAACAGAAAAGCAGCTCAATGTATGCTGCTTGAAGGAATAGATGTTGACAAATAATATATTCCTTATCATTTCAGGCAACTGTTATTACTCTATAAAATGTTTTATGTTTTGCCTCTTCATACTACCTATACTATATACTATATCTATATACTATATACTATGTCTATACTATATCTATCTATGTCTATCTATCTATCTATCTATCTATCTATCTATCTATCTATCTAGATAGGTGTCTATACTATGCTTCATCTATAATTGTGTTTGGGAACCTTTTTTGACACAAAACTTCCTCTACTAGTAGTATATAACCTAAGAGACTGAACGAAAATGATTGAAGTGTCATTTTTTTATTTTTGTATGGTGCATGATGATGTGATTTTAAGTGAGTGTATTTTATTTTTATCAGTAGGCCATTAATTATATTATAAAGCTTATTTTAATAACTGCTTAGTGACAGACATAGTATACAAGGATTGAATATATATAACATCAGTGCAAAAATTATTTTTCAGAAATAGGTGAGATGGGGAGGACAATAATGATGAATCTTTATATGTAATATATAAAGACAAATTTTTACTTAACAAGTGATACATACTTTAAGTCAATTTTGTAAGATAAAATATAATTTGATAGCATATGCTTTAAAAAATAACATATAATGGTGTATCTGAATTTGGGCTGAATATATACTTAAATATAAATTGAAATTTAAAGTATCAAAAATAGGGAAGTGCTTTCATGTTTTCTATTTGAATTATTTACATTTTATATTTTGAAATCACTTAGTGTGTGTGTGTGTGTGTGTGTGTATGTGTGTGTGTGTACATACAACATACATACAAATCTTTTGAATGTTAAGATGAGAGAACTTTCAGGATGGCATTTATAGATATAACTAATTCATAACTAATGGATTTTAGGAATGGATAATGTTTATTGCCAATAAATGAGTAGCCATTTTTAAATAACTGCCACAATATATATTTTTTTCTATTTAGCACTTAATTTTGAAATTCCAGATGTCCTATATAGGGATTTTTGATTTGAAGAATGAAACTACAAAGCCAGTGATATTCATATGGGGCAGAATTTCATAATTATTGTCCTTTCAAGTTACATAATTCATTAACTATTTTTTTTGAATTTTACTTTAGAGAGAGGGGCAAGCAGGGGAGAGGGGCAGAGTGAGAGAATCTTTAGCAGGATCCACACACAGCATGGAGCCCGATGTGGGGCTCTAACCCACAACCCTGGGATCATGACCTGAGCCAAAATCAAGAGTCAGACACTCAACTGAATGAGCCACGCAGGCACCCCAGTCATTCATTAACTATTTTGAACATCAGAATTCTATTTGCTTTCTTATCTTCAACCAATGCTTTATGACTAAGAAACATAATGTTAAAAATCATCAAGGCCTAGCACGCTGAGGAAAGTGACAATTTCAGTTGTGACCAAGTCAGGAAACCTCCTTCCTGATCGCCTTTGATCACTGCCCATACTCAATATACATTCAGGACTTCTGAAGCTGTATTAGTAAAAGAAAAAATGCTACAATAATTATTTTACTTACTGATTTAAAAACTGAAAAAAAATATGCCACTATCAAAATTGCAAGTCTCCTGGAATATCTTTCCAAACTCCGGGTATTTTTCTTTCTTTCATTCATTCATTCATTCATTCACTCACTCACTCACTCACTCACTCAATTACTCACTCATTCATTTAAATCCAAGTTAGTTAACATATAGTATAGTAACGGTCCCAGGAGAATTTAGTGATTCATCACCCAGTGCTCATCCCAACAAGTACCCTCCTTAATGCCCATCACCCATTTCGCCCAACCCCCTACTCATTCACCCCAGCAACCCTCAGTTTGTCCTCTGAATTTAAGAGTCTCTTATGGTTTGCCTCCCTCTCTCTTTTTATCTTATTTTTTCCTCCTTTTCCCTATGTTCATCTGTTTTGTTTCTTAAATTCCACAAGTGAAATCATGTTATTCATCTTTCTTTATTTTGTTTAGCATAATACATGCTAGTTCCATCCAAATTGTTGCAAGTGGAAAGATTTTATCCTTTTTGATCACTAATATTCCATTGCATTTACGCACCACATCTTCTTTATCCATTCGTCAGTTGATAGACATTTGTGCTTTTTCCATAATTTGGCTATTATTATTAATGCTGCTATAAAAATTAGGTGCATGTGCCCCTTTGATTCAGCATTTTTGTATCCTTTGGATAAATACCTAGTAGTGCAACTGCTAGGTCACAGGGTAGTTCTATTTTTAATTTTCTTGAGGAAACTCCATACTGTTTTCCAGAGTGGCTACACCAGTTTGCATTCCCACCAGCAGCGCAAGAGGGTTCCCATTTCTCCACATCCTCACCAACATCTGTTGTTTACTGAGTTGTTAATGTTAGCCATTCTGACAGGTGTGAGGTGGTATCTCATTGTGGTTTTAATTTGCATTTTCCTGGTGATGAAAAACTCTGGGGATTTCTGAATCGTAAGTGGGAGCTACCATGATCATGATCTTCTGTGATTAATTTAAAAAGCTGACTCCTTTATTCATTAAATATAAACAACACTATAATGGACACAATTCTGTATTATAAGATGGATATCAGCAAACATCAGTCTAGTTAGCACCAGTAACTAAATCATATACCTTTAGGACTGGAGCCATTTTGATCCAGAGTCCCAATAATTCCCTCCTTATCTCTATTTCTATGTATGCACGAATCCTGGAGTTTAATGGCCAACTGGCAGCTGGTGTGAGATATAATATTTCAAATATTACTTGCTACTTTTAGACTGCTATTTTGCCTATGTAAACACCGTGGAGGTTCAGGGACTGTTTCAAGTAATGCTAGCATGTTCCCTACATGTTTTGGTAACCATCCCATGTTCATATAGCCTCACCTGTCATCAAGAGAAATCACAACATCAGGTCTGACTGAACATTTAGTTGAGCAACCAGCAGAATATTCCACCTTCCTCTCCTAGATTCTTGTTTTCTCTAGCCTTTATTCTTCACACGGAACCACGCAGCTCAGATTTATCTAAACTTAATTACCCCGAGAAACTAATCTCTTTGGTCCTGTGTGTTCTCAAGCAGTGGTGCTGTGACAAGCCAAATCCTGCTAGAGTGATAATAGATAATAACATCTGATTATGCTGCTCCTAAAGCACTACATGTGTGGTAACAAATTTCACTCTTAAAGCAAGCAAGAGAGATAGCCCCTGCTCCACAGAAAGAGGGGACAATTAAATGTATCTTAGGGAAGAAAACTAATAAAGGATAAACACTGACTCTGCTTTGCCTCTCCTTCTAGGGCCCTTCTCTGTCTCTCTCCCCCTCTCGCCCCACTCCATTCCTCTGTCTCTTTCATAAATTGATCTTCTCCTTGATAGAGCTGAGAAATTCCCAGAGAAAAGCTATTATTTCTGTTGAGGATATAAAGGATCTTATAGATATGTGAAGGTGATATGATATATAATCCTTGAGCACTGTAATGGGTTGAATGGTACCACCCCCACCCCACACCAAATCCATGTCTACCTGGAACCTTAAAATGTGACCTTATTTGGAAACAGAGTCTTTGAAGATATAGTTAATTAAGGATGAGATTATACTGGATTAGTGTGGGCTCTAAATCTAATGACTGGTGTCCTTTATAAGAAAAAGAGATGACCTAGAAACACACAAAGGGAAGAAGATAATAAAAAGACAGAGGCAGAGATTGGAGTAACGCAGTTACAAAAAACACCACGGATTTTCAAGAGCCACTAGAAGTTAGGAAGAAGCAAAACAGTATTCTTCCCTAGAGCCTGCAGAGGAAGCATGGCACTGACCATCCTTGGATTTCATACTTCTAGTCTCCAGCTCTTATTAAAGAGCTGTTATCTTACCTTTGCATTCATTTGTTATGTCAACCCTAGGAAACTAACACAATCATCTAGCTCCCTCCTCTGTAGTTTTGGACCCTGCTCTCATCCAACTTTCCACCTGCCTCTGCAACTACCCTTCATTCTCTTCTGCCATCCTTTTCCTCTGTCCTCAGCTTAAATTACGGCATTCCCCAGAATTCTGCCCTTGGCCACTTTCTCATTTTACATTGCCTTGGAATTTTATTCAATTTCATGGTTTTAATTATCTCTCTGGCAATAACTCACAAACATAAAGCTCCAGTCAGACTCCTTTCTTGAGATTTACTTTCAGTATCCTACTTGATATAAAAAAAAAAAAAACCCAAATAACTGTTGTCAAAAAGCCCATGTTCAAAACCAAACTCATTTTCTAAACCCCCTTCCCAGACTTTGTTCTTCTCCTTCATCTCTCCTCCTACTCCTTTCTCATCCCTTATTCCCTATTTATTTTCATGCACCATATTTGATCCAATGACAAACGTCAGAAATCATGAGTCATCTAAGAAGTCTCATGACCTACCCCCAATAGCCAGTGTTTTAGCAAACCATTTCCTTGAATTAACTATTTTTCTAGATAAGGTCCTAATCACCTTTTAGTGTCATCTGCTTAAGGTAGTTTTCTGTTGACCTCACTGCCCTCCAAACCATCCCACAGTACTTCAGTTACCATATCTCTAACATCCAAATATGATAGCATCACTCCTCTGCTTAGAATCTTTTGAGGGTTCTCAAGTGCCAAAAAGTATAGTCTCCTTAGAATGGCTTGATAATCTTCATGTCCCATTATTTTTCCAAGCTCCCAATAGGGACTTCAGTCACACTGAACAACCTGCCATTCTCAGAAGTATATGCCACACTTTCAAATATTCCCATGTCTCTGTCCATTATTTTCTCTTTGAAATACCCTTCCTCCTTACCGTATTTATTTGGCTCACAGAGAGACTCTTGATATCTCCCACAAGGCTTCTGAGTCACCAACCTGTTTTAGATGCCCCTCTGCTGGGTCACCATTGGTCCCTACAGAAGCAGTTACATCACTTACTCTTGGTAGTTTTCACCAAAAAATCTCACTAGATAATCAAGTCCATGAGACAGGGATAGTGCTCAATTTATAGCCAACGATTATTTTAGAAATCATGAGAAATAAAGCATATACATTAAAAATTTAACAAATATGTGTCTGTGTCAATGGATTTTTAAAAATGCAATGATTTCAAAGGCAGCATCAAAGTTGTTGTGACTGGGGTGAATACTGATAAGAGATGAGACCTGAAGAAGGCCTTAAAGAAACAGAACTTACATAATTAGTTTGTGATATTCTGGACAAAATAAAAAGAAACAAACCTAGCTTTGGAATTCAATAAACTAATGGGTTTAACAGCAATCTGGCAGATAATTTTGTTACCTTGACACCAGTGATGTTGACTGGCTCAACCAAAGTACCAGGCTGGTATGGCCTAATGCAGTTGCTGAGTCCATGAATGGAGGTGTTGTCCCTGGAGTACTTTTGGTTACAGAAGAAGTCTAAAAAAATAAATAAAAGGAAACTATCTTCCCCATGTCCTGGACAATGTTCAGATGAGTCAGGATCCTACCTCATGATTTCAAATGAAACAGGCAGATGTATGGGACACTCAAATTATTCCTTAGTATGGTAAATTGCTTCCTCCATGAACCATGGGAAATCAAAGCCAGTTAGTATCAGTTGAGAAATAGACTTAGGAATTTTCTTTTATGGTTTAACTCAGGTCCCCAAATAGCAGTACTGAAGGCTTTTGCATCTGATTTCATGCTTTACTTCCTAATTAAGCCTCAAAAGGAGCAAAATTTCAATTTCTTGGATAAAACTGACCAAAACATCCAGTTGTTTGCCATTGGTAATCTTGTTAAAAAGCTATATTTGGAAGAAAACTTGTCAAAAAGACTCTGTTAGATGCATGTCCTTTAAATATGGGTATTGTTAAAAGTATGATACTGCTTTGGACTCCTCTCAAGAAACCATATGATTCTATTTTACGTATTTGTACTTTATACAGAGTCCTTTTGCTTGAATAACATTATAGCAAGATTCTTAGGATTTAAGTTATGAACAAAGCAGTTATCACATAATTTGCATTTTATATAAGATAGACTCAAGGAATACATGTTAAAGTACCAAGAGAAGTTGGTAAGGTTGAAATGGGTTAATTCCCCAGTGAATAAACCTAGTAAAGATTTCCACAAATGGGCCAAGGGATATTAGATGGACATAGCTTTCAACAAGGAGAACACACAATGGGAATGAAGCAAAAAAGGAATTTTGCTTCATTTTCCTTTCAATTTTTGTTCTGCCTGGAAAACAGCTGGGTCTTCTACTTTTTAAGACCACATGCTGATTATCTATGTAATGAGTAGGCCAATAGTTCTCCTTCATACTATAAACATTAGGACCTACATGGATTTAGTCTGGTCAATTAGCCAACTTAGTCATTCTCATCCTTGATTTTCTAGTAAGTACCAGCTACAAATCAATCCAGTTGGTCTCAAAGGAAACATCCAACAGACTTTGGTCTGATAGAATTCTGGGGGGAATATTTGATATGCTCCAAGGGAACTAATAGGAAGATAGTTATTTTCAGCTACCCAGATATGAAGTGTTTCGTAGCAACAATTTTGCCCCTGGTGAGGGACTCTTCTGTAAGTTAAGTTCAACACTTCTACTTTTATGGGTAATTATTATTTATGGTTTGGGGATGTTTATCCCTAATCTGTTTGTGTCACATCTCACCACTCTTCATGGACTTTCAGGTACCACTTTCTTGAAGCTTTTCATCTAATATCATGTCAGTTCTTTTCTCATCCTTCCATTCATTCTCCCTACCAATTATCTGTACCACATTTTTTACTGGAATCTAGGATGCACAGTTTCTAACCATGTACGGAATTCTGCTTCATCTATCATAATTCCCACTTTACAAATAAAGAAACTGATCTTAAACATCTCTCTACTTTAAGCCAGAAAATTCAAGTGATTACACTCGTTAAATCATGAGGAGATTTTGACAATTTCCCTCAGTTTTATAAAATTATTAAATTGTTTAAATCCTCATAATATCAGAAAAATAAAAGCAGAACTCATATCAGGATGCCATTTTTACTGTACTTGAGTATTTTGTTCTCATGCAGAAAATTCTTTTTCCATTGGATCATGTGGGAAAAGTCATTGGCTAGCAAAACCCAGGTTGTTGCCAATACCTTGAGTTCCAATTATTTTTAACCACTGGGAGTGGGTGGGGAAGACTCAGTGTAGGCATCAATCGTGACTGAGCAGACTACAAATACTTGGCTGTTGTTATTGTTTTCATCAAAAGAAAGTCTGGACACAGCATGGTGCAAAGAAACAGGGACTTAGATTTCTGGGACAAGAGAACATAGAAAATTAGCTCTAAAAATAATAACACTCTCAATATATAAAGCTTTCATTTCTGTTTATTTTTCTTCTCTGAATACGTAAGGGACATCTAATAAATGTTTTCTAACTGACTCATAAAAGCAACTACCCTGAGATTAATAAGTATCTCCTATAATGCCAGCTCCTTGTTGATATATAAAATCATAAGAGAATGTGTATCCATTCAACAAATATATTTTGAGTACCCATTGCTTTTTTAGACTGTTTGTAGGCATATGTAAAGACTCTGCCCAAATGGTAGTCCAGATATGAAGGAGAGCCCCAGACACAAATAAACACATACAGTTTATATAAATTCATGAACTCAAAGAGGAATTTTTTTAAATCATAGTTTTACTTTTAGATACTTTTATAGTGGGAGACAAATAAATCTGAGAAAAATTGGAGGAAGACTTGAAAAATTGGATTGATTACATGTATCACCTTATGTAGATGTGATCATTTCTGTTAGTTGAAGATAACAAAAGTGTTACTTGATTTGCTCATAAATGATCATACCCTGTGAAGGCACAAAATAAGATTTGAGAAATTTATTTGTGCAGAGAATTCTGATCCACTCACAATGAAATATTCCAGTTCAGGACAATTTTGTGTTCTGCCAGGAAATGAAGCAAAATATGTGGGACACAGGATGAGTCAAGATGGAAGGATAAACTTTAGTTCTCAATGCTGAAGTGCTGTTCTGTTGGGAGTTTATTTTGCTCTTCGCTTGAGTCATAATACCAAGGTTTGACAAAGGGTAGGAAACAATAATCTAATAGATACCAACCTTTAATCCCCCTATCTCCTGTAATACACTTTCCTATGACAATAATAAAAAATGTACAATCAGGCAGGAGTCGAAGAAATAATTGATAGCCCTTGGAAGCTGACTTGAAGACTTTGAAAAGAGAGATGCTCTAGAGGTGAATACTTTGGTCCCCTGGCTTCCCTACTGTCCATGATGACCATGTTTCTGCAGTTGTACGACATTTCCTATTTGCTAACACTCTGAATGCTCTAGTATGAAACCTAGAATTGTTTTCTATTTCTATTAAGTATGAGACAGAAAATTTACTCATTCCACAGCTTCTGAAAGGAAAGACTCCTTTTATGCGATTCAGCTAAGGACTCTGATGTGCCAGGGAGTGGCGCTGTGCATAAGATGAGGAAAATCTCCAAGAAAGATTCTAGGGAAAAGACCCAAGAAGTGAATAGAGATGCAAGGGGGTGCTTAAGATGACCCAGCCCCTTTTAGGTTCCAAGGTGGATACGAAGGATATAGCAACCAGATCTAAAAAAGCAGAATAAAGAAGAATCCATGGCATTGCTAACCACTTTGATCCTAGATCCTAAGAAGTTGGCGAGGGCTCATTTTCCCCATTTTTAAGTGAAAAGGCATGAATACTTCAATGGCTTTGGTTTCCCAACACGTCTCTTTTCTGAAGAAGGAGCCAAGCCTGCCAGGAAGTTATTGAGCTGGTCCAATGACCTATTAGACTACAGTCTTTTTTTAGAGCCCTTTAAAAGGTGACAGAGAATTCAAGGTTACCAAAAGCACACATTATAAATGCCACACGTGGAATCACTCTCCTGACCTCATGAAAAGAAGAGCCTATAAAGTGAGCATGCCAAGAGTCCAAACCCCAGGTGTGAACTGATTTCCCAAGAGCACTGGGGAGCAACTTGGGGAGTTTTGTCTGTATGTGGAGCCTTGGAGACTAGAACTCCAAATCTGTCTAGGTTCTGGAGAGACCTTAGAAGTATACATGCTGCAAAATGTAACTTCCAGTCTCCACAGGAAAGAAACTCTTTTAACAGGGATAATAAAATGAGCTCCTAATGAGGCCTCTCAGACATCAAATAAGCAGAGTGAAAACACACTTTGATGAGGTAAGTGTAAGGGGATCAGAAACATCCCTTCACCCCCAAAAGAGTTTCCTTTCAAAGCCATGTGGGCTGAAAATTTAAGGATGCATCATACTTTGCCAAAGCCAAGATCTCTGGAACAAGACTTTGAAGATATTAAAGGATTAATGAGTGCCTAATCAAGAACCGGTCAAAGTCACCCAGGCTTTGTGTCATCCTCTACTACTTCCAAGCTGGATCATAGAGGTTCAACCCCATCTACCACCACACCCCATTGTCTTCAGTAAGCTTCAGTTTTAAAAAGAGCTATTCTGAAACACATCTCTAACAAGATAATGATTAGGAGCAAATTTTTAAGTCTTAACATTTGTGGAGTCACATAATCTTCTTGAATCCACCCATAATAGTATGTATGCAATCACACATTAAGAAGTTATGACTCTAAGTTATGAGCTATAGGTTTAACACAGCAGAAGAAGATTTCACCTCAATATTAGGAAGAATTTCTATGAAACAGAGTTGTTTTTAGGCAGATGGAAGGCAAGTTGTTTCAGAATACAGGAAATATTCTAACCCTGGAAATGAGGCTGAGACATGCCTGAAAGAAATAATAGAGGCCTTATAATATGATACTCACTGCCATTACTGAATGATAAGGGAGCAGGAGATAGAAATATGGCAGATAAAGACCTGTCATCTGAAAGGGAAGGACATCAAAGAGAGGTGTGACCAAATTCACAATTTTTCTTAGAATGAGACCTTCTTACAAACAGTATTTTCCACCATTCATACTTCCTATATCTTCCTGAAACAAGGAGAACAAGAAACTCTTCTGGATATCTCAGAAACTCCTTGGTGTTTATATCAGTCACAGCTTTAGCAAAGAAATTTCTATCTATATCTCTATATCAAGGAAATGGTTTACATATTACATGATTCCAGCTTACACTTTTTGTGATTGTGGGGCCTGGCTAGGCAAGTCCAAAATCCGTAGGGTAGGCTATCAGGCAGGGCAGGCTGGATACCTTCATGAGTCAAAGCTACAGTCCATAGGGGGAATTTCTTCTTCAGGGAAACATCAGTTCTACTTTTAAAACCTTTCACCTGATTGAGTTATACCCACACAGATTCTCTAGGATAACCTCCTTTTATATCTCCTTGAGACAACTGTAGATGTTAGTCACAATACAAAATGCCTCCACAGTAACATCCAGATTAGTGTTTGAACAACTGGGGACCATGATCTCACTATAGACACAAAAATCGCAGTGTTTTAGAAGCTATTCCTCAGCTTCTGATTCCTCAGTTTCATGACCACATTCTTTTGTCCATCTCATTTTAGCTGTGCTGTAGGCCCCAATCATTCATAGGTCCTGTTCCTGGCATGAATTTCATGGTATGGTTCTTACATGATCAGGCACAAGGTTAAAAACCCGTATAAACATTTTCATGGACTTAAGAGTATCTTTGGAAGGATATGAAGAGACGGTTTGCAAAGAAATACAAGTGGCCAATAAGTACATGGAAAGATGCTTGCCATCATTAGCCATTAGAAATGCTAATAACAACTGTGTAAGATACCACTTCACATTCATTAGGATAACTATAATAAAAAAGACAGATAATAATAGGTGTTAGTCATGATGTGAAAAAATCATAACCCTCATATACTTCTGGTAGAAATTTAAAATGGTGCAGTTGCTTTGGAAAACTGTCCAGCAGTTCTTCAAAAGCTTAAACATAAATCACCAGATGACCTAGCAATTCCACCCCTAGGAGTATAGCCAAGAGAAATGAAAACAAACGTCCACATAAAACACTTGTAAGCAAATGCCCACAGCAGCATTATTCTTAACACCCAAAAAAGTGGAAATAATCTGTGTCCATCAATTGGTGAATGGATAAGCAATATGTGATATTATCCACACAATGGGTTAGTTAAACATTAAAAAGAATGAAGTTCTGTCACCTATGTGGATGAATGCTGAAGACATCATGCTAGTGAAAGAAACAAGTCACAGACAGCAGCATGTTTTGTATGATATCACTCACTGTATGATTCCATTTTAATGAAATGTCAAATAGTCAAGTTCATAAGGACAGAAAGTAGACTAGTGGTTGCCAGGGGCTTAGGAGCAATGGAAATTGACTGTTAATAGGTATGGGGTTTCTCTCTGGAGTGATGAAAGTGCTCTAAATTGATTGTGGCAATGGCTTCACAACTCTGAATGTACTAAAACATACTGAATTGTAAATGGATAAATTGTACGGCATGTGAATTATATCTCTTTAAAATTGTTGTATATTACAATTAAAAAAAATTATCTTTGAAAACCTGGCAGCAGAAGAGTTTAACAGACTGGTTAGGACAGGACTCTGATCAAACTGATAATTAGGCAATGCCCACGGCATCTGCTGGCTTAAAACCCTGTTGGAAAGCAGGCTGTGAGAAGAAAGGGGGCAATGAGATGTGTCTCTGTTGCTTACCATTTGCCACTCATACCAATCAAACTGGAAGAAGGAACCTCTTCCCACAGCACATAGCCCATTCTAGGCTGTCCCTTCCTGTACCACTCTCAGCTGACAGTTGTGTAGTCTGCCACCTAAAGCAGGCTGATATGGATGGAACCTATCCAAAACCCAAAAGCTTGCCAAGACACAGTATTAGCTCAGAAACTGCTCTTTTACCTCAGTGGCTTAAGAATTTTGATTCATTTGCTAACAGTTTATCTTTGATGATGTACAAAAGCATGACTCAGTTTTGTGGCTTTTAGCACCTCTATGCTGGGAACCCACTGAAGCCCATTTTACTTAATCCAGAGACAGCCCTGGACTTCTTCCCAAAGTTCCTCCTTCTTCCTGGCTCCCCTAATAGGGAGTTTCTTGTATGTTGGTCTCTCAGGAGAGGTGCTGAGATGTTTTCATTTCACTGCTATAGCTCTAGTTTTTTGAGGGCTTTTTGGTTTTTTGATTCTTCTATTAAATTATAAATATTAATTATCAGAAAATAGCTTTATCTAGGATTTTCAAGAATGGAAAATGGCTTTAAAAACATAATCCAATGTTCCCTCAAACTTGACCTTGCTAAGATCAGACTGAAGTCAATAGACTTTTTTTTTTTTTTTTTTTTTTTTTTTTTTAGCAGGGATGTACCAAGTTGTTGGCAAGATACCTTGTTAGGGTCTGGTCTTCAGCGCTGTGGATCTAGAGCTTTATGCAACCCAAATGCTCTTTTGTCCACCAGCCTATAGGCACAAATAATTTACCTTGGCATTGTGACTCGTATTCTGCAGACTTGTTGCCCTCACTCATTTAATTGTAAGAACTTGGTCCCTACCAAGGTATTTCTGGGCTTATACATGTTCAAGCAGGCTCTCCACATGCTGCTGTTTCTGCTCATGATCTCTCAGCTACGCGGGCAATTGCTGCATCCACTGAGCTCTTGCTCTGTCTACCAGCAGCACACCTGCAGAAGAATACTGGCTAACTTTAGGGGTTGCTTCCCACTTCTCAAACCACCAACAGAGCTCTGTGCTCCTTTCAGTCCTCATGATGGTCCATATGGAAGTGTTTTCCCATTCCCAGGAAGGTGAGGCACCAGAATATACCTCTCCCAGTGTTCTCTCTCTCTCATTGACCTCCCAAGTGTCTGTGCACAAACCTTCTTGTAGGTACTTCAAGCACAATGAACCAAAACCCAATTCAGACCCAACAATTCCAAATCTTAGTCATATATCTGTACCACACTCTGTATATTCTTTCGGCTAAGTCAGAGTCAATTTATCTTTTTTTTTTTTTTTTTTAGAGTCAATTTATCTTAACTAAACTTAACTAAAATGTAATTGGTTAAGCCCAAGGAGAGTTGAATATTAAAAGCCTCATCTTTAACTTATTAGTTTAAAAGGAAAAAGTATTACCCAGTTAGCATTCGTTCTCTCACCTAAGAAAAGACAGGCAGCAAGCTTTTAGAAAAATTACTGGTAAAGACTAAGAGTGAAGAATGGTATAATATGAATGGTCACCACCAATAAATTACAGCAGCCTTTGCTCATGATATTTAAATTAGGTTTTCCAAGTTTCTACCAGCCACATGTTTATAAACCAGGGGTACAGACCTCATCATTTAAATTGGGTTCACTTTTACTAATCTTAGTTGCAGAGAAATACTCAAATTCTACTCTACCTTAGCTTCTCACCCTTCTTAAATCATGATCCTTCCTATGTTTGGAACTTGAAATAGAGAAAAGTTCTTAATTTAACCAATAAGGCTTTGATAGTGCCTTATTAATTAGGCTCTTACTGACTGTAGCTTTCTGTATAAAAAGACTTTATAGGAGTTGCCACTTTCATCCATACTTATTAACAGGATGTTGGCATGGGACTCTGGGTTTTTGAGCTTTTTAAATGACACAAAGACCACAAGTAATAAAAGATGTGCTAGATACCCCTCCCTTTCCCATGTTTGAGAGTCAGGTAATAGACCATCTATGCAGACCAAGCTAAGAGATTGTAAAATCAATTCTACCCACATTAGCCCATCACCCACCTTTTGGATACATGGGAGAAGTTGAAGAGATCAGTAAAGGAGAACGCCAAGGAAACGTTTATGGTGTGCTGTGATGTGGATCCCTTTTGTGGGGATGGGAAGAAGAGTTCTTTCTCTCATCTCAAGTCAACTGAAGAGAAGCCTGAAGAGAACCATGTGCAAAACTTGATATGTATCCCTTGGAGTTTGAGGGTGTAGGAACTGTATCCAACATTAACTTGGGAATTTCTAAATGTGAGGGGCTGGGGCTATGGCTACTCTTAAAGAGAGTAGAAGCGGCTGCCTGTGGGAACAGCCTGCCCTTCTAGTTTGATATTCTCCATGGTCCAGAGGTGGACTCTGAGAAAAAAAGCACACATTGGTCACGTAGTTTGGATGGTTAAGTGACCCCAACAGAGAAGGGAATGATCAGGAACTAGGAATGGAGAGCAGGTTATAAATGACCACTCTAGAGGCATTGCTTTCATCAAGGGAACTATGGCTAGAGAGACCCAGTGATGAGGTGGGGTTTTATAAAATCCACAAATACATCAATGAGAGAGACAGCCTCAAACATCTGCCAAAACAGGAGTTACCAGAACATTTAAGGAACCTGTCCAAGGTTTCATCTAAGGTAGTGAGAATAAGTAGAGAGGGTAGTTGAAACAGGCAATAATGAGAAATCGCAATAGTCATTAGCTAACATAGTGGTTACTGTGTTCAGAAAGCTTTACACGTATTAATCCATAAAATTGCTTTTTACTTGTTCTTACCAATGTTCAATAAACCAGTTACACTTATTTCTGTTCATTTCCATATCTAACAAATATACATTAAATATTCATGATGTACCACTTTAATGCTGAAAATATAATGGTGAACAAGACAGATATTTTAATCAGAGGGACAATATCCAAGTAGACAAATAAGAACAAAATGTGGTACGTGTTGCAAGGCAAAAGAACAAAATGTGGTATGTGTTGCAAGGCAATTAACCTGGTGCTGCAATAGAATAATTAGAGAAAGTCAATTCAGGCCATTGTCTAAAGTAACTTGTGAACATCACTGTGTGATTCAACTTCAATTACCTCACTGACTTAGCCACAGAGTTCCATCATAGGAAGGGAACTATCAATCACAGAGCTTATTTAGGCCAAAAGATTCTGTCATCACATACATTAATATACCCCAAAGTCCATCTTCAACCCTAACAGTGGCCAACCACAGAAGAGAGGATTGTTCTTAAATGTTCAGTTTCTGGGACTGAATCAAAGTGTGAACTTCAGCTTTATGCTCTTTTTATCAATCAACAATACCAATAGAACCACAAGCTTCCAATCATTTTTAGAACAAGAGGCTAGGCTGAGCATAGGAATCTATCCTTGAGAATATGTGTCTCAGAATCTTGCTAAGAAACAAAAGAGACTTAATTAAATGTACCTTCTCCTCAGTTCTTGTCAGGTTATGTGTTTCAAAAATTCACCAGAGGAGCCTCAAAGACCAGAAATTAGTTGCAAGGACTTGGAGACTGGCTATTATTCTCTCTGTTTTTTCCAAGACTCATGTGGCCAGTGTCCCTCTGCAAATTGATTTCATTTGTTTTTCTGTTAGCCTCTTCCTCTGTTCACTCATACCTTCTGCTTCGTGATTTATCTTTGGCTTGTTCTTTATTGTGGTCCTATCTCAGTGGCCTTTAGGTTTCAGTTCCCACTCCTAGTAACTATATCACTGTGGTTCCAAGATGTCATTGATTCTATTATTATATATCATATGTGTGTTTAAAATTATATAATTACATATATAATATTATATAATCACACATTATATAATTTTAATAAGACTTAGTAGGGAAAGGAGGAAATACAACACACTAAATATACATATGGATTGTGTGACATCTTAGTTTCAGATATGTAAAACGTTATAAGGGAAATGAGCACCTTAGAATGAAAAAAGTAGAGTGTTAATTTGGGCAGCAGCCGATTAGGGCTTCTATACCAACCAAATTATAAAGTGCCAGTCAGGCTGGAGCTTCTAGCTTTGGTGCTCATTCTTGATCCAGTCAGTTGTGGCTGTACCCTGCAGCTGAATGGCTCTTAACACAGTGGCTTCAGTCACTGTCTCCATGAGAGCTATGGCATGGCAACTCTACTAAAGGATTCTTGGAGTAGGTAAGCATTGACTTGCCAAGTGTCATTAAAAAAGAATGGTCAACCTCCATTGTCCTGCACTTTAGTATTTTTTTCTACCTTACCAATACAATGTTGATTCCAGACTATGAAACCGTAGGCAGATTACTACATGGGAAATCATACCCACATTTGGTCAGTTCTTGTCCCTTATGTCATTTGTTTAGCCTCTTGTCTTTGAAGCCTAAGCTACTATTAAAAAAAAAAAAAAAAAAAAAAAAAAAAAAAAAAAAAAAAGCCTGGATAATCCATACCAGACTGGCTTAAATTTCCGAGGAATATTTAACTCTTTCTGAATGGTAAAGTCACGTAACACTGATGTTATTTTTCAAGCATGGATGTGGCCAGAGAACACCTGAGGGTGTCAAAGTGGGAAAGACTCAAGAAGGTCTTTTCTCTGTTGCCCGTTCGATGAACAATTCTCATCTTCCTTTAGAAAAATCATTTCTGAGACTGCCAAGAGGCTGCTGGCAGATGCAGTTTATATTAAACAGATGGCTGGTCTGTAATTAAATGCTTGTCCGTGGCTGGGCCCAGTGCTTTATGAATGCTACAGGAGGATATGCCAGTAGTTAATGAGTGTGGACCACTTCCAGAATGAAGGTCAAGGAGGGGAAAGTGTTATATGGGCTTTCACATGAGATCACCAGAGAGATGAACAGAATCTGACCTAGTGATTGTTGACAAAACCCAGTGGAAAGGAGTACTGAATTATTCAAACTCTAGTGGACTGAGAAATGGGGAAGCACTTTACATGGGCAAGCACAAGAGATAAACACCCAAGGAATGTTTCAAGTTCATACACCAAATACACACTTTGAAACGGACTATCACTGGCGTCTATGTAAACATATTGCTTTGACACAACTATCTATTTATTTTTATTATTTTTTGACGCAACTAATTTTTTTAAAGTAAATTGAGAATGCTGGGGACATGAGCTTCCATCCATTTACACGCAACCAAATAGCTTATATGGGCAACTAAATATTTCCTTATTCATCTGAAAATTTAGAAGCATTTAGAAACAGCTTTGAAATTTTGATTACAGAGAAATCTTCAGGTGCCACAGACCTATCTTTTGGTTTGTGCTGGTGGAGCTGCTACAAAGAACAGATTGCCTCAGGTTACAGTAAGGACAGGACATCAGTAGAACCCAGAGCTTGTGTCTTAGCCTCAGCTCCCTGACACATTATAACATAATGGCTGTTACTTCCCCACATCTATAAGTTACAGTACAAGTTTGTGTACAGAATATACAACTAATGAATGCAAAAGTTACTTTTGTAGTTAGTGGTCTAAAACTGATTGTGCAAGCAATTAAAAATGTTCTTATAAGTCTAAAACGAGAAATTAGAGATAAGATCAGTTCTCAGATCTGTCCAAAGTGATGGGGTCAGACTTGGGAGCCCCAGATAACAGTTTACTTTCAACTACATGAAAGGAGAACAGGTCCTGTCACCTTTGAGTGACCAGCAGGGCAGCTGTGGGGAGCCCTGGTGGGCCTGTATTCACACAGTTGATTCTCTGGCTGTAGGCTTCCTGATCACTGGCAGGTAGACAACAGCCTGCCTAACCTACAGCAGCCCTCTGCCCAGGCAACATGCCTCACCACCTGTCCTTCATAGTGTCCTTTTCCAAATCACATGGGTTACATTGAGCTGCTGCTAAAATGCTTGCATCTAAGAAAATGCAGAAGTGATTTTGAACTAAATATTTTTATTGGCAATGTTTGTTCTAACCCCCCATCTCAGTAGAGGGAACAAAGACCCTAAAGACAAAGTCAGTGGGGGCGCCTGGGTGGCTCAGTCGGTTAAGTGGCCGACTTCGGCTCAGGTCAAGATCTCACAGTCCGTGAGTTTGAGCCCCGCGTCGGGCTCTGTGCTGACAGCTCAGAGCCTGGAGCCTGTTTCAGATTCTGTGTCTCCCTCTCTCTCTGCCCCTCCCCTGTTCATGCTCTGTCTCTCTCTGTCTCAAAAATAAATAAACTTAAAAAAAAAAAAAAAAAAGACAAAGTCAGTGAAGTTTGGAAGAGTACCTGAATGGGGAAAAAAGGCAACACAGGTGATAGCTCTGGCTACTGGGAAGGCTGGTCCACAAAAGCTTAATAGAAAATATGCTTGGAGCACCTGGGTGACTTAGTGTGTTAAGCTTCTGACTTCAGCTTGGGTCATGATCTCACAGTTCATGAGTTCGAGTCTCATGTCAGGCTCTGTGCTGATGGCTCAGAGCCTGGAGCCTACTTTGGATTCTGTGTCTCCCTCTCTCTCTCTCTGCTCCTCCCCTGCTTATGCTCTCGCTCGCTCTCTCTCTCTCTCTCAAAAATAAATAAACATTAAAAAAAACTAAAAAAAAATATGCTTGACCAATGAAAGCCAAACAAGGGAGAATCTCCAAGCTAACTGCAGCTTATTGCTTTCATGTTCCTCTCTTTTGTTTACACCATACGTCCAAACAGCAGTCTGTTTGTTATTCTCATCCTCTGGGAAAAAGAACCAGACAACTCAGCTGGTTAAAAAAGAGTGGGCACACTCACTCCCACTGTTACTAGCACACATGTCAGAGCATTAATCCAGACTACTTCCCAGAGAGGCCTACAAACAAGCAGGTGCTGTGTGCCTGAGTGCAGTAGGTGCTTTTCAGTCCAGGGGATTCTGGAAACGTCTTAAAGGAGATGCAGGGTAAACAACAGAAGGTGACTGAAATGCCATTGGAGGAGCCAGGTCCTGGAAATGTCCTGGGGACAGGCAGGCCCTAATATAACCCAAAGTCCAAGGACTCTGAAAGGAAAGCAAACTCACCGAGTACAGTGTCCTTTGAGACTGTAACTGGAAAAGTGAACTGGGCTTTGGCAGGTCAAACCCACTTGGGACACGATATTTATACACAGATATTTCTGTAATTGGAGTTGATCATACAGGAGTATTCCAGTTTACCTCAGTTCCTGTCTGCTCAGGCACACACACCATCACACACATTTACGTATTCTGCATGGCGTGTGGATGTGTTTGTGTGTGGAGGGTGTGGCATAGTAGCATATGGACAGAGAAGCCCTCATGATCTTCCTTTCTAGCCTTTCAGCACATCTCCTTCAGGGTCCACTCATTAATTCCTTAACCCTTAGGATCAACATTTGGATGGCTCCACAGAAATTTTCTCTGGCAACAAGCTGAAACAGACATTTTCAGGTCCTACCTGAAGGTCCAAAGTTAGCAGGGTTAGGTATCTAACCTGGGAATCTGTATCTTTAAGATCTCTCCAGGTGACCCTGATGCCTTGATTGAAAAGCATTGATTAAACAATAAAGCATCTGAAAAGTGAAAAAAAATACACACAGAGAAGTTCACTGGAAATATTTATTTTACTGCTTCCTCAGAAGAGAGACTGCACTGAGCTCTAATTTATTTGGTCAAACTTATTTAACTAGAGAAACACTTTCCAGATAGCTACATCTACTCGAAAGAATTGTATTACATAATCAAGAGAGTCGGATTTTTAAATTCAGAGGCTCACAAATCTCTTCTTTTAGACTTTTTCTCCTGATGGCGATCTTCTCCAGGCAAACATGCTTCTAAAGTGGCCTAGGTATTTATTTTGAGCTATTGTAAAGAGTTTGACTGATTATACACTACAAACAATAATTGTTTTAAACAAGCAGAGATGATGCTGAATAGACAGAGACCATCTGGCATTCACTCTACCAACTGTTGTTTTGTTTTTATTAAGTATCTACAAGTTGTTTTATAACATAAACTCTCCATTTGTCTTTGCTCCTAATAACCTTTCAAAGTACATTACATGTCTTTTGGCATTAAAAAGTGTCTTCTAAAGAATTACACTGTAACTGTTTTCAAGACAAAACAGATATAAAACATGAAAGTGAATCCATTATACCCACCGCAGACATATAAGTATATAATATCTAATAGCTTACTATTTGTTGGAGAATAATTACACAACCAAACATTAAAATGGAAATCTCCAGAGAATCATGAAAACAAAGGAAATGGAGATGTAAACAGTAAGACTCCATAAAACTCAATTGGACATATGAAAATAAAGGCATGGGAGAGCAAAGAGTCAGTCTAGGGCAATGCAGCAGCCTGCAGTCACATACAAATGGGTAAGAACTTCTAGAAAAAAATCTCTTTCTAAGAGATTTTTAGGCAAACATACCTTTTTTTGCAAAATAATTTATAATTGAATAATGTAGGTGGCTTATCTCTCCTTTGCTTCATAAGAGATACTTCCCCACTTATTATTTGTTTCTACCCACTCTATTCTTCTCTACATCTCTGCATCAGAGTCAGTGAGTGAGTGTGTGTATGCGTGTGATAAAGTATGAAAAAAGAAAACACTTAGTGATCCCTGTAGAATGCCTTAGACTGGGTATTATAAAACCCTAAAGAGAAAAATACTCTTTTTTCTATAAAGCCAAGTAACATTTTCCACAGTATTAAAATTAATACATAATCTGGTATCATTTCTCTTGGTTACATATAATGTCTTACTCTGATTTTGGTAACTTCAAGAAAACCAAATCCTGAGTCTGTTTTATTCAGAGCCATTGATCAGCTCTTATGACAAAAACAGTGCATGGGACAAATATTGGAAACAAAATAAGATGATGTTATTGCTCATTATGCTAAATTCAAAGGAAAAAAGAAAAGATCACTAGATTGCTAACAACAGGCATTGGCTACAGAAGCCACATAGCACTACCCACACCAAGAGGAGGCAGTGTTGTTAAGGGGAAAGGAGAGATGAATATAATAGGAAGAAAAGTTAAGAAGAGAGATAGAAAGGGCAGTTAGAAAACAGAAGTGATAGAGATCAGAAAAGACGCAGCAAGCCCAACACCCGAAAAACAAATAATCCAGTGAAGAAATGGGCAGAAGACATGAATAGACACTTTTCCAAAGAAGACATCCAGATGGCCAACAGACACATGGAAAGATATTCAACATTATTCATCATCAGGGATATACATAACAAAACCACATACTGATCAGAGTGGCTAAAATAAACAGTTCAGGAAACAACAGACATTTCTCTGACATTGGCCATAGCAACATTTTTCTAGATATGTCTCCTGAAGCAAGGAAAACAAAAGCAAAAATAAACTATTGGGGCTACATCAAAATAAAAAGCTTCTGCACAGCAAAGGAAACAACCATCAAAACTAAAGGACAACCTATTGAATGGAAGAAGGTATTTACAAATAACATATTTGAAAAGAGTCAGTGCAAAATATGTAAAGAATTTATACAACTCAACACCAAAAAAAATCAAATAATCCAATTAAAAAATGGGCAAAAGACATGAGCAGACATTTTTCCAAAGATGTCCAGATGGCCAACAGACACTTGAAAAGATGTTCAACATCATTCACCATCAGGAAAATGCAAATCAAAACCACAGTGACATATATATATATATATATATATGTATATATATATATATATATATATATACATATATATATATATATACATACATATACATATATATGTATATAATATACATGTATACATATACATATACATGGCTAAAATCAAAAACACAAGAAACAACAAATGTTGTCAGGATATGGAGAAAAAGGAACCCTCATGCACTGTTTGGCTGGAATGTAAACTAGTACACCCACTGTGGAAAACAATATGGAGGTTCCTCAAAAAATAAAAAATAGAAAGACCATATGATCCAGTAATTCCACTACTGGGTATTTACCCAAAGAGTACAAGAAGAGTAATTCAAAAGGATATATGCACCCCTATATTTATTGCAGCGTTTTTGACAATAGCCAAATTATGAAAGCAGCCCAGTGTCCATCAGTAGATGAATGGAAAAAGGAGATGTGGTATGCATGTATGTGTGTGTGTGTGTGTGTGTGTGTGTGTGTACACACATACAATGGAATATTATTCAGCCATAAAAAAGAATGAAATCTCGCCATTTGCAACAACATGGATGGATCTAGAAAGTATAATGCTAAGTGAAATAATTCAGTCAGAGAAAGAAAAGCACCATATTATTTCATTCATATGTGGACTTATAAAAAACAAAACAAATGAACAAGGGGAAAAAAAGGGGGACAAACCAAAAAAGACTCTTAGCTATAGAGAACAAAAAAATGGTTACCAGAGGGAAGGTGAGTGGAGGGATGGGTGAAACAGGTGAAGGGGATTAAGAGTCACTTATCCCGATGAGCACTGAGTAATGTACAGCATTGTTGAATCACTATATTGTACACCTGAAACTAATTTAACACTGTATGTTAACTATGCTGGAATTAAAAGAATATTTTAAGAAAGCAAAAATAGATTGTGAAATGAAAAAAAAAATACTACAAAAAGCACAGTATATACCAGGATAAAAATAGCTCCTCTGAATTCTTTTCCTTTACATGAATCTCTTCCAAGCAGGCAGGGTAAGAATTTGCACTGAGGCATCAGTGCAAACATCATTCCAGAGGAAGAACTAGTAAAGTCATTTTAAAAAGTTTCAATGATCTCATCATTCCATTCACTGTAATGTATCATTCACCTTCATTTCTGACAATTAGCTTGCATTTACTTCATGTGTTTAAATGCATTCCTATCTGAGTTATCTGCCACATGCACTTATGACACTCAGACAAAATGGAAAGCTACAAACATGGTGAAGATCAATGGTATTAAACTTTTTTGGGAAGGAGAACCTTAATTTTCTCATGAAACAGCATGCACTAATAGGTCAACACTTAAATAAAATGACTCCTTCTGGACATAGATGAAGAAGGCAAGAATATATAGTCTGGGTTTTTTTTTTTTTTTTTCATACCTACCACTTGTACATTTAAGGGGAATTAATTTTTCCTCATTTGACCAGAAACATGAAGCTAATTCAAATGTATTGCTCTCATTACACATGAAGTTGTAGGACTTGGGGCATGCAAAATCCAAACTGTAGATTAACCATGGGGGCATTCCCTACCATGTTCACCGGCTCTGGAGGAACTCAAGAGTACGAGCTTAGGAATTTTATTTACAGGGTCAGCTAGTATTACTTCAGCTACATTTTCTGAAGACTAGACAGAGTCATAAAGTAGTGAGCTCTTGAAGAAAAAGAAATGTATTTACTTTGTTTCCATGTCCCTTGAACTTATGAATCCATTGTGAGTTAAATGGATAAGTAAATGTTAAGAATGAATAAATAAAAAGAACGCAATGATTATTCTTTCATCGCTGCTAATAAGGAGTTAGCTAGCATTTCTACCCCTGTGCACACTGAAACCATATTAATCTATATCCTGATTTAGTAGGCTGGGGCGGCGCAATTATATATTCAAAATTTTTCTAGGGGCACCTGGGTGGCTCAGTCAGTTAAGTGTCTGACTCTTGGTCTCAGCTCAGGTCATGCAGTTTGTGGGTTTGAGCCCTGCCATCAGGGTCCGTACTTATGGCAGGGAGCCTGCATGGGACTCTCTTTATCTCCCTCTCTCTCTGCTCCTCCCTTGCTCATGCGCACTATCTCTCTCTCTCTCTCTCTCAAAATAAATAAATTAAAAACATTTTCCTATACATTCTAAATTTAAGCAGGTAGAGAACTGCATTACTCAGAGTCAGAAAAGGCTCACTACTCGTGGATGAAATTATGCTATTAATTTGTTCATCTGTTTTATGTTTATATAAATATTTAAAATTTATATATATAACCTGTGCATACACACACACACACACACACACACACACACACACACACAGAGCATATGTCTTTATTTATATTCCCACCTTATTCCAAAAGAATTTAAGAGTTAACAGAATGTTACATGCAATATCAGGTTAAAAACAAAAATGGGATTTAAAAAGCAAAAGAAACACATGGGTAAAATGAATCAGTAAGGACTAAGTAAGGATGAGAGGCTGCTGGCTTGGAGGAGTGAGATTTGACACAGAACAGAGAAACCTATGGGTCAATGCTAGCGCCCATGTTTACTTTGAGGGTTTAGCATTGCCTTGTGTAGTAACTCAGGGTAAGGTGAGATCAGAGTCAATTTCTTCCTGCTTACAGTTTGTTATTGCTTTTCTTTTTCCTTTGCCTGTGTTCTTGGAGCCAGCAACACTTCAATAAGGGAGAAAATATTTTTATTGTTAGTGATTCTTTCCAGAAAGTTCTCCCTTACCTGGCTTATTCATCTCATTAATATCATCACTTTAAAAAAAAAAAAAAGAGCATACTCTCCAGCTGCCATTTAAGCACAAAGCTGGGAATGATTAAAGATATATCTAGTGATAAGAAATGGTTTAACTGTCTGGAGATGTTAATCAGAAACGCAAACAATAATCCCCAAGGAAGACATGTTCACCTTGGCACCCTGAGGCTCCTGAAACTAAAGCCAATCTCACAGCTCAAAGGATTGGGTGTTGCGTGAAATTAGAGTGGGTGAGGGTGGGGTGGGGTACTGGGGAAGGTCAGGCAAAGGCAGAGAGCAGAGAATGCAACGTTTTCAAAAGTCTGAATCTCCAAACTGAAGGAATCAAATTGTGGGTCATTGGTTCTGCTTCTTTGCATGACCTTGAAGAGCCCAGTCCGAATTAAGGATGAAACAGGACACTTGCTCGTCTCCCCAGACTGGGGTTCCTTTCACTGCTCCCACTCAGCTGCCCTGGAGGCACCAAACAGCTGTCGTTTCCAAACACACCCCTGGATCCACTGCCTACTTTGATAGTGGGAAGTGGAAAGTGAGAAATCTCTCTGGGCTCCTATTCATTTTAAACTGGTCAGACCAGTGAAGGGAAAGTGAGGGGGTTTACCTTGTTTCCCAGCCCTCCCTTGTGGTTAAGCAGTTTTACAGAAAACAAATCCCACAAACTCGCCAATATCCAAAGCACAAGGCAGACCAGAACTCAAGTCAATTCTGTAGGTTATGGTATAGGAAGCATTATCAAGGAGCGTTATTCTCGAAGTGTGGGATCAAGGAGTCAGTCGACATGGTGAAGGGAAATGGTAGACAGGATTGTTTTCCTCAACACTGTGAACACTATAAAACTGCCAAGTATTTCTTTAACTTTTAAGGCCTCAGGACACTGGAGATTCTTAAAACGCTGCTCTGTGGAAGCATTTTATCCTCAAAGTGAAAGAGCAAACCTTGACTTTCTTTAAAACACAGTCAAAAATATTAGCAAAATGTTAAATATCCAGAGAGGTCAATAAACTTCAAGACAACCTGAGTGGACACTGTTCAGATTTGGTTTCAAAGGGGTAAGTGTGCACTTGTGTCTGTGAAGCTATGTGGGGAAGTGAGAAGAACACTGGATTTTGGATCAATATCTCATCTCTGCCATTGGCTAGTTCTCATCATGGGCAAGTCATTTTACCACTCAGAGTCTCAATTCCCTCTTTAAAAAAATATAATTTATTGTCAAATTGGTTTCCATACAACACCCAGTGTTCATCCCAACAGGTGCCTTCCTCAATGCCCATCACCCATTTTCCCCTCTCTCCCATCCTCCATCAATCCTCAGTTTGTTCTCTATATTTAAGAATCTCCTTTTTTTATTTTATTAAAAAAATTTTTTAAAATTTATTTATTTTTGAGACAATGCGAGACACAGAGTGCAAGCAGGGGAGGGGCACACAGAGGGAGACACAGAATCTGAAGCAGGCTCCAGGCTCTGAGCTGTTAGCCCAGAGCCTGACGCGGGGCTCAAACTCATCAACTGTGAGATCATGACCTGAACCGAAGTCGGATGCTTAACGAACTGAGCCACTCAGGCGCCCCTGTATTTAAGAATCTCTGATGGTTTTCCTCCCTCCCTCTCTGTTTGTAACTTTTTTTCCCCTTCCCCTCCCCCATGGTTTCTCTTGAGTTTCTCAAGATCTACATATGAGTGAAAACATACGGTATCTGTCTTTCTCTGAATGACTCTTTTCACTTAGTATAGTACCCTCCAGTTCCATCCACATTGCTGCAAATGGCCAGATTTCATTCTTTCTCATTGCCAAGTCATATTCCACTGTATATATAAACCACATCTTCTCTATCCTTTCAACAATAGCTAAATTATGGAAAGAGCCTAAATGTCCATCAACTGATGAATGGACAATTCCCTCTTTTTTTAGAGTGAGGACAGAGTTGCTAAGAGCATTAAATGTGAAAATGTAGTTTACAGTGTCCAGCAAATTTCTTGGCAGCCAGTTTCTTAGATGAATCTGAAGTAGACAATGCTGGGTTAGAAGTAACCCAATAGGCCACTTGGCACTAACTTCAAATAATGCCATGAGGCCAGGGCATAAACCTGGCCAGTGCTTCCAAAAATATATGCTGCTTTTTCCAACTCCCAACTCATTTAGGGGAAGGGAGGGACCAAAGGTTTGATGGTGAATTCACACTTGAGGAAGAGAGGGGGTATTACGAGGTTGATTCTAAAACCCAGGACACTTTACTGCAACATGCCTTTTGCCGCATATGCCAAAAATCTCATATTTAACTCATAGAATCCTCCTCAAGAAGAGTTAGCAGAGAGCTGCTTTACCACTTTCAATCTAGCAGGACTCATATGGTTCATCCCAGTGTGACAATGACTTTCTAGTTACATGCTTAGGCAGTCAAACATGGTGGTGACAAGCCTAGGTTTTAGAGCTGAACATACCTGAGTTTAGTAAACTTAGTTAAACTATTAATTTTTCTAAGACTTTTTCATCTGTGAAATGGAAATAATAATACTACCTACCCGGTAGGGTTATGGTAAATTTCAGTTACTTGGCACCTGCCTGGCACACAGTAATTAGTCCAAGAATTCTGATTACTACTAACATCACAGAGATCAAGGGTTGTGTGGTTGGAATCGCTATTAGTTATGGGCACACAAAGCAAAAATGTGATGAACTAAATTTTTCCTAAAACTGATTTTAATGATGTTTGAAAAGAGAACAACAAAAGCTGATCACATATTATCTAAAACTCTGAATTATACAATAAGAGCTATAATTTTCTTCAACTATAAAACTTTCAAAGTAAGCCTAAAATGAGAGACCAGAACCTAGATATTTCAATATTCTTGAATTTTGCTTTATTTTAATTGTGAGCCTGTTCATATTTTGATGCAATATAATGCATGTGAATCTTCTGCCAATGACTCACACAAAAAAAGTCATAGGAAAGAAGTAAAACCACAAAACAACTTAACTGCATTGTAATCATCAATAAGCAGAGACTGTATCATTTTTAAACTTTGGTACCTGATAAATTCTGTTATTTGATGACATCAGTAGAAGTTAAGAGTATTAACTGTTGAGTAGAGGAATGGACAACAGTAATCACCTATGACTATACTATACTAATCACCTATGCTATACTCATAGCATTTTGAGGGCTAGAAGAGGGAAAATGGGTTATTTTTCAAAAATGGCAAGGCCATAATTGATACTAAGAGAAGAAACTGTCCAGTGATGGGTCAGGATGGTAAAGTCAAAGAATGGCTTGTTTTTGTGGTTATTAATATGAATGTTGGAGAGGGCTTCATTGTAATTTTCTCTGTGGCCATCACAGAAGCACTGTGCACAAAGCTTGAATGACAAATACAGACAGCCTGGTCTGCCTTCACAGCAAAAGCCATTCCCATGAAGTTTCTGGGGCTCTTTGTGAAAAACCTGAGGGCATCACCGAATAAGCTGCTGGGACTTTAAACACAAGTTGGTATCCTGGTGTTCACTAAAGCCTCTCCTGTTGTTCAAAGGGTCTCAAAAACTCCTCTGTATTAAAATTTGTTCTCCAAAGTGAGGCAAGGGCATGCCAGGAAGGGTTGAGACAATTTTTACTCACAGGAGATAAGCTAAGTAGTTTGACAAATATTTTCACCTACTTTACTTTTCTTCTCCTAACGCATGTGGAAAGAACATACACTATATTTAGCAAAGCTGGTCAACACACATTCTGACTAGTAACTGTGGAACAGCCTGACAGCTAATGATAACAAAATGTTACACTGTGTTACTCTTCAATATCAAAAGGGATGGTCCCAAATATGACTGTGTACTTTCTCCCTGTGGAGAGCGTACATTAACTCCTAAGGTATCCATCCAGATTTAGTAGTCACACTATACCTCAGGCATTCCCATCAGCTTTTGGAGTGAACAGCGACAATTTTAGTATTTTTTCCAACTTAAGAAGCCTCCATTAAGACTCAATTTGCCAAAATCATTATTGGAGACCTGTCATCATCGGGAAGGATAGGCAATTATTAGCTTAAATATCACCATGTACTTATAGGGGAACCTTCATTTTTATGAAAATGCTGACAAAGGAGAGGCTTCTGCTGACATATGTATCCAGTACACATGTACTTATGAATTTAAAGCTTAGCATCACTTCCTGATAGGATGTTCTCACTGTAATAAACTAAGGAAAATTCAGGAATGGTATCTGACAGTAAAAGAATATCCAGAACTCTAGTTAATTCAGTTGTGAATAGCTACTCCCTACTTAGAGATATTCTTTATCTATGACCTATATAGGAGCAAAATATACGTTTTCATTCTAATTTTTTAATGCACAAAATAGTGACTTATTTAGGAAATAGAAAAGACTGAGACATTTGGTTTTATTCTTGGGGGAAGGGTATAGCTCCCAAAAGCAGGAACCCCCACCAAATCTATGTCCATGTCCAGAAAGTACAGAGTTGCTGGCAACCCACCAGGTCAGCCAGATACTGAGTGACTAGGAAGAAGCCCTTGCTATTGAGCTGGTAGGAATGAACATGAGGAGAATGGTAGGTATGTACTTGGAATTACCACAGTGAAGGAATTAAAAGGAATCAATGATCCAGCCAGCTGGTGGAGACCTACATATACTCACACCTTTTCTTTCTTCCCAGGAAGATCTCTATTTTTCCTTCTTTACGCACAAATTGCACACGATGGAAATCTTGTCCCACTCCCCACCTTATGGAAAAAAAGAGAAATGAGCATCTTTCGGAAGGAATATTCTTCCTTATAGAATGGAAGGAGAAGGTGGGAAGGTGCAGAAGAATCATCTCAGTGTTTCTATTTCCTATCACAGTAGAACCAAGAATTATTCTGGCTTATATGTCTTCCACTACTCATTTCTTCATCTTAAATTAGTTAAATCTATTCTTTTACCTCAGGAACATCTTTCAAATCCACCTTCTCTTTTCCACCTCCAATTACACTTCCTTACTTTAGATGCACATCATTTCTTATATTTCTTACTGTAAAACTCACTTGATTGGATGCTCCATCATAGCTCTTCTTTCATACAGTTATCAAAATCTTCTTTATAAAAAAAAATCTGACCATATATTTTTTTAATTTTTAACACTAATTTATTATTGAGAGAGAGAGACAGAGCATGAGCATGAGTATGGCAGGGGGAGGGGGAGACACAGAATCTGAAACAGGCTCCAGGCTCTGAGCTGTCAGCACAGAGCCTGATGCAGGGCTTGAACTCACGAACTGTGAGATCGTGACCTGAGCTGAAGTCAGACCCTTAACCGACTGAGCACCCAGGAGCCCCAAAATCTGACCATACTTATAAAAGCAATCCCTATTGTTTCAGGAGCTTCTGACTTCAGTGCAGGATGTAGCCTTGGAAATTATATTAAAACCCCAAAATCCACAGTTCATCCTGATGTACAGCTATTCCTGAGAACCTCTGACTTAGGTATCTATGTAAAAGGAAGCAGAATAGGCATGACATTACTCTGATGATATGCTTCAAAATTCTTATCTAGGAGAAACAAAGGAAATGGACTGCTTTTTTCCTAGCACATGTCATATAATTTTTAAAAAGTCAAAGTGAGTAAAATCCCCTGTGGGTGAGCAGATATAGTGGCTCTATTTTTACTCTTTAATATAGTTTTATCTAAAGAGAAGAGCTGTTAAAAATGAAAGATCCACCAGTACCACCAAGCTCCAGGCTGACATTTATCCAAATAAGAACTCACTCTCATAGTAATTAAATACTCTGCCACTCTATCAGCTCTGCCAGGTCATTTGAAGTTCTACCAGAACTCCTACTTCATTGTTTGCTAAGAACATTGATGATGGGGAAAGAGCTAGAATGAGGGGAGACAAAATGTCCATTTGAGGCAATTCAGCATGGGGAAGAATTAAGCCGGAAAAACTTATCTTCGTGCACCTTTTCTTTTACTTCTAATTTTAGACATAAAGATATAACAGTAAAGAAAAGATATAGTAAATGCTCATATACTCATTATCCAGCTCAAAATCATCAACTCATCTTCAGTCTTGCTTCATCAATATTCCCCTCAACACACATATTCTTTTCACCATACACACTGGATTATTTTATAGCCAATCTTAGATATTGTTTTATTTTTCAGTAAATATTATACTATGAACTCATAAAAAATGAAAACTTTTAAAACAGAACCACAACACACATATTGCATCGAGTTAGTTTCCTATTGCTGCTATAACAAATTACCACAATCTTAGTGACTTTAAACAACACACATTTATTCTCTTACAGACCTGACAGTCGTAAGTCAGAAATGGATCTTAAGGAGGCTAAAATCGAGGTGTCATTAGGGTTTATTCCTTGGGAGAATCTACCACTTGCCTTTTCCAGCTTCTAAAGTCTAATGGCATTCCTTGACGGCTTGCTACATCACTCCAACCTCAGCTTTGGTTGTATCGTTCTTCTCTTCTTTGACCTTACTGCTTCCCTCTTTTGAGGATCCTTATGAGTACATTTAGGATATACCCTGATAGTCCAGGATAATATGAGCTTAATTACATCTGTAAAGTCCCTTTTACCATTATGAGGTAACACATTCACAGGTACCAAAAGCTAGGACATGGATATCTTTGGGAGGGGGTCATTATTCAGCCCACCACACATACTTAAAATTTAATAATGGTTCCTTAGTATCATCAAATATCTGGTCAGAGTTCAAATTCCCTTTATCAACTCATAGTTTCTTTGGTCTGGATTCACTTTCAGGTGGTCTCATTAAGTCAATACACAAAGTCCATATGTTGTAAATGATTGCCTCTTTTAATCAACAGTTTTTCCCACCCCTCCCCTGCCTTGCAATTTATTTGGTTAAGGAACTGGATTGCTTTAGCTGTTGAGTATCCCACAACTAGGACTTTGTCTATGGAGCTATTTAACACATTCATTCCTTTTCCCACTTCTCCCCATAAATTGAAAGTTAGGAGAGTAAGCTTGATCAGATCCAGTTTGCATTTTTGATAAAAAGATTTCATGATGCCTCTCATTCCATTAATTCTTCACATTCCTCTTTCCCTGTCAAAATCTTTCTCTCTGAGAAGGTTCTGTTACATCATTGCAACCATTATGCTTTAAAAGGAATTAGCTTAAAGGCTCTGGTACAGCATTTCAACACAGATTTTAATTTTATTTTGTTCTACCCAGCAGCACCATCAATAAAATCCTAGAGTTTTCAGTCATTCCAACTGCATTACCAAGTTGACACTGTTACTGACTAGTTTGATTCAGATTTTTAGCCAGAACATTTCTAGAAGGATTCATCCATTAACTGTATCCTAAGTTTGAGGAATGACCTTAGGTCCCAGGATAACTCACGTGTTACTTCTTCAGAAAACCACCAAGTGACATAACATCCATGCCAAATTCAGGCCACAGTGGAATAACAGCAAGCAGAGGATGTGGCCTCTTGAATGAGAAAAGAGATTCCAAAATTAAGATATGAGGAAGAACTAATCCTTGGTCAATGATGATCTCTCTGTCTCTCTGTCCAAGTTCTCATTATCAGATAGCTGATCTCAAGGATGGGATAAAACAGTAAACAACTATAAGACAGAAAAAAAGCACTCACAGCTTATGTGGGAGCACAACAGGAAAACCAGGACTTATAACTACTTCCACATTGTCTATTAAAAAAAAAAAAAGGAAAAAAGGAAAGGCATCTGATTTAAAAAGACAAGCAGAATTTTACTGCCATATAATGTGGTGTAAGGACTGAATCATCTGTCCTGAGTTTGACAGCAAACTCTACCACTAACTGGCTATGTGATCTGGGGGCAAATATTTAAATGTTCTGGATTACTGGTCATCTTTAAAATGCAGGTGTGGACTAGATACAGTCTAAAGCCCCTTCCACAGAGTTTTTTCTAGTGCATTTCATTGCTAATATTAAACATAACATAAAATGTACATTCATCCATTGATCTCTTACACTTCATAGAATTTTAATGATAAGCAGATTTAAAAAATACTCCTTTCCATAATACTTCAACTGGTTCTTACAAATGTGTAGGACTTCTCTTATAGGACTTACCCCCAAAGTAGGCTGGAAACACACTAAAATATCTTAACACAAATGTGCTGTTCTTATCACCTATTCCTGCCTGCTTCTCTCTTCCTTTACCCCAGAGGTTGTGGGCACACTGGGAACATCACTGGTATAAAGAAGGGCTGCAAAAACACTGTCAATACATTCATATTGAAAACAAAAATGACTGGTACGTGAGACAATGGAGTACAATGAAGCAATAAAGACTCATTCATATCATCATATTTGGTGACTGCCAATTTTGTTAGAGAGAAGAGTGGAAATGGGAACATTCCATTTAAGGCAATTTCTTTTATGATCCCCAAGAGACATTAAAAATAGAAATGTTTGCATTCCTGCCAATCAATTCAATAAAAGCTCTTGACATCATGTGGGCAAAGTGAAGGGATGATTGGCAGTAGTAGGATTCAGTGTTCCACTTGGGCAATTCAGGTACAACATGATAAGAACTCAGGAAGACAGACTGTTACCAGCACGACTACTTCCCTGATGGCACCTCCACAATGGGTAAATAGATCATTAGGTAGGTGGATCAGTAGGAAAGTCAAACCCAATACATTTATTTTAAAATAATCATTTGGGGCGGACATAAATAGACTCTCCACTTTTCATGGTACAGTACACACATTGTGCTCTACATGAAATAAAGATCAGATGGTTATTGAAAACATGTGAATCCCTCACAATGTGGTTAGAGTAACATGTGGTTTCAATAACCAAGTAGTATTTGTTTAACATACAGTGACTTTATTATTAAATGTGGTATGATTATTTAATTTAAATGTCAAATATTGAAACCAGCCTGGGTAAAGATTAACAGCTAATACCTATTTAATGTTAAATATTCAACAAATGCTTTTTAATATGGAATTACTACTTAACTGCTTCAGTCCTGGAGATTTTCTTCCAATTTACCTTATTATCCCACAATCCCTATGTGTTAAAACCTTAGAATCACACAGTCTTAGCACTATAGTGTCCTTACAGAGATTTCAGTCTGTGCCTTTGTCCTTATCTACAGATGAAGAAAAGGAGACCCACAGAGGCAAGATAACTTATTAGAAGTCTTAGTTTCCAACCCAGCACTTGTTTATGACACCACACTGCTTGTCTCATGAAGAATTAATTAAAGGAGTATCAGAGACTCAATGTTTTCTGAAATTAATCTCTGTAAAACCAGTACATGGCCAGTACAAAGCAAATTTTACTTTCTAATCTATACTCCTCCCTCCCTACCCACCAGTATTTCCTAGTGGTGGGACCAGCAGCTCCTTGCTGGCTCAATGCCTAGGACATGAAACCTATTCTGCATTCCTGGAACTGAAGAAAGTTCCTACTTCAGATCATCATGGTATCTACAGAAAGAATGGAACTGAACCCAACTGTCTTACAAAGGAAGAATGACTGCCAAGTATCGAAAATCCAAGGTGGAGAGCAAAATCATGGCAGGTGAAGCCATGAGCTCCCAATCTAATAGCAGGACAGGATACAGCAGGGAAGCTTGTATCTATCTAGATGTGATTGTGATTTGTGGATGGCTGAGGCCAAGGGTGGAGGGGCCCACTGAAAGTTGAACTGAGCTGAATATTTGCAGAAGCTGATGTTCTATAAATGGAAGCTCCTGAAAGCTCTCACTCTCACCCTCCTTGCTAAGTTGACTGTAGGAATATGGCTTACCCAAATATTTTTAGAGTGAGCAACCAGAATGATGAGTTTCCATGGTTCATCAAATCACATGAAAAGAAAAAAAATCCATATAATAATTGGGCTTATTCTACCTGGAGCAAACAATAGATAAGTGCTACAATGTGTGGCATATGTGGTTCATCTGTGTGTATTGTAGGAGGAGGTAAGAAAGGGAGTAGAAAAGATGACATGAAGGAGGATGCTGATTTAGGACTCTCTTCACATATTTTCTCTGTCTTGTGGAATTAAAAACAGACTACTTCTGTATAGTTCCAAATGGAAGAACTAGTCCCAAAATAAGAAATACACAGAATCTTATGCTTCTGATAATCGTGAATGCTTTTTAACCATCAGAATTGCCCAGTGATAGAATGGTAGAAACAGCCAAAGTTGTGAGCTCCTTGTTATTGAGAAGTTTTGAAGGAGAGACTGAACCACCCAGGGAAAACCCTCAGTTAAGTGAGCTCTAGATGTCTTTTCTGTTTCAACTCAAGATTCCATGAACTTGTTATAGAAGCTTTGGATTCATTTTTCATGAAGCAACATTTCCCTGAAGATCCCTCAGGTGTGATTTCCTTTGGGAAAGAGAGGCAAAGCCAAGAAGCATATAAAAGAGATAGAGAAAAGGATGAGGAGAGCCTGAAAAGGAGGGGTTGGCCTAGAACAAGCACAAAGAGCAGAACTCCTCAGTTATTAATAAACATGTCACAGCTCCTATGGTGATATGAGAAAAGAAGGAAGAGCTAGGACCAAGTGCATTGGATTAGGGCACACATCAGAGGCAGGAGGGTAGAACTCGATGTAGCTCAAATATCAGCTGGGGCATCCTTATACTTTGGAGATCTTATTAAATTTGAACCAAGTTGCAATTGTCTACAGCTCTTGCCCTAATTTCTGTATGTTCCCATATTGACTTAGGAAACAAGGGTCAGCCTTGATATGACCTTTGGTGACCTTTCCTGGACAAATACTGTGAGGTCCAGGTAAACCATTTGTGTTTGCATGTGAATATTTTCCTAACAGAGCAGTGGCAAGATGGAATAGATAACTGATGGCCACAGTAAGGTTTCCTTCTCGGGGCTGGGAATGTTGGAGGGAAAGATATAATTACTTTGTCAAACCAGGCCATGCTTCTCATCTATTGGCAATGGTTCTAAGACTAGCTGCAGGAATCACGAAGAAGGATCTAACACTTATTCCAGGAAATCCAGGAGACATTTCTTTTAAGACTGTCAGAAAATTAACTATTAACTGGAGACTTAATATATCTCTTCTCCCCCATGTATGTCATTATATAATATCTTTTCCACCATCAAATTTAGTCAGTGGGACTTCACACATTTTACCAGTTGCAATCTATGTTGTAACTATTAAATACCTTTATTCCAAATGCAAAACACCAGACTGACAAGTCTCATCAATTGGGAGGTATGTTGCCTCCACACTGGTTGTCGATGTAATTTTATTTCTAACATGCTATGATGGCAGGAGGCAGTTAAATAAAAAGCAGACCTGCTGACTACTCATCAAGGAAACAGCTCATGCTGAGAGTGAGGGCTCCTTTACGTCTGCTATGTTTATACATGTCTCCTCCTGGGCTCATGGCTCGGAGATCTGTCTCTAAATGTGGTAAAATGGAGCAGAATTTTCCTGACTGGCTGGTAACTAAGCATTGAGTGTTGAGCAATGATTTCAAGTTCATGGCATTCTTGTCTGCTGCACCCTGTGTTCCCCATCATCATCTGAAAGAATAGGGAAGAATTACTTAACATCTTTCCTTCCTTCAGTACAAAAAGCACATTATTTCTTATCCTCTTACCATAGAAGAAAGGAAGCTTTTCCCACCATTAAGATAAACTCACAGTGGATTATTTAAATAAACACAGGTTCTAATCTCTTCCCAGTTCATATCAGCTTCCTGCTCTGATTTCTAAGACCATAAGTTCTTGAGATTGAACTGAAGGGCTTACTACTTTTTAAGGGCCAGATCCACATATACTCTCCATGTGGGAAGAACTTACATTAAAGACTATGAACTCTCAGTCTACTCTTCCCAATCCAAACCAAAGCTCCAAAACAAGCTATCGCCTGTTGGACTCTCTGCCCCTACCTTGCTACCCACACATAAGCTTTCACATGCCATCAATTAAAGGAAGTCTACCTTGCAAAAGTAAAGAAGTGTCTTGGTGTAGTTTTCCTTCTATTCCTCTCATGAGACCCCATTATTTTATTCAGCTTTGAATCACACAAGTGTTGACACCTTGGAAAACTATTTTGTGACAATAAAACCAAGAAATTATTTTCTGTGACTCTGGAGGGCCTGGTTAAACCAACAGACAGAAGCTCCAGATGGGTTTGAGGATAATTTGGGCTTGAGACAAAAACTTAAAAAAAACAACAACAACATAATAACAATTAGAGATATTCAAAGAGGCAATAATAAGCTGCCTTAGAAGATAGAGCATTACATGTCTCTGCAGGTACTACTGTCATGTAGATGGCTTTAAAAAGAAACAAGAGATCAGGGAGCCTGGATGGCTCAGCCAGTTAGACGTCCAACTTCGGCTCAGGTCATGATCTCACGGTTTGCTAGTTCAAGTCCTGAATCAGACTCTGTGCTGACAGCTCAAAACCTGGAGCCTGCTTCAGATTCTCAGCCTGCTTCAGATTCTGGAGATTCATCCTCCATCTCTCTCTGCCCCTCCCCTGCTTACGTTCTATCTCTCTTTCTCAAAAATAAACATTAAAAATTTTTTTAAAGAAGCAAGAGATCAACTGTTATGCTCAGACAGTTTTAAATGATGTTGAATGCATAAAAAATCAGAACAAAAATCACAGAATATGAAGACTTGGTGACATGAAGACCATTGGTATGATACGGGTGAAAGCTAGACTGCTTTCTAGGGAATGGGGTAGAATAATTTGATTTCAGCATCTGAACTTATCTCATGCCTCTGCACCTATCTTAGCTCAGATTCCTAGGAACAGAGGCTAAAGCAAAAACTCACACGCTATACTTTTATTGAAAAGTGTGGAGGAAGTAGAGAGTAAGGCACAGATAAAAGAAGAGCGAAGGTAATGATGTGTCTAAGCCACCTCGCCACTGCTTGGTAGCAAGCATAGCTGATTGCTTTATTGGGCAGGATACCATCACAGATACCATCTGAGAACAGATTGTCCATGAGGCAGAAGAGAGAAGAGTCTGTTCCATTCCCTGACATCCATCACTCAAGGCTGGCTTCATGGAACTGCAGCATTTTCAGTCAGCATCTCTGGCCTGTCCAGGAAATGGCCAAGGAAGCCAAAGCCCACAAGGGAGTTTGGTGAGTGTGCAGGAACAGCATTCTTCTTTGCCATTTAGTGGGTCGGGATGGCAGTGATGAGCTGACTCCACAGATATAGAAACAGCATGGAGGCCAATCTGGCTAGAACCAGGCAATTATATACGTAGAAGACAGGAGGCAGAGGATGCATGAACTGTGTCCAACATAGCTCCCACTCTGGATTCATAGTGCCATCTATGAACGTGGATGTCATCTTTGACCAAATCTACTCTGCCTTTTATGCACTGCAGCTATGGAGATTCATGCTACAAGAATGACTCTATTTTTTTTCCTAGGACAGTTACTCGGACACTCCAGACCAGAGAATGGGCAGCAGGCCATCCATACATATCACACCTCCACTGACAAGGGAAGAATTCCCTTCTCAGAAATAATTCTCCTAGATCCCAGAGAGGACAAGGCCTCCTTCTCTTCATCCTGATTCAGAAATTATGCTATTTGACATCCTGTTGGAAGAGGCACTTCATAAGACTCCTAAACAATTTTTCTTGGGGCTGGTCAGGTTTAAAGAGAAACTATATTCTGGGCAAGGCTCATTTTAAGTGATGAGTATCTGGAACTTAATTTCATTTTGCAGATACATAATTCTACCCTCTTCCTACTTATTGCAATTTTAGTTTTTCAGCTGAAGAAGAAACAGACTTGCACTGAAGAAAAAGAATTTGACTTGGAGTTTGAAGACATGACTGAGACCTGACCTACCCCTTATTCACTGGTGATCCTGGTCAAATTTCTTAAACTCTCAGGCTTTTACAATTCCAAGTAAGTGCTGCATGAAATTGTCATGTACATTAATTAGAGTCTCTCAAAGTGTGAGAGCTGAGGCAGCAGCATATAGGCACATATGTGTGAAAGATAAATAGCAGTGACATGCATAGTCTGATCACATTGGCCATGAAAGGAAACCTTGTGAGTTTAGAAAGGTAGGTTTATGGTTTTAAAGACATCACTGCTCAGGAAAACAACCAATGGTATCAAGTGTTGTATAGCATATTCCTTGATTCTGGTTCTATCAAATGGGAAAAGATACTCATTGGTTAGAGAAAGGAATGCCTAGGAGATGAAGGATTGAGATTATCAGAGAAAGACGAGGAGGCAGCCACAAGGTATGAGGGCGATTCTGCTAGGAAATTTCAATACAAGTCATAACTAAGAAGAGGTCTTTATTTTTGCTAATACTTCATTCAATTAACAAGTGTTTTCTGTAGTGCCCTGCATATGCCTAGCACTGTCAGGTAGTAGATAGGATACACAGAGAGTAAAAGATGTAATTCTTTTCCCTATAGTGCATGAAACCCAGCTGCTGTCTTAAGATCTCATTCCCGAAACAATAAAAGAGAAAAGCAATAAAAATTCATGTAGTAAGCAGAGTAAAAATAGGCAGTAACAGAAATAGCTAATATAAAACAGGACCTTCTTATTGGGCAATGAAACAAAGAGGATAATGATAATAATAGATAATATTTCTGGAGCACTTACTATATAACAGGGTCCATTCTAAGCCCTTACATGTATCAACTCATTAATCCTCATAGTAATTGTAAAATTAAGGAAGTAAGGCACAAAAAGGTTAGGTAGCTTGCCCAGTGTCACAGCTATTGAGTGACAGAGACAGAAACTAAACCCAGGAAGTCTGAAAAAGAGATATCCTTGTGGTGGGTAGACAAGAAACTTGAGATTTAGTAGACTATGAAATACTACAGGTTGTCCTTGTGTTCTTAGTCAGGCACCTACTACTCAGTCAATATTTTCTTGTTGAAACCAAAGGAGCTGAACTGAACAGGGAAAAGAGAATAAAAGAAGCAATGAGGTCAACATAGTGGAACAGCAGAAGCAGAAATTGGTACAACTTCACCTGTGTGCCCAGGGTGAGCCCCAGGTTACATTCAGGAAAGAAGTTAAGTGGCACAAAACAGCTTTGTGAGGCTGCAGAGAGGATTGCAGAGCAACAGAAGGCTGGTGCACAAACCAGGGCTCCACAATTCTCCCTAGAGAAGAGGGCACTCATGCGTCACAATGATGCCATGAGCAACAGGTGTCCTCTCATTTGGTGACTCGTCTTTGCTCTGCAAATACAATATGCTACTGTCATGGCTAAAAATGTATTTTGGATTTGCAGTTCAAATGGCTAAGCAATGTGGCCTCCAGTGTTTCTCAGGAACACTTGTCATGTTTAGACAAACCAAGAGAATAACTGAGTAACACCCTGAGATTTGGCACTTTGGAAAACACCAACAGCCGGCAATCTGGGCACTTGGGTCTGATTTGACCGCCTCTCGCAGTTCAGAATGTGAGCACACCACACCATGAAATGGCTGAGAAAAAATTCCGCTATCCCTCTTTTCAAGGGCATTCAACTCTTCCACTTCCTCACATGACCCTTCTCACTTTGGCTGCTTTGATTTTGACTGTTTTTCTTCCTCACCCTCCCACCCAATTTATAGAGCCCATTTTACTTTCCATCTTGTGTATATCCCAGTGAAAGAAGCCAACATTTTTTTCCAACCATGAGAGTGGAACTGGCCATCCGGATAAACTTTTTCCATCTAGTAAATGTTCATCTGCTATTTTAACATCTTAGTCATATCATATGGCTGCCACAGCCAATAGTTTCAGGGCAAGAGGCCATATTGATACAATTAGCCTACATATTCTTCCGTTCCTGGAAGTGCCTTTCCTTTATTATCCTTGACTATCCACAGTTCTTAATTTTCGAAGACAGGGCATGTAATCTAACTCTCAAATCCCACAGTGAAGAGACAATCCGGCCCCCACCCACTCGCACATTCCCAGCAAGTCCCACAGACTCTGTGTCTTTACAGTTACACTGGGACTGAACTTTTCAGTCGATTATACACTTGGGTGGAGCCAACAACATTTGTTTCTACCATATCATGTCTTTAGTAATTAGAAAGTAATTCTCTGAGGCAGAAAATACATTGGGCTTGCCAAGAGCAAGATCTCTTGATGACTTTTGAGGGTGATGAATGGTTTTGCTGTGACCTCCATCCCCCTGCCCCCCCCCCCACCCCACACACACAAAAATCACTTCACTGACAGCAGAGGCAGGCCATTCTTTTGGCCTGGACAGCAAAATGGACAGCCATTTTGCTTAGCATTCTCCTAAAAGACTTTCCCTTTGAAAACTGGAATCTTTCATATGGTTTATGGTGAGATACAAATTAGAGAGAAATAACAAAGACTTTTCTGACCATTTTTTAAATTTTGAATGTTGGAATAAGGAAGTAGGGTGAGTTCATTATTGCTTATCAAGTGGTATGAAGGTCATGAGACAGAATCAATTCTTCAGTTTGACAAACAATGGTTTTCCCAGCCCCACCAAATTATAATGTGTCCATTCCAGATATTATATTAGGCTAAGAATATGATTATTGCCCAGGTAGACAGGTAGCTGGTGTTAGATTCAGGTAGAATTATGAAATCAGGCAAAACTGGCCTTCAGCATGCCTCCCATTCTATGTTTTTCAACAGCTTTCTGATATCCCTTTAAGTTTCCTTTTGAGATTATATTCTAAGGCTTTCTGTTCTACCCCTTAGGAAAAGTGCTTTCAGAAAATACAGGAAAATGTTAAGTAGTGACACTCTATTAGTGATCTTAGGAAAGTCATTCTAATCTACTGGGATTTCCAAAGCTGTATGGATGGAATTCTAGGCACCAGCCATGAGGGGGAGTAGTTGTGGTTTCGTGTGGGTGGGCCTTCCTGCTATATATAGGTGAAATCAGAACTTTCATACAACTTTCTAAGTTTCATACAACTTTCTAAGTTTCATACAACTTAGTGCCCTGATTTGCCAAAATTAAGAGCTAGAACACCGGTTACCTGAAGAAGGACAAGGCTGCAACTATCTTCTTTAATGCTGTTATGGAGTATCCCATTGTCACTAGACTTATTCCAAAAATGCATGTAATATTGAGAAATTCTGAATTTATGGTATATGTTGCCTTGGAATGTAATACTTTAATTGTGTAGTGATAGAAGTTTTAATTATAAGGAATCCAAATATATTGTAGACATTATTAAATCAGCTACTATAGGATCATGGTATCTAAGACTTACTGAGTAGTTACAATGCACCAGAAACCATAAATACATTGTTAACTCATTTAATCTTCATGGAAATCCTAAGAAATAGGTTTAATTATTATCTTTAAATAATAAGGAGAGAACTGAAACACAGAAGAATTAAATTTTCCCAAAATCACGGGCAAGAATTTGAACCACCTAAGTCTGAACACAGATGCCTGAGTTCTTAGTAGCTCCAAAGATCATATTAATTGTTTTAAAAAGTACCAAATTAGGAATTTACTGAAAAATGTAAGTGGTCCAGCTGAGATGGAAAAGTAGCTTTTTTATTTTTTAAATTTTTATTTAAATGTTTTAAATTTCATGTATATAGAGAGAGCATGAGCAGGGAAAGGGGCAGAGGGGCAGGGGGGGTAGGGAGGGAGGGAGGGAGGGAGGGAGAGAGGCAGAGAGAGAGAGAGAAAAAGAGAGAGAGAATGAATATGAACCTCAAGCAACTTTCTGGCCAGATCCCATGACCCTGGGATCATGACCTGAGCTTAAATCAAGAGTGGACACTCAACCAACTGAATCATCCAGGTGCCTTGAAAAAGTAATTTCTTTAATTCCCAAGCTAGAACTTATTTCACTAGTCTAGCCCATTGAAATCTCGCCAAGGATTTCTCCTTATTAGAACAATAAGGAGACTTCTTCACTGACTGGGGCTTTGCTCCACTGTCCCCTTTACCCTGAGACTCACAAAATTAGAAGCTGCTCAATTCTCCTTCCCCAGATTTTGATATTGACACAGCAATCTGACTTTGCTTATTTTTCACTGACCCTATATGTATCACATCCATCCTTAATAGACCTTGATATTAGACCTTGGATTTTAAAGTTTATTTATTTATTTTGGGAGAGACATGGACAGCATGAGCAGAGGAGACACAGAGAGAAAGGGAAACAGAGAATCTCAAGTAGGCTTTGCACTGTCGGCATGGAGCCTGACGTGGGGTTCAAACTCATGAAGCTGTGAATTCATGACCTGAGCCAAAACCAAGAGATAGATGCTTAACTGACTGAGCCACCCAGGTACCCAAACTTGGTTTTTAAATCTCTTCCTTTTATTCAGTGTTTTAGGGAAAACATTCTTGACTTTGGACCAAACTTCACTATCATTAACCTGAGACCCTTCTGGTACATAACATTACTTAATAGATTTCAAATACTCAAAACTAGAATTTCTTAAGCCTGATCATACATCAGAATAATAAAGCTTTATAAAAAAATATGAATCCTAAAGAAAACATAACCTTGGGATAGGCAGATATTTCCAAAATAGTAAACAGAGAGTATGAAATATACAGCTAAAATCGTTAAGTTGGGAAACATAAAAATGAGTAACTTCTGGGAGCATTCACTTTTGAATGTCCCCTCTCTGTAAAGAGAGCTTTTATACTATTCTTCCTTTCTGATCTTATACTCGAATAAACTTTTTCCTGGTGCTCAAAAAAATTAAAAAAAATAATTAAAATTAAAGTAAAGAACTTTCGGTAATCGAAAGTCACCATAGGGAAGTAAAAAGATAAGTCACAGTGGAAGACATTTACAGTGAATATATATTGAAGAATTTATACAAAACAGTAAGAAGAGAGACAGCCAGTATAAACATAGGCAAAAGATTTGATCAGGGTTTTTAGAAAAGAAGGATACCCAAATGATCCAAACTATGAAAAGGTTCTCAACATCCATGACAGAAGAAATTAAAATCATGATCAGCTACTACTCTCAGCCACTAGGATAGTTAAAATTAAGAAGACTGATATTACCAAATGTTGGCAAGAATGTAAGGCAACTGGACTCTTATTTACTGCTGAGAGTAAACTGATAGGTCCACTTTGAAAAACTGGCCATATCTGCTAAGCTGAGCACATGCACACCATCTGACCCAGCAACTGTGTTCCAAGGCACAGACCCAACAGAAGTGCATATATTTTCACGAAAAGACATGAACAAGAATTTTTAGAGTAGTACCATTTATATTATTTAAAAAAAAAACTAAAAAAAGCCAACTTTTTTATGTCAATTATGTACAGTCAGAATAGAATAGTATAAGGAAATAAGGAATAATTGCCACAGAAAAGAAGACATATGAATCTTGCAAACAGCTGAGCAAAAGATGCCAGAAACAATACAAACTGTATGAACCTATTTATGTAAAGTTTATAAACTTGCAAAGATAATCTATGGGGTTAGAAGTCAGGGGGTGCCTGGGTGACTCAGTCAGTTAAGTGTCTGACTTTGGCTCAGGTCATGATCTCACGGTTCGTGAGTTCAGGCCCTGCACTGACAGTGCAGAGCCTGCTTTGGATCCTCTGTCTCCCTTTTTCTCTGCCCCCTCCTGCTAGCGCGCTCTCTCTCTCTCTCTCTCTCTCTCTCAAAAATAAACAAACATTAAAAACAAAAAAGGTAGTCAGGATTGTGATTATTTGGGGGAGGATAGTACTTGCGATAGGGTAGGGGATAGAGCTAGTGATGTTCTATTTCTTGTTCCAGGGATATTAGTTACATGAGTGTTTGTACTTTGTGACAACTGTTCAAACTATACACAAGTGATTTTGTGAACTTTCTGTGTGTTATTCTTTAATGAGAAGTTTGCCTCAAAAAGGTACATTTCTCTGGTGCTTTTCTTCAGGTCTAGTGAATCAGCAACTTCTGGGTTAGAGCCCACGGAATTTTGTTATTAAAATGTCCCCACTTATTCTGATAGACAATTAGTTTGGGGGACAACCAAGAGTGACTCTTGGGAGAGCAAAATATTCAATTAAAAATTTTAAAGCCAGGAGGTTTATTTCACACAGAGATATTCCTAGATACTCTAGAAAACAAGCAGACCAGCAAAAAGTGCACTTCAGTCATAAAAAGTCACATGCCCTGCCTGAGGGAGCAGACAGAAAATACGGATGATGGGGGTCCAGTGAGTGCCACCTGCTCTCTCTCAACTGAAGACCAGAGCCATGGGGATAACAGCACAGCTGTGGAATTTCATGAGAGCACCCCTTTACCCACATTCTTGTCCTGATGAGTCACTCTATAAATACAGTAAGTAACCTTTGTGTGCTGAATCTCAGCCTCTGAAATCACACAGCACACCCACTCACTTTAGGGGAGAAAAAATCCTTTCTCTCCTCCTTCTGTGGTGGAGGTAACTCTGTTGTCAGCTCCAGGGGGTGTCTCTGTGCCAAGTGAGGAAGTTATGGGATTTCCAGTAAAGAGAAGTAAAAACAAGCTTGTTTGGATCAAGTTAGACTGACAGGAATTTTGAAAAGGCCAAATGACTTTGTAATGCTCTCTGTTTAACACTGCTGGCCTATGTTATCCTGACAAAGAGCAAAGGCTTAAAACAAAATCAACTAGTCTCAATCCTTCCAGGTTAGGAGAAGAGAAAGGTCTAAAAACACACTGGTCATTCAGACGTTATCTCCTCCAGAAAAATGACAGAATGATCATGAAATGTACTTTATTGTCTGGCTGAACTGGGTTTAATCCAAGCACTGTTAATTCTTGTATTTGTGACCTTCCTAAGTCTCAATTCACTCTGGAGTAAAATAAGTATAATCAAACCTATTTTAGAAGCTTATGTCAAAATAAAAAGAGATTTGTGTAAACTACTTAACATAGACCTGGCACATAGTAAATGCCCACCAAAAAGTTACTATTATTGGTAGTAGTATTTTGCAAAAGCAGCTGATGCTCAAATGGGGTTGTTCTAATCCTAGTCACTAAGAAAAGTGAATGACGAGCACTGATTTAGTAAAGATTTCTTGTAGATCTCTGATCTAGCTCACTCAATTAAACTGTAGGCAAAATCAGATAGGATTTTGTCTTGCATTTGTCTTACCAGCTTGAGGGTTTATTCTTTATTTTTGAAAATGAAACCAATGGACCATTTTGAAGCAAAGTGGCAGGTGAGAACCATTTTAATTTCTGGCTTTTAGACTTTATGTAGATGAATTCCTCATTTATTTCTCCAACCCAAACCTCCTCCCTAAAATCCAAGCTGATTTATTGATCTGTCTGTTCAACAGCTTATACTCAACATAGTATGTCCTAAATTCTTGAGATCTTGTCCATTGACTGGTTTCCAAACTTGAACTTCCTCCATTCTTTCCATCTCATGTGTGGTTCCACTATTTATCATAATAAGTCAGTGAAAACTCTGTCATCTTTGACCTCTCTCTTTCTCTGATATTCAAGGTACAATTCATCAAGCCATTATTACCTCTTACCAGGTATAGCAGATGCTGTTCTTCACTGCCCAAATATCTCCTTTTAGGATCAAAGCATGCATTCCACATTACTTCCAGGGAAGTGCTGTGCAGAGGATATTAGCCATTCTGGCATTGGCCATTCCAGTACTGGCATAATGGGTATATAAATGGAATAGCCAGGGTAATAAGAATGGAGGCTATGCTTGGGTCCAATAGTATATAATTCCATTCATCAAGTGTGGTTTGCCTACTATTGCCACTAAATTCCCAATCTACCAGCAATAAGGGTCAAACCTCAATCCCTAACATGGCACCATTCCTCATGAGACCAATCAATCATATGCAGGCAAGTTAATAGCAGTGGTTCCCTTCCATCTAGAAAGAGGTATGAGACAATTGACTCATATTCTGGTTATGGTTTCTTTCCTGCCTGCATGGTCTCAGTCAATATACCACTGGTCCAAGGCTTAGAAAGAGTCTGATCTATCAACTTGGGATCCAGTATCACATAGCATCAGTCTAGGGAACCCACTTTACAGTATCAGAGTTCTAGCAGTGACAAAATGACCATAAAATATGCTTTATTGTTGGGTTGAAGTGAATTAAATCTCAGTATTGCTACACTTGTGATCATGGGATCCACCAGACCTATCACATGCTACAGAACTCAGAAACTTCTTGCTTGATAAAGCTATGGACAGTCCCTGTGAAGGTGCAGCTCTGAGGCCATGTTGGAGATAAGTTAGAAGTATATGCCTTAAATCAACAGTCATTATATTATATGGTGTCATGTAACTAAAAAGGAGAATATGTGGATTTGGGGACTTTGTGGTAGAAGTAAGGGTAGCTCTGCTTCCCTTCACTCCCAGGGACCCAGTGAGAAATTTGTGCTTTCCATCAATTCAATTTATAGGTTTGTAGGTCTGGAGATCCTGTTTCCCACTGAAGGAATGTGTACCAGGGAAATGGTTTTATTAAACCTTAAGGTATAGCTACTATTCAGTCATTTTTGGCTCCTTCGTCAACAGATCAGTAGACAAGGAAAGAAATCACTACCTTAGAAGAGGTAACTGAACCTGAATGCAGGAAGAAGTCAGACTGTTTGACCACAGTGGAGTCAGGGGAGAATGCACTTGACACCTACATGATTCACAAGGCACCTCTTGGTTCTCCTCTGGCCCATTTTGACAGTAAATAGACAAGGACAGCAGAAGGGCACGGTGACTAGGGTTCACAACTGTAGTAATGAGGTCTGGGTCACCCCACCACATAAACTACTAGTACCAGCCAAGTGTGGAGAATGTAGAATATACACTAAAAAAGGTGAATTTCAGTTGTAGCTATGAAGCCAATATTATCCCCAGGAAAAGAAACAGATCAAAATCATGGAGAAACTGTTGCTGGATGGGCTAAAGAAATAGGAAGCAAGTGGATGTCGATGATACGGAGGATAGACTGGTGTAGATACCCAGATGCCCCCTTTATGTTGGTAGCATGCATTCCCCCACTTGCTGGCAGCGTTCCTTGCTGATGGCTCATGATTTAGCTCTTTTCAGAAACTGACTTTTATTAAAGGGAGCTGTCTCATTCAAGGTTACACTCCTTCCCCAGGGGCAGACAACATCTAATGATTGTTTGATGAGATACACAAAAACACCAAACTCCCTTTGCCTCAATGCCAGACATCTCTGAAGATCTAACCCTGCTGCTTGTGGGATTGGCTGAGACCTTTGTGGCAAGGGAGTCACAGTTCAAGCTCTCCTCTGACCAGTCCCGCCTCCTCATTCCCTTTCCACATCCTGTTTCTGAACACACTTCCGTACAAATCACCTGAACACAGTCTTTCTCTCAAAGTCTATTTCCTATCTGATAGGAAGCTTATTGCAATAAACTCCTATGTGATTTCCTTCCTCTACTCTGGCTCCATAAAGTCTTTCCTCAGTTCATAATCCAGAATGATCCTCAAATATAAGTTATACAATGTCACTCCACGGTTTCTCATCACTCTTAAAATCTAATGTCCTCACCAAGGCTCACAGGGCCCTACATGGTCTAGTCTCTTCTTTTCCAGTCTTATTTGCTATTTGCTTCTGTCACACACTTTCTGACCTCCCTGCTGACCTGCCCGTGTCAAGTACTCTCCCAAATAATGGTGTTGGCACTTGTGTTCCCTCTGCATGGAGTGCTCTTCCTCCAGTGTGCATATTCTTTGCAACCTACGTTTACATAAATCTTTGGTCAATGTCACTGCAATGTCAATGTCCACTGCAACAATGTTATACTCCACCCCCATCTGCTTTCTTTTTCTCTATAGCCCTTTCCACTCTGCAACATTCTGTTATTGACTGTCTGCTTGATTGATATTTTTTGTCTTTTTTTCCTATAATATCCATGTAGACAAGGATTTTTCCTTCTCTGTCCAGTATCTGCTTGTGTTAGGAGGCATTCAGCATCAGTAGATGAACTAATGGATGAATAAACAGTATACTAGGAGCACACAGGTATTTCAAACAAAAGAACAAGACAATCTAAAACAATGCTGACAATAACCCCGTGTGGTAGGCCATTTCAGTCTCAACTTGGACCCTTCAGAGGAATGGCCCGTTGCAGACTCAGATCTTTTGATGGTCCTCATAGGCTAATGAAGAGTCTACATTGTTCAGTTAAAATACAAAAGCCTTTTAATATGCCTGGTGCCTTATTTCTGCAAAGCTTTGTGAAAGGAGGGATTGTATTTTGATGTTTATTATTACTTTTTGTTTGTTTTATTACAATGCCCAACATTTGCCTATACCTACTAGTGAATAAATAGGACATAAGCCATTTTGTTTAAAATCTCCAGCTTCCATAGTATTTAAATAAAATGCATTAAAAGAGCTCAAACATTGTATCATGCAGGTGCAAAATAACTGGAAACAACTCCAAGTATTTAAACAGAAGAGATTTCATATGGAATAACAGATGTCTGAAAAATCCTTTTAAGGGCTGGAGGAGCAGAAGTAACTTTGCTTTCAGGTAGCATCACTCTAACAATGCGGAGTTCTAGATAGAGCTGCTGCTGCTTCCACTTCTGCCCTTGCCATACCTGCCTGACTCTCACCGATCAGTCAGCGGATCCTAAAATGTGGAGCCCAGCTTCCAAAAGTGTTCTTCCTCCCCAACCTTGCCTGTTAGAAGGAAACTGGCAGCTCCTGGGCTGTCCCTATACTGAGTGAGCAGATTTCATTGGTAGAATTATATCATATCCAGAATTAACCTGTACATTAGTTTGCAATATATCATTTTTAGCCTTCCAAATACAAGTAAATAAAGAATAGGAGTGGATATTGACTGCAATAAAAACCATCCAGCAAATATGCACACAGGAAGAAACCCCATAAGAGGAAGTTCTCCTGCTCTGCAAGAATCTAGTTCAGGACTGGGATGGCTTTTTTTTTTTTTTAAGTTTTTTTTTTTTTTTTTAAATTTATCTTGAGGGGGAGAGACAGAGAGAGAGAGAGAGAAAGAAAGAATCCCAAGCAGGCTCCAAGTTGTCAGCACAGATCCCTATATAGGGCTCAATCTTCTGAACCATGAAATCATGACCCGAGCTGAAATCAAGAGTCAGATGCTTAACCAACTGTGCCACCCAGGTGCTCCTGGGATAGCTTTTCTTTTTACATTTTTTTTTAACGTTTGTTTGTTTGTTTATTTATTTATTTTTGAGAGAGAGCGAGCGAGCAGGGGAGGGACAGAGAGAGAGGGAGACACAGAATCCAAAGCAGGCTCCAGGCTCTGAGCTGTCAGCACAGAGCCCGATGTGGGTCTCAAACTCACAAACCATGAGATCATGATCTGAGCTGAAGTTGGACTCTCAACCTACTGAGCCACCCATGCGCCCTGGCTCTTTTTTTTTTTAAGACAAAAGAATATTCCATCAACAACAATAACATTCATGTAATGAGTACTAACTTTGTGCTTGGCACCATACAAAGCCCTTAATATTCATCATCTCATTTACCCATCTCACTAACTCTATAAAGCTAGTACTAGTATTATTTCCACTTTATAGATGAGAAAATCAAAGCTTAGAAAGTTTCAGAGGTATGCCAAGGACATTCAGCATAAAGCAAAGCTGGTATATAAACTCAAGGCTGAAATTCTTAACCACTAGGCAGTATCACTCCCAAACCAACTTATACCACCTACTCCATCAACACAAAAAACTCTTTACCATCTGTAGCTTTCTCTCATTCCCTCTCTCCCTCCCTTCTCCTCATCCATTTCTCCTTCTCCTACTCTACTACCCTTGCATTAGCTCTCCTGCTGTCTCACTTTCTCACTTTCACCTTTGCTCTAGCTTTCAACAAGTGACCCCTTCTTATCATGGGGTTCAGTATTAAAATCTATACTTATGAACTTCTAGTACTCCAAAGAGATTATGTCATTTCCAAAGATAGCTGCATAAGGAAGGTCTGAAAATCCTCTGGGGGAAAAAAACCCCACAACACTTTAGATGGTAGAAGTGGGATGCTGGGGGGAAATACCAATATCCCTAGTAGGAAAACTTAAAAGACATTTCAAAATTCTCTTAGTCACGCATTAGGGACTCTTGAGAAAGACCAGTCACTCTGGCTATTTCTGTTACTAAGAAAATTTAAACACTCCTATATTTGTTTGGTGGTTTCCTAGGTTATCTTTTCCAGAGGTCACTCTGGATTATAATTAAGAGAGGATGAGCTAGAGGGGAGCACAAATGAAGGAGAATGACAAGCACATTCTCTTTTTGCTGAGAAATTCCTGGGTCATATTAGAAAGCAAAATGGTAGGTCCCGGCAATGTTGTACTGAATGTCTACTTAGCATAGGCTCTTCTGGGCAACAATCTAATTTCATCCTCACAAAAGTCCTGTTAAGTAATTAGTGCTGATTTTATTTAATTAGATGAAACCAAGGTTTAGTAACTTGTCCATATTCACACTGATAGAAGGTGGCCAATCCAGGACCTGAACCCACATCTCTGGATTCTTCTCGCTAAATCACCTATACCCCCAAATCTAGACTTTCCTTTGTTGGAACTTCTATTTTCTGTTCTTATTAGACTTTAAATTTAAAACTACCCACATTCAAAGGAACAAAACTATCTTACACTACACACAAAAATTAACTCAAAATATATTAAAGACTTCAATGTAAGTCCTAAAACCATAAAATTCCTAGAAGAAAACATAGGCAGTAAACTCCTTGACAGCAGTCTTAATGATGTTTTTGTGAGTCCGACTCCAAACACAAGGGAAACAAAAGCAAAAATAAACGAATGGGACCACATCAAACTAAAAAGCTTCTGCACAGCAAAGGACACTATCATCAAAATGAAAAGGCAACCTACTGAATGAACGAGAGAAGATATTTGCAAATCACACATCCAATACATGATTAATATCCACATTATATAAATAACTCATAAAACTCAACAACAGCAAAATCAACATCCTGATGAAAAAATGGGCATAGGATCTGAATAGACATATTTCCAAAAAAGACATACAGATGGCCAACAGTCACAAGAAAATATTTTCAACATCATGAATTATTAGAGAAATGCAAATTGAAACCACAATGAGGTATCACTTCACACCTATTAGAATGGCTATTATCAAAATGACAAGAAATATTAAGTGTTGGAGAAGATATTGGAGAAAAGCAAACCCTCATATGCTGTTGGTGTCACTGTAAATTGGTGCAGCCACTATAGAAAACAGTATGGAAGTTCCTCAAAAAATTAAAAATAGAACATATGATCTAGCTATTTCGTTACTAAATGTTTATCTAAAGAGTAGTAAAATACTAATTTGAAAACATACATGCACCTGTATGTTCACTGCAGCATTATTTACAATAGCTAACATATGGAATATGGAAACAACCTGAGTGTCCATCAATAGATGAACGGATAAAGATGTCACACATGCATGTGCGTGCACACACACACACACACACAGGAATACTACTCAGTTATAAAAAAGAATGAAATCTTGGCATTTTTGACAACATGGGTAGAGTTTGAGGATATTACAGCAAGTGAAACAAGCCAGAGGAGAAAGACAAATACTGTATGATTTCATTCATATGTGGAATTTTAAAAAACTCAAAACAAATGAACAAACCAAACAAAACCAAAACTCATAGATACAGATAACAGATCAGTGTTTACCAGAGGAGAAGGGGATTGAGGGATGGTAAAAGGGTGAATAGCCATAGAATAGCCATTTCTATGGCTATATCGGTAGTGTTGTTTGTCAGGATAAATGAATTTCTTTTCAAAAGGAAAAAACAGGTTCAAACCAATTATTTTTATGTGTCAATCTGAAACATATTAAGAATAAAATAGATCAACATTGTGGTTGGATCAACATTGGAAATGTGTTTGTTTGTTTGTTTGTTTGTTTGTTTGTTTTTCCCAAAGAAGGAACATCTTTATAAGGGAATAAACACAGAAAGAGTTTTATAAAACCTTAAGGTATGACAATCACCCAGTTACTTCAGGTTCCTTGGCCAAGAGACCAGCAGGCAGGGAAAGGAATCACCACCCTAGTCTGGGTAAATGAGCCTGATAACTAGGAGGAGGTAAGGCTGATCTACCACAGTGGAATCAGGTAAGAATATATTTGGCATCTAGATGATCCACAGGGTACCTCTTGGTTTTCCTCTGCTCCATTTCAACAGTGAATAGACAAAGACAGCAGAAAGGCATGATGACCAGGATCTTAACATTAATCTTGCCTAAAAAGAAATTTATAGAATTGTGGGTAATTGGAACAACAAATGGCACAAAAAAGTGCCATGGTCAAGGATGGGTAACATAAGACAATCCATACATAGCACCTTCAAAATATTTTCTTCTGATTATGGCCACCTCTGAGGGGTCTCTGTAGAAATCTGACCATCAGCACATGAACCTTGCTCAGATTCCCGTAATTTTGGTCATAAAGATGAGAAGAGACTGTCAACTCACAATTGTTTCTGGACATTTCAGGAGTTTGCTATGCATGTCACTTGTGGTCTGCTTCAAAACCCAGAACCAATGAGACCTTATGTGTAGTTAGGTCTGTGCTCTCACGCCAACTAAACCACCCCACCTAAACATGGTTCATACTTTTTCTCACATTTAAAAAATTTTTTTTCAACGTTTTTTATTTATTTTTGGGACAGAGAGAGACAGAGCATGAACGGGGGAGGGGCAGAGAGAGAGGGAGACACAGAATCCGAAACAGGCTCCAGGCTCCGAGCCGTCAGCCCAGAGCCCGACGCAGGGCTCGAACTCACGGACCGCGAGATCGTGACCTGGCTGAAGTCGGACGCTTAACCGACTGCGCCACCCAGGCGCCCCACTTTTTCTCACATTTTAAATTCAGCAATCTATTGTAGGAACTTGAGAAGGACCTTGAGGATTTTATTTACGTGTAAGTAAGTAGTCTTTTCTTGAATGTTAAGGTGAAAACCAAGGGACAACGTGAAGCCAAACCTTCCCCCAAATACCTTTTCTGTTATGCCTCTCAACAAGATAGCTTGCATATTTTTTAAAATAAATGAATGAGTGAATGAATAAGTAAATGACTTGCTCTCTCACACCTGGCCAAGAATTCCATTTCTCAAGTGGCAGGAGGGAACTCATTGTTTCCAAACCATCACAATTAAATATTTTAATGTGTTGACTTATTTAATAACTGATTCATTTCTTCATATGTAATAAATGTTTGCTATTTTTCAAGTGTTGTGCTATAGGTTAGAGATAAATAGAAATATGACATACTTATGCCCTTGAGAAATTGAAAATTAAGTCAAAGATGGGGAGCCTGGGTGGCTCAGTCAGTTGAGCATCCGACTTCGGCTCAGGTCATGATCTTGCAGTTTGTGAGTTCGAGCCCCACGTCGGGTCTGTGCTGACAGCTCGGAACCTGGAGCCTGCTTCAGATTCTGTCTCTCTCTCTCTCTCTGCCCCTCCCCCACTCATAGTCTGTCTCTCTCTCCTTCAAAAATAAACATTAAAAAATTAAAAAAAGAAAATTAAGTCAAAGAATCACAATGTAATATTTATAGACTAAGTGCCACTGCAGAAGAATACAAAAAAAAAATTTATTTCTAAATAGGATAGGGAATTAGGATTGAGAAAGGTAAAACTGAGAAGGTGGTATTTGAGCTGGGCTACACATATATAATGATTAGGCGATTGCTAGGTAAAAATGAGGACAAAGGACATTCCAATAGAAGAAGTATAGCATGAAAGTTGTGGCTGCAAAACATATGGTTAGAGCAGAAGGGTCATGAGGGCGAATGAGTGGCCAAAGGTGCAAACAGGGAACTAGATGGAGTCACTGAGTGAAGTGAACACCAATTTCAGTAAATAGTGTTTATATTCTGTAGGCAATGGGGATCCACAGGAGATTGATGTGACAATATGTTCTTGCCTTCTGTGTTCCTAACCTCTAATGGTCTCTCCCTACCATACTAGCTACATTACACCTTTCTTATTTATGTTAAGGTAGCTTAATTGTGGGCAATGCCCAAAGGCAACACTTCTTTTTCTCTTCTTCCCTGATGAATAATTCCTGTCTCAAATTCTACTATCACCTCTCTGTTAATGACACAAATCTTATCACTTTTCTGCATCTTTAAGTCATTCTGAGCTTCTTTTCCTCACAACCTACAGGTCATCTCCAATGGAATGTGAGATGGCTTTGTGACATGTGAACTTGGCTGGGATGAACTGCATTCCCCCAGACTCCTTTCTCATATGTTTCTGATTAGGGTAGGCTGGTAGGCTACACACATATACCTTTTCCCAGTTATTCAAACTACTCAAACTCTAGAGTAGATACCGCAGTGAAGGGATGTAACTAAATTCCCAAATCAGTTGATATGAGTTTTTCAAAAGGAAGATTATCCTGGGGACATGGGAGGAGGAGGGAGGCACACTTAATTAGATGGAAGCACTTTCTTCTTCTTTGCTTTTTTTATTAAGTTTTAATTCTAATTCCAGTGTAGTTAACATACAGTGTTATATTAGTTTCAGGTGTACAATATAGTGATTCAACAATTCTGTACATTACTCAGTGCTCATCATGATAGTATACTCTTTAATCTCCACCACCTATTTCATCCATTCCCCCACCCACCTCCCCTCTGGTAATGATCAGTTTGCTCTCTATAGTCTGTTTCTTGGTTTCTCTCTTTCTCTTTTTTCTTTCTCCCTATGTTCATTTGTTTTGTTTCTTAAATTTCATATATAAGTGAAATCATATGGTATTCTTCTTTCTCTGACTTACTTCACTTAGCATTATACTTTCTAGATCCATCCATGTTGGAAAAAAAAGTGTGCACACATGCACACATACAGACACATACCACATCTGTTTATCCATTCATCTTTTGATGGACACTTGGGCTGCTTCCATAATTTTGCTATTATAAATGATGCTGAAATAAACATATGACTGCATGTATCCCTCTGAATTAACGTCTTTGCATTTGGGAGATAAATACCCAGTACTGCGATCACTGGATATCAGGATGGTTCTATTTTTGACTTTCTGAGGAACCTCCACACTGCTTGTCACAGTGGCTGCACCAGTTTGCATTCCCATCAACAATGTACAACAGTTCCTTTTTCTCTACACCCTCACTAACATTTGTAGTTTCTTATGTGGTGGAGAAAGAGGGAATAGGCCTTCCCCCAAAATCAGCAACAACAAGTAGGCACGCATGCTTTTTCTTCCCCCAAACCTTATCTTTCTGTGGACTTCAAACTCCAGCTGGAGCTCACAGGATTCCTGCCTGCTTGTGACCCCCTCCAGAATGCCTGCTCTGTGGACTGGAGGCTTGGTTAGCCAGGCCCGACTACTGTGTAAGTCAATTCCATCCAATAAAGTAATATATAATTATACATGTATAAATCATGAAATTTTTATGCCTAGATTATATTTGTATGTGTTTGTATATATACACATATACATATATGAATGATGATATCTAAGATGAGAGAGATATGTATCTCTCTCCTACTGGTTCTACTTTTCTGGTGGAATGGTTAAATCCTGACTGGTACAGAATGTTCCACACTCACTTTCAATTACCCAGAAATCACCTCATTATTCTTTTCCTTCTTCATCTAACTCATGAGCATGATTTCCCAGAATTTGAAAAAATAAGCCTGGTTTTGTCACTTCTATCTTCTCAGTTATAGCAGTAGCATCCCCTAAGTCCAAATAGTTTTCCTTTGAAGCTTCCCTCTTCTGTTCTAAACCACACTCTCCTTGCCTCATGGTGATATGGTTTCCCTACTTACAGACAGGTTCTTCCCTGTCTCCATCCATACTTGCTTTCAATATTGCCTGCCTAACGGCCTTCCATAGCTTCTAAGAGTTTACCACTGAATGTTCTTTTTTAAAATGGGCATATCATTGCTCCCAGGTTAAAACCTAAATTTTTAAAGATGACATGTAAGGGTCTCAAAAAAATTGTCTCATAGTCAATGTCTCATGATAGTCCTAAGCACTTCTATGCAAGGCAATCAGAGAAGTGATTTTGCAACTCATCTCATTTAGCACTGACCATAATTCAATTAAGTGGTGATAGTTATTATAGTTATAAATTAGGTGCAAAGTGCACCTCATTTTACAGGTGCAGCACTGAGCAGAGAGAGGTTAATTCACTTCCCAATTCATACATCAACTAAGTGGGGCATCAGGGGTTTGAATCCTTGATCTGACCCCAGACCCACCACTCACAATTCCGTATATGAATTCTACACTCTAAGCTAGCCTGGATTCTCACTGTTCCTGAATCCATGGTACTCATTTCCTCACCTGTTTATCTAATTTCCCTGTAAAGGCCACATTTGCTCCCTGTTCTTTACCTATCCAATTCTTGGGTCTGATTCAAGGTCTACCTTCTCTAAATAACATTCGTCCACTGTGATGAGCCATGCACAGTTCATGGTTTCCTCAATGCCTACTGCACTGATTTGTGTAAATACTTCTTTTTTTCCATTCAGACTATAAAGGACGATGTTTACATTTCTTTTATACAGCTAAGAAGCTCTCCACAAAGTGATATTTTATTAGTACAGTTGTGAAGGCAGAAACAAACACATAATCACTGTTATCTCTGGAATATTATACCCTACTCGTCAGGTTATGTACCAGATAATTTGGATCTCATTCATCCATTTTTAGTGTGACTGTTCAAAGTTTCTTCATGACAAGGCTGAAGCAAAATTCACTTATTTAATTAAATGCCCTAAGTATGTATGTTCCAATTCGATGGTCTTAAGTGCTAGAGGTAAAAATTCCAAATTTACGAAGTGTGTCTGAATTGTGAAAGTCTTGCTAATTTCATAGTTCTTTGTCCTTAGAAAGTTATTCCAATCCAAATGGGGCTCTGCCAGTTTTTACATTTGTCTGTGACCTATGCCATGCCAGCTTTTTATTTGTCTCTGTTTGTGTTCAGCATTTGGTCTTGTTTTATTTTGATGGGAAGAATTGAGTAGAAAGAAAAAGGAACAGTGTCTTTGCCAGACAAACCTGAACTAGATCAAGTCTAACACATTTGTGTATCTCTAGTGCTTGCCGTATTGAAAAGAACTGCAAATGTTAGTTGACTGAATATTTTCTTCTCCTGGTTCTACTGGTTTGAAATATTCTTTGTATATTCCCTTATTATAATATTTATTGAAATAACATTGGTTATTTTGATCTCTCTCTTTAAAGGACCACGTGTCTTAATAACTTTTTTTAGTATCTAGCACTATCCCCCAAATGGTTGTCAGGTGAATTAAAGGAGAAGAAAAAGGAACTGTTTAATTTCATGTCCTATGAAAGCGTGATAATCACTGGTTGGTAAGCTCAGGATGTGGTTGTTTTTTTTCTCACTCTTTTATAATACCTCAGTTACAAATATTCCCCTGAACCATTCAGTGAGGAATGCTCCTTTGATTTGAGCAATAAAAGAGACCCTTGTGACAACATAACTGTTCTGTATCTTGACTGTGGTGTTGGACTCACAAACCTACATGTGATAGAGTTACATAGGACTTAATACATATACAAATGAACCTAAGTAAAACTGGAGAAATCTGTATCTGAATAAGATCAGTGGGGTGTGTCAATGCCAATATCCTGGTTGATATTTAACTACAGTTTTGCAGAGGTTACATGTGCCAGACATCACTACCGGGGGGGGACTAGGTAAAGGGGACATGGGAATTCTCTGTATTATTTCTTACAAATGCATGAAAATCTACAATGTTCTCAAAACAAATGCTTTTTTAAAATGACCAGTTTCTTTACCAGTGGTTTCATAACTCCTTGGGGTTAGTGCAATTGCTATTAGCAGGATTAATCAGTGATGCTATTAAGCCTTCAGGATATGTTTTAGATACACAATTTGAAAAAATGCTCCAGTCCCAAAGTGGTACAGAGGGAAAGCTATGATGAAATGACCTTTGGCTAGATTTTGCTCTCGGAGCTTCTTACCACTTTCTCTTTGACACATGTGCCAGAGTCGCACTGCTGTACACCTTGAGGAAAGGGGGAGAACAGGATATTCTAATCTGATTCTGCATTCCTTCTCTGTAAGACTGTAGAGATGTTACTGAAGTTTCCCTTTGCTTTCTATCAACAAATCAGAAATCTGTTTCCAAATCAGATGTTAAAATTCCAAAAGAAAACTTGAAATATGGAGCAGTGTTGATTCCATCTTCCTGAATAATAGCAATAATAATAATAGCACTAGTCGTTTGTGTTATCAATATTGTCACTCTACTGAGGGTGTTCCACACTGTCTGGAACTGGGCAGTTTATGGAGCCAGAATCTGGCCAAAGAATTTGTTATTCAAAGAAACTATTTTCCTGTGAACCATCTCCATTAGAATTAAAAAGCTCTACTACATTGGAAATGGCCAGGAGAAACCCCCAGAGGATAGTCAGGCGGGTAAGACAGCTGCTCTGCTCTGCGAGTGGTGATAAAGGCACAGCTTTGGGAATGCCAGGTCATATACTGTGAGTCACCAAGTAAAAACGGGGTGATAATAGGACTAGTATCAGAAAACAGTCCTTTCTGAGACAGTCTCAGAAGCTTTCACAGAGAGGCTGAACCACCACAGAGCAATGGTACTTTTCTACTGAAAAGGGAAGCCCATGTATATGCGCCTCTGTGCTTCTCTCTGGTCTCGTGGGTCCTTATCAAAACAAAGCTCCTTTCCTCTGCATTTGAGCTGAACTGAAGATGAACTGGGTCCCACTTGCACTATCTGTGGGTACTCCAGAAAGATACTCTCTCTTCAAGGGAGGTCCATATAAGGCAATGGCATCCAGCCTTGTAAGGTTGTGGTCAAGGGCAGATGCAGGGCTTCCTGGACTGGACAGTGGCCATCATTAATCATGAATTAAGTCTTCATCTCCTAAGGGCACTGGCCTTTTCTATATATAGATTGCTTAACCAGAGCTACACTTATCCCCTGGGGAGGGGGAGTTGCATAGAGAGCACTGAGTTCTCTTCCTGTATTGACCCCTAATTATTAAGCTTTTGGAACAAGCAGTTTATTTTTCATGACACAATTCCACAAAATTGGACATACATATATATTCAGGTGGGGAAGGGAAAAACAGAATTAAAACCTGTGGATATACATATTTAATTCTATTTCTCCATTCCCCACTACATTCCTGACTCTTATTCCCTTCTTTCATATTAACACAATGATACATCCTATTGGCTTCTCTTCATTTCTCTCTTCCTGCTTCTATATCACTCACACATGTGTTTGGTTCCCAGGTATCCTCTAGCTTATGGATTTCTTCATCCAAACTTCTTATTCAAAAATCTCATAACACTTCCTCTTAGTTATATTTCCTTGTGTCCATTCTCTTGCTCAACATCTCTCTCTCTCTCTCTCTCTCTCTCTCTCTCTCTCACACACACACACACACACACACACACACACACACACACTCACATGAACTCACCAGATCCAAGTTTCCTTTTGGTTCTCTGAGCTGGCATTTAGTCTTCAGTAAGTGTGACTGCTGATTTTCTTGCTACCCATAGCCACAGGCATAAAACAAAAGTGGGCTTGGGTTAGATGAGCTAAATTTTGGTGGGACTAATTGATAGAACACTGGGAAGAAGGATGTCTCCTGAGTGTCTTCAGATGAGGGCCGAGGATATGCTGATGTAGCAGGAGGGATTTAACAAGCATGTCCAACATCAGCAGCCTGAGCTAGTAGTAATCAGGATAATGAAAGCCACAAAGTGGGGGGGGGGTGCAGTAGAGGTGTCACAGTTCCGAGGGTTTTGGAAGGACACTGAAGAAAGTTAACAAGACACAATCACGAACTAAGATCTTATTATAGGTTAGGTACCTTGCTCTGCATTTTCAGATGCTTCTTGTTGACTTCTTACAAATGTCTGAAGGAGATGACTGTTATTGTGCAGATGAGAAAACCAAGTTTCAGAAAGGTTAATAATTTACTAGATTTGCACACTGGCAAGTAGAGGAGTTAGGCCCACTTCTTAGAGCAGCCAATGGAATATATTTGTTTTCATTTGGTATATTCTTGTTCCCATTCATATTTGTTACATGCTGGGGAAGATGGGAAAAGAGAAACACTGTGCCTTGGAATGGCAGATAGTACTCGGTTTCAGGAGAATGGTCAAAGCCTCTTCCATCGAAGAATAGAGGCTATCTGGAAACTCAGGGGCGGAGCTGATACCCTATTACTTAAGCAAGAATTGCTCTTTTTTTGCTCCTGCCTTCCATATACATACTTCCTGAAAAGAAAAGCCATGTTAATAAAATATATGAAAAACCTTGAGACAAAGTTTTTGTCCATGCTTAGTCATGACTTCTAGAGATGACAAAGACCTGGATGTTGAAGCTGAGATGTGTAGAGTGATGGCAAAATTGGAATAGGGAGGAACGTGTGGTTTAGTGACTCCCTAGGCTCCTGTGGTAAAGAAAATACAACATTGCACTGCAATTTTCATTTGTAGGATTCCAACCCAATCAATTGAAAAGCTACCAAACAATTATAATTTTTCCAAATGATGTCAAAGAGCTGACTTAAATTGTTTTGGACTCAACTTACCAAAGAAATCCACTTTCCTGGCATCAATTTACCTTTGAGATAAATTTCTGATGCTAAATTTCAAGATATAAACAAATGAGATGACTACACATGACCCGTACATCATAGACTTTAAGCTAGATGTGGTTGGTGGACAGAGTATTGGTTACCCACCTGGGAAAGAATGAGTGTGCATTATGTATGGGCAGAGCTGGTATTTGGTGAATGAGAAGGGTAGGGTATGTAAGAGACTGCTGTATGTCCAGTAAAATGGTCCTCTTCTCTCAGGACCCACAAATAGACTACGACTGGATTCTAACTAAGAGAACTGTGGCTTTCAAGCACTTTTCTTCCCAATTTGATAAAGTTGAGCACTATAACCTTGGAAGTCGTCTGTTAAAAGAGAGAAGCCACAAGATAGAAAAAGCCACAGTCACTAACTCACCACCAGAGAAGAAAGAACCTCCTATCAATTGAAAATTTTGTTTTGGATTTTTTTGTTACTGAAAAATAAACTCCTAACATGTTTCAGCCATTTATTTATAGTGACTACATTTACATGTTTTAAGTCAGACAGATGCATATTGAGATTAAGCACTCAAGTTTAAAGTACGTACTGGAAGTATACAAAAGGGACACCATCTGTGACACACCTAAATGATTTTACAGAATTCTATTCTCAGCTAGGTCCTGCCTCACCCAGGATCTATCACAGGAAATTGTTTCTTTGAGCTTTGGGGCATTCATCACTGCTCTTAATATTCTCCTGATCTATGGATACTGCCTTGCTTTGAACACACAGAAAGGAAAACGTGATCAAAACTCCTCTAGGACACACAGCCTGCTCTCCTTAGGAAATCACAGCTCTTGGAAGCCACAGCCAGTACTCTTGGCAGCTTTGTTTTCAACTGTGTTCTCAGGCCACATGTGTTGGAGAGATACTGTCCCCAGTAAGCCTCAGATTAAAAAAACAAATGCGAATTTGTTATGCATTTTTGTAAGATGCTTCTCTCTTCCAATTCTTCCTTAAAACTGATGCCTCCTGGGAAGGGAATATGAAAATAATCCACTTCAACCTACACTAGAACTAATAGAAATATAAAGTGAGCCACATGTATACTTTGAAATTATATAGTAATATTTAAGAAGTAAACAGGTGAAATTAATTTTAACAATATACTCAACCCAATGTATCCAAAGTATTACCATTTCTACATGTAATCAAAATGAAATTGTTAATGAGATTATTTTGCCTATTTTTCACATTAAGTCTTTGAACTCTGGTGTGTTATTTTAACCTTACAGCACATCTCAATACAAAATAACTAATTTCAAGTGCTCAGTAGACATATGTGGCTAGTGGCTGCCATACTGGATGATACAGGCTTAGACTTAACTGCTTAAGGTTTGATTTTTTTTTTAAGTAAAATCTACTGCTCTGAGAAGAATCATAATTAATAATACACATGTTGTGAGCTAAAAAGAAATACAATGTAACTTCAGGGATTTAAATTTTTCTCTAGAGATTTCTATGCTCTGGGGTATGGAAGTGAGATAATAAAGATCATTTAGTTAGCCCATTTTCATCATTATATTCTCAAACCAGTTCTTCCTTCAAATTTCCATTTGAATTCTCTATCTTCTATCTATATCTATCTATCTATCTATCTATCTATCTATCTATCTATCTATCCCATCCATCCATCCATCCATCCATCCATCCATTTCCAGGCATTTTTGATGTAACTTCTGCAAGGAAGTTAGAAGGCCAGCAAAGTATTATTAGACAGTGTTTGATGTTGGATATCCTATGCTCATATAACTGCAGTGTAGCTTTGGGCAACTTCTCTGAGTCTCTGTGTTCTCAATTCTAATCATTTGCAGTGATTTTGTGAGGAATGACATACAGAATACACTTGATGGATCTACTACAGTGCCTGGCACAGATCATATAGAACCAGATAAACCATACTAAGAAGTTTCAATTTTATCTTAAAGGCAACAGGGAGGCAATGAAGTCTGAAAATGAGAAGTGATTTGATCAGATTTTCCATTTCTAGGGCAATTACTGGGAAGAAAACCGAAAACATTTTGTTTTTCTTATAGCCAAGCTTTGTCCCACAAATAAGTGTTTGCTTCCAAATCTTTCAAATCTTTTCTTTGTGTAAAAAAGAAAAGAATCTTGGCTAAGCTTCAGACTAAATTCTTCCATATACCCAGAGGTTTCTTTGAAGGAAGAGATTTAACAACCTATTAGGCACTTCAATCTCTGCATTTGGAAATATAAACTTTTCTTAGGAAAATGTACATAATGATATCACAAGCATGGGTTAGAATTTAACTCCATTATTCTTTCTGGTGTTGCTCTATCTCTAGTGTGTTTCATTATGTCCTTCTAGACCACTTTAATTAGAGAAATGACGACCCTAGACCAGATGGTTCTAATGACCTTGTCTGTTCAGTCCCATGGGTCTCTACAAGAAGCAGTAGGGATTACATTGAAAGAAAATGGACAAAAATTGGAATTTATAGCTAAAAGATAACAATTAAATGGATTTATTTTCAGAATGATCATGCCAGGAAAACTCTAGCTGAAACTTTCATTTGTACTTTAGCAAAAATCAAATAAACAACTATGTCTCCTCCTTTGGAAGAGCTTATTCTTTTTAAGATCTTAATGTTGGAGAAGTTTACCAGCTCCATTGCCAAATGTCATAAAGAACTGGGGGAATTTGACTCTGGATATATCCTATAGTGTTTGTCTGCATAAACAAGGGCCATACCATGCCTAAAGCCAAGGACATACACAATCTACTCATAGGTACAGAGTGTGTGCAGATCCAAGAAGAATAGAAAATGTGATAATGTCAATATTTGACTATAGAAGAGCTGGAGAGATAGCCCTCATGTGGCAATTTACAGACTAGGGACCTGCTACATAGTGATGAATATAAACAAACTATGTATAGTATTTATAACTTGTGTGCTTAAGCCAATTAGTTAAATTTAATCAAATTTTAGAAAGCATTATCCGATCTGAAATGTCTGCCCAGAGAAAGCCAATAGACCCCAGTTAAAGATATATGAGGAATAAGATAGACCACCAAGATTTTAACCATACAAATCAAGATTAGGCACATAGAAGAAATTTGAAAATATAAAGTACTATTTAAACTTGAGAGGTCACTATTAAATAACTCATTTAATGACAGTACCTTCCAATGAATGCTTTCCTCTGGGAGAAGATTTGAATCGTCTGACCTTTTTCATAGTAAACTTTAGCAGAATCTGAGAGTTGGCAAGATCTGAGAAGCCAAAGCCCATCATAAAATTCCACCACATGTCTTACAGCAGTAAAAGTTTTTCCTCCATTCTTCTCAGTCAGGTTAAAATATGAAAGGATACCATGCTTTCAGATATTTATATTTATACTTATATTTATACTATCTATATCTGTATTATTTATATTATTCATATTCACATTTATATTTATTTAAAGCCTCCGAACCTGAAGGCCTTCATAAAATGAAAGAATTCACTCTGCTGCAGTTTATCATTGCAAAGTAATTTGTGACTATTCCAAGAACAGAAATGTTCATGTATTAAAAGAAATAGTTGACTGAAAATAATGATTTTGCTTGCCAAAATTGTACACAAGGATGTTTTCTTATGGCCAGTGGAGGTTTATGAAATGACTTAATGCACTTTCTGAAAATGAGATCTGTGATGAAGTATTCATGCTGCCTTGACTCAAGACTTTCCCCAAGTGAGCAAAATGCATATTCATGCAAATCAATTCCAGGCCCATTTGCCTAGATCCTGAAAGAAATCATTCTGGAACTAAAATAAGTTTTGTTTATTTAAAATGGAAATTAGTAACAAAAGCTTTATATAACGCCTATTGCCAATAATTAACCAATTAAAAACTCTAAATTTCTATAAGATGCTATCCTTAACATTAAAAACTTCACCACAACATATACACATATTCCAAGCCATCCTACCTGGAGGATAAAAATGAGAAAACAAGAGTCCTAAACTAGTATTTCCTTGGTTCTGACCTCTAACATTTTGGGGGAACTTTAAACACTTTTCAAATTCCTCCCAGACATTTATAGAACTCCTTAAATGGTTACTATGAGGTACTTTGTACCCTGAAGCATCTGGGCTACCATGTGATGTCTGTTCTCCTCTCCAGATCCAGGCCACAGAGGTGGGGTACCTCGTCTCCACCTGCCCAAGGGCAGCACAGAGACTGCTAGCGCTCAGTGTTTTGGAGAGCACCCCCAGATTCTGGCACTTGTATTACTAAAACTTGGAACCCTCAATATACTTAAGAGATTTCAGTACAACAACTCTGGTTTTAACTGCGTTTTTTTAAATTGTTTTGTTTTGTTAACCAAAATTATCCTACAGATAAAAGCCTAGAGGAGCTGGGAATCTGTAGTACAGCTACAGTGTTTGGAATTGTTGATGCTCTTGGTATGAATTCAGAATATCCTGGTTTCCCTTTTTCTTAGGATGAGTTCTTTCCAAAGGGGCTTCTTGGTCACTTACATAAGCAGACAGCTGAAGAATTTGAGCCATTGCTCTCTAGGCAGGCCTGATTGTAAGGAGAGCACAGTTTTGGTTCCAGGTTGGACCTCACTAACAATTATAATCCAACCTGCCTTCAAAGGCCACACAAAGAGTCCACGTGTGATAGGCACATCAAATGACCTATGATTCCACTATACTGAGCTAAGTGACACAGTGTAGAAATATTTTAAGAGTCATTTAACTACATTTGGAGATTCTCAATGTGTTTTCTGGAAGACAAGATGTGCAATTCGAGACTTGATGTATGAACATGTTATATTTTCATTTCATTTTTAATGATGCCAAATTTTCCCTCCCAATCGAAGTAAATTGGGAAAACGTACAAAATTGGAGCCCCACAGTCCCAAGACAAACTCCTAGCAGCTGCCGTGGAAACAATTACCTCAAGTCTTTAGCTGAACATTTCAGTCTTATCTTGAAGTTTGGGAGTCCTCTCTGGACCACTGTCACACTGGGTTCAGAAAGATGGTGATGAAATGTGTGGAGCTTGGTCAGCAGTGTCTACTTGGGTAAGGGACAAGGGGATGCAATGGGAATGCCACATATTTTCTCACCCTGTCTTATTTCTGAATAAATTTCAGGCCACATATTTTCCGTAAGATCCATCAGTCAAATTTTGTCTCTACTCCTAATATTTCCCCAACACTTGATTCAACAGTTGATTCAACAACATACCAATGAACTTATAGCCCAAGTGGTTTTATTTGGGAAACTTGGGAATCTTCTATAGTTTTCTAAAGTGTGAAAGAAATATATAGTTCAAAGATGACAAAAGCTTGCATTTTGATGGAGCTGACTTTTATTTCAAAGGTGAGTCAGTTAAAAATATACTATACTGTAACCCACTGAAATGTAGCTAACTTTAATTAACATAAAACTATGGACTATTTTCATATTTTTCTATGGGCAATTATAAAGTGAATCTTCTACAACACTCTATTTTCTGGGAGGATGAGACTGAATTTTAGTTTCACCCACACAGTATTGAGGAGGAAGGTCTGAAGTGTGGAGTACAGATTCAGTATACGCATTAACACATGGCATCATCTTCAAATCTTAATATGAAACCCTTGTCAAAGAGACTCTTCAGAAGCAAAACTAAGGAATAAAGCATCTTAGAGCCCTCTATACATATCTAAACGGGGCTTTACTCAGTTTCCATTAGGATTCTGGTTCTTGTTTTGTACCTTCTTAAAGTCACAGACATGCACACGCACACACACGTACACTATCATCCAGACAGAGCCTGGCAGAGCAGTGATAAATGTCTAGTCTCTGCAAGACATTCTGTTAGAAACAGGCAGAGGGAACCCAGCTTAAGAAACAACTTACAGAGAAGTAACTGTGTTAACCAACGCAGCCTACTAGGAGTGTTTCCATTGCCCAGGAGGAGGTCCAGAGAAAGGAGACCAATTCCACAAGATGGAAGCCTCATTGGTGTTTTGTTTTGTTTTTCCTTAAGATCATTACTCTCAATGTTGCAAGAGTATGGTTTGAAATGAGCTGCCCATCCGTTACTCACCACGTCAGCTGTCACCCAACTCACGGAATGGAAAGAACACTAGGGCATTGGATCTAAATTGGCCAAGGGGTAGGAAACATGGAATGGTTATAAATGGAAAGTATTCAGGCTCAAAACAAGTTTGTAGGGGGAACCATACAGGAACCTGCATGAGGCCACCTAAAATATTTATATAAAAAACAACAAAAGTGGACCAAAAATAAGTCAAAATGTCCAAGCTCATGAACGTCCTCAAATTTGAAGATGGATTTCAGCAATTAAATGTTTAACAAGTATATGGGAGCCAGGAGTGGGAACTTTGGTAGTCCCATGCAAGACACAGAGGTAAAGTACTTCCAATCTAAAGATGGAAAAAATTAAAATTAAAAACGGTGATAGGATTGTTTTAAACAAAAGACTTTGGAGTTATTTCTAAAAGAAGCAAGTCAAAACCAAGCATAACAATAGCAATGTGTTCCTTTAAACTAGGTAAGATCCTGTGGCTTCGTTGTTGTTTCCTTTATTTTACCCCTGATATCAAAGGGATAGGTCTTCTGTTTCCTTAAATTTTTTCCCCAAATCAGAAATAAACAAATATAGATATTAAAGAAATACATGAAAGAGGATGTGTGCTTTGAGGCTGTTTGTAAAAACAGGGCAAAGGAACAGAGAACCCTCTCCTAATAATTTACTCTAAAGAAACATCTTAATAACTTCCATTTTAATAAACTAATATCTTTTTTTTAAGTTCTGGCTTGGAATAATTATTATAATGGGTAACATTTGAGTATGTACTATAATTATCAAAACAAACTGAAAGGGTGGGTAATATTTTAATTCTATTTCACAAGGAGGGAGGTGAAGTTAGGCAACTTTCTTGGGATCACACGGTTAGTTAAGAAGTAGCTGGGGCTTGAACCCTGGTCTATCTCTTACCAAAGCCCATGCAATTAACCATGAGTCTAAACATTCAGCCAAAGCCAAATGCCTCTTAATTTCATTTGAACCCTTCTTGATTCTCCATAGCCATAACATATTTAACCTTCTGGAAACATAATGAAAAAAAGTTTTTGTTGAAATTGCAAAACAACCTTCTTCCAGGAGATAACATTTTAAACCTTCAAATCATTGCCTGCTAGAAGTGATGCTCATTAATGAGTAATGGGCAGGACACTATGCAGCCAAGCAAATGCCATTCTCTTGCCTAATACACTGTGCTTCTCTTTGACAACACTTGTGACCTTTGTTTCAGGGCTTGACACAGTGTGGGCTGCCTAGTAGATATATAATACACATTTTGTATTTAGTAGATATTTCTGAACTGAAATGAACATCTTCCATAAAATACTGGCTCAAGTTACATGTTTTTACTCATATGTGGATCCTGAGAAACTCAACAGAAGACCGGGGGGAGGAGAAGGGGGAAAAAAAAGTTACAGAGAGGGAAGGAGGCAAACCACAAGAGACTCTTAAATACTGAGAATAAACTGAGGGTTGATGGCAGGGGAGAAGGGAAAGTGGGTGATGGGCATTGAGGAGGTCACCTGTTGGTATGAGTACCGGGTGTTGTATGGAAACCAATTTGACAATAAATTTCATATTAAAACAAAAAAATAAAAAAACAAAAAAACAAATACTGGCTCAAGTGTCACCTGACCTCCAAGAAGCCATCTACGCTAGTAATGTTATACATATGTGTCTCAAATAATTCTAGACTCTTTTCCATTTGGCCTTTGCTAGTTCTAACTTATCTCATGAAGCCTAAGTATTACACGAGATTTGTATAATTAGAAATACTCTGGAAGATATAAATTTCTATGGTGATATTAAGCATTATTATTATTGTATGTATTGCCACATCCCTGGTAGTCATGCTTAGGAGTCTCTGTATGTATTTAACATACAGTGAGGTCATACTTTGGGCCCAAAAAATAACATTTGATTTAATCTCGCAACAATCTTCACAGGCCGATGTTAACTTGCTCTACTTTTACCAGTGAGGAATCTAAGGAGGAGAGAAGTTGTATATTGATCCAATATTCATAGTGAGAAAATGACTCACCAAGGACTTAGCTCTGTTTGACTCTGAAGCCCATTCTGAACCATCTTTCTTTTCTCTTTTTAAAATTTTTATTTATTTTTGAGAGAGACAGAGACAGAATGAAAGTGGGTTAGGGGCAGAAAGAGACACAGAATCTGAAGCAGGCTCCAGGCTCCGAGCTGTCAGCAAAGAGCCCAACACGGGGCTCGAACTCACGACCTGTGAGATCACTACCTGAGCCGAAGTTGGCCGCTCAACCAACTGAGCCACCCAGGCACCCCCTGGACCATATTTTCTTTAACTCTCTATACAGTAATTTCCTATTTCTTCTATAACAAATTACCAGAAACTTAGTGGCTTAAAATAACACAAATGTACTCCCTTACAGTTCTGGAGATCACAAGTTGGAAATGATTCATACAGATCTAAAATTAAGGTGTTAGAAGATACCTTGTTCTTTCTAGAATCTCTAGGGGAGAATTTGTTTCTTCTCTTTTTCACTTTCTAGAGGTCACTCACATTCTTTGGCTCATGGCCACATCACCCAAACTTCTGCTTTAGTTGTCATATCATCTCTATCCCTGGACCTCCTTCGTCCCCTCTCCTGGCCCTTGTGATTTCTTTCAGCCTGTCCAAATACTCCAGGATAGTCTTTCCATTAAAAGACCCCTAATTTAATTACATATACAAAGCCTCTTTTGTTATAAAAGATAACATATTTGCAGATTCTGGGGATTAGTATGTGGACACATTTGGGGGGCCATTATTCAATGTGCTGAGTAGGAAAAATATACAGACAAGAATCCTTTATCCAGCAAGACTGTCATTCAGAATAGAAGAAGAGATAAAGGCTTTCCCAGACAACAAAAAGTGAAGGAATTCATGACCACCAAACCAGAAAGAGATCTTCCGGGGGACTCTGTGAGTGTAATGTTGCAAAGAATACAAAGGACCAGAGACATCACCACAAGCATGAAACCTACAGATAACACAATGACACTAAAACCATATCTTTTAATAATCACTCTGAATGTAAATGGACTAAATGCCCCAATCAAAAGACGTATGGTATCAGAATGGGTTAAAAAAAAAAACAAAAAAACAAGATCCGTCTATATGCTGTCTACAAGAGACTCATTTTAGATGTGAGGACACCTTCAGATTGAAAGTGAGAGGATGGAGAACCATCTATCATGTTATTGGAGTAGCCATACTTACATCAGACAAACTAGATTTTAAACTAAAGACTGTAACAAGAAATGAAGAAGGACATTATATCATAATTAAGGGGTCTACCCATCAAGAAGAGCTAACAACTGTAAATGTTTATACCCCCAACTTGGAGAAACCCAAACACATAAATCAATTAATCACAAATATAAGCAATCTTACTGATAAGAATATGGTAATTGAAGGTGACTTTAATACTCCACTTACAACAATAGACAGATCATCTAGGCAGAAAATCAAAAAAGAAACAATGGCCTTGAATGATACACTGGACCAGATGGACTTGACAGATAGGTTCAGAACTTTTCATCCAAAAGCAGAATACACATTCTTCTTGAGTGCACATGCAACATTCTCCAAGATAGATCATATACTGGGTTACAAAACAGCTCTCAATAAATACAAAAGAACTGAGATCATACCAGGCATATTTTCAGATCACAATGCTACAAAACGTGAAATCAACCACAAGAAAAAATTTGGAAAGCCTCCAAATGCATGGAGGTTAAAGAACATCCTACTAAAGAATGAATGGGTCAAACAGGAAATTAAAGAAGAAAATAAAAAATATGTGGAAGCACATGAAAATGAAAACACGACAGTCCAAACCCTTTGGAATGCAGCAAAGGTAGTCCTAAGAGGAAAATACATTGCAATCCTGTCTATCACACACTAAAACATGCTTCCTATGTTGCCAGGGAGATGAGGGGCGTCATTTTGGCTTATGGGTGTGGCTTTGTGTTTCTACTTGTTTCCTTCACTACTTATTTTATAGTAGTATAGTATACTATAGTAGTATAATATTTCTCTTTGAGAAAAGAGACTGTCATGTCAGCTGGTTTTATTCCCCTGACAGAGCCACATGTATGTATTTCATCTACAGGGTGTGTGAATTGAGGAGATCATCCTCTTGCCTCTGTCTCCTCAATGTTTAACTCTGCTCCACGGGAAAAGAAACTCTCTCCAACCATTACTGGAGAAAGGCTTTAATTCCATCATCAGAGATAATAATCTTGGGTACATAATATTGACCTTAAAATTGTTCAAAAAACTAGCAAAAATATAAAATATTCACCAGGTCTGATATTGGAAGAAAAGGGCCCTGAGTAACTGAAGTGTCAAAGAAAAGGAGCAGGGAAAAGAGAAGCTAAAGGACACTGAGTCAGGAGCACACAAATAAAATTTTCTTCCCTCACAATTTGCCAAGGTCCAGGCACTATCAATAAAACTCTGGTAATTTTTAGTATTGTTCAATGATGTTTACAGTTCTCTTTCGGGCACACGGTAGAGTTGGAGTTCCCAAATCCTCAAAGTTAAGTGCCACTAAGTAACTTATTATGGCCAATGAAACCTACTGTCACAAGGACAGTCAGAGGCACAAAATGAGTGGAAGTGACATGTGTCACATCCAGGTGGAAGCCTTGAAAAACCAATATGTGAATTTCCACAATGCCAGTCACTGCCACAATAACTGATAATACTCCATATCGTGAAGCCTCCATTAGCCTATGCCCCTGAGCGTCAGCATATGGAGAAGTCCCCAGGGGACCCATGATGGTCATAAAGCATGAGGGAGGAATAAGCCTTTCTTGCTAATAACCAGAGAATTGGGAATTTGTTACATTGAAGCTAAACCAGTCTTTCCCAACTAATATAAAAACGGAGTTTTTTCTGGACATGGTCACTGCTGGAATGAAGCAACAGGAAAACAAAAAGGTAGTTAGATCTCACTCATGTCAATACGCCTTTCTCCAGCTTCCCCTAGGAACACTGCATTAAATGAAAATAAGTACTCTTCAGGAAACCTAGAAGTATAATGTAAACAAGCACACACAAGTGCTTTACAAATTTTAAATCACTTTGCAAATACTAGTTATAACAATATTTACCTCTCACCCACAATTGCAGCCATGATTACATGTTTTCCTATTTTGTAAGTCCATAATATTTTCTCAGCTCCCACCAAAAAAATGTACTTACTTACACTCTATGTAGACAATTCAAAGAGATCAGAGACAGCTTCTTAATTTATGTATCAAAAAAATATACATGAGAAAGACTAAAGCCATTGATAGAGTATATAATATTTAAAATGAGCAGCTGTTATCCTTTTTATTATTCATGGCCCCCAGAAACATTATAAGAGAAAACCTCTATTACCCCATGCCTTGAACACAGAAAACAGAGAAGAGCATGGGATTAGCAGTTTTCTCACAAATGAACAGGGCTGCCACTGGGCAACTCTTACTACCTCCTCCCTTTGCTCCTCTTGGCAACAGGATGGATGGAGACATGAAAACTCTGTAATTGTAAATGCCAGCCTTCTTATAAGGAATAAACATGAAGCTTAACAACATATTTTTCTACTGAATATAATTTTATTACATCTTTCTAAAATTTTTTTTAACGTTTATTTATTTTTGAGACAGAGAGAGACAGAGCATGAATGGGGGAGGGTCAGAGAGAGAGGGAGACACAGAATCTGAAACAGGCTCCAGGCTCTGAGCTGTCAGCACAGAGCCGGACACGGGGCTCGAACTCACGGACCACGAGATCATGACCTAAGCTGAAGTCGGACGCTTAACCGACTGAGCCACCCAGGTGCCCCATACATCTTTCTAATCTCCATGCCTACAAAATTAAGAAATTAAGAGCATATCTCCTAAATGGAAATTAAAGTGTATAAAAGCTTAATAATAAATGGTTAAATTTTAAGTACCTAAAATTAGAAAAAAGACAAACAATGATATAAATTCTTCTTTTTACCACTTAGAGAGGTGAGGCAGGCTCAGCATAGCTAGCCTGCTAGAAAGAATGGTCACATCAGATAGAATTTGTGGCTCTTGCCTATGGCTTCTGGTAGAAAAAGGCTAGACTTAGTCTCTGGAAGAAGTTGGAACTTGGATATTTTAGCTTCTGACCAGCCCTACCAAACATGGAGTAAGCAAGATTTGCTCCTATGGATTGCCCTTGGGATGAATCTTTCTGTTCAAAGGGCATTTTCAGAGCTTCAGGTGCTCTGTGAGCCATTTCTCATCCAAGAACCCCTTTCCTAGAGGGTACTGCAGTCCCTATACAATGTGCAACTACACCACACACTGCTCGGAGCCCAGCACTGTCAACCTTACAATGGTGTCCCTCATTGGTTTTTACCTCAGCCCATTACAACTTTCTTAGTGTCACTCATCCTTCAGAAGAAAAGTTCCCTCCCTGATTTCTGACTGTTCTCTTCTTGACAAGGTCAACTCCAGAGGTACCATCCACCCTCTCCCTTTCCTGATTTGAGTCATTCTCCTTCCTTTACATTTTTCTGGCTCTTTCTTAACATGGTTTTATTTCTCACTGCTTCATTCTGTCACGTGTACTGAGGTTGACACATGAAGTGCATGTTCACAATGACAAGGCAACTACATTTCTATGAGTAACTCTGGTCAAAAACCTCTACCTAGGATGTTTATCATTAGGAAAGAAATCATATTGATATGCCACATTATTTTCTTGAGATGGACTCATGATCCTTGGAAATATATACCTTCCTTTGTTCCCAAAAGGAGGCAGGGCAGCATCTTTGAAAATAAAACTCATGCCTACTTTGCAGTCCAGGAGGACATATGTTGCTGGTGTTTGTGAAAAGAAGTGGCAGTCCTTATATTAGTAAGACACCTTTCTGTTCTTATATAAGGCATAGCAAAGAATATGTAACGTGAAAATGCTCCTGAAACCTTGTGTAAGTAAATTGTCCCAGAAAAAGGATCTGTATCTCAATTTACACTAGATATTTGAGAATTCTCACATGCAAACACTTTCCAAGTGAGACAAAAAAGGAATATTTTGAAGAGACTTGGATGGGAGGGAGAGGTAGGGTAACTGCCACAGAAAGTGAATCTTGTCTAGGGTTGTCTAGGGTCCTGGATGATCAAGATTGTGTGACTTCTGGCTCTTTTCTCTGCTGTTATAGCTGGAAAGGCTTGTTGAGATGCCACTGTTCAACAATGGATAAAATCATGTCTCATAGCTAGACTATTCATGTTCAGTAAGGCCAGGAACTCAGGCATAGGGCCTTCAACTGTTTAATAAATAGAAAGCCATGAAGAGTTCTGAGGCTTAAAGATCACTGTGATGAATTTTGCTTGTTCCTTTGGGGCACATAAGCCAACGTGTTCAACAAAACCACAACTGACTTTCTCTCAGGTTTAGAACATGGATATCTAATCTCCACAGTTCACTCAACCATCCCTTAGATTGCATATAAGTTTGATTTTTGCAAGTTAAGTTTGCCACCATGAATCCCTCCTAAACTCTTACGTACAGTCAATATAATCAGGGAAAGTGATCAGCCTTCAAGGAAACAGTGTTCAGAGCAGAGCTAGCAAGACCGCTGTCAGCATTATAAGGGGTTTTTGAGTTTTAAGTATTGCTTCTTTTCTCTTTCCCACATTTGATCACTGACTAGAGGTAAAATAAGTTCTTCTCAGGGTGGGACTAGTGGATTTGGCTAAGGACTTGTTTCCTTACAATTTTGTCTTTTGTTTACTTTCTATAGTTCTGCAGCCAGCTCAGAGGATTCCAGGGCCCTTGAGACTGAAGCACAAGATCTTGACATGCTACAAATAAAGTCAAATGCAGTGAGTAATCTCAGCTCAGCACAGCTGAAAGGGCACGGGTCAGGCCTGGAAGTCATTAGATGAAAAACTCAGACCAAAAATTAAGATGAAAATATTGGCAGCTGGTATAAACAGCAAAAACCCAGCAATGTATTCCTTTAGTCTTCCTTGCCTTTCTAGATCATAAGCTCTCACTCTGCATTCAACACTGTGAGAGGATCCACCTTTCTGCAGAAATCATATAGGATCATGAGTGCCTGCTAGAATATACATAGTGCATCATTTACCCTGACCTACCTTCTCCTTGGGGCATGAGCTGATTTCTCACAAACCCTAGTGATGCCATGGTCTAGACTAAGTGAGTCATAGTCCAAGGAATCAGAACCATTGACACACCTCAAAAAATCTCAGTAAAGGGCTGGATACTTACAACATATCAATACAATACAATGCAATGCAATATCAAACAATAGAACCATTTATCACCTCTATGTACATATAACAATCCAGACAGGATATTTCAATGAGAAAAGATAAGGGAGGTTGCTTAAGCTGTCTCAAAAAAGTCAGTGAAGGTTGAGCAAGGATAAAGGGAGGTTTCCCTATTAGGACATGGAGGGAAAAAGGGAAATTCCCTAAATAAGAAAAAAATTGGCACAAGGCCACTTAAATAGAGAGACAGCCCTAAAAAGACTGGCCAATGTGAGCTGACACCGGAGTACAGACTAAAAAAAAAAAAAATGCCAAACTCTCTTTCCCAGAGGTCAGCTGGTGCTTGAGGACTAGCATTGGGGTTATTAGGCCATGGCTAGAGCCTTCCTGACTCAGCTTCTCTCCCCACGGGTCTCTTGCTACCCAAGAAGCCCAGGGCTGAGAGATCCAACTGAACAAGATAAATTATGTAATCTTTCCCTCTGGGGATTTTATATGATCAAGTGAGGTATGTAGAGAGATGTCAGGAGGCCCACCCTCAATTTAGACATTGGATTAACATTCCCACTCTCCTATTTTATACAATATCTTCTAGGTAGAATTCACCTGACTTTAAGTGAAAAAATAAGAGAAGAGGCTTGAAAAGTACTCAGACATGCTATAGTTAAACTAAAAGTTTCAGTTTAAACCATCTTTTTCAAATGAAGACCTTACTATAGCCAAAATAGAATCACTCCATTCTAACAAATCTAAAGCTATTTACCATAGTTGGCAAGAAGAGAACTGTTACTTCTCAGTGAAACTGTTTTATTCCTATCTCAATGTTTATAACAGTAAGATGTTTAAAAGCCTAAACTATAAAATGTTTTCCCACAACTGAACACAAGTGAAAGTTAAGTCATCAAAATACAAAAGGAAATACATGTCTCTGGATTATTGTAGTGAATGAAGACATAACTATCTTTTGTTGATGGTATCTAGCACTGAAAAGTTATCCGGCTAATAAACAGTGTAAGTGGGATGCTGACTACCAACCTGCAGGAGGTGACTGTGTGGGTCTACTCCCAATTTTACATTCAGTGATCTTATTTGGCTATGTAAAATTGGGCATAGTCAGAGTATTTACACCAAGGAAATAGGCAAAACCCACAAATCATGTTTTTTCCACCCTCCCCGCTCCCCTCCACCGCCAGCCAGTTGTTAAACATTTACCAACATGCCATGGCACAGATTTCTCCTTCCATCATAGCTAAGTCTAATTTTTAAAAATCATTCGCATGGATCTGTTGTATGTCATTATACCAATCCACAGGTTCACCAAAAAGATAGGTACTAGCAACAATATTTCAATTCAGAGATGGAACATGGAGACAAGCAGGGTTTTCTCATGTTGACCCCAGGGATATTTCTTAGTTTACTGAGAACTGTTAGCTAGTACCCTAGGCTTCCCAGTCAGAAAGGGGGAGGCTATGCAAAACTTAACTTCTCATACATCTGAGGACCCTGAAATCTTTAGATGATGGCCAGCTGGCATTTTAGAACTCCCCTTTAAACAGCTGGCACCTAAGCTCAGGCTGCCAGCAGCTTGAGCCCAAAGTCCATTCAAGGCAGCTCTCAGCCTTACTATATAAAAAGAGAGCAACAAAAGAACAAGCCCAAATCCTTAGTGTGTCTAGCTGTGTTCCAGCCCAAGCATCTCTTTTCTGCAGAAAGCCAAGAAAACAGGACCCCATGCATGCATTGGCCCTTCTGCCAGCCTGTGTCAAATAATGGTATTCACCCAGAGTCCTTGCATAACAATGGAGAAACAAGACATGGGGTCTTACAACATCATTCATCCACTGAATCTGCACAGTCTCTGTGGATACATCCATCTGCCTACTTACAAAGAAACTTATTCACAAAGAAACCACCTATAGACAGAATCTGTTTAAAAGACAAAATTCTTTTAAATTCTGTTTTCCACTCCTTTTACCCCCCAACCTAGCAGTGCTTACCAAACTGTTAACTAAAGTGTTTCTCTAATGAGAGAGTAAGGGAACATTCTTATATGATAGTTTTCAATAAGCAAAAGGAAATAATTTAGCATAAGAACATTTGGTTTAAAAAAAGATTCTAGTACTTGCCTGCAACACAATATATATTGGCAGAGGGCAAGCAACATTTTATTTTCATGCAAATAAGCACAATGAAGAATCCCTTTGTAAGGGAAGACCAAAGTAATCTAGGTATTTGGTGTTATCAACAAATATCCTTCATTTTCCTGCAAACAGTGCAACCTTGCCACACACACACCACAAATTCACATGCAAAATTGAAAGATAAAAAAAAATGAGGCATATTTGAATTATCATGTCACTTTGTATGTACATAAAAGTCTATATTCCAAAAGGGAGATAAAGAGAAAAATAAGAAAACAAAATTTATAAGCTCATGGAGTTCAGCCATGAAATGTGACTGACATTACAAGAAGGGTGAAGTTCTGGTCAAGCTCTTGATGCAAGAGCCCAACTGCAACCAGATGTTAATCAAAACATCTCCATGGAGACGAGCAGGCAGATGCCCAGTGGTATTTTCATGTCTACATTTAGAGGGTGGGAATTTCAATGGCTTATTGATTCCAACTATTTAAGGCTAAACTAAGAATTTTATCTAACATGGAACTCCTGTGGGATCTCTAAATGATGTAGCCTGACTATTTGTTGGGCTGACCTCAAAGGACGCCTTCATTTCTCCATAGTAGGTGATTCCTTGGTCTTTACTTCAATGTGAAGCTTCCTTCAATATATTCAGAAAGTGAGAAATCTAACTCTAAATGAACCTAAGAGCTAGCTTGCTGTGTCCAGTGTTTCAACCCAGACCATCTTTTGTCCTACCGATTTTATGTCATAGTAACTAATGCTATTTTTCTTCATTCACAAATATTCAACTAGGAGTGAGATTATTGTTATGTGACAAACTTTTAAATTTATGTTATTATTTATGGGAAAGTAAATGCAACCAAGAATGTTATCATTAACACTTAAGACCAAGTAAAACCTAAAACAAAACCTCAAACTCTAGCTTGTCATATCTAGCTCTTGTGTGTCCTCTGATTTAAGACATACCATCAAGATAATGCTGGTGATAATAAGGAACATGGGAGTTGATATTTTAGGGTGGAAGCCATGGGGAGCTGTGATCAAGAGTAGATTTGATTTTAATGCTAACGAGCTAAACCACAACATATTTCACATGAAAAGAAGCTACCCTCTGTTTTCTCCTCCATTATCCATTTGTAGGACATGACTTCCATTTGTGATAGACTCTTCAGAAATATTTAAGATTTTGTAAAGGAGTATGTTAAGATGGGCATTCTCATGTAACACTCATGAAAGCAAAAATTGATACAACTTTTTTGGGAGGCAATTTGGCAATATGAAACAAGAGCCTTAAAAAAAATGCTCATTTCTTTGTCCTAGTATTCCTTTACTAGAAATTTATCCTAAAGAAACAATTAGTTATGATAGCAAACAAACAAAACATCTTAAATACCTAAATATAAGGGGATTATTAAATAAATAAAAACATATCAACAGGATAAAATAATATAATGTTATTTGAAAAATCCTTAAAGTTTTGAAGATATAGTTATGTCAAGTGAAAAAAAGACACAAAATTGTATATACATCATTTCCTCAATGTATAAATATGCACACAAATAAACACAAACAGACAGAGTAGACAGACCATTGGGAGAAAATATGCCTGAGTATTTAAAGTGGTTATTTCAGGATGGAAGAGAGGAATAATGATAAAATTCATTCATTTTTACTTATGCTTCCTTATACTTTGCAATGGTTTACATTGAGCATGGATAACTTAATTTTTTCCAGATATGCATTTTTAATGCAAAAGTAATAGAGAAATACTGTGTAACTGTAACTGTATAAACTTCAAGAATTATAGAAATATATGAAGTAAAAGATAGATGCCCTTTCCCTATGAATTCCCCAGATGTCATATAATTGAAATAATCCAGTATGTAGCCTTTTCAGACTGGCTTCTTTCACTACCTAATATGCATTTAAGAATCTTCAATGTCTTTCATGGCTTGATGGAATATTCCATGTACAGCTGAGAAGAATGCATATTCTGCTGTTGGTAGAAATGTTGGGTAGAGTGTTCTGTATATGTCTGTTAGGTCCAGGTTGTCTCAAGTATCGTTCAAATCCTCAAATTCCTCATTGCTTTATCTGTCTGTTTTTCTATCCATTATTATAAAACTGGAGTATTGAAGTCTCTTACTATTACTTTGTTGCTGACTATTTTATCCCTTCAATCCTGTCAAAGTTTGTTTCATATATTAGGAGCTCTGGGGTTTATTAAACATTTATAATTTATCTTATATTTTACTTAACTTTTTAAAATAAATTTTATTGGTGAATAATAATGTTCATCAATTTTAAGTGTTTAAGAATATATAAATTCATGAATTTGTAATAAAATTTATTAATTTTAAGTGAATAATGTGATGAGTTCTCCACAATCTCTGGTTTAACTTTTTATTCACTTAATAGTGTCTTTTAAAGGGTAAAAGTTTCATTTTTGATGAAGTGCAATTCATGAGTTTTTTCTTTTACAATCTTAAAAATTTTTTTAATGTTTATTTTTGAGAGAGACAGAGACAGAATGCGAGTGGGTTAGGGGCAAAGAGAGAGGGAGACACAGAATCCAAAGCGGGCTCCAGGCTCCAAGCTGTTAGCACAGAGCCCAATGCAGGGCTCGAACCCACGAGCTGTGAGATCATGACCTGAGCTGAAGTCAGATGCCCAACCTACTGAGCCACCCAGGCCTCCCTCTTCTATAATCTTTATTTCTTGTTTCCTAAGAACTGTTTTCCTAAGTGTTCACAAAGATTTTCTTCAGTTTTATTCTAGAAGTTTTGTAATTTTAAGTTTTAAAATTAGATCAATGATCCATTTTAACTTAATTTTTGAGTGTGGTATGAAGTAAGGGTTACAATTGGTGCTTTTACGTATGTCTATTTGATGTTTTCAGTACCATTTACTAAAGCACTGTTCTTTATCCATTGAATTGTCTGGGCACCTTTGTCAATTATCAGTTGGTCATATATACTTGGGCCTATTTTTAGACCCTTATTCTGTTCCATTAATCTATGTGTTTATGTCAACCAAATATAGTCAATGACCTTAACTTTATAGTGAGCCTTGATATCAATTAGAAAAGCCCTTATTCTTTCTTTCTTTTGGAAAATTATTTTGAATATACTAGGTTCTGTGTGTTTCTAAAAATTTTAGGATCGGGATTTCAATATCTACATAAAAAATATGTTGGAACTTTGAGATTGTATTGACTCTTTAGGTCAATTTGTGGAGATCAATAACTTAACAATGTTGAATCTTCTAATCTATGATTATGGGAACTCTCTCCATTTATTTAGATGGAGTTTAATTTCTCTTAGCAATGTTTATGCTTTTTAGTGTATCAACCCAGAGACAACTTAAACCAAAATCCTATTTTAAGGCAATGGTTCTCAAACGTTAGTATACATCAAATCAACTGACAGGCTTGTTAAAAACAGGTTCCTGAGCCCCAGCCCCTGAGTGTCTGATTCATTTGGTCTGACAAAGGGTACAAATTTGGTGTGTCTGACAACTTTTTAGGTGATGGGTATACAGTACTTTCTGGGGCAATATTTCAAGAACCAATAGTATAACAATTTGTTTGTTTATTTGTTTTTGGTTTTGGATTTGGGCCACATAGTGTGAATTAGAGCTTCCAACCAATGTGAGGAATTTTTGTACTTACGGAATCTTAAGGAAAAGTGTTTTTCTCCCTCAGTTTGCTGTTCCCATTGGGTGATTGGTGAATCTTTATCAGTTCCCTTGTACATTAATGTTGCATCATTTGATGTATCATGTTAATGGGAGGTTGTCTTCTATAAAACCTCCATCTTACAGCAGTTCTAGTCTTGTTCCCTTTTCTCCTTCATCTTGAGAGACTGAAAAATAAAGTGGTTCTACACATTCACTTGAGGCAAAGCCAGCTTCAATGGCCCACCTGTCTTTGTGGATTCCCATTTTCACTTAGTTTTCACTGGCTGAGAATTTCATACTCTGTTGCTAGTTCATTGACTAGTTTTCATAAAGAATATTTATATTTTATTCAGCATGTTTGTTTCTTTTAAAAAAAAATTTAACGTTTATTCATTTTTGAGAGACACAGAGAGACAGAGCATGAACGGGGAAAGGGCAGAGAGAGAGGGATACACAGAATCCGAAGCAGGATCCAGGCCCGGAGCTGTAAGCACAGAGACTGACATGGGGCTCGAACTCACGAACCTGAGCTGAAATTGGATGCCCAACCGACTGAGCCACCCAGGCACCCCCAGCATGTTTGTTTCTAGTGAGAGGATCAGACAAGGTACTAGTCAGTCATACTGTTAGAGATAGATATCTTTAATTCTTGAATTTCAAGACGATATAATTTTCATCTGTTTAATGTAGGCTTTTTCCTTTTCTGGTAAGTTTTATTTCCCTGTCATCTGCTTTTCCTTATTTCTTTCTCACTCCCACACCCTCTAAAAATTCTAAATTCTGTGATTTCCTTTCGACTGTTAGTCATATATGAATGAGGTAAATTCTTACTGGACCATTTATTTCATGTTTATTTGGATATGTGGCTATGGTTCTGTTTCCAGAAAAAAAAAATTATTTCTTTTTATGGAACATGGTATGCCAGTGACTGAATATTTTTAGTCTCTAATTCTGAGTGAACTAAGTGCTATCCTGTGGGATTACTCACGGTGTAGCAAATTTTTCTTCTCCTCCTGCCTCATTTGTAAACTGCTCTGAGAAGTATGCCTTCTCTGTACAGTTCCTTCTTTTATCACACTGCTTTATAGTTTTTTAGATTTTTCATGAAAGAAAATCCAGGGAAGTCATTCCCACTGTGGCAAATGGGCATCTGTTGTTATTCTCCTCAAGTTGTGCCACAGGAAGTATACCTGTGCTCTAGTAGCTTGTTCTGTGAGGTCTGCAGTGCAGGCAGGTTCCATGTCTTCCTATGTCCTTATTGCCCATTACAATTTTTAGGCAGCCCTTCATCCTATTTGTGGTTCTGAGTTTTAAAAGTCTGTTACTTTACTCAGCTGGATTTAGCATGCCTGGTTTTTGATCCCTTGCTGCTTTGGGGTGATTTCTGGGAGATGAGGAAATGTCCAGTGCTGACCAGACCTAAGCAGCTTTTCAAAAATTCTGTAGCAACTCGGATTTCTTCTTTTGTTCATTCTATGTTCATATCCTTAACTTTTTATTTTCCTTTTAGGTATGTCCCTATTTATCAAAATGTCCCATTTATCAAAAAAAAAAAAGAAGAAAATTAACAAGATATGTTCTCTAAGAAGAGCACAGTAACCAAGATGTAAGTTGCAAAGTCAAAGCGAGTAGCCTTTAGTCCAAGAGAGAAGTGTCTTTGAAATATTCCCATCGAGTCTCTGGTCTCACAAAGTCTTCTTTCGTGAGAGCTTGCTAGGTTCATTCTTGGGCCTAACTCATCATCTTGTTATTTTAGGTGCCATTTGAAAAGGATAACGACAGAATGGGGAATAAGAAGGGCAAACTTTCCTGAGTGACCTTAAAAATTCTTTTATAACATCTGTTTTCTTCTCTTCTTTGCTGTCTTCCTACCAACAACACAACTGGCAGAGGCCACTTGTTTGGCATAAAATTTGGGGAAGATGATTAAATAAAATTCACTTTAATTTGGAAGGATTTAAAGCTTAGATACACTTCAGGGTAGAGTTAACCTCTTTCTTGCTTCATTATTCAACATACAGAAAAGGCAAAGAAAGAAAAATCAAAACAAAAATCTGCCCCTGCTTCATATGTGCAAGGCCATCAATGAGTTGATGTGTATGTGAAACGATGTCACTTTTCTGTTTCCACTTTTATAACTTCATTTAGGCCCAAATTAAATAAATCTAATCACTGACTGCAAACAGGAAGTTCGTTAGACATACGAAACCTTGCCTTATAGCTTCACATATGTGCATTCTCCAAGCAAACGTGGAGTTGGATCCTACTTTCTTCTTGTTAAGTATAAATTAGGGAGAAGGCATTTACGTATTTAAATGTAACATTAATATAAATAATTGATATGAATTTATATTAAATAACTTCAATATTTATTTTTTATATTTAAATTTATTTATAAATATTTACATTTTAAATTGTAGATTATCCCAGACTTTCTGACTTTATTACCTCAGATTGACTATGGTAGGACAGGACCAGCTATAGGACTGTTATTTTTCACTAGTGATGCCATCAATTGCTGAAGTATTTTCACTCAAACAGAAAAGCACCATGTTGTAATTTTATAATTTCAAGATCTTGAAAACAGATGGGAGACAGTATTATCAATCATTCCCAGACACTGGGAAAGGAATGAGGAAAAGAAGAATAGGACAGAGTGAGAATTCTCAAAAGTTCTTAACAAATCATAAACAGATTAATCACATTACTTCCCTCCTAGAATGCGTATTCTGCATACAAGTTTACATGCAATTAACACAGCATTAAAAGATTCTATAGCCTAAACTACTATGGATCTGCTTGCCTGACAAATATGACCAGACCTTAACTGATTTTGAAGTAGCTAGATTTTCATCTTATAATTTCAAAATCAGTTTGGCAAAAATGGGAAAAATGTAATGAAAAGCAGAGGAAGATACTTCCAAAACTACATAAAAATTCACTTGAAAGTTAGCTTGGGTAATTCAAGATAAAAGCCTCAGAAAAATTAGCCTTTGTATTATGGAAAATACTCGGAAAATATTTTTGAAATTCTGGTGACACCCCGTTCTTCATGAAGAAAATTAATCATAGAAGTGATGGAGTGGAAAACACAAGGGAATTTTCAATGAAATGTTTTCTTTCTTATTCACTGACGCAATATTTGAAATGGGAGCACAGGGCATATTTCTAAGTAACGTAGTTGTCAGGAAGCATGACTCTCCAGCAAATCACCTGTGGTTTCATGAGCAAATAATTTTGGACATCAAATTAAGAGACAAGAACTCAGGATCTGTTCTCAATTGAATTGTGGTCTTTGTGATTGATTAAATAATTTATCAGTCTTTTTCATGTCCTTTATTCTCCATTCAAAGCAGTCTAATGAGAATGAAACACTGCTTAGGAACTGTTAGGACATTGCCAGGGTTTATGAATCACTAATTTTCTCTGCCACCTCAGTAGGAAGGTCTGTGTCCATTTAACAAATGGTAGAACTGGTCTCAGTCACTGAGGAAAACAAGCAAGGGGTGAAATCTGTTGTTTTCTACACAGGGGTCAGTATGCTCTTCTTTTCCAGCAAACACACTTACTTCCAAGAAAGAGGTAAGACCCTTTGTTGGAGTCACACTGAGTCCAGATCAGAGCTGGGACTAGAGCCCACAGCACCTCCCTGCCAACCTGGAAGCCACCTCCTGACTACATTACCTGACTTGTTGTTCTTAAGCTCTCTGCTCTTTAACTTGGTGGCTTGGAAAAACTTCTGGTATCACAGCTGGAAAAAGCAACCCACCGCTGTACGATAGAATTTTGGTCAAGCAGAGCTAAAGGCTGAACATGACAGTGACTTCTATCCAAAGAAGATGATTGTTGGTGGTGTCCTATGCATTCCTACTTTCTGGCCCAGTCATTTTACATGAGGTTCCCCTTGGTCTGTGGGGTTTATGGGACAGAGCTCAAGAACTACATATCCTGATTCAAGAGGCAGTCCCCTCAAGGAGAAAAGTCATGCAGCAAGACTGAAACAAGGTTTGGACACAGAAGCTTGTGATTAAGAGCACTTAGGCAAATATTATTTATAAATTGAGCAACATTCCTACTGGTCATGCTATTGATGACTAATATACCCAAATTAGTGGGAATGCTTCAAAATCATTCATCAAAGTAACAAGAAGGGATTTCTTATTCCTTCTCATTATTTGTTCTTATGATCCTTTCTCTGATGTTCACCAGTACACGGCAAATCATTTCACTTTGTGGAAAATTAGGCATAAAGAGATAGGTAAGTGAATATTCAAATTGACTATTTCAGCTATGGAAGTGAGTTAGAACCAAGGTGTGTAATTCTGAAACAAAAACTGTCCCTAAGTCATTTTTTTTTCCTTTGTGCTGTAATACATGCCCTTCGGGAAACAGAAGGGCAAGAAAAAAGCATTTACCAACCCCCAAGGTATCTATCCTTCTTCTTACACATATTCATTTCTCCCCTTCTCTTGCACTCTCTCCACCTTCTTCCCTCCCTCTTCCCCTCTTCCTCATCCACTCTCTTATTCATTTATTTGTTCATTCCTTGAAAATAATAGTTATTGAGTCCCAGACAATGATCTAGGAGCTTGGTGTTCATCAGTGATCAACGTACACAGAAATCCTTACCTTTGTGAAATCTTCACTCTCCCTTTTCCTGAATGTTAACTCATGGTGCTAGGATAGTTCTGGGACTCCTAGAAGCATCTGTTCTGTTGCTTTGGTCCACAAACACTGTCCCTCCAACACAACACCTATCTTTTCTCTGCATGGAGGTGAGGGGCATGTCTGGGGAAAAAGGAGACCTACATACATAGTGTAGTATCACAGGGACAGTGATAAATATTGATAGATAGATAGATAGATAGATAGATAGATAGATAGATCCTATGAAAGGACAGCACAACCAAACCCAATCCAAGTGCAATAACCAGCCCTTAACATTCTTCGAGATTTGAGGTTAAGCCAGAGGTTATCAGCATTATGAGAAGATAGTAGGATTCAAAACCTCACAAACCTGGGGATGCATTTTAGTTATGTAGCTTGGGGTAGGTCAAATAAGTCCCTTGGGGCTAAGTTTTCCTCTACTTTTAAGTGAACTTAACTTCATTTGCCTTGTGGGTTCTATCATTCATTCATTCATTCATTCATTCATTCATTCAATGAGTATTTATTAAGCACTTGCAATAGAGTAGGCCTTGCTGTAAATACTAGGGATATAGAGATGAAGAGATAAGATTCTTGCCCTCATGGAGGTTACATAAAGAGAATATATCTGTTACCAAGGAAAACTTCGATTTGCCTTCTTTCTGTAACAATAATGAAAGGAAAGAGTTATTTTGAAATATTCTTAAAGTAGCACTAGAAATTAGCATGCACCTGTCATGTTTGTCTTCATTATGCTCTACTTTGACAGATGAGCTCAGCCAGGCCAAGTGCAGCAGGGAAAACAGCCTCAGTTAGCATTTTTCATAAACTGTAATAAAATTATCTTGTACATCCTGGAAAAGATGTCACATGAGTGTCAATAAGAGCAGAGAAAGTATCAACCAGTTATGATAGTTTCTGCTTGGTATTCAGTGAACCATAATATTCGGAGAAGAGCAAGCCTGGGGAAGACTTTTGGGGCTGGCTGTCAGCTGTACCACCCAAGGCCGGAAGAGGCTATCTGGTGCCCAAGACATCTGACTCCACTACTGAAGGGTGTCATCTTCTACTTCCATAGCCCCTTCAGTGCCTGGTATATATACAGTGTCTGGTATACAGTAAATCCTCAATATATACTGACTGTTGAATAAGTTTAGGTCTTAAATTTTAGATGATAATAGCTAATACTCAGCATTTACTACGTATCACACACTCTTCTAAGACCTTCACCCATATTAACTTATTTAATCATAAAAATAATAACCATGAGAAGCACAGTGGATACAAATTGTGTTCTAGTTTTAGTGACAGAAGCAGAACTTGAACCCAGAGGGTCTGACCCTGTATCTGTGCTATTAACCACTATGCTACTACTGAATCTGGGTTCGTGTAATTTTTTCAACGAATTTTAAATTTTATATTTCATTTAAAATATGTTATTATTAAATGTTTATTCTTTTATGCATGTAATATAGATCACATTTATATAATTTAAAACCCAAAAAGTACAAAGGAGCATAAAACTAGATGTCTCTGTCTTTGCTCTCCTCCTTTGGCCTATGAGTCCTCCTTCCTAGAGGCATCCCATAGATGGCTTGAACTCTAATTCTGGCTCTGCAGTCTCTAGACATGTAACTTTGGACAGAACACTTAACCTTTCTGTGACTCAGTTTTCTCGTCTAAAAAACAGGCATAATGATGACAGTTCCCTCACAGAGTTTTTGTGAGAATTAAAAGTAAACTAATATACGTAAATGCTTAGAAAATTACCTGTCACAAAGTAGATGCCAGTAAGCTTTTGCTGTTGTTAGTCTTGTGTATCCTTCCAGATATTTTATTCATACGCAAGATATACACATATATACGTACACATATACACATTCCCTTCCTCCTCTCTCCCCACCTTTTTTTCCCCAAATACTATTCTGCACCTTGCTTTTCTCACATTATAATCTCAAAAACTTTAATTACAAATAAGTTCATGAATACATTTTCTTTTGGAGTAAGCCATCCTTAGCCTTTCCAATGTATCTCTGCTTGAAGAAGAGATAATGATGGTTTCCTGCTACTGTTCTATCAGTTCTCATTATTGTGATAGAAATTGAGGACAAACACCTATTCTGGGGGCAACGTGGGATTGACAGGCATTAACAAAGTCAGTTAATGAAAAGTGAGCGATAGTATGGATTCTGATCTTTGAAATTGGTTCTGATTTCTGATCCCGTGGCTCTGGCAGCATCAAGAATTTTTGCATCACAGGGTTGGATGGTAGTGATCTGGCCAGAAGGCGGGGGGGGGGGGGGGGCAGGAAATGTGTCTTAGAGCTGCATTTACACCGTAAGAGTGCTGTTTTCACCTGTATTTAATATTTACTTAGGGTGAGAGTGTTGCCTGAAAATGATGGGGGAGAGGCACCAAACCGTACCCTCTGCCCTTTCTATAAAGGTACTCTTTGCCCTACTCCTGTCAGACGGCAACACTGCCCTTGGGTCTTCCATTTAGAAAAACAAAACAAAATTTAAAAACAAACAAACAGAAACATAAGGCTGATTTGCCTGGAAGGTCTCCTGCCTGAGGAGATGAGCTGCAACTTTGGCCCAGTCCAGTGAGCATTACAACCCGAAGGTGTCAGCTACTGAGAGAGAAGTTAGTTTTAACTGTGACCGAATCTTGATAGGAAGGGTAATTGAGTCTTAAAATGGGCAAGAAAAGTGCTTGAGGGAATGGGAAGGTCTAGCTGTTGACTAAATCCCCTGTAATCTGCTTCCTGGGGTACAAGGAGTCAGGAAGCGTGGCCTAAACAGCATTACAGAGACATCCTGGTCCAGGCAACAGAAAGACTGTAACTGCCAGCAGAGAGCACCACACACACTGAAATGGGGAGGCCTGCACCTCCTGCAGGAACACAAGTGGGGGTGATGGTAAAAGGGAACAGAAACCTACAATCACAGACATATTTGGTCTCTCCCGGACCCTGTCTTGGTCTTAGAGACAGAAGGAAAGTTGCAGGGACAGTTCAGCCCTGTCATTGGTCTCTGGACTGAAGGGGACCCTTACAGACTCCACAGAGATTTAGGAACAATGGGTCTCTGCAGCCAGTCTGAATGGCTTTTAGATCACAAGTTATTCAAGAATGTCAGGGAAACTATGCAGCCACACACTGTCTGGTGATAAAACTTTATAGACCTGGTGCTCTACAGTGTCCCACATTGGTAAGCTAGAGGCCACACAGTAACCCAGACCCCTAGTTCCCAGGCCCTCAATCTTCAGGAACTTCTCAGAGACTTAATCCCAAACTCAGGAGTCTTCACCCCTTCCCAAATCAGCACTGAAAGGCCCCATGTGTAAAGGGAAGTCGCCCAGGGAGGAGTAGAGTTGGCTGGGGTAGTATCGCCTTCAGGGGCTGGTGCTTCACTGGCTTTGGGGGCACAGAGTTTGCTTCATATGGAATGCGGACACTATGTGGTTTCCTAACTGTTTCGGCGGCTCTGAACTAATGAGTTCTCTGCTCTCAGGGAATCGAAACCACACAGTTTCACTCTGTCCTGTTGTGTTGTCAGCTGGCTTTCAGCATTCCCCTGTCCCCACAAAAACCTCAACACAGATCCTTTGCACGGATGTTGTACAATAGGAGCTTTCATTCCTGTTTTGGCACCTGCAACCCTGGGTTAACAAGTACCACGAAGCAGAGAAAGCATTTACCAAAGAGTGTGCTGCTTGGGGACCCTGCTCTGTGCAGCAGTTGGAGCCTCTGCTCCAGTAGGAGCCTCTGCAAGTAGGAGTAATATGCATGCTTGCAGAGAAGGGGGGAGGGGTGAATCTTGGAGAAAATATTCTTGCTGCTACCCTGAGTGCTCTGAATGTCTACTGCATGCTCACTATGCCTGGCACTAAGAGCAATACCCAATCTTTGCCTTTAACACATTTGGGTCTTCCAGAGGGAAATAGACCACAGATCCAAATGTACCAGTGAAGGTTTTTGGTTGCAAGCCACAAAATCCATCTTTAATAAGAAGGCTAGCTCTGGAGCCAGGTTCTAAGGTCTCTATTCTGTCTTTCTCAGTTACTAGCTGTAGGACCTGTATGACAATTACTTAACCATGCTATGATTTAGAGTCTCATTTACCAATGAGGTCTATGGTAGTACATATCACTTATGAGGATTAAAATATTGAATATATATGAACTAATTGGAGCAGTGCCTGACTCAGATTAAACATTCAGGAGATGTTAGCTATCATCATCAATTTATCTTCAATTAGAAGGCCATGCAAGCAGATTTAGAAAATGGGTAGGCATCAAGAGAGATTGAGAAGCAGGATTCATACCAAAGTTTATGCTCTAAGAACAGCGTGATTAGAACACTACTGCTGGAACTACTATCACCCCACTTACATGGCCACTACTAAACACTGTTGTAATGAAATCAACTACAAATTCATTTTTTCCTCACTGTTGTAAATTCAAAGTCCTATACGGAAGCAAATAATTGTCAAAACCCAGTTTACCTAAGACCTACACGTCAGAGTTGGGCCAAAGTTGCATCAGGTGTACTTTCTGCTTTCTGCCTCCTATGGAGGTTCACACAATGGTGGATTCTTCCATTATAGAAAGGGTAACATCAACCAAAAGAAAAGGAAAAGAAGGAGGAGGAGGATAAATAGAAGAAAAAGAAGGAGAAGGAGGAGAAGAAGGAGGAACAGAAGAAGGAGAAGGAGGAGAAGAAGGAGGAAAAGAAGAAGGAGAAGAAGGAGAAGAAGAAAAAGAAGGAGGAGGAGGAGGAGGAGGAGGAGGAGGAGGAGGAGGATAAGGAGAAGAAGAAGAAGAAGGAGAAGGAGAAGAAGAAGGAAGAGAAGGAGAATGAGAACAAGAAGAAGTAGAAGGAGAAGGATGAGGATGAGGAGGAGGAGGAGAAGTAGAAGAAGGAGGAGGAGGAGGAGGAGGAGGAAGAGGAGGAGGAAGAGGAGGAGGAAGAGGAGGAGGAAGAGGAGGAGGAAGAGGAGGAGGAGGAGGAGGAGGAGGAGGAGGAGGAGGAGGAGGAGGAGGAGGAGGAGGAGAAGGAGAAGGAGAAGAACAAGAAGGCAAATATCCTTACAAAATGAGAGTTCTGTAGCAGAGACATGAAGCTAGGAACACAGCAATCACTAACTCTTCCTGGGGGAGTCAGAAGCTCCCTCCTAAGGTGGTCCTGCTTCAGGGCCCTCCTTGTTCAGTGGATGGCCCTTTCATGCATTCAATTGCATTAGCCAGAGTCCCAGGTATCATTCTTGACTCCTTGTCTAACCCCATACTTCCAGCCCATTACCATGTCCATTCAGTTTCACTGCCTAGCATCACTTAAATCCACCCACTTCCCTTCATCTTCCTAATCCAAGCCACCATCACTGTGCTGTTAGATTATTACACTAACCTCATTTCTGATCTCTCTACATTGACTCTAGCCTCTCTTTAGTCTATTTCCCTATAGCAGCCACAGTGATCTTTTCTAGATGCAAATGTGAGATTCCACATCCTTCCAGTTTTTAATAGTTTTATAAATCACTTAGATTAAAGATGAAACTCATTAACAGGCACACAAAGTCCTGCTTGCTTTGGGTTATACCTCCTCTCTAAATTCAAGTGTGCTATGCTCTCCCTCCCTCACTCACTCCACTCAGCTCACTGTTCTTCCTGTCTAGTCTCTAGTATCCATATGCCGTCTCTTGACAAATGCCCTTGCCCATGCAGGGCACTCTCCTTCCCTCTTCCCCTTTTATTCCCATCATTGTTCAGTGCTTACATCAAGTGTTACTTCCTCAGAGAAGCCTCCACTGACCTCCCTGATCAGAACAAATTCTCTCACTAAAACTCTCACAGCATCTCGATCTCTCTTACAGAGACATTCATCACAATTGCCAACTTTCATGTGTGTGATTATTTACATGACACATGAAAGCAGAAACCATGTAAGATTCAGTTCACCATTGCCTAGCATCTCCCAATTGCTGAATGAATGGATGGACAAAAAATGGCTCCTGAATGAAGATACATAACCTTGATCTTGAGGGATAAGTAAGAATTTGATCAATAGAGGAAAAGAGGAATAAAAGCATTCCAGAAGAGGAAATAGGGTATTTTCCAATAGAGAAGTCCCAAGCCATGCAAGAGAAAAGTGTGTTTAGAGAAAGTTTAGCATTGCTGGTGTACAAAATGAGTTATGGGAGATGGGGGAGATGGATGATGGAAAGAAAGATAGAAGAAAAGCAGCAAATAAGGCTGGTGAAGATTGGTGCCTGATTGCAAAGGTCCTTCAAAACATGCTAAGGGATTTAGACCTGCCTTTCTCTGTGAACACAGAGAGAATCTGCATGTCTCAGCAGAGAAAGTCACGATCAGAAATGCAGAATGAGGGTTCTGTCTTTAAAAATTTTAATATCAAATTAGCAACTATTTGTACTTCCACAGCAAAACTTGCATCACTCATTACAGGATTAAAGGTTAAAATTTTAAAAACACCTAAAATAATGTTTCAAATAAGTATCATCTTAACTATCAGATATCTTCCCTATTTCCAATGATTGCCCCTCCAGATGATTAATCATATTCCAGTGAACAGATGTCATGTGACCAGCAAGAAAAAACTGGTTACACAGAAAATTGGTTACATGATTACTCAGTAGGGTGCCTCAAATTTCAGCTATTAATATCAACCTATTATGTTGATGATAATAGTGATGGTAGGATTTAGTTTTATCCAGTTCTTAAAATAAAACTGTGCTTCTAAAATTCGTTGGTCTCAGGGCCTCTTTACACTCCTAACAATTACTGAGGACTTCAAAAAAACTTTTGTTTATGTGGGTTACACCTGTAAATATTTACCATCCTAAAACTACATTTAAAAATTGTTTAATGTTTATCAATTTATTTTAAGCTAGTAATAAATCCTTTATGTGTCAACATAATTAAAATATTTTGTGAAAATAGTCATATTTTCTGAAACAAGACAAAATCTCTTTTTTTAAAGTTTATTTAGAGAGAGAGAGAGAGTGGGGGAGAGGCAGAGAGAGAAGGTAAGAGAGGATCCCAAGTAGGCTCAGCGCTGTCAGCACAAAGCCTGCAGTAGGGCTCGAACTCATAAACCATGAAATCATGACCTGAACAGAGATCAAGAGTTGGATGCTTAATTGGCTGAGGCACCCAGGGCTCCCCGCTCCCCACCCAATGCCCAAATCTCTTAATAGAAGACAGCTGGATTCTCTTAGTTTAATCTAACTTTTAATATATTTAACATTTAATCTTCATTTAATCTGTTCTAATATGTTGTTTTGGTTGAAACATGTGAATGAAATCCTGCCTCATAGAGATATATAGTTGGAAGAGAGAAGAGTGTTTTAATGCATTTTTCAGATAATCATAACACTATCGCAACCTGACAATAGTTTCTTAAAGATCAGGTACAATAGGGAAAATGAAACCACAGCAATGAATCTTCCATGCTGTTACACTAAAATTCTGTCACCTCTTGGCACTCTGCATGGAGCTTTTACCCCTGCAGGCTTAACATCATGCACTGATCATTTGGAAAATATCAGTTCACTGAGCTGTGCAGGACTTTCAAATTTTTACACTTCTCATTACATCATATGAAAAAATTGCATTCATTCTATCACCACTAACCTTATCAGAAAATATTGTTAATACTGGGAAGCTGTCAAGCTCCTAGTGACAGATGGATTTTCAAAATCCAGATTTCAAGAATCTAATTGTACTTGAAAGCTTAAATTCTATGATTAGCAGCAAATTCCACAGTTGTGTTCTTTGAAGTGACAGGCTGACTTTGTTAATTTTGACAAAATGTCTCCCAAATACCCGAGTCTGAATAACCATAACATTTCATTCCTTTAATAAAAGCACCGTTCCATTAAAAGCATTATCTGCTTTAGTTTGAACTCAAATAAGTGTGCATTTTCTTTTCTGGCAACCACCAGACTTCCATTTGTAGCAGACACATTACCTCCCATTTTGTCACTTGGAATCGTGAAAAAAATAAAAGTACTCAAAAATCAAAACTGAATAAGATTAATCAATTCCTCCTGCTTCATCAGGTCAACTTTGTGTGAAACAGAATTGTTTCTTACTGCAAGCATGTGGTGGTGAAGGATAGAATGACTGCTAGCATGATTTAGGGCTCTGCTTTGATTTTTGCTCAGGCACCAGCAGTTTTACCAAACGCTGTTTTTGTACATTCAGTGAAAATGTCAACAGAGACCAAAAGGTAAAAAATATGTAAATATTATTATGAAAAGAGTTTTGGCTTTGTGAGCCATGCAGAACAACCTTGGGACATCCAGGGGTCTATGAACAACACTTCAAAAGGCACTAAAATAGAAATTTAGCACCCTAATAGTTTGCTTACAATAAATAATGGGGCTCAGTCCATAGCCTAACCCAATTAATGATTTTACTATGTTCAAAAAAGTCCACCTTTGAATGCATTTTCACTACTTCAAAAGCAATATGCTGTCAGTAAAGGAAAAGATGGCAAGTCAAATGAAAATTTAAAAATAAAAAAAGCATTCTGATGATCAGTTTTAGTCATTTCAATGGCTACCTATTGCTTGTAAGGCAAGGAGTCATTTACCCCAAGTCTAACTATGATTATTGTCACCAAATGATCCATTTAATGACTCTCTCAGCAACCAAGCCAGTCAATGACTGGGTAAGTGATTTTGGAAAATTGTGTTAAATGCCATTTCACTAAGAAGCTTTTCAGATAATGAGAGCTGAACAGAAGATTAAGGGGGTGGTGTAGGCCTTCCATTCATTAATTGAAGAAGTAATACTTCAAACAGCAGCATAATTGTAAAAATACTTTTCTTCTCTAATGATCACTTTATAACACATGTTTATTCTGACGGAGCAGGGAAGTCCCCAAGTTTTTACCTAACACCATATCAAAGTGACACGTGAAAAAGTCAGACCAAGGCTTTTCAAAGGAATTGCCCAGCCCATGCTAAAAGCTATAAGGAAAGTCAGCTGATTCATGTCAGGCATTTTTGAACTTGCCAACAAGCAGAGGCAGAAGCAGAGCATGTGAAAAGCCATTTGAGAATGGTCCTGCCAACAAGGCAGGCACAAGCCATGTTAACTCGTGTGGTTTCTCCAATTCATGTTGGAGCAAGGGTTTGAATCTCAGTTTCCCAGGCTGGGTCTGTTTCTGTGACTTAGGCCCCCGTGTGAATGTAACAAGGTCCCCTGATTTGTCCATAGTTACAAAGAAAGGAAAGGAAGAAATAGTTTTCTATTTTAATGGCATAAGAACATAGGAACCATGCTTTAATCACTGATCCCTAAAGGATGACCAATGGCAAAGCATGAATATGCAGTCCTGGTTTAGAGAGGAGTGTTTCCTATTCATTATTTATTTTTTCAGAATCATCGTATCTGTCCATAGGTTTGAGGTCACAGATGTGCAGCCATGGGGGGTTCATGTTGGGCTCTTGGGCACGTCCATTACCGATTTCTCAGCAAAGCTACAACCCCCTAAACTACTCATTATGGTAGGTATATCTCAGAATGTCAAGTTATTCAATAAAACCAGCACCATCTGAGTCAGTGTGATCTTCCTAAGAAAGATCTAATCATAAAAAGCCAATCCTAACAAGAAAAAAGCCCAATTCATTACTGGAATAAGCCCCCATAACCAAGACCTTGCCTACCCCTATAACTATATATCCATTCACTTCTCCGTATGTATCACAGATTTCAAAATCTTAGAAGTGCCTACAGTATCTTGAATGCTTTCTTGAACACCTACCCCAACCTTCTAGGCACTTGCTGGTTCTGGAATGCCCTGTCTCATTTTCTGGTAGAACTCCTCATGCTTTAAGACTTGGTCAGATCTTGTACCAACCTTCTACTCCCACAGTATTTTGTGCCAGCCTCTCATGCGACCTTGTCACTTTGTTTGCTCATCTGTCTCTCCATTACTCAGGGTTCCTTGAGGGCAGAGATTTTGTCATTAACTTCAATCTAGCAGAAAACAACAACAACAACAAAAAAACAAACAAAAACACCCCACATGGTACTGTTTCAATGGATGCTGGCTAAATATATGAATTGGACTGAAATCATCTTTTTTATTATATTCATCGTAAACAATCAATTTGAATTTCTCACTATAAATGAGTCCTTTCCTAAAATATAAATTTATCCACCATCCCAAACTACCATCTCCTTTTACAGTTGATCCTTGAACAACACAGGTTTGAACTGTGTGGGTCCACTTATAGGGAGTTTTTTTTTTTTGATAAATATAGTACAATATATAAACGTATTTTTTTCTTCCTTATGATTTTCTTAATAACATTTTCTTTTTTCTAGCTTGCTTTATCATAACAAAATGGTATATAATACACATAACATACAAAATATGTGTTAGTGAACTGTTTATGTTACTGGTGAGGTTTCCAGTCGACTATAGGCTATCAATAGCTAAAGATTCTAGGGAACCAAAAGTTATGCAGCAATATTTAACTGTGCATGGGGTGGTGCCCCTAATGCCCACATTGTCCAAGGGTCAACTATAATTTCTCTTTCAGAGCTATCTCTCCTCATTTCCAAAATTAAGAGATCTTTCTTCATCTCTTCCCACCTCACACATTTCACTGCTCATTACCTGCCTTCTCAAGATATAAATAAATAATTGAGGTTACCTCATTTGTGGTATGTAAAGCTAAGTCTCTACAAATAATTGGATATCTGAAATGTATTTTAGCCATAATTATCTCAAAACCAACATCTAGGAAAGCTGTGGTTTGGAGGGCAGGCAGTGGGAGGAGAATGAGAGTAGGCTTGTCTTCCAGGCAGTCTGTTAGGATGCCACGGGAATCTAAGCTCTGACTTTGGGCAGGTCTTTGGCGCCCTCTCTTCCTGCATTTCCCTCCTAGCCTCTTCGGGTGGGCCTCATTTGGGTCCAAAGAAGCAGAGAGTAAACATCAGTTTGAGACAGTTCATCCTAATGATGACAGCCATTATAACTTTGATTCTCCTTTTAAACCGTGAAAGCACTGAATGCTCCAGACAGAAGAGACTTGAGAATTTTTTTAGGAGGAAACTGATCGCTGGAGAGGTGAAGTAAGTAGTTTGACTACAAGGTCTCCTTAGCAGGAGAGGAAAGGAGCAAACCAAAAAAGCAAGAGCAAAGACCAGTACAACAATGAACAACCTGTACACCTTTAGCTGCATACACCTCTTCCAGTCACAAGGGAAAAGGATGAGGAAGCTGCCTCTCCAATGCTTCTTTTTAAACCTACCCCAGTGTTAATATTATAATAAATAAGGAGCAATACATATTCTCCTTCAAGTTCTCATATTCTTGAGTTAGTATTCTAAATAATAAGAATATTCATTTTTTATAGAATTAAAGTTGTTTTATTTTAAATGTAAAAATATATGGCTCATAAACATTTTCATTTTTCCTGAACTAATCTACATACATGCCAACATGTTTATCTTCACTGGGCTGGAATGCTGGGGAAACTTTACAGAAACATTTGAATATAGGTACATGAATAAGTACATGAATCTATTTTCTAGGTGGTTGCTCCAATACAGCAGTTATACCTAAATATTAAGTTCTTTACATTGCAGACATTTTATCTATACACCAAACTTGTATGATTTTAACCATTTTTACCAAGGACACCACTTTTTCTTTCTTTTTTCTATTATTTCAACGGACATGAGCATAATATCCAGAATCAGCTCTCTAGGCAAACACATTAGAAAAAAATGTTAAAGAGGATGAGGCTATTTTATACCTGTAGTCCTTATGCTGATGCCCATCATGCCTGCTTCCTAATATCGGCCAGGACTTGCCTTTGTATGCCAGAGAAATGTACATTTTCAGGACCGTGATCAAAGCCATGGCCAACTAGTGTTCCACTACAGTAATGGAGGGTGTGCAGGCCAAATGTTTTCTCCAGCTCCCTAGTACCTCCCATAATCCAATGTGAAAGACAGACATCAAGAAGCATTAGCTCCAGGCTGATCATCTATTGATGTTTCTCAGGAATGACAAAGTATAAATTCACTCTCCCGCTGTGAGATTGGAGTCCAAGACTTTGTCCCAAGACGTGGGTGTTCTCATAGAAGAGGACTTGCTGGAGAGACTCCTGACTCATACAATACTCTAAAGCCTTCTAGACTAATTCCAAGGGAAGCAGATGCCCTCAATAAAGGAGGAGAGAACCCTCAGTAGCAGGAAGGAACAGCTTAGAGCAGTTGTGTGTATAATTCACACAGAAAGAGCTCCAAATGTTCATTTCATCAGAACAGATTAAACGACTGTCATCACTTAGGTCAGGAAAATGTCATATTTCAAGTCTGGATTTAAGAGTATTAGCATCACATCAGGCCAGAAAGGTCAAGCAAGTCAGCAGTAAAAAGGTGAAATGTGTGTGAAGCAGAATTTTTGATGAAACTGGTTGACTCAATACAGAGATTTTACATATTTAACCCAAAATCTTGTTATAAATGTAAAACAGCTGCTTTCTTTTTTTCTAAAAATTTATTTTTATTAAGCACAACAATTCTAAGAATGCATTTTCTAGCAAATTGAGATGATTAACTTCAACATTCTATTTATAATCTATAACCACACAGAAAAAATAGCATAAAGGCAGGGGTAATTTACTTAAATCACAAATTCTTTGTTATTTCCCATAGAGCAAGCCTCACATCTGGAAAAGCTCACGCAATTAAATAGTTTGTCCAAAAAAAGACTACCAGAAGGAATTCCAACTATATGCTGTTTTTTTGCATTGTTGGTTGTATCTAATGGAAAGCTTTTGAACACAGTATTACACTAATCAAGGAGAAAAAAAACAAAACAAAACCACATTCCATAGTATAGCTTCCTGGAACTCGAAGGGACTGAAGTCTGCTGGAGATTGTTTCATAGTCCCAAGTTAGTATTGCACCAAAACAATTCTAGAAAGTTCAAACACCTAAGTATTTAGGAATGGAACTCTATGCTGCCAATGATCACGTGTCCTGGTGATTCTTTGCAGCCATGAAGGCTCCCTTTGTTCAAAACTTGAATCCTTCCTGTTGTCGTTTAAGATCATTATATTCTTCCTGAGCACAAAGCCCCTAGACAAAGTCATAGACCCAGGAGCCTCCTGCTGTTCTCCTAATCCGTACAAATGCACAGTGGTCACAACCAAGGGAAATCATCTTTCTGCTCTGTGGAGAGTTTGCATTGAAGTGGTCACAGTTTATAAGGGAAAGAGGTTAAGGTAAAGAAGTATGAAATTGCTTTTCCTCAGCAAGAGAGAACATGTCAAGACAATGCCACATCACAAAATTAGCTAACCCACCATAGGAGTTAATTACATGGCTTTGGAGAAACGATTGTTTTAGGCATCTTACTACCAGTCTTTAGGAGAGACCAATATTATGGTTTGGCAGAGGAGGAACAGGCTTTGTTCACTTTGCAGTCATGATGAGAATGACACCAGGCAGAGTTTTCTCATTTTTGCCTTTCTGATTTTTACTGACCTCCCTATCTCTGTATGGCTGTACCTTCACCTCACTTTTGTTGTTAACTCACATAGCACTGTGTTTAATTTATGCTTAACATTTACTATGATGTGTCATTAATTTTTTAATTGCTTTTTGCCCCTTCTTCATCCTAGAATACTGTTCTAGGAAGTCAAGAACCTTATGTTTAATCAGAATTAACAGAATTAACTTTATAACTGAATTGCAGTTATACTCAATAAATACGAAGACCATGAAAGAATGAACATGTAAACCAATACCAATCCTTAGGACCCATTTCTCCTCTAGTCCATTTCTTTGGAATACTTCATCCTCTAGCCACCCATCCCTCTGCAGCAGGAGTCTGGGAATCGTACTAGCTTGCATTGCCTTTCATCCATGGAGAAATGTGGACAGAGCGGGCCCTCCAGCTCCCCAACGTGCTGCAGTTCCCCAACACCCACAGTTTACTTGCTTACAGTTTCTTAGTATTTCACTTTGAGCACATCCATGGACTCAGGTTTCTGTTGGCAAGGCCAGACTGCAAAAATTAAGTTAATTGAGGCATTATGGCAAAAGGATTTTCCTTCAGAGATGAGTTTATAAATTTTTCCAGTCTCGGGGATATCAACCTTTAAACCCAATCCTTTCCTCTCCCTCCGTACAAAAATGAAGGGAAACTGTTCTACTATGGAAGACAGAAACAGAGGATTGTGTGGGCATTTGATGATTTCTTAAGGTAGAAGATGAACCACATAATGGCTTAAAGCTGAAGCTAAAACAATTAAGTCCAACTTTCAGAAAAGCGAACTGTAACTTGGGTTTAGTAAATGAAGTCTGCCATAGCTTGAGGAGTATTAGAAGGCACAAGGTGAAAGTAAACAAAATAAGATTTGCATCTAAGTGTGATCTATTGGTTAGGCATTGCTAGTATCATTTTCAGGCACTGACCAAGGTGGTGCCTCTAGGTTTTTCTATCTTTATTTGAAAATTACAATGCATGGAGAGAACACAACACACATAGGGGACCTGAAAATTTTCTGGTAAAGGAGTAACTAAAAAATCACATAACAGGAGTGTTGCCCCAGTTCCACTTACATATGACCTTGGGAAAAATGATTTAATCTCTGAAAATCTCAAAATGCTTTTCTCTGCCCAAATCAGAAGTTTGAGAGAAAAACCCTAATGACACAATGCATATAAAAGATTTTATAAATTATGAAGTAGAATTTAAATGTGAAGTATATTATTTTTATTATTTTTATTTTGTAAGAAAATCCATTATGAACTCATCAAGTTCCTATTCAATAAATATCCATCTAAATATGTGACAGAAACTAGGGATGGCACTAGACACTGTCTTTTCTTTTCCCCAATTTTTGGTAGTCTGTAATTTTAAAAGAGTAACGCATTTTGTTTATTTTTTTGAAATGATTATGGTTCATTTCATTTAGCCTACTGATGGGGTCTATTAGCTAGTAATAATCACCAAAAGGAAACTAACATCAACTTCAATATATCTAAAGGGAGTAATGCATTTTAATAAAAGTGTAAATGAAACAAATGTACTAACAACCATGTGTCTAGAACTTTACTGTCCCCACTTTATCCAATATTATATTTACAGAAATGAAGATAACTCCAAAGAGTTATGCAAATTTCTGCACTACTGGCTGTGTCCTTTGTCAGATTTGTTTTTTAAAATATCAAAACAGGGGCGCCTGGGCGGCTCAGTCGGTTGGGCGTCCGACTTCAGCTCAGGTCACGATCTGGTAGTCCGTGAGTTCGAGCCCGGCTTCGGGCTCTGGGCTGATGGCTCAGAGCCTGGAGCCTGCTTCCGATTCTGTGTCTCCCTCTCTCTCTCTGCCCCTCCCCCATTCATGCTCTGTCTCTCCCTGTCTCAAAAATAAATAAACGTTAAAACAAAAAAAATTAAAATAAAATAAAATATCAAAACAGATAAAGGGAATATTGCTTCCATAACTGACTCCACTTATAGTCAGTTCAGCTAGAAAAAAGATCTGTCAAGACCAGCAGAAGTTGACCTGTAGCTTTTACTTACCTTCTCTTAGATTTTTCCTCTGTGAACAAAAATCACTCATGGTGCAAACTGTGTGTGCTCAGTTTAGAATGTCAATTCCTGATGCTTTTCCTTGCAATTCATCACTATAAAACTTGGGCCTCTGGAATATCCTCCTGACACCTCAGTAAATAATTCTGAGTGGGATAAATCAGAATTTTCGTTCCCTCTTTCAAGCCTATTTCAATGGTCTGTAACTATTTTTCACAGAGTGCCTACTTGCACTCGTGGAACACAAGATAAAAAAGATTCCTTAACAAAAATGAAAGCATTTTATTGTCTCAGTAAAGAGTTGCCTTTACAGATCATTTTATTGCCTATTTTATTTATTTTCAGAAAGAACAGTTTGGGCCAACTTCTAAAACCAAAATTATTTTTCCCAGGTGCTTCCCAAATTTAATTGCTGTATATCCAACAATATTACATAATAGGTAAGTGTTTAGCAAGTTGGACAATTTTGCAAAATGTCACTTAAATTTAGACTCATCTAGAATAGCTCCATAGTAAATGACTTGGTTTTTTATTGTTTGCTGAGAGCATGGATTTTGTATCTGATTCTTTCCCACTTTTTGCTTTGGATCCTAGTTAAGATTTTAGTGTTTTTTAGCAACTTAATGGTCCTCTCTGCCTGATATGTTCACCCCCCACACTTCACCCACTTTCTGCTTCAGAAGAAAGATGGCCCTGTGTGGATGACATGAATAGTTCACATTCCTTTGATTTCCAATTCTCTTCACTCAGTGGGAAGAGCTAGCAGGATATGGTAGGGAGGAAGTAGAGTGAACTCAAGATATTTATTTCCCCAGGTCTGTCTCAATGAGGTCACCTCAGTTTGGCTGTGTCCCTCAACAGAGGTCTCTGGTCCTTCCAAGGACCTCTGGAGACATCCTTCTCTACAGATTCTCTCTTTTGGGTTGCAGCAACCTCCTCCTTCTCTCAAACCTTGAGGCCTAGGAGTAAAGTGTCCTTGATCATTCACATGCAATCCCATCTTTTAAAATAAACTCTCTTCAAAGCAATACTTTCAACAATAGCCAAATTATGGAAAGAGCCCAAACGTCCATCAACTGATGAATGGATAAAGATGTGGTTTATATATACAATGGAACACTACGTGGCAATGAGAAAGAATGAAATCATGCTATTTGCAGCAACGTGGATGGAACTGGAGGATATTATGCTAAGTGAAATAAGTCAGAGAAAGACAGGTATCATATGTTTTTACTCCTATGTGGAATTTGAGAAACTTAACAGAAGATCATGGAGGAAGGGAAGGGGAAAAAATAGTTACAAACTGAGAGGGAGGGAGGCAAACCATAAAAGACTCTTAAATACAGAGAAAAAATTGAGGGCCAATGGGGGGAGGAGGTGGGGGAGAGGGGAAAATGGGTGATGGGCATTGAGGAGGGCACTTGTTGGGATGAGCACTGGGTGTTGTATATAAGTGATGAATCATGGGACTCTACCCCTGAAGGCAAGAGCACACTGTAAACACTGTATATTAGCTAATTTGACAATAAATTATATTTTTAAATAATGAATTAAATTTTAAAAATTGCCCATTTTGCATGAGTCATCCATTTTCCATTAAAACTTCTATTGGTACAGACTCACTAGTTCACATCTTTGCTATCTTTTATTCTGGCTCCATATTCCTTCTTGTAAAGTTTCTAATTCTACTCCTTTTTCTTTTTAAAATCACCTTAAGTATACCTTGATGCTATTATACTATTATATAAAGTATATATAAAGTAAAATAACCTTAAGTATATTTTATACTATTATATAAAATATAATGTATTTAAGGTTAAAACAACCTTAAACCTCACTATTCTGTTTCAATTTCACCTTTAAATGACACATAAAATAAAATTTTACTTATTACTTGCAACCTTTTAAGGGATGTCAAATCTTTTCAAAAACAAGGTAGAGAAGACATCAAGGTAGAGGAAAGAAAAATGGAAAGCAGCAAACAAAGAGTCCTTCACTGTGAATATAGTCAAGGTCATTATCCTCACTACATTGGCAGAAACATTTACTGTTCTTTTTATGTAATTCAGGCTCTGAAATAAGTTATTTACATTCACCATTTCATGGAAGCCTCAAAACAACTCATGAAACAGACACTATCATTTCTCTATTTTACAGATGAAGAAGGTGAGGCATGGGGGAGCTAAGTAATTTGTCCAAGGCCACACAACTAGAAGTAAGGCAGGAATTCAACTGAATTAAGTCAAGGCTTTGTATTGAGATAGTGATAATCATGGCTTCTCTACATTTTATATGTTGAAATGTAGCACTTTTGAAAACCAATCAGTAAAGCAAATAAAGATATTTTGGAGCAAACTGTCAAGCAAATATCAATACAACAGTTTTAGACACTTCTCACTAATCTTGATCATTTTCTTTTTCAAGTTCTCTGAACCTTGGCTTGGAATCAACCTCTTCTTGCCCATTTGTGCTTACTCCTTTGACCAGCCTTCCATCTGAATGTCTCCAATGGTCCTATCTCTAAGCTCTCTGCTTCATTCCTTTTTGGCTATGTTATTAGTGATCTATTTCCTCTGTTAGGCTATTCAACCTTTTCAAATGACAGCCTTTGGTTAGTCTAAGACAGAACTTTTCTATTTCCTGCAACCACAAATAACAACGGTAGTTTGTTTTGGGAACACATATGCTGGTCAATCAGATGCTCAAACTTTTCAACTTTACTTCCTTTCCCCTTCTCATCAGATTTCTCTCTTAATTTAAAAGAAAGGTCTTGAGTTAACAGGAGTCGATTGCAGCTGACCTCCTTGAGAAATACCCTGACAGAGACTTGAGCTCAAAAGCACCTCAGATACAAAATTTGCAGCACAATTCAGAAAATGTCACTCATTGGTAAAGTGTAGTTGACCGCAGTTCTAATGAGGTTTTTTGAACACCAATTTAAATGCCTTTCATTATACCCTTATTAGGATGACAGATGTAACCCTGAAATTTTGATAGCTAACCATACAATTTCACTAGCAATATTCAAGACGACTTTCCAAACATCTGCTTCTATTTATCTCTTTATTTTTCTCAGATTCTCTCTGCACTCATTGGCTGACCTTGACATCACAGCCAAGCCCTAAATCAAAGTGTTTTATCATTGTCCTTTTTTTTTTTTCCCCAAAGAAGGTCGTGAATTTTTATTATCCAAGCAATAACAGATTCCATTTCCGGGACTTCTTATCTTTTCTTTAGCCACATCATAAATAATGGGAATTTTATGTTGACAAGAAAAGTTCTGTTTCATGTTTTGGGAAGAAACAGAGTCAACAATGGATAAAACCTCTGGTTACTCTATATAAAGTGTTGGTACATCTCCTTTCTGAATTATATGACAGGTAGAAGACTGGGCATATCCACATTTGAGTTGTAAATTAATAAAAATTTAATCTTAAATAACACCAAAGGAATTGTCAAGTTTGAAAAGCAGTCAGATGTCCTTGAAAATAATGAGAATCTCATTATATGTATGGGAGTGCATAAAATTCCAGGGTCTCAGGAGTTTAACCATAGAAGGATCACATGATCCTAGGTACAAAGTATCAAATTTGTCTTTCAACTGTTGCCCCCCCTCCCAAAAAAGTTCAATGATTTACCCAAGGTCACAGCGATGGATTTCTGCCTAAATTAACCTTCTTCCTGTTTTCCTAGGCACTGGGTCTAAGAACTGAGTGTCTGACTCATTCTTTTCTAAGCCCTAAAGGGACAAAGTTATGTAATTCTCCACAGGTATTTTGGCAGCTTCTTGGGACATTTGACTCAGGGCTCACCTCCATTCTTCTCTGAGGAGAGAATATACTTGCTCTATCTATGAGGCATATCAGACCACCAGAGCAAACGGTCAATCCCAGAGCAAGATGATGGTCTTGTGGGACTGAAAGAACAGCAGTCTATGATCCATTTTCAAATGACATTTATTGAGCACCTACTATGCTTCAGGCACTATACAAGATCCTCCTACAGAAGTCATCTTCCTGAGGTTAAGAGATTGACATACCTAATCTAACTCTACCACTAATTAGCCCTGAGAACTTGAACCAAACTTTTGAGTCTGTTTTCCCTACACAGCTGAAGAAAAATTACTTGCCCTTCTTATCTTCTAGAATTGTTGTATGGGTTAAAAAATAAATGTCAAAACCCTTTTTTGAAATGTTGTTACTGAAATATAGTGCACACACAGAAAATCCCATAATCACAAGTGTATACTTTGATACATTTTCACAAACACACCAGCGTGTTTAAGAAACTGAGAATCACCCCAGAAGCCCACTATCATGCTCCCTGATAGCCACCAAGCTACCAAAGTGTAACCACCATTCTGACTTCTAAAAGCCTAAAAATTCATTTTGCATTTGTATTGCATGTAAATGAAGTCACATGCTATATGTTCTTTTGTGTGTAGCTTTTTTGTTCAGCATAAACAAACATAAGCTCAACCCTAAGTTTGTGAATTTCATCTATGTTGTGTGCTTTTGTAGGTTCTTCGTTCTTGTTGGTATATGGATTCCATTATATGAATAGTCAACATTTTATATATCATTTTCACTGTTGGTGGGCAATCGAGTTGTTTCCAATTTTGGTCTACTCCCAGTTATGAACATTCTAGTATATGTCTTTTAGTGAACATATGAACTCATTTCTGTTGGACAGAATTGGTGGCTCACAGAGTATGTGTATATTCAGCTTTAAGAGATACTGCCAAATGGCTTCCCGAAATGGTGGTTCCAATCTATACTCCCAACAGTAGTGCCTGAGAAATACCAACATTCGGCATTTTCAGGATCTTTTCATTTTAAATAAATTATTCTTAATGTAATCTGAATATCATCACTTTGAACTACTGGATCTTATTCTCAGAGTTCATATTACTACACATTAAGATTTCATATTTCCATATTGTATGTCTGAGGACATTTTTACTATTTACCTTTGGTTTATGCAGCATCTGGATCTGTGAAAGTTAACTAAAGTTAGAGTCGCTTGAATAGAATGTCCATATTTAGACTATTACATAGCAATCAGGGAAAGGCATCCTAAGTTTGGCTAAATCTATCTACATTAAAATGGATATTTCTCAACTGGCATTATGTCCTAGCAATGGCATTTTAAAAAGTCATGTAACTAAATAATTATCCAGTCTGGCATCACAAGAAATAGGGCTTTGGTTTAAAGAGCTTCTTTAGAAAGTAAACTTTCCATTTGAGGGAACCTTGTAGATCCCCTGGCCTATGCTCTTATCCCAGAGGTGAGAGAGAACACTGAGGCCCGGAAAGAAGAGAGACTTGCCTGAGATGCTAGAGGAACAGAACCTAAATCCCCAGAGCCTTTCTTGACCTCATTCCCTTCTTCCTTGCTTCAAACTGACCAGTTTCTTAAATAGCTGAGGAAAAGATACTGTCACACAACAAATGGCTGCAGAGAAAATTTAATATGGACAGAACAGTAGAGGAAAAGGCTGAAGTGAAGCCAGTGAAGAGAGACCAGCTGTCAGAAGATTAGTGCTCAGAGAAGCACTGGGGAAGAGAGATCGTACTATACCAGACTTGGTTGCAACCTCAGGCTGCCCAAAATTAGACAGAAAGATCACAATAAAACAGTCTCTGTTGGTCATCGATTCCCCTGACACAGCAGCCTTCTGAAAAGCCTTCCCCACAAGGCTCAGTGTACTTCCCACCACAAGGTTTTACCCTCTGCCCAGACCCTTCCCACAACATTCCCTTGTGCCACCTCTCCCTTCACCCAACTAATTCCTACACATTCTTCAGATCTCTGGGTCTTCTAACTTCAGAGCATATATTAAATACCATTATTCCTCCCCCACTTCCCCAAGTGCCTGGCACTTGGAAGGTAGATAAATGATTGATGAATGAATGATTGACAATGCTATCCAGCACAACCCTATACAGTAATAAAGATAGAAATCCTTGCCTTGGTTAACTCATTTTAACTTCTGCTCTTGTGGCAGTAGGGTGGGGGAAGCAGGGGAGGGACAAGAAGGGAGAGAAGGCTGTTGTTGCTGTTGTTTAAGTAATTTAAAAACTCTCTCCCCAAGTATTGATCCTAACATTCAACCAGAGTTGAGAACCACCAGGCGTGAGTAATTGTTATCAATACTAGTTGCACATGAGAATGTTTATTTTTTAATTATTTTTAATGTTTATTTATTTTTGAGAGAAAGAAAGAACCCATGCATGTGCCCATGAGCAGCAGGGGGAGTGGGGGGTGCAAAGAGAGAAAGAGACAGAAAATCTGAAGCAGGTCGTGCACTGTCAGCACAAAACCCAACATGGGGCTTGAACCCACGAACTGTGAGATCATGACCTGAGCCAAAGATGGACGTTCAACTGACTGAGCCACCCAGGCACCCCAAGGTTCTTTTTTTATTATTATTATTTTTAATGTTTATTTTTGAGAGAGTGGGGGGTGGGGATGGGCAGAGAGAGAGGGAGACACAGAATTCGAAGCAGGCTCCAGGCTCTGAGCTGTCAGCACAGAGCCTGATGTGGGGCTCAAAGTCCCAAACCATGCGATCGTGACCTGAGCCGAAGTTGAACACTTAACCAACTGAGCCGTGCAGGAGCCCCAGAATCTTTATTTATTTATTTTTTTAAGAAATTAACATTTAGTTTATAAACTGAAATGCAATTTTTGTAACTTTTAATTTTTAAAAAATTTGACTTTATATAAACTTAGATTTACATAAATTTGCAAAGAAAGATACATTTCTAGTGGTAAGAGTAAGTGGGAAGGGACCACGTATTTCTAATTATCTCAGAGCCTAGCGTGGTTCTGTTTCTCTAATCTTTTCTGCAAACCACTTCCTACCACCATCATCCTTCACCAGCTATAAAAAAAAAAAAAAAAAAAAAATTGGGGTAGAGAAGACAAAACAAAACAAAAACAGCCTCTACCTCTACCTGCTCATTCTACCATTACAATATGGTAGAATGAGCAGAGAAAAAAGGAAATGGTATTAAGCTAAAGGGGAAATATAAAAACAAGGGGATTAGATGACATCAATGCAGTGGTTTTGCTCAGAAGATAAGGAATGTTGGAACATGAATGGCAAATTCCTGTCCTGAGGGACAGTTTCAATTCTGTGACTTTCAAGCATGAAAATATAATAGAGTTTAATCTTACCAAATATAGACCCACCCCTAGCCAAGTATGGATAATGTACTTTGTATAATGGTTGGTTTGCCCTTCCCTGCCCGCTGCTTTCCATCATCACATTGTGAAAATTCTGCCCAAGAAACAGAGAAGAATCAAGTACAAGGGGAGTTAATAAATTAGATTCTTCTGACATAGCTTAAACAATTCCTCCACCATCAGGCCCTCTAAGTCATATTTAATGAAAGTCCTCCTGGCCTGAAGGAGTTCATACATTTGATATAAATATCAGGTGGGAATGATATGCCAGAAAAGTCTGGCAGATTTTGCTGCTCTGTAAAGTTCAGGTTTAGCATTCAAAACAGTTACTTTCCTTTAGCAGAGAGGGAAGAAAAGCAGAAAGTTAAGAGACCTGGAGTCTTGGCCACTTAGTTCTATGAACTTGAACAAGGTATTTCACCTCCTTGTAGAACAGTGTCCTCATTTACAAGTCAGGAGTAACACAAGTGCCTACATCATACAGTTGCTAACAGAATTGAATGAGTTAATAACACACGTCAAAAGCTTAGAACTGTGCCTGGCATCTAATGAGGGTTCAAAATATATAAGCTATGACTGTCATTAGCTGCTTGTCTTACAGTTGGTTTTACTACACGCTGCGTGCTTGTTTTGAAAATGTCAGTTTGTCCCAACACAGTCAATATGTCAGGGAACAATTTGAGCATGATGCAAATTTCAGGTGTGTAATGTGCACCCACTTGAATTGAGCTATGGAGAAATACACAAAACACACATATGCACTTACCCAGTGTGTGTCTAGAAAGATCTACCAGCTACTGCGGTTCACCATGTATGTGATGAACAATATCCACCCACATTGTTACAACTTTTTTTATGATATCAGTAACCTCCTTCTCCCACTTCCCAGGATTTTGTCACCTGCAGCCCTTTGGATGCCCACATACAGAAGCAAACTTCAGTCTTCTTCATGGTAAAGTGCTCTACTTATTAGAGCATTTGTGTGTTTCTTAACCATTTAACATATGTTAAACTGTACTACCATTTTTATTAGATTTCCGTCTTTTCTCATGGGTCACTGAGAGTCTCTGATTGCTGTGTAACCCCATCTTTCCCATAAGCCCTGTGGTTTTTGTTGCGCAACTTTGCACAGTTCTCTAAGAACACCTATGTTGCGTTAAAAAAGAACTGTCACTAGCATATCTGTCACTCCACGAACCAGTGATGTAATTAGCTAAACTAAAAATGAATACGCTTTCTACTTACTATATTTAAGTAGCATCACAAAGACTACTTCATTAAAACAGTTAAACTCAAATGGTATTACAAAACATATATAAAGATCCTCCCCATGAAATTTTTAGAGCAAAATCCAAGACACTCTTCCACTAATATGAATGCGGTTTCATCTATCTGTGGCCTCACTCGTAGGACTGACGAGACGCTTCCCTCTCACTTACTAGGAATGCTTATCCTGATTTCAGACTTCTGCCACTGTACACCCACAAGCTTCCTCCTACAGACAAACTCATCCAAGGAATCATTTCTGTGCTTTTCCACATTTCTTCATTCAACAACAGTGTACATCGCCATCAGGTCCCAGGAGCCACGTTGGGCAGGAGAGGAAAAGGAGAAATTGAACACAAAGGGGAGTGAGATACATTTTTACCTAGACAAACCCCCAAGTCTTCACATCCCGACAGTTATTCCCAAAAGGGTTCAGGTGACTCATGTCATTGAATTAAACAAATACATAATTTTTTTAAAGTAATCTGGCAAGAACACCTATTTCTGTTTTTGTTCCTACTCAGAGGCATTTGCAGTAATAGCTACTGGCTAAATAGCTTTTAAAAAAACTAAATATAATAATTCCCTCTATCAACTCATAAGATTCCAAGTACTAACTTGTTTTTTTTTTTTAAAGATACTTTAACTGTTGGAAATTACACATTTTTTAAATATAATTTTAAGTAGAACATCTTATGTTATCCTATGTTATCCTATGTTAGAACATCAATACCATATCATATGGGAAAGAATGGTTTCTTGAACAGAGGTTACTGGCCTTTCTCACATCTCTGTTTATATCTGAACAAGAAGACATATATTTAATTTCCAAAGAGGTGGAAGGAAGATCAGGATAAGGGGAACTGAATGGAGAACACCTTTCCAACAGGGAAAGTGGGAACATCATGGTGTGAGGGGAGAGGGGGGTCTCCAAGAGAGTATTCTCAAGAACTTTTTGATATTCCTGTGACTGACATGACTAAGACCTCATCCTGTGTGAAGGCAGAAGAAGGCATTCTAAGACCACAGGAAGGACTTTGTCTTCTAGTACACTATTTGTATCACCTTAAAGTTCTGAGTCAACTTTCAGTGTTTCACACATGATTAAAGTGAGTCATTTCTACTGATCAAGTTCCTACATGAGGCTCTTGGAATCCAAATTTTCTTTTACTATAACCTTGCAGTCAACAGATTATAAATTCTACAGGATTCCTTTAGTCTATGGTGAAAATGAGATTGAGCAAGAAATCACCACTTCTGAGTCTTGAAACCTTTATAAATCCAAAGTATGAATTTTAAACGTCTCCAATTTCCCAGTTTCAGAGCCGGTAAGGAGGTCTAAGATCTATCTATCCAGTTCCCTAGACTTCAATATTCTGTATACCACATTCTGCCTCACAGCTAAAAGGCAAGTGGAGAGGCGTCCAGAAGCCTAAGTGAGCAGCAGCACTGTTTAGTTTGAGTGTTTACTGGCAAGTTCCAAGGACTGGGGTATGCTCTCAGAAAGGAGTCCTGGAAAGCAGGCTTAGTAAACAGGAAAGACAGAACTTCTGTTGGTCCTCATTTCAATGACTTTCTTGCATGTTTCAAAGGCCACCAAGAAGAATGCCAACCCACTGGAAATACTGCGTGGCATATAAGGACAGAACTGGAAATTAGGACTTAAATGTTGAGTAATGAATATACTAGACCTCTCCTCTTAAAATATATATAGACTGAGGTTACTAAAATTAAAACAGGTCTTAACCACAGAAGAATTAATCCAGGCTTAAATTTCTGGATAAAATTCAGAGAAAAATATGTGCAAAACAAAATTGAGATCATTCCTGAATAACCAAGTTAAATCTTTTGAGACACTGAAAGAAAAACACTCTCTCTCTATCTTTTTGTCTCTCTTGCACACATTCCTCAAACCAGTATCAAAAATTACTAAAATGAAAAAAAAAAAGAGTATAAGCATTTAAACTATACAAAATAAACTCAAAATTTATCTGGAGTATAAGGAATTCTGTTGATGCTAAAAGAGGAACGCATAGAGTTTAAGCAAATTTCTACCCCCCTACCTCTCCAAATGTGGTTTTACAATCTGTGTACAGATGTTAATTAGTGAGAAGAAAAAGCCTAATGGATCAGAAGTCTGATTTTAAAATATTCGAGTAGAAAGAGTACTTTTGCTCTAACGAAACAGTATTGAATCCCAGAAATCAAAGAGGTAAATAAGCATAAAGAGAATGCATAGCAGAGGAGGAGAGGCCAAGACACCACCACCCTGTGTGTCAGTTGGTCACTTCTTCATCTTTCACTTAAGTGACATTAAATTTTGCTGCTTTGGATTTTCTTAGAAGGTAGAAATGAAACTAACCCCATCCAAAATTCCTGAATCCCTGAAATTCATACATGTACTTACATACCTAAATCTTCCAATACCCTGCCATTTCATAAGGAACACTTTCATTCTCATTTTTTTTAAGTTTATTTATTTATTTTCAGAGAGAGAGAGAGAATGGACGCAAGCAGGGGAGGGGCAAAGAGAGGGGGAGATAGAGAGAATCCCAAGCAGGCCCCATGCTTTTAGCGCAGAGCCCGATGTAGGGCTCAATCCCATTAACCGTTAAGATCATTACCTGAGCCAAAGTCAAGAGTCAGACGCTCAACTGACTGAGCCACCTAGGTGCCCCACTTTTGTTCTCAATGCACAAACAAGATAGTGTATTAAATCCCTGTCACCTGTTGCCTATTGTGCTCAAATGTCACACTCACTATCACTGCCTGAGATGGTAGTGGTAGGAATGGAGAGGCAACTCTACTCGTGAATCAGGGTTCTAATGTGGCCTTCTAGCACAACTGGAACACAGTCTTCACATGAGTTCTGGGAGCTGCTCGACTATGTATAAAGAAATAAATATTCACGGTACGTCCTGGGTGGTACCCAGGCAGGCACCCCGTTCTGAACTTGGCTTCTTTGCTCCCACAATGTGACATTTAACTCCTTCTCTGAAAGGAAAGATGCGCTGTGTGAAGAATCAAAATGACCACAGGAAATAGCAGTCACCCTGCAATTAGAAATGGCCCGCTACCTGGAGGTTGAAGGTCCACTGAGGCAGATTGCACAAGACCATCTCTGGGAACGCACAGCAGGTAAAAAGCCACAGATAAAGCCAGCAGTGACCATGATTTCTGGAAATGAAGCTGAAGGGAGGACTCATCCATCTCAACTCAAGTCTACTTCTAGAAAGCCACTTTCAGGAAAAGGTAAACTTAGGGTAAGATTCACCAAGGAAAGCATCCTGGGCCTTACACGTTCTTTTCTAGATAGAGTTGAGATGAGCCTTAAAAGCACTCTTACTGATGGACAATCGTAGTTGTGACTACAGGCTTCTCACGGTGACACCAGTCAACCCAGAAGAGAATGGATTATTAAGGCAGAACAACAAGCACAGACTTCATCATTAAATATCCATCTGAGCTCAGGCCTCGATTTAAATGTAGAATCTCCATTCAAAAGCACAATAGATTGGAAAGCTTTCTCTCCTTTCTTCCTAATGTCAAACAAAATTACAGTTCTTCCCCCTCCAACACTTTCATTACAAAAGTTTTCAGCACTAGAGACCTTTGTATAGTTTTTGTCAGGCCCTCGTTCTGCTTATCTGCAGGTCCTCAGACCTGTAATTGACCATCACCTGTGCCTCATTTCTGACCCAATCCTGATCAAGACAGCAGTCCTGTTGGGAAAATAAGTAAAGTTATGCACCATAAGATGGCCTAACATAAGCTATAGTTTCTAGCTTAGAGACCCCTCTTCCGGGTTCTTCTTCCTGTTCTGCCTGCCGTGTGCACCAAATTACTACTAATGAGGAATACGGAAGTAACAGACTATAAATTGTCCCCCATGCTTGTGCTCAGGGCTCAGATATTTGGAGAAACAGTCTCCTCTGAGCCCGCCGGTGTTAAATAAGTCTCCAATCCACCAAGATCTCGGAGTGCCGCTTGGTTTTTCCACTAGCATTCCAGCCTGGTTCTGTACCAGTCCCACCAGCACATTGGAGACAGGAATTCACCTTTCACTGTTGACTAGTAGTTTTCAACCAGAGTGATTTTTTCCCACACAGGATGTTTGTCAATGTCTGGAGACATTCGTGGTTGCCACAACTAAGGGAGTATTACTAGCAGCTAGTGGGTAGAGGTGAGGGATGCTGCTAAGCACCCTGCAATGCAGAGGCAATTATCTAGCCCCAGAAGTCAAAAGTGCTGGGGTTGAGGAATGCTGCTGAAGACCTAGTCCCAGGAATGGGCCATAAGAACTCATGCTCACACTGAGTTAAACTTACCTTTAACTCCCTACTGTGTTCTCCTTGTAGGTTTGATTTCTGCCTGGTATGTCTGCTCCATGCTCTGGTTCTCCCCTGCTGAATCCAGAATCCTGTCCTGAACCCTGCCGGCTTGATTCTGGGCTGACACACTGGCTTTTGCTAGGCCCCTAACCTGGATCTTTAATTGGAGTTTGATCCAAATGGACCCACAAAGGCATCATCAATCTAATTTTTAGTATTCCTGCTGCAAGAACCCCTACCGCCAATCTCTACCTACTAGATCATCCCTAAGAACAGGAACAGTGAAGTCAGCCTTATTCACAGTCCCTTTGGATCCTGTATTCTGGTCTGTTGGCTGCCCTTCTCAGGGACCATCCCCAAAGCTTAGTCAAGTCATTCAACCTGGGTCTCATTTCTCTCATGTCCTCCCAAATTTGTGTCAGTGAGGTTCCAGAATGTCTTGAGGCTGGGGTGACTTCCCCAGAAAAACTTTGAAAGAATATTATCTAATGAAGCAACACTGAGCTATGCTGAAGGCAACATCATACAATTCAGACACTTGAGCCCAAGCTTTAGAACCATGATGATTCAGACCAGGACACCATTCTAGACAATAATGGTCATTTCTTAGAAGCCACCAATATTATTGTCTCTCCTGCTCTCTCTCTTTAGTAATTATTTCAGATTGTAATGTGATTAGCCACACCCAGCCTTCCACTGAAGAACAAGCCCATGACTACTGCCCTGGACGGGGCAGCCTCATACTTTGCCAGGATATCATGTTGCCCACAGGCACAATATACAAACATACCCATGCCTCCCTGCCATGGGAGAGAAAGTAATTTCCAAGGCAAACTTGGCCTCTTGGCCTTGTTCTAGACTGAACCAAATGACAAAATGAGGTAGACAAAGCGATAGATGGAGAATTGCTGGCAGGGATTATTCAGGCCACAAACAAAAAGTAAGTACAGATTTTCAGTACACAAAAGCCCACCTGGGTGGGGTAGTTGAGGCAGGTGCTTATCTGAAGCAATTGGAGATCAGAATCCATCAAACCAGGGCTGGGAGCAACAGGAAGCTAAAAGAACCCTCAGCACTCTGCCGTCAAATCAAGGTGTCTGTAGTGGGGCTCAAAGGCTGTGGGATTCCAACCTTCCTGGTTTTAGCCCCTATTCTTAAATATGCATTGCAGCTTAAAATACTAATCCTACTGGGTTCTGAAGATACTCTGCAAAGGAGGTTCCCAAGAAACAAAGAAGTACCTTAGGCACAAGAAATGACCATTCATCCTTCCTGAATATGGCAAAATTGACAATGTTCACAAGGCATCTGCTTCACTAGAAATCCTCCCTAAAAAAAAAAAAGAATAAACACAGAGATAAAACCTAAAATATTGCAACCATTTGAAAGGATCTATAAGTCTCAAGTAGTAACTTCATATTTTTTAAGTATAATTTTAAATAGCACAAAAACTCCTTTCTTTTTTTAATTCTCCTGGATTCATGGAGAGACAGATTCCAGCTGAACATCAGTTGAGCACACATGTTGTATAGCTTTTTCAGTGGTGGTGATGGATTTCCCTTAAGTTGTCCAAATAATTCCACATCAACATCCTTGATTTATGTTGGCCAAAAGGAGCTTCCCAGGGTTTGGGCTCCTCCTAGGCTCTGTACCATTGCAGAGCCCATGTGCACCAAGAAGTTACAGATACATGAATCTCAGCAATATGAATTACTCTCAGATATCACCAGAGAACACAGATGGGCTAGGGTGGTGAATCAGCAAATCATGAATGAACTTTCAAGCATTAGCTGACAATGAAAATAAGACCAGAAGACATGAAATGCACAACCAACAAAGTAGAGCAGTATGCTTTTCCTGTGTGGAGCAAAATCCACATTTACCAAAGGACGGGCATCAGCTGTAAACATGCTCTTCTACCAGCACCATTTTAACTGGTTCCAGATTCTTTAGAGATTGATGAGCCCATTACTGGCATCACTTGCTACACACTTCTGAGCTCACACAGTTTCACATAAATTAGCCTTCACCTTTCAGCTATCTCTTCCCCACACAATTAAATGAAGGCAGGCTAGGAAATCAAATTCTATTTAAAATAGGCCAGTCTCCTCTAAATACATTCATATGAACCACTAAAAACAAAAATTAAAGGATAGTCTTATAAATGAGTTTCATGAATGAGAATTTCATTTGATTTTACCTTTGTAGCCCTTGAGGATTCTAGGCTCAATCCTCAAATGCCGTGTCTTCTCCAGTGTCACCTCAACAGGGTCTTCTAGGCAACTGTAAGCCATGTCACTGAGTTATGTCAATTTTATAACAATGCCTAAATTTCTGCTTTTGGCATTAATTCAGTCTTTACTCATGTCATAGTAAAAAAAAAAAATCATCACTTGACTGGTATTGCAAAGCTCTTTCCACTACACTGGGAACATTTTGATTAGGTCTAACAAGTGGATTTGAGAGGACCTGGAAGTCCGTGGGGTGGGCACTTATGCAACTTGAAATGGCTTGTGTATCATAACCATTGTACCCAATTAACCTGAACAGCATATGTAACTGATTGGCTGAGTTGAGTCTTCTTTACCATGTCAATCTAAGGCAGGCCTTTAACCTGCATCAGTGGAGAAAGCTTTCCCAGCTGTTGATACTTCTTTCCATGTGGAACAACACGCATTGTCTCTACACTCCTGGGCTCTCTCCACACCCTCACTTGCTCTTCCCTTGATGGCATATACAAACCACACCCTCTAATGTCAGCTTTATAGGTCATAAAAATTATGTTTTCATCTATGCTTGCCTTATTTCTTTGTCTTATTTCTCAAGTGTGTTTGAATTTGGGCAGGAAAAGGGCATTTTCCCTAACACTTCCTAACATTTGGTGCATTGGTTGGGAACACTGAGAAACAAATGACTGGAATGTGGGGGAATAAAATAAACATGTTAAAAGATCTTGAGGGGCCTTAGCATTTTATGTATGGGAGAGATGTTTTGACCTTAGCGGGCTGTGGAGGCTTTCACTGGGCCACGAGGTTGATTTTTGCACTTGGCCTCTTTTAAAATTCCATGACTTGTAGGGGCACCTGGGTGGCTCAGTCGGTTGAGTGTCCGACTTCGGCTCAGGTCATGATCTCACGGTCCATGAGTTCGAGCCCCGCATCAGGCTCTGTTCTGACAGCTCAGAGCCTGGAGCCTGTTTCACATTCTGTGTCTCCCTCTCTCTCTGACCCTCCCCCGTTCATGCTCTGTCTCTCTCTGTCTCAAAAATAAATAAACGTTTAAAAAAAAATTAAAAAAAATAAAATTCTGTGACTTGGAAAAGGAGCCTTAAGCTTTAGGTCACATGACATTTCAACTGTGATGGATGATTACAACTTGTTCTGTGGTTGCTTTATACGGATTGGTTTTTATATGCGGCTCTCTGTTTTTTTTCTTTTACGGACTGTAACAACCTAAAAGCAAAGGTGCATGGCCCTCAGCAAAGACACAAGTCTCAGGAGAAATATCTGGAAAATTGAGCCTCAACACCATGGTGGCCAAGGGTTTCCAAAAACCTGGGGCTCAGCCAAGGCACATGCACGGGACTGACCTCATAAGGCACCAACTGCACAGGGCCTAGAAGAGGCCTGGACTTCAGTGGGCACAGGCAACCCTAGGGTGAAACCTTGGCCTTAAACAGTACAATCCCTCATCAGAGCACACCTGTGCTGGTGATTCAGGGACCCCAGCATATGTTGGGAGGACTCAAGGCTGCACATTGAGGAGGTGGCCATGCTGGGATTGAATGTAGGTTGGTCTGTACCAGAATTCAAGTTTTTAAACAATCTGTATTAGTTCTCTTTTGCTGCTGCAACAAGCTGCCATAAACAGCAACCTAAAACAACACAAATGTATTATCTTACCCACTTCTGATGGCCAGAAGTCCAAAATAGGACCTACTAGGGCTAAAATCAAAGCAGTGACAGGGCTTCATTCCTTCTGAAGATTCTAGAGGAAAATCCATTTTCTTACCATTCCCAACTTCCAGAGGCCACTAATATTCTGTGGTTCTGGCCCACTTTCTCCATCCTTAAAGAAGTAGTATAGTACCCTTAAACTTTCTCTGACTCTGACCCTCTTGCCTTCCTCTCATAAGGACCCTTATGATTATATTGGGCCCACCTAGATAATCCAACATAATCTCCCCATCTCAACATTCTTCATTGTATCTATGCATTCCTTTTGCCATGTAAGGCACCATCACAGTGTCCAGGGATTAGGATGTCCACATCTTTGGGAGACCATTATTCTCTCTACCACACTGGCACACGCCCTGCCTCTCCTTCACCTGACACTGCATTTTGGGCCAAGGTCTTTGATGACATACTAAGCCCCATATCCTGGGAATGTAATTTTTTCTGAAATAATTGCTTGAGGAGGTGGAGTTGGCTTCTCTTCTTAATGTGGTGGGTATGGTCCACTAGTGAAAATAGTTTATTGAAACTTTTAACCATTTAAATCCATGAGCAGCAATCCAGCACCAAACAGCCTATTTTCTGCAGGAACCACTGCAGCTGCAAGGAAAGAAAAGCCCCAGCTACAAACCCTGCCAGAACCCCTCACTCTGCCAAGGTAGAAAACCCCTCAACGCAGCACTTAGAAAAGTGTATTTAGGTACTTTGGACTTTAATTTATAAGAGCAATAGAATCTGATTTGAGGCTTTAATTCCTTTGGATTTTGTCATTTTAGACTTAAACTTATAAATGGGTCATTGTCTGGATTTTAATTTTTCTGAGGCAAGTACAATGGGATGAATTATATTCAAATTTAGAGCATCTCCACATGGTTAGCATTTAATTAACTGAGTTTATGTCTGCACTTTAATTTTATTGCAGAACCTCTGATAGGCTCTATTGGACAGCTGGAGTACAACAGGACTTGGGAAGGGAAATAGAATGGGGAGAACATTTTTGGCCTTGAAGTCAATGTAATTAATGCAGTGTTCTAGCCCATTTCAAGGCCTCCCAGGGCCAACTCTCCTCCCTGATGAGACCTGCCCAAACCAACCGTGCTGGGTAAGCTGGTTTAAGTCAGGCAGGACTCAGCGTCTCAGGTCCCATAGGTGAAGCGGACAGCAGCATATTACCATAGCACTGGTTGTATGCTCTAAGACTCTAGGGGGCTCCTTCACTTTATAATCCACTTGAATGGCACCTCCTGCAGTTGTGGAAGCCAGGAAATAAGCCACATTTTCTAATACCAGGTTTGTTCCCTAAGAAGGTGATGTTTTGGTCTCGACCTGACCTATTCCTTCAGCCTTTATTCAGTTATATCTACATTTGGGAGGAATACAGGGGTGTTATTAGGCTCTCAAGAACCTTCCCCCTGCCACACAGCCCACATTCTTTTCTCTCTAGATCACTCTACTGGTCTTCTAAGGGATCTCTCTCTTTCCATTCAGTCCTTGATGTTACCTGCCTGTTGTGTAGGCATTTGAGTTTGCAACCTTTTGCTTTAGAGCAAGATATCCTAACCCTTTTTTGTGATATGAACCCCTTTGTCAGTCTGGAAAATCTGTGGACCCCTCTCATAATAATGTCTTCACAAGAATAACATAAAACACTGAGGATTACAAAGCAAACTAATCACGTTGAAACACAGTTCTCAAAACATGTTGAAAAATAAATTTGAGATATAATGAACATGTATCTTTTTTAGTACATTAAATAACAAGATCTAGTAGTCAACCAGTAAGTACTGTCATTTCAATGTACTGAGAAGCACAAACACTATTTCAAGATATCATCTCTAGCCACTGTAATAGAAAATGCAAATATCTGTGACATGTACTGGTGGCCATATTATAGGTAGCAATAATTATGATGTTATGTGTTATTTCAAAAATGAAAGAAATGTCACATTTTGGTAACAGTTTAGTGAAGATAAAGATGCAATTTTTTCTTTTTCAAGTTCATGAACTCTCTCCAAGGAAAGCTAGGTTACAGCTTAGACCAGCTGCTTATTGCTTATCTGCCATACAAAAATCCAAGTGCTCTATCTACCCTTAAAGGTCCTCCACCAGATCTCATGCCAGCCCTTCACACCTCATTAATCACATCCTGCATTATCTGAAGCAAATCAAAAAATTTTAACATTTATTTATTTTTGAGAGAGAGAAAGAGCATGAGTAGGGGAGGGGCAGAGAGAGGGAGACACAGAATCCAAAGCAGGCTCCAGGCTCTGAGCTGTGGAGCACAGAGCCCAACACGGGGCTTGAACTCACAAATTTTTACCACTAATACACAAAATTCAAATTTGTACATATGCAATTATTTTAAGTGATAACTCCAAGTCCTGAGCCTTATCCATGATGCATTAAATTACATAAAGTTTTGTTAACACTCTTCAGTCTATGTGTACATGAAAATGCCATAGCATTTCAACTAATTGAATAGATGTGAAGATCCACTCAGTTTTCATAGAAAGGAAAGCCTGGTGAGAGCAGAAATTTCATCTGTCTTATTTACCTTTTTCTCTCCAGTGTGGGGCATATAGAAGGAGCTCAACAGGACATTTGTGGAATGAATCACTGATCCACTATTCAATAATAAACTCTGAATTCCTAGAGAAGCAAATATATACTAAACAGGATAGGTTATTTGACAAAGAAGAGAATATTCTTGATGAAAATGTCTTTAATTATTGGAATGTCTATTTCCTTATTATTAGAAAACATAAAGGTTTCTCCTTGCAAATCCTGCCCAAAGCACAGGGAATGAACAATCACCTTATTTTTTTTTCTTACAAAAGATGTAGTGAAATTGTGTATCAATTCCCTTATTGCCTTTTTAAAAAAAAATTTTTTTAACATTTATTTACTTTTGAGACAGAGAGAGACAGAGCATGAACGGGGGAGGGTCAGAGAGAGGGAGACACAGAATGAGAAACAGGCTCCAGGCTCTGAACTGTCAGCACAGAGCCAAACGCGGGACTTGAACTCACGGACTGCAAGATCATGACCTGAGCCGAAGTCGGCTGCTTAACTGACTGAGCCACCCAGGCGCCCCTCTTATTGCCTTTAATAAAGATAAACATAAATTCTGCACTTTGGGAACTGTTCCAGACAGGGTCTTCATAGCTACCTCCTGTTACGACATTCCAGACGCTTTAATAAGCCTATTTGTCCAATGAATAATGCTGTCCTTTGCTCTTTCATATTATTCAATAGCTTAGGATTTCACTATTTTTTCCTGAAATACATAATTTTTCAAACACACACAAAGAATCAGTTAAATTTTATCGTGTGTTTAAAATATGTACAGATCAGTTGTTTTAAAGTGATAGCCATTTTGAGTGGGGGTTGGCACAGATCGGTTTTTTGCATGGTGGTAAAACATAGCATTGATTATCATAATTTGTTTTTAAGACCTTAAGTTATTTTCAAAACACAGATTAAGATTCATCAGTGGGTTCTGAAATAATTTCAGTAAGTCACACACATTATTTTTAAAAGTGAAATAGAACAGGGGCGCCTGGGTAGCTCAGTTGGTTAAATGTCTGACATTGGCTTAGCTCATGATCTCACGGTTCGTGGGTTCAAGCCCCGGGTCAGGCTCTGTACTGACAGCTCAGAACCTGGAGCCTGCTTCAGATTCTGTGTCTCCCTTTCTCTCTGGCCCTCCCATACTCATGCTCTGTCTTGAGAATCTCAGAAATAAATAAACGTTAAAAATTTTTCAAAAGAAAAAAGGGAAATAGAACAAAATAGAAAATATCATAATGCATTATACATAGTAACAATAAGTAGTGTTTGGTGAAACTTTGTTTTTGGTTTGTGTTTGTGTGTGTACTGAGCTGTGTGTGATGTAAAATGTGTTTCTTACTATGGGTCATAGTCAAAACATTAAAAAAAATAAACATTCATTATGACTGTTTTATTGAGTTCGCAGATTAAGAAAAAACTGTGGCTCTAACACAACCCCGTGTCAGGTCACAGGGTTGTAGACAACTAAAGCAGTATTCTACCTCTGGACTCTAATTCCTATCTAATACTCTCTCTCACAGAGAGGACTCTATTTTTGTTTGATTGTTTTGTTTTGTTCTGTTTTTTCCATAATGAACCAATTATAAAGACAGAATTGTCTGGTTAAGTCACAAGAGTTCTTATCACCTCAAGACATTTTGCTTTGGTGATTGTATTGCTTCAGCTAGCTGAACTTTATTATGGGCTTTGAAGCCCTATTTGTAAAGAGGTTCGGGAAATTCCTGCATCAAGAAGCTATCAGAGGAATTAAATGACATAACATGTGACAGCAACCAGCACAATGATTGGCCCACTAGAAATGCCCCAAGGATATCCAAAACTAAATTTACATATCCTTAAGTTTGCTTTCATGGGTATTTAATAGGACAACCAATAGCATAAAACTATGAAGTTATTTTAAAGATTACAATATCCGTTATTCTTCAAATGTGATCGAACAAGCAAAACTATTCTATTATGATAAATGCTGTTCTGCTAATAATATATTTTAATGCTATCAAGCCTATATGTGCAACCATACATATAAGGATATTTATTATTTATGTTGTACTTAACTATATGATACATAAATATTATTTGCCATCATCTAAAGGAGAAAAAACACATTTGAAATGTAGAATATTAGGCCTGATATTATTTAGGTATGGCAAAGAATTTCCTGATATAATCATTAAGTAGCATAATAGAATTCTGTGACATCCTTGATTTTTTGTTTTTTTAAGAATTAGTATTTAAAGCTGACTTACTCTGTGCGAATTAGAGACTAAGGGACAACCTGTATAGCATGTTGTTCATCTAAGTCCATATTCTGTGACTCATTTTTAAATATTTTCAAATTAAGCTCCAATTTGCAGTGTTATTTTCTACAAAGATACATTTATAAATGAATTTCAATTAAAAAATTAAGATTTTGACATCAATTTTAACAGCATCCTTACCCATCTACCTCAAAGGTCTTGAGGCGAGATAGCAGTTAATCAACCAAGAAAATGTTTTTCTTCCTTATTGGCAGATTGCTACATGTGGTAACTTAAAGCTTCATACTGTAGCCTGTTTTCAGGTTTAATAACTGTTACTGGGAATAACATATTTCACAGGTGTGATCAAAATCTCTCTTTCTAAACTCTAATCTAGGTTCTGTCATTAATAAACATGTATATCAAACACCTATTAATTAGGTTGTTATGAAGAAAGATGAAAGACAGCTTTGTAACTCTGAATGTGTTGAAAAGTCACGCATGGATGTAGGATGAACAACAGAGAAAGAACTAGCCAGAAACATATACTGGGACATGGTCTCAAGGAGAAATTGGACAAGCAAGATAAGAATGTGAATCTTACATTCATTTATAGCTTCCAAGATATAAATAACACCCATGAACTCTAGGAAGAGCTAGGCAAAAAAAAAAAAAAAAAGGGGGGGGGGAGGGAGAAGGGGCAGCTCTGTCCATAAGAGATCAATGAATCTAAGAAGGACCTTTGTGAATAAGTCCCCCTGTGTTCAGATCATATACTGCTGCATGTTGCTTGCGATCTCAAAATAAGGGGAAAAACCAATACCCCCAGACTCTTTCCCCATAGCTGAAAAGCTCATCCTCTCCTTGAACTCAAAGATGATCTCTTGCACCGTTGACAAGCACCAGACTGTGGAAACAGGGCAGTGTTTTTCCAGAGATAAACAAGGTTAATGGATATTCCATGATGGAAAGCTGCCGGTTCTAGATGCTGCCAGCTCCCATTCAAAGGAACTTACAGAAAGGTTGTCTGGCTTTCGCTCACTTCACCCCAAGGCATCAGATTAGATTACCCAATGCAGGCAATAAACGTACCTCTTCCTTGTTTTTCTGACTGCCTAAACTCTTTAATGGGGAATCCTGAGCTAGAGGCCAGCTTCTGCCACTGCCTAAGGTCCCATGCAGCAAGGCCTTACTTAATCATGCTATGATTTGGTCAGGAGAATCTCGTCCAAACTTGCTAAACTCAAGGAGAAATGGGTGAAATAGGCAGGCTTCCATCCCCCATTTTTAAATTGTTTGAAAGTAACAATAGCCAAAAAACATGAAGACTCCATCAAAAGAAAAACAAAAGATGGATGATGCACTTAAGTCCATTATTGCTAAAGAAGCATCCAACAAGTTGCAACTAATTCATTCCACCAGAATGAATTATGCATCCAAACTCTCCTGCTTCACCAGCCTGAGGGTTAATGGGAGACCCTTAGGGTGATTTTGCTTAATGCTGGAAAAAAAAAGCAAAGCAGTTGAGCCTTTTAAAAAAACATGGGTCTACTTGTCCAAATAAATCAGATCTCTGATAAGAAAACTAAGATTCCAAGCCACCTTCAAACCACAGCCACAAATGTAAACAGAAGAAAAAGAAACATAAAGCATTAGGCTAAGTCTGCCATACAAGTTATCCCTTGCTTGTAAAACTCCAGACTGCATAAAGTATGTTGCTTTCAATTAAAATTGGCCTCTAAGTCCAAAGAAGATCTGAGGGTAAACAAAACTTCCAATCAGTCTTGCTCACTGTGGCCATTTTAGTAGTCCTGAGTGGGTGCTTACTAAATATTTGATGAATGAATGAATGAATGAATGACTCTCTACTGGTGGGAACGGATGCATATCCACATATGACTGTATGAATCAAACATTCATTTTCACACTGGTAAACTTCAGGCAGCCTTGTTTGCTCTAACTCTTTGAAAGGCACAAATAACTAATATGGCAGTATTAATGTGCAATCAACACTTAACCCCAAGATTTGGTTCTGCTTTGCTTTCGATTCTAATCCTGCTTGTAATTTAACCAAGTGGGAGATAGGAATATACACATCTTTTGCAACACTTAGGTCAGAGGACTCAACAGAAAAACCTTCACACTAGGGCTTGACCATGCTTGGTTTTGAAAGGTCACACAGCTTTAACCAACTGAATAAGAACAAAAATTGACACCATATTCAGTACGGCAATGAGACCAGTCTTAACACTGTAGGTAATGGTGTGACCTAGTCTTTCAACAGTTATTGAATACTCACTGTATTAATCCCATTAGGCTAGATTATGTTGCAGTAATAAATAAGTCACCAAATCTCAAAGCTTTATCCCCAAAAAAGGTTTGTATCTCAATCACACAAAGTACTCTGTAGTTCTAGTGATTCACCAGGGTAGCTTTTTCTATCCAATAACACAGGTATCTAGGCTCTCCTCATCATGTGAAGCCTTCATCTCAATGTGTCATCTCTAAGGTTTTTGTACAAGGATAAGAAAGTGGAAAGAACTCACCTACTCTTAAAAACTTAAGTCCAAAGTGATACATATCATTTTGGCTCACAGCCAGAACCAGTCACAACACACCATATAAATAAAAGTAAGCACATGGATCCTCAGGAAGTACTCAATGTCTTTCATAGCTACTGTATGCAAGAAAATGAGATACAAGCTGGAGGATGTTTAGGCATACAAAAAAGTACACCCTGACACTGTTGGGATCTCTGTCTACTTGTAACACTCATCTCTAGCATCCATTCATTCATTCATTCATTCACTAAGTCACTCATTTTGGTATACATTTATTCAGTACCTGTCTACCAGGATTTCTGCTAGGAGATGGCATAAAAAGATGCTTAAAACTGATCTCTTTCAGGAGCACCTGGGTAGCTCAGGTGGTTGAGTATGTGACTCTTGATTTTGGCTGGAGTCATGATCCCAGTGTTGTGGGATGAAGCTTCGCATCAGGCTCCACGCTGAGCATGGAGTCGGCTTGGGATTCTCTCTCCCTCTGCCCCTCTACCCTGCTTGCACTTTCTCTCAAAACAAAATTGATCACTTTCATCAAGAAGTACACAATCTAACATGCAAATAAGTGTATAAACACTACTGTAACCATAATTCAGTGTAAGACCAGCCATGACAGAAACGTGTATTGTTATAGAAATATTCATTCATTTGCCGATTCAGCCACTATTCTACTTTAGCATATGCCATGCACCATGCTGAGCAGAGAAATTAAATAAATTTTCTTGGCTACAGTAGGGAAGGAATTAAAAGTAATTATAGTTGAGTTGGTCGCTGAAGTGTGAGTATAAGTCTTCCATGACCATGACAAGTCTTTATCCAGGGCTTCAAGTGACAAAATGTACTGAATCATACCTTGCTGCAGAATCTAGTACTAAGAGTGCAGGCTAGACTCACATGCCTGGTTGCAAATGTTGATTCCTCTATTTATTAGCCATTTATTAGCTACTGACTTAACTTCTTTCTCACTTGCAAAATAACAACAACAACAACACCCACTACATAGAGGTGTTCCAAAGCTAAAGTAAGAAAATACACTTAAGCCTTAGCAAGAAATAATAGATATAAGTTATTACAATTATTACTGTTCTCCCAGAAGAGGAAAGATTGTGCTAAAACTACAGTATCTGTAAATGCTATTGCCAACTGGATCAGTTTCCAGATAGATTCCCATCTGTGTCTCTGAAGAGTGGCAGCTAAAACAGATGAGCAAAATTTGCTGCTGTCCTCTGAGTGACAGTATTTATTCTTTTATCCTGCACTACAATATAAGCTATGGGATATTTGTAGTATAAACCATGGGGCCTCGTGAGTGATACTGACTGATGAGTGCTGAAGTATTAAATTCTGTATCAGACAATGAAAAATTCTCTGTCTAGAACAACTCCCAACTGCCCCCTTATCCTGACCCTTGGTCTTCCTCTTCTAGGAATTAGCTCAGATATTACCTTCTCTAGGATGTCTTATCTTGCTTACCACCTTACCAAGCCCTTCTTATGCTCTCTTCTGATCCCCTGAATCCTCCTATATGAATAATTAGTGAGACATATTATACTAACCCACTGATATATCTGTCCCTCCATTCAACTCCGAGCTCCATGAGGAAAGAACCTAAATTCATCTTTATATCCACAAATTCATCCTAAATTTATATCCTAAATCCTAAAATCCTAAATATATCCTTTATATCCTAAATTCATCTTTATATCTACAGTGCTTAGAACAATACCTGGTAGAGAGTAGGTGCTCAGTACATTTTGAGGTCAGAAAGCATAATTACACCAGAAATGAAAGAGTACAAAAGGTTAAGATCGAAGTTATGAGTTGAGAACTTCCATGAGATGAGAAGCCCTTAACTGAGGCTTATAATAGTTGAGGTAAAAGAGAATGTAGGTTATAGAAATCAGGATGCAGAGAAACTCTAAGGTTAGGCAGCAGGAATAGAAATGTTGAAGTCACTGAGAGTCATGGTTATAGAACTTCTCCTGAAATATGTCAGCTCGGTCATATTTAATGGTCTGATAATTTGTTGACCCTTTGAAGAAAACACTGGTGAGAAAATTCCCCTGAGTACTTGGCCCTGTATTCAGAGACTTGATACACTCTTTTTTTTTAATTTTTAATATTTATTTACTTTTGAGAGAGAGAGAGAGAGAGAGAGAGAGACAGAAAGAGAGGGCGACACAGGATCCGAAGCAGGCTCCAGGCTCCGAGCTGTCAGCACAGAGCCCAACACAGGGCTCGAAACCACAAACCGTGAGACCATGACCTGAGCCAAAGTCGGGATGCTTAACCGACTGAGCCACCCAGGTGCCCCTACTTTTTCTTTTTAAATGGAAGTTGTAAAGACCAGAATTACACTTTTTGAAACAGAGGTATAAGCCAAAAAGAGCTCTTCGGATTGAATGTTAAAGTTTACTTCAATTTACAAAATTTACTAGACCTTGAACTACTATCTATAGAAAATATGCTCCTGCATCTGGAATTCTGCAGTTCAGCTGAGGGTGAAGGACCATCCAAACCGTTTCTTAGTAGACACGAGCATAGCAGTGTTAGTCCATTCAGCATCTCAATAGCCGCACGCCTTTATAAGAGTAAAGTTCACCTCCCCTTGGTCCTCCTCCTTTACCAACCTCAATCTTTCTGGTCTTTCAATTACTTTGTATCACACTTCAATTTCTCTCATCCAATTTCAATTCCAATTACCATTCCATTCACAAGGCAACACCATAAACTTTGACCCTTTTTTCTTGTCATTTTAAACCCCCAAAAAATAGGTTTTAGGATGTACTCCTCCCACCCCAAACAAGGAAAAACTATGTAAGCTGTGAAAAACTGCATAACAGGATTTGAAACATTATAGGAATAACTTCCTATGGAAAGAATTTGATCCTTGAATTTTTTAACCTGTTAACAAGACAAAATGAATAAATAAAGTGAAGACAAAAACTAATAGAAAGTTGAAAGATACCTTCAAATATAAGGGAAAATTTTGGCATACTTGGGATTAAAAATGAAAACAATTTTTTCCAACATATGACCCAAGGGTCATAAGCAGTCTAAAAACATTTTTCAATGTCCCAGGTTGCTAGATACTTCTGGTATAGGAGGCCCAGTAAGGAAGGGGCAGGAGGATCAAAGAAGAAAGGAAAAGTACACAGAATACTACATTGAGAACAGACTCTGGATGAAGGCTGTATGCAATGATGAAAGCTGTCCTGACAAGCAATATACAAGTGTATTCATGTGCTTGCTGTTTATTCCTTTCCTTAGAAAAATGACTGCGGGGTACAGTGATATATACCATTTCCAAAGAAGCAAATTACATATGCCATTAATATTATGCCAGCAAAAGTTACTGCATGTGCCTATTCATACTCTTGAGCAACCAAATACATAAGCCATGGTGTTTGAGACCTGACACTACCAATTTTTAGATCTGGTCCACAGTGTGTAAGTGTGAATATATACCACTGGCCCTATTTTCCTGAATAACTGTTCTGAATGTGTCTAGATCAATGAAGGTGGTGAGCTGACAGAATAATCTACATTAATACACCATTTTGTTTAAGATATAAACTAAAAAATGAAATTAGGGGTGCCTGGGTGGCTCAGTTGGTTGAGTGTCCAACTCTTAATTTCTGCTCAGCTCATGATCTCCAGTTGTGGGATTGAGCCATGCATCGGGCTCCATGCTGAGTCTGGATCCTGCTTAAGATTCTCTCTTTCCCCCACTGCCTGTCTTCCCCACTTGCGTTCTCTAAAAAAAAAAAAAAAAAAAAAAAAAAAAAAAAAAACCAAATAAAAATGGAAGCAAATAAATAATAAATTTAAAGATGAAATTAGTTGGGACTCATCAAAAAGAACAAACCCTGGTTTCTTTTTCAATTCTGGTGTTAAATACGACAATGGTTATAAACTTTGTTCCTCATATGAGGTAATGTTTTCCTAGGTATATTTAACAATATTTACCCATCAATTAATTGGCATCATAACAAAAGAAACACCGTGTTCCTACTACTCTGGTATGGTTTCTTAATCAAATCAACAAGAAGTTAGCAAAGCATGTGATGTGGTGGAAGAGAAAAATGGGAAAAGCTCTGCTTTAAATCACACTAGTGGGATCTATCTATAATCGATCCTAATTTGCTTACAGTTGAATTGAAACTGAAAAGTACAGAAGAAATCCATTAACCTAGACTGGGAGCCTACTGAAGCTGGAATGTATCTCCTGAAGGGAGAAAGCTTCACTCAGAAAAAAGGAATATTGCTTAATGAGAGGGTAGGAACAACTCTTCAGGAAGATGAGAGGCAGTTCTCTCAGACAAAGCAGGGCAGTTGTTCTGAGGAGAATAATGCCCATGTCACCATGTGATTAGGGGGCAAGAAATGATGAGCCATCTTGAAACTGTTGACTGTGGTGGGCACAGCAATTCCAAAGCTTTGGAAGATCAGGAAAGATGTCTGCAGGAGACCTTTCACAGATCCCTTAGGTCACTTATTATCTTCCCTTTTTAATGTTATTTATATCTAAGTCTCTTCACATAAGTTCAGTGTCTGATTCACCTTTGAGGTCCCCAGAGCACCTATTATAATGTATTATGTTGTAAGACATACAGTCAACATTTATATTTTGTAAGACTTTCCCTAATATATGTGTACTTTTAATGCATTCCATTATCAAGGTATCTCTTTATGTTATGTTGATATATTTATTCAGATCCAAGTGTGGTTAATTTATATTCATTCATTCATTTATAATGGGTACTAAGTACTATATGCAAGGCTCTCTAAGTCCTATGGGGGAACAAATAGATGTTAAAGTCAGTATCTTCACTAAGAACTTATAACTGAAAATATTTTGCATATTACTAGAAAAGCTTTCTTTTTTAATTGATAGCCTAATTAAGTCTCATACCAATTTAAGCAGTACTTAACTGGTGTCCACTATATTAGACTTTGTTGTAGGAACTGAATATTGTTTTCCAGCCCAGCATATTCATTAATGAGGTGTGAGGGGATAATTTTGGAGGTGGGTGAAATGACTCCCACCTCTACCGGTTTGAAAAAAAAACATAGAAAAAAACCATAGTATCAGTTCTTCCACAACCATCCATGGCCTAGCTGAAAAGGCCCAAACCATAGTGGGGTTTTGGTCCAAAAGGACAAGTGACTGGTGAGACATGTTAAGAGAAGGAGATATGACCAAAAGAAGAAAGAATACATAACCATAGACTCTCTGAGTCCTTCTCTCTTAGGCTTCTTGTTCCTTGCTCTGGGAAGACCCACCGCTGAAAGAAAAGGCCAAATGTTCAAGGTAAAAGAACACCACTTCCTAAATAAGAGCAAAATTTTGGCTGTATATAGGTAACATGTGTTTGTGTATACTGTAACATGTACTATAAATACATATGTACATAAGTATATACATATGTGTGTGTGTATTTAACCCCCCTCCACCCCCACCCCTGGGTAAAAGTATATATTCAGGGGGAAAGAACGCAGAAGGTAGCATATGCCCATGACCAGAAATTTGAAGTGTTAAGTAAAGCAAGGGGACCCACACAGGCCTAGGTTATAAACTGAATATAAAGAATGTAGCTGACAAATGTCTTAAATTCCTGAGATACCAGAATGAGAGGCCACATTAATAGGGGGCCGGTCTTTGAACTGATCCCTAGGCAAGTGACTCAGCAGTCCTGACACTCCCTGTGAGGTCAGCTATCTGCTGGAGAAGAGAAGACCTTTTCAGGTACACTGGAATTGTTCTGTCTCAAATAACCTTCCCCTGCCTTTGTGGCTGAGCTTCCAGAAAACCTGACAGAGAGTTTCTTGGAAAGAGGCCAGAAGTCATGGTTCAGCGGGGACCTTGCTTCAGCATTACTTGAATCTCACTTGTTATGCAGAAATCATTGTTTAACCATTTGAAGAGCCTCCTGCTGCTTTCCCCACTTGAAGACATCATTTGTTTTCTGTGCGGGTTAGGGAACCTGGTTAGTTGACTGATTCCTCAACCCCATTTAACTTGTGAAGTTTGGGGGCCCCAAGATGAGAAACTGGAGTGTGTCTTTCCATATCAAGATGAAGCCTCACTTACAATGAGTAGCTTAACACTCCTCAGAGAGTATTGAGTTTCTTTGGAAAGATCAAGGGATTGTGTTTTAAGAGGAATAGGTTTAAATCCCCAGTCTGCCACTTGTTACTTGTGAGATTGGGAGGCAATCTCTTAAACCTCACGTTCCTCATCCATAAAATAGGGATAATATGATATAGATTAATTATGGTTATTTTGAGAATTCAGTGAGCTGGACTACATAAAAAGTCCTGTGAAAACTGTAAAGTCCAAGAAAATACAAATTCTTATCATCGTAACTTTTCTCCTACATGTACCTACTATTTGTATTTAACTCTACCACATTCTACTTTGTGTTACAGTGACTATTAAATATTTCTCTTTCCCTTCCAGACAGCAAGTTATTTTCAAAATAGCTTTCAAAAGTATCCCACACAATGAAGCCTAGAATTTTGCACACTCAGTGAATATTGAGGGAAGATCCATCATGTGGTAAGTGTACCTCTGTGGCACACAGTTTGTAGCTCTGATGGTTGTTTTATTGCTCAGATTTAAAAAAAAGAAGAAAGCAAGAACATAGCTTCAAAGGAAAATATCTTATTTCTGCCTAAAGTAGTAATTTCAAGTAGAATTCAGGAAACTCCCAGACATAAAATTGCTTCTAGAATGTCATGCTTAATAGCAAATTTCATATGGAAGAACTCCTAAGCCAAAAACAGCAGGGTTTAACCCTTCTAAAAATGTGCAGCCATCACCACCCACCATCTGCCAAGTATCTGAGTCTCCTCCTTTTACATTTGTTCCTAACGCCAAGGGATGGTGGTTGCTCTCCATTGTTGCTTCCCCAATTAAACTGTGCATATCTCTTTAATAGCCCCTTTAGAACTTAACCTTTTACTGAGTTGACAATTCTTTCTACTAAATTTCCTTGTTCAAATTACTAATGTAGCTCCTGTCCCCTGACTGGATCACACACAGCAGAGGAGGTACCGACAGCAGTCCCAGCTCTCCCTCGGGAGCTGTCATCTCAAGGACACTTCTTCATAAGGACAGGGATGAAATGTCTGCATCATGTTCACATGTATGGAAAATCAAGATCCTTTTAGCAATTGGTCAGAGCGTCTGGCAATATCCTGAAAGGACTTTTTGGAAATTGAGAGTGTCATGGGAGTCAAACCTTTACTTTAAATTTCCATAGTTGGGCTTTATATTTTTCTCTTTCGAATGTGTTGTTCATTAAATAGAAACATACACTTATGCATGTGTGCCACATACATACGTATAAAGCACATTCACTGTATTCCTATATTAAATGTACAACATACTCTTTCTTGTAATATGGTTTCTAATACAACACTTAAGTCCTCATTATATTTTAGACAAGAATATACGGGTGTTTCTTCTCCAAGCAAAGGTTCACCTGGCAGAAACTATGGAAGCTCAGAAGGGGACCATTCCTTTTTTTTTCCTGTAGGAAATAAAAAGTTGTATTTTCTTTATGGCAGGAAGATTCTATGTGGAGAATATTAGGATTCAACATGTAACTTGTATATTTGTATTAAAATTATTGATTTATTAAATTATTTGTATTTTACTTACTGTGTAAACTTTTTTTATTTTTTTGTCTGTTTGTTTTTCAACAAGCCTTGGAACATTAACCTAATTGATTCTTGTACCAAACTATAAGGTAGGCACATTTTCTGCTCATTTTATAGTTGTAGATTGGAGAGTTTAAGGGATACAGCTAAAGTCACACAGATACTAAGAGGTAGAAATAGAACGGATACTTTCTGACTTTTCTACTCTACTATGCTGCCTCTTCATGCTTCGTTTTTTTTTTTTTAATAAATGAATGTAATATTTTAAGGACTAGATATTATTAATACTTATTGAACATATATTATGTATCAGGCATTATGCCAAGTGCTTTTGCACAGTCTGAAACCATTAAAAAAACCTAAGAGATGGTATAATTATTATCCCTATTTTACAGAGAAGGCTTAGAGAGGGCAGAAGAATTGCTCAAGATTGCACAGCTGTTAAGTGCCAGAAGGGAGGCTCACATCCCGGGAGCCCTGATCTAGGACCTGTACATTTCTGTCATACATTATCATGCTTCCTTTATAAGATAGACATTTAGGGGCGCCTGGGTGGCTCAGTTGGTTAAGCATTTGACTTCAGCTCAGGTCTTGATCTCACGGTTTGTGAGTTTGAGCCCTGTGTCAGGCTCTGTGCTGACAGCTCAGAGCCTGGAGCCTGCTTCAGATTCTGTGTCTCCCTCTCTCTGCCCCTCCCCTGCTGGTGCTCTGTCTCTCTCTCTCAAAAATAAAATAAACATTAAAATATATATATATATATATATATGATAGACATTTACTGATTAAAAAAAATGGATCAGGTGTTCCTGTTTAAGGAAGAGAAGATGCCATAGAAGTTAATAAACTAAACCTTTACGAAATGCGCTACATTTTAAGACACAAAGTAAATAAAGTGAATACACGGTAAAAAAAAAAGCTCAAAATAAAACTGATGTTTTGAAAAATCATGCAATTGTGTTAATAAAAAATGAGAAAAACTACATGTAGTATGGGTTAAATAAACATATGAAACTACTAGTCATGTAAGTTATTAGTTTTGCTCTAAAACACTATTAATCAGTTCACTTTTGTTAAGATTATTTTTTTAGACCAGTTTTAGGTTTATGACAAAATTGAGGGGGATATACAAAGATTTCCCATATATGCCCTGCCCACACACATGCACAGCCTCCCTCATTGCCAACATAATTCACCAGGATGGTATGCTTTTTATCAAGGATGAACCCACATTGACACACTGAAATCACCCAAAGTCCATAGTTTCCCTAAGGGCTTACTCTTAGTGTTATACCTTCTATGGATTTGGATAAATGTATAATGACATATAGCATTAATTTAGTATCACATAGAATATTTTCACTGTCCTAAAATCTTCTGTGTTTTGCCTATTCATTTCCCCATCACCACTCCTGTGTTCATGGTCTCCATAGTTTTGCCTTTACTAGAATGTCATAGAGTTGGAATCCTATAGTATGTAGCCTATCAGTTCACTTTTAATTAATCTTTTTTTTTTTTTTTTTTTTTGGTCTTAGAAAGGAAAATGAGCAGATAGGAGCCAGAATTAGGACTGCACTGAAAAAAAGTACAATAGGTCACAAAGCTTTTCATCAAGTATGAAGTAAAACTGGGTTAGTAAAAAGAGGCTTAAGTGCCTCTGTAAGCAAATGACAAATGGCTTGGAAAATCTTCTATAAACAACCAGCAACAACACTTTTGGCCATGAGAAGGTAATTAGTACTGAACTTGCCCATTCTTCATAAATAATTATAAAAATGGGGAAAAAATTCTGAAGCAACAGTTTTCACTGGACAGAGATACTGGACCAGAGACAACAGAAGACAGTGATTGTTGACAGAAGGATAACATGTGAGTCCCAAATCCTCCTTGGTTTTCTGACTCGAGGCACACACTAGCCCATACTTCAAAGAAGTGGCACTCAAGTCAAGGTGGTAACTTCACTAAGCTAATGAGGCCGAGATTGAATTTTAAAGCTAGTGAAGCAGCTGAAATTTGAAGAGCAGAGTGGTAAAGAAGATGACGCTGCACCAGTGAGAGGATTGCCAGAAGTCTATGTGAGGCCAGGGTCTTTGGTTGATGACTGGGATATGTCTGTACAACGCTAGACTCTGTAAGACCTACACAGCACTGCCTGCCACGCAGCTAAGAGCTGAATAGATACTAGAGATCACAGAGTACTGAGAAATACCTATGTTTGGGCACAGCTAAAGCGAAGAGACCTCAATGAGCACATAAAGTATTCATTCGAGAGCCCACATACAGCATCCCTTATGGGCAAGAAATCTTTCCTAGATAAGTGGCTATACTCAAGGACAAAAGGTAAAACACAAACTGATCCTCCTAACAAAGAATAAAACCAAGACTGATAGGATCAACTGAAACCACCAGAAATTTAACTGCCCACCAGAACAAAATGTAAAACTATGTCAAGAAAGGCAACATAATATAGACTTCCTACAAAATATAATCTACAATGTCCTGCACACAATCAAAATTACTAGATGTGCAAAGTCAGGGAAATGTGATGAAAAAATAAAAATAGTAAAGAGAAACAGATCCTGGAAGGGCCAAGGATTTCAAAACAGAGGTTATAAATATATCTATGAACTTAAAGAAAAAGACAAGCAATTGATTGAAAATACAATGAATATCAGAAGAGAAATTCAAATTGTAAAAAAAAGGGGGGGGGGAGGGATTCTGAAACTGCAAAATTTCTAAATGAAATGAAAATATAATTGTATGGGTTTAATATCAGACTGAACATTGAAGAGAAAAAGGTCAGTGTAGGACACATAAACAGACATTGTTCACTCTGAGTAACAGAGGAAAAGCAAAAGTGTGGAAAAGTGAACAGAGACTCACTGACATAGAAAAACATTAAGTAATCTAAAATAGCTATGAATGGAATCCTAAATGGAGAGGAGAGGAGAGGAGAGGAGAGGAGAGGAGAGGAGAGGAGAGGAGAGGAGAGGAGAGATGAGAGAGAAGGCAAGATGAAAATTTCCCAAATTTGGCAAAAAGCAACAACTCACACAGCTCAGTGAACTCTAAGAAAGCAAAGTAAAAAGAAAATCACAGTAAGCACATATAAGCAAACTGCTGAAATCCTAAAATAAAGATGAATATGTAAAGCAGAGAAAATGACTTATTATATACAATCATTCAGGTTGTAGTTAATTCACATCAGAAACAATGGAGGCCAGGATACAATGACACAGCATCTTTGAAGTGCCAAAATAAAAAAAAAAATTAACTTATATTTTAACTTTATTTTATTTTAACTTAAATTCCATATACAGCAAAAAAAAAATCATAAATTAAGCTAAATAAAACAATTTTCAGATAATTAAAAATCCCAAGGATTCTTCAACAGCGGATCTGCACTAACAAACAATAAACAAACCAATAAATAAAACCACTAAATGTTGTTTTGCATGAAAAGAAAGCATTTCATTTGGAAATTGAAAGTTATAGGAAGGTAAAAAGAACATTAGAAGTTACAAAGACAAAAGGCCTGGGCACCTGGGTGGCTCATTAGGTTAAGCATCTAAATTTGGCTCAGGTCATGATCTCATAGCTTGTGGGTTCTAGCCCCACATCTGGCTCTGTGCTGACAGCTCAGAGCCTGGAAGCCTGCTTCAGATTCTGTGTCTCCCTCTCTCTCTGCCCCTGCCCCTGCTCATGCTCTGTCTCTCTCTGTCTCTCTCAAAAATAAATATTAAAAATAAAATTAAAACAACCTTTTCTCTTCTGTTAATTTCTTTAAAAGAAAATTGATTAAACCCAAAATAACATTGTCTTTTGAGTTTATACAGTATTTAAAAGTAAAATATATGATAACAGTAACTCAAAGGATAGAGGATGGAATTATAGTGTTATAAGCAACTTGCATTTCTTTCAAGAGTTGTAACATGACCTCTAAGTGGAAAGTAATAAGAATGCATAGTTTAAATTCTGAGTAACCAGTAAAAAATAAGCTTATAGGGATTTAACTTTACCTATAAAGACGAAGATAGTTTGAAAGTAGCAAGATGGAAAAGAGTATGCCATAAAAACAATAAGCCCAAGAATGAGGGTATAGCTATAATAATATCCAGGCAATCATAACTGCCATGGACAAAGCAGAGAACTTCCAGAAGAGCATTACAGCCATGGATGAAGATGAAGAAAATTTAATAAGAGTCAATTAGTCAAGAAATCAACAACCTTAAATGTTCATGCATCTAATAACAGCTTCAAAATAAATGAAAAAAAAAACACAAATAAAGGGATAATTAGGTAAATTCCCAATTATATTTGGACATTTTAACACTTACTTATCAATGATTGATCTAGTTGACAAAAACATCGATCAGGATATAGTTTTAACAATACCATCAATCCCCTTGATCCAATTGATATCGATAGACTATTGCAACCAACAGTACAAAATACTATTCTTTTTAAGAGCACATGTAACATTCACCAAGATAATAAATATGCTGCTCCATAAAAATATTATGTTCACCAAATTTCAGATAACTGAAATCCTGCTGCATATGTTCACTAACCACAATTAAATTAAATTAGAAATTGGTATCAATAGATTGTTATTCAAAACCCCAAATATTTGGGAAAAAATAACACATTTCTACATAACACTTAGGACAATGAACAAATTACAAAACAAATTAGAAAATACTTCAAACTGAGTTAAAGTGAAAATGCAACATATAAAAGCGTGTATGATGAAGCCAAAGCTTGGAGTGAAGTCTGTGGCTTTTAAATGCTTACATTAGGAGAGCACTAAGGGAGTTCTGGTCCAGGATGACAACATAGGAAGACTCACCCCTCCACACCCACACCAAACAATGTCTATAGAACAGTTCCTTCTGAAGAACTGAGGGCCAACTGACCACCATCTGCACAACAAAAGGCAGAGAGAAGGGCAAATGAGAGGAGCAAGAGAGATGGTAAGAAAGGGAACCCCTATTCCCGCAGCAGACCTTAATGTGGAGAGATAGTAGTGAGGACCAGGAACAGATCCCTCTCTTCTGGGGCATAAAAAAAAAAAAGCTATGGTTTAACAGGGCAGCTAACATATAAAAGAGGCAGCACTAGAATTCCTCCAAATGGAGGAGCTGCAGAAATACATGCACTTCAGGTTAAGGGGCTGGAGAATGACACAGTTTACAATTCCCCTCCACATTAAAAGTACAGACAGGAGCAGAGTCTGTCCCCAGAACCAGCTTGCTGCTTCAGCAAGCCCGGGTCCCCATGTCCACACCAGCCCCAGTTGCAATGGGGCACAGAAAAAAAGCCATGGGTTTGTTGTTGCTGGGGTTTTTCTTTTTTGTTCTCTTTTGGGTTTTTTGTTATTTCCTTTCCTTCTTTCTTTTCCTTCTTTCCTCTCCTCTTTCCTTCTCTCTTCCCTCCCTCCCTACTTCCTTTCGTCTTTGAAAAGCTATGATTTAAAAGCACAACTAGTGTATAAAAGAGCCAGCCCCCGAACTCTGCCAAACAGCAGGAGGAGAGCTGCCAAAATGCTCTCCAGGTGGGAGAAGCTGATGGAAATAGTCCAAACTCTCCCTCCACCTTGAAAGCACAGAACTGTCCATAGCTCAGACACCCTAACCAGCCTATTGCTTCAGTGAGTCCTGGGCCCCTAGCCTACAACAGCCCCGTGTTCCGACCAAGATGGCCACAGGGTGGTATAGACCAGGACACCCCTAGTTAGCACTCACTACGACCCTAGCCTTTAAGCCAAGGTGACACAGGTGCAAAGTACTCCCAGAATATTCTAGGCCCACACTACTTTGGCTTCACATGGCTTGCTAGAGCATCCCTGGTATAGAATGCTTCAGAATCTCTTGGCTGAGGTCTGCTTCAGATCCAGCCACCCTGTCAGGGGCCCCCTGCACAGAGCACCCTGGAACACTCAGCCCTGCACGAGCCCCAACTCTAGTTGCCTGGCCAGGGAATCCCCTGCAGTGAGCACTTTGGGACAAAGTGTGGAGAGACCCAGGACAATCTGGTTTCCAACCACGTCAGCTTCAGACGTCCTGCCAGGGCACATTTTGTGAAAAAAGCCCAGAGACCACACTGGTCCATGTCCATTTTAGCTTTGGCTATCCTGCCAGGTGCTTCCTGTGTGGCCCACCCCAGGACCTTCTGGCCTATGCCCTACCTCAACTCCAGCTGCCCCTTCAGGGCATTCTCTGTGCAGAGAGTCCCAGAATGCCAAAAATCACTTTGACTTCAGCTATCCTGCCAAGGTGCCCTCTGTGTAAAGAGCCCGGGTCCCCCAGTTTGTACCCACTTTAATTTCAGCTATCCTGCCAGGGAACCCTCTGTGCAGTGAACTCAAGGACTTCCTGGCCCTCACACCACCTTAGCTCCAGCCACCCCAAGGCTTTATCTTCACAGAATGATCCAGGACACTCTGCCATTTTGACTTCAGCTGTCCTAACAGAGTACCCTCAGCACATAGAACTCTGTAACACCCTGGTCTACATCCACTTCAGCTTTAGCTTTCCTGACAGGGTGCCCACTATGTGGAAAGCTCTAGGATCCTCATCACAGGCCAGCCACTGCTCCTGATAGCCAGCAAAAGTCACTAAGTAAACACAGTATACATAGGGAATGACCACACAACACCATTCATTCAAGTTTAGGAGAAGTAGCTATTCTGTCTAATCCAGAAACACAAACAAACAAAGTCAAGTAAAATGATGAGACAGAAGAATATGCTCCGGAATAAAGAACAGAAAAAAAAAAAAAAAACTTGGAAAAAGAACTAAATGGAATAGATACAAGAAATATGCCTGATAAAGAATTTAAAGTAATGATCATAAGGATATTCACTGGGCTGGAGAGAAGAGAGAAGGAATTCAGTGAGACCTTCAATAAAGAGATAGAAAAAAAAAAAACAACACAGTAACTGGCACAATAATAAAAAAAAAAAACACTAGAGGGAATCAACAGTAGGTTACAAGATGCAGAATAACAAATCAACAACTGGAAGACAGGGTAGTGGAAAGCAACCAAGAAGAACAGCAAAAGGAAAAAAGAATTTAAAAAAATGAGGATAGATTAAGAGGATAGGTTAATGTTTCTTGGACAACATCAAGCAAAGAAACATTCATGTTATAGGGGTTCTAGAAAAGAAAGGAGAGAAAAGGGTAGAAAATTTATATCAAGAAATAATAGCTAAAAACTCCCCTAACATAGGGAAGGAAACAAATATCCAGGTCTAAACAGCACAGAGTGCCAAACAAAATGAACCTAAGGAAGTCCACACCATAACCCATAATAATTAAAATGTCAAAGATTAAAGATACAGAGAAAATGTTAAAAGCAGCAAGAGAGAAGCCAAAAGTTACCTACCAGGGGAAACCTACAAGGCTATCAGCTGATTTTTCAGCAGAAGCTTTGCAGGCAGAAGGGAGGGGCATGATATATTCAAACTGCTAAAAGGAAAAAAAACCAAAACAACAAAAAAAAACTTACATCCAAGAATACTCTATCTGGCAAGATTATCATTTAGATTTGAAGGATAAAGAGTTCCCCAAAAACAAAGATAAAGGACCAGCTTTATAAGAAATGTTGAAAGGACTTGTTTAAGTAGAAAAGGAATGGCCATAATTAGACCTAAGAAAATTATTAATAAAAAGATGTAAAATACAATAGCATTTACAAAAAATGTGGAGGAGGAAGTAAAAAAAAAGAAAAAAGGTTTTTTTGTTGTGTTTTGTGTTTTTTTTAGAATGTGCTTGAACTTAAATCACGATCAAATTAATATAGACTGCTATATACTTAGGAAGTTATACATGAACCTCACAGTAACCAAAAAGCCAAAATCTTTAATAGACACACAAAAAATACAAAGGAAAAAAGTCAAATATAACATTACAGAAAAACATCAATCACAAAGAGAGCAAAAGAAGGAAAAAGTAACAGCGGAGAATTACAAGAAGAATCAGAAAACAAGTAACACAATGGTAATAAGTACATACCTATCTGTACTTACTTTATTTTTTTTTAAATTTTTTAAATGTTTATTTATTTTTGAGAGAGAGTACGAGTGGGAGAGGAGCAGAGAGAGAGAAAGAGAGAGATAGAGAGAGGGAGAGAGGGAGGGAGGGATACAAGGAATCGGAAGCAGGATCCAGGCTCTGAGCTGTCCACACAGAGCACGACAAGGGGCTGCAATCCATGAACTGTGAGATCATGACCTGAGCTGAAGTCAGATGCTTAACTAACTGAGCTACACAAGCACCCCAATCAGTACTTACTTTAAATGTTAATGGCCTCAATACTCCAGTCAAAAGATGAAAGGTGATGTAATGGATAAAAAACAAGACACATCTATATGCTGCCTACAAGAAACTCATCTCAGACCTAGACACATACAGACTGAAAGTGAAGGGATGAATAAATATTTACCATGCATACAGAAGTAAATAAATAAAAATTTTAAAAGCCAGAGTAATAATACTTACATCAGACAAAATAGACTTTAAGACAAAGACTGAAACAAGAGACTAAGAAGGACATAACATAATGATAAAAGGATCAATTCAACAAGAATGTGTAGCAATTATAAATATCTACACACCTAACACTAGAGCACTTAAATACATAAAGCAGATAGATATTAATGAGTGCAAAGAGAGAAATTGATGGTAATACAATAATAGTAGGGGAACTTAACACCCACTTACATCAGTGGTTAGATCATCCAGGTAGAAAATCAACAAGGAAACAGTGTCTTGGAATGACACACTGGACCAGATGGATGTAACAAATATACACAGAACACTCCATCCAAAAACAAAAGAATACACATTCTTTTCAAATGCATGTGGAACATTCTCTAGAAGAGATCACGTTAGGCCACAAAACAAGCCACAATAAATTTCAGAAGGTTGAAATTGTACCATGCATCCTAATTGACCACAATGGTATGAAACTAGAAATTATAAGAACACTGAAAAAACACAAACACATGGAGGCTAACTAAACAACATGATACTAAACAATCCAATGGGTCAATGAAGCAATCAAAAAAGAAATTAAGAAAAATATAGAAAGACAAATGAAAATGAAAATACAACAGTCCAAAATAGCAAAAGCAGTTCTAACAGAAAAATATACAGCAATACAGATCCACCTCAGAAAACAGAAAAAGTTCAAATAAACAATCTGACTTGACACCTAAGGAACTAGAAAAAGAAGAACAAAGCCAAAGGTGTGTAGAAAGAAGAAAATAAAGCTCAGAGCAAAAATAAGTGACATAGAGAGGAGGAGGGGGAGGAGGAAAAGGAGGAGAATCAATGAAACCAGGAGCTGGTTCTTTGAAAAACTTAACCAAATTGATAAAACCTTAGCCAGATAGGTTTATGTCTAAAATAAGAAATTAGAGAGAAGTAACAACTGACAACACAGAAATGCAAGGGATTATAAGAAAGTAGTATGAAAAATTATATGCCAACAAAGTGAACAACCTAGAAAAAATGGGTAAGTTCCTAGAAATATAAAACTTTCCAAAACTGAATCAGGAAGAAATAGAAAATATGAACAGACTGGTTATAAGTAATGAAATTGAATCAGTAATCAATCAGTAATCAAAAAATTACCAAAATATAAAGTCCAGGATCAGATGAATTCACAGGTGAATTCTACCAAACATTTAAAACAATTAGTTGTAATAGTTACTCTCCTCTATTCCAAAAAGTAGAAGAGAAAGAAAATCTTCTTAAATACATTCTATAAGGCCAGAATTACATTGATACCAAAACCAGAATAAAAAACACTAAAAGAAAGAAAGAAAACAACTGGCCAATTTCTTTGATGAACGTAGATGCAAAAATCTTCAATAAAATATTAGCAAACCACATACAACAATATATTTAAAGGATTATTCTCCACAATCAAGTGGGATTTACCCTGAGGAGGCAGATGGTTTAATATTCACAAAATAATGTGATACATTACATCAACAAAACAAAGGATAAAAATCCTATGATCATCTCAATAGATGAAGGAAAAACATTTGAAAAAATTCAACATTTGAAAAAGCATTTGAAAAAAATTTTCTCCTGAATGGTCAGGATAAAAACAACTCTCAATAAAGTGGGTTTAGAGGGAACATATCTCAACATATTAAAGTCCATATATGAAAAACCCACAACTAACATCATACTCAATGGTGTAACACAGAGAGATTTTTCTCTAAGATCAGGAACAAGACAGCCATGCCCATTCTTACCTCTTATTCAACATAGTATATAAGTCCTAGCCACAGCAATCACACAAGGCAAATAATAATAATAATAATAATAATAATAATAATAATAATAATAATGAGGCATCCATATTAGTAAAGAAGTTAAATTGTGACTATTTGTAGATGACACAATTCCATGCACAGAAAATCTTAAAGACTCCACCAAAACACTACTAGAAGCAATAGATGAATTCAGTAAAACTGCAGGATACAAAATTAATACCCAGAAATTGGTACCATTTCTATACATTAATGAAGTAGCAGAAAGAGAAATTAAAAATAATTCCACTTACAATTGCACCAAAAATAATGAAATTCCTAGGAATAAACTTAACCAAAGAGGTAAAAGACCTGTACTCTGAAAAACATAAAATACTGATAAAAGAAGCTGAAGACGACACCAAGAAATGGAAAGATATCCCATGCTCATGGATTGGAAGAATTAATATTGTTAAAATATCCACATTACCTAAAGCGCTTCTTCTGTGTGGTCAACTTGCATGGTGTTAATGGATGAGGAATGCACTCCCAGTTTTGAGATGAGTTTACAGATTTAATGCAATCCCTATCAAAATACCAACAACATTTTTCACAAAACTAGAACAAATAATACTAAAATTTTATAAAACCAAAAATCACTCTGAATAGCCAAGGCAATCTTGAGGAAGATGAACAAAGCAGCATATAGATGGGTCCATTTTTTTTTTTTTTTAAACCATTCTGTCACAATTCCAGACTTCAAAATATACTTCAAAGCTGTAGTAATCAAAACAGTATGGTTCTGGCACAAAAACTGACACAGAGAACAATGGAACAAAATAGAGAGCTCAGAAATAAACCCATCATTATATGGCCAATTAATCTATGACAAAGGAGGCAAGCATATACAATGGTAAAAAGACAGTCTCTTCAACAAATGGCACTGTGAAAATGAATGTCACATTCAAAAAGAATGAATCTGGACCGCTTTCTTACACCATACACAAAAATAAACTCAAAATGAATTAAAGACCTAAAAGTGAGACCTGAAAACATAAAAAGTCTAGAACACAGGCAATTATTTCTCTGACACTGGCCTGAGAAATTGTTCTAGATAAGTCTCCTCAAAGGAAACAAGCAAAAATAAACTACTAGGACTCCATAAAAATCAAAACCTTTTGTACAGCAAATGAAATCATCAACAAAATGAAAAGGCTATCTACTGAATGGAAGAAGATATTTGCAAATGATGTATTCAATAAGTGGCTAGTATACTAGCCAAATATATAAAGAACTTATATAATTCAACACCAATAAAAAAAATCTGAGTAAAAAGTGGTCAGAGGACCTGAATAGACATTTTTCCAAAAAAGACATATAGATGGAAACAGACACATGAAAAGATACTCAAAATCACTAATCATCAAGGAAATGCAATTAAAACCAAAATGAGATATCAACTTACAGCTGTCAGAATAGGTAAAATAAAAAAGACAAGAAATAATAAGTGTTGGCAAGGATGTGGAGAAAAAGGAGCTCTTGTGCACTGTTGGTGCAATTACAATTGGTACAGCTACCATGGAAAACAGTGTGAAGGTTCCTCAAAAAATTGAAAATAGAAGTAACATGACACAGTATTTCCACCATTGAGTATTTATCCAAAGAAAACAAAAACACTAATTTGAAAAGATATGTGCACCCCTATGTTTACTGTATGCAGTTTACAAGCAGCCAAGTTATGGAAGAAACTTAGGTGTCCATCGATAGACAAATGAGTGTGCACGCGTGCACACACACACACGTACACGTAATATTACACAGCTATTAAAAGTATGAGTTTTTGTCATCTGTGACAACATGGATAGACCTAGAGGGTATCATGCTAAGTGAAAGGAGTCAGACTGAGAAAGACAAATACCATGCAATTTCACTCTTATGTGGAAGTTTTTAAAAAAAAATCAATAAACAAAATTCAGAATCAGATCTACAAATACCAAAAACAAACTGATGGCTGCCAGAGGGGTGGGGGTGGGGGTGGAGGGATGGATAAAAAGGGTAAGGGGGAGTAGGAGATACAGGCTTCCAGTTATGGAATGAAGTCACAGGAATAAAAGGCACTGCCTATGTAATAGTGTTGTACACTGACAGATGGTTGACACACTTATGGTTGTACATAGCATAATGCACTAACTTGATGAATCAATATGTTGTACACTTGAAATTAATGTAACATTGTGTGTCAACTATATTAAAAAATTAAATTAAAAAATAAAAGAAAAAAATCAGAAAGGTTTTAATTAATGATCTAAGTTCCCACATTAAGAAGCTAGTTAAAGAAGAACATATGAAGTAGAAAATACTAAAGAAAAGACACTAATGAACTAGAAAACAAATAGAGAAAAACTGAAAGTTGTTTCCTCCAAGATATTAATAAAATTGATATACATCTAGCAAGACTGATCAAGGAAAAACGAAACACACCCACACCTTACCAGTATCAGAGATGGAAGAGAATATATCACAGAAGATTCTGCACATATCAAAAAGGATATAATAAAGGAATATTATGAAAAACTTTATAAAAATAAGTTGAATGACTAGATGGAAATAATTTCCTTGAAAACTACAATTTAAGCAGAGAAAAGAAAAAATAGAAAATCTGAACATCTCCATATGTGTTAAACAATTTGTATTTGTTACCAAAAATTTCACAAAGAAAGTAACTGGCAAACTCACACCAAGTGGTAAATGAACCCCACAAAGTTATTCTGAATATTGGGTAGATAGATTTCTCAGACTATGAGGAGGATGACACCGGGTGGTTCCTGGGTGGGTGGGTGTACTGAGTATCTTCTGTTCTCCCTTGGATAGTCATTGTTTGTCCTTCTCCACCTTGCTCTCTGCCTCACATTTTACTGATAGATGACATCCACAAGTACTATCACCCTCTTACTTCTCAGTGGTTTCAGACCATGGGAAGTGCTGGAAGAAGAGGGAAAGAGGAGACTGAAGTCAAGGTGTTTATTATTCTACTGGCTGCCTCCCTCTGAGGCCAACACAAGCTGGCCAGTTCTCTTGATCAGAGAGCACCATTCCTGTGGCCCTCTCCACATAGCTATCTCTACCTCCAGATTCCAGAACCCTCTGCCTCCCTTCACCCCTTCAGGCTTAGAACCAGTAGCAGTACCACCCAATGTTATCTGCTCCAAGCTTCTAAACTGTTCGTCATCATTTTATAACATGCTACCCAAACCTTTGTAAACAGTCCCTAGTCCCTTTATTAAACTCTCTTTGTATTACCTTCTTTCACAACACTATATGGTTCTTGATGGAATCTTAATTGATACAGCTGACAGGTATTAAGACTTAACCCAAATCTATGAATAATTTCTAATACAATATTTTGGGTTGCCTACTGCCTTTTGGGAGAAGTGTTCAATAATAAACAAACAATTTTCAAATTAGAGGCAAAAGATCAGAAGAGTGAGAGCAGAAAGAGAATGGCAAGGGTTAACTTAGAAGGCAAGGTGTTTGCAGAATGAGAGTTCTCAAAATTGGCCTTGCTCTGCAACATCCCTCCTGCTTTGGGTGAAAAGATGCCCTGAGTCTCTAGTCACTGGTGCCCATTGCTCCCGTAAGTTATTAATAAGCTTCCTGTTGAGAACTGACCTTCCAAAACCTATTCTTCATTGTGGTCATATAGGATTCCATAAATAATTTTTTTCTCATAGGTCTGTAGACCAATCCAGGGTACTATCTGGATGCATAGACAACATCATGTTAACTCATCAGAAAAACAACAATAAAATCCCAAGAAAAATATAAGAGGTAAGAAAGACAAAAGCAGACACCGACAAAAGCAGAAAAGGTAAAACAAGACAAATAAAATTGAAAAATAAATCCAAGACAGCTCTTTGGAACAGACACATGAAAAATAAAAGATACGATATTGCTTATTCCAAATGAGAGAGAGAGAGAGAGAAAATACACAGAAGTAAAACTGTGAAAAAGAGTATAATCAAAGATGCAGATGATATACAAGGGATTCTTTGTTCAACACTGCTCATATAAATTGAAGACACGGAAATAAACAGTATTTTTAAAAGTAACTTACCCAATAGAAGACCCCAGAGAAATTAGAAAACCTGAATAAACCGATACTCTGTAGATAAATTTCAGGAACACAGTGGAGGTCATGTTGACAAAGTTTAAGAGACAGAGAGAATCTTTGGGATATTGAGGCTTGCAACATTTTCCTTTGCATTACACAGGTTTAAAAACATAGTATTATATCCCCAAATCTATAGGTTTCATTGACTTAGCTTTGACTAATAGTTTTATAATTAAAATATTACAAATTATAGTTAGTGGCTTTCAATTTTTAGAATGAATTTAAGAGAAAGCATCAAACTCTGGTATAAAACAGGACTTTGACAGAATGTCATTCAGTTGACAGAAGTATATGGAGCTAGCTTCTTCCTAAATATTGGGGGTTAAATATAAACGGCTTAAGAAATAAACTTAACAAGCAAATAAAAGTTAATAAAATGTTAAATTAGTTGATAAATTAGTAATATAGTTAATTTACTAATTAATAATATTTTAAATAATATACAATTGGTAAGACGAGGTGGGGAGGAAAAGCACATGTAAATGAGCTAAACTCTTCGTCTTTCATAACTGGAATTAATGGTTATTAGTAAAAGTGGATAAATCAGGGTGACTGGGTGGCTCAGTCAGTTGAGCGTCCAACTTCAGCTCAGGTCATGATCTCACCATTCATGACTTTGAGCCCTGCATGGGACTCACTGCTAACAGTGTGGAGCCTGCTTCAGATCCTCTGTCCCCCCTGCCCACTCTCTCACTGCTCCTCCTGCACTCATGCTCTCTCTCTCTCAAAAATAAGTAAATCATTAAAAAATAATTTAAAAAATACAAGTGGATAAATCATTAAATGGGAGTTAAATGCTTATATTTAGAGTTATATTTAAATGTAACTTTCAGGGAAATGGACTGCTATTAAATTCAAGAAAAGCCAATTCTGATATAAAATAACACTGAACACATCTCATTTACCATATTTATGTTTTTAAGAAACTGTGGTTCTTGAACCAGGCTTTTGTGTGTTCATTTAAAAAAAAAAAATGCTTTGAGGGCATCTGGGTGGTTCAGTCATTTAAGCAACCGACTTTGGCTCAGGTCATGATCACATGGTTCGTGAGTTCAAGCCCTGTATCAGGCTCTCTGCTGTCAGGAGGGAACCTGCTTTGGATCCACTATCTCCCTCTCTCTGCCCCTCTCCGATTTGGGTATGCTCGCTCTTTCTCTTTCTCTCTCCCTCTCTCAAAAATAAATATTTAAAAAATGTAAAAGAAAAAAAACATTTTGACCTTCACTGGCTTCCCCTGCTCACAAACCCATGACAGGTGCACACTCAGAACCTGGGAAACAGGCCCCCAGTTCAGTGAAAGCTTCAGGACACTTTTAGAGAAAGGTAGTTCTGGAGACAGAATAGCATTCAAGAAATGTCAGTTATTTCCATTTTAGATTTATGCAGAGATTAAAGAAAACATGTGACCAAGAAATCATTCCACCTCTTCAGTAGTCATTGTTTTTTGCAGGAAGCAATTGTAATTCAGTAGATGGAAATAAACATAATATATAGTTGTCCTGGCTTAAGCGTCTGCCAAAATCAGGAAACAACAAGTCTGATTGTGACATCAAACTCCAGAGGAAGCCAACTAGTTTCTTATTTGCTTTGGTCTGACACATCCTATGATGATTAAGTCTATGCCCCCCATTCTCTCCAGGGCACTAGACTTTGGGCCTTCCTCGCCTGTAAACAGAATCAGGATGTGTCCTGAAGTTCAGCCAAGAACATCTGGCCCCGAGTAAGACATACTCCACAAAACACACATATTGCACATATTGAGGGAGCCATGAGGGAAGACAGAAAGAAAGAAATCAGCACAGGACTCTGACATCCATTTGCTTATAACCAAATCTAGCATATGCCAATATTCATATGCAACTCAGGAGGGAGAAGTTAGGAATACACCCTTGAAAAACATTAATCTTCTACATTATAAACAGCTTCAGCAAAGCAGCACTACTAAGTGCCAAGCAAGAGGAATGGGGATAAAATGTAAAAGGGATAGAATATTGAGTGCAACAGAAGACCCTTTAAACTGTCATGTTACATCACACAGGAAAGAAACTGTGGTGAAGGAAATGTCCGGAAAGGGCTGACAAGAGGTCTGCAGACAGGTATTCAAATAGGTGTTTCAAAGCACCTTTTTGTGCCCGTGTCTTTTTACCCACAAGATGAGCATCAATACATTTCCGTGAAAAACAGAAACCTTATTGATTATCATTTCCCTCCAACCATTAACCAGGCCACTTGGTAAAAGGAAAAGAGGATAATGGTATTCACAGACATTGTGGTTCTTAAAAAAAAAAAAAAAAAAAAAAAAAAAAAAAATTAGACTTCTGAAATGAGGAAAATTACTGTCATCCTGAAAAGTGGTTCCAAGAGAACAGGGAGAGAAGCTATGTGGGCACATGTCCATTACTCTTTCCAGAAGCAAGGTGATGTCCCATTTATGCCAGAGAAGAGACTATCTGTACTACATTATATAATAAAAATTAAAAATTCCATCAGAAAAGGGTAATCTTCCACATTAGTAACTGATCTGATGGATTTTTTTCTGAATCAAATGAAATGATTGTACGGTATGGACTGAACATACTCTCTTGAAGTATATGAAAATCAGCCAGCAGCGCTGTTTAGGTGCTAATTGATGTGGTAATTTATGCGTTAATATATTTACTGCCATGAAGATTACTTATTACTGTAAGTTAAAAATATGATTGCTGGAAGAGATAAACTTCCAACTCACTCATTTCACAGATAAGGAACTGCAGTCAGGTGACACTGGGCAAAAAAACCCCAGAATAATGCTTTTCCAACCTACCCAGTATGTCTCCTCTTATATCCACCTAAGTGTATTATCAAAGCCAAAGAACTGATAGAAATATTCTATCGTGTCCAGGGGTGAAACTGCTAAACCTAGGTTTATCTTTTCCATGCCAACTGGTATGTGGGGCTGGAAGATATTCTAAGATACTCATTCTTGTTTTTCTCTCTCTGAATTTCTCCCTTTCCCCTAGTCAATTCAAGAGGCTCTGTGTTTCAATGCCTCAGAGAGATATGCAACTGAGCAGAAATAGCAGTAGCATGAAAAAACTTCCTAAATTATATCTTCAAAAGCCTAAGCTCACTGAAGAGAAAAGGGTTTGATGGGAAAAGTATATAAGCTTGAAAAAAAAAAATAGGACAGAGGAGTTTTATCCCTAAACTAAAAGAAACCTCCTTGCTGGGGGCAGGTGTGTAGGCCTCACGCCTGCTTCATGGCAGTATTCCAGAACTGTCTTCCAGTTGTCTGTAGGGGCATGAGTCAGTGGCCACTGGGATTTACTAAACATTCCTGTGTGCTGAGTGTGGCAAGGAGCAACAAAGGGCTGTCAGAGCTGCAAGGTCATGTTGGTAAGGAAAATGAATACTCGGAGTGCAGTGAGAGGAGTCCAGATGGCCCCTCCCTAACTCCCCTGATGTCTTGATGCCCGATGCTTTGACAGTGATGATTCTGGAACATTGACAGGACCCAGTGGAAGAGGTGGCAAAGACTCGTCTTGTCCCAACTTCAGGCAGGCCTCTCTGAGCCCTTTCTCAACTAGATCTTAACTTTACGCTGTGAAAACTTCAGACTCCCAGCACAAAGGGTTTCATCCATGTCCTTCCACACCCCCACATACACCCACTAGGAGACCTGACTCAACACAAGCACAGTTTCTAACAACTCCAGGTTTGGAAATGGTAAAAAGGGTAAGAGGGCTTTGAACTGTTTCTAGAGCTGAATTTCTGTTCTTATAAAGACCTGATTTGTCAGACAAGTACACTTGTTTTTAATTCCTCAAAGAATTGGGTTGCCACTTGAATGATAGCAAGCCATCCAGATACATTATCCTCAACTTTCTTCTTTATGTCAGGGAGGAATCTTCACTAAGATGGAAATTAAAAGATTTTTATGTTCTGGATTTAAGTCTCATCACTTCTGGGGGCATCAGGAGATCTCCTTCAGTTCCCTCTTCTGACACCAAAGCTATTAAAAGATAGACTGGGCATATTACAATTTTTAAGAGTTTATTTAAACAAAAATCTATTCAAATCATGCAGTGCTGAATCAGAATGGTGGCTAGAAGTGCCGCTGGTATCAGATGAGGTTTAAGACTCTAATCTATTTTGAGTTACTTTTTTGTGACTGGTATAATATAGGGATCCAATTTCATTTTTCTACATGTAGTTATCCATTTTTCCTAAGAGCATTTGCTGAAGAGACTTACTCCCCACATTGGGTAGATCAAAAACTGAAGTCCTAGAGAAGACAAGTTACTCACCTAAGGTGATGGAGCCTATAAGAAACTCATGTGTTTTGAACTAAACCACACTTGTACGTGTGTTGCCTTCCATCCCCAACTTCTCTGGGTAAGAGGTCTTTCAGGGGTCTCCTGGGAATATACCTAATAACTGGTTCTTCCATTTTCCTTCTACCACTGAACATGAAGAAGATGTTGCTGGGAGAGAAAGGGCAAAGCAAAGGATAGAGGGTAGAAATAGGAATTTTGGACATGGAGTGCAAAGGAAAAAAAGCCAAGTGACTGAGACAAATTATTCCTTAATGTGTTACATGGGAAAGAAACCCAAACGGAAGCCCATTCAACACTAACTTCCCATTTCCCTCTGCCCTCAGTACCTGGAAACCATTCTATTTGCTGTCTCTATGAATTTGATTAGTCCTAGAGTATAATCATACAGTATGTATCCTTCTGTGTGTCCAGGCTGAGAGCACAAACAACTCACTTCTCCTAAGTGCAGCTAGTATACAGGTATTCTCTCCCATTGAATTTGTGAGGGAACAACATGCATAGGCCAAAGAATGTCTAGAAGGGACAGTCATCAGAAGTTTCCAATTTTCACAATTCTTTTTTTTTTTTTATTTAAAATTTTTTTTTAATGTTTATTTATTTTTGATTTTTTTTTTTTTTTAATTTTTTTTTCAACGTTTTTTATTTATTTTTGGGACAGAGAGAGACAGAGCATGAACGGGGGAGGGGCAGAGAGAGAGGGAGACACAGAATCGGAAACAGGCTCCAGGCTCCGAGTGGTCAGCACAGAGCCCGACGCGGGGCTCGAGCTCACGGACCGCGAGGTCATGACCTGAGCTGAAGTCGGCCGCTTAACCGACTGAGCCACCCAGGCGCCCCAACAATTCTTTTTTTTTTAAGCCACATCTACCATTTTTCAAAAAATACAATCTAATTTTTTACCTAAGTACTTACCCTTATTGACATCTTATGACAAGTTTTATGTGGTTATCTGCTTATTTGGCATATACTCATAGGTAATTCACTTCTTCAGTTAATCTACATTCCTTAAAAAGTCACATATGCTATTATATTCGTCACCAGTTTTTCATGGCTGATAAATTCCCTAACAATGATAAGTTCTGATGATGTGAAAAAGGCCTACAGCATTGATTCTTCCAAACGTTTATCAACAAAACATGTTCACACAAATGCATATTAGTGGACTTAGTGCAAAATAATACTGCAAATGTTTATATTTGTCCAAAGAAATGAATAATTGTTATGCCTAAGTAAATAAAGAACATTACCTAGTTATGGTAATTCAAGCCATAATTCCAAATTCAATCTCTTCCTCTCAAAATGAATAAATACGTATCTAAAAATAAATTGAAAATGTCCACATACTTATTATATCTTTTTAAAAACTATACCAAGTAGAGGCAGGACATACACAGTGGTCCAGTGCTCCAGATTTTGTTGTTAGTTTAGGGGACAGTTCACTATGATTTAGTAGGAGACCCACCAAAAAACAAAACCAAAAACAAAAAAACAACAAATGAAAGTCATGGCCCATTCAAGGGCCTTGGGAGAAGTTTTCTTTCCCATATTAGGCCTTACCTTTAATTAGGTATTCTACAGGCAAGGACTCACCATACTTAAAAAAAAAAAAAAAAAGGAAAAGGCTGAGGCTAAAATCTGTGTTGTGTGTGTCATTTTGGTTGTCCTTCATCACATGCTGACTGTCAGATCCCAAGGCTAGAGACATTCCCCTGAGTGAATAGAAGGAAAATGAGGTGGGCCAAACAAAAATTGAACCAAGTGTCATCTGTGTCACAGAGGCTGCTGCTAAGTCCACGAGGGGTTGACAGAGAAAGCAGAGGAAAAATAAAATGCCATCTTCTTCAGACCAGTAAAGGCTAACAGTTTATACTCCACTCCACTCATGGAGGTGTGGAAAGTAAATGGTTTAGCTGAAGGGAATGGATGAGGAAACACAACTAATATTGAAGGCATAAAAATGGGTACCTTATCTTATCTTTCTCTTAAAGGACCCCAGGAGAATATAACCCAAAGCCTTGAAAAAAAGAAGTCAAATGATGCTTCTATTGAAAAGAGAGAAGGACTATCTCCCATAAGGTAATTGCTACTCATCACTTACAACAGAATTCACTGATTTCAGTTAAAACATGGTTGAATCCATCATTTGAAGACACCCTGGTCACTATTCAGTTTAAAAATTTATTTCTAATTATCTTCTATTGTGGTAAAAAATACATACCCCGTAAAATTTACCATTTGAACCACTTTTAAGTGTATTGTTCAGGGGCACCAAGCACATTCACACTGCTGTGCAACAATTACCACCATCCATCTCCACAACTCTTCATCTTCTGAAACTGAAACTCTATACCCATTAAACACTAACTTCCCATTTCCCTCTGCCCTCAATACCTGGAAACCATTCTATGTTCTGTCTCTATGAATGTGATTACTCCTAGGGTAAAATCAAACAATATTTATACTTTTGTGTCTGGCTTAGTTTACTTAGCCTTATAATATCCTCAAGGTTTATTCATGTTGTAGCATGTGCCAGAATTCATTCCTTTTTAAAGCTGAATAATACTCCGTTGTCTATATATAGAATTTGTTTTACAAGCTTGTTTACTTTTGTTACATATATTGTTTGTATCTGTTTATCAGTTTCTTTGTCGATAGATTTTGGGTTGTTGTTTCCACCTATTGGCTATTATGAATAAGTATAAGCAATACTGAAAAGCAAGACTGCTGATCAAATGGTAATTCTCTTTAACTTTTTAAGGAAGTACCATGTTGTTTTCCACAGGAGCTATACAATTTTCATTCTCTCACCAGCCATGCTTACAGGGTTCCAATTCCTCTACATTCTCATCAAAACTTGTTATTTTCTGGGTTTTGTGTGTATGTGTGTGCACACGTGTGTGTGTGTGTGTGTGTGTGTGTGTGTGTGTGTTTGATAATAGCTATCTTAATGAATGTGAAGCAGTATCTCCTTGTGACTTTGATCTCTATTTCCCTAACAATTAGTGATGTTGAGCTGCATTTGCTCTTAGATAAGCGTTAAATTGAAAGGACATGCCTGGTTCAAAATCTAGCAAACACTTCATCTCTTCTGTGACCTTGAACAGGTCATTAAATCTCTCTAAGCCCCAGTTTCCTCATCTGAAAAATGGAGAAAATAAATTACCTACTTTACTAGGCCTTGGTGAGGATTAAGTTCTATAACTCAGGTAAAGAGCTAGCATAGTACTTGAAACATATAAGGACTCATTTATTATTGATGCTGTTGTTCTTGCCATTGTCACCACTATTATTATTAGCTTAAACGTTATCACAAGTTTTTTTTAAAGCAAAAATACATGTAACACTCGAACATGTGTGAGTTCTTTTAAGAAAACTATTGGCTTCCTAAATGCTAAAAAACAGCTATCCATTACAAATACCACATAAATTTATAGACTTTTGACCTTAGAAATTTCCCTGAAGGATAATATTAAATAATTTTATGAACCAAGTTAGTCTCAGAAAGTTCCATTAAACACCCAGGAGTTTGCAAAGTAAAAATCTGCCTCAAAGAACTAAAGAGCTAAAATTAAAATTTTCCTGTTCCTGAGTACAGCCAGATGTAGAGAAATAAAAGTTGGGTGAGGACGGAGTAGATCGTGCTTATCTGCTTTCTTTCATCTTTGGATTATGAGGCAACTGGGTATATCCACGATAGGAACTCTTCATTCTCCAGCCAAAACCAAGTTGGTAAATGCAAGTGCCTGAAACCACAATGTAGACACAGCCTGTGACACAATCTGGACACAGCGAGGGTTGAGATCAGACTTGGAAAGGGCCCTGCTCTCCCTCTGAAAAATGTCTGTGCTGGTCAGAAGAAACTAATAGAGGGATCACTACCACATTCCACGGTCTTCCAAAGGATCTTCAAGACAAGAGGGACCAAGTGGGTCCCTAGTCACATCATATTAGGAGGCCAAGGAGGGAACCTCCTGACCCCTTTGTAGAAGCCATTATGAAACAGAGGCTAAAACAAACAAAACCAAAGAACATGCTTATAAACCATTCTCAAAAGCTCAGTTGAAATTTTCACACACATAGGCATTTTTCTTTTCAAAAATGAATCTGTATGTGTCTACTTGATTTGTAACTTGAATTCTAAAATCTTAGGCAGTTATACGGAGTGCTATTTGAAAGTGTAGCTATGTTTACCTGAATGCCATTTTGTTGACAGATCAGAGAGGGAATATCACACCTATCACCTTTGCCCACCAATAAACTTTCCAAATGTTCATATAAAAACTTTCAACTGAAAAATTTCAAAAATGATTTAAACAACAGTTTAAATTGGTCATATCAGTTTCAGACAGTATGTAAATGCCCAGGGTGAAAATTATCAAGTTTCATTCTAAATTTTTTTTTTTAACGTTTATTTATTTTTGAGACAGAGAGAGACAGAGCATGAACGGGGGAGGGTCAGAGAGAGGGAGACACAGAATCCGAAACAGGCTCCAGGCTCTGAGCTGTCAGCACAGAGCCCAACGCGGGGCTCCAACCGAACAGACTGTGAGATTATGACCCGAGCCAAAGTCGGCCGCTCAACCAACTGAGCCACCCAGGTGCCCCTATGAAGTTTCATTCTGACTTGCTTCTCCAACTATCCATCTCATTACCTCAGGCTTTGAAGTACCCCCCTTTACTGGTTGGCGTTCCTGTGATCGCTAGCCCTGAAAACTCTAGTTTGGCTCAGAGAAAAACTCTGAGCTAAAGGTAAAATAATAATGCAAAGTTTCTTGCTCCATAGGATATAGGCATTTGTAACTCTTTTGAGCTCTTAAACCAGGTAGCAAATTTTCCTGAAACTGGATGGTCAAGAAGAAAGGAAAGCAAATTGACATTTATTGAGCTGATACTCTGATGCATAATCCCAGGCAAACTTCATGGCAATTATATAACTGAGAGAAGATGAAAAACTTGCTCAAGATCACACAGGGTGTAAACCCAGGTTTTTCTCCTTCTAAATCCCATGCATGTTACATTATATCCTCAAATCTCTTTCCTGTAGCTTTTGTTCCTGAATAGTGGATGCAGAAATGTCTCTATTTGTCTCAGTTCTCTTAGGTAAGACATCACCCTACTAAATATATGATCTCATTCAGCATGTACCCGGAAGAGTGCCAAGGCAGCCAGAACAGTGAGAGTGAGAACAAGGATATTTCCTTGATCATATTAAAACCTGTTCAACAGGACATCTTAGAATGGAGAAAAACATCCTGATTTCCACAACATTATCAATGATAATATAAGACAAAGGCAAACATTTGGGTTGGCATGATTAACATAACTCCTGATGGACAGGGTCATTGGAGAGTGAAAAGATTACTTTTGCAATCAATTGTGGAGTGACAGCATAATAAGAATGAGTGTTATGTAGCTCAGTTATGTTTTGCATGTTTTCGTCTCTCTTTATGCTCATATAGATCCAGTGGGTCTTTTGCTTGACATTACTCTAAATACTCTCTCCCTTGACTTCTAGGACTCAATCTTGAGTTAGTAGAGGTACAATTCTCCAAAAGGCACCTATGCTTTCCCTGAAATCACCTTCAACTCCGTATGTTCCAAAAGGTGCACTCACTGCAAGCACAGACGGCTCAAAAGGACACAGAGAGCTCTATAGTCTGCCATGTTTTGCAGGGCACAAAGACATCTGAATAAGAAAGGATTCAATTTCTATATTTTTGTACAACTTTCTTTCTACAAAAGGATCTTAGTGAGAACAACTTTTCATTTGTCACCACATTGGTTTAATAAGATGGACAGGAATGACTATTACCCTAATTTTATAAATTGAAGTAAAAGCATTAATAAGCCATGATTGTGGCTTTTTTTTTTTTTTTTTTTTTTTTTGTCCTTTCTAGGTTGTCAATTCTAGGTAATATAATTATTTGCATTCAGCCCTTAACTAAAGTTGTTTCAGATGCCTGTGGCTTAGCCCCCACCCCACCCCCAGTAGGGCTATCATCCATTAAACTTAACTCATTAATTAACTAATTAATAAAATGCCATCCTTAGCCCCTGTAATTGAGGCTCCTTTCATTCCCAGGGGAGGTTTTGAAGGAAGGGTCTTGACAAGAGCATTCCTAAGATGATCATCCTAAGACTTGGAAGTAGGAGAGGAAATAAAATCCTATTTTCTTGTCTGTCTCCTATTCCCATCCTCTTAGCTTATCACAGTTGTCTTATACTTCCCCAATTTTTTTCATGCATAGTATCAGAAAAAAATGATTTTCCTTGGGTCTGTAAACATAAGGCAAGTTACCTCTTGCATTTCCTTGACAATCACTACTTCCTCTAGGAAGAACTTCCTTTATTGCCCAGGTAGGGTTAAAGTGACCCTCCTCTGTATGTAACACCAGCCTAAATATATTTTTATTATGTCATATGTTGAACTACTATGCACTGGTTTGTTATAAATTATAAGAAGTAATTTATAGTAACTTTTAGTAATACAAAAAATGCATACATTATGGGTTTCATTCTTTTGATGATATACCATGTTCTTTTATTATTTGGGAGTTCAGTGAACAGTTTCATAAAATTTACTCTTTATTTAATTTTTTTAAAAAAATATTATGTCCTTGATTGGTGGTAAATATGTGACCAACCAACTAACAGTAAGGCATAAAGTCTGATTTGTTATGACCACTATACTAGTTTATCCGACAGTTCTGTAGGTCAGAATTCCAAGTGGGCTTAGCTAGTTCCTCCACTCAAAGTATCACATTCAAGGTGTTGGCCAGTTGCACTTCTCATTTGGATCTTGAGGTTCTCTTCCAAGCTCACTGGTTGTTGACAGAATTCATTTCCTTACTATCCTTTCTACATGGCCCTGCCATCTTCAAGCCATCAATGGTGAGTTGATGATTCTTCAAATCTCTCTGACTTCCTCTTCTACTCGCAGCCAGAGGAAACTCTCTTCTTTTAAAAGGTTTGTATACTTAGCTTGGACCATCCAACAATACCCCACTTACCATACAGTTTAACATAATTATGGGAGTAAGAAGAGGGGTACGGATCTTGGAGTCATCTTAAAATTCTGCCTTCTACTACCATGATCCTGCTGCTTTTAACCAAATGTATCTGCACGTTTTTCATCTTTTTGTCGATAATAAGGGTATGATTTTCTAGAGGGGACGCTTAGAATTAAAAACTGCAACTTGCAGTCCTAAAACAGAATCACGGATTCAAATGGAATCACTCCTATGGTCTTAACTTCAGAAGTGTGTACTACACAAGTAAGCAAAGCAGCCATGCCCACTGGGCAAGTAATAACAAAGGCAATATTGATTTCAGTAGCAGAATGAGATACCAATAATTCCATTAAAATATTTCACTGCCCTAAAAAAGTAAGGTCGTGACTACCACTTGAGTCGGAAACACAATTATCCTGCTGTTGAACCAAGATTTTAGTTATACTGTGCAATCTAGAGTTTCTGAGCTAAATATGATTATAACGGAATTAAATTTCAGCTATTTCTCTGTGTACTTTGTATTTATTGTTGCAAAAGTATACCAACTATAATCACTGTAATACTATTCTGAGTATTTTCTAATTTACATATTTAGCTTATGAGTTAGCAACGTATCTAACAAATAAACCCCATATAATTTTATTGGGCTCTTACACAATACTTTCTGAAGGAAAGAATATGGACCAAAATCAGCTCCAAGAGTTGGTTTCATGAGTCACATTTACAGGGACTACAAAGGGACATGAAACTCACAGAAGAAAAAGAGGCACTTCTTAAACAGTTACTATCATTATGGAGATACGGGCCCTTTTCAGTAAGTCCCTTGAAGGAAAGGAGTATTTGCATTTTCATTTCTCTTTTTGTCACCTACAAACAATGCCTAATTTAATGATTTGAACATGGTAGGTAAGCAAAGAATATTTATTGAATAAGAATGAATGAATGCTCAGTACAAAACTTCAGTAAGAAGTATTTTAACAGTGAAAATTGAAACTAATCTTAATGTTCAAAAATAGAGAACTACTCAAAAGTGTTTTGCTGTCTTTGAAATTGTATTGAGAAAAAACAGAATACATACTAATATAAAAACTGTAATATGAATTAGGAATGATAAAGGCAGGTTACTCAACAGTACGGAATACTCCATTAATTATAGAATGTTAAAAGATATAGGGGCGCCTGGGTGGCTCAGTCGGTTGGGCGTCTGACTTCGGCTCAGGTCACGATCTCGCGGTCCGTGAGTTCAAGCCCCGCGTCGGGCTCTGGGCTGATGGCTCAGAGCCTGGAGCCTGCTTCACATTCTGTATCTCCCTCTCTCTCTGCCCCTCCCCCATTCATGCTCTGTCTTTCCTGTCTCAAAAATAAATAAAAAACATTAAAAAAAATTAATTAAAAAGAAAAGATATAGCACCATACTAGGTTGTCTCTGAGGGTCAGGTTACAGGTTGTTTTATTATCTTCCTTAGGATTTTCTGCAGTTTCTAAATTTTATTCCTTTGTAACCAAACTGGAAAAAAAAAAGTTACTGAAAATAAGAAAAGAAAATGAATCAAGTTTGAATTGCAATCTGGAGCTTTCAGCAAAACATAGTTGAGTTTTTGCCATGGACACCAAGTCATTTCCTTCTTTTTAGTGGCATTTATATCACTACCACACATTTTTCCCAACTGAGATGACACAATGGAAAGACTATTCCTACACCAAGTCCTGAGCTACTGGAAAATGGAATGTCAGTGTGAGCTTCTGCAGATCAGGAAATCAAGTCACAGAGCAGGACCAGCCTAAGATTGTAAGTTTATGCCATTTGCTCATCAGTTACATATTTTAAAAAAATTATACAGAGTATAACACCCTCTCTGTGTTCCTCAGCTTCTGTGAAGAGGAAGGTATTTCACAGAACTGTCCTTTAAATGGAGAAAGGGAGAAGATCAATGAATTCAAATTACTTCAAATTATATCTTAGTCAGAATCCCTCCCCAGTATGGAATTAGCTTCCCTACTGGATTTAGGTTCAGAGGTGGAACCCACAGCTCAGGGATCACGGGCTCTTAGCAAAGACTGAAGAGCATCATTAACATCAAGGAGTTATTTGTCCCTGTCCCCTTCATCTTGTCTTGAACTCTTGGATTTTCTTCTATTTCTCTGAAATCCTTAGAAAAATTCCTTTTAAAACAAGTGGGTGCCTGACTCATTGGCCTATTTCCTCTGTTTTCCACCCAAGTGATAAACAATGAGCTCTATTCAAATGTGTACCGTCTGTGAGCTGGGAATCTGCGTGCAGACGAAGCTCATTGTCTCAGGGCAGACTGCCAGACTCAGGCTCTCCTCTGCTCACCTCCGGGGCTCTGCTTCTCTCTTATAAGGGCCGCTAGACAAAATGCAAAGCATTCTCATGGTCCTGTGACCCTGTAGCTCACTGACTCTTTTTCCTCCCACTCTTCAATGAAATACCACCCTAAATTCTCACGTCAAGGCCTTTGAGAACAGCCTTTCAAAAGCTAATAGAAACAGGGACAGAAGGTAGTTCACACCCTAGTCATGTGATTTTCCCTAAGGACTATCAGGTTTCATTTATAATCATACGAAGATTGTCCTAACTCTCCCCATAAATTATTCTGTCTGTAGATGGAAGTTACTGGGGAAGAAAATTCTGCAAAGTTAGGGGCCTGACAAGGCATGGAAAGAGACTAGCTTAAGATTTGGAGAACAAAGGCAAAAGGGATTGGATATGGCAGCAGAATCAGACTGTGGAAAAGAGAAACTGGACAAAGTTTCAAGTTAAAAGGGAACAAATAGGACAAGAAGAACTGAATCTAAAAGATGGAGTTGTCCTCAAGGTGAGAGAGACAGAGAAACATGCTTGTATGCACTTGAGGAAAACACACCCCCAGTGACATATGGGAATCACAGGAGGAACATTTTGCAAATTGTATAGACCCTCCCCTTCCCAAGAACTTCATGTTACTTGAGGAACCCTGCCAGCTACTGGCAGCAATTAAAAATAGTTAGGAAGAAAATGAATTTAAAGAGACAATAAGGGAAACTAACAATTATTAATATATTAATCGTAATATAATTATGATATTCCAGTTACTAAGTATGTTTGTTTTTAATAATTTCAATTGCTACATGAGATGTGGTTCTTATCCCTATTTTTTCACTGATGAGAAAATTATAGCTTATGGAGATTAAATAACTTGCCCATAGTCACAGAACTAGTAGGGCAGCACTGGGATTTAAAATCAAGCTGTGTAACAATTCTACTACTGAAGAAAATGAAAACACGAATTCAAAAAGATATATGCACTCCTATGTTCGTTGCAGCATTATTTTTAATAGTCAAGTTCTGGAAACAATGTAAGTGCCCATTAATGGATGAATGGATAGAGAAGATGAGATAGATAGATATATATATATATATACACACACACATATATATATACACACCAATGTAATACTGTTTAACCATGAGAATGAGATCTTGCCATTTGTGACAACACAGATGGACACTGAGGATGGCCATTAAATGAAATAAGTCACAGAAAGACAAATACTGAATGATTTTACGTATATGTGGAATCTAAAACACAAACAAAACAAACAAACAAAAAAACCCCGAACTCATAGATACAGAGAACAAATCGGTGGTTGCCAGAGGAGAAGGGAGTTGGGTATATGTCAGGGGAAGTAGGTGATGGGGATTAAGAATTACAAACTTTTAGTTATAAATAAGTCAGTCATGGGAGTATAATGTACAGCTGGGAAATAGTCAATAATACCAATAATTTTGTATGGTGACTGATGGCAACTAGACTTATTGTGGTGACCATTTCACAATGTATACAAATGTCAAATCATTATGTTGTACACCTGAAAATGATATAAAAATAAGACAAAGCTGCATGATTAAAAAGTCATATGACAATTCATTCCTTTTTATGCAATAACTTCTCTCCCCATTGATATCCAAATACCTGATTCTCTAAATTCCTCTTCTTCAATATCATTTAACTCCACTCTCTTCTATCCAATCCTACTGCCCTCATCTTATGGCTTAACAAGTTTTCCCCAACTGATCTACCTTTCCTCCCTTCTTCCCTCCTTCCTTCCTTTTTTTTTCTTTCCTCCAACATAAATCTGAAAAACTCCAGAGTGCTTAAAAACCTTTAGTGACTTCCCAATGAGCTGAGATGAAGTGCTTGCCCCCAAATCTGGTACTGCTTACCCAATGACCTTCATTTTATACCCTCTCATCTTCGCTACGTTCCAGCAATACTGGACTTCTTAAATTTCCTCAAAACTATACGTAGTGTCCTAAATCAGGGCTTTCCATATGCTTTCATGTTTTTCTTCAACATGAAACGCTCCGTCCTCCTCTCTACTTAGCTCGGCAATTCTCAAACTTTTTGGACTCAGGACTCCTCTACATTCTTAAAAGTTATTAAGGATTCCCAAGAGCTTTTTAAAAAAATGTGGAATCTATCTATGGATATTTACATGTTACAAATTAAAACCAGGAAACTTTTAACTATTGTATTCATCTAAAAATAACATAGTAAACTGATTATACTTTAACATAAATATTTTATGAAAAGTAACTTTATTTTCCCAAACCAAAAATATATTAGTGAAAAGAGTGGCATTGTTTCACATTTTTGCAAATCTCTTTAATGTCTGGTTTAATAGAATACAGATGGATTTGCATATCTACGTCTACATCTAATATGTTGCAGCATCATACATCATGTAGCCTCTGGAAAACTCCCCTGTACACTTGAAATAGAATGAGAATTAAAACAGCTAATTACTTCTTAGTATTATTATGAAAATAGATTTAATTCCTGAGCCCACTAAAAGTATCTTAGGGAGAGACCTCCAATGAACTTGTACTCATTCTTTTTCCCCCCAGCTTTATTGGGGTATAATTGACAAATAAATTATAATATATTTAATGTGTACAACATGATGATTTGGTATACATATACATTATGAAGGATTCCCATAATTAATTTAAACACATCTATCACCTCCCATATTTACCTTGTGTATGTGTTTGTGACAATATTTAAGTGCCACTTTCTTACCATATTTCAATTATACAATACAGTCTTATCAACTGTAGTCATCATGTTATACATTAGATCTTCAGACTTTATTCAACTTCTAACTGGAAGTTTGTATTCTTTTACCAGCCTCTCCCCATTTCTCCCAGTCTTGGCTTCTGGCAACCACCATTCTATTCTGGTTTCTGAGTTCAACTGTTTTTACATATTCCACAGGAATATAAGTGATATCATGAAGTATTCGTCTTTCTCTTTCTGGCTTATTCACTTAGCATAAAGCCTTCCAGATTCATCCATGTTGTTGTAAATGGCAGGATTTCCTTCTTTCTTAAGAGTGAATAGCATTCATATAAATATATACATGTATGTATATATATATATATATATGTATACATACATGTACATATGTGTATACATAAATTTATGTATCTCACATGTATATATCACATTTATCTATTCACCCATTAACAGATAATTAGACTGTTTCCAAAGCTAGGCTACTGTGAATAATGCTGCAATGAACATGAAAACACAGATGTCGCTTATAATGATTTTGTTCCCTTTGGATATATATCCAGAAGTGGGATTGCTGGATCATATGGCAGTTCTATTTCTAGTTTCTTGAGGAACCACCATACTATTTTCCACAGGGACTATGCCAGTTTACATCCCCACCAACAGGATACAAGGATTCTGTTTTTTTCACATCCTTGCCAGCATTACTTATGTCTTATCTTCAAGTTCAAATGTGCAAGGAGGTCTTCTGTGACCTCAAAGAATAGGTTGGGTCCTCTTTTTGTATGTTCCTATAACACCCTCTACTTTTCTGTCAAAATATTAATCACATATATAATTTAACCAAGAAATTGCATGAGGACAGGGACCATGTTAGCTTTGTTCATAGTGAAACTCCAGTGCTCAGCCCACATAGCAGGGCCTCAGAGTGTCTTTGTGAGAGGGAGGATGAGATGGAAAGAGGGAGGGAACCAGACCCACGGAGACAACTTCCTGCTGACAACTGCTGCTTTCCCTCAGCAGGATGTATACATACAGAGATGAAACTTTGCCCAGCAGGCTGATGCAGCCTGGGTTCCACTTCCTCTGGAAAAGTGTGGGAGACACAGACAGGCAAAGGACTAGAGTGGAGAGACTGAGATAAGACAGTACCAAGTAATGGTTAGTAGCACACACGCGGGAATCTCTCATGAACACAATCATCTGACAATGTGCCTTGTGCATCTACAGTTTGCCTGGCACTCTTCTAGGCACTGGGGAATCCCTCATGAGCATAAAGAGAAAAAGTTCTGACCTCAAGGAGCTTCATTCAGACCTGAACTCAACTCCAGGTTCTAACACTTGATAAATGAGCTGCTGTAGACTAGCTACTTAATCTCTGGATGCTTCATTTTTCTCATCTGTAAAATGTGAACATGACCTAAGAGTTTCCTGGTGAGAAGTACATAAAAGAGTATCTGTAATGTCCCTCACCAAGAGTCTGGTACTTAATAGGTACTTGATAAATGAGTATCTTTTGGGTGGCAACTCATCTTCCAAAATTGATTTTTTCATATGTAGAAACTCTTCTACAATCTACCACCGTCTAATCATTTACAGGATATCACCTGGGTGGTAGGCTTAGGGACCTCAGAGGGCTCAGGAGGATTATAGTGTCACTCTTCCTATAAAGAAGTATACCTCTGGCTCCCTCTATACTTCAGAAGGCACCTGGATATTTTTATATCATTTTGTAATACTGGAGAATAAAACTATTAAATGAACTGTCATACTCTTAAGCAATGTGGTGCTTTGAGGCAGGCTTTCCTGGGGATTCACTCTTACAGTTATGCCAAGAGCATAAGACCATTTTGTTTTTAATTTTTTTAATGCTCTTTTATTTTTGAGAGAGGAGAGAGACAGAATTCAAAGGAGGCTCCAGGCTCCTAGCTGTCAGCACAAAGCCCAATGTGGGGCTCGGACCCACAAACACTGAGATCATGACCTGAGCCACAGTTGGACGCTTAACTGACTAAGCCACCCAGGTGCCTGGAGCATAAGACCATTTTAAAGAAGATACTCAGGGGGCGCCTGGGTGGCTCAGTCGGTTGAGCGTCCGACTTCAGCTCAGGTCACGATCTCGCGGTCCGTGAGTTCGAGCCCCGCGTCAGGCTCTGGGCTGATGGCTCGGAGCCTGGAGCCTGCTTCTGATTCTGTGTCTCCCTCTCTCTCTGACCCTCCCCCGTTCATGCTCTGTCTCTCTCTGTCTCAAAAATAAATAAACGTAAAGAAGATACTCAGTGCCCATGACTTTCAACTGGGCTATTTACATACGCTTATCACGTACCACAGTGCTACCAAGGTTTCCAACCCCACCTCTGACTGAGTTTGGCTTGACCTTTCTGAGAGTTAGTGGCTACCGTCAAAAAATAGGATTTCCAGGAGAGAGAGAAATGGGTTGGGACCTTTGACTTTGTTTTCTCTTGCCACCTCTTTTTGGTAACTTCTCTACACTTGGTATCACACTAGAGAAGTGAAAGAAAAAAAGAAAAGGATAAGTCATACCAAATGATTTTGCTATATGTTACCAGTCTGGAAAAAACATTTGAGGTTAAAGAGTATCTAAACACCGAATGAAATAAAGTTTGGTAATTACTTGTGTGGATGTCATTTCCTCAGGCTACTCCCATTGTTCCTTACCAGGAAATACTAATGAGTCAACTATTCAGAATCACAGTTCTTATACAAGAGATGTGGGTTTTAGAAGGAGGTCTGATGCCATGGCAAACCTCCCTGACTTACACAGACCGTTCTTCAAGTTGCAAAGCAGAATGATGTCTGAAGTGACTAAAGAAGTACATATGGCTTTAGAGTGTGTCCAGACCTGAAAGCTCCCACATGGACGTGAAATTCATTACTGGCAAGCATAGTGACAGCACACCCCAGAGGGCTGAGCTGCAAAGAATCTGCAAAGCCCTGTGGCTAACTCTGTGGCCTGGTTTGATCTTGAAGTCATTGTCTTGGATAATCATCTCAAATGTGTTCCTGCACTTAAGAGCCACTCAGCAAATGACTGAGACCCCCCGCCCCCACCCCATCTTGGGTTATTTTACACTGACCTGTCAGAGTAGACTTTCAGCAAACATAGATATCACAAGAAATAATCCAACAGATGTCCCCCCTTTCAAATGAGTTGGAGCAGAACCAACTACATGGAGAAGTCATAAACACGGAAACATGCAACCCAAGGATTTTCAATGGATTGGCATGGCTTCTTGTACAGAAAACTCAGTCTCTTGGGTAGAACATGAGTTATACACAAGTATATGAGCATCAGAAAATTGCCTCTCACGCCAGTCAAGGCCCACACTTCCTGACAGGAGACACAGGGGGACATTTTAGAATCTAAAATCTTCATCATCTCAGCAAAGTATTCTTCAATTTCATCGCTCCAAGAAGTAACAAACTTTAATAACTTGGATAAAAAGATTTAGGAGAGAGACATCCAGCCTTCAGCCCCATTTATGTCAGGGAATCATTGCATTGGGAGGCAGTGGGCCAGAATTGTCTGATTTCTGTTTCTGATTTCCCTCTTCGTTGGCATCAGAGGATTTCACGTCAGGAAAACTAATGTCTGACTGGGCTCCAAGTGCTAAATACGAGTATTCCATGTTCATTCCAGGCCACCAAGAGGTTCAGGGTCACCAAATCACAGACTGTGAATTTGAGCATTTGATGGTTTTTGCAGATGACTGGGTGAACAAAGCAAAGCCCAGGAGATATATAAAGGTTGAAACTAGAAATTTCTCATTTGAATTATTTAACATGTCTCACTCTGGTTGTTCTGGATATCAAAGAACTGCAGACCCTTCCTTAGGGTGAAAGAAATGAAGTTACTGAGTTTAGTTTTTTGACCAACACTAGAATAGGAAACATGCTCATGAGTATTCACAAGGCACTTCAAAGACACCAATTTCTTCGCAGGATATTTTTGTTGTTGTTTTTATGTGTGTGGGCAATTAATCAATTAAATCAATTAAAATTTAATTTAATCAATTAAAAAATCAGATCATCAATTCAACACTGCCTACTCCTGATTTTTATTCTACTAACAGCCCAGAATTTATTAAAAATGTCCTCCTATATGCCAGAACATTGGGAATATAAAAAGCAATGAGGCACTTGGGTGATTCAGTTGGTTAAGTGTCCAGCTTTGGCTCAGGTCATGATCTCAGGGTTCTTAAGTTAGAGCCCCGCATCAGGCTCTGTGCGGACAGCTCAGAGTCTGGAGCCTGCTTTGAATTCTGTGTCTCCCTCTCTCTCTCTGCTTCTCCCCCACTTGCACTCGCTCTCTCTCTCAAAATTAAATAAACATTAAAAAAATTTAATAAGCTCTAAGGTACTGTGTCTTGCTTCAAGGGACCTTCAACATCATTGGACCAGTTTTGTTACTTTAGGTTGGAATTACTAGAGCACTCAGCTCAAACCAAGGGCTCATGTAAAACTCTGCAGAGGAGACCCGGGCTGAGCTCAACCTTAAAGGATGTGGGGATAAGTGTACACATTTTTTAATGACACAGAGTGTAGCATCCACTAAAATGCTTGAGACTGTTTTACAAGCATTGCTTCTCAGGACCCAAGTGCAGAACATGTGTCTACTGGATTCAGTCCACTGCTCAGCATCAACACAGTGCCATTTCTCTTAGCTGAATACCAAACACAGCAACTTATTTCTTGATCCAGGTCACTAATTGAAACACAGAACAGGACAACCTGAAGCCTGACCCTCAGGAAACTTCTAAGCAGGCTTCCATGAATCTGTTAAAGACTGCCTACTACTGCAAGCAAGGTTAATTCATTTATTGCTCAACTGTGACACTTAAACTTCACCTTCAGATCAAGGAGAATTTAAGGATTACTAAAGTTGGACTTCCCACTTTCTTATATTTGATGATATTGTTCATATGATGGCTCTGTATTTCTCAATTTCCTGGAACTGCAAATTGGAAATGAATCCACAAACTGGGATTCATAAGAAACTAAACTGTAGCTTAACTTGATAAAGGATATGAAAGGGGAAGAAAGAGAAATATACGTAACATCTTACTATGTCCAAGTCCCTGTGCTAAGCATTTTTATTGAGTTGTTCAAACTCTAAAGATACATTAAGAAGTAGCTATCCCTATCTTGCCTCTTATAAATAATGCTGCAATAAACATGGGGGTGCATGTATCTTTTTGAAATTTCTTCAGATAAATACCCAGTGTTTTCATTTTCTTCAGATAAATGCCCAGCAGTAGAACTACTGGGTCATATAGTAGTTGTACTTGTAACTTTTTTAGGAACTCCACACATTTTCTTTATCTTTTGTTTTTAAGTTTTTATTTCCCCATATGTTTTCCATAGTGACTGCACCAGTTTACACTGCCACCAATAGTACACGAGAGTTCCCTTTCCTCCACATCCTTACCAACACTTAGTTCTCGTCTTTTTGATACTAGTCATTCCGACAAGTGTGAGATGATATCTTTGTGGTTTTCATTTGCATTTTCCTGATGATTTGTGATATTCAGCATCTTTTCATGCATCTGTTGGCCATCTATATGTCTTTTTAGTGTCCATCAGTGGATAAATGGACAAAGAAAATGTAGTGTGTTCACACACACACACACACACACACACACACACACACACAAATGGAACGCTACTCAGTCATAAAAAAGAATGAAATCTTGCCACTTGTAACAACATGGATAGGCTCTGAAAGCTTGCTAAGTGAAATAAGTCAAACAGAGAAAGACAAATACCATATGATTTCACTTATATGTGGAAATAAAATAAACAAAACTCAAGCTCACAGATACAGCAAACAAATCGTTGCTTGCCAGAGGGGAGGGGTTGTGGGTGGGCAAACTGAGTGAACAGGTCAAAGAGTACCAACTTCCAGTTATAAATAACTCAGGGGGATGCAATGGTGACTATAGTTAATACTACTATATTGTTTATTTGAAAGTTGCTAATAGGGTATATCTTAAACATTCTCATCATAAGAAATTTTTAACTATGAATGATGGATAGTAACTAGATTTATTGTAGTTATCATTTCACAGTGTCTACAAATATTGACTCATTTTAATTTGATACTTCCAATGTTATGTCAATACCTCAATAAAATTTATTTTTTTTAATTTTTTTTAATGTTTATTTCTGAGACAGAGAGAGACAGAGCATGAGTGAGGGAGGGGCAGAGAGAGAGGGAGACACAGAATCAGAAGCAGGCTCCAGGCTCTGAGCTGTCAGCACGGAGCCCGACGCGGGGCTCGAACTCACAAACCGTGAGATCACGACCTGAGCCGAAGTCGGTCTCTCAACCAACTGAGCCACCCAGGCGCCCCCAAATTTTTTTTAATTAAAAAAAGAAAGTAGTCATCATTGTTTCCAACTTACTGATAAAACTTAGAGAGGTTAAATGATTTGCTTGAACTAAAAACTGAGGCAATATTTGAGCCAAATGTTGTGTGCTTCACCCTCTTCCCTGTTAAGAGAGTTTGTCTTCTCCCCTCTGATTCAACTCAAGCCCACATCACCTTTCACCAGTTTTTAAATCAAAGAAGAAGATAATTCCAGGAATGATGATACTTGACCTAGGACTTTTACTTAAATAAAATGTGACTTGGACATGAAACTCCTAGGCAATTTTTTTTTCTTGAATAACAATTCACAATTGACCTTGTTGTCACAATTGACCTTGTTGTGACATAGCATCCTCACATATGGGTCCATGGATATGGATCCTCACATATTCATATGCTGTGGACTGAACTGTATCCTCCTCAACCCCCACCCACTGCCAAATTCCTATGTTACAGTCCCAATCCCCAATGTGACTATGTTTAAAGATAGGGCTTTTAAGAGACAATTGAGGTTAAAGATCAAAGGGTGCGGTCCAATTGGTGGCTTTATAAGAAGGGAAAAGAAAAAGATACCTGTCTCTACCATATGAGGACACAGCAAGAAGATGGCCATCTGCAAGCCAGGAAGAGAGCTCTCACCAGAAACTGACTAGGCCTGCATAGTGATCTCAGAGTTCCAGCCTCCAGGACTGTGGAAAAATAAATTTCTGTTGTTAAGCCACCCAATCCATGATTTTTTGTTAAGGCAGCCCAAGCAGACTAATAAAGTAATAAAGACCATTTTATAAAAACAGCATGAAATTCAAAAGGGTTAACAGAGGACACATGCTGAGTAAAAGAGATTACTCTAGATATTTACCTGCTAAATATATGTTTATAGTTTATAACTCCAACCACTGTAGCACATGGTATACTTTCCCACAGGTATGCCATAGCCTACTACTCCAACATGATCAGGGAATCAAGAGTGAGTGATTCAGGGGGTACAACAGTCTTAAAGTGGACAAATGGGCATGAGCTCTGTGGTTATAGATGTAGAGCATCATCTGTCACTGACACATAGTGTTAGTCCTGCCTATTCTTTTCCTTGGAAATGGTCACAGATGTTTCCATAACAGGTGTATTTGCTCCCCATATGTGGTTTTCCCTGGCATGTCTACATGCCATTTTCTCACTGAGTCACCTTTACTACTCAGGCTTAAATAGCAGGGAAATGAGACAACTGCCCAGATAGTTTGATTAACTCAATAATTTGATATTAGTTGGTTGTCTCTGGGGTATTTGAATGTATTTTTGGGAAAGTATGAGGAATTACCAAATGCTTGAGGCTGCTTATTTCTCAAACCTTTTAGAACCGTTGAATTCTTACACTCTTTTTCATGTGGCTCTTAAGTAACAGAAACAGTACAGAATAATGTCCATTATATTCCCTGAACAAGAGATTCACAGGCTGAAGTTTGGAAGGTAAAGCAATATGGTAACAACAATGAACATACTGTTGGGGCTCAAACTGAACTACTGAATTCACAATGATTCGGATACCTTTGTCTTTTGATCCTTATATATTGGAATATAACCTTCCACAAACCCTGACATTAAAATGCTCACATATTTTATACTCCTTTTTAAAAATGAAGATGGACATTGAGGAGGGAACCTGTTGGGATGAGCACTGGGTGTTGTATGGTATGGAAACCGATTTGACAATAAATTTCATATTAAAAACATAAATAAAAATGAAGATGTCTTCATGTTTATACACAGGTATGCATGTGTGTATGTTTGTGTGTGTACATATACACAATGAAATATTACACAACCATAAAAAAGGATGAGATCCTGTTATTTTTGATAACATAGACCTAAAGGGTATGATGCTCAGTGAAATAAGCGAGACGCAGAAAGACAAATTTAGGCATAATTTTACTCATATGTGGAATCTAAAGAATAAAACAAATGAATACACACATAAAGAGCAGAAGCAGATCTGTAAATAGAGAGAAAAAACTGATTATTCACAGAGAAAAGGGGGGTAGGGGTGGGAGAAATGGGTGCAGGGGAGCAGGAGATACAGGCTTCTTCCAGTTATGGGATGAATAAGTCATGGGAATAAAAGGCATAGGATAAGGAATACAGTCAATAATATTGTACATAGTAACTGTTGGCAATTACACTTGTGGTGAACAGGGCATAATATATAGAAAAGTTGAATAACTATGCTATACACCTGAAACTAATGTAACATCTGTCAACTACACTCACATTTTTTTCAAAGAAAAGATTAAAATATATTGTGATAATATTTACTGGCATGGAACTGTATACTTAAAATGGTTAAAATGATCAAGTTTATGTCATGTATATTTTACCAAAATAAAACAAGTATAAAAAATAAAATAAAATCATCTTATTCATTTGCTTGTTCATATGTATATAGCCTGCATCTTCCATCACTAGACTATAAACAGCAAAGTAGGGACATACTCTGCCTTTTCATCCCTGTATTTATTATAGCTCCCAGAATAGTGCTTGGCAATAGGAAATATCTAAAAGTGTTTTAAATGATTGAGTAAATAAGTGAATGAATGTTTAAATGCCCCCTTCCCTTTTTATCCACATCAGCCTGTCTGGACAGGTGCTAATGGCCAACAAGTGACTAGAAAGTTATGGACTCAGATAGAAAACATGGGCGTTGGAGTAAATCATGAACTAGGATGACAGGAATGTATCTTGCAAGGAGAAGTGTTCTAAGGAAACAGATTATGTTCTTTAATATCTCCTGTCTATCAACTGTTTGAAATTAAGTAATTTCTTGATTTACAAAAACAACTTTAGAGGCCACTCTGTGTACTCAAAATGGCTTATACTAAACACACGTGTGCATGTGTGGTGTATCAAGATGTTGGAGACAGGCATTTAAAGAAATTCTTAGAAATCATTGTAGGTGCACCTGGGTGGCTCAGTCGGTTAAGTGTCCGACTTTGGCTCAGGTCATTATCACTCTGTGAATTTGAGCTCCACAGCGGTCTCTATGCTGATAGCTCAGAGCCTGGAGCCTGCTTCAAGTTCTGTGTCTCCCTCTCTCTGCCCCTCTCCTATTAACTCTCTCCTCCTCTCTCTCGCTCTCACTCTCTCTCAAAAATAAACATTAAAAAATTTTTAAAATAGAAGTCATTATAATAAAGGGGTGCCTGGGTAGCTCAGTTGGTTGAATGTTTGACTCTTGATTTCAATCATGTCATGTTCCCAGGGTTGTGGGATTGAGCCCCACATTGGGCTCCACTGCTTAAGATTCTCTCCCCCAACTGTCCCTCTCCTCCACTAATACTCTCTCTTAGAAAGAAAGAAAGAAAGAAAGAAAGAAAGAAAGAAAGAAAGAAAGAAAGAAAGAAAGAAAAACAGAAAGAAATTATATATAATTATATATATATTTTTATAGTTATTTATAATTATTTATAATTATATAATACAAGAATGCCAGATAACTATAAAACTAAATTCTCCCCCACAAATATAATTAGTTACAGTCAGTAAGAAATAAGTATCTATTGACTAGAAATTATATGCTAAATACTGCCTGTTAGATAATTTATAGTCTGCTGGGGCTGCCGTAACAAAATACTACAGACTGGGGGACTTAATAGAAATTTAAGGCTCCCACAGTTCTGGATGCTAGAAGTCCAAGATCAAGGTGTCAAAAAACTGGAGGAGAAAGGCTTCTCCTCCAGGCTTGCAGGTGGCTGCCATCTATGGCATGTTCCCTATGTGGCGAGAAAGAGAGATTGAGATCTTGTGTCTCTTCCCCCTCTGAGAAGGACACCAGTCCTGACTAGAGATCCACTCTTAACACTTCACTTAAAGCTAATTGCCTCCTTAGAGGCCCTATCTAAAAATACAGTCACTTTGGGGTTTAGGCTTTCTATGTATTAATGTGGGACAGATGGACTCAATGCACAACAGGTAATAAATTAGAGAATATGGATCAGACACTGAGTTTCTCAAAAAGCATACAATCTACAAGTTGGTTGGGAGTGGAAATACAGACACACGCGCTCATGTGTAACTGTTGCGCCTAACCTGATAAGAATTCCTAGAGAGCAGTAAAAAACAGTCGTCCTGAGACTGACAAAGGGAAAGTGAATGAATTTGCTCTGAAATGATCATCAAAGGCTTCACTAAAGATACATTAGATAGTTCCACAAATACAAGTGTCCATAATAGTTTCCTTCCAAGGCAGATTTCAAAATCTAGCAATCTGAAAGGATCTAACCATAGGAGAAAGAAACAAAATCTCTGAAAGAAAACAAGATAAGATCTATGAAAAACAGAAGTTTGAAACAGCTGGAAAAAGTCCCTGTTGAGAGAACTGAGTAATTGGATATATGTAAAAGTGGCTGCATTTCTGCTTATTACAGAAGTCTGATGTACAGACCTCAGCATCAGGGTTTTGGACACAAAGAAATAAGTCTAAACTAAAATAAGCAAGAATATCTAAATATCTATACCTATATACAAGAATGTAACTATTTCCCCACACCCACATGTTTCAGAGGTCTTGATTCTAATTTACTAACCTGAACAAATGAACACATTTTTTAAGAGCTTCTATTGTTAAAAGCAAATTCACTATGGCTTAAAAAAAAAAAAAAAAAAAGGCTTAATGTGAAGTAAAATTTTTTTAAATGTTTATTTATTTTTGAAATACAGCATGAGCAGGGGAGGGGCAGGGAAAGAGGGGGACAGAGGATCTGAAGCAGGCTCTATGCTGACAGCAGGGAGCCAGATAAAGGGCCTGAACTCGTGAAATTTGAGATTATGACCTGAGCCAAAGTCGGATGCTCAACTGACTGAACTGCCCAGGCGCCTCCTAAGTAAATTTTATAGAGAGAGAGAAGCTCTCTACAGCCAGTGTTGCTATAGAGAGGCTCCTTTCTAGGATTTCTAAGATGTGTGATTTCTCCAATAATGGGTGTTCCTATCTAGACTTAATGAGCTGAATTTAGGGTAAACAAATTGGAAATATTATGCTAACATACCTAATGGCAGTCCATGTGGCCACAAGTAATTTGCAGCTAAAAGGCAGAACTTCTGGACTTAATACTTCAACAAGAATAGACTGAATCTGACTCCAACTGGAAGTTTTTTAGTTTGCTTTGAAATCACTCCGACAGTACCCTTCATAGCCCATTTCATACCATATTGCCATTATCTGTCAACTTGTTATCTCCGTTGCTAGACTGTAAGCTAATGACAGACACAGCATTGTCCACTGCCATATCCCCAGCACCTCGCATAGACGTTATCTTGCTACACGTTTTGAACCTTGGCTCTGAGGGTTCCTGTTGCCACAGGTGTACATATTGTTTCCACAGTTGCACATACCTGTATTTGGAAAACTTTGTACCAATCTAGCATCTGGGCTAGAAATCTGCATGCAATGACTATGTGCTTGCTTAAAAATGTAAGTCAGTTATACAAGTTCACATTGGATAAATTTTTATAGGCCCTGAGTAGATCCTATCACTGAAGGAGGCAAATTACACTGTCTATGTGCTAAAAATTTGTAACATTTGTGTTACCTAATGGAATCCTGACATGTGTTTTTACCTGATATCCTAATGTTCTGAAGGTATCTTAGGTGAGAACAACTTGCTGGAATTATTACATTTCAGAGCCTTTCTTGAAACTTGGTATGGGTGGCTTCACAATTCAAACTGTTGTCAATGAAATGTATATAGAAACAATACATGCAAATTCCAAAAAGTGTCTTCAAAGGCTCTTCCACACTCTCCCACTCCTCACCTTTTCTAGCTGACTGGAAGGTGGACATAATGGCTGGAGTCCCAGTAACCACACTAAATCATGAGGTACAATGAAAAAAAAAAAAAAAGCCATCGAGTCAAACAATAAGAGAAGAAGCCTGAGTTCCTGATGCAAAAGATCACTGACTATACAACTCAAGCCCACTCGAGACACCTTTAAAATGATTAAATAACTGCTATCTTGTATAAGTCACATTATTTGCCCTGTTTGTTTTGGTACTCAGGGCCAATTATAATCCCTAATCTCATTTTATGACTGAGGGGAGTCGGTTATCAGTCTGGTAACTCTCAGCAAATATTGGAGAACTTATGATAGTTTCATATGGGTTTTAAGGAGACATCTATTTTAGTTCTACACAAAATGTTATCCATGGACCAGTGACAATGCACAAGCCATTTGTCATGCGTCCATGTCAAGATAATAAAGAGAATGTGACAATAAGCATTAAAAAAATTTTTTTAAGTTGATACATTTATTTTTAGAAAGAGTAAGGGAGAGGGAGAGAGAGAATTCCAAGCAGGATCCACACTGTCAGCACAGAGCCCTACATGGGACTTGAACTCAAACTGTGAGATCATGACTTGAGCCAAAATCAGGAGTTGGATGCTTAACCAACTGAGCCACCCAGGTGCCCGACAAACTTTTATAGCAATTTCACATTGCCTAACTCATCTCACTGAACCAACCTGGATGTTGGTAAACTTTCCTGGTAAATCACATGTAATATAAGCTGCCTACTAATCATATATAATAGAACTTCATGTGACTTTTGAGGTTACTTTGATAGGTTTCATGTTAACCAAACCTATTTTAAACCTTTTAACATCATTAGCTGTATTAGGAATCTGAAATTGGCATTACAGGTATCCCTTACTTTCTTTCCTAACGCTCACATTATGCCACTTCACTTTTACGCAAGATCTGCATTAGTACCTGTCTTAACTAACCGAAAGAAATCCAAAGAGGAATTTTGCCTTTATGAAAAAAGGGGAAAAGCAAAAATAGCATTCAGCATTTGTATCGTGGTAAGCCGTTACAGAGGCAGCACTCGCCCTGACCAGTGAGAAGGGCCCCACCAAGCTCTTTCCCTGAGAAACTCACTCAGCATCTCAGCACTAAGCCACCGTAACGCTGAGCTGTGTCCATGAGCATCTGTGCTTTATCTCAATTTATTTTACACATCCGTTAGCAAGAGATGTCCTAAGGTATCACAGAAATCTAAGAGAGGGTGTTTCTTCAGTCTGGGAAGGTTCAAAAAATGTTTCCACATAAAGTAATGGTAATTTCTTCTTTACCTTATGCCACTTCGGCTTATGAAAGGTTTCATAGGAACACTCTACTTTTCTACAAGGGAAATCTGTATTAATTTTAACCACAATTACAGAAAAAAAATAAACTTCACTGAACATTTTTGTCAAGAACAGATTCAATCTATCCTGATCACAACTATAATGGTAACCAAATGATGGCAATCAACAACACTCCAAAGAAATAAAGACCAAAAATTGTACCACTCACTTTTACTTGGATCCTCTGTATGATCCTCTGTATACTGATCTGGGTTTTGAAGCCATAAGTGGTACTTAAAAGCTAAAAGGACAGTTTATTAGTTGAAGAGATGTTTCAATCCATGAAACTATTAAGACCTAAGGGATATTTTTCTCCAAATAATAAAAAGTAAATTCAAAACCAAAGGAATAATTTTCAAAAAAGCATATTAAATTTAAAAGCCAGCAGAAACTAATGTGCTTTGGGGGCTTTTTCTAAAATAACACTTTGAGTTGCTTAGACTCAAGTCCTACTTATATTGCTGAAATAGTACTGAGAGACTGTATCAAAGATGTTTGGTTGGAAACGCTGAAAGAATGTCATCAAATAAGACAGCTCAATTACCATTTTCCAGGGACACCAAAGCTTAATATTATGCAGGATCAACTACAAAATAAAGCTAGTAAGACAATTTTCACTGTGACTAGACAGACTAAAATGGCAATTCCTTTAATATATGTGTAATTTGAACATGATGGTGATATAAAGGAAGAACTAATTTCAAAAACAACCTATTCTAAACTATATAGAACAACGTAGGATGAATCAACAAATGAGACATGGACTTTCGATTTTAGGACTATGTACTGATGGCACAAGTATAATAACAGGCAAGCATTCTGGAATAGCTGTACCACAGCATAAATCTAGGCAATGCTTCCTTCATCAACAGTCTTATTACAAAACAAAACAAATGTTGGCTGAACTACAAAGCACACATAGCGCACACTATAAATCACATCACCGTTAATGCGCCGAATTGGAAATCATTCTTTTTTATTTGTAATAATATGGAAGCTGATTACAAACAACCACTAAGATATGATTGTTACTGAGGTGAAAAGTTCCATCAGGATTTTCTCAACTACTGAACAAACCTATTGTGTTTCTTCAAGACAAGAACCAGTTTCAACATTTCAAAGATACAGATCAGAGGGTCTGTCATGCTAATTTGTTTGATACTTTTTATATTTTTAAAGATCTTAATACTTCCATTCAAATATAGGATGTGACATGTTTTCAATGGCATGTCAGATCAAAGGGCAAAAAGAAAAGTTTAGAAGCTTAGATAAACAGTTCCCACAGGGTGTCCATAGTCTAATAATAATTAATAATAAAGTAGGTGATGATTTTGAAATTATACATCTACAAAGTTATTGTCATACATCTTAAAATTCTGTAGAAGGCCTTGAATTTTACTTTCCATTTTAAGAATATTCACAAACAGGAAATTAATGAATCCAGAATCTATTTCTTTTATTGAAATTAAATTAATTTTAACTTTATCGATATATTGTCCAAGTCTGCTGCTGATTAAGGATTAAAGACAAATTTTAGAAATACTGCATTATTTGATTTACTTTGGAGAAAAGTAAAAAACGAATATCCTGAGTTTGCTGAAGTTACTTTAAAATTTGTTCACCCATTTGTGTCAAGATACCTTTGTGAGACTAGATTCTCTACTGTGCGTGTTACTGAAACAAAACTCAAGAACATCTTCCCCATGAGTAACGTCACTGCAAACGCAACTATACTAGTGAAATTAACAAGCAAGAAACATGCTTACTCACTGCATTAAAAACTTTAAATATCAATATTCACGGTACTTGTTAAAAGCATGCATACAGGCACTAAATACGGGAAACTGCTATTTGACTCATAACTTTTCATTAGTGTCTAACTGCAGAGGGACAGAATGCTATCAATATAACAGTGATTCTCTATCATTATGGTCTATGTTCATACCTTAAATGGACAATATAAGCTTTGTAATTATTTTTCCCGTTACGTTTATTGTGACCATCGTCATTAAAATAATTTTAATGTTCAGAGAATCTAATAATAAACTTTTGCTTGTATTTTATGTCTTTCATTCCCTTTATTTTTCTAGGAATTCATATATGTTGTATTTTACAAAACTACAGGTTTGTGATGTATTACAAAGGAAAAATCCAACAAATTGGTCCTTTTCCATAGATGGTCTAATGTACACTCTTAAATTATTTCTCTGCTTCCAGTTTGGACCGTTTCTAAGCTGTCCCCAAATCAGCACTCTACTTTTCTTTAACCACTCACTCCTACCCAAACCGACACTGACTTCTTTGCTGCCTTTGACACACCAACCGTGATATCAAGATGAAATAAATGCAGGCTATATTTGTGACTCATCAGGGTCAAAAACTCAAATGTTCACAGAGGCTGGGCTAGTAAAGAAATGGACACAGTGGGCCAAGAGTGGAAGAGACAAAATGAAGAGCATGGGGTTCCTCCACAGCCTATGTTTAATGTTCCCAAGCAGGAGCAAGGGCTCAGGATTGCCAACTCCTCACAGTTTTTTCAAAAGAAGCCAGAAATTCCTATTTTTATGTAAAAATACACTTATTTAAAAACGTTAAAAAACTAATCCAGATTTTTGCAAACCACAAGACCAGCTCAAAAAAAAAAAAAAAAAAAGTGCATCTGAGAGCCAGATTTGGCCTATGGGCTTCCAGTTGGAAACGGTTGGGCCTCCAAATGTTCCTGATAGAGAAGGTAAGACCAGCAAAGGAAAAGTTTCTTTCAAGTTCAGCCTGAAGATAAATTTTGGCAGTTTCCTATCAGCCTTTTCCCAAGGATGGAAAACAGCTGCTGGTATGATCCAAGGTTTACAGGAGCACTCTTCCTGCCTCAGTCTAGCCTGAGGCACCACCATAACAGATCTCAGATACCCAAGTGAGCATGAAAGAGACCCCATATGGAAAAATCTATGTAGGAAACATTCAACAAGAGGTCCTATGACTCTTGGTCTACTTGGCCAGAAAAGGATATAAACACTAGGCACAGTGCAGAGAGGAGAGAGAATCTGAGGATGACATCTCTGAAGGGAACTCGAAGTGAATCTCCTAACCCCTAAGAGGGGCAGGAAGCAGGGGAGGTGCTATCTTCTCCCCCAGTTCTGGCTAGGAGAGGGATGTTCTGCGGGACAACTCAGAGAACCTGGTATTTGCTCCTCACACTGGGAGGAGGTTCATGCATGATGTGGCTAAGCCACCTGGTATGGCTGCCTGGTATAGTTGGGATTGGCCTGTTCTCCCAGTCTGGCAGGCCAAAGGATACATGAATGAGTGCTTTTTGTCAAACACATAGGCTCTGTGCCCATAATTCACTCTTCGAAATAGGTGAAGACCAATGTGCCTTTGCTATCTAGAGGTGTCATGTGACTTTACCAGCTGATCTTTATAAAAGTTTACAGTGCCATATAAGCACTGAATGGCACTGTTCTTTCACATAGCTTTCATGGACAAGATAAAAGATAGGCATCCCTCTCTGCCTTTGAGGGCCTTTCCCAGCCCCTTCTCCTTTTGTCCTCCCCATCTATAAACTATAAGGTATCTGCTCTGAGATCCTGAGATGGCCTTTCCCATTAAGCCCCATTATTATTCATGCTCTATGGAAAGAACTCACTTTAGGTCTGAATCCCCTACAAGCTGTGGGAGTGTCCAATCAAACTGAGCACAATGTAGCCATGATCTCATTATCTAGAGGTGGTTTCATTTAAAGAAATGCTTCATTCACCAGAGGGATGGGAAGCCCTGGCGTGTAGGAGGTGTGGTTTGCATTCATTGTGGGGCCCTTACTACCTGAAACAAATAAAGTGTTTCTGTGCTGGACTCTGCCTTTCCCTTTCCCACCCAATAGTCACAAATTCTGTATGCACAACATCTCTAAAACCCCAAAGCAAGTCAAACAATAGAGATCTCAATTTAAAAACTATAACCCTCGATTAAGAGAGCTAAGCCAACATCTAAACCTCCCTGACTTTCCACAGCACTAAATGTTCATGCCATAGGTTTGGTGCTTGGTTATATTCAATTTCTCATGTTTTTCTTTCATTGCTTCTAAGTGTTCTGTTTTCTTCTTCCCAATAATACAGTAAGTCCCCAGAAGCAGGGACTACTTTTCACCCTTCATGCGAGTTCCACATGCTCAGCACAGGTTTAGGCTCAGAGCGTAAATGCAATAAACACCCACTGAGTTGAACAGAGTGGAAGGAACCACCAGATTCACCTTCAATTTACAATGCTATTGATGAAGAGAAAAGGCAGTATCAAACGAGCATTCAGCTTACCCCTGCCTTTTTCACCACTGGAAAGTCATAAGCTTCTTCATTGGGCTTCTGATGGAAAAGGCATGGTAATGCTGAGGCTTCAGCGTAGGCATGCTCGGGGGAATGCCTTCTAATGAGAAGTGAGGGTCTGGGTGGTTAGTGACCATGACTCACTGGCAAGTCTATGTGGGAACCTGGGTGGCTAGGATCTCACATGAAAAGCATTTCCACTCCATTTTGCTCCTTCCTACACTCAACCTTTCTGGGCCATTGTGTTGCCATAGCATCTGTACTATGGTCTGGTCTGAGGCTCGCTACTAAGTGTGGTCCTCCACCATCAGCATTGGCATCACATCAGGACTTATTAAAAATGCAAAATATTGGGGGTGGCCTGGCTGGCTCAGTCAGTCAAGCAGCCGACTTCAGCTCAGGTCATGATCTCACCTCTCATGAGTTCGAGTCCCCTGTTGGGCTCTGTGCTGACAGCTCAGAGTCTGGAGCCTGCTTCCGATTCTTTGTCTCCCTCTTTCTCTGCCCCTCTCCCATTCATGCTTTGTCTCCTTCTCTCAAAAATAAACATTAAAAAAATGTTTTTTAATAAAAAAATGCAAAATATTGGACTGCATCTCAGACTTAATAAATCAGGACCTTTTAAACAAGATTCCCAGGCAAGTCATATGCCAGACCTGCTCTATAAGGGCCTGGTAGGGCATCATCCCTGAGGAGACAGTGTGGCTCTCTGAGCTAAAGCTGCAGAATAATCCAGAGAGCTATCGTGAGCTCCAAATTAGGCCTTCTTCTTTAGGAGGAGAAGGAGGAGATTATCTCTAGAGATAGGCACAGAACTCAAAAGAAATAAGGTCAAGCCAAATGGGGAGCAAGATGCTATTAGCAAGTCTTGTAACAAAACAGTAAAAACATCTCCCCAGTGTCCTGCTTTATCATTCTGTCTCTTGCCATTTATGCTCCAGAGCATCCAGCCCTCAGCACAGTGCTGGCCCAACATACTGGGATGGGGTGACCATGAGTCTGAGGACACATTCTAGTCCAAGTCCAAAACCTTGCCAGACCTCAAGGCACACTAACAGCTAATTCCTGGAACAAGTGTTTAGAAGTCAAATGAATACAATGGTTCCAGTTTCTTGGTGAGAAACTCTCAACCTCAGGTTTGGTCCAAGCTATTGTAGTCCACCACTACGCAGAGTAGGTTTTCTCCCTCCCCTCCATCTAGACATGTTCTGTAGTTTTAAGGCCCAGCTCAAGTCCTATTCCATCCCAGAACCTCCTTGATGACTCCAGAGCACAATGGGGGAATCTTCCAACATGCTGGTGTTTTGTGTTTTTTTTCCAAAATTTTTTTAATGTTTGTTTATTTTTGAGAGACACAGAGAGACAGAGTGCAAATGAGGGAGGAGCAGAGAGAGAGGGAGACACAGAATCCAAAGCAGGCTCCAGGCTCCAAGCTGTCAGCAAAGAGCCCGACGCAGGGCTCAAACTCACCAACCGTGAGATCATGACCTAAGCTGAAGTTGGATACTTAACCGACTGAGCCACCCAGGTGCCCCAACATGCTGGTGTTTTTAACACTTTCATGGGTATGTTTTTCCTCAACAAGACTATAAGTTCCTCAAATGGGGGAAACTTGTGTCTTACATTCTATTCTGTACCTAGCCTATGCCCTGAATACCACAGACATTTATAAATCATGAAATATATGAATAACGGTCCTCAAACACTCAGTTTGAACTGGGATAACAATCTAGCAAACCCTCCTCCAGAAGTGAACCAGGAATAGCTCATTAGCATGAGAATCTTCCTCTTACTTCTTAAGAGCCCAGAACCCTCCATATCTACACCATCCCACCTTGGCTGTGCACTGGGAAGATGCTTCTCAGAGCATCCAAGGGGTACTCAGATTCCAGAACCATGTGAAGTCCAGGTGATTGGGCTAAGGGACACCCTCATTCTGACAATGGCATATGATGTTCAACTCAGAAGTCCAAGCCAAGCAATTCCTCCACTTTCCTGTGACACCTGGGTAGTAATGAGCTAATATTTCACAATAGAAATGCCCAGATGAACTAGGAGAAAATAACAATAAAAATTCTAGGCTGAGGTTGCTATATGAGACAAACTGTATTTCCAGACAAGCTGTACATCATAATCCCCTGGCTATGATGCCACTAACTGGAAGAGGATAATTTGAAACAATGACGAAAGGGACCCACTGACCTTTCCTTCTAGGATTATTAATGCATGATGCCTATGTTATTACAGCATCCTTTTCCTCTGCTATCTCCCCTAATATGGATGAAATTAGCAATACACAGACCAGATTGTAAAATGAAGTCACTGATTACATTAAATATGCAGTCAACTAAAAACGGCAGGCAGAGACTGTGACTCCACCTGCTATGACTGGCACAAAGGCCAATCTCTTTCCCAGGACCACCGCATTCACAGTTCCAGGGAATAGTGCTCACACTGTAGTCTCAGGAATGGGGCCCCCTGGAACCTTCAGTGCACAACTGTCATTGTCATATACGGTGGCTCTTCTGAACCTTCTACTTCAAATTATCATTTCTTCTTTCTCATGAGTATAAAAACATACTTGACAAACGTAAAATATGGGAAAACTTGGAGGAGAGGTATTGAGTCTTGAAACGTGTTTTTGCTTTAAATATCCCTGAATATATTATCTTCTAGAATTAACAGGCCTAATAGGAACCCTCAGGACTTATTAAATCCTAGTGTCAAGAATAAAAGTTTCACTCATCTAGAAATCACACTGAGTCTTCCTTAAAAAAAAATTTTTTTTAATTAAAAAAAATAAAAAACAAGCAAGGGCGTCTGGGTGGCTATCAGTTAAGCGTTTAACTTCGGCTCAGGTCATGATCTCGCGGTTCATGGGTTTGAGGCCCGCATCAGGCTCTATGCTGACAGCTCAGAGCCTGGAGCCTGCTTGAGATTCTGTGTCTCCCTCTCTGTCCGCCCCCACAACCTGTGCTCTGTCTCTTTCAGAAACAAATAAACATTTTAAAATATATAAAAAAAAACAAAAAAGCAATCTCCCTTCCTCTCAAAAAAAAAAAAAAAATCTAAAAACGAATCGCTAAAATTCTGCTGAATGATGCAATCCTGCCTCCCACCTCTCTCCTACCAGGAAACTTCCCGATTGCTAGCCCTTCAATACCACCACTAGTAAAAAACAGAAGAGAGTGTGAAAAGAACCATGGTAGGCCCATAACTCACAGGTGGATGGACAGGAAAGAGAAGAGGGCTTATCAAGCACAAAAGTTTCAGGCTTCCCACAGTCATCCATGGTCTCATACCATTTCCCAGCACCTTGCTAAGTAAGTACCAGAGGACTCAGTGCCGAAAACATTCCTCCAGGTCCTTGAAACTTATCCTCACTCCTCCACTCACCTTCTCATTAAAAAGAAACAACTCAAAAATTGGTCTGTGCAGGTCAGGGACCCCAAAATATGTGGCAAATATTTGCGGGGTGTTTTTTCAACCAACTTTCCATCCATAGCCAAAAGGAAGTTTCACTTGTCCTTGAGGTTGGAGAACTGAACCATGAAGCTTGAAACAGAGACAATCATGTCATCACAAAAAGCACAAATAGGAAATCTAAGTTCTTAAAAAGTTCTTATGAAAAAGGTAATGAAAGATTTACCACTTTGCTTTTTCCCTTTGAAAAGAAGTCAATGGACATTTGGTGTTTAAACGAGAACAAAGCCTCCAGGGGAGAAAGGTGAAGATAAATATTTGTACAAATGTATCACTGCATTTGACACAATGGGCCAGCAGTCTTTGAAATCTGATGTGTTTCATATCTACACGTTTATTTTTTTTTCTTCTTATTTGCTCTCATGAGGTAAGTCTCTTAGGCTGTCAGCCTCCAAAGTGGCTGCTGAATAGAGGACACTGAGGGGCATTTAGCCAACATGACCTCAGAAGTATTGACACTGCAATGAGATCGTGAAATAATTAATTTCTGCACTGCTATACTTTCTGCCAACTAATATTCCAATATGTCCCTCAAGGATGTGGTAAATGTTGGTTTAAGATAAAAAAGTAAAGACAAATATTAGCACGCTACATAAAAAGGTACAGTAGACCTCCCTTATCCATGCGGGATACATTCCAAGACCCCCCAGTGGATGCCTGAAACCGCAGATGGTACTGAACCCTATATATACTATGTTTTGTCTATGCAGACATACCCATGATAACTTGAAATCTGTAAGCCAGGCATACTAAGAGATTAGCAACAATAAGTAATAATGTAATAAATAATTTTAACACTATACTGTAATAAAAGTTACATGAATGTGGTGTCTCAAAATATTTTACTTTACTCACCTTTTTTCTTCTTGTGACTATGTGAGATGACAAAATGGCTACGTGATGAGAGGAGGTGAGGTGAATGACGTAGGCCTTGTGAGGAAGCCTTAGGCTACTGTTGACCTGAAGGAGGATCATCAGCTTGGGGACTGCGTTGGCCCCAGGTTACTGGAAACTGCTAGAGTGAAACCACGGAAGGCAAAAGCCAGGATAAGGAGGGACTCCCGGATGCCTCTTCAGGGAGCTTTGTTTCTTAGCACAAGCCACCTGGATCCCATCACCGGTGTCTGATTTCATTAGTTTCAAGTGCAGCCGGGGCACCAGGAGTTTTAAAAACTCCTCCGGTGATTCTAATGAGCAGCTACGAATGAGAAACTACATTCGAGAATTTCCAGAGTATTTTGTATTCTATTTGGAGGCACCATTAAAATTGGTCTGGTGAGTTCATACCAGATGTTAAAAGCTGGGACTGCAGAGATATAGGGCAGGAGGTATAGACAGATAAATAGAAGAAAAAACGTCGCTGCTCCCCAGCCTGAAATCTGGTGAAGGAGACAAAACACACAAATGACAAAAGGTGAAGCTTTAGGAGTACAGTTCTTGAGCCACGAAAAAAAGGTTACAGGAGACCTAGCAGGAGTTTAGTGAAAAGCAACTTAACTGCTGGTCCAGGCACAGGAGGAAATAGGTGAGCGTGGCCGGCACCCTGCCCCCTCCCACAGCCCCTCAGGGCCCAGGTGCTCTCCTCAGAATCCCTAAGGCGGGGATTACCACACTAGCCTAAAGGGCCAAGGCAGCAGCTCTGTTTGCCAGAACCTGGAGGAAGGTGAGCAGGGTGAAGCCCAGAAGTTTGCCTTCTCCTTTCTAACTCCTTGTCCAAGGCCCACAAACTTGTTTCTATCTCCTCAGGGCCAGAAACTCCTTTCTTCCTACAAGCAGGGAAGGCTGGGCTCCACCCACCTGGCAATGGATTGAAAAGAGATCACCCCTTAGTGTTACCTACCTTTCTTCACTTATTGAAGGTAAGGGCTCTGCTCCTAATTAAAAGGATCAGAGCTCCTAAGAAAGCCAGAGACGAAGCGAATAACTTCTCTATGTCCCTAATCTCATACAGAAATGAGGAAGCAGGAAGAGAACACTTTTTTTTTTTTAAGTTTATTGTTTATTTTGAAATAAAGAGAGAGTGTGCACGGGGGAGGGGTAGAGAGAGCAGGAGAGAGAGAGAATCCCAAACAGGTTCCACACTATCAGCACAAAGCTGGACATGGGGCTCAAACTCATGAGCCTCGAGATCATGACCTGAGCCAAGTCACTTAACTGACTGAGCCACCCCAGTGCCCCAGGACAAAACACTGTTTAACATGAATGAGTTAGGAGGATGTCACTTATCACTACAGGAAGTATCAAGGAAAAATGTTGATATTGATAACCTTCTAGGATCTATAATAAATCTCACAAGAAAATCTAAAGAGTTTCTAGGTTAGGTAAGGTGTTAATAATTATATTTTTTTTCTATGAATAATTATGTATTTTGCTGTGAACTGTATCACTTGTATTTATTTCCTGTGACACAATAATTATGTATATTATTAAACACATTTCACTTTTGAGTCATTTGGTGAAAAAAAAAAAACTCTATTCAGGGACGTTTCATTGTTATAGCTCCTTGAACAAACAGCCTGGTGATTTCACTACAGGTTTAAAAATTGCAGGGAATACTGTTCCCACCAGCTTCTTCTTCCTAGGGCCTTTGTCTTCTGCCTCTCCTTTCCTTTTTTAAAATATAACAGCAGGCACCTGGGTGGTCGGTTAAGCATCCAACTCTTGATTTTGGCTCAGGTCATGATCTCACAGTTTGGGAGTTCGAGCCCCATTTCAGGCTTCATGCTGATAGCACAGAGCTTGCTTGAGATTCTCTCTCTCCCTCTCTGTTTCTCCCGCCTTTTCAAAATAAATTTAAAAACTTAAAATTTTTTTTAAAATATATGTATCTGTCAGGGGAAGACTTCTGACTATGATAAAATAAGGAAATCATTACATCTTCTCCCCAAAAGACAACTATAACATAAGATGAAATTGTCAAAAACAACCATTTCAGAACTTTGGAAACTAAGCAAAGATAAACAAAAACTGAGAAGTATTTACTTGCAAAAAATTGATAAGTTTTGGATAAAAAGAGTGGAACGCTGTGGCCTTCTTGCCTGGGGCTTCTGCTACCATCCCTCCAGCTCTGACAGCTGGGTTGGTCTAGCAGAACCCGGCAGGGCTAGCTGGAAAATGAGCTGCTTTCTCCTGCTAGACAGGCTCACTTGTGCCCGGTGGGACTGTCAGTGAAAGTAGCAAGACTGGCAGGAAGTAAGTGGGGAACCCTCAGGTCTTGTAGCCTGCGGATACAGCTGAAGTTGGGGTGAGTAGCAGACTACCCAGACATTTAAAGGGGACATCCTAGAAATGAGAGCATGCTAGAGGGCCTGGATAAGACCTCCAGCTGGGTGGAATGCTTCATACACACATAGGGGAGATCCAAGAGGTCCCAGACAAAGTAAAATACAGGATGAACTTAAAAACCCTTGACTTGGGGGTGACTGTGTGGCTCAGTTGGTTAAGCATCTGACTTCAGCTCAGGTCATGATCTCACCATTCCTGAGTTCAAGCCCTGCATTAGAGTCTGTGCTGATAGCTGGGAGGCTGAAGCCTGTTTCGGATTCTGTATCTTCCTCCCTCTCTCTCTCTCTCTCTCTCTCTCTCTCTCTCTCTCTCTGCCCCTCCCACACTTGCACTCCGTCTGTCTCAAAAATGAATAAACATAAAAAAAAAAAAAAACTTAAAAAAGAACTGCCTGACTTGGACATGCTCCTGATGCACTCACAGATCCATTGGCAGAGAATGAAGACTCTGCTGGCTCGAGCTGTTTAAGCACAACCTCTGCCCAGTGATTGGTTGAGAAACCACTGAGAAACACTAGGAAGACAGGCTAATGGAACAAAACTAAGAATCAAAAAGAAAACAATGGAAAAAATGCCTGACATTATGGAGGAGACAGATTCTGCAGATTAGCTCCAAGCAAGTTGCTAAAACACCAAAGCAACAACAACAACAAAATTAAAAAAACTTTCAGGGGGAAAACCATCAGAACCTAGAGTTTTACTATATTTTCTAAAATTACTCGTTTTCAACAAAATAGTATGTGGTAGGCAAAGAAATAAGGTGGTATGACCTGTATTCAGGAAACAGTCAATAGAAACTGGGTGGCCCCTGATATTGTATTTAGCACACAAAGAAATTATCCGAAATAAAATGAAAGAAAAAATGACCAAAGAAGAGACTCAACAGAGCACTTTTGACTCATGGGACAGCATCAAACAGTCAAACATACACATAAGGAATACCAATAATGAAGCAGCAGATAGAGAAATGAAGGAATTGATCCCATTTACAATTGGACCAAAAACTCTAAGATACCTAGGAATAAACCTAACTAAAGAGGTTAAAGATGCATATGCTGAAAACTGTAGAAAGCTTATGAAAGAAATTAAGACACAAAGAAATGGAAAAACATTCCATGCTAATGGATTAGAAAAACAAATATTGTTAAAATGTCGATACTACCCAAAACAACCTACACATTCAGTGTAATCCCTATCAAAATAACATCAGCATTTTTCAGAGAGCTAGAACAAACAATTCTAAAGTTTTTGTGAAACCAGAAAAGACCCTGAATATCCAAAGCAATCTTGAAAAAGAAAAGGAATGTTGAAGGCATCATAACTCTGGACTTCAGGTAATATTATAAAGCCATAGTGATCAAGACAGTATGGTACTGGTACAAAAACAGACACATAGACCAATGGAACAGAATAGAGAACCCAGAAATGGACCCACAAACACATGGCCAGCTAATCTTTGACCAAGCAGGAAAGAATATCCAATGGAAAAAAAGACAGTCTCTTCAGCAAATGGTGCTGGGAAAACTGGACAATGACATGCAGAAGAATGAAACTGGACCACTTTTTTGCACAAAATAAATTCAAAATGTATAAAGACCTACATGTACGACAGGAAACCATTAAAATCCTAGAGGAGAAAATAGGCAGCAAACTCTTTGACCTTGGCTGCAGCAACTTCTTACTAGGCATGTCTCAAAGGTGAGGGAAACACAAGCAAAAACAAACTATTGGGACCTTATCAAGATAAAAACCTTTTGCACAGTGAAACAAACAACCAACAAACCTAAAAAGCAAGTGATGGAATTGAAGAAGGTATTTGCAAATGGCATATCAGATAAAGGGTTAGTATTGAAAATCTATAAAGAACTTATCAAACTCAACACCCAAAAAACAAATAATCCAGTGAAGAAATGGGCAGAAGACATGAATAGGCACTTTTCCAAAGAAGACATCCAAATGGCTAACAGACACATGAAAAAATGCTCAACATCACTCATCATTAGGGAAATACAAATCAAAACCACAATGAGACACCACCTCACACCTGTCAGAATGGCTAAAGTAAACAACTCAGGAAACAACAGATGTTGGTAAGGATGCAGAGAAAGAGAAACCCTTTTGCACTGTTGGTAGGAATGCAAACTGGTGCAGCCACTCTGAAAAACAGTATGGAGGTTCCTCAAAAAATTAAAAATAGAACTACCCTACCACCCAGAAATTGTACTACTAGGTATTTATCCAAAGATACAAAAATGCTGATTCTAAGAGGTGCATGCACCCCAATGTTTTAGCAGTACTATTGACAATAGCTAAAGTATGGAAAGAGCCCAAATGCCCATCAACTGATGAATGGATAAAAAAAGAGGTGGTATACATATACAATGGAGTGATTCAAACAAAATGAAATCTTGCCATTTGCAACAATGTGGATGGGGCTATAATGTATTATGCTAAATGAAGTAAGTCAGTCAGAGAAAGACAAATACCATATGATTTCACTCATATGTGGAATTTAAGAAACAAAACACATGAAGATAGGGGAAGGGAAGGAAAAATAAAATAACAAAAACAGAGAGGGAGGCAAACCATAAGAGACTCTTAAATACAGAGTACAGACTGAAGGTTGCTAAAGGGGAGTTGGGGGGGGGATGGGCTAAATGGTGATGAGCATTAAGGAGAACACTTGTGATGAGCCCTGGGTGTTATATGTAAGTGATGAATCATTAAATTCTACTCCTGAAACCAATACTACACTATATGTTAACTAACTTGAATTTAAATTGAAAAAAAAAAAAAAAAAAAAAAAAAAAGGGCAGGGTGTGTGGGTGGCTCAGTTGATTAAGCATCAGACTCTTGATTTCAGCTCAGGTCATGATCTCAGGGATTGTGGGATGGAGCTCCACATTGGGATCCATACTGACAGTGCAGAGTCTGCTTGGGATTCTCTCTCTCCCTCTCTCTCTGCCCCTTCCCCATTCTTGAGCATATGTTTTCTTTCTCTCTCTCTCAAAATAAATTAATAAACTTTAACAAATAAATAAATAACATACACATAAGGAGAGTTTTCAAACAGTAAGAATGGACCAGAAAAAAAAATACCTGAAGGAATAATGGTCCTACATTATAAGCATATAGTAACAAATTCTGAAAAACAAAGTGAAAGAGAATATCCTTAAAACAATATATTGAGCTAAAATAAGAAAATTAATGGCTGACTTTTGAAGCAAAACAATGCAATTCTGCTTCAAAAAAAAAAAAAAGTCCATCAACCTAGAATTACATACATGCAGTAATAATATCCTTCAAGAAAAAGATGAAATACATTTTCATATAAGTTAAAGCTGAGAGAACCCACTACCAGTAAACCTATACTTGTGAGAAATGCTAAATCACGTTCTTCAGGCTCAAGTGGAATGATACCGTTCGAAAATGGCTAATCGGGTCCTACAGAAAGTTCTGAAAAGTGCCTGAAATGGTAAACGAGTAGGTAAATATATAATACTATTTTTTCCTAATTTCTTTGGAATACGTTTGTTTAAAGTAAAATTAAAAGTATTGACTTAGGGATCTGTAACACATGTAGCAAATAATATTACAGCAATTAAAAAAAGAACAGGGAAAGAAAAGAGAATTATACTGGTATAATCATCTTACATTATATATATAGAAAGATTTTATTAATTCAAGATACACTATAGTAACTTAGGTACATACATTGTAGTCCTTGAGCAACTAGTGAAGAATAGAGCAACGATAAAAAACGATAAAAAGAGCAAACGATAAAAAAGGTTATCCTAAATATACATAAAACATTATCCTAAATATACATATATTTGACAAAGTATAGGTGGTACTCAGGATATATAAAAAATTACTAAATTTTAAATTAGGTAATTTAAAAAAATGAATAACCCAATAAACATGGGCAAAGCCTTGAACAGACATTTTACAAAAAAAGGTATAAAGATGCTCAACATTGTCAGTCATCAGGGAAATGCAAAGGAAAGCCACAATGAGAAATGCCACACATCCACTAGAATGTTTAAAATTAAAAAACCTAAAATGCCAAATATTATTTACAATCCTGCAATTCCTCTCCTTGGTGTTCACCCAAAAGAAATGAAAACATAATGTTCACAAAGTACATTGTACAAGAATGTTCATTGCACCTTCACTCCTAAGAGCCAAAAACTAAAAGCATGATCTCCATCAACGGGAAAGTAGATAAACAAATTATAGTATATTTATGCAACAGAATGACTGAACAACAACAACAATAACAACAAAAGAATAAACTACTGACACAAACATGGATGAATCTTAAAGATAATGTGTTGAGGGAGTGGGGGGCGGGGGGGAAGCCAGAGACAAGAGAATCCATACTGCATAATTCCATTTATGTGAATTTCAAGAACAAGCAAACAAATCTAATTGTGGGGGGAGGGGGGATAAATCAATGGAGGATGACTTTCTGGGGCTGGGGGACCGACTGAGAAGGGGCATAAAAGAATGCTCTAGAGTGACAGAAATGTTCCATGTCTTAATTCAGATGTATAAATTTGTCAAAATTTAAGATTTTCACATTTTACTATAATTACATTTATATGATGTGATCACATATACCTCAATAAAAATACCAAAATAATTTTTTAAAGGACATTATTCCTTTCTTGCTGTATTTCACTGACAGTGATTTCCCCTCAAAGCTACTAAAGGAGGAAGGTACAGAGATGATACCCCAGTTCTTTTCAGCTCCCAGCCTTGGATAGGCTTTTGAACTCTAAGCTATGGTCATCCCCAAATTCTGAAATAAAGGGACTTTCCAACCAGAAAAGAATGACCACATTTATGATCAATCCACCAAAAGCTAACATGTTGGCAGGTGTCTGCTTGAACATAAAGAACAAAGTAAGACTGCTAATCCACCTGCTTAGTCAATAACCTGACTTTAGGGCATAGGACTTGGAAGTCATAAATCTGAAACCCCCAAATTTGAAACCGACATAGTGACTATTCTTACTGAAGAATAAGAATCATGTTTCTGACTAGCACCCATGGAGCTTAGAAGAGAAGGTTTTGCCCATCATTTGTCTCCCAAACCCAGTCAAGAAAAAAAAAAAAAAAAGAAGTTTGCAAACTTATCTAGTCAGGTATGGAAATGGGAGCACAGGGTTTCATAGTGACTTAAAAGAATTTTAAAACTACAAGTATTCAGATAATTAAGAAATAAATTAATTATCCAGAATTAACATGAAGCACTGTTAAAAAACTAAGCCAATTCTACATTGCTGATTCACTAAAAACTCAAGAACCAGGACAGAAGTGACAGCAAGAAGGTAGTCACATTTAGGGAGGCTGGATGGCTTATGTAGTTGAGCGTCTGACTTCGGCTCAGGTCATGATCTCACAGTTTGTGACTTTGAGCCCTGCGATGGGCTCTGTGCTGACAGTTCTGAGCCTGAAGCCTGCTTCCGATTCTATGTCTCCCTCTTTCTCTGCCCTTCCCCCACTTGTGCTCTGGCTCTTTCTCTCTCTCTCAAAAATAAATAAACATTTAAAACAAAAAGATGTGGGAGTCATCTTAAAAAACAAAAGAAGATAGTCATATTTACAGTGAAATAGTCATAATTCCTATAGCTTTCAAAACAAATTCAAGGCTCTGGGTAAGATACTGACAAAAACAAGTGCAGGAAATCAGAGTGTATGAAGACACCATCTACCTACTTACATCCTTTTATTGCTAAAACTAGTCTCTAACCCATGCATATTTCTCATAGTTCATGAGTTCAAGCCCCACATCGGGATTGCTGCTCTCAGCACATAGAACACTTCAGATCCTCTGTCCTGCTCTCTCTCTCTGTCCCAACCCTCGCTTGTGCTCTCTCTCAAAAATAAACAAAACATTTAAAAATTTAAAAAAAAATAATGCTAGACAGTGTACTGGACAAAAAAACATTTCACCTTTAAAACAAAAGAATTTTCAGTGACTCGAGTGGGGGAAATTAAACACAGTGGTTAAAAATATGGCCTAAGTTTGATATATCTAAGTTCAAATTCTAGCTCTGTCCTCTAACTATCAAGTTACTCAGCCTCGCTGTGTTTTGATTCCCTGATGTGGAGAATGGGAATGGCAGTAATTTCACAAAGACACTGCAAATATTAAATGTGATGATATATACATTGCTGAAATAACTTTCTAGGTCCAAGGCAGAGCTGTTGCTACCCACAGTGCCACATTAGCAAACCAAAACTTAGATAACTTTTGTGTCCCCATAAATACTCTGCTTGACTAGAAATGCAGAATGTCCAGCTACCTAGTCCCCAAACATTAAGCCATTTCTGGAGCTTTCTCAACAAATCATATATTTTCTATTTGTCTCTTCTTTGTTCTTTATTATTTATCCTATAAAAGCTTCCTGTCTTTCACCTCATTAAGTAGATTTCTGAAAGGAGACCACCTGCTTTATGATGTGTTAAAGTTTATTGCATCACCTACACTGTCTTCTTTAACCCTTCTTTAACCCTTTTTGGTGACAAGGAATGAGATCCAAAGATGACTAGTGGCCAACAGTAGGAGAGGCATAGGTGAGGCGCCCACTGAACCCTTCAACTTCACTGTTCCTCTTGTTCTTACCAAGGTCCATGAATAAGGCACTCTCAGATGTGAGCTATGCTCCCTTGCATATAGCTCCCTGATCCAAATAAATCTTATTTAAAATAATAATAATATATACATATACATATATACAAACATAGAGAGAGAGAGTGTGTGTTCCCATATGGTCCTGGAGTCCCAGAAAGGTGCCAGGGTTTGTTAAATTTCCTGGAAAAGTTCTGGGATCACATGAAGTTACTGGGATAATCATACTGAGATCCCACAATGGGTGGCAGCCATTAGGGCCTCACAATACCTTCTGGTAAGTCCATAGCATAAACCATTGGAGGACTTGGGGGAATAAATTAAGACAAGAAATTCAGACTGTTCAACCCAACAAAATAAAAATTCAAGTCTGTACAAATCAGACTGTTAAAAGCCAACAAGGCATCTGCCACTGTAAAGAAATCTTCTTATGAAGGAAATAATACAAATCTATTGCATATGGGAATCTCAGAAGCCAAAGCCATAAAATTGATGGGCAGAGTATGTACACTTAAAAGCTGTGACAGCACTCTTGCCACCTAATTCTAAGATTCCCATGTTAGGATAAATTGTGCCTAGAATGGGTTAGATTAACACTAGGTCACCTGCCAACCTTCAGAAAATTTCCATGCAACGAGGTATACTGTAAAACACCACAAAATCCCCAATTCGGCCCCACATCCCTCTTATGCATTAATGTGATTTTGAGAGAGTCCAGTCTTAGCTAAAGATATGGGATCTTCAAGTTTCAAGACTTGAGCACCTCACCTTCTAGCCCACATGCTTATTTTATGTCCAAGAACTATGGCCCCAGAAGCTTTAGCTAGCTACAAAAATGGCAAAATCTTACTAAGACAACTAGAATTTACAATGGCCATTATCAGGAGCATTCCAATTAGACAAATCATTCATCTAATAAGTGCACTTGAAAACAAGGGTTCTCAAATCAAACAAATAGAATGGGATACCTATTTTAACTGGAAAGCAGAAGACTCCAAAAGGCTTCAAGATTCCTAAATAGCTACACTGGAAGATTCATGGCAAAAGGCTAATGAAAAACCGAAGACACAAGAGGTACCCAAAATAAATAACTGTGTAAGACTGACGTGACTCCTACTACTGCCCCCTATGCTCCTTTTATTGAGTACTCATTCTACGAATCCTCTATCTGAATTGCCTTTCTACTCTAAAGAGACCACAAGGCTGTAAACAGAAGTCCACCAAATTAGTGGCATTACAACTACAACAGTTCCAAATCCAGAAACCTAAAACACCTGGGCCTCCCTCATTGTATGTTCTGAGGGGTCAATCATCCAAACACTTGCTTAGGATAATGTGCTCAAGAAGACCCACATATTTTTTTAATCTTTTAAATGTTTATTTATTTTTGAGAGAGAGAGACAGAGCGTGAGTGGGCAAGGGGGAGAGAGAGAGGGAGACACAGAATCGGAAGCAGGCTCCAAGCTCTCAGCTGTCAGCACAGAGGCCAACACGGGGCTCAAACTCACAAACCATGAGATCATGGCCTGAGCCAAAGTTGGACGTTTAACTGTCTGAGCCACCCCGGCGCCCCAAGAAGACTCATATTTTTAATCAAACCTCTTTGTCAAGAAAAATGGTCAAGAAGATGCTCAAAAGTGGAGACTGTTGAAATAACTTCCTAGGCCCAAGATGAAGCTGCTTCTGCCTGGGGTGCCACGTTAGCAAATCAAAACTTACGTAATTTTCACGTGCCTGTAAATGTCCTGCTTGACCAGAAATGCAGTGTATCCAGAGTGTCAATCCCCAAACACCAAACCAACTCTGAGCCTTCTCATCTCAAACAAAGTTGACTATGTGGCCCCAACCAATTAGATATTTTCTGTTTATCTCTTCTTTGTTCTTTATTCTATATCCCATAAAAGCTTTCTGCTTTTCCAGCCCATTTTTGCTGTTCTCCAAAAGGAGACTGTCCACTTCACGAAGTGTCAAAGTTTGTATGTATCACTTGAATTGTCTTCTGTAATCATTTTTTAGCAATATACAAAGTGCTTAGCATAGCTACTGAAGGGCAGTAATTTTTCAGTAAATGCTAGGTATTATTATACTGTCCTCTTACAACTCAAAGAGACAACAACAACAAAAGCAATTTAGGGATAACATTTTATCAATGTTCAGTTTTTATCCCAAAGAATTTTCATAAATGATTGTGCTTTTTATATCACATACATACAGTTATCATATGTTTAAGAAAGTGATTCTTAGGCTATATGAAAACAGTAAAAATCCCTTTTATATTTTATGATTACCATTTTATAGCTATCAATGAAGGAACATTTTCTGACTTCTTAAAAAATCTGTTGATCAAACTATCCCCCATAAAGGAACTGGTAACGACCAGAGGCCAATGACACATGCAGCTGCCATACCTGATGGATCAGTTCACATCTTACCTACATAGGTCAATGGGACATGAAATAATTTCTTTTTTAGCAAGAGGCATTCTAAGAATTCCTAATGAAAAGCTTTTGTTTTATTCCCTGGAATATGAGAGAATCACTGTGGCGGATGTCCAGGGGCTTTTTACTCCACCAAGTCCTGACATATTTCAAGTGTTTCAAAGGAATCTGTAGTAGATCAGGTTCCCCAGGGAACAGACTCAGAGCCTCCAAAATTTCATGCAAGAGCTTTCTTCGGGGGCTGCTTTTAGGGTTGGACCAAGACAGAGGCTGGCTGAGATTCTACAGGGAGCTCTGGGCAAGAATGGCTCTGCAGAGTCTTCCTAACTTGAAGCACATGGACCAGCCACTGGATATGGGCTGATCCCTGGGGAGGGTGCATGGCCTGGGGCAAGGCAGCACTGATGGCCACGGGCAACTCCTGGAGGAGAATCAATACTTCCAGCCTCTGAGTAAGGAGTACCCCAGTACTGAAGTAGGATCCAAGTGGAGTACCACTGCCTCCACTCCACAGCCTCAGAGGTTGTGAATCTACCTGTCCCTGAGACTAACCAATGACCAGCGACTATAAGGCCACAGCTGGCAACTTATATAAATGCCAAATTAAGCATCTTTTGTGGCTGGTCTTGGTGCTGCTTTTAGCTTATCTTTGACTCTCTGGAAGACTGGAACTTCTACTCCCTAAACTAAGTCTATCTTGTTACATGGATCCATGGTGCTGTTTAGAATGGACCAGAGGGCAATGCCACATCTGAGGAAGAATGCACTTCCATATCCATACAAGTCCCCACACTGCTGCTTTTGGCTTGATATGGCCTGGTTTAGGAGAAGACTTCCTGAAGTGGAGAAACTATGATCTCAGAGTTCATATTTAGGTATTTAGAGGAGAGCTGATAAAGTGGGGAAAACATAAAGGATGACGTGAAGGGGGAAAAGAGCAAAGAGGAGGATTATTGTGAGAGAGAGATAGACAAAGAATAAATGAAATATTTTCCCCTTTCTTTGGTGGATAATAACCAGATAAATTTTAACTTAAAGAAAGAAAAAGAGGGGTAGCATAGATGACTACTCCCTTGCCACCACACCCTGTGCCCCATTTGCAAGCTGAGTTTGATGATGAGATGTGATGATGCTGATGCTGATGCTGATGTTGGTGATGGAAGTGGAAGAAGATTCAGAGAAGGAGGAACAGGAGCTTAAAAAAAAAAAAGGAGAAGACGGAGAAGATTCAAAACCAAAACCACAGCTGAAACAGGAAATGGAGGATGTTTGCCTCATGAGAACACGAGCTCACCTCAAGACCCTGTCTATTGGAAAAGTTCTTTTGAAAATTTGCAAATCTCTGCTCAAAGCTTTGAACAAATGAAGACTCAAAGTTAAAGCATCTGGTTTGGTAGAAAAAGGATGGCGCCTGCAGTAAGAGTATCTGTTTCAAGTCCCATCTTGGCCATTTATTAGCTGCTTAGTTTGGAATCCATAATTAATCTCCCCAAACCTTATCCGTGAAACGGAGCACAGAGACTTGACATAAAAATCAATCAATAAATATAAATGACAATGTTTTGCACTCTGTAGGGTGCTTATACAAATCCCAGATTCTTTAGAGACGATGCATTTTCGTGGTTAATTCTCTGAATCAATAAGAACACAGATGCTTCTTTCTTCTTATTTAGTTTGGTAGCATAGTACTTGAAGCATTTTAAATTTCTTTCCTCTCTTGGTCAGTGGGATAATACTTCCTCTCTTAAGTACTAAGCAGTGATGGCACATTCATTCCAGCAAATTGAGAGATGGCTGGTAAACTTGAAATTTTACATAAAGTAGGCATTTCTTGAATTCAACTTGTCCTTACATTTTATGTCAATGAAACTAAGTCTTCTTTGGAGATGTCTGTCAAAAAGTATGTTAACCATCTTAATGTTCCTAATGATGATTCTGTGGCAATGTAAGATACTATTGCCATCAGCCTAAACTGCTTTTGAATCAACAAAGATTCATTAGAGATACCTTTGTCATTGTGGCAACTCTTATTATTCCAACTCTTTCGGAACTGGTCATCTTAGATATAGGAGCTTCAGTTAATGCAAAGATCCCAATCCTTACCATATGGGACAGCTAGGATTTTCTTATAGCCCCTGTTTTCTAGAGAAAAACAGAACCCAAAGACATAGACACGTGCACATTTTCATTTGCCTTTCCTTCTCAGTTTTTGGGCATCACCGGGGGCAGGTAAGTAGTCACTTCTTTGCATTCACGTGTATGCACAGACATTTTCTATAATCGTCCATCTTGGTTCCTTGCTTCAGCATTCGATATTTCTCAAAGACCTGGAATTCAAAACTCATATGTTGACATAGTTAAGTGGTTAATCAAAAAAAATAAAAATAAAAAAAACTCTCAAACTTCTGAATCCTCCTTCTCTTTCTTTGATTCATTCGCTCATTCACTGCCTCGTCTTGAAATAGCAATAGCTATTTCTTATATTTTAAGAAAGATATTGTGCTCCACAAAGATTATAGCCAGATAATGAATATGGCCAAGAAAAAAAAAAAAAAGGAGAAAATGTGTTCACATGGATCCATGTAAAACAAGAATGACATCTGGATGCCATAAAGTAGATTTCTCATCTGCTGGTAAAACGTCTCCTGGTTTTTCTATTATGGAGCCATAAAGTAAGAGATGTTGTTAAAACCCACCCATACTCCAGAGGAACTCTGTCTAGGTCTATGCTTAACCTGCTTGAAGTGAAATATTAACAAGAACAGAAGGTTTGGTATTCCCAGTGCTGAAAATTCTGAGTAGTGATAAGTCATGGTCACTATTAATCACGAAAGGGTGTTTCTTTCCATATGGAATAAATCCTAAGGAATTTTTTTTTTTTTTTATTTTCGAGACTGGTGAATTATACGAGAATAAAAGAAAAAAAATCTTCTAAGATTCCAAGTAATCTGAAAAATCCATTTATGTGACAGCATAACAACTGATCAAAGCTTTCTTCCCCTCCGAGGCTCTGTTCATTTTTGGTCAATGCCTACATCTTGAGATGTCTGAGGACTCCAAGGTGTCATCCTGAGACAGTGATCTGCACCTGATTTTGCACTTAAGAAGCTGACTTGATGTACACAAGCATATTCTACATATTCTGCTGTGAGCACACATGGAGTCATTCTACTTGTAGTTAATGCCTATGGGAAATGATCATTCTAAGGCAGGAAGTCTGTCCATGCTTCTGTGCTGGTGTTTACATTATTGCCTCAGCTTGAAATGTTCTCCATCCTCCAATTCTCAATGTATTGAAATGTTTTAAGTTTAACTCAAATACCACCTCCTCTCTGGAGTTCTCCTTTACTGCCCACAATTAGAATGAATTGTTCCTCATTCTCTACACTCCCCACAACACATTATCTGTCCTTCTAGTTTGCTCCTATCTACCCTTCCTTTTCTTATAGTTAATTCCATACCTATGTTTCCTTTTCTCTGGCAGAAATTCATAAATGTTTCTGAGAGTCCCAGATAAAACAGGACAGATAAAAAAAGTAGGACTTGGTTTGAACCAAATTATTTTGGCTCTGATATCTAAGTTATGTTTTGTTCAAGAAGATTAAAAAATACCAAAACTCTAGTCTAAGAACTCTCTTTTGATTTCACATCCAGAATTTTCCAGGGAAACATTTTTCATGTCTCCGGACCTTACTTTGTTTTCAGGCTGTAATGGGGACGCTGTGAAGATCAAAAATACAAAACCTTGACTTTAAGAGTTGCCCATAGCTCAGAAATAAAACAGGGATTCTGTATATGCACCACAGAAAACCAAAGGCAAGACTCTAACCCAAAGGCCAGCAATTTAGAGATGCTTGTTTTATTCTAGTCCTCTGGCTACGACAGAGAAAAGCTTCCTATCCCTGGCATTCCCCATAATGAATTCCTCCTACAAGTGTGGAACAGCTGTTGGCTCAAAATCAACTCTTCACAAAACGAGACTCCAATCCAACTACAAGAAACAGCACCCAGAAGATAAACATACCACAAACAATACTTAAGTGCTCTTTCATATTACAAACATCAAAAAGGTAGGACTATCCAAAACCTAGAGTGGAAAAAGAAGCAAAGACCAACTTGCCATCACCTTTTCCTCACGTCCCCAGGATTTTCACTTTTCCCAGAATTTTTTTCAAATAATTTGTTTGTATTCTTAACCGGAAAGTTAAAGCGAAATTTTACATGGAGTTGGTTCATGAGACATATTATCCTTATCTGTGTGGTTGCTGGTCTTATAATACTAGATAATACTAGAATACTATACTAGAATACTAGAATATAGTATCAGGCCACAAAATATGAGATGCACAAGTACATACATCTTCCCTACGGACAAAACCTGTTATTTTTCTTAATAACTGCTTTAGAAATAAAAACAATCTTTACATAGTTTTAATTCAACTCTTAACCTTCAATGGTCCTGTATTCAAGGTAAAAGTGACCAGATGGCTAATGTGGGAGTTGTGAGGCAATTTTAGGACTATTTCCAGGTAAAAAAACCAGGACTCTACTTCCCAATCCTGCCCACCCCCTCCAATTTTCTAGGATAATGGAAGAGAGAAAAGCAAGGAATAAGTCAAGTCTTGAGACCATTCAGGAAAAACTCTGACATCAGGCACTGCTTAGAATTACTCAAATACCTTTAACAGGTGGCCCCGGACCCTAGACTTGTGAAAAAGTCACAAGAGGCATGGGATCCTTTGTTACCTGCCAGCACAGGCTGTTTCCTGAGGAGAACAAGGCAGGCAGCCAGGTCGCGCTGAGTCAGCTGTGTCCAGGTGCAACAGTCCCTAGAAGAGGGTTAAGCATCCTGGGATTCAGTAGACAGTCGTACCACAACAGAAGGTTATTTGGGTGCAAGAGATCCAAACTCTAAGGCTCACAATCAGAGTGATTTGATTCGCTTTACTTCCTAATGTCTCCCTCCCATTTCCTTCTCCTTCTTAAGCATCTGTTAGGACACTGCTAGAACTGAAAATGCAGTACTGTTTCCTATAGCTTCTTCTGCAGGGAGAAATCTGTTATCCTACACACTATGTTGACTTTCTTATCTTTCTCTGAAGTCCCAGAGAATACGTAAAGAACATGTTTCACTTTGCTATCCTTCTGGGAGTTTTTTGTTGTTAAAGTATTTGCAGTTATCAGGACAAAGGTCCCTTCCCCTTTAAAAAACCAGGTGATTAACTGTTGCACCTTTCATTGGGGCATATCAATCAGTAGCAAAGGACATGGGGCACCTGGGTGGCTCAGGCGGTTAAGCATCCAACTCTTGATTTCAGCTCAGGTCATGAACTCATGGTTTGTGAGTTGGAGCCCTACCCTGGGCTGGCAGCACAGAGCCTGCTGGGGATTTTCTCTCCCTCTCTCTGCCCTTCCCCCAACTCATGCTCATGAGTGCACCTGCACACATGAGAGCCCGCGCAGGTGTGTGTGTGTGTTTCTCTGTCTCTCAAAATAAATAAATCAAACATTTTTTAAACAAGGAGTGCAGGACTTACGGAAGGTAGAAAATGCATAAACTGGGGTTCTGAAAATCCCTGTTAGAGGACAATTCAGTGTCAGGGAAGAAGGATATGAGGGGCCACAAAAACCTGAGGCTTCAGATGGCAGGAAGGACAGGTTGGGGAGAGAAATCTTAGAATTACTTAAGAATGTGTTTACAGCTTCCACTAAATAGCAGGAGAAATTAATATTTATTTTCTAAATAGCATTTTAAGATAAAAATCATTGTCCCAAAAGGTAGTTCATAAAATAGCAAGGCAACTGACAGTTCTGTATGTATGTAAAAGAGAGAAAACACCAGCACAGATGAGTGAAATAATTTCAATGTCTAAGTGTTTTATGCAGCACCCATTCCCAGCGCCTTTAAACATTTATCTTACTGGGTGAATCCATAATTAATGAGGAGTAAGGTTATCAAGTAGATTTTTAGGGGTGCCTGGGCAGCCCAGTCGGTTAAGCATTGGACTTCGGCTCAGGTCATGATTTCACCGTTGGTGAGTTCAAGCCCTGCATCGGGCTCTGTGCTGACAGCTCGAGCCTAGACCTGCTTTGGATTCTGTGTCTCCCTCTCTCACTACCCCTTGCCCACTCACACTCTGTCTCTCTCTCTGTCTCTGTCTCTCTCAAAAATAAACATTTTTAAAAATTAAAAAACCCAAGATTTTTTTTTTTTTTTCAACGTTTTTTTTTTTTTTTTTTTTTATTTATTTTTGGGACAGAGAGAGACAGAGCATGAACGGGGGAGGGGCAGAGAGAGAGAGGGAGACACAGAATCGGAAACAGGCTCCAGGCTCCGAGCCATCAGCCCAGAGCCTGACGCGGGGCTCGAACTCACGGGCCGCGAGATCGTGACCTGGCTGAAGTCGGACGCTTAACCGACTGCGCCACCCAGGCGCCCCATAAAAAACCCAAGATTTTTAATAGTCAAAATCATTGATTACAGTGCAGCCACATTCACTGCCCACCTAACTACACACAGAAGCACAGAGGTGAGAAAGGGAGAAGAGAGAGAGGCAAAGGCACCAAGGAAGGGGATCTGAGAGGACCTGAGTCCTCAGGCTCAGCTTATTTCCCACTCCCACCTTTGAGAGCAGAATGCTGGTTATCCTGAGACACGAGCTCAGTTCTGCCACAGCCTTTGTCATCGCCAATGGTCTCTGATCCAAATAACATTATTCACGGTTCTGGGAAAGTTACCTTCTACTCGGGGGTGATTTATCTCTCCACCAACGAAAGTAGGGATTTTAAAAAAATCACCTACTCGCTCCAGTTCTTGACCAAATTTCTCCTCCACCTCCTACTTGTTTAACCAACTTCAAGTCCCCTGCTTGAAAGACAAGCGGCGCAAGCGTGGGGGCTGGCAGGTGGGTGCGTGCGTGCGTGCGTGCCTGCGTGCGTATGACGTAAGTCCAGGTTAGATACTTAGTCTTTGCAAACTGGCCACACCGCTGCCAAATGTCAGTGTTTAGACAGCCTCTAAAGCAAACTGTGGGGCGAATATAGAGCATGTCATCTACACCCTGTGGTGAATTAATTAGAAATATCTGACACAATCTCCATAATTGTAGAGGATAAGGTCACTTCACAAATAAAGAGCCTGAGTAAGACTACTGAAAAGATGTCAGATCTCTCAAGATTAACACATTAAACTCAATTGCAATTTTAATTGAAATTGAAATACCAATAGGGCATTTTTTTTTTTTTAATATTTGATGTGACAAAATTATTCTAAAATATATCCGGGAGAGGGGAACTATCAAAAGTATCCAAGAAATAAGCTTTAAATAATAAAATGAAGATAAAAGTAGCAACAAGCAGAGAGAATTCGTTGGAGTTATTAAACCATATTATAAAACAAATAACTGAAACTGTAGTAGAAGTCTAAGAATAAAAAGATGAATAGAACAAAATATGAAGTTTAGAAACAAATTCAAATACATATAAAACATGGTTTATGAAAGAAAGGGTCTCATGTCAAATAATAGTGAAATATTTAGGGGCTACGCTAAATATAAAAGGAGGGTATTAACGTCTTTCCTCATGACAGAGACCAAATTAAATTCCAGATGTACTCAAGAACTAAATATGAGTAGTAACACCATTTTAAAAATCTGGTGGAAAAAATTATCAACATTTTTCTGATCTTGGGGCATAATAGTTATGAATAAGTAAATATTTTATGAGTAGAACCAATAAAATGCAATACTGATAGATTTGACTACCTAAAAAGCAAACTTCTTAATGCCAAAAATGCCTTCAACAAAATTTAAAACTTAATTAAAATTAAAACATAATTTAAAAATTAAAAGTGGAAAACTCACACACACAAATAGTAGTGTAATAGAAATTCATGGCAAGAAAAAAAATTTTCTTTAATTATACAGCACTTAGAAATCAGCAATAAAAACAACAAAAATAAAGACCTAAAAATATGTTCAATAAAATGTTATAAATAATATAATAAAACAGACAATTCAGAGAAGAAAAACATGACTGAATAGCAACTGCATTCTTACACTTCTTAATAAAATATTTAGATATAGGTAAGAAAATACTGCATTTTGCCTACCACACTGGCAATTATTGAAACTAAGTGTGATAGTTATTGTGCAAGGAAATGAGAGGCTTAATCTATTACTGGTAAAAGGTATAAATATTTCTTACTTTCTAGGAGGACAAAATGACAAAATGTATCCAAAGTCTTAAATATGTGCATACTCTTTTAATCACAAACTCCTCTGAGAAAATTAAAGACATTTTCTAAGATTTATGGAGTGGATATTAATCGCATGTTACTTATAGTTCAAAAATGGAAAACAATAAAAAGATTAAAGTAAATATTATAAAGCTACTTAAAATGATGCCACAGAATAATAGTGGTATGAAAAAAGTTCATAATATATGGCTAAGTGTAAAAAGCATATTTTAAAATAATACGGTTTTCATTTTGTAAAATCACACACACATGCACACATGTGTGCACACAAACACACAACTAACTAGGAGATTATACCTCAAAATGCTACCAGTTATTACCATCGAATGGTGGGATTACAAGTAATTTTCATTTTCTTTCCCAAGCTTTTATGTGTTTATAAAAGATGAAGAATTTTATGTAGATTTAAGGTGATGATTTTTTTTTTTCATTGAGGAAAATGTTATTAAAATAGTAAAGATAAAGAGTAAGGTAATTAAAGTGGAATGAAGTATTTTAGCTATGTCTCTAAAGAGGGGTTTCTTTTCAAGACCAAAAGATAGTCTTACAGTTTTTGAACTATATCCTTCTTAAACTCAAGCACCAAGACACAGTTGGGTAGAAAAAGTTGCTGCCAATCTTTGATTTTAATTTAGTTGCTGGAAATCTGCACTTGAACACCTGGGAAAACAGACAACTGTGTATTAGTGGATTTACTTTGTCTTGTGTACTATGCCTAAGTTGCTTCTGTTTAGCTATTGGAAAGTTACTGGTAGGAGCAGAGGGAGGTTTAGAATTTAACAATGTCAACAGTATTTTTAAAAATTCTCTGCTTTATCTTCCCCCAAGGAGATGAGGAGAAAAAAAAACCCAAAAACGAAACCTTGGCGGCTCCAGGGCATTTTCTATAACTAGACATATATAACTCCCCTGGAATGGAATGGATATTTAATCCATTTTCCTTTCCTGTGCTTTTAGTCTACTGTAGCATCCAACTCTTAAAGCATTTCTACAGCTAGTTGTCAGCAATGGCACTAGACTTACACTGGCCTAGAATGGCCTGTGGGGTGGTGAAGCAAAGGCCCTCAGCTCCCAATCACTCCTCCACTTAGAAACAGATCAAGAAATATCCCCAGAGGTCCTGGGATTCTTTGCGAGCCATGTGATCTGGGGCAGGCCACTTAACCTCCGCAAGCCTCAATTCCTCATCTGAAAAAGAGGGATAGTAATGCCAAACTTACCAAGTTCCAATAAGGAATAAATTTTACAAAAAGGGTAAAAATGGATTGGGGGAAAAAGCCATACAAATGTTCTGCCATTTCGGTGCCACACTGAAAAAGCCATTGGTTCCAGCAGAATGAGATTTGAGTCTTCATTGGGGTGAGATGTTGCCAGCACTCTCAGGGGTTAGACAGTTGTGGGGTGACCTTTCTGCTTGATGATTGCAGCCACTGAATGGTGTTGACAAAGGGCATAGGAAAAGAATGCTTCTTACCAAAACCAAACTCCAAGTAAATTGAGAAGGAGAGCAATCCATGCCTCTGGTCTAATCCTTTAAAATCTTCTCTTTCAGAGAAATCATTTATGGCAGAAAAGTTTAAGTCAATTATTTTATTCTCAACTGTACCACAAGAAAAATGTTGTGTTTTTCCATCAGCCATTTTCCTGGTAATTCTTTCTCCTCTCGCATTTGACCTCTTGTTGTGGGTGTTACCTGAAATTCTGCCGTCCCTCCTCCCCATGTTCACTTCACTATTAACTTACTCCACCCCTTTATACTTGTGCAGAACAAACAGCAGTCCTAGTTAATGTGAGATGCTCGTAATCATCTCCACCAAAGAAAAATAAGAAAAGTAAGTGTGTGTGTGTGGGGGGGGGGTGCTTTAAGGAGATGTTCTAGGGAGTTGTCCATTTGGGAGACTGCCTCTATCACTTCAGGAGGTTTTTTAACAAATGTCTCATCAATGGATCCAAAATACTAAATCTCTCAGATTATTAAAATTATCTGCTATTAATGAAAACAAAAGGCAAATCCTACAGGAACATGTTCACAGTGTTCCAAATGGCTACTACCAAAAAATACACCCTTTCTTACTCCAAATGCTTTCTTTCACTGACATTTTTCCAAAGAAAGAAGAATCAAAATTCAGCCATCTGTTTTGTTCAAATACATTTAAACCCAGCAACATTTATTAAACATTTATTAGACACACAGCATGAGCCTAGTCAATACAGTGGATGTGTAAGGACTAGGGCTCAAAACATAGGCTTTGGTGTTTGGTTTTCAATCTGGTTTCCATCACTGACTAGAGTTGCTGTAACAAATGACCACAAACTGGGTGGCTTCAAACAACATAAATTATTCTCTCACACTTCTGGAGGCCAGAAGTCTGAAATCAAGGTATCGGCAAGGTTGGTTGCTTCTGGAGGCTGAGGAGAAATCCATTCCATGCCTTTCTCCTAGCTTCTGGTGGTAGCCAGCAATCTTTGATGTTGCTGGTTTTGTAGACATGTCACTCCAGTCTCCACCTCCATCTTCATATGGCCATCTCTGCGTGTGTCACAAATCTTCCTCTGCTTTCTTCCATAAGGAGACCTATCATTGGATTTAGGGCCCACCCTAAATCCAGGATGACCTCATCTCAAGATCCTTACCTTAATGATATCTGCAAAGACCCTATTTCTAAGTAAGGTCACATTCACAAGGACTGGGGGTTAGGGCGTGAACATGTCCTTTGGGGACCACTATTCAACCCACTATATCGGCTGTCACCTTGGGCAAGTTATATAAACTTTAAGCCTACATTCTCTTGACAATAAGTAAGAATACTCACTATAACACTGTAGAATAATAATCAAGATTAAATACGGTAATGTTTATGAACTGCTTAGTGTATTGCTTAGTTTAGAGTAAACACTCAGTAATTATTGGCTGCTGAAGTTACAAGTAGTGCCATCATTTCACTACTAAGCACCCTGCGGGATTCAGAAATGACAAAGCACAAATCTTTCTCCCTAGAGTCTTATAAACTGAGAAGGGTGGATGCACATTGATTCCAGACCTTGCTTTGACTGGCTTTTTGTAAGTCACAAAGTCCTCGATATTATTAAACAAACAGTTGCCTCAGCCCCCTGAGATTACAGCGGGCAGACTATAGGTTGATTCCTCAGGTGTCGATATGAAGACTGGTCTCTTTTTCTTTCCAAATCACCATGGTCTCCCATTCTATCTTCTAGAACCTCCCGAGGGAATAGCAAGTAAAAAAGATGTTGTTCTTCTGGGATTTGAGAGGATGCTCGTTCTGAAGTTTTCCACACTGACAAATGAAGCATCACTTAAAACCCCTGGTCAGAAAGGCCACCTATGTGACACTCTGCGGAGACAGCCACAGGCAAAAACTCTCCAATAATTCAATAATCTCCTCGCTGTGGTTTCCTATTGTTCTTTTATAATTTGGCATATTGGAATGCATGCAGGTGCAATCTAAAGACTATATGCACAACTTATTCTTCTCACAATGTCAGCCACCACCAATAGAACTCAGCATTGTCACAAAATGAGAAGAAATTTCAAAGGAATCAGTTGGCAACACATGGAATATTAATGAATAGAGTATCCATCAGAGTTAGGCATTCAGAAACACACATACACACACACACACACACAGATGAGAAGAACTGAGTGCAACAAAAACTTCTCACAGTACCATGGCTCTCAGTTACTGGAAAAAAACCCTATGATTATTTTCAGTTGAATTTCCACCTTAGTTTTATAGTTTGTTTGTTTACCTATGGAACACAAATGCCTAGCGGAAAAGTACAAGTTTCACCCAAATCATTTAATGAGATATACATCCCCAAATAACTGGTTGGTAAGAGAGTCCCAAACCTTCATTCCATTTACTTAGTAGTTTCACATATTTAGTCAAAATAGTCAAACAGATTTGTGTATAGACATGACCATTAACATATATGTTAGTTAATTTTAATCCAAACCTTTGAGGATTAATTTAAATGAACCCTAATGAAAAGGGTAATAATACCAGTTTAACAAAACAAGGAGTATGAACTGGGTAGGGAGGAAGTTTTCTGTTTGTTTAATTCTTAAGCAACAAGAACAGAAGTGAACAAACATCTAAGAAGACCATGCTGATGCACTGTGAGCTTTTTAAAATTTTATAGTAAAAGATCTTAGGAAGAAAAGAAAAATATTGTAATGCCTAAGATCCAAGGATGTGAAGAGAAGATCATAAACCATTGCTTTGTTCAGGTTTAGATACATCACTTTTTGTGTGTGAAGTCTGCTCTATTTGGAGCTGACAGGGTGAATTAGGGGGCCTACTGGTCTGGTGGTTACATGACCCTATGCAAAATGCAGATGGCAAAAGAAATCATTCCCCATATGCCCTGACTTGGATCATCCTCTGTGCTCTCTGCAGAAAGGGATTACTCTATCCAACTCTGTGGTCAGTGGTAAAATTGTTTGTTGAGCTATCCCAAAGTACAGAGCCTGGCCTATTGATGAATTGATGACTCAAGGGGTTAAACACACTATTTGGTGTTTTCTTGCCAGGGAAAAGAAAATTAATGCTGAATTCAGATGGGCACATTATGGAAACTGAAATCTAAGATGGTAATAGAATGAGTGACTCCAACCCTGGAGTGACAGAATCATGAAATACAAGAAGAAATGACATTCTGGGAATCCAACTACATAGCCAGAAATGGACTTGTCACAACTTATATGTGTGAGGGCAACCTTCGCCCTGGTGCTTAAGGAGAAAGAAAACCTTGGCTATATGTTCCCTTTTGGAAAGTCACCCCAGCTTCACAGACGTAGTTGTCCACTACTAAATCTTTTTGTAGAAAATAAAGCAGAAAAGGATCACTGCATTGACTTCTAATTAAATGCTAAATGCATACCCAGAACCAAACAAAGTTGCATGCAGCATTTAAAACATTCAAAAAACAAACACTAAGCCATTTAACATACTTTTTCAAGGTGTTGGCCTTTTGGAAATCTTAGGGAATGTTATTATGAAAATCCAAATCAGAAGCATATGTAGCATCCACCTTTTTTTTTTTTTTTTTTTTTTTTTTTTTTTTTTTTACCAGACTCAGAAGATGCCCAGAATCTTTGAAGAGCACAATAGCAGAGAGGACTGGGCAGTGGAATGCAAAATGAAGTGGTTCTGCTCGTTCATGGGTCTGGGGTCTATGAAAAGGGCAGAAGATAATAGACGATGAAGGCACCAACTTTCTTCTCTGTCTTATCACATCCAAACTACCTGCTAGGTTTTAAGTTTGGTGTACAAACATCAATTTCGTTCTCCAGGAAATTCTGCCATCAGGAGCACTCCACACCTCCACTTGGAACTTCAGAAGATCACAGGTTTGCCACAGATACTTTAAATATCCCAAAAGGTGTAATGTCTTAGAAGTGCAAAGTCTAGGCTACCATGTATCAGTCTATTTCTCACGTCCAGTTTCACCAGAGAGTCCTATTGACCTTTCCCCCATCATTTCCAAGATGAGTAAAGTTGGAGAAAATTATTCCTTTGGGGGCCCTGGCAAATTAAGGAAAAAAAAATAATTAGGAGTTAAGTGAAATATCTGTAGAAAGGATAAAGGACATGAAGTACTTCACTACCAGAGATTTAAACTTTTCCAGAGATCAGTAGATCCCCAAATGAAATCCAAATCCAAGGCTACTTGACAATTCCATTTTAAAAATGTGATGACGGTTTACATCTTTGTCCACACTGAACATATGCCTTTTTGTTTCAAGGACTTTTTAGAAGAGAAGAGTGACACAAAATGCAACACCGACAAGGAATGAAAATTGCTTTGGACACTGCACTTTGGACATCCAAACCCAAGAGATGCCAGGCTCTGACACTCCATATTTCTTTCTTTGATCTGACTCTTCAAACGCAATCCATGTACTGGCAAATTTCCCTAGTGTCCCTGGTAAGCTTCAAAGTAAACCACTCGTTGGCCCCAGTATCTCTGCATTGGCTTTCCCCCATTGTTTTTATGTATGAAAAAGAAAGGAAAAAAAGAAAAGAAAAGAAAACGCAGTGGGCATTTTACATGTGGTTTTCATATTGTCCCTTAATCATTCAGTTTGAAAGTAAATGGAAGAGGAATGAGAAGTTAAAGTACTTGGGTTGGGGTGAGAGCTTCAGACTCCTAGAAGCCAACATTAACGTGTAGAGCATTTAATATAGTTCTGGAACATCTGCAAGGCAGCTGTCTTATGTAGACCTGGTTCACAATAACCTTTCATTACATGTCACCACAGAATGAGAAACAGACATGTGGGTGTTGGTGGTGTGTGTGTGTGTGCGCGCGTGCACGTGCACGTGCATGCATACGCACATGTGTAATTTGTAGGAAATCTAACTGATGTGGTTTTAAATGAAAACAATGACAAGTAATTTGAACCTGTTTTAAAAATATGGTTATGAATACTCACCAGGGATATGCTGAGTAATTATTGAACTAATGACTCAAGAATGTTGTTTTTTTCTATATACGTTGAAAAACAGAAACTCAGTCAATTGTCTTTAAGGCAACATAAAAGAACGACATGATTCAAGTATTCAACCAAGTTGGAAAAGCTCAGCTTACCAGAAGGAGGAGCCTTTCTGCATGCCTGCTTAGGGTCACATGGAACATCTCAACAACTTTTCTCTCCCTCAGTCTTGTTCTCACTGTGAGCAGAGGCTCTCCACTCAAGAGCATATCTTGTGCTTTCATCCCTAAGTTCAAGCTGGTAGCCATTGAACTTGGCCACTTTTCCTGGTTCTTTCTTGCTGATCACATGGCAAAGACAGTGCCCCATATACCCTCCCTCTGCTTCTAGAATGATCAGAACCTTTCTTTAACTGTGTTCTGTGGACATTTTCTGTGAGAGTTCATTCTTATTCTGTGAGAAGAGAATATCATAGTCTGAGAAGTGTGGGAAATACCATATGAAACAAGATTCCTTACTATGGGACTTCTCAAAGCCTTTAATTTCCCAATGCATGTTATGCATCCAGGAGGGATAAAGCAGGTTTGGTCCAGTTGGATCTCTCCCTGGGGGTCAGACAACACTTTTAAAACTCATAAAATCATCTTGTGCTTATTTTTTCCTACCACTCAAAATATTTGAAAGCTTGAGTCAGCCCTTCATAATGATAGGGCAGTGAATTTTATTCACCTCTGTAAAGCATCCTTCATCCTCTACTTAAAGGACATTATGGAAAAAATGAGAAGAAAGCAGTTCACCTACTTTTGAGGAATCTGAAATACGAATCCTTGATCCATTTCTGAAAATGTGCAATTCATTGCTATTTTGTTCATGATGATTCTTTTGGAGATTATTGTTATTTTTCTTTTATTCTTTTTTTTATTCAACTGCTATTACTTGCTGTTATTAAAAAAGTAAGAAAAATGTCTTTTGAAGGCTTCCCATTATCAGCTATGTCAAGAATGGCAGGGCATACCTAAGCAATGTCACCAAAATAAAAAGGAGAGATACAAATTTACTAAATACTTAGACTATGAGTCAATCAGGATTTGAGTGCCTTGAGTTCAACTAAGCAGGAGTGGAAATGACTAAAATTGAGGACATCAGGCTACTGATAGTAAATTACAGCTGGAAGTGAAATTAAACTCTTAAATTTAAGGTTTTTAACATTTGTTTTTGAGTGTGTGTGTGTGTGTGTGTGCTATTGTGTAAAGGGCATAGGTTCGGAGGTAAGGCTTTCAGTGGATAAAGAACCAAACAAGCTGGAAAATTTTAGTAAAAGAAATGGAGAGTGGAAAGTGCATCCAGATGGAAAAATAGAAAATTAAAATTAAATTTAAAAACAACCTAAGGGATCCAAAGGTCTGCAAAAGGAATATTCTATGACTGGAGAACATGTTTAAGACATACGTAACTTCATCACTATGCAGATTGTACAATATTTCTTATGCAGCCCAATAAATGTGCCCAAAGATAGCATTTTAAGCTACACAGAAAATACCAAAGCCCAGACATATTTCAATGCCAGTCCCTGAGCAGGCTGGCCTTATGGCAAGATATTCTGGAATACCTGGTTGGCTGGCAGACTTTCCTTGACTGCAGGATTTTGGATCTCTTCAAACATTTATTTCAGCTTCTCTGATCCTTTCATATGGTAAAGAAGCAATCACAGAATACTGGCTTTATTTTTTGAAGCACTGGTTTTGATCCACCTCAGAGGAAATGGGGTGGGGGGGAGTAATGGGAGGAGGGAAGGAGAATAATGTGTTTCACAGCTTCAAATCAAACTCTTGGAAAAATGTCCAGAAAGCAATTCAAAATGAAAATATTTATTTTCTGGCTAAATAGCCAGTAGCTTTTTATTGCAAAATGGAAACAAACAGTGATGCTCATTTTACTAAAAAAGGGCAATCTACAAATAACCCAAATCCCAAAATAAAGGTATTGCCCAACAGCCTAGGACATGATTCACTAAGGTCTTGACTTCAGTTTCCTCAATGGTTACGGCACATAGATTGGAGTGGGCTGGGGTTGTGGTTGATAAAGAGTCTCAGATATTCTGAGTCTACACCATAGAAGGCCATGGCCAGTAGATCTGTGCCTTTCACTTTGTTTATTGGACAGATTCCCTCTCTCCCTTATAGTACCCTAGGATGCTAAAACCCATGTGCAAACCATGTACAGTGACAATAACAGCAGAAAGTCACTGGGTCAGTTTCTATGAAACTGTTCTGTTTAACGGCCAATAGCTTACAAAAAAAAGACAGAGTGACAAATAAATACAAAGTCAATAAGATTTACAATAAGGAGATAGGAGTTGGCCAAGAGAAAGATAGGAATGATAATAGTATTCACTCATTCATTCATTTGATGATGTATTGAATACCTACTGCACCGAGTACTGCAAATACAAAAAGAAGTAAAAAGTGATCACTTGGTGAGGAAGAAAGGAGTCAACAGATAGATTATTCAAAATGCTCATGTGTAAACACTGATACCTTACATCCAAATAGCAATTTAAAGGTTTCAGAGCCTTTCAGCCATATTGTCTCACTTGGTCCTTCAGATATAAATCAGGCAGGCAATATATGAGAATACAAAGTCAGAAAGGTTAAATTTCTTTCCAAACCTTTGCTGGTAAGGATGAGAATTGAAATTTGAGCACTGGTCTTTTTTAACACCCTCTATCTGTGTAGAAAACTAAAAGTAGGTTAGTAAGAAGTCTTTTCAGGTTTAACCACTCCAGAAATAGCTGTCTCTCTAGATCCCATTATCTATAAGTTCTCTCTTGTTCATAAAGCTAAGCTGTAATGAATGGAATGATCCCAGACTATCTTTAACTATACACTGGATGAAAGACTTTCTCAGAGCAAGCATATTGCCATGAGGAATTGGTCACAGTGAGTAGTATTAAAAATCCCATAAAGAATTCAGAAATCTAAATCATGAATGCTGTCCACTAATCCATCCACTGAAGTCATATTTACTTTATGTTCCAAGTGCTCTTCCAGGCACAAGGGCTACAAAGTGATGAAGAAGATAGTCAAACTGTCTACTTCCATGAGGAGGAAACGATAATCAAGGCAACAAATGAGTAAGGTAGTTGCCATTACTGTAAGTGTTTTGAAAGACAATATACTGAGGTGATATGATGAAAAGTGGGGATGGGGAGGGCAGGATGTTAGATCAGACGGTGAGGGAAGGCCTTGCTGAGAAACTGACATTTGAGCTGAGATATGAAGCTTCCAGCCTATAATCTGGGGCAGAGCACTTTAGCCAGAAGGGGCAGCAAGGGCAAAGTCTTAGACTGGGAATGAGCTGAACATACCGCATGGCAAGTAAGGGGTACCCGGTCCAAGACAAGGTTAGAGGCCAGCTCTGCTAGGGCCCTGATGACTGTGGTAAACAGATGGGATTTTTCCTAAGTGCAATGGGAATCCATTAGAGAATTTTAATTAGAGGAATAAAGTTATCTAATTTCAGCAAGTTGATTGTGCTATGAATCCCAGAACCTCCAAATATAGGAAAAGATGCTCTTTAGGAAGCAGCTGGCTTATTATCTGCCTGATAAATGGAAATGTGTCTGAATAACTTGCACAAGCAAGGGGGGGGTGATCACAGGTGCCACTCTGATGATAGAGCCTTGCTATTTATTTGTGGATCCCGGAGGTTCACAGTGTGGTCCTTGTATAAAAGATTTCAGGCAACTGTGAAGATTAAGTCTAAGGGTAGCCATCCTGGGCTCAGTCTGGCATTTATCACAGTCACAGTTACAGAGGCAAATTTATGAAGCTAAGTTAACACACAGCAGGAGCATCCAGGCATTGTTGCTGGAATTGCCTCTTCCATGTTGTCTCCCAGGAAACAGCTTCGGTGACCCAATCCTTTTCTCCATTTCTAATTTCCGCCATCAATGGCTAGTGATTATCTAAATGGGATTTCTCAAGTATGTCTTCAGTGTATTGAGGATGAAATAGCAGGCATAAAGCATTTTTTAAGCATGAACTACCTTCTGTATAATAATAAACTATCTCACTCATTCAGCCTGTCATCTGTTACCCATAAGCAGTTCCATATGCATTCATTTGTATTTGAGATACAAGACTGTTCAGCCGTAGCATCCATTTGGTAACAGCAGGCACATGTTTCAAACATGCTTAATGTTATTGCCCTATAATGTCTGGCCACAGAGCATTCCTTTCTAGGGTACAATGCTCTTTGTGAATACCACCTCATTAATCCTGGGAGAGGCAGTGACAATCACTCTCCCCACATTTTACCAGTAAGAAAACAGAACCACTGAGAGATTCAGAGTGAGCCAAGATGATGTGCAACTACTTAATGGCAGGCTGGTGGATGAATTCCTGGTTCTACTTGAGGTGATGCCTTTACATCCTGCCCCACCCACCTTAGACCAACATGTCAAGCACTAACAGATTAACTACCTAATATCCATCCTTAATCTTTAGATCCTGGAGCCGTTCAACCCTCCAGAGTCTGTTCAAGGCACTACCATTTCAGAAACTCCTTTCTTTATCAGGCAGGTTTCACTGCGTTGAGGCTTGAGCTCTAGTTTCCAACCACATTCACAAATAATAGGCACAGTCATGGAGGCTCTGAATTCAAGGCTATGGACTCTCTTCAGCATTTTTGTGGCTGTCTTGGACACTCCCAGGGCTCTGGATGGACCAGGCATGTTGACTTAGCATAAGTCTCAGCTTTTTAAAACTATTCAAAACAGCCCTGTAAAACTTAGAATTGGCCCATGACTTGGGTTATTTTAATTAATGTTGGGTTTTTAGTGAGTTCTGTTTGTTAGCGTTTTGCAATTCTAGAATTCCGTTACTTTATGTCTCAAAATGAAGTTAAATTTTAAGAGATTGTTTCCAGTCTTGAATGTCCTAAATATTACGTTGATGTCTGTGGTGCCAAATTTTTAGCATGACTTTTTTCAGGTTTTGATGAAGCTCATGATGACAGCTATCTTTTGTAGCTTGTGGAAAAGCAAAAGAAATACACACAGAAGACATCTGATCTGAAATTATTTGGTGGGTGACTATGAATCTGATATCTGTGAGAAGAAAGCCACTTTCATGTATATTCCAATTATCTTCAGGTTGTTTTTTCCATCATTTTGTAGCATTACCATATCTCTAACACCACCGGTGATTTTTTTTTTTTTTTCAGTAAGAGAAACAGTTAGAAATCTCTATGTTGAACAAAAGTGATGAAAACCAACGAATCAGTCAAATCAATCTCCCTCTTGTTCTTCTCTAGTCCTTAAGAAATAAATATCTACGGCATTTCTCAATCTACCCAACCATTTGGGCTTATGAACAGACAAAAAAAAACATCTGTCCCTTATCACAGAAGTCCTGTTCGCATTGTTCCAAAGCCACAGGCATATCCTTATTTGAGTGTTCCATTTTTATAGCATTAATCATTGAGCTACAAAAGAACCACTTGATGGGGGCGCCTGGGTGGCTCTGTCGATTGAGCGTCCGACTTCGGCTCAGGTCATGATCCCACGGCTCGTGGGTTCGAGCTCCGCGTTGGGCTCTGTGCTGACAGCTCAGAGCCTGGAGCCTGCTTCTGCTTCTGTGTCTCCCTCTCTCTCTGCCCCTAACCCACTCACATTCTGTCTCTCAAAAATAAATAAACATTACAAAAAATTTAAAAAAAAAAAAAGGACCAGTTGATGCTACTGCCTGAATTCTAGTACTTCAATGCTGTGCACAAATACTTACAAATGTTCAACCCTTTGCATGTACATTACTCTTTGAAAATACTTAGGATAGTCTTAAGCTAAGGAAGGAGTAGACAGAGGTGAGATGACCTTGATGTAGTCTCATACATGTGCTTGTTCATAGCAAAATAGAAACAATAAAATTGGACTCTATACCCAGGTCTTGTTTCTTCCAGAACCTTTGAACTTGTTAGCTCCAGACTTACTAGCTGCCTGTCATGTTGCCTAGAGCACAGAATGACCATGACGAATACATGTTGACCTTCTTAGAAGTCTCTTCAGGGGAGGCCGGCTAACTGTGTTCAGGAAAAGGATTCATTTGAGGATGCAGGAATCCTCTCTCTCTCTTTACATTTTCCTGTTCCCATTCTACTTTCCACAAAACATTCAGGGTGTTCAGAGGGCTGAGTGTTAAAGGTGGTCATGCTCAGGCCTAGCTTTATTCCCAGATAATAAAGGAGGTTCCTAAAAGCATTTATTCTACCAGATTCTTAACACTTAAGATTCATAAAAATGGAACAAAATCTTATATCCACACTGTGTAATGAGTCTTAAAATGTGACTTCCTTGGAAAAAGGAAATCTGTGATTTAAAGTCAAACAAACATGTAAGTAGCTAATATCAGAGATAATGGGAATTGGGGTCAGAAAATCTGAGTTCAAGCCTCACTCTACCATTTTCCAGGTGTGTGAATCTGGACAGGTTATGTGTCTTGTATCTTTAGGTTCTTTGCAAAAAATACAAAAGAGTAATCTCAGAGATTTTACCAGAATTAAAAAGAAGATGAAATTCATGCATTACTAACCTAATCAGTGTTGCCAAATTCAATAATCAATTTTTAGTTTTCATTTACTACATCTACTAATAGCATTTGATATCGTTGGCCCCCTCCTCAATCTTGAAATAGTTTATTTGACCTCCTGGAAACCACAGTCTCCTGGGTTATTGTTGTTTTACTTCAACTGGTTGATTCTCCTCAATCCCCTCTGCTGCTTCCTCCTTGTCTTTCTGGCATCTTAACGTTTGAGTGCTCCAGGGCTCTGGAAAAGGGATGCCCAGCACAGGCAGGTTTCCAGAAGCTAAAGTCAAGCTTCTAAAGCCTCAGAACCAGCAATGGGTCAAAATCAGCTCAGGAGCATGTAGAAGAGTTGGCTGTCCTGTGGAGAGGAAGACACTCTGCCCATACGTAGATGCATGCTGAGCTCCAAAGGTGAAAGGAGTGAAGTGTGCCCATATGGCCTAAATTATCTAGAATATTTCTCAGCCTAGACAGTCTGACCCACATGGACAAGTATCTTAGATTTGACCTTCATTCAATTAGGAGGACTTACATGCATGTTACTTCTTCAGCTTGGAACCAACAACAACAACAACAACAATAACAATAACAACAACACATCTCAAAGATTCTTTTACCAAAAGGATTTATGTCAAATTTACGGACTAAAAATTTGGGAAATGAGTTTGGAATTGGAGTGGTAGCCTGGGCAAGAGGGTGAAGGCAGTTCAATCTGAAGGCTCCTAAATGCATATGTTTCTTGAGGTAGGGCAATAAAGTTTGGACACAAAGAAAATGTGTGTTGGGCAGCAGAAATAGAGGCGGGGCAGTAGCTGGTTTAGGTACTAGGTTTCTAATCAAAACATATCAATTCTTCTCGTACATTGTCCTTTTACTCCGTCTTCCAGGAAGAGCTCAACTGTACAAGTTTAAAACATTCCCAGGAAGCATTACCTCCATTTTAAATTCCAGATAAATAAAGTACAAGAAAGTAACAGGTCCAACAACAATAAGGAAACTAACACTCCACTTACTTCGTGCCTAACACTTGCATGTGATTTACGCATGCTGTCTCCATTGATTCCCATCATAACAGGTACACATTAATATGACTCCCATTTTATAATTAAGAAATCAAGGTTCAGAGAATAGTTAAGTCACTTGCCCAAGGTTGCTCGGCAAGCAGTAGAACCAAGATGCCAACAGGCAACCTGATTCCATGGCCCACAGTCTTGCTTCTACAATGCTGCTCTGTGTCCTCACTGGCTGAAGCAGAGTTGCAACATGATCCCTGCCAGCTAGTCTTGCCATTGCCATGATGACAAGTATCCTTCATTTAAACATATATGAACACTGCAAAGGGACAGATAATATCATTCTGTTAAAGGTGTGTCAATTACGATGAAGCAATTGTCCCTTTTAGCATTTTCATTGCCACAAATCACACATCATGTAACTATTACTAAGCTAATCCCATCAAAGCCTATTAAAGACCTGGCATTTCATCACTAAACTGTCTCCAAGTATGTCTCCAATAATTTACACCTTGTTCTAGGGCTGCATTTAACATATGCAACTATAATGAATGGATACGATGCAAACTGTCCTTAAATCTCTATAACACAACCAAACAAAACATCAACTTGACTGAGGGCTCCGGGACATTGGTTAAGAGCTATTGCCATTTGTTTTTGTGCTACAAAGATTAATAGCTAAAGTGCTCACCACCACAAGAGAACAAAAATATGCACCAGCTGCTCAGCTTTGCCTAAGCCCATGGGCTCAAGATGAAAAGAATTAGACCAAGTATTACAGTAATCAGGCCTCCAGCAAGCAAAAGGCTGGCTCAACATTAAAAAGGTCCCGCTAGGGGTGCCTGGGTGGCTCAGTCGGTTGGACGTCTGACTTCAGCTCAGGTCATGATCTCACAGTTTGTGAATTCGAGCCCCAAGTCGGGCTCTGTGCTGGCAACTCAGAGCCTGGAGCCTGCTTTGATTTCTGTGTCTCCCTCTCTCTCTGCTATTCCCCACTCATGCTCTGTCTCTCTCACCTTCAAAAAGAATCAAAATATTAAGAAATACATTTTTAAAAAAATAATAAAAAAAAAAGAAGATACCGCTAAGGGGCCATAAACCTTCATGCTCTTGGTGATTGGACTTTGGGTATGGAAACGTTTTGTAAGACAGTAGTCATATGTAACCAGCTGGGAAATGCTGTTAACTTCTCCTTTTACTGTGTTTGAACTTCACTGTTGATTCTTACCTCTGAATTTGCTCTCCTTTCCGCTAAGCATTTCTTGTTCCCTCCTCTCCATACTCAAAAATACGGACCTAATTTATCCCCCTCTAAGCCATCTGCAAATTATTCACCACCCCCTAATGTAACAGAATACACTCATGCACACACACACACACACACACACACATGCAAGAGGCACTCACAAACCCATGCTTGCACTCAGGTTTCATCTTCACTTGGCATTCCTCCTACAGACAGAATGCTATATTCTCATGGTGAGAGGACACTGTGAGAAGGTTATTAAGACCAGTTATGAGTGGAAGACACTAATTTGCCTATGTTTGCTTCCTTAAGTGTTCTCAGTGTGCTGCAGGTGGGTTCTGCCTCCTGCTTTGGCATAAGCTCTTAAAGGATGAAGAATAGTGCTTTCATTTCTCTTATAAAGTAAAGTCATCTTTACTTTGTACGACCTAGCGAGCATCCAGCACAAAATAAATATTTTTATCTGTCTGTTGAGAAATGAGGAAAGGGATGACCAGGCCAAGGTTCAGCTTCTCCCTTGTGCCTACCAAATCCTCTCCTGGTTCTTCTACTCAGCCATGCTTCTGCTTCCCAGAATCACAGCTCCAAGTCCATCTACAAGGAAGGTGGCATTAAAACATACAGGTGACAGTAGGTCACACTGTTCCATGTTGCCCCAGACCCATGGTGAGGCAGTAGAGGGCACTATGGATTCATGCCTACGACATTCTCAAGTAAACACATAGGAAAGAGGAAGTGGTCAAGTCTTTCAGGTTTCTACTTTGTAGTTAGTGTCTTGTCCATTCCTATTGCTGCCATGTTGTCTTCTTTTAATAGCCTTTCCATGGGTTTTGTTTTCCTTGACTACATCAAAGCTTTTCAAAAGCTAATAATAATTATTGCAATTGTTGCAAAAGATTCAATAAGTCAGATTATTTTGAAAACAATGGTCACCAAAGCCAGAAGTTGGGGAGCAGTCCTTGACTTCTAGATTTAATTGGCTACCAGGTCCTGAATATTACATTTCCACATTCTCTCTCAGATTCACTGCTTTTTAGTCAGGACAGAAGCACACCCCTGAGCAAGAGTGCCCGGCTGAGGAAACTGATGAGGCTAAAATCCAGTCGATCACTGCTGTAGGTCACGTGCCTCTTCATCTGCCCAGAGGAAGGGCTGTCTTTTGCTGCTATGTAAAATGCTCCTGCATGGACCAGCAGAGACCTGCTCTAACCATGCTGACTGTAACTACCCTGTGCCCAACTCTTATCATTTTCACACTGACCATTGTGATAGTCTCCTAACACCTCTGGGATCGATCTAAATTGAGTACATGCACACACACACACACACACACACACACACACACACAAACATACACATTCATATATTCCTAACAGGAAAAATTATACACAAATTTACAAATACATCATCACCAAAATTCGAAGAAACAACATAAATTGGATGTAACCAGAATGCTCTTTTGCTGAAATTGATCCTTTTCTTTAGGGTACAGAATTAACATCTATGTTGCAGGATCTTTCTAGTTTGGTGTTAAACAGGCCATGTGTTATATGATGACTCAATATCCAACCATTTTCCTCTATTAAAAGACCTGAAAACTGTGAAATCACTTGGCCTTTATTAAATTTACCTCTGTTCCTACCTTATTATGTGGCAACAGTTAAGGTAATACTACTGAGAAGCAAAAGGATCTTATGTTCAAATGTCTACTTGGACTTAAATAAATATCATGGTAGCACTCAAGTAATAAAATAATCATCCAAGTAATCCAAAAATCACATTAGCTAGTTTTTAAAATAGAGCCCAAAAGGGACAGACCATTGTTACATCTGAATTTTTATGTCAAATGACACCAAGTTAAAATTCAACTCTGCCTCTACAGATTTTAATATTAGGTGGCTATAAAAGGACTCAAGTTAAAAAAAAAATTTTTAATGTTTACTGTTTTTGAAGGAGAGAGAGAGAGAGAGAGAGAGAGCAGGGGAGGGCAGAGGAGGGGCAGAGAGAGAGGGAAACACGGAATCCGAAGCAGCCTCCAGGCTCCGAGCTGTCAGCACAGAGCCCGACAGTTGGGCTCGACTCACGGTGAGATCATTACCTGAGCTGAAGTTGGATGCTTAACCGACTGAGCCTCCCAGGCGCCCCCAAAAGGACTCAAGTTTAGAAAACAGTATTTCTCATCCCACAGCTTTAGGCTCTCCTATCAGTACATAAGGGAGGGGACATATTCTCAATGGGAAATAAGTAACTATTATTTTTTCCCACTGAACTATAATTGTTAATAGAAAATATTAAATGTCATGTAAAAACAAAATAATCTTACTGCTGTTGTTGGGATATTCAAGTGGAACTTCAGCAAACTACAGCCTGGGGGCTAAATCCTTTCTGTGCCTTTTTGTTTGTTTGTTGTTTGTTTTTTTGCTTCTTTTGTACTGCCAGAGAGCTAAGAATAGTTTTCACATTATTTACGGCTTGTAAAAAGGAAAAAATGAAGAATAAACAACAGAGGTGGTATTGTAGTTCACAAAGGCTAAAATATTTGCTATTCAGTGCTGCAGAGAAAAAACTTTCCACCTCCTGAACTAGACAACACACTAATAAAGAAGATTGCTAATGAGATTGCATAGAAGTAACTAGTGTTTCTGTAAATTCATTGTTAAGAAGTAGTCATCAGAAATAAGATGAAAGGAGAAATTTTACCATCCACAATGGTTTCTTATTCTGGATCTCTACATAGTAAGTGTTCATCAGTGAATGTCTATATAGAACATCTTATGTCCAGTCAAGTCTAGTGTGTGTAACTGGCCTGGATCTGATCAGACCAATGACTTCATTTTGCTCACAGCCTCCCTCCTGAACTGCTTGCTTCTATCCAACTCCAATTCCATTACCCAAATGGTTACTGAGGGCTAGTCCTATGAGGCCTTGATTTCCCCTCCAATGACTGTGTTGCCTTACTCCAGATCTGCTGCTCAACACCACTTCTCTGGCTCTGATCTCACTTCCACTTGCAATCACTCTTGATTATGCTGCTTCCGAACAAACCACTCATGGTCTCACTGAGACTAGCCCATTCTTATGTGATTGTTCTTGCACTGTACAATGCAGCTGACAAGCACCCATACTTGTATAAAGCCAGGCCTCGTGTCACCCAGTGACTTGGAAATCGAACACTCAACAGGTGATGCCCGGCTAGGAAGCCAGGCAAACTGGCTCGATCAGTACAAAACCTTATTTACTTTGTGTTTGGTTTTTTTGCTCCCATTTGGCTAATTCATTTGATGGGAGGCTTGGGGTTCTTTTTAGGTTGAAATTGGAAAAGATGATATTAATTTGGGGGATTAATTCCTGAATACTCAGGAACACAGGAATTCTCAGGCAATCTGAGGCAGTGTCTCTTAACTGAGAGCCAAGGACCCCCCTCATAATGTTTCACAGTATTTAGTCCAGCTCAGTTGAATCAGAATTCTCTTGGGTGCTTATAAAAATTCAGAATCTAGGACCAACTCCTTAGTATCTAATTAATTAGAATTTCTGAGAATGGAGTCCAAGTATTGTTCTTACGTGTACTGAATTTTCAAAACCAACCCATGGCATTCAGAGGATTTTTTTTTTTTTTTTTTTTTACCCACTGAAATCATTTGCAAAAATTTTCTGTGATGGCTCATACTGTATTTTTGTAAAATGATCATATGACCCATCGTAAAACTCTCAAAGCAGTTCATGGATCAAAATGATAAAAACCATTGGTTTTAAAAAGAAATACGGTTGATTTAGAATACCAAGCTTAAATTTCTCACAGAGCTATTTCTTGGACAACTGACAAATCCTAGAAAGACAATTTTTGTCCTTGCTCATGGTCCGGGCAGCTCTTCACAGATGCAAGCAGCTCAGACCCCCAACATTTCCATTTTACCCAGAGAAGCAGCTTCGGTATCTTTCCTTTGAGATCAGATTTCCTCTAGGATGCACCTGGAGTCTGACCTTACTACTTTCTATTCTAAAATCATTTGCATTTAGTGAAACATTGTCCACAGGGGGGGCCACAGAGTTCCTCATAGAATACAACAGGCCCCATCAGCTTCTAACACATATAAGAAAACACAGCTGGGTGGGGAAAGTGCTCAGATCTCATTCTCCTTCATCAGGATGCTCACTTCACCTCTTTGTTTCAGTTCCTCTTCAGTGAAGAGGATTTTTTTTTTTTTTTTTAACCATCTTGGGATTCTGTGCCCAATTCCAGTGTGTGGGCTTTTTTTCTACACCATCAAGCAATTCTTGGACACCAGCTGGGTGTCCCACAATTCAGCTCAACTCTGACACTACCTGTAAATAGTGTCAGAACCCACAGGACTGCCCAGTCCCCCACAGTAGATGCCAGTCACAAGTCCAATTTGTTACCTGTGCTCTGACCAAAAGGCTTCTGATCAGAAGCCTCATTGGGCTTGATTAATTTGCTAACAACACTCATTGGGTTTGATTAATTTGCTAGAGTAACTCATCAAACTCAAAGAAAGATTACTTACTAGATTACAGGTTTATTATAAAAGGATACAACTCCGGGGCACCTGGGTGGCTCAGTCGGTTAAGTGTCCAACTTCGGCTCAGGTCATGATCTCACCGTTCATGAGTTCGAGCCTCGCATCAGGCTCTGTGCTGACCGCTCAGAGCCTGGAGCCTGCTTCAGATTCTGTGTCTGCCTCTCTCTCTCTCACTCACACCCTCCCCCACTCACACTCTGTCTCTCTCTCTCAAAAAACGAATAAACTTAAAAAAAATTTTTTTTAATTAAAAAAAAAAAAAAGGATATAACTCTGGAGCAGCCAGATGGAGGAGATGCGCAGGGCAAGGTATGTGGGAAGGCAGGGCTTCCATGACCTCTCCAGGCACCCTGCTCTCCCTGCCTCTCCACAGATGTATCAACCCAGAAACTCTGTGAACCCTGCCCCTTTGGATTTTTATGAAGGCTTCATTACACAGGCACGATTGGTTAAATCCTTAGCCATCGGTGATTAAACTCAATCCCCAGCCCCTTGCCCCTCATTGGAGGGGCAAATAATACACAGTTGGTTTCCCTGGCAACTGGCACCCTCCTCTGGAAGTCGTTTCATTAACATAACAAAAGACACCTTTATGCCTCTCCTCCCCAGGGCAGCTCCTAGGGTTTTAGGAGCTCTGTGCTGGGAGAAAGACTGAAACTATATTTCTTATTTTAAATCATAGTATCACCCATCCTTAGTCTACTTACCTCCCAAAGTCTAACAACAATAACAATATGAAAGTGAGAAGGGTGGAGACTGTTAGTGGCCAACTAACTCCTTCATTTTATCAAGGAAGATATCAAAACTCAGAGAGCTCAAAGGACCTATGAAAAGTTCTTACCTTGGTAAAACTGCATGGAGTATCCCTCATGCTACCTAACTGACCCCTCAAGATTCTCCAGGGAGAGACGTGCCAGCTGCTTTTAGTAGATCCTTTGGCTCTTAGTCCAATGCTCTTTTCATTTCACCAACCTGGCTCAAAAAAAGGAATGATAAAAATGAAATCTCTTTGAAAAAAAACAAAGGGAATTATCATTGTAACGCACTATTATGACTATCTCACTCACGATTCTGAATATGATTTTTTTGTTGGCAAAGGGAAACAAAGACTCATTAGCCACATGGTGTAATAAACAGAACACCAGGCTAGTGATCAGAACTTCCCTGGAGGTGCCCATTTCCTGACAGCAAAGGAGCCTTTGGTAAGCCTGTCCTAAATGGAAATCCTTTCAGTCATTCATGAATGCAATTATCTAATCTTTTCAAACTTGATTTTTTAGGGGTGCCTGGGTGGTTCAGTCAGTTGAGCGTCTGACTTTTGCTCAGGTCATAATCTCAAGGTTTGTGAGTTCCAGCCCTGCATCAGGCTCTTTGCTGTCAGCACAGAGCCTGCTTCAGATTCTTCTCTCTCTCTCTCTCTCTCTCTCTCTCTCTCTCTCTCTCTCTCTCCCCCTCCTCCAATCTCTCTCTTCCTTTCTCAAAAATAAGTAAGCATTAAAACAAATGCTGGGCACCTGTGTGGCTCAGTTGATTAAGGGTCGGACCTCGGCTCACGTCATAATCTCATGGTCTGTGGGTTCAAGCCCCATGTCGGGCTCTGTGCTGACATCTCAGAGGCTGGAGCCAGCTTTGGATTCTCTGTCTTCCTCTCTCTCTGCCACTCCCTTGCTCCTGCTCTCTCTCTCTCTCTCTGTCTCTCTCTCTCTCTCTTTCTGTCAAAAATAAACATTAAAAAAAAAGTTAAAAAATTAAAAAAATAAAAGTAAGTAAAACTTGATTTTTCATAACCAATCTTCTTATCCATAAAGTTGCCTCAAAGAGCCTTTTATGATATTTGCTTGAAGTAATATTAAACTTTTTTCAGAGTACTTCCACTGGGCAATGTCTATTGGTTGAAGAACCGAGGCTGAGGCGGTATATAAAATAGTCCAAAAACAATGAAATGCAGACAAACAAAATCTAACCTTACACATTCAAGAAAAAACTTCTCATTCATTGAGAAGCTGAGAAGCTTATCTCCTTGATTTAACATGTGTATCAAAGGAGCCATCCCTTTAAAGTCAAACAAGTCTGTTTTGAAGCCAAACAAAGACCCAGAAGGGAAGAAAAGCCCTTGGCAAAATTCAAAATTCCAGCTACTCAAACTGGGTTGTTAACTTATTAGTCATATGAGAAGCATTGAATATATTTACTGCTATCATTTTCCCATAAGGCTTTTCCACAAGTTGAGACTGGGAAATGTACACAAAAGAAGAATAAGATAAAACAAGCATAGAGACTATTAGTCTCTAGTCATAGTAGAATAAACTCCATGAAGTTCTCAGAGGATGTAGGAACATGCGTTCCAAGCCAGTGTGTGTCACTAGAGACAGTTAATATGAAAATCAAGCTGAATATTTGAGTCGTTGAAAAGGGCCCGCTGTATATATTCTTCACTAATATCCTTAAAAATCTATAATGTTATTTTGAAAACAATTACCAGAAATCACTCCCTTTCCCCACCCTTCCTCCTCTTCACCTATACCCAACTATAGATTTTTTTAAATGTAATTCATAAGACAAGCAAAATAAGGAAGACGTGTAAATTTGCATCCTTGTCCTCTTGCCTTCTGACATAACTGAGTTGAGTACATCATTATGAAAAGTCAAAACTGGTAACAGATTTGCGTGACTCACAAATTTAATCCAAACCTAATCCATCCCTGAAAGCCTGCCAGTGAATTTATACAGTAGGACCCTAGGTTTCATTATTTTAAATAGGAATAAAGCAGCTCATGGTGTTCCCAACTCTTCCAAAATTTCCAGCCAATTTTCCCAAATATCACTAAAAACACTATGCAACATCTACCTACAATTCACCAACTACCTAATTATTTGATACTTACTTCACTCCATGGTGGGTATTTTTATATGCCAGACCCAACAGTACTGCATAATTTTAGATACTACCACATTTTACCTCTAGAATGCAATAAGCATGTACTCTGATGTAAAGACATTATCAAACAACATACTGAAGATAGACAATGAATACAAATAACTTTAGCAAGAGGAATTTTAAAAGTAAATCAGTTTTTTTTAAGTTTTTTTTTAATGTTTATTTTTGAGAGAGGGAGAGAGACTGTGAGTGGTGGGGGGGTAGGGGGCAGAAAGACAGGGAGACACAGAATCTGAAGCAGGCTCCAAGTTCTGAGCTGTCAGCGCAGAGCCCGATGCAGGGCTTGAACTCACAGACTGTAAGATCATGACCTGACCCGAAGTCGGACACTTAACTAACTGAGCCACCCAAGTGCCCCAAGTTTGTTTTTTTTTAAAAGAAGCTGTTCTTTTTTTTTTTTTTTTTAAACCTTATTTATTTTCAGAGAGAGTGCACACCCACAAGTGGGGAAGGGGCAGAGAGAGAGAGAGAGAGACAGAGACAGAGACAGAGAATCCCAAGCAGGCTCCTCAATGTTGGCACAGAGCCCCATCTGGGGCTCGAACTCATAAATGGTGAGATCATGACCTGAGCCAAAGTTGGATCTTAACCAACTGAGCCACCCAGGCACCCCTGAGCCCCTCCCTCTTTTTTTTTTTTTTTTTTTAATATTTCAGTTCTGTGTCTGCCTGTGGAAGCTTTACCTCTCACATCAAGTGGCCTCTCAAGTTCATAATATTCAGTAGTAAAAATCTTAAGGAACAAAAAAAGGGGATAAAGTTTCCCTGTTGCCTATAGCACTCAAGCGTTGCCACTATCAATTTGAATTAGTGCCTCAATAGTACCAAAGGAAAAAGCGTTTTAGGAAACCATATTAGAAATGCTATTTTTAAATTTTATTGTGCTGAGTCTCCACAGTTTTTATATCCCTTTCAGATTTGGGACAGTGTGAAAGGTGGGGCCAGATGCACCTTCTAGTCTTTTCTACCTTGAAAATCAATGATGGAAAGTCAGCAATAGAAATTGCAATCATGGGGCACCTGGATGACTCAGTTGGCTAAGCGTCTCTTGATTTTGGCTCAGGCTATGATTTCACAGTTCATGAGTTCGAGCCTTACATGGGGCTCCACGGTGATAGTGTGGTGATTACTTGGGATTTTCTCTCTCTCTCCCCTCAATCTCCCTCTCCCCAACTCATGCTGTCTTTCTCAATCTCTCTCAAAATAAATAAATAAACTAAAAAAAAAAAAAAGAAATTGCACTCATGGTCACATAATTTTCCTACTGAAAAGCCCACAATGACTACTCATTGCCTGAGGAAGAAGGTGAATTTCACAGTTCTGAGTACTGGCACTGAGGGGTGCACAATCTTGCTCTCACTGACTTTCTCATTTCTACCTTTTCCCCGGACACTTCATGCTGTTCATGCATTTGAGTGCTCTCATTTCTCTGAAGATTCCAGTCATGTTATCATTCATGTTTTCTCTCTGCCAGAAATGTGCCTTCATTATATTACATGTCTGTCAAGGCCCTATTTATCTTCTAAAATCCCACCTCTGGGTTACCTCTTGGTCTTTCCCAAGCCTCCCCTCATCCAGCAAAATCAACCCCCCCTCTCAGCTAACCATACTTCTATTTTCAAGCTTATTCCTTTGATCTGAGTGTAATTTTTTATTTATATGGCTCAACCCACAATGCATACAGACTATGACCTTATGACACAGATTACTTATTTTCATATCCTCAATCCAGCACAGAGCTGATGCCATTTTTTCCCCTAAATGCAGTGAGTCTAATATCTCTTTTATTTGGTTTTCAATTCTGTAAGTGTTTGGAGAAGGATGCCAATGGGATCCACAATAGTGGACCTTCACATATTGGTTCAACAAAAGCAGTCACTAACTGTATGTCCATTAAGTCAGAACAATGGAAAACCAAAGTCAGTCGGATGCCTCCAACTCATGCCTCATGGGATGTCACTGCTCAGAGTGAAGCACCAGTTAATTTTGGTCAACTGGAACATAGGGAAAAGAAGAATCTCCTCCAGACACTCAATGTGGAGAATAATGGCTGAGACTAAACTCTAGTCCAAGGAGACCATCTGAATGTGTATTATGTCAGATCACTAAGAAAGGATAGATGTGAGATCCAAAATACAATTTTGTCTTCTGCTTTGACAGACTACAAAATGTAAACAAATCCAGAACCCCTGATTGCTAAGACAACCATTAATTTATCTCTCTAAAGATCATGCCAGAGATACCCAAACCCTGAAGCAAGGAATTCAGCTAGGGGGCAAAGCTAAACCAGAAATGTGGTGCCGTTTGAATTTAAGAGTGAAAAACTCAATGCTTTCTCCAGAACATTTTTCACATAGTTTGTAACATGGTTCCTCAGCTTATTTTTGGCTTGTGTGACAGAAACTTGGGGAAGGGCCCACCAGGAGCTCAATCATAGATGGACACTTAGGAACATGCCTGCATAATGATTAATTTCCTGCCAAGTTGGGATTCCCACCACCAATAACAGGGCTCCAAGTGACTCATTCATCTAAAATAGAGCTCTTGGGATTTCCCACTGCATCACAGAGCCCCCAGTACTGCAGAGTTTGAGGATCTACCCTGATAGCTACACAGCACTGACCCAAATCCTTTCCATGTGAGAAGCGCTAATCCAACTGTTTCTGTGTCTCTCTCACTGGGATCTAGTTCTATCTGTCCTCTTGTCTAGTCTTCGAGAAGATACCAGAAAAGCAGCTGCCTTTGCCTTGGGAGGAGGACATTTGCATAAATGTCAACTGAACATTTGATAGAATGTCCTACTTAAGGAGTCTTAGGTTATATGCAAAAAAGGCAGCTGCAAGGAGAAAGATGCAGTCCTCTAAGAGATTTGTCAAGACAAACCACTTAAATTTCAGAAAGTTACTGCAGCCTGACATGGTCTGTGGGGAGGGACATAGCCCTGTGTAAATGCAGAACAGGTAGAGAGAAATACCTTCTAAACCCCTTTCCCCAACCACAGATGAACCTTAAGCTTGTCTGTATCTTACGTAACTCAACTCTTCTGAATACACAAGGCAGCTACTCCATACTGCCGTATCTATAGGAGGGAATGAATCCTTGAGGAGCCTCATTGTGATCACGGTGGTGTGTATATAATCTGAGTATACTCAAGAATTGTCCCAGAGAGAAAAGGAGACGTTTTTTATGTCTCTGATGATGTGCCTTGCTTTTTATCAGCTGCTTTATAGCTATAAGGAGACTAGGAACTGTTCACTGCTACCTGTTCCAATTCAGCAGGTCACCTCTCTTTGTTCTGAGCAGGGGGTAGGGGGCGCGGTTTGTGCATTTCACTGCTACTACGTACAAACACTACCGCTCAACCCAAATTCTGGTGGTGTCATTTAGCACAGAGCATCAGACCCATGTCCAGTACTAGAGGAACATATCACTTGTGCCACTTACTCATGATATGAACATGACTATCAATCCCAAGAGAGACCATGTGTGCGCACGTGTGTGTGTGTGTGTGTGTGTGTGTGTGTGTGTGTGTGGTGCGACCATTTTGAACAAGGAGCGGGTTTTGTTTTTGTTGCAATGAGTGTCTTAGACCTGGAAAAGGCTTTGGAAGCAAACTAGCCATGTGCTCGTAGGCAAATTTCCTAACTTCTACACGCTTTTGCTTCCTTATACATGCAATGACAATAATACCGACTACCTTACAGGAATTGTGTAGGATTTAGAGACACTACATATATAAAGTATGGGGGATTTAAGAGAACTCAATTAGATTAATTTTATTTTTATTGTGATTATTAAGTCAGAAAACAACTGTTTCGCACACTGGTTTTTTAAGCAGTGTATCTTTGCAGAATCATCACAAGGAAACCATGTCCAACCTCAGGGTCTCTCTCATTCCCCGAGGAATTCTCTGGTCAAAAGTTCAAGGGAATCTCATTGTGAAAAAGAGAGGTGGGCTTTCAAAACCAGGGTGTCCTCGGACCATTTATTGGTCAATGAGGATTATAATAACAAAACTTTTCTCTGGAAATAACAACCAAAGTCTGGGTCTAGTAACACCTCTCCTTAAAAGGCAAAAGTAAACTCACTGACTTTCACTTTAAATAAAACTCTGAAATAATGGCCACTTGTGGGAGACAGTGCTGCTCACAGACGGTGTTCAAATCTCATTCCAAACAAACTCATTATTAAACAAGAAAGGTTCTAGAATTATTTTCTCAATCATGATAAAAAACTAGAAGCACAAAACCAAGAATCCATATAGCACGTGATGTCTGTACAGATTTCTTTAGGCTGGGGTCTGCTCCCCCAGTGAGTTCCCTCCTTCATATTACCATGGCCACAATACAAAAAGAGCCATCTTTACTTCAAACCTTGTCAGTTGTCATAATTGTTACTACAATCCCCTTGAATTTATCCCAGTTGTACTCTCACGAGTCTGCTTGCCAACAGCTGGGTCCGAATTCAGATTTTATTTTCCTTGACACCTAGAGCTGACCATCTAATGATGCCTTATCAGAACCCACAGAGGCTTCCATGAAAACAAATCCAAATACCTTCATAACACACCTATGGACTGATGCTGATCCCAAAACCAAGTGCAGAAACTATTTCTGAAAAACTCAACTGAGGATTTTCAAGAGTTGCATATTTGAATGGGCACATAATGACCTAAAAAAAAAAAAAAAATCCAGAAGCATTTCAAGAATCACTTCAAAAATGAACACATAGTTTATTAATGTGATATTTTAAAAATCAAGAGTAAGAGTTTAAGTTTTAATTGTCATTTTTAAAAAATGTTTATTTATTTATTTTGAGAGACAGAGAGCACTAATGGGGGAAGGGGCAGAGAGAGAGAGAGAGAGAGAGAGAGAGAGAGAGATCCCAAGCAGGCTTCACGCTGTAAGCACAGAGCCCAATGCGGGACTCAGTCTCTGGAATCATGAGATAACGACCTAAACCCAAATCAAGAGTTGGATGCTTAACTGACTGAGCCACCCAGGCGCCCTTAAGTTTTAATTATCTTAACAATCAAATGTTATTTTAATATGAGCAGAAGATACAAACACATTCTATATTCCCCCTGTTTACTTAATTTCTTTCTTGTAACTTTCTAAATTCTTCAGCTATTCCTTCCTGATTTATCTGATTTAATGGAACCATGCAGTGATGTCCTTAAATTGATCTATGAGCTGTCCTTTATTGGGCTCATGTTTACTGAGCAGCAAGTATGAGGCTCAGAGAATGGTTCAGCTAGTTTCCTCTCGCATGGACCCACTGGTGGGAAAAGTGGATACTGAAGCCAGATCCTTGGAAAAATATCATTTTATTAGATTACCCAGAGATCAAAGATACTCCTCTGTGGGACCATTTTAATATAGAATTGTTTGGGGAGCAGAGACGTGAATTATATTATTTATTTAGACACAAATGTGATCTCCTATACTTACCTGATTGTTTCCAATGCATTTTGCTTTTATTAGTTTGCCTTAGTTAACAGAGCTTATCATAGTACTTATTACAGTACTAGACTGTATACTTACTTTTTAATTAATATTTGTAAAAGTAAATTAAACTGAGGCACATTCTCAGGAGAAAGAAAGGTGAGGCAGTTGACTAGGGTTCATTCCAGTACTAATATTTTATTTGGTTATCACTTGCCTTAGAGCTTCTTCCAGAAGAGCTGGGAAGAGTAGACCTATGTCAGTAATTTAACACTGTAACTTGAGTGACCAAATGTGAGCACAAAACTCAATCTCCAGTTTAGAGGATTGGTCTAAAGGGTTTTTGTTTTCGTTGTTTTATGAGTAAATGGTATCTGCTACATCAATCTTCATAAAATTAGAAGTAGTTTCACACTTTGGGGGCCAGTTCAAGCTCTAAAGCCAGAAAAAGTAAGATTCTAATCCTAGTCCTGTCATCTGTGAGCAGTGTAACTTCATGCAAATCGCTAAAGCCCTTTAGGGCTCAGTCTTTCCATATGTAAAATGGGAAGGTTAGCGGTTCTATCTAAAGGGCTGCTTTGATTAAAAGAGAGAGTATGGGTGTATTAGTCAGGGTTCTCCAGAGCAACAGAATGAACAGGCTATGGGTACATGCAAAACAGGAGATTTATTATAGGGACTGACTCCTGATTATGGAGGCCAAAACTACAATATGCTGTCTGTAACCTGGTGAACCAGGCAAGCCGGTGGTATGATTCAGTACCTGTCTGAAGGCCTGAGAACCAGGATAATGAGACGGTGTAACTCCCAGTCTGAGGCTGAAGGCTCAAGAACCAGGAGCTTCCAAGGGCATGTCCAAGGGCAGGAGAAGGTGAAGGTCCCGGCTCAAAAAAAGAGAGAATCCACCCTTCCTCTGCTGTTTTGTCCTATTTGGGCCCTCAATGCATTGGATGAGGCCTGTCCACATTGGTGAGGGTGGCTCTTCTTTACCCAGTCTACTGATTCGAATGCTAATCTCTTCCTGAAACACTCTCGCAGACAAACCCAGAAATAATGTTTTACCAGCTATCTGAATATCCCGAAGCCCAGTTAAGTTGGCACATAAAAATTATGCTTCACAACAGGAAGACACTTAGCACCAATCACCTAACAGACTCTCAGTTAATACTGACTATCATAATTGTTTGTAGAGCCCATCTTCGGCCCCCAATTCCAAACAGCTCAATTTGTTGGTTACAAGATTCCCAGGTGCTGCCCTGGGTCTGGCTGCAGATAAAGATCTCTTCTCTGGTCTCATTCTTTTTTTTCCTCTCTCTCTACAGGTTAACATAAGCTCTTCCTAAGATGAATAGCTCATGGTGATCTTAACAGCATGCAAGGGGCGGTGGATATGTGTCCAGACAATGAAGGAAACCCTTAAAGGACCTTGAAAGACTTGGTTAGGTTACGATAAGGCAAAACGTTATTCAAAACTGAAGTCTAAGTTTCTCTACCCCACTGACTCCCCAGCCTCCAAATATTACTAGGTTAATAAACATTTTAGCCTCACCGATGAATAGGTAAAAATATTAGCCTCTACTTTCACTCTTTAAAATGTTTATTTTGTAAATGCATCAGAATGAGGCACTGATCCATGGAATTCTGTTTGATAATCTGAGTATAACCAATGTTTTACCACCAAATCCAACAAGATGTATGTGCTTTGTTCCTGAGGATGTATTCCCATGCTGAAATGGCCAGTATTTACTTCTTGCCTGTGTCTTCCTGAAATTCCCTCTTTGGTGGGCACGGCTGCCTTTCTGCCTACTCAGACAGGACTCTAAAGGCCCGCTCATTCTCTCAAAAAACCAGCCCAGGTTTTCTTACTCCTCTCACCTCATGCTTTGTATCTGCCTCCCGTCAGGTGTATGCTTCCAGGAGAGTGGCTTGGAAAACCATAGAGAATAAATGCCTTTGGTTGAATTACCTGCCAAGACAATCTGAATTTTACATCTGGAATACTTTTTTCAGACTCACCTTTCTTACATACCGCAAGGAACAATAATCATTTTTGAATTGTCCAAAGAGAGTAATAATGTGAGAAAATTTTTAAATTTCATAAGCAGAAAATTTTGTTAATGGATGACTGTGTTCACAAGCTTCCCCTCCTTCCCAGGCAGTGGTATTTTCTTTTTCCCTTTAGCACTTTTTTTTTTAACTACAGTTGATTCTACCTATCATAAGTGAATTGGCCCCATTCCACTGACAGTAAGTTATTAAATAAAATTAAAAAAAAACTTTCGTAAGTAATTTTTAAAGGCATGTTGAGTCTTGGTTTTCTCTTTGAAAATTCCACTCCTCTCTTCTCTCTATCCCATCTCATCGATGCCATTCCTATACTACATCAAAGGCTGCCTTCTTATTTGCCTCCTTCCTCAAGAGAAGGGCAACCCCTCCTTACTGCAACTCATACTGAATTTCTTCTTAGATCTGGGAGAAAGAAACAGATCAAATTCACTTACAGATGTTTCCTAAAGCACCTTCGAAGTAAACTGTTTAATAAACCCACAACAATAATCCTGAAGTGATACGTTTTAATCCTTCTCAAGGTTTGTCTGCACACTGATGGATTTCTCTCAAATGATGCCTTATACTCTTTTCCCGCACGCTATATTATTTTGAAAACACTCATCCATTTCAAAAGATAGGACGATAGGCAAGAGGACTGGATTTGAGCAAAGCACAGCTATATGTCTATCACCGTCACCCAAACCCTGAATCAATGAGTTATTCTCTCCGTCAGACTTAGCTCATTCATTATTAGTAGGTGTTGGGGTGCTTTTATTCCCCAGTCCCAGGACAGCAGTTCATAATGGAAATACCTCTGCAGAGTAATATTGATGCACAGAGAAAAGTCAGGACAAGGCAGGCAAAGCCTCTACCTAATGAAGCAAAGTACTTTTTTGGCTCTCATCTTATTGTATAGAAAGTAGGTCAAGAAGATTATGTGAAAAGAAAATATGTTTACATGGGTTTATTACATGGCTACCAAGTGCAGCTCACTGCTGTGGAGGGGAGAAGAAGCATTTCCAAGTCTAAGTTTTTAACCGGTCCCCCTAGAAGCTGTCAGATGACCAAGAACTAGGAAGATGCATGAGGAAAAGACTCTTCTGGCCCGCAGAAGAAAGAGAAAGAATTCTAGGTACTTGCTCCAGATTTGGAAACAAGCATTTAATACAGGGGGACAAAGGCATTTCAGTTTGCAACAGTGATTCATTCTCTCTCCCTCTCCCTCCCACCTCCCCATCAATGGGGGCTGTATACAGTTTCCCTGCCCTCGATCTGAGAACTCCCTTACAGGTAAGTCACTGCCTTCCGCAATATAGTTACCTGGACAACTGAGGTATGGAAAACAGAGTTGAAGTTCAGATAAAGTTCGAACAGAGGTTCCCATTGTTCGCTCATTTAGTGTCCACCAGAGTGCATGCAGGAGTTCAGATTACATACAGATTTCCATTCTAAATAAGCCCCTAATTAAAAATAAAACCCTCTCTCCACCTGCTCATAACTCTCACGAACACTTTTTTCCCTTTGGGCTCAACCTTCTCAAGCTCAGTCTGTGTCCAACCTGTAGATTACCCTGGAAATGCTGAAGTGCCTTGGCTTGGGGTGAGAGTGGGAAAATGTGCTTCTTTTTTCAATGCGATTCCCTTTTTTAAAAATCAGGCTTTGAAAATAGATAAGGTGAACCTAATTTCAGATGCCTGCTTGTACACTGGGAACAGTGACCAGTTCAAAAGAACAAAGAGCTGAACAAAGCTCAACCAAACAGGAAGGCTCAAAACAGAGCCTGAGGCAGATTCCATCTATTACGTTTGTTGATTGCAAAATGACCAGCAGGACTCAAAAGTGTGAAAAGGTCATTGCCCAATCTTGCAGCGCTGCAAATTGTGTTCCTTGGTTGGGGGGGGGGGGTGGAGGGTTGGGGAGCAGGGCACGTGTGTGAAGACTATGGGGAAACTCAAAAAGGTATAGGGAGAAGCAGTTTTTGTCCCATGCTTAGAGAGAAGACTGTCGTTTATACCCCCCTGAGATTGCGGAAACACAAATTTGCACAATACCACAATGACACAGCTCAGATGAAGAGGGGTTTCCCCTTTCCTCCTATGCAATTTGTTAACTTTCTATGCAATTTGTTAAAAGTCAAATACGAAAAGCGACCTTTAAGATACAATTTCTGCAATTCTCTGCTTCACTCCCTACCCTACCTCATCCCCAGGGTAGAACAAATTAAGACAAACATTCACAGTACAGGTAACTTCATGACACATGTAAGCACAGAGAAATTGGCCACTAAAATATTTCCACAGCATTGCATACACCTGCTTCTCCTTTGTACTTCTCTCCTCAGGTTCAACCACGTTTACCTTTGTAGATACTCCTCCTGGGAAAGTCCTACATATTCTGAGGATCTGGCAAGCTACCTTTTTTATGCACTTAATTCAACAAACATTTGCCTTGGTGACCTATGAGAGCAGTCCCCCTAGGAAATGGACAGGACAGGGTTCCCTTAACTAAGTCCCTCAGACTCTCAGGAGCCAGTGTTGGGCTCAGCATTTGGCTCACTTTTAGGAATAAAGAAACGATGTGTGCTAGCTGGGGTGGCACGAGTTCAGGTGCCCCAGCCCATGCTGTTGTGGGTAGGACCCTCTGGAGGTATCACTACATGCTAGCTTCCTGAACTATGGTCCTTGGCTTGGGACAATTACTAGTGACATAGCACTTGTCATTACCACACTGGGACTAAAATGCCAACCCATTAAAACCAGTCTCATCTTGGCCCCAAAGATTCTGAACATGGACAGACTCGAGAAGATATATCCCTCATCTCGGCAGGTTTAGAACCTATCCCTTCTCTAGCATCAGCTGATCAAATATAGTCACTGTACCCTCAAAAGAATAAGTTGCAAGCACAAAGCATCTTTTAGGAAAAACATTTAACCCCCACCTTGAGTTCTTGAAGTTGGCAATGGAGTCCCACTCAAGGAGAATGAATGAGCATGAATGCTGCTTCCATCACCTCATCCTACCTAGCCATCCGAAGAGGTTCCATGGCAGACACGGTCAATGCCATGGTGAGGGTTAATGTGGCAACCAGGACTTTTCAAGACATACCTGACTTTGAAAGACAGTTAAAAGACATAGGTTACAAAATTATGGATTTATAAACCCAGCAACAAAGAGCAATGACCTCAGAAGAGTCTGTATTTTTTAGTCATTCCATCAAAGAGCTGAGTTTTGCAAGGTCTTTGTGGGAAGCTTCCAGTTTTTCAGTGGTTGGGTTGGGATACGTCTGTGTATGTGTGGGGAAAGGTGCTCTACATAAATGGTTAAAAGATGAAATGGAGTTGATATTTATGCCTACCACATTATTTTCATTCAAATAAAAGAGATCTAAGTACCAGTTATCAAATATAATCTTTAAGTCTTATTATTATCCATCTGTCCCTTTTTTTTTGGCGAAGTTCCCAACAGCCCTTTAGACAGACCGTGCCTCAGTTTTGCTGAGACTACTGCAGCTGCACACAGCAGACTCTGCAGACTCGGAGCTTTGGTATACACAGCATTCTACTCCAAGACTTTATCCCCCACACCAGATCCAACCCTTTCTGTAAAACCCTTTCAAGTCCACTTGTTGCAGGATGGCTTCCCTAACTGTACAAGCTGCAGATCAGACAACAGTTACACGGGCTTCCTGCTATGTGATGTACAAAGGGGTTTCCCATGAAGACCCAGCAAAGCAGAATGGCCCGCTCGCAACATATTTCACACGTGCACTGCGGGACGATGCAACTCATTCTCATTGAGACCTTAGAAGTTAAGGCATGAAAGTATCCCTTTCTTTGCTTAGCAACTGCTGATTTACTATGGTTACCATGGAGGGAAGCACGGATGGTGAAGGACAACAGACTGAGGCTCTCTGCCGATCCCTGTTCTGGAATTAACTAGTTTTTGGACCTTGGACAGGTCACTTCCTCTCTGCGAGCCTTCATTTCTTTAATTGTTACAGTATGAAAACAGGGATATATGATGCCTCAGTCCCTACCAGCTCTGAAGTTCTATGGAGACATTCATTTCATTTGCTCATTCATTCCTTCATTCTGGAAGCATTTACTGAGCACCACTGGTGTGTCTGCTCCTGTGTTAGCATTCTGGGAATACAGCTAGGAAAAGGCCACGAGAGCAGTGTCTCTGATTTTATGCTGCTTCCAATCTAGCTGGCATCTAATAGTTGCTAGCACACATCTAACAGATAATGACTCAAAAGCAGCAACAGTTAATTTCTCACTCATGCAAAGTAGAAAACAGGAGGTTCTGTGCAACAGGCAGCTCCCCCCCCCGCCCCCGCCACAAATATTAAAAGTATTAATTCAGGGATCCAAGATTCTTCCATTTTGTGGCCCTCCCATATTCAACTCTTGGCTTTTAAGGTTGCCATGGTTATGTGCATCAAGCCACTGGAGAAGGAAAGGAAAGGTGGAGCAGGGGGCAGTACTGCATGCAGGAGGTAGTCTGGGTCAGTTCATGCACATATCACTGGTCACACAGTCCACATGGTCTCCTCTAACTTCAAAGAAGATGGGGAAATGTACCCAGGAATCCAGAGATCCAGTCAGGTGCCCAGGAAGAACAAACAGTTTTCATAAACAGCTAGGACATAAGGAGAGTGCAGGAAATGAGGAAAAGAAAAGGAGAGTCTACAGCAGAACCTGGGAAGGCAGAATTCACAAAAAGGCAGATAGAAAGGAAGAGAAAACGAAAGCCAGAGCTACTCAAAGCAACTACAGCACTATGAGTGATTTGCGGAGGCATCTTGTGAGGCCTCAGTATGTGAATAGCAGCAAGTCAGGCGAATCTTGGGGAGGATAATGGATGATCAAAGAACAGCCAGTGACAAATAGTAGCTCAGGACCCTAGGCCTCATGAGATGAATTAACACAGAGTACCTGAAAACCCATGAAATTAACCCACATGGTTTGCAGGTGAGCTAAAATGTTCATAAATAAGTCTGTATTTCTGGTGCAAATAAGTCTTACAAATTGGTGACTATGAGCTATATTTTGACCCAGGATGGATTTTTAAAATTTATTTATTTGTTTATTTATTTATTGCCATTGGCATGATTCAAATATTGGGAAATGTCACATGAGAAATCCAGGTCTCCCTGTTCTCCTGAACAATGAAAAGATATGGCCATAGTGGTTTTTTATTGTTTTCATTATTTCATTTTCATGGTTTTCATTATTTAATAACAATCATCAGACAACTTCAGGTAGCCACTGACCTCCTTGGACTGGGCATGCTCTCTCCAAAACACCAAAGTCCTACAACTTATTTCATTTCTGACCAGGTCATTTTATAACCTCAGTCATGTAGGAAATTGAATTTGCAACCCCTTATGTAAAGAGTTAAATTCTTACTACCCAGAAATATGGCAAGAAGAACTAATTCAGGGACTTGGTCCTGAATTTGGAATTTTCCTGACTTAGAATTTTCAGGGTCTGACAACAGCCCTCGTAGAACACTGTATATACACATCCACATATGTGTACATACATATGTAAAATATAAACATGAGAACTTGTTTTGCTTGATGTTTGCTTGTTTAAGCATCTATTTTCTTTAACTCATTGTGAATTATTTTGAAAGCAAGGTTCAGAGTACCTGGCCCATTATATGAACTCAGTTAAGACTTTTGAAAGACATCACAGTAAATTTATAACAAAAACAATCACTTGAAATGAATTATAATGAAGGAAATAATGAGTAAGGTTTTGAGGTAGCATCTCTGGCTCAGGACAGATTCTACCATGACCCACAGCCCAGGTGGGGACAGATATCCCTGAATGTGTCAATGTGCACCTTGCAGAGAAGAAAGAGCAGGAAAGAAAGTATCAGGGCTGGAGACAAGAAGAGAGAAATGGGGGGGGGGGGGGGAAAGGGACACTAAAAAGGCCATTGGTTCAACTGACCTTCCTTGGGCCATGTCCTGACAGAACTGGTCACTCTGCAGCTGCAGAAAACAAGCAGTCACAGCATCACTCTCCAGCAAGGTCCTGAGATCTAGAGAGAGGCACCGCACCTACAAGTTCTCAATGAGCCCAGCCAACCTCACTTCTGGGGGACTGAAGAAATCCTCATATGCCTTAGTGAATGGATTCAGTAACCACCATTTTCCTACATTGTAGGTGTTCAGTAAAAATTGGATTGGGTTGGGTTGGACAGAACTGAACAGAGCTGAATCGATGTCACTCAGAGCATCGTGGGTAGCAGAACAGAGAAACAACCGGGCCCTCCACAAGCTCTATGCAAAGGGCTGCCCCTGCTGAAGGCACCAGAACTATCAAAATCAATTGAGCACATAAACAAGTCTCATTGGGATGATTAATTCTTGCTGTGAGGATGCCAGGGGATAAACTAGGTGCCAACATCAGTCAACTCTAATAGTTAACCATAAAGGGAGACAGGGGCTTCTGGCACAAGCTGCCTGACCAGGCAGAGTGGGAAATGTTGGCGGGGTGGCTGGTAGGGGTAGACATGTCTGGGCACAAGGGTGTTAGCTTAGCCTACCAATATTTTTCTTGGACAGCAATGAAAGTCTCCCTGGAAGTGTCTTGCTATGCCTTCTTACACTAACTCTTCTCTCCACTCTCCTAATTTAGGTAGAGAGAGACAAACTTGTTTTCTGAAACAAAGTTGTTTTCTGAAATTTTCTGGGAAAACCAAAGTAGGGTTCTGGTCATTTTCAGGGGCTGATAATAGCCTCATTCATCCATTCAATCAGCGTATATTTATTGACAACCTACTGTGTGCTAAGTGCTAGATGTAAAGCAATGAATAACAGAGACTTGGTAGTTTACTCTATTCGGAGAGAAAGGCAGTAAACAAATAGACATATACATCAAACTAATTGTGATAAGCGGTTCAAAGAAAATGAACGTAGTGCTCTGATAGAAAATTGCAAACAGCACGGTGGCAACTCAGTCAGAGAAAGCCTCTCAGAAGACACCGAGTCCTAAAGGAAAAGAAGGATCCAGCCATGAGAAGAAGACCTAGGAACGATTGTTTCAGGGGAAGGGAATAGCATGAAAATTGTTTAAGACTCTTGAGAGTCCAACAGGAGAAGTTACTGAGGGCCTGGGCCATACGTGTGCAAGTGAGGGGCCCACAGACCGGCCTGAAAGAAATAGAAAGGAAACTAATTTGAGGCCTTTTTGCAGGTCTCAGGTTTTGGGGTCGACATGGGGTTCTGAGATGTACGTAGAAACCCCTTCAGTGAACGGCATAGAGCAAGCCAGAACCACGACCAGCTTGAAACTTGCTCACATGGAAAGGCCACAGTGCTTGCCAAGCTGGACTCATGAAGCATCCACGCTACACGAACCAGAGGATAAATGTGGGTCAGAATCAGCCCTGCCAGAGGCAGCTAGGGGTCGGATCTTCTCTTTGTTCTCCACTGTCCATATGCCAGCCAGGAACACGAGGTCAAATGGCAGCGGAAGGGTGCTTGCAGTACCCTAGAACAAATGCTTAAAGCTAGGGTAGGCAACGGGCTCGGGCCACAAGCAGAGGCACACCTATTCACAGCAGGCCTAGGCGAGAGGTTTAGGATGGAAAGCAGGTTTAATAGCCAGGTAGTTTATTATTGGGTCACAAGTTCACATAAGAAAAACATATGATTCCTAACAAAAACAGACATCCAGACAGGGAGGATATTCTTTTCACAATGGACAAGACTCATCTTTTTGGTCTGGCAGCCTTCAGAGATATTGTTCTCACCATTTTCTTTACAGGTCCAAGGTTGCTAAAGGGAGAGATTAATTTTTATTGCTACGATTATCTGCTAAGCAGATGCCCTCGGGCCCTGGATGTATGTTCCATTTTGTTCTGTTAGTGGTAAATAAATTTCCTGAAGGATAATATAATCTGGCCAAAGTATCACCTACGTGGTAACTGTAGGCCAATAGCCATCAGATGTATTTGAAGAACTATCCGGGAAGGCCTTTCTGAAGGTGGGGTGGGGAAGTGCTGGACAAACCCTCAATCATGTGCTTGTTTTGTTTGGCATTTGCTGAAAAGGCACTGACTCTCTGGCAAAAGTTGGACATGAATTCAGTGTTATTCACTTATCTAGCCTGAGCCCAGTCATTAAACTTCGACCCAGAGTTTTCAGTTCTTCCTGGTACAACAAACAGGTTCTGTTGCGGGAGACAAGACTCCTAATGTGAGCCAGATGACACTTATATCCACTCCCTGTCACTGTAAATAGGAGTTGAATCTAACCAGAATTGAACAGAAGCTCTCCAGGCCTAGGTCAGAACTGACTTGGTCCAGGTTATGTCTCCAACTGCTCTGAGCCTACATATTTGTTTGTTTGTTTGTTTGTTTATTTATAAGAGTCATTTCTTTTGACAACATTGCTATATCTCCGTCAGGGATTCCTCCCACTTGTACTGTGTGTGTGCATGCGTGTGTGTGTATGTGTGTGTGTGTGTGTGTATTTAAGCCAAAGGAAATCTTATCACCCAGGTCCAGCAGTGAGAAGGTTGTGAAGCACCCATCTTTCATCCATAAAAAGACTCCAAACAATTCAGGCAGAAATTTAGCAAATGTTTGGGTTGGTCCCCCTGAGGTGGTGAAAACATAATTTTTCACGAACTTTAAGAGCAGTGCAAGACTTTCCACAAAATGATAACAAAGCCCCAGACACGTCAGCATATGCAACTTTTCAAGTCCCAACGTCTGTTCTCTGCAATTCTAGACAGGCATCTAATGGAGCAGCAGGAGGACTCTGAAGTAAACAAAAAAGGGCCTTGAACTCCTAACGCTTTCCCTCTGTGGCAAGTGGCAATGGACAAGTCAGATGCAGAAGGCAAAGCTTGAATCCATCCTTTGTGTCCATAGCGACATTAACTGGACTCACTAAAAAAGCTGGCTCAATAAAAACATTTAGATCAAAGACCCACTCTGTCACATTTTTAAGATATTGCGAGTTATTCTCACCTAACCATGCTTAAGTCTAGAGAATGAGGAGGCAGGCATGGGGAAGATGATGATGGGCAGCTGACATGGCTGGAATATTTGATCGATCTTTATGTTTGAGAGTATTCATTGTAGTGGCTGCCAAGAAAAGGGCAAGCCTGTTATTCATCCCCTTTCCTTCAAAAAATAGTTCTTTTAGGGCGCCCGGGTAGCTCAGTTGGCCAAGTATCCAACTTTTGATTTTGGCTTAGGTCATGATCTCACAGTTGTGGGATCGAGCCTTGTGTCAGGCTCCACGCTGATAACACGGAGCCTGCTTGGGATTGTTTCTCTCCTTCTCTCTGCCCCTCCCCCACTTTGTGCTCTCTCTCTCTCTCTCTCTCTCTCAAAATAAATAAATAAACATTAAAAAAAGAAACAGTTCTTTCATGAGTCCCATGCATTTATTCATTCGATCAACAAGCATTTGTTACATGCCAGCCACTGAGCGTGAACAGGATAGGATACGCAATGTTAACAACTAGGAATTCAGTCGTGGTGGTTTTCAAGCAGCCTCTTGAGTCAAGACTCATCAAAGTTCTTTACTTCTAACATTTCTCCATGTTAGTCACACTAAGCCAACACAAAGGTTGGGACATCAACCTTCAGGGAGGAACCACACTATTTGCCCAACCTTGCAAGTTTAGTGAAAGACACACATAAAGAGTGAACGGTGTTTCATCACTCTGTGTGGAGTGCCCCACAGCCCTTTGCTTGCCCCTTTCCATTGCCTTGGAAGAGGGGTACTGTCTTATTCCCCTACTTTTCCCCACAGCCCCATCACTGCCATCATGTACCACCCACCCATGCAGGCTCTTGGACTCACTTTTGCATGTCCACTCCATTTCTAAGCCTTCTTCCAATAAGCTTCGTGTCTAATTGCATTTCCTCTTTTCTGCAAAAAATGAAGGACACAGTGATTGTGACATGTTCTGAAGAGGTTTGCTTTACCAAGAAAGTGGTGCAAACTGGGCCCCCACAAGGAAATCAGAGTGAGTCACTCAGAGCTCTCAGCTTTTGCCTTGCAGGCTGTTGAACTCAAGTTCTGTGGCACCCAGCTCAAGCCCAGTTGTCCCAGCTAAGGAAGGGCCTGACAGGGTCATTTTCTAAACATTAGATTATCCAGAAACATAAGCCAAACAGGGTCAAACTGAATCCCATGTGGTTTTTTTTTTTTTTTTTTTTGGTATAACTTGAGAAAATGACCAAATACTGACAAGATGAAGAGTAAAGTCAATCTTATCTCATTGGACTGTAGCAGGAAAATGAACGATTCTTAGAAATATGATTCCAACTCCTCTGCCTCAGCAAACATAAGAGAGAGAAAAAAGAAACACTGGAAACTCTCATCATTTTCAATATAACACAAAAACTAATGACACCAATATCTACGCAATGGTACAAGGCTGGATTGAAAGTTTGGAAATTGAATAAAAAACAAGCTAGAGTTTGTTCATCAACCTGGGAATGACTGCAGGGAAGAGAAACAAGTTGAAACTTCTGTTCCCACCTAGCACCTGATCTATCATGTTTTAAACACAGTCATTAGTGATAAAGCAAAAGCAAAGAAATAGAGGTGAAGCTGGGCCCTACCAGAGAATGAAGTAAGAACCTCACACAGCTTCCTCTTTTCTATAAGGTTAGCAAAAGCTCCCCTTCCTCCATGAAGTCCTCAAGGACTTCACCGACCCACACTTCCTCTTCTGAATTCCTAGAGCACCTATTTTTTTATGCCTCACAAGATGGAAAATTTTCAGATTTTCTTTCACATTGTTCTCTACTTGTGTCAAGTATATTTTCCTCTATGTCATTACTTAAAACAAGCAATCTACAATCACCTTCTCCTTCTCCTTCTTCTATTTTACTCTCCCACATAGCCTAGTTTGGAGCTGAACATATCAAAAGCATCTAGTGTTTTTGCGTAGATAATTTTGATAAGAGTTTTCCAAAGAGCCACCATGCATGGAAGAACAAAGATGGTTGTTGGCTTATTTCCTTTAAGTGAGGCAGGGGGACCTTGGTTGAACACATCTGCTTGCACTGAGTTTTCTTTCAAGTTGAAGCCTTGAATATCAAATTTCATATTTCTTGACGTTCTTCTTATGTCTCTTCTGTCACTCACCCGTTACCAAGGCCCACAGTCCAACCAGGTGACATGCACAACAAAAGAAGAACACCCAATAGTGAAAAACCCATTCTTGTCAAGCTCATAGACGCAAACATCAAAACATGAATGGTCTGTCCATTTTTCCCCAAAGCTGGAGCCCATTTTACAAGTCTCAAGTAAGAACACTGGCCCTTAGATGGAAAATTTGATCAGCTTCATCCAAGTAAAACTTCATCTTTTGGACACATGGCAGGGCTGCTGAGTGACCTGTGAACAAAGTTGCTTTTCTCATGCACATTTGCCTCGACAAGAAAGGTTTCATCCTTTGGTAAGAAGGCGAGACAGTTTATTTATGCTAGAATTTTATGGCAGGGTTCTCATCAGTGAGGTCTGACATACAGAGAGTGATCAGCTGTCTCATTTTCCTGAGATTGGCGGGGTTTCCTGAGACTCTGGAACTTCCATGCTAAAACCCAGGAACTTCCTCAGCAATCTGGGACTAGATACTGCTCAGATTCCAAAGGTCAACCTTCTCAGCTTCTAGACCTACTTCTCCCAGTTCACCTCCCCTGGTGGTCACATGCAAAGCCAGTGACCAGGGATGCCCCAGGAATTCCCGGACCCCCATGCTTATTTCCTTGGGATTGCTGTTAGTACATGCTTATGGCCCATTTGCTCTCTGAAGTCTGTCCTTGGGCAATCTATCATTGCCTGGGGCCTCTTTCACCTTATATACTTCATCCCCAAATGTGAAGCTCACTCCTAACCTTCACCCTCAGCTTGTCTTCCATGTGATATTCTTCATCCTCCATCCTGTTAGCTTCTTAAGTGCAACAAAAACTACACCAAACTCAATGGGACCTCTTCATCTATACTTTTTGTTTCTCAGGGGTCTCATATTTATGAAAATGGCTCTGCCATTCTTCCAGACTTTCACCTAGACTTCAGACTTTCCTTTTTTCACAGCCTCCTTCTCCCAGGCTTCCTCCCAAGACTAATTGTGTGTCAAAGCCTGTGTGAGTAGGCAGTTCTCCAGCCGACCACCACCTTTCAGGCCTTTCAATTGCTGTGGCCCCAACCAGTAGAATTATCACCCTTTGCCTCACATTTTTCTCCCCTCCCACCCTGAACCCACCCAGGGCACTAGTTACAGCTCGGATCAGGTCACTACTCCCCTAAACACTTAGAACAGTCTCTCCATCGTAACATAACCAAACCCACACAGCCTTCAAACCCCAAATGGTACCTTCCCCATGAAGCATCATCTGCCCTATAGAAAATGTTTCTGGTGTCTAAACTCCTTGGGCACATGACTGTTCCATACTCAATACGATTATCTTTATGTACTATCATCTTCCCTTTTGAACCAAAGTCCCTGCGAGCAAAAATTATAATTCATTCGTCTTTTTATCCCCACTTACAATAAATGAGATCCAAGTAAGGTTGGACCTGAGGCTTACTCATGAATGCTGTTGTTTGACTTACAAATGTTTCTTCTATATCCCTGTGCCTTCTGACCACTTCTCCTCATGGAAGTCACCCAGAGGCAAAGGTCTGAGAGTTGAAGGCAGTCACTCCTTTGCCTTACTGCAAGTTTTATCACTGCAGGATTCCCAGCTGCCATGGCAGGCCAGCTAAAGGGGCTTTACCCCCATGGATTGTGAAATAGAGATTCCCTTGAGGTGCAACCTGAATTCTTTCCCTGCCCTCTGTCTTCACCTTCATAATTAGCACACTTTTCCAACAGAGACCAAACACTGCACTTCATTTTGCCTCCTCTTCCATATCCCCTGGGCAGCTATGCTCTGAGATGCCTGTTTTCTGACCCAGGAAACAAAGAAATGTGTTAAACTGTGTCAAAATTTAATTATTTCATATAGGGAAATAAGGGGGTTGGCCTAAGGCATTGCTGTCTGGAGGAGGCAATTCTCCTTATTCCTGTCAACTCATCCCTCCATCATGGAGCAAACATTCAGAGGTCCAGAGATTCAGAGGAGGGGAGAATTTGAACTTGTCCTTGGCCCTTTTTTCCCCTCATTCCACTCTCCCCCTAACCCCTCAATTGCAGCATTCCCTGGTTTGAATCTGAGGCCTCAAAAACCAGACATTATAGGGATGGTATGCATAGTTAGAAGAAACGCCTCTGCTGAGAAGCTCCTGGGACCCTTTAGATAAGGAAACAGAGCCACAGCCCTTGTCACAACTGCAGGGCCAGCTGAGTCCCACTCTGCAGCCATGTCCACATCTCCTTTGCAGTAATCATACACTTCACTCAATAAATGTTTATCAAACACTTACCATGTGGCTGCTCTGTGGTTACTGGCAATAAAAGAGAGTGACATTCAAAACAGTCAGGAATGAGTGAGACAGGGGCATGATGTGGGCACCAGCCAGAGTGTTGGACCAGGGTTTTGAGGAGCACTGCTGTTGCTAGATTATTCCATTTGTTGTTAGATTGTGGGGACATCCCAGGCTTTTCAGGTGAGTGACCAGGGCAGCTGGGGCAGAGCAGGGAGGAGGGGAGAGGGCATTCAGAGGCTTTAGGGGCCAGTTTTTTGTCTACTGGCATTGAATTATTCCAGCAGTTTGATAACTGGTAGGGCCATGCCGGTGTAGGCTGCTGAAGATGAGTCTTTTTTTTTTTTTAACGTTTTATTTATTTTTGAGACAGAGAGAGACAGAGCATGAACGGGGGAGGGTCAGAGAGGGGGAGACACAGAATCTGAAACAGGCTCCAGGCTCTGAGCTGTCAGCATAGAGCCCGACGCGGGGCTCGAACTCACAGACCGCGAGATCATGACCTGAGCCGAAGTCGGACGCTTAACCGACTGAGCCACCCAGGCGTCCCTGAAGATGAGCCTTTGATATGGTAATGTACAAAATAGAAGGAGACCTTTTACCTCACGGATCCCATAGTATATCGTAGGAGATAGATGGTGCTGTGATCTGAATATCTGTATCATTCCCAAAATTCACATATTGGAGTCTTAACCCCCCAAATTTCTGGTATTAGGATGTGGGGCCTGTGGGAGATGATCAGGTCATGAGAGTAGAACCCTCGTGGATGGGATTAGTGCTCCTATAAAAGTGACCTTATAGACTCCCTAGAACCTTTTACCATGTGAGGACACAGCAGGAAGTGTTTGATAGGAGGAGGGCCCTAACTAGAATCTGACCAGGTTGGCATGCTGATCTTGGACTTCTAGTCTACAAGTGTAAGCAATAAATGTTTGTTGTTTACAAGCAACCAAGTCTGTGATATTTTGTCATAGCAGCCCAAATGGACTAAGACAGAGAGTAATCAAATACTCATACAAAAAGTATAAGATTCTACGTGGGTTAAAAATTACCAAATATAAAACCGTGGCTGTAAATAACATTACAAAGATAGGTATTCGATGCCGTGAGAGCACACAATAGTAAAATCTGACCATTTCAGATTGATCAGGGAAGGCTTCTTTGAGGAGGCAAGCTTTAGGCTAAGATCTGAAGGATAAATAGGAATTAATCAATCAACGAGGGAATAAAAGTAAGTGCTGAACACAAGGACAACATGTGCAAAAGTCTTGTGGTGAGGGGAATGGGAAGAAGGCAGATGTGGTTAGAGGAGAGAGAGGAAAGAGAGTAATTGAAGAGGAAGAAGAAAGGTGTATAGGGACCAATATGGGGCCTGGAGTTCTATCTATCCCAAGAACAATGGCATGTCATAAGTGATTTAAAGCAGTAGGGTGGCATTATCAGATTAACATTTTCATGCTGCCTGCGGCCCAGAAAAATGGCCGGGCCCAGAGTAGGAGGTTGGTGGTAGAGACTTCACTGCTTGAACACCAAGGACAACTAAGGTCCTATGTATGCAGTGTTTTCCTCAGGGCTCTCATCTCTCACCCCAGGAAGAAAGGACTCCTTTCCGCAAGGCAAGGCTCTGACAGGTTTCTCATGTCACTGAAAATAAAGGGGTTATGCAGCAGAGAGAAAAAGCATACAGTGATTAAAAAAAGGCATGCTGTCAACTTCTTCCTTAGTCATTATAAACTATAATTTATTTAGCACACACCCTGACAGCCTAGTGCCTGACTAAACACTGCCATCCATTGCCTCCTTAATGTTCAGAATGACTCAGCAAGGGAGGTATTATCATCTCCATTTTATACATGAGAGCATCAACACTCAGAGAGGTAACTTGCCAAGGAATCTACAGGATTAAAGCCCAGGACTTCCTGACTGCCACACTTTGGCTTTTAACCCAATAGTGGTTTTTAAATGTGAACATGTGGTTGGCTCCATGATAGATGCCTGGCCTTTGGAGCTTAATGTACCGCCATCTTGCCCAGAAGGAATACAGTCTAACGGAGGAGAGGGTCACGCATTTATGTAACTAAGTATAATACAATGTGACGTGGGCTTTGACAGCACACATTAAAACCTTACATGAGGGGCGCCTGGGTGGCTCAGTCGGTTAAGCGGCCGACTTCGGCTCAGGTCATGATCTGGCAGTCCGTGAGTTTGAGCCCTGCGTCAGGCTCTGTGCTGACCCCTCAGAGCCTGGAGCCTGTTTCAGATTCTGTGTCTCCCTTTCTCTGACCCTCCCCAGTTCATGCTCTGTCTCTCCCTGTCTCAAAAATAAATAAATGTTAAAAAAAATTTTTTTTAATAAAAAATAAAAAAATAAAACCTTACATGATATTTTTCTTCAGGAGGAACAGTGATTTTCTGTTTAGTATTGTAGTCAGTTCAGCATCGCTATGAGGCTAACTTTACTGAATGACTTATGTGTGCCAGGCATTGTGTTAAGTGCTTTAAACATATTCATTTAATGTAATCCTCAAAGCTACTTCACCAGGAAGCTAGCAATACTGTCTACATTATGCAGGTGAGGAATTGAGGCTCACATCAGTCAAGAAAAACCCCCAGGATCACAAAGAACACAGATAGGACAAATAACTCTCTGTGGAGAGCCAACTAATACTGAAGAGTGGTAACTTTAAATCTACATGAAACTGGAGATGTGTTCTGAAATGGAAAACCAACCCCAAGCTGATGCAAGACACAGCGTGTTAAAACTAACCCTAAACACCCCAACCACGGGAGTCTGACTGCAAAACAGGTTAGCCTCCCAGAGTCAGGATCTATGGGCAAACTGTTCCTACTTCTTGGAGTTGTTTTGACATTAAAATGTGAAAGTTCTTAAAATAAGGAGGGGGGCAGAGGCTCCAAGGAATGTTAAACTAATTTGTGGCAAAAAAGAGAAAGTTTAATATTCATTAAGGGGTTTTCATTTCAAATGATCGTTTTACCATACTGATGTCTAAATTGGGGAGCAGGGAGAAGAGGAAGAGAGTCTTACTTAATCCCTTTCCTGAATTTGCCACAGAGAATGCACGGCAGAGGGCCATAGGGGTTTCAAGCTCCTCCTGCGAAAGCTGGGGTCTGTGGCTGCTGAGACCCTACCCAGCTCTTCCTGGCTGCTCATCCACACCCAAGGGCCAAGCCGGCTTTGCCAAGAGTCAGCATGTCAACCCCTGCCGTCTCCAGCACTTACTCAGGGATCCTGTGTATAGATCTTCTCCCAGAGGCAGAAGCTTTGCCTGGATTATATCTTCATTATTTCATCTTTAAATCCAAAGAACAAATGTTGGACTCCAAAATCCTAGGAAATATCTGAAACCCAACCCAGCAAATCTCCATAAATTAAAAGTAATGTTCAGCCTCAAATAGAAGTTGTCATTTCCAAAAGTCAGAAGGGTGTGTATGTCTAGGGAGCAGTCTGGAATGAATGCTCTGGGCTCCGGCTGCCAGGATCTACCTTGCTAACCAGAGCTCCTTTAGTCCCCTTGGGGTAGGGGTGGAGGTGGGGGTGCGGAAGGGGGTGGGGGCAGGCGCTGAGAGTCTCTGAGCTGAGGTTCATCTTTGCACTCGCTACCTACAAGGCAGACTTTGTGGTTTCCTGGGAGGACACAATATGTGCAAAGTCTTGCCTGTCCTGAAATGTATTTATTCATTCACACGTTTCATCATGAATTCTCCAACTCTGTATTTAAAACACATATGCCAGGCATGAGGCTAGATGCACTGATGGTTCATCAGTGAACATGCAGTCACCAGAATTTCAGCCTTCAGGTTTATTCCTTATTGCATCATTAGTGCATCTACACATGTTGCTCAGTGGAAGGCTCATTACAATACATTATTACATCAGTACCAACTGATAAATCAGGGTCCTGGAAGCACTCAATGGTTGATTAGTTTCACGCAGGGAGAACACCTGCAGAAAAACTTCTGGAGAGGAGGGAAGGAGAGGGGAGGAAAGAGGGGAGACTCAATAGCACAGAAGAGGCCAGGACAGATTCAAGTAAGCCTGGCAAGGGTCAGGGACACCCGAGGACACTGTCACCAGGAAGGTGGTGTCACCAAATCCAAGATGGGGAAAGAGAAATGAGGAGAAACTGGAGAATCCAAAAAATGAAATATATACGCCCTTAAAATCTTGCTGATGTGGGGAGGCCATATCCTGCATTTACTCAAAAACACCAGCTTTGGAATGATAGGGCACATGCTGGGCACAGGGGGGCTACAAAACACCACAAGGGTTAGTTTCCCTCACTCATGGTGTTCACCACAAAGCAAGCCAACAGACCCGTTAAAAACCTTTTAACACTTTACAAGAGAAGTGACTGATTAAAGTCATCTCTTATTTGAGCTAGTGTAATAAGTTTTTCTTTTTTTGCCTCATATTGCCTCTGCTGCCTCCCAACCCCCACATGAACTCAATCTCCACACCTGTGCTGTGTTATCTGAAAAACACCTGCTTGGAAAACTGCCTTGCTTGAAAGGGTTGTGTTCAAACCGATGTTCAAGGGCCACTGAGGTCAAATTTAAGCTTCCATATCTACTAAATCAGAATTTCTGGAGATATGGCCTTGGAATCTGCATGTTAAACACATATGGAAATAATTCTTATGCACGATCCAGTTTGAAGAGTAACCCATGGATAGAAAAGTTGATTAACAAGGCTGGATGTCGTTCATAACAGATCCTAAACTAGTTTTCTGACTTCATCTGAAGCTATTATAATACTCCTAGCCTTACAGCTTCGTAACATACATACATTCCCTGAACTCCCTTGTGCCATTTTTTATGCAAATCCCTTTGCCTGGGAATCCCACACGCTCTGCTCCCAGTCAAACCCCAAACGGTGCACAAACACACACATGCACACATACTATCCACTTGGAAAATTCTGGTTCATCTCTGAACCAGAACAAATGTCACTATCTTAATATCTTCTCCTGGACACTTCAACTTCTGGTAAAATGCACCATTCTCCCATCACGTATCTATAGCCCTGTATACATTCTGTTTTGCTTCACCAATGCCATTGTAAGATAATACTGAATCTGTGTTAAGTGGCTGTGCTCCCTGTGCACACATACACACAACATCGCTACAGTCCAAGTGCCCAGTGTTTAGTGTTCTACAATCTTACATTGAACTGGAGCTACTCAAACTGTACAGATAAAGCATGTTAACATCTTTCCCCAACTTGCCTATTTAAAAAAAAAAAACATTTACTTTTCCTCTTACCTCCAAGGAAGTCATATATGATCCAGTCTTTCAACCCATAAAGGATTTCCCCCATTTACTTACATCTTCTTTAATTTCTGTCAGTAAGATTTTTAATGTTCTGGTTAGAGTGTTGGCATTTCTTTTCATATGTTCATTCCTGCATTTTTTTTTTTTTTTTTAATTTTTGAGACAGAGAGAGACAGAGCATGAACGGGGGAGGGGCAGAGAGACAGGGAGACACAGAATCGGAAACAGGCTCCAGGCTCCGAGCCATCAGCCCAGAGCCTGACGCGGGGCTCGAACTCACGGACCGCGAGATCGTGACCTGGCTGAAGTCGGACGCTTAACCGACTGCGCCACCCAGGCGCCCCTCATTCCTGCATATTTAATGTTGTTGATGCTCTAATTGCTTTTTCATATTTTAAATTCCAGTTCCTTGTTGCAGACATATAGGAATGCAATTAATTTGTGTACGTTTACTTTGTATTCAGTGACTTTCTTAAAGTCACTGAATTTTTATATTAATTTTAATAGTTTACCTATAGATTCTTTAAATCCTCTATACACACAAATAATACCAGTTTATTTACTTATATTCCCATTTTTATGATTTCATTTTTTTTGACTTACTGCACTGGTGACTTCTAATACAGGTTGAATGGAAATGGTGATAAATGATGTAATTGTTCAATACTGCATACCAGGTAAAACACCTTTTAATACTTTAAAATTAATAATGTTCCCCTTAGATCTTTAAATGCTGAGTCTTTTTTATGATTATTTTAGCGATAAGTGGGGGTTTCATTTTATCAAATATTTTCTGTATCCATTTATATAAGTATATGGTTCTTCTCTTTTGTAATACTTATGTGGTAATGATGTCAATCGTCGAGCAGTAAGCTAACCTTCCATTGCTAAAATAAACTCAAGTTGGCCATGACATCAAATCATTTTCATATGTCACTGAATTCATTTTGCTAACATTTTATTAATTACTTTTATATCCGTGACCATGAGAGAAGTTAGCCTGTGAAATTTTTTTCTTATACTTTGTCAAATTTTGATAATCGAGTTTTACTGGACTTATGGAAAATGTTAACAAGTGTTCTACATTTTCTACTCTGGAAAGCTTGTGACCCAGTGCTCTCCCTTTCAGCCAGAAATAGATATTCCTCTCTTTTTTCCCCCATACACACCATACCCTTGACAGGAGAACATACTAAACTATAAGAGGGGAAGGTGGCTGAGATAATACTAGCTTCAAGGACCTGGAAAACTCTCAAAATTGTGACTTAATAATATGTGCATTGGCTTTGCATTGTAAGCCCTGCACACATATTATTTATGTGTGAGTATACTTTATCCCTAATATTAATGTGTGAATAGACTTAAAATATAACATTATATTTTATTACAAATATTGTTACATAGCATTGCCAACCTATCACTGTCTTTGACCCGTATACATACCCTTGTGTTATGTGAAATACACACACTGTATTTTTTTTTATTTTTTAACCTTTATTTATTTTTGAGAGAGAGAGAGAGAGAGATACAGAGTGTGAGTGGAAGAGGAACAGAGAAAGAGGGAGACACAGAATCCGAAGCAGGTTCCAAGCTCTGAGCTGTCAGCACAGAGCCCGATGTGGGGCTCGAACTCACGAACCGTGAGTTCATGACCTGAGCTGAAGTTGGATGCTTAACCAACTGAGCCACCCAGGTGCTCCTACACACACTGTATTTAATCCTGCTCTACTGTATTCAAGCAGACCTTCAATATAGACTAATGGTATTGTGATTATATATAAAATTACTTTACGCTTAGAACCAAAGAACCCGTTTCAGTATAAGTGTTGGCTAATCCTCAGTTTCTAACGCAAATTAAATCTTTCAGATATTGTTGCCATTGTTAATTTGCTTGGTAAAGATGTTTATCTGGTTCTCTTCTATTAAAACAAAGTAAAGTTTAGAATACAGTAAATCACAGTACCTGGCAATGACCAACAAACACTGGATGAATGTATCAATAAAATAATGAAAGACTAGAAAGTTATCCATCCTCTAAAACAAGAGTTGGCAAACTATAGTCCATGGACCAAATCCAACTCTCTCTGACTATTGAAAGAAATGTGTATTCGACACAACTACACCCATTTGTTTCTATGTATTCCCTTTCAAAGTTGAATGTCTTCTGCATTCAGGGTTGAATAGTTGCAACAGAAACCATGTGGCCCCCACAAGGCTAAAATATTTGCTATCTGGTCTTTACAGGAAAAGTGTACCAACCTCTGCTCTAACACGTGATATTCACCAAATAATCGGAAAGTAGCCAGAATGCATCCCCCTGTCCTCCAGGAAGGTCTATACACACGAAATCTTTTTCAGTTTACTGTTGAAGGAATAAAGGATGTGCCAGAGGTAAAGATGCTGGTGACAAAAAATGACTCTGAATTTTTTCTTGAGGAAGGAAGGTCAAGTCTATTGTCAAAGGCCAAGTCTCTACAGCTAACACTCTTTTCTGAATCACTTTGTATTGTCCAGCTTTTCCTCTTTTCCTCTTTTCCTCAGTGGCTTTGGTTAAGTCTTTTCCAGGAATTTCAGGATTTTCATTGCCACTTTTTTCAATAACAAGACTTCACTGAAATCAAATAAAATAGTGTTTCAACAAAGTGGATTGTTAAGATGATCATGACAATTCAACAGATGCCTGGACCATAAGAAAAAGTTTCTTACATATAGCCATCTTAACTTCTCTCTTTTTGAAATGGATAATCCCTGAGTCTTAAACCAAACTGGCCATCAATCCAAGTGCTGCAGTGTGGAAATTCTACAATTCTGTATAATGTCTCAGGAACGTTCGTTTTCAATGTCCATTGAAACGATTTTATGATTTACTATATTCCGTGTTTAGGAAAATGAACAACACTTGTATATTACTTTTTGACTCAATTCATAAAATTTTTTCTTTCACCTTTTTTGGATATTTCATGCATTAGGAAAAGTATACCTTAAAATATAATCTTTGAACCCACAATTTCAGAGAAGGAAGGAAGAAAAGAACCAGGAAGAGTATTTACTTTTTGCATGCCACAAGCAATCTGGCTCTCAGAACAAAAGAAAGTAATGGAAGGGACCAGGAGCAATAATATAAAAGAAAGAATTCCTGAATCCTAGACCTGGTGATCTTGAATAAACTTGTTAACATCTAAGTCTCAGTTTCTTGATCTGGATAAAAGAGAAATATAGGAGAACTCCCAAAGGTCTCATCTCCAAACACTATCACGGTGGGGATTGAGATTTTAACATATGCATTTGGGGGGAAGCCAGAGACTCAAATATTCAGTCCACAGAAAATATTAAGAAAATATTACCAAGTAGGTCTCCTGGGCCTTTCAAATCATACTATATAGAGTGATTTATTTCATTTCCTTATGCCTGAGGCTAAGTCTAGCCTTAGGTCAAATGTCCAACATTTTTTAAATGGAAATATTCAGCTTATTTGACAATGTCAATGTTAATTCTACTAAGTTGACTTTATACAGAAACTTTGTTAAGCTTCTATGTGTTATAAAATTGGCCACAGTTCAAAGGGACATTTATATACATTAATAGAAATGAGAGAGTATAAATAGAGAAAAAGCAATTTAGTATACATGGAGAACAATTTAGCAATAGCCATGAAGATTTAAAATGCCCTTACCACTAGACCCAGAAAGACACTTCTGGCAATTTCTTTTATGGTTATACTTGCACAGGTGCAGTGTTTTCATTGTTTCTTAGTTATCTTAATGAATATAAAAATATTAATTGCAATATTATTTTAATAGCCAGGATTGGAAACAACATGTGATCTTCAATAAATTAATAAGTACTTTTTAATTTATTAATTGGTCAAATAAATTATATACATTCAAACAACAGAATGCTCTGCAGTTTTTAAAAATAATAATGTAGCACTCAATACTTATAGGAAATAGGGTGGCCTGGGTGGCTCAGTTAAGTGTCTGACTCTTGATTTTGGCTCAGACCATGATCTCAGTCATGAGATTGAGCCCTGCTTAAGATTCTCTTTCTCCCTCTCTTTCTGTCCATCCTCAGCTCACTCTTTCTCACTCTTAAATAAAAAATTAGGGGTGCCAGGGAGGCTCAGTAGCTTCAGCATCCACCTCTTGATTTCAGCTCAGGTCTTGGTCTCCTGGTTTGTAAGATCAAGCCCCCATGTTGAGCTCTGCACTAAGAGTGCTGAGTCTGCTTGGCATTCTCTCTCACCCTCTCTCTCTACCCTTCCCCTGCTTGCATGCTTGCACGTGCTCTCTCTCAAAACAAATATTAAAAATGAAACTGTTTAAAAAATAAAATCAAATAAAAATTTTTTTAAAAATTAAAAAATCAAAAAACTAATAAATAAACAAACCTTACAGGGAATAGCCTCTAAGATACTGGTAAGTGAAAAACAATACAGAATGTTGCATAGTATACCGCTATTTGAAGGAAAAAGAGTATGTGCATATGTGTTTGTGTACTTACACACTTTTTTGTGTGCTTAACCACTAAGACCATCTCTGGAAGAATTATATAAGTAAGGGGTGATTATATAAATATATATAAATAAATGGTATACTATACAATTATATAAGATGGTTGGCCTGGGACAGGGAGCTGGGAAGCCAAGGAGTGGGATATAAGATCACATTTTACTATACCCTTTTTTATTTATTTTGAATTTTGGTTCAGAAACATATTACTCAAAGAATGACTTTCTGAAAATAAAGTTGGCAAATGAAGCTTCCTATTATAGTTTCAGGTTACTTTACGGACTGTTAATGACTGGAACATTTGGAAAATTTCACAACTAATAAAAAAATTATGTTATACTTTCTTTTCCAGAAAATCTAAAACATGACAGTTCTTAGTTTCCATGATGATTTCCTTTGCTTCCATTCTGATTACTGTAGAATAGTTAAGCTTCCAGATTAGATTCCAAATTAGAATAGTTAAGCTTCCAGCTCATTTGCAAGAGGAATTCATGAATTTTCCAATGGTAATAAACAGTCAAAAAGAAATGGACAAAATTTTGCCAAGGTTTGCACCAGTACCAGGATGTTCAGGGACATCATAGAATGGGGGTTCTCCTCAAAATTTCCTGAGATGACTACAAAAAACAAATGGAGGTAAAAAATTCCAGACAGACTCATAGAATCCTGATTAGGACTCAGTTCTCTCCAGGACTAGAGGAAGGTCATGGCAGGAATTATGCATTCACCATTTTGCCCCAGTCATGGAGGTATGCCAGCATTTTAGTTAGGGGCTAATGGGGAAAGAGGCAGAAGATAAATGCAGGACAGGTCAGAGTTGGGGATGTTAAGATCAATGGGGCAAGGTACAAAGGGACAGGGTACCCCAAGGCAGACAGATGAGATCTCTGGGTCCTGGCTTCTGGATCTGGGCTATCTGGTCTGATGTGTGAAGATAAACAGCATAAATCTTTAGGTGGTAGTGAAACACAGGTATCTCGGATAGGCAAGGGCTAAGGCCATTTGCAGGGAGAGAGTTCCAACCTAATTTAAATTCAGATCCTACCTATAGCTAATTCACCCTGGTACAGGGTCCAGCTGCTGGGAAGAAGAAGCCAGAAAACACAAGCTGAGAGGTTCAGCTCCTTGCATGTAAACCTGTGTCGAGAGCTGCAGCCCCAGCATAGAGTAGGCAACCTTGAAAGATACAGAGGAGAGGCTGAAGTTGGAGAGCACCCAAGAGAAGACTCCTCAGACTTACGCAGATACATGGGACCAAGAAGTCAAGCAGCAAGACCAAGCCCAGACCTCATTCATTAGGAGAAGAGTGTGAGTAATTTCGAAGTCATGATCCTTAACTTGCTGCTCCTTTTTTATAGTTTTATTTTTCTTGCACGGAGAACTCAATCTGATGTGTTCCATTATTATTACTCGACTAATTACTCCCAACGAGTACCTCCAAGCCTGTTCTTACATGCATTCTTCGGTACTTCCTTCCAAGGCTTGATTGTTTCTTTGCTTGCTTTATTCTCTAACTACAAACTAGACATTTGCTATGGGTGTTCTACTGTCTTTTTAAACCCAACACGCCTTAAGCCAACATCTTCCTTTCCCTGCATGTCCTATCACCCTCCTTCCTTCCCTTCTCCCCAAATCCTTTGTTGTGTCATCCATATCTCCATTTATCACCCAAGTTCAAAACCAGACACCTGATTTTTCTGCCGTCTTCTTAAAAGTCCAGAATTGCAAAGTTCAGTCATTCATTCAAGTATTATATTGAAGGCAAATTAACGGCAAACTATGTCTCAGGTACTGTCTCTCCTTAGAGATACACTTTCTCTCTGTCCATTCCTTCCTATTTCCACCACCATGCACAAGATATTCATTACCTATGTATTCATTTATTTCCAGAGCTCCATATCATACCTCCACGATTCTGATGTTACTCCTGTTTACATCTTTACATAAATTTTTAACTTATCACTTCATGTAGATACTGCATTAAAATTGTCCAATGCTTAACTGCCTCCTTCTCTAGACTGTAAGCTCTATAAGGGCAGGTTGTATCCCCAGGGTCTACATTAGTATCTGAAGTAGAACAACGTCCAAGAAAATTTATTTAATAAATTCTCAAACAACACCCAGTGCTCATCCCAACAGGTGTCCAATTTGACAATAAATTTCATATTAAAAAATGATAAAATAAAATAAAATAGTACCCAAAATAAATAAATAAATAAATTCTCAAGAACTCAATGACTCCCTATAATTAGTTGCATCAAACCTCTATAGTTCTGCTTAATTTTCACGGTCCCTCATTATTTGGCCAAAATTTGTCTATTTTATACTCTATTTCCCTGTTTTGCCACCTGCTTCATCTGCACTTCCCAGACTTATTCCTTCACAACCTTCAAACCCTCGTATGAATTCCCATCTCCACATGTTTATCTCCAGTGTCTATTGCCTGACATGTCCTCCTTCCCTCTCATCCAGAGGGCCTTGACTCTGCACCTGGCTGTGGCAGCTTTTCCAAACAAAGAATGACGGCCATTCCCCTCCCTGCCTCCTCTGAGGAGCACTCCCTGGCCCCTCTGTGCTCCCAGCATCCATGAAAGGACATTCTCTTTCAGTCCTAAGGTTTTGGCAAGCGAGTCCAAGTCATCACTGATGTGAATGGAGTCACATGGCAGAGAGTAAAACCCATCAGAGGCTACAAAGAGGTCTTTCGTTTAGCACAGCTCCTGGAACACCCAAGTCCAGCAGGGTGGCTGGGGGAAGAGGGCAAGGAGGTTCACAGGCTCTGTCAGATTTGCCAGAGGTTAGTGAAAGGACACAAGCATTCATGTGCTTCCTGCTTCCTCTAGCTAACCCGCTTCTTGGGTAAAAACTGGGCCTTTGGAAAACCTGGTTTCTTGTCCTCAATGGCCCTTCAATTCCTCTGCATTGTTATGCTCTGAAAAGTAAAAAGGCTGAAACAGCCCTTCAGAGATAATAGAGCCAAAGCTTTGGAGGGGAATGAAAGCAGAGGTTAGAGGCAACTGAGCATTCTAAACACCCTTTGCGTACAGTCCGAGGGGCAGTAGCCACAGGCTGATTATCCAGCCCACCCTGAATATCCCATACCGTTACCATAAACCACAAGTTCAATTTCATTTAAAATTTTCATTCTATGCCTTCTCATGGACCAAACCCTGTGGGAGAATCTAGGTATAGAGAGATGACGAAGACATGGCTGCCGGTGTCCCAATTCCTCAAGCATCCCAACACCTCGGCCCATGAACTCAGTTACAAGCCCACGGAAGGCTCCTGGCTACCATTTTGCCCCCTTGGGTCTCGCTGGAACCCACCTGCTCTCTGAGCTCACTTCAGGTCCCTTTCACAGAGATCTAGGTTTTCTTACGCACCATCGGCCTCTGTAGACTTGACCTTTTGCATTTTTCATTTCTTCCTCAATTCCCAAAGCCCTCTTTGACTTTGTACCCTTATTTTCCATTCCTTCCAGCATCTCCCACACACAGATCTGGCTATAAAAATTGCATGTCTGGTGATGATTGCACAACAATGCAAATGTATTTAATACCACCAAACTGTACACTTAAAAATAGTTAAAATGGAACATTTTACAAAATTTTAAGTTCATTTATTTATCTTGAGAGAGAGAGAAAGCAGGGGAGGGGCAAAGAGAGAGGGAGAGAGAGAATCCCAAACAGGCTCTGCACCATCAGCACAGAGCCCAATGTGGGGCTCCAACCCAGGAATGGTGAGATCATGACTGGAGCCAAAACCAGGAGTCGAATGCTTAACCGACTGGGCCACCTAGGTAGCCCTACAGTTGTTTTTTTATTTCTACAGTTAAAAAAATAATAATCTCAGGTCCAGCCAGAGCCTCCAGCCCTGGCCCTGGAAACAGATATCACTTGTGAAAGAATTCAGACTCCAGTAGAGGAAACACATTTCACACATCCACTAATTCAGTGAACATTTATTGACCATCTACAACATGCTAAACAGAATGCCGGGAACTAAGGATTCAGAGAAGACCATGAAAGACAGAGTATTATCTTTATAAAGTTCTATTCCAGCCTCTGTATGTTTTTGGTGACACACAGAGAGGATAAGGAGGGGAAAATGAGGGTGGATGTGAAAAATAAAGACAAAATTTGAATAGAGGCTTCAGCCAGGATAGCTGGTCCTGGAACAGTGGGGAGGAGTGTCCCACCCATCGTCTCTCAGGCTCCCAGCTGTCTTCTCCCATCACGGGTGGATGACCCTGCAAACCAGATCTCCAGCCCTCAAGCGTCAGGGACAAGGCAATGCCATACCTGAGAAGGACTTCTGAGTCACAGGTCTCAGGTCATAGTGCCAGAGGGAGTCAGCTACCAGCCTCTGGGATGAGCAGCTTATAAGCAGTACTAAAATGAGTTACGGAGCCCCGATGATGAGAAGCTAGAGGGTTTGGGGCTCAGTACACCACCAGAGTATAGACACCCACCGACCACACTGCTTCTTTTGGCTGTGGCTGGGAGGTGGGCAGTTAGGGTTTGGTAGGTGGACGCACTCCCAGTCGCAACAGATGGACCCTGACTCAACAATGGGATTCTAAAAAGCTTTGCCTTTTCCCGTTTTGTGTTTAACTCTGGCTCCAAGAGACTCTTCGTGGCTGTTTTCTGTAAACACACTCTCTGTAAGTCAGATTACTCATTTGTCCAGATGGAGGGCCGAGTGTGAACATGTAAAAATCTTGTTAGCCTGTTTTTCCTGATAACAACAAAGAATGTTTCCCCAGAAAAGTGCTGCTGGAAGTCGGCCTGTTGGGACGCAAACAGCCCTCACACAACACTCATATCCGTGGTACGAGCCCAGTCCAGCTTCTTGGGTCCCCTCGCCCTCAGAGACCTGCTAAACAATCCTTGTCCTCATGTGGCTGGGTAATGGCCGGGGCTGGAGCCCTCTTCCACAGAGGCAGGCCCAGGCCTAACCCTAAGCAGGTATTCCTGGGGGCCTGGGAGACCCGATCAGTAGAATTGTCAGGGCGCCAGGCCTGCAGAAACACTGTTGCCATCAAAAATTGTGCCAGAAGGGACGATGAAGCTTCTCTTGGTTCCACTCCCTCATTCCACAGATGAGGAGTATGAGACCCAGAGAGGAAGTGGCCTGCCTACAGAAAGACCACCTGTTCTGTAACTCAAGGCTCATCGCTTCATAATTCCAATTCCCACCTAGAAAAGAGGATCTCAACCTGCACATTTGTAAAAATGGAGTTTTTACCCATGGCAACAGTTAAAGTTCTAATATTTTTTTACACCAAAACAAAAAGTCTTACAGTAAGATCTTTTCGGTTAGTTCTCTGAAACTGGAGATGTGCAGAAGTTCTTCTGAAGGCATTTTTCTGGTTTCAGAATATAGGCTGAAACGTGTAGGTCTTTTCATAAGGATTGTATTAAAAAGTACTTAAAAACAAAATAAGACTGGTTCTCCCGAGCCATCTAGAGACTGAGTGGTTTGCTCTTTGGGAGTGAAATTTGACCCAGAACATGTAGTCACAGTCCAGGGACTTTGGATGGAAGAGATGACGTCACCTCCCCATCACCATCACTGCGTACAGTGCCTTCCTATCTTCCCAGTAGAGCTCCATCACAGTCATTATCATGACCGCATACACAAAGTTCACTGAGGAGCTAAACAGCATGTTATGAGTGTTTTTTGCTTAGTCTTTTCTTCCCCTGTGAGTTGACTCTTTTTTCTCCTTCTTTGGGCATTCAAATCACAGACCAAATAAGTCCTTCCACACCCTGAAACAGCTCTGCAAAAATGCCTCTCAATTCAGTTTTCCCCTTGGATAAATCAGTCAGATAACCTACCAATTCCATTTTTCCCCTAGATGCCTCCCTTGGGGAGCATTTTAGATCATACTTTGTAATGATTTAAATTCCTCCCAGAGAAGAAAGGTAAGGACCTATAAAGCCTCTATTCTGGGCCTTGTATCAGAAGCCTGCTGTTTTGATGAATCATGGGAATCTACCCCCAAAACCAAGAGCATACTGTATACACTGTATGTTAGCCAATTTGACAAAAAATTATACTTAAAAAATTTTTGTAGCCATGAAATCACAAAGAAAAATAAAGAAGAAGAAGCAGCCTGCTTTTTATAAAAGAAATGCCATGATGTTTGAGTTCTGGGGATACTTCTCCAGCCTTGTAGAAAAACAACATAGGAAGAAGCAAAGGTTTTCTAGTGACTTAGAACTCCTCTGGGCTCAGACCATGTGAAACCCCCTGATGCGTGTGCCCACAGATTTGTCACAGAGAGTGTGAGGGCTTCATGTTTGAAGCAATCCTACCACTGCCACATGTAAGCTGTCACAAAGGGCACGTCTCTGAGCCTCCGGTCCTCAGTCTGTGCGATGGAGGTTATCACACCATTCTAAATACCTATAAGGTTAGGAAATGTCAAATCAGCCACCAGAAATCCAGATACACAACTGACACTGAATTGAAAAGCATGAGATCATGCCTCCCAATTCAGCTTTCTGGAAGCACAGGCCTGAGATGCCTTAACATTCACACAGTCCTCTTGAGAATATGGATTCAGACTCTGGAGATATATGGAATGTGCCAACCTTCTGAAACTTCATCTTCTAGGAAGTAACCAGCGGCAAGCCCAAGGGTTTTCAGGGACTTGAATGCTGGGGTTAGTGGTGGTCCTGCCAAAGCTTTATCTATAGGAAGTCCAAATCGTCACGATTGTTTCTTTCAGAGCCATTTATCCAAGAATATATGCCTGAATGGAAAAGAAAAAAACACTTGTTTTTCTCTTGGTCATCAATATCTATCAATATGAAACAACCACCTATGGGATAAACACATGAGAAATTTAATTTGCAATGCCAAACAAGAGACCAACGTTATCTTTAATCACCTATTCAGTTTTTCATCTACTACTTCTATCTTTACATTTTTTTTAAGTTTTATTTTTTATTATTTTTTTTGAGAGACAGAGCACAAATAGGGGAGGAGCAGAGAGAGACGGAGACACACAATCCAAAGCAGGCTCCAGGCTCTGAACTGTCAGCACAGAGCCCGATGTGGAACTTGAACTTGTAGATGTGAGATCATGACCTGAACCAAAGCCAGAAACTTAACCGACTGAGCCACCCAGTGCCCCTACTACTTTCATCTTTAAGACATCTTATGTAGGCTCAAGTTGAAAAGGGCTATCTCCCTTAAATTTCCTTTGACCCTCAAAACCTATTTCTGAGTTTTTTTCTGAGTCTTAAATGAAAAATTTCTGGTTATGAAGCTAAAAGTTTCAAATGGAATGAGGCTCTGATTCCCAAACTAACCTTCTTGGGGTGGGGGTGGGGGGACATGTGGTGTGCTCATCTCACACTATTTTCTGAGCCATTTTCCTCCAGCTACAGAAACAAGCCAGAGACAAGCCTGGCCCAGCCTCCCCACTCTGTGTTTGGCTCAGGAACTGGTCACACTGCTCCTGCTTGGACAGACTTTGACAGAAAAGTCAAACCAATTCACTCAACACTAATAAGAAACTATCTTAAATGGAACTCAGAAAGGCCTTCCTAAAGCCTATTATGTCGAAATGATTAATGCAGCAATGATTTTTAACACATAAGGTCACCAAACCTCTTGGCTCTCTGTAAAAGTTGTGACTTAAAAAAAAAAAAAAAAAAAACTCTCATGGGTCTCCACCAACTTCAAGCAAAGAGAGAATTTAGATGCGGAATTTTTCTTTTTCTTTTTAAAAATTTTAAAGTTTATTTATTTATTTTGAAAGAGAACGAGAGAGAGAACAGGGGAGGGGCAGAGAGACAGAGGAGAGAATCCCAAGCAGGCTCTGACGCAGGGCTGGAACTCACGAACCATGAGATAGTGACCTGAGCTGAAAGCAAGAGTCAGACGCTCCATCGACTGAGCCACCCAGATACGGGAATTTTTCTATCAGTCCCTGGACTCTAACAATCTTTTGTTAACATAGTTGTAATAGGAAATTAAACAAAATGCAGAATCATAAATAGCATTTCATATGGCAGGCAATCAGACACATGGAACAGTGAAAGGATAATGAACTTGAATTCAAGCCCGGCTTGGCCATCCCCTAGCTCTGTAACCTTGGGCAAATATTTCCACATCTCTGTGCTTCAGTTTCTTTGCCTGTGAAACAGTCACATCTTCCCAATACAGACTTGTCTTAAAGATGCGACCACCAGATGCTATAAGTGAAAGCAATTTGTAAAACATACAAGTTCAATCCTAACATAAATATTATTACTGTATTAAATGAATCCAAAATGAATGTATTCCTTAGTTGGCATACAATCTATTTTCTATCTGAGATGGCACAAATGAGGAAGATAAACATTTAGACAGATGTTTGTCTCTATTTTGAGGCTTCTCAGACGATGCCACCACATCAAGCTGATATTCACCGAAGCCCTGTACAACCAGCACCCTGGACCACACAAACAAGATCTTGGGATCTACCTGGAAAGTTAGCTGATCCCACCTGACTCTGCAGTGTGTTCCCCTTTAATCCTGCACTAGTGTGTTGCACAACTATAGCCAACCTTACTTCTCTTCTCCACTTCTTCTGCTTAAAAGGGGCCATGCCTTTGTATGTGTTTTACATCCTATACTACACTTGGTACATGGTGAATGATCTTCATGTTTTATATTTGTGTTTTTATGATAACTAGGTAATTTTTCTCTCATTTAGTTCAGTTTCCTGATTTTTTTTAAAGCTTATTTATTTATTTTGAGACAGAGAGAGCAAGAGTGAGTGAGAGAGAGAGAACAGTGGGGAGTGAGGAGCAGAGAGGGAGAGAGAATCTCAAGCAGGCTCTGCACTGCCAACAGGGAGCCTGATGCAGGGCTCAAACTCACTGACTATGAGATCATGACCTGAGCTGAAACCAAGAGTTGGACACTTAATCAACTGAGCCACCCAGGTGCCCTATCCGTTGGCTGATTTTTAATTGAGCTCTCAATAGTTAAGTTTTTTTGTCAATCTCCCATTCTGTCTCCCTACCACTCTGTCTCTGTTTCTTAGTCTCTCTGTACCTCTTTGTCTTGCTCTCATGTAAACACATACACATGCACACACACATATATTCACACACATGTTGATCCAATCCTTGAGTGTCCTAATTTAGATTCTATGTTTTTCATGTACAATTTATAACTTAGCATCAGCTGAGCCCCAATTTACAATGTGATATTCTTCAATCCTTCTCAGGCACGTATTGACTGCAGGCTCTGAGTTATTTTGATTGTTGTGTTATCTGCACACAGACACCACAAAAAGAAATTACTCACTCCTGGAAAGAGATGCCAAAACCCTAATTCAAAAACACCAAATGAGTAATTCCCAAAGCATTATTTCTCCTCCAAACCCAGAACATTTTAATTACCTTGAAATAAACAAAGAGCCTTGCAAGGCTACTCAAATTATTTACTCAAAATTCTCCCTCTCCTATAGGCTAAGGATTTCTTCCTGCCTCAAGTTCACGACTTGAGCCTTTGTTTACCCTACCATGCATGTGGTAAAGAACCTGTTAGGAAGGGAAAGTGAACTCTGCCCTCATTACTAGACCTAAATTGCCATGAGGGTTCATGGAAGCACAGAAAGAAGCAATGACCCATCTCTTTCTTTAATTATGCACTGGCTGGGCCGCAATGATAAGGCTTCTTGCCTTAGCTACATATTTCATTGTGATAAGGAGCAAAGAAAAGCAAACAGCTTGAAGGACTAAAGCAGTACTGTCTCTACCAAGCAGTTTCTGCTGTCAGCGTTGCAGCCTGACAGGCAAAATGCATTTCCCTCGGCAGAGGAGGCAGATGACCATAACAGGGGGCTGAAAACATTTCACATGCAATAGCGGGGAAGGAAGACCTGTAGATGGAGTGGTTCTCAAACATGCATCCAGCTTAATGTCAAGCTACTCATTGCAAACAGAAGACTTTCACCTTCCCCAACAAGCGATGAGCCAATTCATTCGCTGTTGAGCCACCTCTGCTCAGAAGCACCTGAATACCGGAAACTGTGGAATGTTTACGAGCCAGACAAGTAAAACTGAGGACACAATTCCTCTGCACCATCCACAGTCCTCTTTTTGTTTGTTTTTTTTTTTAAACGTTTATTTATTTTGAGAGAGACAGAGAGTAAGCTGGGGAGGAGCAGAGAGAGAGGGAGACACAGAATCCGAAGCAGGCTCTGGACTCTGAGCTGTCAGCACAAAGCCCGATGCGGGGCTCGAACCCATGAACTGTGAGATCATGACCTGAGCCAAAGTCTGATGCTTAAGTGACTGAGCCACCCAGAGGCCCCCATCCACAGTCCTCTTTAATGGGCCAATGCCCCAGGATCAAATACAGTTTTCCCAACCCAGTTAAACTGGCTTGGGTCAGGGGACAATCAGGAACTTGGGCCCTTCATATTTTCAGCAATGAAAAATAAACTGTTTAAAATCTCTTCTATTAAGACAAAATCATCTCAACTGAAAGATTAATACCTTCAAGTTAAAAATTTTTTCAATTTATTTCTCTTAATATCTCTTCCTTGTTATTCTTTTTACTCTTTCTGGAACTCTTAAGATATTGGTGGGGGAGGTACTTTCTTCCATGTCTCTCAACTACACTTTTCATATTTTAAATCTCTTCATCTGCCTTCTAGGTCATTCCCTCAGTTGTATCTTCTGTAACTCTTAACTTTCTCTTCAGCCATGTCCACCAGAGCTGGGACAAGGTGAGACAAACATGGTGCCCAGGGCACACGATTTAAGGAGGCACTCACTCTCAGGCTTGTGCAAGTTCAAGGTCTGCATCTGACAGTGAGTGCCTCCCTAAATTGTGCCCCTTGGGTGCTTCCCTTGCCTCATCCCAGTCTTGGCCCAGATGTCTAGTGTACAGTTTACCTTATACACTCCAATTTTTATTCCAATAAGTACACATAAGAATTTTCTAGATTAATCCTTTTAATACCTTACTTTCTTGATTCATAATCCCTTGTTCTCATTCCGTTTTGATTTACTTGATGATTCCAAAGTACATATTTATTTTAGGGACACCTGTGTGGCTCAGTTGGTTGAGCATCTGATTTCGACTCAGGTCATGATCTCAGGGTTCTTGGGTTCAAGCCCCACGTCAGGCTTTGCACTGACAGTGCAGAGCCTGCTTTGGAATCTCCATCTCCCTCTCTCTCTGCCCTCCCCTATACATGCACATGCACTCTCTCTCCCCCCAAAATAAGTAAACATTTTACAAAGTATTTATTTTAGCATATTTTTATATTGTACCATTATTTCTATTTCCTTATGTGTGAAATCTACAGATTATACAGACTTCTGTTTCCTCATATATAGAGTCTACATAGACTGTTGGTTCTGCTAACTATCCTCACGACAGAAATTTTCCTAACCTATTTTATTATTTTTGTTTGGAAGGTTATCTTGCTTTGGAGATTTTTCTGGTAGACTCCCCTGTCTATCTAGTGATTTTAGGGGTGTATTTTCCTTATTCCCAGCCACCACGGGTAGTGCCACATTGAGGGCTATTGTTCCCCTTCTCCCCCGGATATCCATTCTCCATCCCGGAACCACAGGCAAGAAGGATCCAGTGAAAGTTAGTGGAATTTTTTCTTATCCACTGACTTAGATGAGTTGTAAACACTGATCTCAACTTTATCTGGGAAGCCTAGTTCAGCTGCTCTGCCTTTTGGGGGATGAGCAAAGCCCTCATCATCAAATGATCTTTGAAGCTCAGCTTCTACTGTTTGTATATAGTGTCTGTTTCCTATGAGCCAATTTCCTTTAGCCTCTGTTCCCCACTAGAGGTTTATGTTAGTTCCAAATCATTGGATCTTACTTATCCTTTTGTTTCTGAATATGACTGTGTTTAACAAAAATAAAAATAAAGAAACATAAATTTTTGTTTTTCTTTCTCTTTTTCTCTCTCTTTAAAAATGAGAAACAGGGAGAAGAGGGGAAGATGGCAGCATAGGAGGACACTGGGCTCACCGCGTCCTGCTGATCACTTAGATTCTACCCACACCTGCCTAAATAACCCAGAAGACTGCCAGAAGATTAGCAGAATGGATTCTCCAGAGCCAAGTGCAGACGAGAGGCCCATGGAAGAGGGTAGGAAGGGCGGAGAGGCAGTGCACACTACACGGACTGGCGGGAGGAAGCCGGGGCAGAGGGGCATCCCGCCAGCCAAGCAGAGTCCCCGAGTCTGGCTTGCAAAAGTGGAGGGACCAGATGGGGTGTGTTCTGACAGCAAGCGGGACTTAACATCTGAAAGGTTATAAGTTAGCAGCGCTGCTCAGAGAGTGGGAGGGCTGGAGGACAATGGGAGGGAGAGTTGTTGAGCCCCGGATGACAGAGCTCAGCTTGGTGGGGAACAAAGGTGCTCGCCAGTGCCATCTCCCTAGCCCATCCCCCAGCCAAAATCCCAAAGGGAACCAGTTCCTGTCAGGGAACTTGCTTGCATCGTGCAAACACCCAACACTGTACTCCTGCCCCATCCTGGTGCGGCAGGGCCCCTCCCGAAGCGGATCTCTGAAGGAAAAGCGAGCTGAGCCTGCCCCTCCCGCCCCTGTGCACCTTGCCAATCCACCCCAGCTAATATGCCAGATCCCCAGCACCACAAGCCTGGCAGTGTGCAAGTAGCCCAGACGGGCCACGCCACCCCACAATGAATCTTGCCCCTAGGAGAGGGGAAGAGAAGGTACACACCAGTCTGATTGTGGCCCCAGCGGTGGGCTAGGGGCAGACATCAGGTCTGACTGCGGCCCCGCCCACCAATGCAAGTTTTTCAAGACAGCACAGGGGAAGTGCCCTGCAGTTCCGCACCACTCCAGGGACTATCCAAAATGACGAAACGTAAGAATTCCCCTCAAAAGTATCTCCAGGAAATAGCGACAGCTAACGAACTGATCAAAAACGATTTAAACAATATAACAGAAAGTGAATTTAGAATAATAGTCATAAAATTAATCGCTGGGCTTGAAAACAGTAGAGAGGACAGCAGAGAATCTATTGCTACAGAGATCAAGAGACTAAGGAACAACCAGGAGGAGCTAAAAAAATGCTATTAATGAGCTGCAAAATAAAATGGAGGCAACCAGAGCTTGGATTGGAGAGGCAGAGGAGAGACTAGGTGAACTAGAAGATAAAATTATGGAAAAAGAGGAAGCTGAGAAAAAGAGATATAAAAAAAATCCAGGAGTATGAGGGGAAAATTAGAGAACTAAGTGATGCACTAAACAGAAATAATTTATACATAATTGGTATTCCAGAGGAGGAAGAGAGAGGGAAAGGTGCTGAAGGTATACTTGAAGAAATCATAGCTGAGAACTTCCCTGATCTGGGGAAGGAAAAAGCATTGAAATCCAAGAGGCACAGAGAACTCCCTTCAGACGTTAACTTGAATCGATCTTCTGCACGACATATCATAGTGAAACTGGCAAAATACAAGGATAAAGAGAAAATTCTGAAAGTAGCTAGGGATAAACGTGCTCTAACAAATAGAGGGAGACCAGTAAGACTCCTGACTGATCTCTCTACTGAAACTTGGCAGGCCAGAAAGGAATGGCAGGAAATCTTCAACGTGATGAACAGAAAAAATATGCAGCCGAGAATCCTTTATCCAGCAAGTCTGTCATTTAGAATAGAAGGAGAGATAAAGGTCTTCCCAAACAAACAAAAACTGAAGGAATTCGTCACCACTAAACCAGCCCTACAAGAGATCCTAAGGGGGATCCTGTGAGACAAAGTACCAGAGACATCGCTACAAGCATGAAACCTACAGACATCACAATGACTCTAAACCCATATCTTTCTATAATAACACTGAATGTAAATGGACTAAATGTGCCAACCAAAAGACATAGGGTATCAGAATGGATAAAAAAAAACAAGACCCATCAGTTTGCTGTCTGCAAGAGACTCATTTTAGACCTGAGGACACCTTCAGATTGAAAGTGAGGGGATGGAGAACTATTTATCATGCTACTGGAAGTCAAAAGAAAGCTGAAGTAGCCACACTTATATCAGACAAACTAGACTTTAAATTAAAGACTGTAACAAGAGATGAAGAAGGGCATTATATAATAATTACAGGGTCTATCCATCGGGAAGAGCTAACAATTATAAATGTCTATGCGCTGAATACGGGAGCCCCCAAATATATAAAACAATTACTGACAAACATAAGCAACCTTATTGATAAGAAAGTGGTAATTGCAGGGGACTTTAATACTCCACTTACAACAATGGATAGATCATCTAGACACCGGTCAATAAAGAAACAAGGGCCCTGAATGATACATTGGATCAGATGGACTTGACAGATATATTTAGAACTCTGCATCCCAAAGCAACAGAATATACTTTCTTCTCGAGTGCACATGGAACATTCTCCAAGATAGATCACATACTGGGTCACAAAACAGCCCTTCATAAGTATACAAGAATTGAGATCATACCATGCATACTTTCAGAACACAATGCTATGAAGCTTGAAATTAACCACAGGAAAAAGTCTGGAAAACCTCCAAAAGCATGCAGGTTAAAGAACACCCTACTAAAGAATGAATGGGTCAACCAGGCAATTAGAGAAGAAATTTTAAAATATATGGAAACAAATGAAAATGAAAATACAACAATCCAAATGCTTTGGGATGCAGCAAAGGCAGTCCTGAGAGGAAAATACATTGCAATCCAGGCCTGTCTCAAGAAACAAGAAAAATACCAAATACAAAATCTAACAGCACACCTAAAGGAAATAGAAGCAGAACAGCAAAGACACCCCAAACCCAGCAGAAGAAGAGAAATAGTAAAGATCAGAGCAGAAATAAACAATATAGAATCTAAAAAAACTGTAGAGCAGATCAACGAAACCCAGAGTTGGTTTTTTTAAAAAATAAACAAAATTGATAAACCTCTAGCCAGGCTCCTCAAAAAAAAGGGAGATGACCCAAATAGGTAAAATCATGAATGAAAATGGAATTATTACAACCAATCCCTCAGAGATACAAACAATTATCAGGGAATACTATGAAAAATTATATGCCAACAAACTGGACAACCGGGAAGAAATGGACAAATTTCTAAACACCCACACACTTCCAAAACTCAAACAGGAGGAAATAGAAACTTGAACAGGCCCATAACCAGCGAATAAATTGAATCAGTCATCAAAAATCTCCCAACAAATAAGAGTCCAGGACCAGATGGCTTCTCAGGAGAGTTCTACCAGAGGTTTAAAGCAGAGATAATACCTATCCTTCTCAAGCTATTCCAAGAAATAGAAAGGGAAGGAAGACTTCCAGACTCATTCTATGAAGCCAGTATTACTTTGATTCCTAAACCAGACAGAGACCCAGTAAAAAAAGAGAACTACAAGCCAATATCCCTGATGAATATGGATGCAAAAATTCTCAAGAAGATACTAACAGATCGAATTCAACAGTATATAAAAAGAATTATTTACCATGATCAAGTGGGATTCATTCCTGTGATGCAGGGCTGGTTCAACATTCGCAACTCAATCAACGTGATACCTCACATTAATAAAAGAAAAGATAAGAATTATATGGTCCTGTCAATCGATGCGGAAAAAGCATTTGACAAAATTCAGCATCCTTACTTAATAAAAACCCTTGAGAAAGTCAGGATAGAAGGAACATACTTAAACATCATAAAAGCCATTTATGGAAAGCCCACAGCTAACATCATTCTCAATGGGGAAAAACTGAGAACTTTTTCCCTGAGATCAGGAACACAACAGGGATGTCCACTCTCACCGCTGTTGTTTAACATAGTGTTGAAGTTCTAGCATCAGCAATCAGACAACAAAAGGAAATCAAAGGCATAAAAATTGGCAAAGATGAAGTCAAGCTTTCACTTTTTGCAGATGACATGATATTATACATGGAAAATCCGATAGACTCCACCAAAAGTCTGCTAGAACTGATACATGAATTCAAAAAAGTTGCAGGATACAAAACCAATGTACAGAAATCAGTTGCATTCTTATACACTAACAATGAAGCAACAGAAAGACAAGTAAAGAAACTGATCCCATTCACAATTGCACCAAGAAGCATAAAATACCTAGGAATAAATCTAACCAAAGATGTAAAAGATCTGTATGCTGAAAACTACAGAAAGCTTATGAAGGAAATTGAAGAAGACACAAAGAAATGGAAAAACATTCCGTGCTCATGGGTTGGAAGAACAAATATTGTTAAAAATGTCAATACTACCCAAAGCTATCTACACATTCAATGCAATCCCAATCAAAATTGCACCAGCATTCTTCTCGAAGTTAGAACAAGCAATCCTAAAATTCATATGG